>NC_137186.1:31422387-32622387 GCF_951804945.1 Podarcis cretensis
TCTACTGAACTGGGTGGACCAATAAGGCAGTTTCCTTTGTTCCTAACAACCCCACATGCAAAGTATTAAGTATCTCCCATGTTTCAGACGGGGGTGGAGCTGAGGGTTAGAGAGCGTACCTGCTTCAGTGTACCTGGTGAGTTTACGATCAAGGTAAGATTCGAACAGAAGGCTTCTTGATTTGCAGTTCACCCTCCTAGGCTGCTGCAGCACAGCAGTTCTTCGCTATAGCCCTAGCTTGATAGCCTGACTTGAGAAGAAACTACTAGTTTGCTAGGTATGTCTGCAACAATAAAGCCCCTGTTTCTTTCTGACCAAGAATGGAAACTCAAGGAACAGAGGATTCCACATGATATAGAACAGGGGCCAGCAAACTTTTTCAGCAGGGGGCCGGTCCACTGTCCCTCAGACCTTATGGGGGGCCGGACTATATTTTTTGGGGGCGAAATGAATGAATTCCTATGCCCCACAAAAAAAACCAGAGATGGATTTTAAATAAAAGCATACATTCTACTCATGTAAAAACACGCTGATTCTGGACCATCTGTGGGCCAGATTTAGAAGGTGATTGGGCTGGATCTGGCCCCTGGGCCTTAATTTGCCTACCCATGATATAGAATGAGATTATTGGCCCATCAAGCTCAGTATTGCCTACACTGACTGGCAGTAGTTCTCCAGGAGGCCTCTCCTTCCCCTACCTAGAGATGCCAGGGACCTTCTGCATGCAAGGTTGGTGGTCTACTACTTGGCTAAGGTCCTCCCCCAAATCTCTTCCCCTTGTGCATGTTGATCTGAGGAGGGGTGGTGACTCAGACTCAAATCCTGTGCATTGGGAATAGGGTGAAAGAGGAGAGTGCAAAATATGGTCTGAAGCTCAACATCAAAAAAACGAAGATCATGGCTACTGGTCCCATCACCTCCTGGCAAATAGAAGGGGAAGAAATGGAGGCAATGAGAGATTTTACTTTCTTGGGCTCCATGATCACTGCAGATGGTGACAGCAGCCACAAAATTAAAAGACGCCTGCTTCTTGGGAGAAGGGCAATGACAGGCCTAGACAGCATCTTGAGAAGTAGAGACATCACCTTGCCAACAAAGGTCCGTATAGTTAAAGCTATGGTTTTCCCTGTAGTGATGTATGGCAGTGAGAGCTGGACCATAAAGAAGGCTGATCGCCGAAGAATTGATGCTTTTGAATTATGGTGCTGGAGGAGACTCTTGAGAGTCCCATGGACTGCAAGAAGATCAAACCTCTCCATTCTGAAGGAAATCAGCCCTGAGTGCTCACTGGAAGGACAGATTGTGAAGCTGAGGCTCCAGTACTTTGGCCACCTCATGAGAAGAGAAGACTCCCTGGAGAAGACCCTGATGTTGGGAAAGATGGAGGGCACAAGGAGAAGGGGGCGACAGAGGACGAGATGGTTGGATAGTGTTTTCGATGTTACCAACATGAGTCTGACCAAGCTGCGGGGGGCAGTGGAGGACAGGAGTGCCTGGCGTTCTCTGGTCCATGGGGTCACGAAGAGTCGGACACGACTAAACGACTAAACAACAACAACATCTAAAATTTCCCGGTCATACCCAGAACACTGCACTTGGAAGCAGTGTCCAGGTGAAAATCAGGGAAAAAATGTCCGGGAAACTATGGTTAGGATGGAACAGAGGAAGTTGTTTATAGAGGTCAGACTGTTGGTCCACATAGGTCAGGACTGTACACTCTGGCTGGCAGCTGCTCTTCAGAGTTTTAGGCAGGAGTTTTTACCAGCCTAATCTGAAGATGCTGGGGGATTGAACATGCATTCCTCCCCCATGCAAGGAATGTACTGTCCTTACAGACCCTCCAAGTGTCCCTATTTTCCAGGGATGTCCCTGATTTAGAGAAGCCATCCCAACTGAGCTATTCCTTATAATCCTGCCCAGTCACTGAGATCTTAGTGGTCCTCCATGATGTCAAATGGAGCTGGGAATTATGGGACCAGGCCAATGCAGGGGGCATTTGGACTCCCATCTTGGCAGCCTTTAAGGAACCGCTGGCCATATTGCAGAGTGAATGAGGCAGCCATATTGGACACAGGTGGTTTGACGGATGCCCTTGCAATAATTTGCAAGAACCTTAACAACATAAGTCTATGATACCTCAAGAACTGCCTGGTCCCATGACCCTGAGATTAAGGGTCTACCAACTGAGCTATTCCTTATATCCCTGCCCAGTCACTGAGATCTTAGTGGTCCCCCATGACTTGGATACATTGCCTGTATCCATCAGGAGTTGTGCGTTCAATATTGTGGGCCCAATGTATCGAACTCACTTCCAGTTGAAGTCAGACAAACTTCCACCCTGTTGTTCTTACCAGACTCTCCAAGTGTCCCTAATTTCCAGGGACTGTCCCAGATTTAAAGAAGCCACCCCAGTTTCTGATTTAATCCTAGAATGTGCCACTTTTCCTTAGGATGTCCCAATTTTCATTGGATAAATGTTGGAGGGTATGGAGTTATCCAACCCCTGAGCCGCCTGAAGGCAATTCTGTATAGGGAATGTTTTTTTTTTTTTAATATAAAAATGTTTATTCCAGAGTGCCTGGGGCAACCCAGTAAAATGTGTGGGGTATAAATAGTAAAATTATCATTACGGAACGGGATGTCCCTATTTTCATTGGAGAAATGTTGAAGGGTATGTCCTAACCGTGCAAGAGTCCTTCCTGTCTGAACTAGAGCCACATTCACACCATACATTAAAAGCACTATGATACCACTGTAAACAGTCATGGCTTCCCCAACGGCCTGGGAGGTGTAGTTTCTGAAGGGTGCTGATAATTGTTAGGATACCTTTATGGCCGCCACCCCAAATCTACAATTGCCAGAGTGGTCTAACCAGCAATCCCTCTTCACAGAGAACTCTGGGACTGTAGCTCCGTGAGGGGAATAAGGTGGGACGCAGGTGGCGGTGGGACGCAGGTGGCGGTGGGACGCAGGTGGTGCTGTGGGTTAAAGCCTCAGCGCCTAGGGCTTGCCGATCGAAAGGTCGGCGGTTCGAATCCCTGCGGCGGGGTGCGCTCCCGCTGCTCGGTCCCAGCGCCTGCCAACCTAGCAGTTCGAAAGCACCTCCGGGTGCAAGTAGATAAATAGGGACCGCTTACCAGCGGGAAGGTAAACGGCGTTTCCGTGTGCGGCTCTGGCTCGCCAGAGCAGCGATGTCACGCTGGCCACGTGACCCGGAAGTGTCTCCGGACAGCGCTGGCCCCTGGCCTCTTAAGTGAGATGGGCGCACAACCCCAGAGTCTGTCAAGACTGGCCCGTACGGGCAGGGGTACCTTTACCTTTACCTTTTAAGGACTCTTCAGCACCTTTAACAAACTACACTTCCCAGGATGCTCTGGGGGAAGCCATGACTGTTCAAAGTGGCATCATAGTGCTTCAATGGTACAGCATATTGGTGGCCTAGGCCCGTGTTTCCCCCCCAGATGTTAAAAGGTTGCTATTAGGCAGGTTGCTTTATTGTAGCAGTAAGCCAACCTGGGAGGTTTAAGTGGAAAGGTGAAGTACTGGAAACAAACAAACAAACAAACAAGACCTCTATGTGCAGCTCTTCATTCGGTCCGGAAGTTCTGTTCTTCCCCCTGCTGAAAGTATACCTTCCTTGAGGTCTGCTCAGGCCGTGACCGACTCGTCTCACGCAACGTGGCCGGCGTCTGACATGCCTGGAGGATGCTGCCGTCCAGGCTGACAACTGCTTTGTTTCCACATGACAGATGGGGATGAGGCCTCAGCCTAGCCATTGTCCACCTGGCCTGTTGTGGCCCTTGCCGGCGCGATCTTTATCTCATCTTTGGCTATTCAGCCCCTTCAGAAAAGGTGACCGTCGGCCGAGCTTACATTGCATCCAGCCCATTGTGTTTTCTCTCTGCAGAGGAATCTTCGGTGATGGGTCAGGCCCACGGCTGCTGGCTGCTTCGTGTTGTCCAGGGAAGAGCTCTCTTGTTTACCCATGACTATGGGGCATTCTGTTCTTATCTGCTAGGGGAAGGCAAGGATGAACAGTCTTTTCCTTTGCCAAACAATTGGCTGGATGGCCAGTGTGGAAGCACTTGTGTAATTACACTCTTTTGTCGCACGCACCTATCTGGTGCATCAAACTATCCATCACAGTCAGGTGGTCCTCGTGTTGTCTTGGGGTGTTTTTTTTTGGTAATTAACTAGGCAAACTGAACACACATTTTCAGGAGAGTCCGGCCAAGACAAAAGGAGCATCAGGCGCAACACATCCTCCTGTCTTCCTTCTCCTAACACACCCTTTCCCCATTATTTTCAACATTTTCTTTTATTCCTAAATCGAAGGCTCTCTCCCGCATTCAGCTTCTGAAGCAAACATTGATCTGCCAAAGCTGAAATCAATGGAGGAGGAAGTTCACAGAGAGGTGGAATTCTGAATCCTCTCCCATTGTGCCTGACTTCTGAATTGCACCCTAACCCTCATTTGGAAGCATCTGCTATGTGATTTTATTAATCAATCAATTATTATTATTATTATCATCACCACCATTGGTTTATTAATCACCTTCTATACCACTGTCTTGGGCTGGGACACAGGTGGCACTGTGGGTTAAACCACAGAGCCTAGGACTTGCTGATCAGAAGGTCGGTGGTTCGAATCCCCGTGACAGGGTGAGCTCCCATTGCTCGGTCCCTGCTCCTGCCAACCTAGCAGTTCAAAAGCACGTCAAAGTGCAAGTAGATAAGTAGGTACTGCTCCAGCGGGAAGGTAAACGGTGTTTCCGGCCGCTGCTCTGGTTCGCCAGAAGCGGCTTAGTCATGCTGGTCACATGACCCGGAAGCTGTACGCCGGCTCTCTTGGCCAATAAAGCGAGATGAGCGCCGCAACCCCAGAGTCGGTCACGACTGGACCTAATGGTCAGGGGTCCCTTTATCTTTACCTTACCACCGTCTTAAGGCATAAGATAAAGGTATTTTTTAGATTGCTAAAACCCCAGCAAATGGACACTTGTGGTAGAGACCCATTTATCCACCTGGGACAGCCTACTGGAACAAAAATACATTTGGTTGTTTCTGGAAAGGGCAGAGAGTGGACGCCTGTTGCATCTCAAAAGGGATGTGAGGCTCATTTGGGATGTGGGTTAGCGAGGCTCATTTGACAACAACAAGGAACTGGGCCTTCAGTGTTATTGGCCTAGGCTTGCGGAACAGTGGAACAGAGATTCTGTTTCAACTTTTATAAGCTTGGGGATTTATTTATTTTTTCTATTTCATCAGGCTCATGAAGGCAATTAAGAACAGAACTTTCCACAGCAGTATCTGAATTCTGATTTTAACATTTTTACATGGTTTTCATTGTATGATTTTATACACAGTTGTTTATTTATTTTAAAGCACTTATATACCGCTTAATATTTTAAAAATCTCTAAGGGGTTTCCAACAAGAATACAATGAACAAGGTCATTAAAACACAAAACCAGTAGAACTAGTATAAAAGCATATAAAAGCAGGAATCCAGAGAATTCAAATAAATAAAAACAGGGTTTGATAGTTGATATATTTTTAAATGAATCAGCAGGATTTAATAATATTTTTTTTATAACTCAATAAATAATGCCATTCCGCAGAACAGGGGCAGCCACACTAAATACCCTAATCCATGCTAATGTGGAGTAGATTCCTGAGATCTTTGGAAGTTGCAGGAGAATCTCTCCTGTAGACCACAGTGATCTGCTGGTTGCATAAGAGATAGGGCCTCTCAAGAAACCTGGTCCTGAGCTGCTTAGGGCCAATGCCTTGAACTTGGCCCCGGAGCAGACTGGCAGCCACAGCAAATTCTGCTAGCAAGGTGTTCTATGCTGGCAGTAGTTTGCCTTCACAAACTGCCTAGCCAATGCGTTCTACATCAGCTGCAGCCTACAGACCCAGCGGCGTAGCGTGGGTTGTCAGCACCCAGGGCAAGGCAAGTAATTTGCGCCCCCTAACCCGGGGCAAGGCAAGTAATTTGTGCCCCCTAACCCGGGGCAAGGCAAGTAATTTGCGCCCCTAACACCTAACCTGCCATCGCTGCCAGCTTCTTCTTGCTGCTGCCTGGGCTGGGGTATTTATGGTAAGGTAGCCACGGCAGCGGCGGCGGGTCCGTGTCAGGTGATCTGAGGCGAGTTGCCGCTAGCGCTGCCGCCCAAACGACGCCGCTTGCCCGGAGGAGGAGGGCAGAGAGGCGAGGAAAATGCAACACGGCCAAGCAGCTGCAGCAGCAGTGGCGGCGGGGCTATGAGGAGGGGCTGCCTGGCGCACCCTCCACGGCCCTGACGCGCGTGGACCGCGGCGAGCGCTGAGAGCCGCTGCCTGCCAGACGCCTTCAGCCCGGACGCGCGCACAGCTCGTCGGTTCCGCGAGACATGGGGCTCTGCTACAGCCTGCGCCCGAGGCTCTTTGGTGACTCCGGAGGCGGTGAGCGCCCCCCCCCAGATGTTGCGCCCGGTGCGGCCGGTCCCCCTGCACCCCCCACGCTACGCCACTGTACAGACCAACCCCAAGAGTAGCCTCATATATAGTCAGGGGTGTCTTGCCCATAGAGGCAAGTGGTGTGGGGTGCCAGGGAGCCAAGTTCTGGAGGGCACCAGGCTGGACGCTACGCCTCCCAGCATTAGCTCGCCACCCTCGCCCACCTCGCTGAAGCAGCGCCATGCCCGGAACCTCCGCCTCTTCCCTGCCAGAGGAGCTGCCCTCCAGCTGCTGCCCGCCTCCTGCAGCTCCGCAAAGCTGCTGGCAGTGCCGTAAAGAGTCCGGCAACTCTGGGAAATGGGGGGGGGCACACCCGGATGGATCTTTGCACCACGGCGCCAGATATACTTCAGACGGCCCTGCATATAGTATGTTGCAGTAATCCAATGATGAGGTTACCAGTGTCCGGACAACTGTGGTCAGGCTATCCAGATCCTGGAGGAACTGTACCTCTGTTACCAAAAGGCACTCCTAGCCACTGAGGTCCCCTGTGTCTCCAGGGACATAACAGGATCCAGGAACACCCCCAAACTTTGCATCTGATCCTTCTGGGAGAGTGGGACCTCATCCAGAGCAACTTTAGGCCATTTATATACGGTTTAATTATGGTTGCCTTTAAGCAGTATACAGAAACTTATTTCAATGAAACTGAAAAGGTCTTACAAATATAACATCAGAATTCAGTTTTAAATTCCTGCTGGAATACCAGAAGAAGAAGAAGAGGAAGAGGAAGAGGAAGAGGAAGAGGAAGAGGAGGCGGAGGAGGCGGAGGAGGAAGAAGAAGAAGAAGAAGAAGAAGAAGAAGAAGAAGAAGAAGAAGTCTTCTGTAGGTATGGTGAGACATACCCTCAAACATTTCTTGGATGAAAATTGGGACGTCCTATTCCATTATTATTATTATTATTATTATTATTATTATTATTATACCCTACCCATCTGACTGGGTTGCCCCAGCCACTCTAGGTGGCTTCCAACATATATAAAAACATAATAAAACATCCAGCATTAAAAAACTTCCCTTTACAGGGCTGCCTTCAGATGTCTTCTAAAGGTTGTATTGTTACTTATCTCCTTGCCTTGGGCTGGGTGGGTCACAAGACTACATACTCTCCAACATTTCTCCAATGAAAATAGGGACATCCTAAGGAAAAGTGGGACATTCCAGGATTCAATCAGAAACTGGGGTGGCTTCTGTAAATCTGGGACAGTCCCTGGAAATTAGGGACACTTGGAGAGTCTGGTAAGAACAAGGTGAGAGCTTGTCTGACTTCAACTGAAAGTGAGTTCGATAAAACTGGGCCCACAATATTGAACACACAACTCCTGATGGATACAGGCAATGTATCCAAGTCATGGGGGACCACTAAGATCTCAGTGACTGGGCAGGGATATAAGGAATAGCTCAGTTGGTAGACCCTTAATCTCAGGGTCATGGGACCAGGCAGTTCTTGAGGTATCATAGACTTATGTTGTTAAGGGTCTTGCAAATTAATGCAAGGGCATCCGTCAAACCACCTGTGTCCAATATGGCTGCCTCATTCACTCTGCAATATGGCCAGCGGTTCCTTAAAGGCTGCCAAGATGGGGTCCAAATGCCCCCTGCATTGGCCTGGTCCCATAATTCCCAGCTCCATTTGACTGAGTGAAGGAATACACATTTATTTGTTCACGACCACCTACTGACTTTATGGAGAGTCTCTCTGCTCGGCTCAGAAGCTCTGAGATCTACTTTTGATGTGTGTGGTTTAAAGAAACGAGAGAAAAAAATGTTTAAAAACACGAGGTGATAAAGTATGGCTTGAGCCTGTTGGGCGAAATTTATTCCTTGTGATATTTGCGGTAGGTCGGGCCCCTATAATAAAAAAAATAACGTTGCTTGCTTAACCTCTGTGAACTAAAATTCTATTTCGGGCTCGAACTAGGCTGAGTTTCCTGAGACGGCTCTCTGGGTTGTAAATCCAGGCTCTGGTAAAAAGCATCGCTCCAGAGAGCAACCTTGGAATGACCTCCAGGACTCAACCCACCCTCAGACATGTCCCCAATGACCCGGGCAGGGATATGGGTGCATCAGCAGGGCAAATTCCCTCTCGTAAGGGCAGCCAAGCACAAGCTGCTTCTCACAGAAGTGGCTTTTGCCACTTGACTAAATCTGAATGGAGAGGGGAAGGCCCGTTTTTGTGTGTTTTCCAGGCCCTTTTATTGGCTTAATTTATAACCCGAGGCCAAGAGCTAATTGAAGGCCTGTCAGAGAGAGAAGGCACCTGTGTGGGCACTGGGGTCGGGGGGAGAAATTCAACTCAGTGTGCACCTAAAGGTGGACCAACCCCTTCCTCGCTTTCCGAAATACTATGTGAACTGAAACCCAGCAATCTTTCGAAATAGCCACCTTCCTGAATTTTGCAGTATGGTTTTCCAGTCGAGTGAGGTGGACAAAAATAAGTATATAAGGGTAAAGCGAGCATAAAAATGCATTAATTCATATGTGGGTGGGTGGGTGGGAACATACAGAAATTTATTGCATTAGAGGAACTGCATTTAAAATGTCTATGTTAGGCGCAATTGCATGCAAAACTGTGCACATTAGGGGAAATTTGCGCGAACTGCTGCTGCATTTTCATGAGCAGTGTGTCTTTAAAAAAGAAACTTGCAAACTGATGGAATGTGGAGAACTGAATTTAAGGGCAGAAACGCGGGGAACTAGGAAAATTTGAAATTGACAAATTTGTCCATTTCTCCGTGCACCTAATTGCAAACTGCTGATGTAGAAATGTGGAAAAGTGAATCTAAAATGGGAAAAATGAGAAATCAAAAATCATCATCAATATTATTATTTATATAAATTTATATAAAGAAAGACTCATCTCTCCCTGATGGGCACTGGTCATCATACAAACTTGGGGCTGAGGGGAAACCTCATGAAGTCCCCATTATTAAAAAGATTCAAGAATAAGAATCAGTCTCCTTTTCTGAAGAAAATTTCAGCTGGTAGCATTTCCTTAAACAGAAGTCTGCAGCTGTATCTGTCTTGGATTCACAATTTATTCATTTATATTTATTCAAACTATAATAGCTCACTTTTCACCATCTAAGTATCAAAGCAGCTGACAACAACAAAATATGCAAAATGTAGAAAAGTTTAAACTTAAATCAAAACTCCAAAATTTGAAACCTCGAGAATTTAAAATCCCAAAAAGGAAAAAGAAAGAAAGAAAAGCATTCAGAGTGCAGAGTGAATGTCCAGCAGTGCTTACTCCCAGCCCAAGCCACTCTTGCCCTTTAATTAAAGTAACAATAACAGTCCTTGTTGTGTGTGAATTTTCTTTTACAGTAGGCCACCCAAACACTGGGTGAACTCTTTTAGCATGGCATATGTTACTGTTTTTATGTTTATTTGATAGCATTTTTTTGCGTTTGAAATCTTCGTAAGTTGCTTTGAGACTCTTGCAAAAAATACCAAACACAATAACAAAAATTAATCACCCTCCATCGCCGTGTTTGAGACCCGTTATCAGGCAGAAAGACAGGACCTCAATACTTTAAGTAAGCAAATTAGCTAACCTCACACCTGAGTATTTGTGAACATTCCATGATTCATCCCGTGGCAGATAGAGAGATGATGCTTTTCCTCCTTGCGTTCTTTAAATATAGAGTATCTTAGGCCATCCTCGTCAGGTCTAACCGGACTTCCTGTATATTCACCACTGTCATCACCCCTTCAAAGGTGGGTCCACGCAAGAATCCACTCCGTAGCTTTAAAAACAACTTGCCTTTCAGCACAGGTGTCAGCTGAATCTCCAAAGCAAGGGAAGAAAAAAAAGCAAGCTGCTCAATTCCAGCAGATAGAATAGCCGGGAATCAGCAAACAGGATGGAGTTGCCTTCAAAAGCTTTTGTTTTGGAGCAGGTAAAGTAGCAGGAAATTGTCGTCCATCCACACACCACCACTTAAAGGCACTTTCGGGGAGCTTTTTGTGTGTGTCCCTCTTTCATGGATATGGAAGAAGGACCGCGGTCATTTTGGTCATTAGGCTTCCATGTTGTACAGAGGTGGGAGACCTCTGTGTCCCTCCTCCAGATGTTGCTGGAGGGCAACTCCGAACTCCCATCATCCCTGACCGGTGACCATGCTTGCTGGGACTGATGAGCACTAGAATTTCAACATCATCTGGAGAACCAGATATTCCCCTTTCCTGGTGCCTTGAATCAAAGGAAGCCTTCTTGCACTGAGTCAAGACTGTTGGCCCACCCAGCTTTGCACTATCTACACGGGGGGTGGGAATTGTAGCCCAGCAACACCTTGAGGACCACACCACTGGTCCACACTAACTGGCAGCCAGTGTGGTGTAGTGGTTAAGAGTGGTGGACTCGTAATCTGGTGAACCAGGTTTGCGTCCCCGCTCCTCCACATGCAGCTGCTGGGTGACCTTGGGCCAGTCACACTTCTCTGAAGTCTCTCAGCCCCACTCACCTCGCAGAGTGTTTGTTGTGGGGGAGGAAGGGAAAGGAGAATGTTAGCCGCTTTGAGACTCCTTCGGGTAGTGATAAAGCGGGATATCAAATCCAAACTCTCCTCCTCCTCCTCCAGGGTCTCTGGAAGGGTGGAGGGGGCTTGGCAGTGTCACACCACTGGGAAGTGAACCTTCGCAGATATCCAACCCATGATGCCAATATTGTAGGCAAAGGATGCTTTCTAAATTTATCTGAGAAAGTTGTTCAAGGATGCCTTTGGAAGATCCATGGTATGCCTTGACTTGAAGGAAAAATGACTACATGGCAAGATTAAAAATATCTATATATAGATGGCTAAATGCAAATCTTCAAGTACCATGGGACAGCACGGAATAGAACAGTTGTAGAATATCCGTATCACTTCTATCCTGGTTTTATACAGGCAAACGTGGAACTGCAGCTATAATGTCACATTCCGAACTCCATAATTCTTTCAACGCTAGGAGCATGGGCGAGGTTTAGAATTCATTGAACCCTAAAGATATCCTTGCTTTCCTTTATAACCCTGCTTAAGATCACCTCTCAACAGTCACCATATGGGCAAAATATTAAATTCTAAGATTTTTGAGATGCAGAATCTGATCGCCCTTGTATGACTGATTGGCTGATATTTTCTGAGTTAAAAACGAAAGTCAGTCATGGCTTGAGAATTTCAGATGCCGGTGCTGGTTTAAGAAGTGGAACATTAAAGGATAGCCATAATTAAGCTTGGCAGGTTAATTGTTAAGCACAGGACCTCCAAAGGGTATTTAGCAAAGAATAATTACAGTCAGCTGATATCCTTTCCTTCTCAAGGTGAAAATAATTTCCGGTTAAGAGGGTACAGGCGAATGCTTGGGAATCCCATTCAAGAACCAGACTGGAATATTATTTGGATGTGGGGTGTGATAAATCCAGTATATGTTATATTTATCAATGAACTGACTGAGCAGGAAACATCAGTTTTTGTCCCATATTCACTAGCTGCCTTATGGCTAAAGAACATATAAACATAATGGCTATGTTCTGCCTGCATTGTTGTCAATAATTACAGGCAGAGGGGAAGCTGATTAGTAGGAACAGAGAAAGCTGCCTTACCCCTAGCCAAACCATTGATCCACCCAGTTCAGCCTCGTCTGGCAGCAGCTCTCTAGGGTTTCAGACAGGGAGATTTCCTCAGCTCCACCTGGAGATGCCAGGATTTGAACCTGGGACCTTCAGCATGCAAAGCCAATGCTCTGCCACTGAGCTATGGGACTTCTGATCAATAACCCAGCACATGGGGCAGGGGGAAAGTTTATATCTTCCTGGTATGATTACCTCTTAATAAGCACAATTTTGCTCCCCTTCTTCCATTTCTTCTCTTGGACTGGGATAATTCTTCCATTTCTTCTCTTGGCACGTGGGATAAATCCCCATATGAGATGGATCTACACCTTTCTCGATAACTAACTACAAGCAATTTCCTGTAATGTAATGTAGAAGAAGAGTTTGGATTTGATATCCCGCTTTATCACTACCCGAAGGAGTCTCAAAGTAGCTAGCATTCTCCTTTCCCTTCCTCCCCCACAACAAACGCTCTGTGAGGTGAGTGGGGCTGAGAGACTTTAAAGAAGTGTGACTGGTCCAAGGTCACCCAGCAGCTGCATGTGGAGGAGCGGAGACGCGAACCCGGTTCCCCAGATTACGAGACTACCGCTCTTAACCACTACACCACACTGGCTCTCACACTGGCTCTCACCACACTGGTCATACAAAATCTACCGCTCTAAACTACTACACCACACTAATGTAATGTAATGTAATGTAATGTAATGTAATGTAATGTAATGTAATGTAATGTAATGTAATGTAATGTAATGTAATGTGTAATGCTTTTTTTGCATTTTCATCAACTTATGCATCTTTATGTGTACCTTAACCACAGTGCATGCATTTTTGTGGCTTTTACTAGGCTGCCCAGCTGCATTGCAATATTCAGAGAAGTGTGAATTTCAACAGTTGCTTCATTTCAGTTGTCCTATGGTTTTGGAAAGCACATATTTGGTAGATTCACCTTTCAATGTGAATTTCTCCCCCAGCCATAATACAGAGTAACCAAGAAATAAGGACAGGGGTAGTGGTGGAACAAATAATCTGATTTCATCCCAACGTCCTGCCTGCTTAGAGGGAGAGCCGGCTCTTTAAAAGTAGTAGCTGCTTCTCTGGAACCATTCAGACTTGGCTTGTTGGGTTCATACCACTGGGAAGAAAACTTCTGTCAGCAGAGGGAAAGTTTAGAGGATCTAATCAGCTGTTTTCTCAGCTTTTGACGATATCTGAAGAAAGAAAGATCCTGGAAAGGGTGCCAAGTAAAACATAACAAACATGATATGAATGTCGGATTATTTCCTACTTTGATGGTGTTCCAGGCATTATCTGAAATCAACAACTATCCAGGGACTAGGCTACTCTTGCGGCTGATTCCCCAGGGCTCCCTCTGATAGTTGGAGGACTTTGGTCGCTATTTGCCCTTGAAAGGCAGGCCTGGGACCATTGCTTGTGAGATAATCTTATCTCATACATGCTCACTGGACCATTTTGATCTGTGGAACTGGCATGGTTATGGGGGGGCCACATAATACTTGTAAGAAATCAGTCTTTTAGTATGGCACACTTTGGAACTCCCTGCTGGATGACCTCAGACAGTCACCTTCGCTGTGTTCGTTTTTGCACCTGCTAAAAACATTCTTTATTTGGGCAAGCCTATCTAGACATGTAGATCATTGACAATCTGTGTTTCCATCTGGTTTCTATTCTATTTATTAAAAATATTATTAAATAACAAATGAAATGATTCAATTTTAATATTTTTGTGTGTGCTTTAAATAGCTTTAAACAACTATTAACTAAAAGCTAATGGTTTTATTGCTTTTCTGTTTTATCCAAACAGTTTTGAGCTTTTGATTGCAATCAAGCAGTATAGAAATCTTGTGAAATAAAGCAATAAAAAACAGCAGCTGCTTTTAGCACCAGGTTTTATGGTTCGTAGTGTTACTAGCTCTGCCACCGCGGCATTGCAAAACCTGGAGAAGCCTGAGTTTTGAACGGTTTTTGCGCTCCAGTGTGGAAATTGGACTGAGACGTGCGGATTTCTCGTTAAGAAAATAATAATAAGAAGAATTTATCGCCCATCCCTAGCTATAACACAACCTGTCCCCCACTTTGCTTTTCCCAAAAGAGTTGCTTAAAGGCTCTTGAGCCAGTTTCATATTTAAGGACTGTCTTGCTGATGTAAAGTGCTCCCCGCCAGACAGAAGAGGGCACTATGACCTCAAAATTATACAGATATTTTGACTTTCAGTTACTGGCAGTAGGAAAGGGAGAGGACAAACCTGAATGCAAAATTATGTGCTTGGTACTATTTCACATATAAGTATCATGGTGCTGTTAATTGTGACGAGTTCCTCCCTCTGACCATTGTTAGTGGGTGGCTGTGGTGCTGGTCACAGGCTTCCGTGGGTCCAACTCTGTGTTTGTAGGAAGCAATGCTTAACTGCCGTGTATGTTGGGGATGGGAGAACCTTTGGACCTCCAGGTGTTGCTGAACTACAACTCCCATCAGCCCCAGCAAGAAATCCCAATGGCCAAGGAGGATGAGGACTGTAGTTGAGGAAAAGCCTGAGGACCACAGGTTCCTCAGACTAGATCTACAGAACAGATGATGCACTAGGCAGTTGGTTTATTCTTCACTTCCACCATTTTTGGGAAGATTAAATCAACATGATTGATTTGATGAGTGCTGCACAAACAGACTTTTTTTAAAAAAAGTTTTTATTTATACTTCTCAAGTTTATACATTTCATTAGTTTGACAATCAATTCAGCATTTCAAAGTTTGACTTCCTTCCCCCTCTTTCTGCGGTTCCTTAAATTTATTTTTTAATATCTTCTGCATATCCAAACTCATTTAATTCGCTCATTTAATTATCTGCTTTAAATACTCCTATGAAACCGCAGGTTATTACAATAATCCTGCCAATGTTTTTATCTGTTTGCAATTTATCTGTAAATATTCAATAAGCCATTTCCATTATTTTAAAAAGTTTATCTTGATTTTTTTATTCTTCTTGTAAGTTTCACCATTTCTGCATATTCCATCAGTTTTTGTATCTGTTCGTCCTTTGCTGGGACTTCTGCTTCTTTCCATTTTGGGGCGAGTAGCATTTTTGCTGCTGTAGTAGCATACATAAATAAATTTCTATACAAATTAGTTAGTTCTGTCCCTATAATTCCCAAAAGAGGGGAAGGAAGTCAAACTTTGAAATGTTAAAATGATTGTAAAATTAATGAGCTGTATAAATTTGAAAAGAATAAATAAATCCAAGTTGGTGCACATCGCTTCCTCCGGTGGGAAGAATTATTTCTTTATCTGTGTTGAACCTTCTAACATTCACAGAGTAGTATCCACACAGAGTCAGATTTAGGTTTGATGTGGCCCTAAACTACTGAGGGTAATTTGTTGTTGTTTAGTCGTTTAGTCGTGTCCGACTCTTTGTGACCCCCTGGACCAGAGCACGCCAGGCACTCCTGTCTTCCACTGCCTCCCACAGCTTCGAGAACACTGTCCAACCATCCGGTCCTCTGTCATCCCCTTCTCCTTGTGCCCTCCATCTTTCCCAGCATCAGGGTCTTTTCCAGGGAATTGTCTCTTCTCATGAGGTGGCCAAAGTATTGGAGCCTCAGCTTCAGGATCTGTTTTTCCAGTGAGCACTCAGGCCTGATTTCCTTAAGAATAGATAGGTTTGATCTTCTTGCACTCCATGGGACTCTCAAGAGTCTCCTCCAGCACCAGAATTCAAAAGCATCAATTCTTCGGCGATCAGCCTTCTTTATGGTCCAGCTCTCACTTCCATACATCACTACTGGGAAAACCATAGCTTTAACTACATGGACCTTTGTTGGCAAGGGTAATGGGGCCCTTTATATGTCCAGTCGTCCTTTGTCAACAACAAATTGTCACTGTTTTTTGTGTTGAATATATGCTATATAGTAATTTATGGACCTGATAGGTATCCAGAGCCATTTGCCATGCAGTATGTAAGCACCCTATATATAGAAATGAGCAAACCAGTGATATTTTAGAGAGCAGGCTAGCACCATCATAAGAGCCTACACCACAAAACACTGTTGCTGTATGTAGGTTTTATTTTATTTGCTTTTTATCTTATATTTTGGAAATGTACATCCAATTTGTTTTCCCTTTAATTTTGGGGGGCCCCCAAGAGAGTGGGGTAAGGTCACCAGACGTCCCCGTTTCCCAGGGACAGTCCCCGGATTTACAAACCAGTCCCCATACAAAATCCATTGAAGTTGAAAAGTGTCCCCAGATTCATTGAAAAAATCTGGTAAGCTTAGAGTGGGGCCCTAAGCTATAGCTTGTTTAGCTTATAGGTAAATCCGGCACTGTATCAGCAGGTTCTAGTGTGAGGAGAGAGGGAGAAATATTTTTCTCTAACTGCTTTCTCTAGGCCATGAATAAATGTCTATGATGTCAACTTCCACCATGTTTCCATGGTGTTTACCCATCTTGCCATCAATCATTTGTTCCTCCCGCTCTTTTCAGAGCCTTTCCCCATCGCTCTCCTAACCGCAGAACATCCTCTCTTGTTTTTCATAAGCAGATTTGTTGTGCTAGGATGACAGAGCACTTTAATCCCCTTTCCAGTAGGTGCTTGACTCATGCCTGTCAAATTCTTAACAATCTGAAGGTGACCAGAGATAGCAGGGAGAGACTGTCCCATGATACAGTTCGTTCAGGAATTTTTACACTGCCCTAAATTGATTTCAGGCTGGTTTATTTGACATACATTTAATGTTTTTTTTAAAAATCCTAAGGACAATTGCAACCCTAAGGACATTTCCTCGGAAGCACGTGCCATTGAACAAAGGGAGATTTACTTCAGAGTAATCATGCCTGACAAACCTAGACAACATCTTAAAAAGCAGAGACATCACCTTGCCAATAAAGGTCCGTATAGTTAAAGCTATGGTTTTCCCAGTAGTGATGTACAGAAGTGAGAGCTGGACCATAAAGAAGGCTGATTGCCAAGGAATTGATGCTTTTGAATTATGGTGCTGGAGGAGACTCTTGAGAGTCCCATGGACTGCAAGAAGATCAAACATGTCCATTCTTAAGGAAATCAGCCCTGAGTGCTCACTGGAAGGACAGATCCTGAAGCTGAGACTCCAATACTTTGGCCACCTCATGAGAAGAGAAGACTCCCTGGAAAAGACCCTGATGTTGGGAAAGATGGAGGGCACAAGGAGAAGGGGACGACAGAGGATGAGATGGTTGGACCGTGTTATAGAAGTGACCAACATGAATTTGATGAAACTCTGGGAGGCAGTGGAAGACAGAAGTTCCTGGCATGCTCTGGTCCATGGGGTCACGAAGAGTCAGACACTACTAAACGACTAAACAACAACAACAATCATGCCTAGGATTATGCTGTGAGGCTGCAATTCTTTGTACAAAACAGGGGCCTGAGGGTCAGGATTCTGCAAATTTTTGGAAATTTGGAAATTTTGGAAAAAAAATGTGGAGAAAGTTTAAAATGCACAAAAACTTGACTGCAAAAAAATAAACAAATCTGAAAAGCACACAAAAATGTGACAGGCAAAAATGTGTCAGGAAATTATAGGGACAGAACTACCTAAATTGTATAGAAATTTATGTATGTGACTACAGCAGCAAGAATGCTACTTGCCCCAAAGTGAAAAGAAACAGAAGTCCTAGCAAAGGAAGAATGGATACAAAAACTGATGGAATATACAGAAATGGTGAAACTTACCGGAAGAATAAGAAATCAAGAAAACAAACTTTTAAATAAAAGAATAGAAATGGTTTATTGAAAATTTACAGATAAATTGCAAAGTCACAGTTATCCTTGTCCCGTAGCTTATGTGTCAATTTTGCCAATTCTGCATAGTCCATCAGTTTTTCTTGCCATGATTCTTTAGTTGGAGGACCCGAAACCATTCTTAACCTGAGGCGCACTTTCGCTCATGGGGCCTCCCACTGCTGCTGCGCTGCCGGAGTGCAATTTCTGTTCTCATCCTGGGGCAAAGTTTGCAACCTGGAGCAACTACTTCTGGGTTAGCAGAGTTTGTAACCTGAAGCATTTGTAACCCGAGGTACCACTGTACTGAGTTGGACCATTGGTCCATTTGGCTCAGTAATGCCTGTGACAACTGGCAGTAAGACTCCAGAGTTTCACGGAGGATTTTTTTCCTTAGCCCTACCTAATGATGTTGGGAATTGAATTTGGGAACCTCTGTACGAAAAACCAGTGTTCTACCACTGAGCCGCAGTCCTTTCCTACAATGCCCATGATGTGGCAGCACTCTAGGCATTGTGGGTAATTTAAAATGTCAGCTTGCAGACCCATGACTGCATGGGAGCAGGAATCAGCACTGACAGGACCTGCTGGGACCTCGTCGTCTGCCTGAGGGAGTCTGTTAAGGCCAGACCTGACTCGGGCTAGACATTTCCAGGAATGCCAAGTTTCTCAGGACACAGAATTCTTTTCTCTCTCCCCCCCCCCCAAATTTTATTCGTTTTATAACACAAATAAACAACACAAACAGAAAAACAAACAATACAAACAATTTCTTGTCTTATCCTTATTTTTTCTAAACATTGTTAGGTGGGCTTCCCCAAGTCCCCCCATCTGATTTTCATTTTACCTCAGCTTTAGCAGTTTACATAGATCATAATTTCTAAGCATTTTTTTAAAAAATCACACTTACTTTAACCATAAAAATCTTCACATTTTATCACTTACAAATAATACTATTTTAAAATACACTATCTTCTACTTCTAACCCTACAGCCTATATCCACTTCTAAAGCTATTCTAAGATTTAAATATTAACATATTTTTTTTCAAGGATTCCTTAAATTTCTTCCAATCTTCTTCCACCGTCTCTTCTCTCTGGTCTTTGTGCCATTGGCAATGGACAATTGTGCACAGGTGTGATGGAGGTAACGAAAGTTGCCTTGCCAGTGGGATTGAGGAACAAGATTGGCGGGTGGGTCCTTACTGGAAAACTCCCCAAAATGAGCTTTGTTTCGCAGCTCAAGCCTTGGTGGTGTGCCCATTTTGCTTTGATGCTTCCTTAGCCCAGGACGCCCCTGCCCCCCATGATGGCTCCCTCTCATTCTCAGCTCCTGTTTCCCAAGCGCATTCTCTCCCAAGCTCCTCATCGCCCTACAAGGGTCCAGATGGCTGAGACCTCCCAAGGCGAGATGTAATTGGCCTTAATGGCCTCCCACTTGAGTGAATAAAATGAGCGAGATGCCGGCCAATGCAGGAAAGCAGAGATAAGCATGAAATGGTGATTAAGACTGTTAACATAGCTGATCGATTTTGAGGGGTTGTATCACATCCTCTTGTATCGTTGCTTCTGTGAGTCCATTGTGCATAGCAACTTTTTGTTCCTTCAGGCAGTGCCAGAACATAAGAAGGGCCCTGCCAGATTCGACTGAAGATTCATATTATCCATATTATCTGTTTCTCAGACAGATCAGCCCTGTGCTTCTAGAAAACCCACCAACAGGGTGAATCACAGGAACAGAGGGAGTTGCCTTAGAACGAGTCAGATCAGAGGTTCATCCACCTCAGTGTTGTCCGTAAAAGAGGAAGCCAAGGTGGTGCCCTCTAGATCTCATTGGACTCAAACTCCCATCAGCCCCAGCCTGCATGGCCAATAGGGAGGGACAGTGGGAGATGTAGTCCAACAGCACCTGGAGGCCTATTCCTTGGCTACACTGACTGGCAGTGCCTCTCCAGGATTTCAGACAGGATTTCCCTCAGCACTATTTGGAGATGAAGGGGACTGAACCTGGAACCTTCTGAATGCAAAGCAGCTGCTCTGCCACTCAGCTTTGCCTTACCAGCGGTTCTTAACCTGTGGGTCCCCAGATGTTGTTGGACTACAACTCCCATCATCCCTGAGCTCTGGCCTTGCTAGCTAGGGGTGATGGGAGTTGTAGTTCAACAACATCTGGGGACCCACAGGTTAAGAAATGCTGCCTTATACTGAGTCAGCGCTTTGGCCCACCTCATGACATTGATCACAAGTGACTCTCCAGGATTTCAGATCTCAGTCCAACCAGGGTGTGACAAGGATTGAACCTGGGTCCTTCTGCATGGAAAGCAGTTGCTCTACTGCTGAGCTACGGCCCTTCCTTTAACCACAATACCTTCCCACAGATTACGTTAGCACCATGTGCTCCATTTAACAATATAGCAAGCAGGGAGAGCGCCCAAGACATTTTGCTGCCTGAAGTGAAGGTTCAGATGGTGCCTCAACATTCCAAGTACCAGACTGGCAACTGAATCTTAACTCAGCACTAGTGGGGAGTGTCCTCTGACACATATGAGGGAGTCAGGCCAGTTTAAGAGGAGGTCTGTCCTCTGACAAAGGAGAACAGCTGAGTTGCCTTCAGTATCTGCCACACGGAGCAGTTGCATACCCTCCAACATTTCTCTGATGAAAATAGTCCCATTCTATGATGGTAATTATACTATTTATACTCCACACATCTTACTGGGTTGCCCCAGCCACTCTGGACAGCTTCCAACATATATAAAAGGTAAAGGGACCCCTGAGCATTAGGTCCAGTCGTGACCGACTCTGGGGTTGCGGCGCTCATCTCGCTTTATTGGCCGAGGGAGCCGGTGTACAGTTTCGGGGGTCATGTGGCCAGCATGACTAAGCTGCTTCTGGCAAACCAGAACAGCGCACGGAAACGCCGTTTACCTTCCCGCCAGAGCAGTACCTATTTATCTACTTGCATTTGACGTGCTTTCGAACTGCTAGGTTGGCAGGAGGAGGGACCGAGCAACGGGAGCTCACCCTGTTGTGGGGATTCGAACTGCCGACCTTCTGATCAGCAAGTCCTATGCTCTGTGGTTTCACCCACAGTGCCACCTGCATCCCCTTCCAACACACACACACACACACACACACACACACACACACACACACAATAAATCATTAAACATTAAAAAAACCCCTCCCCTACACAGGATTGTCTTCAGACAGCTTGGGAGTCGAATAACTCCATACCCTCCAACATTTCCCCAATGAAAATAGGGACGTCCTAAGGAGAAGTGGGACTTTCCAGGATCAAATCAGAAACCGGGACCTCTTCTCTAAATCAGGGATGTCCCTGGAAAACAGGAACACTTGGAGGGCCTGCAGTTGGCCAATGATAGGGCCGTGACATCAATTTCTCCAGATCTGACGTGCCCCTGCAAAAGCTTCTGTTTGGAAAAGTATGAATGGGGATAAAATAAGGGGGGGACCCTTTGTCCAGTGGAGGCTGGTCAATTAGGGCAATGGGGCACTGCTCCACCAACATCAGTCTGCCCCCAGCCCCCCCTCAACCTGCCTGGCTACTTACGACCAGTCCAGAAGGCGGTACTTCCAGTCTGCTTCCTCCTCAGTCTCAGCTGCTGCCCTTGCAGAACTCAGCAAGGAAGAGGACAATGGGACAAAATTAGAACCAGGTGCCTCTGCCTCTCATTGGCTGTGGTTGTGCCTGATATTGACTTTGGCTCCCCCTACTGTTGGGCTCCCTGCTTTATACCCTACCAGTCCTGAAGGACACCAGGCACAATGGTGCCAATCTGCTTGACTTTTGTGTGTGGAATTGAAGGGGTGGTATGCTTCCATTTCATCCTTTGCCTCAGGCAGCAAAATGTCTTGGGCCAGCCCTGACATCTCTATATATGTACATGAGCCCTACCAGTCCCAACGAACATCAAACACCACGGCCTTCCCTCTAGCTATTATGCTGGTTTTGCTTGGTTTCTGGATTTCATAATGGTATTGTGCTTTCAAGAAAATGACAAAAACCCAACAGGCGCATATTATATTAGAGCACATACTGTCGTATTCCTGGCCCATAAGTTCTCCCCATGGAATCCTCCAGTTCTGTAGAAATGAGTGACTGTTATGTCGTATGCTAGATGTATCATTTGCCATTCCTGATGATGCTAATCACATTGTTGTGAACAACCCCTTTCCACAGCTGAATTAGGTCCCTGCCTCCTTGAGCCTTGTTCTGCCATAACAAGTTTGTCTTTAAAGGTGCCACTGGACTGTTTGCATCCTGTTAACAGCACAAGGCCGGACAAGGAATTCTTTCAGCTGTGGCACAGATCTGATAAAGACCTCTGCGGAAAAGAAAACGGGTTTCAAAGTCAACACAACAGATAAGGAAAGAGCCCACAGCCCATCAATCCTGGTCTGTTGACTCACAGCCCACCTCAAATGGAGCAGGTAGAGGGTTTTCCAAATCCTGGCGTTAGAGGTACCCAGCACACGTGAACCTGGATCCTTAGGCCCCCAATCAGATGCTGTAATCCAGAGCTACAGAACTGGGCTAACCATAGGTCCCATCTGCACTATACATCTCAAGCAGTATCATGCCACCTTAAATGGTCATGGCTTCCCCCAAAGAATCCTGGGAACTGTAGTTTGTTAAGCTTGCTGGGTGTTGTAGTTCAGTGACGGTTAAACTACAGTTCCCATGGTTCCTTGGGGGAAGCCATGTTTTTTAAAATGTGTGATGTGCATGTGATCGAGGTCTCTGCCCTTTGAAGAGTATGGGATGAGGACTTAGGCATGATCAATAAGATTTTATGTTATGTCTCTTATTCCACATTGAACAATAGGCCATTTACAAGGATCCTAGCAGCCTCTCAAATGTTCTGCCTGGCTATTGTCTTATTTCTGTTAACGGCCCACCCTGCGTATGGATTTCTGTGTTGCGTTCAGTTATGGAAAGAACTGCTTTGTGGGCAGACAAAAGCCACTGCCCAAAAGCCCGCCAACAACAATTCATTGACCCATTATCTTACGACGTGCTCCCTAGACATTCCTTGATGCTCAGAAAATTAGAGCAGTAAAAACACCCTCTTGTTTTTGCAACTGTAATGAAATCAAGATAACCTTTGGCATTTAAAAGGACGGAGGGCCAAGGCAGGGCGCTCTTTGACCTTTCCCTATGACCTTGAGTCAGCCTGCAATTCCACAGAAGGTAAAGATATTTTGGCTAGTGGCAACTGAGGTTTCGGTTACATGTCAGCTGAGGCTGCAGGGCTGTTGCATGATGTTTAAAGGATGGGCTTCTTTGATCTGCCATATCTCCTCCCCCATCCAAAACCCCCCATTCTGAACTGATTCATGTGTGTGTGTGTGTGTGTGTGTGTGTGTACACACACATATTTTTATGTTTTCTCTCCCAAATAACAAGCACACATCCTTCAGCAAAAAATAAAGCTCAGGTACAAAGCCACTGGTCCCATCACCTCCTGGCAAATAGAAGGGGAAGAAATGGAAGCAGTGACAGATTTTACCTTCTTGGGCTCCATGATCACTGCAGATGGTGACAGCAGTCACAAAATTAAAAGACGCCTGCTTCTTGGGAGAAAAGCGATGATAAACCTAGACACCGTCTCCAAAAGCAGAGACATGACCTTGTCTACAAAGATCGGTATAATTAAAGCTATGGTTTTCCCAGTACAGTGGTACCTCGGGTTAAGTACTTAATTCGTTCCAGAGGTCCATTCTTAACCTGAAACTGTTCTTAACCTGAAGCACCACTTTTGCTAATGGGGCCTCCTGCTGCTGCACCGCCGGAGCAAGATTTCTGTTCTTATCCTGAAGCAAAGTTCTTAACCTGAAGTACTATTTCTGGGTTAGCAGAGTCTGTAACCTGAAGTGTATGTAACCCGAGGTACTACTGTAGTGATGTATGGAAGTGAGAGCTGGACCACAAAGAAGGCTGATCGCCAGAGAATTGATGCTTTTGAGCTGTGGTGCTGGAGGAGACACTTGAGAGTCCCATGGACTGCAAGAAGATCAAACCTCTCCATTCTTAAGGAAATCAGCCCTGAGTGCTCACTGGAAGGACAGATCCTGAAGCTGAGGCTCCAATACTTTGGCCACCTCATGAGAAGAGAAGACTCCCTGGAAAAAACCTCTGATGTTGGGTAAGATTGAGGGCACAAGGAGAAGGGGACGATGGAGGACAAGATGGTTGGACAGTGTTCTCGAAGCTACTAACATGAGTTTGACCAAACTCCGGGAGGCAGTGGAAGACAGAAGTTCCTGGCATGCTCTGGTCCAGGGAGTCACAAAGAGTCAGACACAACTAAATGACTAAACAGCAACAACAGTGGTTCTGCTACAAGTTATCGCCATGCTTGATGTGAGAATTGGGACTTAAGTCATCATGATCGCATAGCCCTCAAAATGCATTGAGCACAAAAAGAAGGCTGAAGGGGGCATTTCATGGAATACAAATATCCATTCACAAAAAAAGAGGAAGGTAGGAGATTGCCTGCTATTATATAATAATAATAATAATAATAATAATAATAATAATAATAATAATTTATTATTTGTACCCCGCCCATCTGGCTGGGTTTCCCCAGCCACTCTGGGCGGCTTCCATAAAAACCAAAAATACACTAAAATATCACAGATTAAAAACTTCCCTGAACAGGACTGCCTTAAGATGTCTTCTGAATGTCAGGTAGTTATTTATCGCTTTGACATCTGATGGGAGGGCGTTCCACAGGGCAGGCGCCACGACCGAGAAGGCCCTCTGCCTGGTTCCCTGTAGCTTTGCTTCTCGCAATGAAGGAACCGCCAGAAGGCCCACGGCGCTGGACCTCAGCATCCGGGCAGAACGATGGGGGTGGAGACGCTCCTTCAGGTATACTGGGCCGAGGCCGTTTAGGGCTTTAAAGGTCAACACCAGCACTTTGAATTGTGCTCGGAAACGTACTGGGAGCCAATGTAGGTCTTTCAAGACCGGTGTTATGTGGTCTCGGTGGCCGCCCCCAGTCACCAGTCTAGCTGCCGCATTCTGGATTAGTTGTAGTTTCTGAGTCACCTTCAAAGGTAGCCCCACGTAGAGCGCATTGCAGTAGTCCAAGCGGGAGATAACTAGAGCATGCACCACTCTGGCGAGACAGTCCGCGGGCAGGTAGGGTCTCAGCCTGCGTACCAGGTGGAGTTGGTAGACAGCTGCCCTGGATACAGAATTGACCTGCGCCTCCATGGACAGCTGTGAGTCCAAAATGACTCCCAGGCTGCGCACCTGGTCCTTCAGGGGCACAGTTACCCTATTCAGGACCAGGGAGTCCTCCACACCAGCCCGCCCCCTGTCCCCCAAAAACAGTACTTCTGTCTTGTCAAGATTCAATCTCAATCCATTAGCCGCCATCCATCCTCCAACCGCCTCCAGGCACTCACACAGGACCTTCACCGCCTTCACTGGTTCTGATTTGAAAGAGAGGTAGAGCTGGGTATCATCTGCATATTGATGGACACCCAGTCCAAACCCCCTGATGATCTCTCCCAGCGGCTTCATATAGATGTTAAAAAGCATGGGGGAGAGGACAGAACCCTGAGGAACCCCACAAGTGAGGGCCATGGGGTCTGAACACTCATCCCCCACCACCACTTTCTGAACACGGCCCAGGAGGAAGGAGCGAAACCACTGTATAACAGTGCCCCCAGCTCCCAGCCCCTCTAGACAGTCCAGAAGGATGTTATGGTCGATTGTATCAAATGGCGCTGAGAGATCCAGCAGAACTAGGAAACAACTCTCACCTTTGTCCCTAGCTCGCCGGAGAGCATCAACCAGTGCGACCAAGGCAGTTTCAGTCCCATGATGAGGCCTGAATCCCGATTGGAAGGGATCCAAATGGTCCGCATCCTCCAGGCGTGCCTGGAGTTGTTCAGCAACCACGCGCTCAATCACCTTGCCCAAGAAAGGAAGATTTGAGACTGGGAGATAGTTGGCCATACTGGCCGGGTCTAAAGATGGTTTTTTAAGAAGCGGTTTAATGACTGCCTCTTTCAGCAGATCTGGGAATGTTCCCTCACAGAGGGAAGCATTCACCACCCCGCAGAGCCCATCGCCCAGCCCTTCCCGGCTTGCTTTTATTAGCCAGGATGGGCAAGGATCCAGGAGACAGGTGGTTGGTTTCATGCGTCCAAGCAGCCTGTCCACATCCTTGGGGGTAACGGATTGAAATTGATTCCATGCAACTTGACCATACAAAGCTCTAGCACTCTCCCGCCCCGGCACTGCTCCCACGGTGGTGTCTAGCTCCTTCCGAATATGAGTGATTTTATCTGCAAAAAACTTTGCAAAATCGTTGCAGGAGATCTTGGGGTCTTTACAAGGCCCCGGTGGTAAAGGTGGTTCCGTTAAATTACGAACCACCTGAAAGAGTCTCCTGCTACTATTTTCTGCAGATGCAATAGAGGCGGTGAAGAAAGTCTTCTTCGCCGTCGCTATCGCCACTTGGTAGGCTCGACGTTGAGCTCTAACCTGTGTCCGGTCAGATTCGGAGTGAGTTTTTTGCCACCGACGCTCTAGCCGTCTCAGCGATTGTTTCATCGCCCTCAGCTCCGAAGAAAACCACGGAGCTGTCCGGGCTCCATGCAATCGGAGAGGGCGCTTCGGAGCCAGACAGTCAATAGCCCTGGTTAACTCCGCATTCCAGCGGGCCACCAGGGAATCAGCTGAAAGGCCATCAACATGGGATAAAGCATCCCCTCTCTGGAAACCATTTGGATCCATTAAGTGGCGGGGGCGGACCATCCAAATTGATCCCACCTCCCTGCAGAGGGGAAGGGTCGCCGCGGAGAAGTCCAGTTGCACCAGGAAGTGATCTGACCATGGCACTTCTTTTGTTTCACTTTTACTTAGTGTCAGATCACCCACGTCACTAGAGGTGAACACCAGGTCTAAGGCATGTCCATGACTATGAGTTGGGCCAAACTTATTCAGGGACAGCCCCATGGAGGCCATGCTTTCCACGAAGTCCCGAGCAGCCCCTTGTAAGGTCGTGTCGGCATGGATGTTAAAATCTCCTAGGACAACCAAACTAGGTGTCTCCAGGAGAAAATCCGCCACGACCTGAAGCAGCTCAGACAGGGAATCCTTGGTGCAGCGGGGAGGTCGGTACACCAAAAGGAATCCTGTATTGCCCCTATTGCCCAACTTCCAGAACATGCACTCAGAAAACTGGATCTTCCCAGTAGGACGCCTGGTGCAAGTAGTCTATTGAATCAGACTACTGGTCCAGCTAGCTCAGTAGTGTTTACACTGACTGGCAGTAGCTCTCCTGGATTACAGACAACAGACCTTCTTCCCAGCCCTACCTGGAGATGCTGGGGATTGAACCTGGGACCTTCTGGGTGCAAGGTGGAAGCTACAGCCCTTCCCATTGATCTGGCTGGCTTGAGCCTCTCAGTGGAACTCCAGGTCTAACAATCCTTCAGGAGACTTTACATGGGAAAAGCAAAACAGAAAGAGAAGAAAGAAAAAAGGACTATGGCTGCCACTCCTGCATTATTTTGGTTTTTGTTGGTTTCATATTTTTATTTGCATTGCATTGTATTTTCCCCCCAAAGGTTGAAAAGCTTAAACTGGGCTATTTTGCACCTTCCCATTTCAACTGTCTGGCACTCTATCTGCACAACCTAGCAATTATAAAATACAGAAGCTCTTTTACTCTCACATGATTGACTGTATTGCCCTCGGCTGTACTTGAGGGACGGTGCCAATAGATTCCACACGGAAAACGCTTATGTCCCTGTGGAGATGGCAGTATCGAATTAGTGGCGCATGCCCTGCTGGCTTGCACTCTTTATAAAGATTTGAGGAATGAGGTTATCACCCCTCTTTTATTGTCCATTCCGGGTCGCCCAGCCACTGCCACAGTGTCCTTTCTCCTGGCAGATCAAGATGAGCAGGTGACAGCAAAGGTTGCAAGGTTTTTAGCAGGGGCAATCAGAATAAGGTCCACTATTTGACTACTGATTCAAAACCCTAAAATGTATTTTATATAGTCAATTTTTTATTTCTGGTCTTTGTATATTGCATTGTTGTTTTATTGCTATGGCTGATGACTGATGCAAATAAAGATTTGTTCATGGCTCATGGGCTAAAACCCGTGTGTGTGTGTGTGTGTGTGTGTGTGTGTGTGTGTGTGTGTGTGTTTTAAACAATATAAACAAATTACAAACAACAATTCAAAGTCCAAATATTGAGATTACTCTGAATCTCCTGACTTCCCTCCCATCCCTTCCATGGGTCCTAATGATAATATTCACAACCGCATATCAATAGTTATCCACATTTTTATCCTTCTAGATTACCCATACTTTCTGTTACTTTACAAATGTAGTTAAAATCCTGCCAATGTTTTAACTGGCTTGCAGCGGTCTCGTAAGTAAATCACAAACTTTTCCCATTCTTTTTTAAAAAGTTCTTGTCTTCGTCTTCTTCATTTTTGCGCTTCCCAGTTAATTTTGCCATAGTCCATTAACTGGGTTTGCCATTCTTCTCTAGTTGGCGTTGTTTCTTCCTTCCAGGCATTGCAGTTTCAAGAAATGAACAGGAATAGGTTTTTAAATCAATAAGAAGAGCTTGGCTGGATCAAGCGAAAGGCCCATTTAGCTCAGTGTCCTGTTCTCACAGTGTCCAGCTAGATACTGGAGGGGAAGCCTCTAACTAGGACCCAAGCACAACATCAACTCTCTGTGCTTGTGACTCCCACAGAGACATGCTGGCTCCGGCAGTGGTGGTGGAACTAATAATAATAATAATAATAATAATAATAATAATAATAATATATTATTATACCCTGCCCATCAGGCTGGGCTTCCCCAGCCACTCTGGGAGCCTTCCAACAGAATATTAAAATACAGTAATGCATCAAACATTAAAAGCTTCCCTAAGCAGGGCTGCCTTCAGATGTCTTCTAAAAGTCTGGTAGTTGTTGTTCTCTTTGACATCCGATGGGAGGGTGTTCCACAGGGTTGGTGCCACTACTGAGAAGGCCCTCTGCCTGGTTCACTGTAGCTTTGCTTCTCGTAGTGAGGGAACCGCCAGAAGGCCCTCGGAGCTGGACCTCAGTGTCTGGGCAAAACAATGGGGGTGGAGATGCTCCTTCAGGTATACTGGGCCGAGGCCGTTTAGGGCTTTAAAGGTCAGCACCAACACTTTGAATTGTGCTTGGAAACGTACAGGGAGCCAATGTAGGTCTTTCAAGACTGGTGTGGTCTTGGCGGCTCCTCCCTGTCACCAGTCTAGCTGCCGCATTCTGGATTAGTTGTAGTTTCCGGGTCACCTTCAAAGGTAGCCCCACGTACAGCGCATTGCAGTAGTCCAAGCGGGAGATAACCAGAGCATGCACCACTCTGATGAGACAGTCCGCAGGCAGGTAGGGTCTCAGCCTGCATACCAGATGGAGCTGGTAGACAGCTGCCCTGGACACAAAATTGACCTGCGACTCCATGGACAGCTGTGAGTCCAAAATGACTCCCAGGCTGTGTACCTGGTCCTTCAGGGGCACAGTTACCCCATTTAGGACCAGGGAGTCCTCCACACCTGCCCGCCCTTCTCCTCCATGAATTTGGGAAGGCCGTTGTGAGGTCTAGGAGACAGAAAGTTCTTCAAGGTGTGGAAGACCTCAGAGGGGTGGCGGGGGCCTCGGAGGGCGACAGAGAGAAAACTCAGCCTGCTAATTGAAATAGCATCCTGATGTCACTCATCTGTCATTCCGGCCCCATCAGGATCTGGCTCCTGCAGGGGAAGTAAACAAATTGCCTTCCCTTTAGGGACCTGCTGGCGAAGGCTGGAAGTTTTTGTTGCCGCCGCTGTTGTGATTTGGGTGGGACTGGCGAAGGAAGGGGAATAAATAACTGGTGTGTCTCCCCTCTGTGAGCTTTGCACAGCTGGTGTCTTCCCTCATTATGGGCTGGATGTATTTTGTTTCCCTGTGAAACTGAGAACTGTTTCCTGACAGCTTGGACGTGTCCTTCCAGGCTCTGACAGCTTCTCCACCAGAGTACCTGAAAGTTGGGAAGCTGGGTAACTGGATTGCATACTCCCACCAGGGACACGGGTGGCGCTGTGGGTTAAACCACAGAGCCTAGGACTTGGCGATCAGAAGGTCGGCGATTTGAATCCCCGTGATGGCATGAGCTCCCGTTGTTCGGTCCCTGCTCCTGCCAACCTAGCAGTTCAAAAGCACGTCAAAGTGCAAGTAGATAAATAGGTACCCACTCCGGCGGGAAGGTAAACAGCATTTCCGTGCGCTGCTCTGGTTTGCCAGAAGTGGCTTAGTCATGCTGGCCACATGACCCGGAAGCTGTACGCCGGCTCCCTCAGCCAATAAGGCGAGATGAGCGCCGCAACCCCAGAGTCAGTCACGACTGGACCCAATGGTTTACCTTTACCTACCAGAGGTAAATGCGGCCTTCCAAACCTCTCTGCCGTGGCCCTCGGAACTCCCTGAAGGCCGCCAGCTCTGTTCTGCAGCTTCCTCCAGTGTTTCTGCTCGGCTGGAGTATGTCCCTGATCTTCAGCAAGACCTCTTGCTTGCTGAGGTGGAGCTCAGAAAGGGGTGTGTGGAGAAACTGGGACACTATACAAATTTACATTTGCATTTTTTATAGTTTTTTATTTATACCTTTCAAATTGATACATTTCTTTAGTTTTACATTTAGTATTTAGCATTTCAAAATTTGACTTCCTTCCCCCTCTTTCTGCGGTTCCTTAAATTTATTTTTTAAAATCTTCTGCATATCCAAATTCATTTAACTTACTCATTTAATTATCCACTGTGAATATGTACTCTTTTTAAAACTGCAGGTTATTGCTAATGTTTTTATCCGTTTACAATTTATCTGTAAATATTCAATAAACCATTACCATTCTTTTATAAGAAGTTTGGTTATCTTGATTTCTTATTCTTTCGATAAGTTTCACCATTTCCGCATATTCCATTAGTTTTTGTATCTGTTCTTCCTTTGCTGGAACTTCTGCTTCTTTCCACTTTTGGGCAAGGAGCATTCTTGCTGCTGTAGTAGCATACATAAATAAATTTCTATACAATTTATGTAGTTCTGTCCCTATAATTTCCTGACATGCCTGTCACGTTTTTGTGTGCTTTTCAGATTTTATTTTTTTTGCAGTCAAGTTTTTGTGCATTTCAAACTTTCTCTCCATTTTTTCTGAAATGGGGTTCTCAAATTCTGTCAGGAAGTGCAAATAAGGTATGGCCACCTTTTAACTGAATTGAATTCCTCCACCATCCCTATCGTTAGTCCCATTCCATCTCCTGCCACCCTCTTTACTGCTGGGCAAAACACGGCACCCTGCCAGGCCGGGAAAAAACGAGGCAGTTTATACTCTTATCAAAACAAACCATGCTGTGCTCTGAAATAACTATTATGATACCCTGTTCATGGAGCAAGAAGTTATATGGCGAAGTTCTGCAAAGCCAGATGTGTGACTTGGGTTCTTTCAAAGTGATGTCTGTGTGGTTCAGTGCTTTGCTTATTATTAGTGGGTTCCAATTCGTGTCTCAGAAATGTATCTGGCAACTCCTTCCACCCCACCCCCTTCTGCAGGCTTGTATATGAGCCAGAAGATCTCCACGCCCCATGGGAACTTCTGGTTAACTTTTCATCTCTCCTCCTTGATCTATCTGCTGTGGCCAAAGGCCGGAGACTTGGATATGAATGGATTTGGGGGCAAGCAATCAAAAAGAAAATGAATGTTGTAGAAAGAAGGGGCAGCGGTGTTGCAGCGTTGGCTGGTGCCTGGGACTCACACGGGACGGGGAGTTCAGCCTACACACGAGTAGGACCCTGGTAGAGACACATGCCCGACTGGCATGTTCCCTCCCTCCTGGTCAATCGTTTAGGAGCTTCAAAAGCTTTCTTCAGCCCAAACATCACAGTGACTGGTGTCAATCGACACCGGCACACTTAGGGATCCACAGAGTTTGCGCAACTTGCGTAACAGACCTCTGCAACTCAGCATTTTGGCTAATCTACTTTATTTACATATAAACACACACGGAGCACTGCAACATGGCTCCCTCTCTCTCTAGCATCAGACAACAAAGAGGAAAAAGAGCAAAGGACAATAGTCCCACTTCACGGAACACAGTAACACAAACATCCTGTTTCCATCACTTCCCACTTTGTGGAGTCAAAACATATACCATCATGTGATAGACAAAAATCCCATGACTGCAATCATGGAGCAGGAATTCTAACAGGTGGCATGGTGTGGAGAGTTCATGGAGCCTACCATGCCCAAACCAGCCCTCACCACCACCCCCAGTTGGCCGTGGGGTATACAGGGTTCACAGAGCACACCGTGCCAGCCCAGCACTCGCCACCAGAGCCAAACAAGGCCATGCTGTGCCACCTGACTTCCCGCACAGGGGGAGCCCAGTCAGTTGATGTGGCCCTTGGTGGGTGAATCCCCCTGATGCTGGCTGGGTGACCATTCAGTGAGGGGTACAGGGATGTGGCGGCAAGGCCCTGGGGTCCAGAAACCTCTGGCAGCAGGCAGGGCGGGACGGGGATCCCTCATGGGGGCACCTGGTTTGTGCCCCCTCAAAACTGTGTGCCCAGGGCTACGCCCCCTTGCCTCCCTCCAATGCTATGCCCCTGGGAAGGAAAGTGGTTCTGTCTTGTGCTAAGAAGAGGTTTGGTGGAGTCCCATTTTTGAGGTAATCATAGAAGGAAGGACATGGAAAGATCCACCAATCTCACTCTGCAATCCTGCATGTATAATAATAATAATAATAATAATAATAATAATAATAATAATAATTTATTTATACCACGCCCATCTGGCTGGGTTTCTCCAGCCACTCTGGGCAGCTTCCAACAGAACATTAAAATTCATTAGTGTATTAAACATTAAAAGCTTCCCTAAAGAGGGCTGCCTTCAGATGTCTTCTAAAAGTCTGGTAGTTGTTTTTCTCTTTGACATCTGGTGGGAGGGCATTCCACAGGGTGGGTGCCACTACTGAGAAGGTCCTCTGCCTGGTTCCCTGTAACTTCACTTCTCGCAGGGAGGGAACCACCTGAAGGCCCTCAGCGCTGGACCTCAGTGTCCGGGCAAAACGGTGGGGGTGGAGATCCTCCTTCAGGTAGACTGGACCGAGGCCGTTTAGGGCTTTAAAGTTCAGCACCAACACTTTGAATTGTGCTCAGAAACGTACTGAGAGCTAGTGTAGGTCTACTCCAAAGTAAATCTCATTTGCCGTTGATGTACCCTTTGGATGAGTGAAATGCCCAAAATGTTCAATTGTTTGTGATTTGGTTCAATTGTATTTTACTTTCATTTTTATTTGTTGGTAACAATGCTGGTGGGATGGGGGGAATACAACTGAGCATGCCAATCACATTCTAATTCATATATTATGGTGGACCAAGGATGAGCTCCTCAACATTTGTTAGTTGTATATTTATATCCTAACCTTTTCTCCAATGATCTCAAGATGGTGTACATGATTCCCCCCCCCTTCCCATCTTTACAACAAGCTTGTTGGGGGAGGGAGAGACAAGAGGGGGAATCAATTGAACAAGCATAAATCCTTGAGTTGATGGAACAAGTTGGTTGGATTTAGCCCTTTATGTCACAGAGATGAACCTAAAGGCAGGTCTCAAAGGCTTCTGTTGAAAATTCAGTTTGTTTTCAACTAAAATACATACGTTTATCTATTGAAAGAGATAAGTAACTCCCATTGAGATCAGTGGAGATTCCATTAGATAAATGGGTATAGAATTGCAGTCTTAGTATTTTTTTAGGAGAGGGAGAAGGTGGGGGTGGCAACGGCCAGCTGGAATGCATTCTGATTTCTGACAAGCCTCCTGATGGCCTCCGGTTGATGAGCAGCAGCTACAGTTTCAGAATAACCAAGGGGAGCCTGTTGCTAATTAGACACACAGCTAATTAATCCAAAGTCCGACCAAAGGCAGTGGATTCTGCCGTTTGGCTGGCTGACTTAAGGGTGGCTTCTCTCCACTTCTTTGTAGCCAATTTCATAAACAAAGAGCAGAGACCCTGTGGACTTCCCTTTCTAAGTAATCGAATCGCAGCCGACTCCCAGGAGAGGGGGAAGAAACACAACTGGACAGTATATAAAGAAGGAATGAAGAAAGGAGCCAAAGTAGGTGCTAAAAAGCAGAGAGGGCAAAAGAGAGCCCTGAGGAACTTCAAAAGCCAGGGCTGGAGACTCTAGACTCCTGAAAGAGCTTCTCCACCCCCATTGTTCTGCCCGGATGCTGAGGTTTAGCACCGAGGGCCTTCTGGCGGTTCCCTTGCTGTGAGAAGCCAAGTTACAGGGAACCAGGCAGAGGACCTTCTTAGTAGTGGCACCCACCATGTGGAACGCCCTCCCACCAGATGTCAAAGAGAAAAACAACTACCAGACTTTCAGAAGACACCTGAAGGCAGCCCTGTTTAGGGAAGCTTTTAATGTTTAATAGGTTATTGTATTTTAGTATTCTGTTGGAAGCCGCCCAGAGTGGCTGGGGAAACCCAGCCAGATGGGCGGGGTATAAATAATAAATTATTATTATTATTAGATATTGGTTGACTACATCTCCCAGACCATTGGCTGCACTCACTGGGGATGATGTCAGTCTGGGCTCAGATGTTGTTGGACACAGACTCCCATCAGCTCCAGTAAGCATTGGCTCACCCATTCATAATTTTATTGTACACTGCTTTCCTGCAAAAAGAATCACACTCAAAGCAACTTAACAACCAAGAAACCTGTTTAAAACAAATTTCAAGAATAGGGTGGGTCTTACTAAATATATGTATTTCAAGTGTCAGAGATAGGGCCAAGAGGTGAGTCTTCAGCATATGATGGACAATACACAAAATGAAGATGTCAGAGGAACCTCTGAGGAGAGAGAAGGTGTGGCAAACCTGTGTCCTCCAGTTGTTGTTGGACTGCAACTCACATCAGCCCCAACCACCATGGCCAGTGCTCAGGGATGATGAGAGTTAGTCTCAACAACATCTGGAGAGTCGTAGGTTTCCCACCCCTGACCTAGATTATCCATTAGCTTTAATTTCCTCTTTCTTGGAAGAAGTCTTCTTGAGGATGCAAGATGACCTCTGCTAGTTCAGGATAAGGGTCCACCTATGTCAGTATCCTGTTCCTCACAGATGCCTTAAGGAAGTCCATAAGGAGGAGATGGACAATAGCCCTTCTCCATTGCCCCTACCTTGAAACAGGTGTTCAGAAGGATGCTGCTGTTGACTCTGGAGGTTCCATGAATGAATAGGAACCAATGACCAATCTCTCCTTTTCCATGACACACAAATGGAAGGACTTCTTCACACAGGAGGCCACCAACTTGCAAGAGCTTTGCAAGAGAGTTGGACAAATTCATTGGCTGCTAACCCTGGTTGATATGTTCGGGTTCCATTGTCAGGTGCAGCATGCTTCTGAATGCCTCAGAAGGGTCCATTGCAATGGATTTCTCTGTTAAAACTCATCCACCCATTGGAGTAAGAGCCTTTGCACCACCAGGCAGAGGACATTGGATACAGCCCCTTGGAAGTTGCCTTGTGCTCTGTCAGACCATTGGTCTATCTCCTTCATTATTGTCTACACTGACCAGCAGTTGCTGTCCAGGGTTTCAGTAAGGAAGCCTCTCTGAACCTTACCTGGCCATGTTGGGGATTGAACCTTGGGCCTTCTGCATGCAAGACAGATGTTCTACCACAGAGTTAAGACCCTGAGCCCCCCTGAAGGGCTATGGAAGCTCTGCTTTCCAAAATAGTCCAGAAATGGATCCCTGAAATGAAAGCGGCTAACTGAACAACCTCCCTTTGTAGAATCAAAGGCAGGCCGCTATCCCTGCCCACCATATCTGCTTTAGCCATTGAAAATTATCTGTAAGAGGAGTTGTAAGCACTAAAAGCAAATCACTTTCAACGGAGGGGAGCTCTGCAGATGGATGCTCTCTTTCAACATGACCAGCGCGTCAACAACATCAGCTCACGCTGTGCTGATGTGATGACAATTGACGAGTCGACGAAACAGGAAGGAAGCTCCTTTTCTCCCTCTGGCACTTTGGGATGTCGTGGGATAGTTACACAACCTCTGTGAGCACTTAGACATTTACACTTTGTTGTGATTGACGATTTGCTCTGAGCATTAATCTTTGGACAGCTTGTCGTTGCTTTATGGAAATGCCGGCAGGTTTGGGATGTTCCCAAAGGTGGCCATAAAATTTGCATGCATGTTAATTATGTTCTGCAGCAGATCATTGTGTAGCATGAACAATGTGATGCTCATGCTTTTGGAGAACAAGACCATTGGTGACCATCAGCCATGATAGCCATGTTACCTCCAGCAGGAGAGGCAGTCTGAATGCTGGTTGCTAGGGACCATCTATTTCTGTATTTGTTTACCTCGTCATCTCCAAAAGAGCTCAGGGTTACACACATGGTTCTTGTTTAATACCCACAACAATCTTGTGGGGTAGCTTAGGCTGAGAGCGAGGGACTGGCCCAAAGTTACCTGGTGAGCTTCATGGCTGAGTGGGGATTAGAACCCTGGTCTCCCAGCTCCTGGTCCAAAAACTTAATGAGTGTTATTTCTCTCATTTCCTATAATATAATTTCTAGATGCATGGGGATAGCTGAATATGCCAATTTCACTTTCTCTCTGTTTCTCATTTTTCCAAGGTCAGCTCTCCACTTTTCCACATCAATTTGCAATTTAAAAACAGCAACAACCCACCAGTATCTTAGCGCACATCTCTCCTCGTTTATGCATGTTTACAAAGCAATTTCCCCAAAAATAACACATATTTGCATGCATTTTAATGAACAATTTAGTAGATGCATTGTTGTACACACTTCTTGCCTGGAGGACTGCATGGTGACGTTAGGAGAAGTGCAAATTTCAAAGGATGGCTGAGTTTTGGTCCTTGTAAAAGGTAAAGGTAAAGGGACGCCTGACCATTAAGTCCAGTCGCGGATGACTCTGGGGTTGCGGCGCTCATCTTGCTTTACTGGCCGAGAGGCCGGCGATTGCCTGCAGACAGCTTCCAGGTCATGTGGCCAGCATGACTAAGCCGCTTCTGGCGAACCAGAGCAGTGCACGGAAACGCCGTTTAACTTCCCACCAGAGTGGTACCTATTTATCTACTTGCACTTGACGTGCTTTTGAACTGCTAGGTTGGCAGGAGCTGGGACTGAGCAATGGGAGCTCACCCCGTCATGGGGATTTGAACTGCTGACCTTCCGATCGGCAAGCCCTAGGCTCTGTGGTTTAGACCACAGCGCCACCCGAGTCCCCTTTTGGTCCTTGTACTGCTTCAGAAAAAATGCAGGTTAAGTAGATTCCCCTTTAAATGTGAACTGAATTGAAATTCCTAACTGTCCCTAGACAAGATAGGAACCATGATCCAATCGCTCAGTGGCTCCCCAAATAAACCTTGAGGTGCCTGTGTGTGGTTTCTATTCTGACAGGAGCAGTGGTTGCAAGGGGCTTGATCCTCTCTCCTCCAACCTGCTGCTTTGCCATGTTCCAACTCTTTCCCAGTCTCGGCCTTTGAATCCCAGAGGGCAACTCCGATGCAGAGCCTGTCTGACTCTTCCTATCTCTTTTCAGGTCCCTTTTTGTTTTTTTGCAGCAGAGAAAGGGCACCCTGTCCTTGCCTTCACCCAGAGGAATGCAGCAAACCCATTTATCTTGCAAAGATCAACCAGTGCCCAAATTGGCCCGGGTTTAAATAGCATTGAACTCTTGTGGCCTCTGGCAGGGCTGGCATCGTGCGCTGGCATTGCTGGGAATCTGCCAAGGCCCACACTCCAGCCAGGGGCCCATCTCCCTCTACTGAAGTCTTCTCGCCCTGATATCCCAGCCCCCCACCTTCCATTCTCTTGCCTTCTAACTCTGGCCAGTGGCATGGATTGGGACCCAAGGGAGGGAGGGAGGGAAGCAAATGTCCCTGTGGATGCATCTTGCTCAACAACCCCTCAAAACCTAGAAGAGGGTTGAGAAACATTAAATACCATGTAGCCTTTCAAGTTTCCCTGTCTGGCCCTCAGGACTTTTTCTAGAGCCAGTGTGGTGTAGTGGTTAAGAGCGGTGGACTCGTAATCTGGGGAACCGGGTTCGCTTCCCCGCTCCTCCACATGCAGCTGCTGGTTGACCTTGGGCTGGTCACACTTCTTTGAAATCTCTCAGCCCCACTCACCTCGCAGAGTGTTTGTTGTGGGGGAGGAAGGGAAAGGGGAATGTTAGCTGCTTTGAGACTCCTTCGGGTAGTGATAAAGCGGGATATCAAATCCAAACTCCTCCTCCTCTTCCTCTTCTTCTTCTAGGCCACACCTCCTCCCCAGACATACCCCTTACTAACTTCGCTTCACATCCTCCTTGAATGTTTTTGCCTGCTTGAGATGTTTCCTTGACCTCTGAAAGTGCTTCTTGCTTGCTTAGGTAGACAGTGGGTGTGTAAGTGTGTGTAGAAACTAGCCTGCTCTTCAAAGATAGCGTATCATGGAATCGTAGAGTTGGAAGGGACCCTGAGGGTCATCTAGTCCAACCCCCTGGAATGCAGGAATCTCAACTAAAGCATCCATGACAGATGGACATCCAACCTCTGCTTGACAACTTCCAAGGAAGGAGAGTCCACAACTCCTTAAGCCAGACGGCTGTCAAACATCTCTCACTGTCTGTTCTTCCTGATGTTTAGTCGAAATCTTCTTTCTTGGAACTTGAAGTCCTTGAGATATTGGAAGATGGCTATCATAGCTCTTTTCAGTCTCCTCTGTTCCAGGCTAAACATACTCAGCTCCTTCAACTGTTCCTCATAAGGCTTGGTTTCCAGACCTTTAATCATCTTGGTTGCCCTCCTCTGCACACATTCCAGCTTGTCAACATCCTTCTAAAATTGTGGCACCCAGAACTGGACACAGGACTCCAGGTGTGGTCTGACCAGTGCAGAATAAAGTGGTACTATTACTTCCCTTGATCTGGACATTATGCTTCCGTTGATGCAGCCTAGAATAGCATTAGGGCTGGATCTAGACCACGCACCCCCAAACTCAGTCCTCCCATCATCCCTAGCTAACAGGACCAGTGGTCAGGAATGATGGGAATTGTAGTCCCAAAACATCTGGAGGGCCGAGTTTGGGGATGCCTTGTCTAGACACATCAAAGAAGTGATTCAGTTAAACGTGTTGTAAATTTAAACAGGGAAAACAGGTAGAGAAAAACAGGATTCCACAGCACCACCTGGTGGTGCAATGTTATATTGCATATACGACGCATATAAATAACTTTTTCTTTACCAGTCTAGCTGAGTCCTAGCTATTCCTTGCTCTGCCCACTTTTGTCTCTGACCCCGCCTACCACAGGCATGTGGTTCCCTGAAGATTTCCCTCAAAGGGAGTGCTACCCCTGGGCAGAAAAATGTTCCTCTCCCCTCTGCTAGAAAACTGTAACTGGGTGGGGTCCGTATGAAACCCCAGAGGAATATTCCCCATTCCCTTGCAGTGGAATCCAAAGGCTTATGATTCCATCTTTCTTTAGAAACTCTGATGACTGCTCACCCTCCCCTTCCCTTACGAATAGCGGAAACAAATGAGGATGGGGGCATCTTTGTGCTATCAAATAACCTCCGCTCCATGCATTGAACGTGACGAGCTCCTCCAGTTGAAACTCATTTATCTTCCTCGCCAAGGTCATGGCTGCCTTTCCCACAAAGACAGAAACCCACATGGCTTTGCAGACCCTGGGCCTCTTCTTGCGTGGCCAGCAGGTATGGACGGATTTCAGAAGATGACCACAGACAGGGAGAGCCAGTTGTGACTTTGCTGGCTCGCAAAAATGGCGGTGATACAAGGTGTGACTGGAAAGTAGGTGAATCACCCCTGTATGTGATAAAGGAAACTTCCGGATTTGGGGAGACACGTGGGAGGCATTCATCCATATCTCAGCTATCATATGTGCTTGTGTCTAGGCATTTGTTGACAAGCCAATATTCATGTGGTAGCCTTTAGTAGCTGTTAATAGTGCACTGCGTTGTGACTGAAAATGGAGCAGAGAGTCAATATGAAATTCTGCTTCAAACTGGGTAAATTGGCATCGGAAACCCACAAAATGCTGACAATTGTGTATGGAGATGAAGCTGTAACTCGAAAGACAGCGTATGAGTGGTTTAAGCGTTTCTGTGAAGGGTGACAAACCATCAAAGATGACCCTCCATCTTGCAGTTCGTCGACAAGCAGAACGGCGGCAAATGTCGGCAGAGTTTGTGAGTTGTGGTTCGAGGACCTGACCCCGCGAAGTGAAATGAAGACACAAGGACACGTGATATAAGGTTAATGGGCTAGAAAAGGCCACAACTTTATTGATTACAGCAATGAAAAGGTATTGGCTTAGGCATTGGATCGAAACAAGTGGGTTTATTCACCAGTAGGTGGAGCCTGTTGATGCTGATCCAACTATAGGCTCACCTCCTGCTGTCACCGAGGGTCGTGCCATGGCCTCCCGCCAAGCAGGCATCAGACAGAATACACGACCGCCATATTCCTTTAACGGAATACCCCTAAACATTGAAGGCATAGGCGATGGCCACACCTAGCACTTCGACACACCACAACACATTATTCCAATGCCTAACCTACCCACCAATACCACAAAAGTTGTGACGATTGCTACGAGGTAGGCGAAAAAACCAAAAAGCCTAATGCCAAATGGAAAAACTCCTACCAGGGCGACCAACCTAAGGTCCATAGCAAGGCCAATGACCTAGGCCCTAACTAAAAGGGAGTGGAGGGTGGGTGACTCGCCACGGGACGACGATGAGGAATGAGGCCAGGGAGAGGCTAGTGCTGCAGCAAAAGGCTGCTGAACACGCCCCCTCTGTGGCACCTGGTTGGATGGCCACAGGAGGGGGGCGTGAGACCAGCCGGGTGAGCTGGAGGCAGGGGGCAAATGCCCCCCTGCTGGGCAGTGCTCGGGCTCCCGCCCACAACCACTCCCCTCTCTTTCAGGGAGGAGAGTCTTTATTGTTGCGGGATCGGAGTTTGTCCGTCCGAATGATGGCGGAAGAATTGCATGTTTCATGTGAAATCCTTACTGAGGTTACTGAGTTGTCCCACCCTCCATATTCTCCCAGTCTGATCCCACCGGATTTCTTTCTTTTTCCAGAACCGAAATCCCAACATTTCCCACATCCCAACATTTCACACATCCAAGCTGCTTTGACGTGGGAACTGAAAGCAGTACAAAAAGAGGACTTCTTCAGAAGCTTCCAACAGTTCTACGAACGTTGTCAATGGTGCATTGTATCAGAGGGTGCCTCCTCTGAAGGCCTGTGAGGCATCTATGTTCGAATATTTCCCGCTGTCCGATTTCTGTGACCATTCACCGAACTTTCCGGTCACACCTTGTAGAATCATAAAGTTGGAAGGCATGCTGAGGACAATCTAATCCAGGCCCCTGCAATGCAGGAAAACACCGCTGTCCCATACAGAGATCTGCCACCTTGACGTTACCAACACCACGCTCTAACCAACTCAGCTATCATGTCTGGTTGTGGCTATCTAAAAAGGGAAATGCTCTGCCTGTGGACAGGAACTGCAATCCTAGCTTCCCAGAAGGTGTACCACTGCCACATACTGGGAGTGACAGGAGGAGCAGGCAGTCATGCCTAGCCCTGACCTGGGTCACATTTACACCATATATTTAAAGCTCCGTGATACCACTTTAGACAGTCATGGCTTCATCCAAAGACTCCTGAGAGCTGAAGGCCACCAAGAGTTTTTAGGAAGCCCTTGTTTCCTATAATTCTCAGAGTTGTTTAACAGACAATTCCTCTTCACAGGGAATTCTGAGGACTGTAGGTTTGTGAGGGGAATAGGGGCCTCGAAATGACTTCTGGTACATGTGAAAATGTGTAAATATTTTTGTAAGCAGGGAACCAGGCAGAGGGGCTTCTCAGTAGTGGCACCCGCCCTGTGGAACACTCTCCCGCCAGATGTAAAAGAGAAAAACAGCTACCAGACTTTTAGAAGACATCTGAAGGCAGCCCTGTTTAGGGAAGCTTTTAATGTTTGATGCATTACTGTATTTTAATATTCTGTTGGAAGCCGCCCAGAGTGGCTGGGGAAGCCCAGCCAGATGGGTGGGGTATTATTATTATTATTATTATTATTAATAATAATAATAATAATTCTGCTGCTGCTGCTACGGAGAGTAGGACCCAATCTAATGGATTCAAGTTGCAGGAAAGGAGATTCCGACTAAACATTAGGAAGAATTTCCTGATGGTAGGAGCTGTTCGACAGTGGAACAGATTCCCTCAGAAGGTGGTAGACTCTACATCATTTGAGGTATTGAAACAGAGGTTGGATGGTGTCAGTCAGGGTTTATTTTTATCTCTGATTCCTGAGGGGGTTGGATTAGATGACCCATGGGGTCCAAATTCTACAATTCTGTGATTTTGCACACTTTTTTTTTTTTACACGATTTTGCCTAATACATACATTTTTTTTTTGCCAGCAGTACACTTTTTTCTTTGGTGTGTATCTTTTGGTTGGAGAACTGCACTGCAAAATCTGGGAAAGTGTGACTTTCAAAGCATCTCAGGGTCACAAAGTGTGAATAAGGTTCAAAATAGAAGTGACTGGTTTTCTCCCCCATAAGTGATAGCAACCCAGTTGAAAGCTGATGGGAACACCCTCGAATGCTCCGACAATTTCCCAGTTCTGTATTATTATTATTATTATTATTATTATGCTACGTATGCTCTATCAGTCCATCCCTCTTGAAATGGCCAGTTCCTTCCTCCTCTGCCTCCAAGTGCTTCAGAGACTCACGTTTCCAGACACAATTGATTCTGAAACTTTAGATTACAATGTTTAAAAAATTGCTGACTTATGTGGGATCGCAGGCCAGTTTGGAGATGATTCCCCTGGGCCCTTTCTTCCTGCTAATTTATAGCAATGTTTGTTGATCCACGGAGTTATGGCCTGTACAAGACTTGCTGTTAGTCTTTCATAAACTCTCTCTCTTACCCTGACAGGGGACCATAAAAAGGAGTGCGGAGGGGCGGGGGGGGGGGGGCGGGGAGAGAGAGAACAAACCCAAGGCCTGGGTAGGGCGTTTAGGTAATGATCAGCTGCTCTCCAGATGGGTGGCCTTCGACGCAGCTTCTGATCTCTTGGGTGCTGTAAGCTAGCCTTGATTTTGCACTTTAAGAAAACAGATACAAGCCCTCCTCGTTTCTCCCCCTCCCCCTCTTAGACCTCTATAAACATGCTTGTAGTCACTGCATCAAATTTATTAGGGAGATATTTAGAAAGCCCTCCCCATCTCTTGGCATAGTCCAGGTTTTTCGCTCTGGAGAAAGGGGACTCTTTAGTATAATTTATCTCCCACCGGGTTGTTTTCCCATCAGAAACAGGCTGGTGGGGGTTGGTGGGCAGCAATCTATAAACTGAGATATTCGCCCCGTAAGGCATGAAACCACCCACACGGGGGAATATCGCTGCTTGTTCTTTCATGCATTCTTCGCTCACCCTTCTGTCCAACTGCAAACCAAAAAGATGGACATTTTAAGGGGGACAGAGATCTCCATAGGAGTCAGCAGTGTGATGAACTTTTCGGTTTGGTAGCAGAGGTTGCAGGTTGAAGAACAGAATGCATCTAGTGGTACCTCGGGTTACAGACGCTTCAGGTTACAGACTCCGCTAACCCAGAAATAGTACCTTGGGTTAAGAACTTTGCTTCAGGATGAGAACAGAAATTGTGCGGCGGCGGCAGCGGAAGGCCCCATTAGCTAAAGTGGTGCTTCAGGTTAAGAACAGTTTCAGGTTAAGAACGGACCTCCAGAATGAATTAAGTTCTTAACCCGAGGTACCACTGTACGGCAGATATCCATAGGATTGCTGCCAAACAGCAGAAGATGATTGGGGCAGAGCAATCCAGAGATGTGGGGAAGGGGAAGCTGAAGGCAAATGATCTGCGTTCTTTCTTGCCCTGCCAGCAAGGCGTTGTGTGTTCAGAGTGCATTTTTCCTTCCCCTCCACATTCCTCTTCCAGGGTTGGCATGGCTCCTCTCCCATTCCAGGATCTGCAGGAAGAATGGGAGCAACTCAGTTGCTAGCCGTTGGTGAGGTTGGGGCATGGCTGAGTGCCCCTCACTGGCTCACTGACACTCATAGCTGCCCTCTGCCCTCTGCTCCATGGGCACTACATTTTTAGTAAATCAAAATGGCGGCCAGCCACCATGGACGGGAACTATGCTTGGCTCCCATTCAACAGCAGCACCATCACCCACCCACGGCTAAAGTGCTGTCCAGGGCCCCAATGGAACTGCATGGGGGGTGTTGGGCTATGGGACCCATCAGCAATGAAATGCTGAGCCTCCCCTCCACCCCCCCCCCATGAAGTGTGGTGCCGGTCCTGAATGGGAGAGTTCTCAAACTGTTAGAATATGCAGTTAGCAGGCCTGGCCACGAGAATATGAAAGCAAAATGATAAAAGATATAAGGACTGGGAATTATTTATTGATTAAAGTCATACCTCAGGTTAAGACGCTTCAGGTTGCGCATTTTTGGGTTGTGCACCGCGCTGAACCCAGAAGTATCAGAACGGGTTACTTGCGGGTTTCGGCGCTCGCACATGGGCAAAAACGCCAAATCGCGACCCACAGGTTGCGAATGCTGCGAGTTGCAAACGTGCCTCCTGCACGGATCACGTTTGCAACCCGAGCATCCACTGTATATGAAAAAAATATTATAAGCAGACAATTAGCCTAGCAGGATGGCAATCTTTTCAGCAGTGTAAGTGAGAACTAGAGTTACAGAGAAAGTTTGGGGAAACTAAGAAAACGCGAGAGGAAGTGGAAGATAACGGAACGGTGGAAGGAGAGGAAGGGAAGTCCCCAATGACTGTATGTGTGTGTTTGTGTGTATTAGAATATGTAATATGTAATTTTCTTTTTCCTATTTCCTATTGCTTTCAGGTTGTTTTTTTTTTAATCTTTTCTTGTGTTGAAATGTATCTGAAATGCAAAAAATAAAAATAAAAAACCTAAATTGGAGGGTTCCTGGGGTCCCGAAGTGCCCCCCACTGGCAAGCCATATTTTTGCCCTCTCCAAGAGCAGTTCTAGGGGTCTCTTGTCAGTGGGGCCCTCTGCTGGGGTGTGGGACCTCAGCATGTGCCCAATCACGCTCTCCCTGGTCACCAACCCTGGGTAGAAGCCAGTGGAGGCTAGCTCATTAGGGCAAATGGGGCACTGCTCCACCAACCTCAGTCCATCCCCACCTGCCAGCCAACCCAAGGGGTAGCATTGGCAATCATCGTCTTCCTTCTTAGCCTCAGTGTTGCCTTTGTAGAACTCAGCAGGGAGAAGGATGGGGACAAAGCTAGAATTAGCCAGCGCCACCTACTGTTGGACTCCCTGCCTTCTGCCCAATCAGCCCCAATGGGCAGCTGGCACTAGTAATAGCAGCTTACCATCTCCCCACTCAACAAGATATTCTCATCCCTGATATACCCAGTTGATCACTGGTCTTCACAGGAGAGGGCACCTGCCAGGTACCATCTTACAAGGAGGTCCAATCCCCGTGATGTTGCACCCAGGTCTTTTGTGGTATCAACTCTCCTCCATGGTCTTTTTGGCACCTGTCAGAGACTTTCCTCTTTCAACAAGACTTTGAAGTGGGAAATATTTATCCCAGATGGTATCTAGTGGATTTGGGTTTTTTTTTTCCACACGCACCACTATTTTAAAAATTTGTTATATGTACACTTTTTTATTGTACTGTGAAGTCGGTTGGAGAGGCTTCAGAAAGAGGTGGTGTATATAAATTTACTAATAATACACATGCAGTGTTTGTAGATCTATTGAAATTAAGGCAAGTGACTAATTTGGATTCATTCATTTCAATGGGCCTGTTCTGAGTAGGATGCAACCAAACAACAACAACAACTTATTTTAATGTTACATTTAATGTTACGTTCCTTTCTTCCAAGGAACTTAGGTGGCATAGATATTTTCCCCTGCCCCCTTTCTATCCTCACACCAACTCTGTGAGGTAAGTTAGGTTGAGAGATAGTGAGTGGGGCCCAAGGTAGTTTAATCCATTTTCCCTGTTAATTTTGCACATTACATTTGAGCTTCTGCACAAAGTAAAACACACTGCCGGGAATATAGCGGAATATAGCGCAAGCTTAGTGCTCAATTTCTGTGTTATTTGCAAAAGGAAATTTTCTCTCTCTCCTGGATGCAGATAACACGGAAATGAGCGCTGAACATGTGCTATATTCCACGATATTTCTGGAAATGGCTTTTATATTGTGTGAAAGCTCAAATATAATGTGGAAATCAACAGATAGGGAAACATCCAGGTTTGGGGAGGGCAAGAATAAACTCTGCGAATGTGACCCTAGTGAGTTTCATGGCTGAATGGAGATTTGAACCCTGGTCTCCCAGGTCGTCCAATGCTGTAATGAACACACCACACTGACTCCCTTGCCTTCCCTCATTGAATGTTCTCTGGATTTGCCCAGTGAAAGAAAAACCAAAGATGGCGAACCGCTGGGACCCGCCAGTGGCAAAAAGGAGAACTCTGTTTCCCTCCGCCCTAATTCGAGGCATAACCTTCAATTGACAGGCCTGACTGAAGCATGCTGAGTTGTTAATTTTTTGCTTTATTATTGTTGTGGAAACTTCTCGGGCTTCAAGTCACGAACCCCTCCCCCCCTTCCAAAGACACATTGTCGGGATTGAGCATGATTTATACCTTCATCTGTTTCCCATTACAACTCAGATTAATTGCAGCGAGATACTTTGTGGTGGCAGCGGGCAGGAGGGGAACGCGGTCAGAGAGGAAGGCGAATACTCCGAGAGATGTGACTTCAGACGCTTCCTCTATGTCGAGTATGTGCAAAAGCACTTTTTAATATGATATATTTACATTGCGAGAAGCAGCAGCAGCGTCCAGATGTTGTTGCTTTTTCAGCAGTGGGGCTGGACGGCTGAGATTGAATTCTCAAAGCCCGCTGCTAGAGATGCTGTGGGTGGGGTTTGAGACCTCATGCTCAAACGATCGAGGCAGGGTCCTGTGCCACGAGGAGATATCCTGGAAGGGCTGGTCAGATTAGGATGAGGAATGGGAGGACCTCAAAGAGTTGCCGATTGATGACGCTGGGAAGGGACTCGAACCACAATGTTAATTTTGTGGTGCAGTTCTCCGGCAACGAAAAGCCTGTACTGAAGAACATATTAGGGGGAAATGGACACACAAATGCCTATGTTTGCTTTCAAAAAATGTGGCCATCCAGGCAAAATAGGTTTAGTCTTATTAAACGTGTACAGTGGTACCTCGGTTCTCAAATGTAATCCATTCCAGAAGACTGTTTGACTTCTGAAACGTTCAAAAACCAAGGTGCAGAAGACTGGCTGCAAGTTCAATTGAGAAAACTGGAAAACACGCAGTAGAAGCCGTTCGATTTCCAAGGTGCGTTCAAAAACAGAAGCATTTACTTCCGGGTTTTTGGCGTTCGAAAACCAAAATGTTCGGCTTCCAAGATGCTCGAAAACTGAGCTGCCACTGTATATTTCTTCCCACTTCAAAGTCCAAAAGCGATCAGTGGCGTAGCGTGGGTTATCAGCACCCGGGGCAAGGCAAGTAATTTGCGCCCCCTAACCCATGGATTTGCGCCCCCTAACCCGTGGATTTCCCTAACCCCCAGATGTTGCGCCCGGTGCGGCCGGCCCCCCCTGCACCCCCCATGCTACGCCACTGAAAGCGATATATAGGCATGCAGAAATCGAACCATAAAACCACAAGAGACGTATTGAAAACGCATCTAACAATTTAATGTTGACGTCCTGGGAAAACAAAAACATTTGCATTCAAAACCGGTTATATGAAGAGAAATAAACACAAAAATGTGTTTGAATTTTCAAAAGGCGCAAACCTGTGGTGGAACGGAGCAAACTGGAAAGACTGGATTAAGGAGAAACCAACGTGGGCTGATTTGCACATCTACCCTGCACGACGCCTTCATGCTTCCAGACTGACTTCTGGTCCAGACAGTTTTATGTGTGGGTCTGTGCATGGGGTTCCTATGTGTGCCCAGCCAACGCCTGGCTTTTGACAAGCAGATCCTTGTGATTGGACGTGAAGGCTTCTTTTTCGGACTCTCTGCCGGTGGAGGGGACGGCCTGCAAAGAAAAGCACCCTTTTAGGAAAAATGATCTTTTGCTATGATGTGCCACATGATTAATGAACGGGGAAACACTTGTGGCTCAGAGATAAGCTATCATAAGGGACAGATTGTATAGCACTCGCCCGATGCAAAACTCTGCAGGGGAATGTAAACAACCCCGTCTCTGTGGGTTTGTATCCATGACATGAAACAGGTATTCATGGCCACTTCCAAAATAAGTCGGCTTTTTCGGCTCATAGAAATCCTGGGAAAATCTCAGGCCAAAGTCCAAAGTTGCTGGGGTGAGGTTAAAATTTGGTTGATGTTGTTAGTATTAAATGGAATTTGGTTGATGCTGTTAGTATTAAATGGAAGCTTTCTCAGAAGATGTACAGTATCTTAAGGATGTGATGGCATAACCCCAAAAAGCAGGAAGAGCTGCTTTCTCATATTCCTGCCAGTTATTATATTTCTTTTGTTTCTTTTTAGTAAATTTTCATTTCTCTTACAAAGTAAACAAAGCGACTTCCCACCCTCACCTCCGTGGTTTTTTTATATCCACCCTTATTCTTCCGCATTATATGTCCAACTAAATCAAATACGTATTTCCTCTATTACATTTATTGTCATTTTCAATCCCCTGCTCATAATTCAAATCTTGTCTGCAATTTGATTCTTTCTCAAATATTCCGGAAAGGGTTTCCATTCTTCAATAAAAAAGTTTGTCCCTTTGATGTCTCATTCTCGTGGTCAACTTCGCCCATTTCGGATAGTCCATTCGTTTTACAAGCCATTCCATTTTAGTTGGGACTTTTTCTTCCTTCCAATTCTGCGTGTTTAGGATTCTGGCAGCTGTTGTTGCCTACATAAATAATTTAATCGTATTCTTTGGGTTATTTGTCCCCAATATCCCTAGAAGAAAAGCTGGCCCTTCTCTCTGCCCTCCTTGAGTGTTTCTTTCTCCTTTTAATTTTTTTATTTATAATTTCCACTTTTACAAGTTTCCACCTTTAAATTCAACAACACAAAACAATAAGTCATTGACTTCCCTTTCTCCCCCCCTTCCATTCCAATTATCTTCTTCTTCTGCATATTCTAGTTGTTGCATATTAATTCATTCTCATTATCTCACAGGAGTGCCAACTTGAAAAAAATATTGTGGGGGCCCAGGATTTCGAATACATCAACTTTGTGGGGGCCCAGCTCCCTCAAATATTTTATTGTGGGGGCCGAGGCCCCCACAGCCCTACTTCACAACTTAATTATATACTGCTGAATTTACTCTAATCCTGCTTAACTTGTTTACAATTATTCTACAAACAATTCCCACTCTTCCTTAAATGCTCATTCTTCCCGATCTCTGATTCTACTAGTTCAACTTGTGATTTCTGCATATTCCATCAATTTTATCAGCCATTCTTCTTTTGTTGGTACTGCCCCCTCCCTCCATTTCTGAGCATATACCATTCAGGCTGTTGTGGCTGCATAAAGAAACAGATGGTGGTGGTGATGATGATGATGATGATGATGATGGTGTTCTCTTAGGACATCTTATTCAGTTTTCCTAAAATAAAGGCTTCCGGTCTTTTTACAAAAGACCTTTTAAACACGCCCCCCAATTTCATTATTTATCATCTCCCTGAAGCCCTTGTCCAGTTTGCATGTCCTCTACATATGCTAAAATGTTCCCTCTGTTTCTTGACATTTCCAACATTTACCTGATTCTGATTTAAACATGTTTAGATGTTTAACATCTCAGCTGTTTTTTGCCTGGCTGGGATGTGTCCTTGAGCTCTGTCAATTACCTCTTTCTTCCCCCCAGACAGTTGAAACTTTTGTTCCCTGGCCTACTTTGGCATGTGGCCCTCAAAGAGTTCCCCCTGATAGAATGCGGCCCCTGGATTGAATAAAGCCCTGCTATAAAATATTCCGAACATTTGAAGGCAGGCGCTGCCTGGCACATGAAGAAGGTATTCATCTGCAGGCGTGGCGTTGATGTTTTTCTCATCGCTGTTTAGCAGCTGACTGAAATGGCAGGGAGACTGTTTTCATCGCTTAGTGACTTGCTGCTGCTGCTGCTCTGATTTACTGCGGCTCCCCCTGAGGGCTCTTTGGGAGGTCAAAGGGCTGCAGACATTAGCCCATAACGGGAGACCTGAACACGAACAAGCGCAGTGCCAAAGAAACAGAGCTGGGAGTCAGCAAACTGGTTCCGTTCCCTGGGGCTGCCTATGTAAAACCTACCCTCAATACCAGGAAGATGAGGTGGAGAGAGAGAGAACATGCCTCTGACACTAATATATTGCTCTACGTCTTGTGGGATCATATGTAAGAGGAGAGCTGAATGCACTTGACAGTGGAATGAAAATATAGAATTCCGTGAGGCAAGATAGACATGTGATGCCCGGCCGTCATGGCTTTTAGATGGAAATGTCCAGGTCTTGCTTTGCGGCATGCAGGGGTGGAAAAACCCTACACCAGTGTGGTGTAGTGGTTAAGAGCGTTAGTCACGTAATCTGGGGAACTGGGTTCGCTTCCCCGCTCCTCCACATGCAGCTGCTGGGTGACCTTGGGCCAGTCACACTTCTCTGACGTCTCTCAGCCCCACTCACCTCACAGAGTGTTTGTTGTGGGGGAGGAAGGGAAAGGAGATTGTTAGCCGCTTTGAGACTCCTGAAGGGGAGTGAAAGGCGGGATATCAAATCCAAATCCAAACTCTTCTTTTCAGCTCCAGGGCTGCCCTCCCTCCTGAGGCAAGGTGAGGCGACCGACGTGGGTGGCAAGATCCACTGGGGCAGCAGATCTGGCCGCCAAGGAATGCATTGCCCGCTGTTGATGCCGCCATGGTGTCTTGCCAGATCCAAGGTGGTTCTTTTAAAAGGAAATTCAGAAGCAACACAGAACACAAATGAGTGAGAAGATTTTCTTTCTAAACAGCAAGCAAGGTGTACAGAGCAAGCAGGCGCTTCTATCTGCCACTTGGAAGCCCTCAAGAAGTGGCCAAATGACTCCCCCATGTAGCCTCGGTTTGCACGGCCCTGTGGCTGATCAGTCCATACATGAGCTTCTTGAGGGCTTCCAAGTGGCAGATAGAAGTGCATGCTTGGTATGTATGTATTGCTTGCTGTTTACAGTGGTACCTCGGGTTACATACGCTTCAGGTTACATACGCTTCAGGTTACAGACTCCTCTAAGCCAGAAATATTGCCTTGGGTTAAGAACTTTTCTTCAGGATGAGAACAGAAATTGTGCTCTGGCAGCGTGGCGGCAGCGGGAGGTCCCATTAGCTAAAGTGGTGCTTCAGGTTAAGAACAGTTTCAGGTTAAGAACGGACCTCCGGAACGAATTAAGTACTTAACCCGAGGTATCACTATAGAAATAAAATAGAAAGACATATCAAAATAAAATAGAAAGACATATCAAAATAAAATAGAAAGACATATCAAAATTTGTCTGGCAGGGCAAAAAGCCCAGAATTAAATTTAAGATTTTAACTGATGCAAAGGATAGAGGGGGGTTTGCCCTGCCGGACTTAAGACTTTATTATGAATCGGCAGCTTTCTGCTGGTTGAAACACTGGCTACTTCTTGAGAACACTGACATTTTGGACCTGGAAGGGTACGACAATAGCTTTGGTTGGCATGCATACTTATGGTATGACAAGGTAAAGGTGTATAAAAGTTTTAAAAACCATATTGTGAGGAAAGCATTGTATAATGTTTGGATTAGATATAAAGATCTGCTGGAAAGTAAAACCCCTAGGTGGGTGTCACCAATGGAAGCTAGGGAAGTAAAAAAGCTTAATATGGACTCTAAATGGCCAAAATATCATGAAATTTTAGAATATGATGGTGAAAGGGTGAAACTTCAGAGTTATGAGAAACTAAAGCCTAAGGTTCGAGATTGGTTGCATTACCATCAGATAAATGAGACATTTAAACAGGACAGAAAAATAGGATTTCAGAAAGAGAAGTCAAAACTAGAAACAGAACTGTTGGAACCCAATACTAAGAACTTATCAAAAATGTATAACTTGCTGTTGAAATGGAATACACAGGACGAGACGGTGAAATCAGCTATGATTAAATGGGCACAAGATATTGGTCATGATATTATGTTTGCTGACTGGGAACAGTTATGGACCACCGGTATCAAATTTACTGCATGTAATGCTTTAAAAGAAAATATTATGAAAATGATCTATCGGTGGTACATGACCCCAGTCAAGCTTGCAAAAATTTACCACTTGCCTAATAATAAGTGTTGGAAATGTAATGAGACTGAAGGCACTTTTTACCACCTTTGGTGGACCTGCCCAAAGGTTAAAGCTTTCTGGGAAATGATCTATAATGAAATTAAGAAGGTCCTTAAGTGGACTTTTCCTAAGAAACCAGAGGCTTTCCTCTTGGGCATGGTTGGCCAAGTGGTGTTAAGGAAGGACAGGAATTTTTTTATGTATGCCACTACAGCAGCAAGAATTCTACTGGCAAAGTATTGGAAGACGCAAGAACTACCTACTCTGGAAGAATGGCAAACAAAGGTGATTGACTTTATGGGACTGGCCGAGATGACGGGCAGAATCCGTGACCAGGGGAAGGAGACAGTGGAAGAGGACTGGAAGAAATTTAAAATATATCTTAAAAATAATTGTAAAATTGAGGAATGTTAAGATGTCAGTGGGTAAGAGGTAAAGAATTGCAGCAGTAATCAAAAAAACTAAAGGAATCTTTATGAAAGGGAATTAAGATAATGGACCTAAGGGTTGCTAAAGAACTATTAAACAAGGATGCAGGGATGGGGAGGTATGGGGAAGTCAAAAGAAAGAAGGGTATGAAATGATGAGATTGAAATTATACTGTTTTGTATTGTTTTTGTTATCTATCTGAAAAATGAATAAAAATTATTAAAAAAAAATAAAAATAAATTTTTCTTCTTCTCACTCACTAGTGTGGTGTAGTGGTTAAGAGCAGTGGACTCGTAATCTGGTGAACCGGGTTCGCTTCCCTGCTCATCCACATGCAGCTGCTGGGTGACCTTGGGCTGGTTACACTTCTCTGAAGCCTCTCAGCCCCACTCACCTCACAGAGTGTTTGTTGTGGGGGAGGAAGGGAAAGGAGAATGTTAGCCGCTTTGAGACTCCTTCAGGTAGTGATAAAGCGGGATATCAAATCCAAACTTTTCTTCTTGTTGTGTTTTGTATTGCTTCTGAATTTCCTTTTAAAAGAACCACCTTGCATTTGGCAAGACATGTGGCAGCAACGGTCGTGGCAGATCCTCCAAGTGTCCCTACTTTCCTGAGACAGTCCCGGATTTACAGAAGACGTCCCGGTTTCTGATTCGATCCCTGAATGTCCCGCTTTTCCTTAAGGTAAAGGTAAAGGTACCCCTGACCATTAGGTCCAGTTGTGACCGACTCTGAGGTTGCGGCGCTCATCTCGCTTTATTGGCCTAGGGAGCTGGCATACAGCTTCCGGGTCATGTGGCCAGCATGACTAAGCCACTTCTGGTGAACCAGAGCAGTGCACGGAAACGCCGTTTACCTTCCCGCCAGAGTGGTACCTATTTATCTACTTGCACTTTGATGTGCTTTCGAACTGCTAGGTTGGCAGGAGCAGGGACCAAACAACGGGAGCTCACCCCATCGTGGGGATTTGAACTGCTGACCTTCTGATCGGCAAGTCCTAGGCTCTGTGGTTTAACCCACAGCGCCACCCGCGTCCCTTGCTTTTCCTTAGGACGTCCCTATTTTCATCGGAGAAATGTTGGAGGGTATGCAGACTGCATTTCGTATGACTGTGAAGTAGCTCCTGGACAAGCCCTGAGTTGGATTATTGCTTTGATTCACCCCGACTCTTTTTGCATACAGGTGCCATTGGATACTTTGCTGATTCAGGGATGTGGAGGGGTGCTGTCTCTCTGTGTGTGTGTGTGTGTGTGTGTAGTTATTATAATAAATAAGATAAAATAAAAGCAAACTCCACCCGGAAACAACATCTCCGCCTCGCAGCCGTGTTCACCTAATAGACCTGCAACAGAAACTGTCACTGTTCCACACACAGGGGGAGAGAGGCGGCCTTTGGCTGTGGTTATCGGGAAGGCTGTCTTGTTTGGAGAGCTTTGAAAGCTCGCCACAATTTCAGTCCAAAGGAAAATAGGGAAGGTCAATAGAGGTGTTTGCCTGCCTGGCTGTATGGCTGTGAAATGTGGAAACAGTTTCAACAAGGCAAATGTGTGTGTGTGTGTGTTCCTGGGAATGGGGGGTGAGGAAAAGGAGGATGCGAAGTCCTTCAATGACTGGAGGCTGGGCTGTGCCCTTGGTGGGGCTTTTGAGTCCCGTCGGCTGCTTTGCATCCGAAAGGGAGACGCAGGGGTGATGACAACAAGCCTCCAGGACAAATAAGAGACCTGAATAAAAAGTGCTGAAAGATGGCAACAGGTGAACTGTTAATAATAAAGCCTCAGCTCCAACTTGTCTTCTAGTTTGGGCGATGAATAGCGGCTTATCGTTGAACTGGAGCACTAAATATATGCAAGCTTCATTCCCATCTCTCTCCCCCCTCCAACTTCCAACCATTGTTTGGTTTGGTTTCTTCTATGGGTCCTTTCTCCTCCCCACCCCCCACCCCAAACTCCTTTTTAATTAAGAGGCAGATTTAGACTAACATTTGTCAAGCTGCTGTAGAGGCAGGTGGCGTTAGGATGCAGTAGGAAGAGGCAGCACAGGGTATGCCAGTACCTGCTGGTCAATTTTGAGAAGGCAAATATTATGCCAGGAAAATGTTTGCGGCTTCCGGACAAAGAGGAACACCATGCACACAATGGCGTGTCAAGCTGTATCGACTGACAAAGCAACTCAGTACACAGAATCCTTCATTGCATGGGTTTGCATTGAGATAGACAAATAATTGTTTGTGGGCCATGTTGCTTTTGTTGCTTTCCCCTCTGGTTTTATTATTATCTCTCCTGTTTCTGCACGAATCTTCTTTTTTAAATATCATTTCAAAATAGGTAATGAGATTGGGGGATGAGGGAGAATTTCAGTCCAGTTCACATCCAGAAGCAAACTCACCTAATTCACAGTTTCCAAAACAATAGGAGAAGTGAAACACAGCCATCCTGATATTCACACTTCTCTGAACTTTGCAACGCAGTTATCCAGCAAAGCCGGCTTTGCAATAATTCAAATGCTAGGACTGAGCATGCATAAAAATGCACTTAAAAAAAAACACCTTAAAAATGCATTTTGTTCAGGGGAAGGTTGCTTTGCAAAAATGTGTTTAATGGGCAAAAGTGCATCCATAAATGTGCACTTTAGTAGAAATTGGGACTAAGCGGCTGATGAATTTTTGTAAGGACTTTGCCACATCAGCTTGTGGTTTAGTTATTTTCAGTATGGAGAACTGAAATCAAGTTTAAGGAAATTGAGAGAAACTGAAGAGGACAGATTCACCCATCCTGAAATGAGACTTATACAGTGGTACCTCGCAAGACGAATGCCTCGTAAGACGAAAAACTTGCAAGACGAAAGAGTTTTTCGTTTTTTGAGTTGCTTCACAAGACAAATTTCCCTATGGTCTTGCTTCGCAAGACGAAAACGTCTTGCAAGTTTGTTTACTTTGTCTTGCAAGTTTCTTTCCTTTTTCTTAAAACCGTGCATTCAGGGGGTGCAGTTGCGACTTGACTTCGAGGAGCAACTCATAGCACACGGTGTAGTAGCCTTTTTTGAGGTTTTTGAAGACTTTGGTGATTTTTGAAGCTTTTCCAAAATCCGTGCTTCGCAAGACGAAAAAAATCGCAAGACGAAAAAACTCGCAGAACGAATTAATTTCATCTTGCGAGGTACCACTGTATTTGCTCTCAGGAGATATACACAGTGCTATTCTTCTAGAAAAAGAGGTGTCAGAACTCACCATGAGTGCCTCCCTCTTTCTCTTAGAATGTCAATGACGCCCAACTGAGAAGTGCCAGAACTGAGTTCCTGTGAGTTCCCCTGGGGGAAAAACCCATATGGATGCACATTAGCTTTCAAGTTATGTATTTAAATGCATATTTTCTCTCTAATCTACTGATATCTCACTCATGTGTGCCTGGTTCCATTTTCTCTACATAAGTAATGACACTCAGACTTGAACATTGTAAATAGAATAAATGATATACATTGTCACCAGTGGGCATCGTGTATATAGATAAAGGTAAAGGTATCCCTGACCATTAGGTCTAGTCACGGACGACTCTGGGGTTGGGGTGCTCATCTCGCTCTATAGGCCGAGGGAGCCGGTGTTTGTCCGCAGACAGCTTCTGGGTCATGTGGCCAGCATGACTAAGCCACTTCTGGCGAACCAGGGCAGCACACAGAAATGCCGTTTACCTTCCCACCAGAGTGGTACCTATTTATCTACTTGCACTTTGAGGTGCTTTCAAACTGCTAGGTTGGCAGGAGCAGGGACCGAGCAACGGGAGCTCACCCCACCGTGGGGATTTGAACCGCGACCTTCTGATTGGCAAGTCCTAGGCTCTGTGGTTTAACCCACAGCGCCACCTGCGTCCCTATCGTGTATATACCCAAGCTCAATAGCAAGAGCACAGAGGAGAGAAAACAGTTACCTCACAGCTTTGGAGCTAGGCAGAGCCGAACATTTCCCCAGAAGTATTGGTAAGATTTCCTTGTGTGCACCCCTAACTTTCTATGTCTAGGGTTAAGCAAGCTAGGGCAGTTGGCTTTCAAGATTCATCACATGTAAGCCATGCATTTAAAGCATTTAAAGTAATTATTAAACCATCAACAATGGGAAGGAAGAAGCTAGAAATTAAAACAAACACTGTATGCCAGAGAACTTGGTGCTGCCATTTCTGTTTTAACAGCTGCAAATGATTCAGATCCAAATGCTAAGTTCATTCTCTTAGTGAAGAAGCCAAGGTCAGTGGCTCTTCCATGATGTCTGGCATTTTCTGGGCTGATCAATGAACTTGGAGGAAGGGCCATATTTCCAGGGGAATAGTGGATGATTTGCATGCAGAAGGTTACAGCTTCGTTCAACATCATCTCCAGATGTTGCTAGGAAACATCCATGTGCAAAAACGTGGAGGGTCAGTGCCTGAAATTGTGGGCAGTAATGAGCTTGATAGGCCAATGTTCTCACTCCTATTCACGTAGGCCCTTTGTTCAGAACTGTAAGGACCACTGTTGTTGTTGGCAGCCATTTGTCTCAAGAGACAATGGAGTGCACCTCTGGGGGTGAAGTCAACCCACTTTGTTAGCAGCACTGAAGTGACTTCCCTGGTACACAGGCCTGGGCAGTGTATATGGATGTCCTGGGCTGCCCTGATGACAAGACCCCCCTCTCAGCTTCGCTGATGTAGTTCAAAGGAAAGCAGAGCAATACGTTTGGCACCAGCTGGGCTGCAGGAGTTGCCAGAAGGAGGCATACAGACGTCATCCAGCTCAGGTCTGTGTCATCCAGGTCTGTGTAGGGTTTACTTGAGTGGTGCTGTGGTCTAAACCACTGAGCCTCTTGGGCTTGCCAGTCAGAAGGTTGGCGGTTTGAATCTCTGCACAGAGTGAGCTCCCGTTGCTCTGTCCCAGCTCCTGCCAACCTAGCAGTTCAAAAGCACACCAGTGCAAGTAGATAAATGGGTACCGCTGTACGGTGTTTCCGTGCACTCTGGCTTCCATCACAGGGTTCTGTTGCACTAGAAGCGGTTTAGTTCTGCTGGCCACATGACCCGGAAAGCTGCCTGTAGGCAAACGTTGGCTCCCTTGGCCTGAAAGAGAGATGAGTGCCACAACCCCATAGTCACCTTTGACTGGACTTAACTGTCCAGGAGTCCTTGACCTTACCTTTTACCTTACTCCTTAGCCTTTTCTTCTCCTGATGATATCCTGCAAAGTTTTAGGACCAGAGTTTTCCTTCTCTTAGGTGGGCTACCTTCCCAGGCTGATGAGCCCCATCTGCCCCTCACTTCCCTCTACAGCATGCACAGAAACTGCCTTCCTGAAGTTGGACCCACTATTAGTTTCGTCCGCTCAATCTGCCAGAGCTGTCTTCGCATTCAGGCGAAGTTCCTAACTCACTGAAAGTTTGAGATTCACTGACTATGCTCACCTGGCTTAGCTGGTCAGTCTAAACCAGCCTTTCTCAACCTGTGGGTCCCAGATGTTGTTGAACTACAACTCCCATCACCCCTAGCTAGCAAGGCCAGAGCTCAGGGATGATGGGAGTTGTAGTCCAACAACATCTGGGGACCCACAGGTTGAAAACCGCTGTATTCCCAGGGTGGGGCCACTGTTGCATGCTGATAGCTTCTAGGAGCCACAGGTAAGAGCTGGAGGCAGGGTTAGGACCAAAGGTGGACAAACTACCCCAGAAGGAGCACAACATGTCTCCCAGCAGAGGTACAACCCTTCCCCTAACGCCTCATACACCCCCATAAGGACTAGAGTCTTATGTTTAGGGAAGGGTGGTAGAACTCAGTGGTAGAACATCTTCACCCTCTTTCCCACCTCACCCATTCAGATGACATCCATTCAGAATGTGAACAAAACCTTTTGCTTTGTAAAAGGTTGGCAGGAGCAGGGACCGAGCAACGGGAGCTCACCCTGTCACGGGGATTTGAACCATAGAATCATAGAGTTGGAAGAGACCACAAGGGCCATCGAGTCCAACCCCCTGCCAAGCAGGAAACACCACCAGAGCACTCCTGACATATGGTTGTCAAGCCTCTGCTTAAAGACCTCCAAAGAAGGAGACTCCACCACACTCCTTAGCAGCCAATTCCACTGTCGAACAGCTCTTACTGTCAGAAAGTTCTTCCTAATGTTTAGGTGGAATCTTCTTTCTTGTAGTTTGGAACCATTGCTCCGGGTCTGCTTCTCTGGAGCAGCAGAAAACAACCTTTCTCCCTCCTCTATGTGACATCCTTTTATATATTTGAACATGGCTATCATATCACCTCTTAACCTCCTCTTCTCCAGGCTAAACATGCCCAGCTCCCTTAGCCGTTCCTCATAAGGCATCGTTTCCAGGCCTTTGACCATTTTGGTTGCCCTCCTCTGGACACGTTCCAGTTTGTCAGTGTCCTTCTTGAACTGTGGTGCCCAGAACTGGACACAGTACTCCAGGTGAGGTCTGACCAGAGCAGAATACAGTGGCACTATTACTTCCCTTGATCTAGATGCTATACTCCTACTGATGCAGCCCAGAATTGCATTGGCTTTTTTAGCTGCCGCATCACACTGTTGGCTCAAGTTTGTGGTCAACCAAGACTCCTAGATCCTTTTCACATGTACTGCTCTCAAGCCAGGTGACACCCATCTTGTATTTGTGCCTCTCATTTTTTTTGCCCAAGTGCAATACTTTACATTTCTCCCTGTTAAAATTCATCTTGTTTGTTTTGGCCCAGTTCTCTAATCTGTCAAGGTCATTTTGAAGTGTGATCCTGTCCTCTGGGGTGTTAGCCACCCCTCCCAGTTTGGTGTCATCTGCAAATTTGATCAGGATGCCCTTGAGTCCATCATCCAAGTCGTTGATAAAGATGTTGAATAAGACCGGGCCCAAGACAGAACCCTGTGGCACCCCACTAGTCACTCTTCTCCAGGATGAAGAGGAACCATTGATGAGCACCCTTTGGGTTCGGTCAGTCAGCCAGTTACAAATCCACTGGGTGGTAGCATAGTCAAGTCCACATTTTACCAGCTTCTTTACAATAATATCATGGGGCACCTTGTCAAATGCCTTGCTGAAATCAAGGTAGGCTACATCCACTGCGTTCCCTTCATCTACCAGGCTTGTAATTCTGTCAAAAAACGAGCTCAGGTTAGTCTGACATGACTTATTTTTCAGAAATCCATGCTGATTATTGGTGATCACAGTATTCCTTTCTAGGTGCTCACAGACTGTTTGCTTAATGATCTGCTCCAGAATCTTCCCTGGTATTGATGTCAGACCAGTTCCCTGGTATTGATGTCAGAACCGCCGACCTTCTGATCAGCAAGTCCTAGGCTCTGTGGTTTAACCCACAGCGCCACCTTTTTGCTTTGTACCTTGGTACTATTTTCACATAACCAAAAACTGATTGGCTACATTGTAGGCAATGAGCCCATGATCCCTAATTGGCTGGGATCACAGTAGGGCAACGAGGCACCGCTGCTGCAGCAGCAGCAGCTGCCCAGGATGGGGTGTGTCGGCTGTGAACAGCTGCAAGCCGGGACAAAAAGGGACGAGGCAGAGAAAGTTTCAGGGGGTCATTCAGCTGCTCAGTCCCCCTCCCCACAAGCTTTTTTTCATGCAGAAAATCTTCACTTGAGAACACCTGGCACCGTCCTGGAATCCCACGACAAATTGGGTTTGCAACTCAAAGCTTCAACTGCTGAACTTTCTCCATGCTTTCCTCCTTTCTGATTAAGTTGCAAGCGGGAGTCCAGCTTTATTTGCAGAGGGTACGGGATGAATATGGGTAAAGGGACCCCAGAGAAGGACAAAGGGAGAAGCACAGTGGTTGTGTCCCATAAGAGTCCTTCTGAATAAGGCCAGTGGTTCATCCAATCCCTGCTCACCTGCTCCTCTTCATAAGAGTCCAGGGCAGAACTTTGTCCCAGCAACCAGTAGCCAGAATTGGAGAACTGATGGGTGGGTGGGGGGTGCGGGGGGAGGAGCAGGAGGATGAAGAACAGAAAAAGAAGCGAAAGTTCACTCTTTCCTTCATGGTCAGGAACAGAAATCAGTCAAGCAAATACATTCAGTGTTTGTTCACATCATTGTTGTTTTAAGCCTACACATGATACCTAATGGATGGTTTTTCAATCAATCAAAACTTTATTAGCAAAGCCAACAGGCCACAGCTAGACAAGAATTAAAAATAAAAATAAAAATAAGAATAAAAAGGAGAAAAGAACAAGCAAAAGGGGGTCCGTCAGATGAACAAGTCTGTCACTCAGATGGTGGCCCTCAATTTCACAGCTCTCTCGATGTACCTCGCGACCTTCTCTGTTATCTGACTATCCGTATCAGATAAGAGAAAATACAGTGTAATGTCTGGTGAACGGCCGGGGTTGGAGAGAATAAGTGGAGTAATAATCTCATTCCTTAGGTCTTTGTAAATAGGGCAGGATAGAAGGACATGGGACACTGTTTCCGTGTTACCATCTCCACATGGGCAGAGTCGTTTTTCAAATGGAGTCTTTTGGTAACGACCTTCGAGTACGGCAGAAGGAAGAGCATCCCATCTAGCCAATGTAAAGGCACGTCTGTATTTTGGGATGGTTAATTTAGACAAATATGAAGCTGGGGAGTCAAAATGAGAAGGGGGAAAGTAGGTATACCATGGGCACAGTTTCTTTAAGATGGTCAGGTTGTTTTGCCGTTCAATGTCTTTCAGGCGCTGGCCAATTAGACTCTTTGCTTTAATGAGGCCCATTGCTAGTAGGGACTGTGAATGCAAACCGCATGTAAGGAGTTTTTGATGCACAGTTTTGAACCACTTGCTTTTGTGAGAGTCTTGCATTACTAGAGGCAGTAGACCAGGTGGGTTTAGATTAAGACGAAGCCAGTAGTTGAATGTTCTTTGCCAAGTCTGAGTTTCTACAGATGGAAGGCAGGCCTCGAGTCGTAATGCTGCGTTTGGAACACAGGGGGGGACGCCGAATATCTGCCTTAGAAATTTAGACTGAACAGTTTCAAGACTGGAGCAGTGGTTCCCCGTCCAGATTTGTGCCCCATACAGTAACTGCGCCAAAGGTTTTGCTTGAAAAACTTCAAGGGCTGCTGGGATGTATCTGCCCCCCTTTGTGTAAAAGAAGCGGGACAGCATCTTAATACTTTGAGCTGCTTTTTCTTTGGCACATTTTTGATGGACATCCCAGGACCCGGTCGACTGGAACACGATACCCAGATATTTGAAGGCTTTAACCTGTTCAATTGTCTGGTTATCCATCCTCCAGCTGTACTGTCTGTGTTTCCTTGCAAAAACCATAATTTTGGTTTTCTGATAGTTTATTGCCAGTTGCTCTCTCCTACAGTATGCTGAAAATTCACCTATGAGCCTATTTAAGCCTATTCTTGTTCGAGATAGGAGTATCGCATCATCAGCATACAAAAGTACTGATATTGATTTGTCAGCCAGTTTGGGGGCGTGGAAGTCCGGAGATAACAAACAGTTAACCATATCATTGATGTAAAAGTTAAATAGAACTGGGGCCAGGATGCAACCTTGCTTGACCCCCTTGCTGACAGGAACTGGTCCTATAAGATGGCCATTTAACGAAGTTCTTACATGCAGCACCGTGTCTTTATATAGACAGCTGATCAGGAATAATAGTCTTTTGTCTATACTTGATGTGCTCAATTTATCCCAGAGTCTTGCACGTGGAATTGAATCGAAGGCAGCCTTTAAATCGATAAAGGCTGCATATAGCACCCCGCGGGATTTTTTGGCATATTTATCAATTAAATAGGCTAGGGTGAAGCAGTGGTCTATGGTGGATCTGCCTTGCCTAAAACCCGCTTGCTCTTCCGCTAGAATAGCTTCAGTTTCCAGCCAGCTAGTTAGCTTAATATAAAGATGTTTGGCATATAGCTTGCTGGGTATAGGCAGAAGGCTGATTGGTCTATAGCTCGCCGGGTCTGGCGTAGGTCCTTTTTTATAGATTGGAATAACTATTGCCTCAGTCCAACCATCTGGAAGTAAACCCGTTGAGTCGATCCAAGAAAATAGAGACGCCAGCAGGGGGGCCCACCAGCCAATGTTGGACTTCAGAAGTTCGGCAGGGATGTAATCAATCCCTGGGGCCTTGTTGTTCTTTAATTGTGCGATTAAGTTCTCAACTTCCTTAACAGTTACTGGTGGCCAGTGAGGTAGGTCTTCCAATTGAATACATAGTTTGTAATGTTGGGCTTCCTGGTCATAGAACAAAGATTGAAAATGGCGCAACCACTCCATTGGTTCCACTGTACAGATGGAATTAGTACGCTCCTGGTCCAGTAGACCAGATATGGTTCGCCAAAAGCAAGTGGTATCTTTCTCGTGTGATGCCTTAACCAAACTGTGCCATGCGGCTCTTTCAGCTTCCAGTTTCTTTCTCCTTAGTAATTGTTTGTAAGACCGTCTCAGATCAATATAAGCATTAAGTAGGGGGGCAGTCCCTGATTTCCTATATCTCTGGTAGGCAGTTCTCATTTGTCTCCTTGTTTGCCTGGACTCCAGGTCGAACCAGCTAGCTCCGTCCTTTGCCCTTTTTGTAGCGGCGCTATGTATCACTGTTGTTAAATGGGATTTCAGTCTTTCCAAAAGTAATTTAAAGCGTTCCATAATCACATCTACTGCATCGCCTGACACAATAGCGGAGCGAATAAGCTTTAACTCCACTGACTGAAGAAGAAGGGTTAGGTTTTCATTCAGTATTGGGGACCATTTGAGTCTTTTGGGAGCAGGTATACCCAAATTTACAGAAGGTATATATTGTGGCTCGGCAATCGAATAGTCAAAAGGCCGACCTGCAAGCTCTAAAATTAGAGGTAGATGATCACTCAGAGTATTGTGGCCCACTAAGAACTTCCTTACAAAGCTGTGAGCAAATCTTGAGATTAGAATATAGTCTATAACGCTTCCCCCAGCCTTGGAGAAATGGGTATATTCCCCGGGGCGATCCCCCTCTATGTTGCCGTTTAATATCAGCAGTTCCCTCCGTCTGGCAGCCTGCACTAAGCAGAGACCTGAAAAATTACTTCTGCTATCTTTGGACAGTCGTGTCGCACCAATATCCGTCAGTTCTTCAGGGTCCATAAATAGGTTGAAGTGAGTGTATAGACTGTTGTCATCTGTTCCTATGCGAGCATTAAAGTCTCCACACACAATAGTCAGGGCAGACGGGTAAGTAGATTCGAGAGGCTCTAAAAACGCCTCTAGCTCAGCCCATATAGCCTTGACCACGGAGTTTTTTTGGCCTGGGGGAATATAGACATTGACCAGCAAAAGAGTAGTTCTCTTGAAGCTAAGTAGAACGGCTGTTGCTAAAGAATTGCAGCTGGGTAGGGCTGTTAGAGAATGCGCCAGCTCCGTGGAAATGAAGCAAGCTAGGCCACCACTAGATCTGCCGCCCTTAAGAGATGGAGAGGCAGGCAGGTAGTGGCAGTTATACCCGTTGAGAAATATAGGGTCATTCTGCCATGTCTCCTGAAAGAGGATGATGTCAAATTGCTTAAGGTAGCACAAAAATTGTTGAGTGTTTTTCTTGGCGTGCCAACCCGCGATATTCCAAGACAGCACTTTTAGGCCCCGGGCCCTTCGGGGAGCTGGGTCTATGTCACCACCACGTCCAGCAATTCTTTGGTGTCTAAAAAAACACACCCGTTGGCTCTTTTCGAGGATGACTGCTTGGAGAGAGTGTAGTGGTCCTCTCTTCTTGGTGATTTGGGGCTAGATTTTGGAGTTGGGGGGGAAGCTAATTCATTCGGAGACAATTTAAGATAGCTGTGCCAGGAGCTTTGAGATTTCACACCTTGATTTGGTCTTACTTTATTGTACATCACAGGGGGCTCAGATTGTAGTTCCACGTCTACACATTTAAAGGTGCCTCCCACTGTCTTCTTATCCACTAGACATTTGGGAGATATGGGCTGCACATAAAGGTCCTTCATTGTCTCACCTTGGTCATCCTTTTTTTCTAGTCTGCTTCGAAGTAAATCAAGTCTTTTCAGGATCTCAGTTTGAGCTGGAGGATGCAGTGACCAGAATCGCTTTATCAGCGAGAGTTCTTCCTCCAAAAAGGAGTCCTCACTATCACACGTGGGAGGCCAGACGCCAGTTGGATGTGGAGCTTCCTTTTTTTCATTTGGTACTGTTTGATGGAGATGATCCTGCTGGAACTTATGCTTTCTGTTTTGATGGTTTTGGTAGTTGGTTTTTTCCCTTTTGTGAACTTCCATTCCTATGCCCTTGGTCCCCATCAGAGAGGTTAAAGGTACTCTGTTTTCAAATATTCTTAATAAGACTATTCTTTCTTTTTTGAATAGGTTTTTAGCTCTAAAAATAAGGCTGGCCAGATTATGATCTAAAAAGGTAATCAATGCTCGTACCGAGCGATCATCTTGATGTAGATACTCTATAGCGGCTATGTCAGTTGCTTTTACTATCCCCGGTAAAATGCCTCTTATAATGGACAAAAAGTGGGCTATACGGTCCGACCCTGCATAAGATCTAGGCGGTTTAGGGTAATTAGCAAAGACAAGCTTTTGTGGGATTAGGACTAAACTCCATTCTCTTTTGGGCCACAGCATCTGTCGAACTTGAGAGGAGTGGTTCCCCTCAATAGTTTGGGTCGTCAGCTCACCTCTGTCTACAGATTCTGTGCTGGCCATAAGAGGACTCTGGGGCGGTATAACTGTAGATGGATTAGTTCCTTTGTCCCCGCTCGGTGTTGATTCTTCAAAACTTGGTTTAGATTCTTTTGTGGGTGTATCTACTTTACGTGTTTCTTTGATAGCACTCGAGTTGGATTTGTTTGTTCCACATGTAGAAAGGGATGGAAGAAGGTTAAAGAGCTTCTGCCAATATTTTTTGCAGGTACGGTGAGTTGTCTTAAGCCGCCTTAGATTTTTTATATTTTTGCTTTTCTTCATTTTAGGCTCAGCTTTTTTCCTCCGGGATTTGCTGGGGAGTGGTGGATCCGGGCTGGCTAGGGGATTTGTATTCTGGACTGAAGCGCTCACATGTTGTTTGAAATTATCCACTAGGGTCAGGAGAAGCCCGTTTGTTATCGCTAAAAATTTTTTGACGTTAAGGAGATCCGTAGAAATCTGGTATATCTGCTCCTGAAGATAATCACCCCGCATTTCTGTTCCGCTGTCGTTGGCTTTCAACCAATGGGTTGAAAGGTTACTTCCAAGTTCCAGCGGTGACAAATAAGGATTAGCATCAGGTGTGTTGGCTGTATTAGCCTTTGTAGCATTCTCTGCTATGGCGAGTTCTTGGGCCAAATTTGTTGGATGGTTTGTCCACTTGTTGTTTGTCTGCAAATCCTTTAGCTGTGTTGACCAATCCAACACTGTGAGTGGCAAAGGCATAGCTACATCTAGAATACTCTCGTTCTGAGTTCTCTTACTCGAGTCTTTTTGAGGAAAGTAGCTGGTAATTTTACTTTGTCTCCTTCGACGCTCCATCGGGCTCTGTGGTGAATTAGGCAAGATTCCTTGGTCCTTGTATTTTTTCCTGGTGAGGACCATAGTGGGTATATGGGTATATATGGATATATGGTAGGGGTTGCTTGCTTGACGGTAACTTATCTTTTGTTCTAAGCTGGAGTAAGCAATAGCAGAAATGCCGATTTGTGGACGTTGCCTCCTAAACCTCTCCAACCTCTCCAACTTGTTAGTTTCTCCAGCAATTTACATCGGAGCTTGTGAGGTATCAGTTATTTAAAATGTTAGAAAATAGTACTGGTCCTAGGCTTTCATACTATAACTTGTTTCTTTTAAAGTTCAACTAGGACTTTCTCTCTCATTCAACAGCCTCACAGCGTAGCCAGTAAAGTAATTATCGAGTTGAACTTGCCTTGTGTTTCTTGGTTTTCTTAAACATTGTTCTGACCTTCCCTTTACATTGCAGAGGCTACGTAACTTGCATTAAGAGGCAGACGGTGAAATGAATAGCTTAGTATTTGGTTTGGAGCTGGATCGCAGCCCCTCCGAACCTGAGCTGGAACCCGTCGCACACCCTCCCCCCCAAAAAAACAGCGTCACTCTCTGTCTTGCTCCGTGAGTTGACGCTTCACCCCCCCCATCCCCCATGGCCTCATAAAATACAGTTTTGTTGCATTTCTATTAGAGGCTTAGAAGGCAGCTTATTTTCCGCAGAACTTCCCTGCTCCCTGGATAAACAGACAAGCAGAGTTTGGGACCGTTAATCTGTCACTTTCTCTCAGGACTAAATTAGTTTTGAAACAAAATAAATACCACAAAGTGTACAAAAGAGATGATAAATGCCTCCTTGGCTATTATGATAAACCGGATTATGCCACCCAGGTATCTGAGAACCACAGAAGGAGCAAAGCCCTATTTTATCTCAAGTCAAAACACAAGTGTTTAAAGCTTGCATATGAACCTACCTGGGCCCTGAGATCAGCTTCTGAGACCTTTCTTCGTGTGTCTCCTCCACAAGAAGTCCGGACGGTGGTAAAATGAGAATCGGCCTTTTTTTAGTGGCTCCCTGCCTGTGGAATGCTCTCCCCAGGGAAGTTCGCCTGGCGCCTTCATTATACACCAGGCAAAAACGTTCTTCTTTAACCAGGCCTTTGGTTGATTTAAAAGGTCCAATGCCCTTTTAAAATGTGAGTCAACATTGTGGATCTACATTGGCTCCCAGTACGTTTCCGAGCACAATCCAAAGTCTTGGTGTTGACCTTTAAAGCCCTCAATGGCCTCAGCCCTGTATACTTGAAGGAGTGTCTCCACCTCCATCATCCCGCCTGTAAACTGAGGTCCACCTCCGAGGGCCTTCTGGTGGTTCCCTCACTGCGAGAAATGAGGTTACAGGGAACTAGGCAGAGGACCTTCTTGGTAGCGGCACCCACCCTGTGGAATGCCCTCCCATCAGATGTCAAGGAAATAAACAAAGACCTGATTCTTAGAAGACATCTGAAGGGAGCCCTGTATTGGGAAGTTTTTAATGTTTCATGTATTAAAGGTAATGGTAAAGGTAAAGGGACCCCTGACCATTAGGTCCAGTCGTGGCAGACTCTGGGGTTGCGGTGCTCATCTCGCTTTAATGGCCGAGGGAGCTGGCGTTTGTTCGCAGACAGCTTCCGGGTCATGTGGTCAGCATGTCTAAGCCGCTTCTGGAGAACCAGAGCAGCACACGGAAACGCCGTTTACCTTCCCACCGGAGTGGTACCTATTTATCTACTTGCACTTTGATGTGCTTTCGAACTGCTAGGTTGGCAGGAGCAGGGGCCGAGTAATGGGAGCTCATCCCATTGCGGGAATTCGAACCACCAACCTTCTGATCGGCAAGCCCTACGCTCTGTGGTTTAACCCACAGCGCCACCCGCATCCCGTTTGATGTATTACTGTGTTTTAATTTGTAGGAAGCCACCCAGAGTGGCTTGGGCAACGCAGTCAGATGGGTGGCATATAAATCAATCGAACATCATCATCATCATCATCATTAGTAGTATCACCATGATTATTGAAAGAGGCATATGTATGGTATGGTCTTTCTGAATCCTACAGTTTACCCCCTCTTCTTCCACTGGGCATGCCATTCGAAGGCCCTCGCTTGGGTGCGTGTTTTCCCCCTGCAATGCCCCGTCTCTCAAGTCCTTAAAAAATGGGAGGCGACTTGGTGGGAGGCCCCCGGTGGTGTCAAATCCATTTGGCTGGTGTCTGGAAGGGCCCTTCCATCATCACTCGCCTTCCTCCCAGCGAGGCCTTCCCCCCATTTACTTTGCCAGGTGGCACTGAGGAATTCCTTTTTCCTGCCCCCTCCTTCCTTGAACCGAGCGCAAGCCCCTTCTCCTCTTTCAGCCCTGCCCGAGCCTTGGGCGGATAAGTTTCCCTCCTTTTGCTCGAGGAGGGTCTTGCGGCCCGAAACTCTAGAACGGCTGCAATTATGTTTGAACAACTTGAGATCAATAGAGGAGCTGGCTTGTCTGCCCCGAACAGGCCCTTCCATTACGCGTCTGCTTCAAAGGCCCACCCAGCTATTTAACCACTTGTGTTTACTATCAACAAGCACGTCTTGCGGACGGAGAGGGTGGTGATGGCGCGAAGACATCGGCCAAAGCCATGGGAAAGGCTGCTCAAGGTGGGTGGGGGAGAGGGCAGGAGCTCATGTGTGGGAACCTCTCACCACCCCCTCCAGAGTGTCCCTCAGGGAGGGGCAGTGGTCCGCTTCCCATCAGTATTTTTAGGCAGCGGATTCCACAGCATCCCAACCTTTCACAGACGAAAATAGGGATATGGTTGTGATTTCATCTCACTTCCCATACCAATGGTCACTCCCTGAGTGCCTGCAACAACCCTCCCTCCCCTACTTAGTTAGTGTGGTGTAGTGGTTAGAGCGGGCTTCCTCAACCTTGACCCTCCAGATGTTTTGAGAGTACAATTTCCATCATCCCTGACCACTGGTCCTGCTAGCTAGGGATCATGGGAGTTGTAGGCCAAAAATATCTGGAGGGCCGAGGTTGAGGAAGCCTGGGTTAGAGTGTTGGACTAGGACCTGGGAGAATGGGGTTCAAATAACTGCTTGACCATGATCTAGCCAAACCAAGTTAATCATTGCTAAGGCTAAGGGAAGCCTGTGGAGTTTGCCTTGATGTGCCAACGCTGGTGAAAATTGCTAACCTCTTGTATAAATATTTGCAGTGGGGTGGCAATTCATAGAACATTTGGAGATGCACAACAGGTTTCTGGAAGAGCCTAGGGCAGCGGTTCTCAACCTGTGAGTCCCCAGATGTTGTTGAACTACAACTCCCATCATCCCTGAGCTCTGGCCTTGCTAGCTAGGGGTGATGGGAGTTGTAGTTCAACAACATCTGGGGAACCCACAGGTTGAGAAAGCTTGGACTCTAGGGCGTCCTTAATCTACTATGCCCAAATTGCCTCTTAAATTCTTACCATATTCCAGGGTGGGGGGGAGGGAGCAGTTTGATGCAAAAACCATCTTAGAGGGATATCTTCAAGAAAAATACTAGATGTTCCCTCGTTGGAAATCTTCCTTTAAACCACTGTGTGTTGTGCAAAATCCTCAAACTAGTTTGGGTATTTTTTTGGGGGTGGGGAGGGGTGGAGAGGGCAGATGCAGCTGTTGAAAGGGAATCTCTTGGAAAACCTCTGCGCATGTGCCTGAATTTGTGATGGCCTGCAAACACCTGTGACTGCTTTGCACCACCAAAATGGGCAATTTGGGAACAGAGGAGGAACGCTTAGGTAACTTTAGACTCTGAACTTAATGGCATTATACTGTGTGGGGGATGGTAATGTGTTTTATTTCGCTGACTTTAAATAGTCTCACAGAGGCCCTCTCCCCTGTTCATCCTGCTGACTGTGGCCCCAGACATCTGCCCTAAAGTTTGACCCTGACGGGGTCCACTGTTTAAGAATGTGGCCTGAGTTGATTCATGCCCATTGCCCAGCTTGAAATGTGTAGTTGAACTGAGAGCCTAAGAAGAATCTTGACGGAATGGCCCAAAGGGCAATCTAGTCCAGGATCCTGTTCTCACAGGGGTCAACCAGATGGTGATGATTCTGACTGCTACCATCATCATCATCATTAGACTTCTATCGCCCCTTCTAACCAAGGAGCTCAAGGTTGTGTACAACGTTCTCCCTTTCTCTCCATTTCACCCTCCCAACAACCCCATGCCCTCCAACATTTATCCGATGAAAATAGGGACATCCTGTTCTACATCTCACTGCAGATGGTGACAGCAGTCACAAAATTAAAAGACACCTGCTTCTTGGGAGAAAAGCAATGACAAACCTAGACAGCATCTTAAAAAGCAGAGACATCACCTTGCCGACAAAGGTCCATATAGTTATGGTTTTCCCAGTAGTGATGTATGGAAGTGAAAGATGGACCATAAAGAAGGCTGATCGCCAAAGAATTGATGCTTTTGAATTCTGGTGCTGGAGGAGACTCTTGAGAGTCCCATGGACTGCAAGAAGATCAAACCTATCCATTCTGAAGGAAATCAGCCCTGAGGGCTCACTGGAAGGACAGATCCTGAAGCAGAGGCTCCAATACTTTGGCCACCTCATGAGAAGAGATGACTCTCTGGAAAAGACCCTGATGCTGGGAAACATTGAGGGCACAAGGAGAAGGGGACGACAGAGGACAAGATGGTGGGCAGTGTTCTCGAAGCTACCAGCATGAGTTTGACCAAACTGCGGGAGGCAGTGGAAGACAGGAGTACCTGATGTGCTCTGGTCCATGGGGTCACGAAGAGTCGGACACAACTAATGAGTAAGCAACAACAACAACATCAGGAAGCTTCTCCCGCTACCCAGTTTTCCTATTTCCTCCCCTCCAAGTCTCGGAGAGCAATTGAAAGTGGTCTCTCTCTGTGTGTAGGTGCTAAGACAGAGTCCTGTTTCTACTGAAAATGAAATACCTGCACCAAGTGAAGGAAATGGTGAAGCTGGCAAGTGAAGCCCTTCCTATAATTTTTAAGGAAAATGGATCCAATCCACTTTTAATTATTCAACTGCAATGCTTCAGGTGCCAGCATTTCTTTCGGAGTGTTGATTCTTTTATTGTAAATGGAGTCTTACACTGCCTACTCGGAAGTAAGTTCCACTGCATTCAATGAGCTTACTCCCAGGTAACTGCGTAAAGACTGGGCAGCATTACACTGCAATCCTAAGCATTTTTACCCAGAAGTAAGTCCCACTGAGTTGAATAGGATTTACTGTCTGGTATGTTCTTGATCATTCTAACAGTTTCCATTATTATTATTATTATTATTATTATTATTATTATTATTATTACAATCATACCTCAGATTACAGATGCTTCAGGTTGCATTTTTTCAGGTTACGGACCATCAAAACCTAGAATTACCAGAACGGGTTACTTCCAGGTTTCGGTGGTTGAGCATGCGCAGAAGCGCTAAACTGTGCATTGCGCATACGCAGAAGCGCCGAACCACAACCTGCGTGTATGCAGACGCACCGCTGTGGGTTGCAAACGTGCATCCCACATGGATCACATTCGCAACCCGAGTGTCCACTGTATTATTATTATTATTATTATTATTATTATTATTATTGAAATTCAAAAATGGCAGAGCTTGCCCTGGAGTCACATGGCCTGGGCAGGTCCTGAGGAGTTGAGTTTCAGTTTGGTAGAGGGCCTTACTGGCTACTCTGAATAAATCCCTTTTTATTAAATCATCCTTTCTGCCTGTTCTTGGACCCAGAAACATTACAGTGTGTGCCGTTACAGAGAAGAGTCTGGGTTGCTGAAAAGACCCTCCTTTCCCCAATTCCAGCCAGGTGTATTTCTGAGGGTGTTACTTTGGGGTGAAGCAGAAGGAGCCGGTGGAGGAGGCTGAGAGGCCTTGCCATGTCTGCAGGATGTCATGCGCTCGGTAAACACCCTTCTGAAGGCAGAGGCATGATATAATTTATGTGTTCCCTGTAGCTGTGGCGCTTGAGATCTGGAATGTGCCCCGATTCACAACCGCTCAACCAAGCAAAATCATGGGCGCCATCCAAGTTTTGCTGCCCTTTAGTGAAAACGTTTCACACCAGTAACATTTATTTGAAATAGTGTCATGGGGTGTTGTTTTCATTGGGTTGTTATCGTTTCTAAGGGGCTGGGTTTTCTTCTTCTTCACCCTTTCCCCCTTTGCAGAAAAATAAAATGGGGTGTGGTGGTGGGACACAATATAGGAAGCAGTCAGCCAATGCCTGTATCTAGGCCAGAACGGGCTACTTTGTTTGGCAGCCGTCCTCTGGGGTTTCGTCCTAGTTGACCAGATCCTTTTTAAAAACAACCACCATGAGCTCTAGTATCTTGTTTGGATTGAACATGGAATTTTCTGCATGCATACCACTGATAGACTAAAAATCTGTCCATTTCTGTTTCAGTCTGCTTCCAGTTTCTCTGTTTCTGTCTCTACTTTTCCTCCTCTTTTAAGTTCCCCACATTTGCACATTAAGGTAAAGGGACCCCTGACCATTAGGTCCAGTCGTGGCCGACTCTGGGGTTGCAGCGCTCATCTCGCTTTATTGGCCGAGGGAGCCGGCTTACAGCTTCTGGGTCATGTGGCCAGCATGACGAATCAGAGCAGCGTACGGAAACGCCGTTTACCTTCCCGCCAGAGCGGTACCTATTTATCTACTTGCACTTTGACGTGCATTTGAACTGCTAAGTTGGCAGGAGCAGGGACCGAACAACGGGAGCTCACCCCGTTGCAGGGATTCGAACCGCTGACCTTCTGATCAGCAAGTCCTAGGCTCTGTGGTTTAACCCACAGCGCCACCTGCACCCCCTTTTTAAGGCACATTACCTGGCCTTAAAAAAAAAAATCCTCCAGAAAATGCATAAACATTGTGACATGGATTTCACCTAAGAAACCTATTTTAATGCAAGATAGCCATAGTACATTCTTTTGCACAGTGATTCCCCTTAACAGAATGCATATTTATGCTGTTTTCATTGATATAGGCATTTATAGGCATATTCTGCCCCAGGATATTCATTCTTTATGCGCGCGCGCGCGCACACACACACACACAATTTATCATTTTTAATGACCTGATGCACCATATATACATTACTTGGGACTCAGCTACATTAGTAAAGAAAAAGCATTTTATCTGTGTTATAACACCAGATGGCGCTGTGGACTCCTGTCTTTGTCTTTGGCCAACATGATTTCCCATTATGAAGTTTACAACACATTTTCCTAAAACACATTTTTGATGTGTGTAGATCCAGCCTTGGTTGGAGAACCACATCGCAAAATTCAGAAGTTTTCAAGGGAAATTCCTGTCAGGGAAAAAATTTGGAGAATGAATGGATGGCTGTAAGTAAGTAAGTAAGTAATTTTATTTACGGCCATAGGCCCATACAGGTAAAAACGACACATAAATAACAACTTGTGCACGTGGGGAAAACAGCCACTAAAGCACCACTGTGTTTCAGTTTTCATATTGTCTTGGAAATTGAGATTCTGATAGGTTTGCCTTTAATTACAAACTGGATCTACTTTATCCCTAACTACAGTGGTACCTCAGGTTACATACGCTTCAGGTTACAGACTCTGCTAACCCAGAAATAGTACCTCGGGTTAAGAACTTTGCTTCAGGATAAGAACAGAAATTGTGCTCCGGTGGCGCGGCGGCAGCAGGAGGCCCCATTAGCTAAAGTGGTGCTTCAGGTTAAGAACAGTTTCAGGTTAAGTACGGACCTCCGGAACGAATTAAGTACTTAACCTGAGGTACCACTGTACTGAGCAATACCCCTCTGGGCATATATATATATTTAATATATATAATTTTTATTCAATTTTCTGTTTTACAATTTCAATTAAGCATTTTACATACTTAAAGTATCTGTGACTCCCCTTCTTCTCTTTCCATGGTTTCTTTTTGCATATCGCATATCCCTGCATATTTTACAGAAACTATTCCAATTGGTTTTCCACTATTTTTTGGTTTCAATTTTTTTGGCCTACCTAGAAACACGCCATTTGCGGTGCGAAACATTGGAGGAGGCAATTTAGAAGTGTTCGGCGCCATTTTCGAGTGAGTCTGACGATGTCAGAATTGCAGGCGTGGCCAGACGGTCTTCCTGTTATATCCTCTGGGCTCTGCCTCATATGACCCTCACCTGGGGCTGCTCCAGCTCAGGTATCACACACCTACTTCCCCAGCTACCAAGCCCCACATAGGCTATTTCACTATTCAGGTCAACTTTACAAGGTTTCATTTCCCTTCCTCTCACGAGGAATCAGGTCTGCTATAATCCTTATTCCGGAGCAAAACACACAAGCCCCTCCCCCCCAACAGATCCATTATTTTCAAAATTTTGTCCATACGAAACACCATCTTTGGCAACTGCACAACTGTTGTGAATCAAATTTACATTGAAACCACACTTGATCAGGTTTGTCGCCCTCAGCAAACTGTTAATTCGGGCAAATATACTACACCTCTCACTTCATTACAAACAGTTTTTCTACTTGCAACTCACTTGAGCGAACCTGCTCCTTTTCCTTGCACAAACAATGCAGTACACAATTTGCAGGTGTTCAGCACTGTTTTCGAGTGAATTGGACGATGTCGTAATTCGGCTGAAAACCGTGACCCACGGGTAAGGGCGCCATGGGCTCATTTTTTTGGCCTACCTAGAAACGCACCGTTTGCGGTACAAAATGGTTGCAAACGGTCTCGGTCCAGTATATCTGAAGGAGCGTCTCCACCGCCATCGTTCTGCCTGGACACTGAGGTCCAGCGCCAAGGGCCTTTTGGCGGTTCCCTCACTGCGAGAAGCCAAGTTACAGGGAACCAGGCAGAGGGCCTTCTCAGTAGTGGCACCCTCCCTGTGGAACGCCCTCCCATCAGATGTCAAAGAGAACAACTACCAGACTTTTAGAAGACATCTGAAGGCAGCCCTGTTTAGGGAAGCTTTTAATGTTTGATGTATCACAGTATTTTAATATTTTTTTGGAAGCCGCCCAGAGTGGCTGGGGAAGCCCAGCCAGATGGGCAGGGTATAATAAATTATTATTATTATTATTATTATTATTATTATTTTATTTTATTTTATATTTTAGGAACTGCAACAGGGACCCCCAACCACTTTATTTGGTTGGATTTGCCCTGATAATGCAAATGCTTGGTTTCCACACAGAGACTTCAGCTCTTTAATCCAAATGAAAGGCTGTCAACACGAGGTTAGTAAATCTCCCCAGATTCATGAACATAGAGCAAATCAGTCCATGATCCTATGATTATGCGCCATCTTCTGCTTGCAGCAATATATGTATGTTGGATTCTCTGCTAACATCGCATGAACAGAATTCTTTCACAGCTAGCTGTCTGGACAATAACTGGCTGTTATTGGTGGACATGAGTTTAAGATGTGAGCTTGTTCTCATATTCTTCTTCTTTTTTCTTTTTTAAATAGGATCTAAAATTTCAAGGGAGTCAACTGGCAGTCAAGTGGGAAGGGGAAAAAAAGAGAATAAATTGCCCTCCCTTAAAGTTAAAACAAAGCATTTGTTTGAATATGTTTACCAGCTTGTCTGAGTCTCGTCCAGCTGGGTTCACGATCAGGGATCTCAGTGACGGGTGCTATTCATTTGAGGTCTTTATTCACATGGGATTAGACGGCTGTCTGGCCCATGGCTGAAAAATCATTACTTTTAATGCGCCAACCTGCTTGGGTTTTGCTCTCTTTATGACAATGAGCAGTTGGGATATGTTTTCTCTCCCCCCCCCTTCCAACCCCCGGCTGCTCCTCACACACCCGTTTCACCGAAAAAAGAAAAAAGAAAAAAAGACTACTAAAGTGAAAGGAATCCTTGCTGCCCGTAAAGAGATTTTTGTCTCGCTTTGTTATTTACTCATTAAAAAAATAAATACCGTATTTTTTGCTCTATAAGACTCACTTTTTCCCTCCTAAAAAGTAAGGGGAAATGTGTGTGTGTCTTATGGAGTGAATGCAGGCTGTGCACCTATCCCAGAAGCCAGAACAGCAAGAGGAATTGCTGCTTTCACTGCGCAGCGATCCCTCTTGCTGTTCTGGTTTCTGAGATTCAGAATATGTTTTTTCTTGTTTTCCTCCTCCAAAAACTAGGTGCGTCTTGTGGTCTGGTGCGTCTTATAGAGCGAAAAATATGGTAATTTGCTCACTGGGAAAGTTAAGGACTTGGATTATTTTTTTTAAAGGGACCTTGGCATCTGTTTCCAGCACAAAACAGGGCCTCCCCACCCACCCCAGCTAGAACTCACCAGAACTCAGTTCTGACCCCTCGCAGGTGGGCACCCTTGCCATTCTAAGAAAATGAGAGAGGTAAAATTTACAGCCTGTAATGCTTTGAAAGAGAATACGATGAAAATGATGTATAGATTGTATATTACACCAGTGAAATTAGCTGAAATGTATACACAAATAATAAATGTTGGAAATGTAAAGAAAAAGAAGGAACATTTTATCACATGTGGTGGGAATGTAAGAAAGTAAAGAACTTCTGGGAAATGATATATAATGAGATGAAAAAGATGTTGAAATATGCATTCTTAAAAAAAACAACAGAAGCATTTTTACTTGGTAGTATAGGCCAAGAGATTAATAGACAAGATGTCAAACTGTTCTTATATGCAACAACAGCAGCAAGAGTATTGTTAGCCCGGAAATGGAAGCAAGAAGAAATTCCGACGAAAGAAGAATGGCAGACGAAATTAATGGACTATGCAGAATTGGACAAAATGACAGGAAGGATTCGAAACCTGCGGGACCAGAGATTTACAGAAGATTGGAAGAAGTATATGAATTATTTGAAGAGCAACTGTAATCAACAAATTACGCTAGTAGGACTACAAGAAGTTTTGTAAGGAGAAATATACAAAGTGTTACAAAGTAGAAAAAGACAGAGATATTGGTTATGAGTTTGAAATGTAATAGGGAAAGTAAGAAATGCATACTAAGAGATTAGAATGGAAAATTTTCAGACAGGACTGATGGAAGTCAAAAAAATTGAATAAGATGTAAAAGTATGTTTAATTACTGTTGAAAACAATATGTTAAAAAAACTAATATATATATATATATATATATATATATATATATATATATATATATATATTTAAAAAAAGAGAAAGAAAAAGAGAGAGGTGTTAACTGTGAGTTCTGACACCTAGAACAGGCATAGGCAAACTCGGCCCTCCAGATGTTTCGGGACTACAACTCCCATCATCCCTAGCTAACAGGACCAGTGGTCAGGGATGATGGGAGTTGTAGTCCCAAAACACCTGGAGGGCCGAGTTTGCCTATGCCTGACCTAGAAAAATAGCACTGGCACAAAGGCAGAATGAGACTATAAGAAGAGCCTGCCGGATCAGTCCCGTGGCCCATCTAGTCCATAGCTCTCAAGGTTTCCCTTTTTTAAAGGGAAATTCCCTTATTCTGAATAGGATTCCTTGTGAGAAAAGGGAAAAGTTGACAGCTATGATCTAGTCCAACATCCTGTTCCCACAATGGCCAACCAGATACCCACGTGAGGCCTGCAAGCAGGACCTTAGCACAACAGTCCCCTCTCAACTTGTGATTCCCAGCAAGTGCTAATCAGATGCAGGATGCCATCATGGCTAAAGGTAAAGGTAAAGGGACCCCCTGACCATTAGGCCCAGTCGTGACCAACTCTGGGGTTGCGGTGCTCATCTCGCTTTATTGGCCGAGGGAGCTGGCATACAGCTTCCGGGTCATGTGGCCAGCATGACTAAGCTGCTTCTTGCGAACCAGAGCAGCGCATGGAAACGCCGTTTACCTTCCCGCTAGAGCAGCACCTATTTATCTACTTGCACTTTGACGTGCTTTCGAACTGCTAGGTTGGCAGGAGCTGGGATAGAGCAATGGGACCTCACCCTGTTGTGGGGAATCGAACTGCCAACCTTCTGATTGGCAAGTCCTAAGCTCTGTGATTTAATCATGGCTAGTGGTAGCTATAACCTCTGTGAATTTGTTGAATCCTCTTTTGAAGCTATCCAAGTTAGTGGCCTTCCTATGGGAGCGTGCTCCATAGTTAAACTACACACTGTGCAAAAAAGTGCTTTTTTCATTCTCTCTTCCAGCATTCAGGACTTCATTGCATGTTCATGAGTTCTAGTGTTTTTTAGTCCTACAGTGAACTTGGAAGAAATTGATTGAGGCACAACTGCATTCCCAGAGTTCCTTGGGAAGAGGTGTTAAGTGTTAAACCACTCTGGAAACTGTACTGCTGCTAGGGGGGAAAGGGGGTCTCCTAACAACTCTCAGCACTCTTAACAAACCACAACTCCCAGAATTCTTTGGGGGAAGCCACAGCTCTTTAAAGGGGTACAGTGTGGTGGTTCTCAAACTTTCCCCCCTCAAACTGGGCCACAATTTCAGAATAAAAGCTTGCCCGTGCCGCACTGAATGTTTTATCGCTAAGAAATACATCGGAAAACAAAAAGGAACGCCTAGCAGTGCTTGATTATAAGTATAAAACAGTGCTGCAACTTAAGGACGCGAATCATTCCCAAAATATAATTATAAACGAATCTTCTTCAGCACTTTTTTGCACAGCAATTCTGCATCACAATCAGGATTGTCTTCAGAGTCACTTGATGCTCTTGTTTTGAATATATATCTTTTCATAATCTGCGAATAAAATTATTTTGATACCACACTTCACTACAGTGGAATGTTTAAACATTTCTTTTTTCCCTCTTCAATAATATTTATTGAATTTCATACAAACACATTACTTCAATAAAACAAAAGCAAGAAAAATAATAATAAAAGAAAAGAGTGAAAAGTGAAATAATACAAACCTAACAAATAATAACTAAAAATACGACCACATACACAAATACAATAAAACTTAATTAATTAGTTAAACTTCCAACTTCATAAACATATTACTTGACTTCCTTAATCTCTTCCATCTGAACTTCCTTGTAACTGAATATAGCAGTTTTCCAATATCATTATTCAAAAAACAATATTCCAATTATGATCAAATTTCTCAACTTTTCTTATCGTTCTATTTCTCATTTATTTATTTAATCCTAATTTAATCCTAGGCCTATTTAGTTCTTTCAAGTAATCACTAATCTTTAATGTTACAGTATTTATTCAAGTAATCTTTAAATTTCTTCCAGGAATGTTTAAACATTTCTTTGATCGCCCTTGAACCTTCCTGCCACGCTTGCCACCCTCTCTGAGAGCCACTGGTACAGTGCTTAAAATGGATGCTGCGAATGTGATCTGGGTTTCTCAAGACCATCCCTGAGAGTTAATAAATTATCCTTTCGCAAAAGCACTCTCCTCCTTTTCCCAGTTAGTGCTGTTTAGTCGCCGTCCTTCTCATTACCTTAACTGGTGGTGTGTTTTGATTTTCCTTCCTTCTTTCTCTCCCCCTCCTCTCTTTCTTTTCTTTCCCCTCCAAAGCCTTCCAGTGAGAGGTATCCCAGGAGCCCCTGGGTCTATGGTTTGAGGGCATAGCTGTCATTCCATTAGGCTTGGCTAGGCCTGCGTTAAAGCGTGTCATACAAATTGAGGGGATCCAGCCTATTGATAGACAGATATTTAGCATGTAATTGCAATCCGAGTGCAGCGCAAGAAAAGCTCTGGGAGGTAAAGGAATGGAGCACATTTTTGTGTGTAAAAAAAACAACGCATGAGATCGACTTGGCGTGAGGCTCAGACGCTCCTCCCCACCCTGGTGCATTTGAGCTCTGTAACAGGTGTTATGGAAAGGGCCTAGATACATCATCTCTCAGCTACTAGGCCAGTGTACGATTCTTATCCTGCCTCTTTCCCCACTATTTACTTAAGAAATATTGTGTGATGCAGTATCCATTACAGAGAAAGCAGAAAAGTCTTTCAATGGGTTGATGAAATCATCCTGTCTTCCTTTGCCTGTCTGTTTTCAGGGTGGAGGAGAAATCCACTTTGGTTAGGATTTGAATGGGAAGCCGCTTAATCTGCAGTACTAAGAAAGGAAGTCTTTATTATTGGTTGTAGCCATTGGCCAACACAATATAAGCATGAATCCCATGCAGATAAAACACGGGGAAAGAAAGGGGTTCATCAATCCAATAAGACAGGAGTAATTTGTATTTCCTGAAACAATGTTCAAATGGAAATGTAGCTATTCTTTGAAATGTGCTTTTCTCCGAATTTTGCAATGTGAAATTCGTAATGTGAAATCCATAATCATCATTGCCATAAAACGTAGTCACTTAAAAAAGAAAGTAACTCAAAGTTGACTTACTATAATAAATGAGCAAACACACGCATCAAAAACCAGCATAAGACAAAAGAAAGGAAAATCTAGAAGTGTGCATATACTTTTGTGTACAAAATGGCATCTATCTTGCGTGCAAAATTGCATCTATTTGAGGAAAGTGAACACCATAAACATCATATGTGTACATGGGTGAAAATAACGTGCAAACATGCATTATGTTAGGGGAAGTGGCTTCCAAAAAAGAGACTATATGTTAGGGGGAATGCATGCCAAAATGCTAACAGATTTTCACGAGGAGTTTTTTTTTTTAATGGCAAAAAGATGCAGAAATATGGTGGGTATCCCTGTGGGAAAGTGAAAAATTGAGAAAACCCCAAACTGACAGATCTTCCCATCCCTAGTGTCTCTTTTTCTCATGCGCATGAACACACATAGGCACACACACTCACTCTATAGAGATATTTCCTAAAGGCGCTAAGGCTAAAAGGTTTGTTCCTCTGTAAAAAATGGCCTCCTGCCTTTTTATATAGATTTTTTCAGGTACACACACACACACACACACACACACACACACACACACACAATTTTACATTCCTGAAGTGCATAATGAAATTTAAATAATAATGCACAGAACATATCGGACAATGTTTAGTTAGTGGTTATTGTACCTATCTGCACTTCCCACACATTGCATCTTCTAGTAGCTTCTGACATTGTCACTATTGCGTGGGATTATTGGTGTGTGTTTTTGTTTTGTTTTGTTTGCATTTTCTAACCCAGTGGTAGTCACAGGTGCTTGGTGCCCTCCCAGATGTTATGGACTACAATTCCCATCAGCCTCAGCCAGAATGGCTGATGGTCATGGGAGTTGTAGTTCATAGCGGCCAAAGGGCACCACTTTGGCTGCCCTTTCTCTCAGCTGATGTTGCTCATCAGGAACTGGTCAGGTCTCTGTGGATTTCTGTGTCCTGCTGCCCCTAGTGTTGAGCTATTGCACTGCAGATGGGATTTGTTTCCACATTGACTCCAACCATCAAGGCAGACTTGAAAAGGCCATGAATGCTTCCAGGCGAGTCTTGGATTTTGATCACACAGCAACTACGTCCACTGTGCTGGGATCGTTGGAGACAGCGGGGAGAGTGGGTGTGTAGCAGGGAATGGGAAATAGCTGCCCTCCAGAAGGTGCTGGACTCCATTTCCCATCATCCCCAACTGGACTGCCCAGCAGCTAGGGATTGATGGGAGTCGCAGTCCAACAACACCTGGAGGACCACCAGTTCTCCATCCCCAGTGTATCAGAACATAGGAAGCTGCTGTATACCGAGTAGCTTTAGATGTAAAGGTAAAGGTAAAAGGACCCCTGACCATTAGGTCCAGTTGTGACCGACTCTGGGCGGCGCTCATCTTGCTTTACTGGCCGAGTGAGCGGCGTACAGCTTCTGGGTCATGTGGCCAGCATGACTAAGCTGCTTCTGGCGAACCAGAGCAGCACACGGAAACGCTGTTTACCTTCCCGCCGGAGTGGTACCTATTTATCTACTTGCACTTTAACATGCTTTCGAACTGCTAGGTTGGCAGGAGCAGGGATTGAGTAACGGGCGTTCACTCCGTCGCAAGGATTCGAACCACCGACCTTCTGATCCGCAAGTCCTAGGCTCTGTGCTTTAACCCACAGCGCCACCCGCGTCCCTAGCTTAGATGTAGCCAGCTCAATATTATCTACACTGACTGGCAGCTAGCACCCAGGGTAACAGGCAGGGGTCTTTCCTGCTGCCAGGGATTGAACCGGGGACCTTCTGCATGCAAAGCAAATGCTCTACCACTGAGCTATGGTCCATATGTGCGTGTGCAGGCACATAAACACACACCTATAAAGGTAGCATGGTTCAAGGGTTTTGAGGCAGGCTTTTCCCTGACATGATAGATGGCTATTGTTAGCACATTTTTATTAGGATAAACATTACATCCCTCATCCTCAATGAGGGCAGGTGTTTCCTTGCTAAGTGTCCATCCTTTTCATTACATTCTTTTAAGCCTGGGATCTGTACAATTCAGTTCCAGGTTATTGTCAGCGGACATGCTATACGCAAATGGGAGATTTCCCCTCGACCAAGTCTGTGCGTGTGTGGTTTGGTTTCCCACCCCCTCTCCCCGCACCATAGCTCAGGGGGGCTCCTAAATCATGGAGACAGCTGAACTTTTTCCCTCTCTCTTCCTTGTGACTGATGGTGTGAATTTATGTTTGGCGTTCCCCGTTCTCTCCCTCTATTAATAAAGCAGTAGCCCGGCAAAATCTGACAGGAAATTATGAAGGGCTGGAGGTGATTTCTTTTCCCAGTAGAGTCAAAGCAGGAATGGTGGGCCATTCTTCCCAGTCCTTTGCCCTGAGACAGGGCATCCTGTCGCCAATGTTTTCCCAGTTTGGGCTGGAGTGAAATTCTTTCTGACATGGAATTGGGTTCAGTAAGAGCACCTCGAAAATTCACCTCCTTTTTCTCCCAGGGTTTTTAAGTTCCAAATGATCTGTCTTGCTTCTGAGCTTGGGAATTTTTCGTTCCGTCATTTTTCATTTCTAAATTTTGTACATTTTAAAAGTTTGTCATCATTTGCAATTCCTTCACCTCATACGTATCTCTCCCCCCTAAGACTGATGTGCAGGGGCTCAGGATGATGGAGAAGTTTGATTCCATTCACATTTAAAGGCAAATCTGTCAGATTTGAACTTCCCAAAACAATATGAGAATCGAAACACAGCCATCCCTTGAAATTTGCACTCGTTCAAATTTTGAGGTGTAGTTGTCCAACCAAACTCTGTTTACAAATATGCATATATTAAGTGAAAGTGTGCATTAAAATAAATATGTTACTGAGAATAATATTATATTAGGAGAAATTGCCTGCAAAAATAAATTTGTGCGTTGGTCAAACCTGCATAAAAAATGTGTTCGCGTAGAGAAATTATCACTAAATAGAGGATTCTTTCTTTCTTTCTTTCTTTCTTTCTTTCTTTCTTTCTTTCTTTCTTTCTGCAAATTGCTGCAGAAATGGGGAGAATGATGGGAAAAGATTAGAAAGGGAGACAACTTAACTTGACAAACCCTTTCACACCTATTGAAATCAATGGAAATCTTAATGCTGTTGAATAATGTGGTTCTTAGTCTTTAAAGTCTTAATCTTAGTCTTTAAAGTGGGCTTTGGGTCAGAAGGTCCTTCAAATACAAGATTGTCTTCTGTACAGTAGGAAACACGTCCGACTCCATTGCAGCATATTCTATAGAATAATAGAATTGTAGAGTTGGACGGGTCGTTTAGTCCAACTCCCTGCAACGCAGGAATCTCAAGTAGACCAGCTTGAATTCAAGCGACTGGAGACAGACACACCTTAAAAGCTTCTACAACTTCAACTGCATCTGCAATCAGGGTTAAAATATTGCTGTTTGCAACCAACTCAACTTGCACTCCATCAGCTGCCTTTCTGGAGATTTTGTATTACCAGGACATTGATTGTGATGTAAGAATTAAGAATGTACGAGGATCGCTTGTGGATCAGACCAAAGGTCCATCAAGTCCAGAACCTTGGCCAACCAGATGCCTATGGGAAAGTCCAGCTCAAGCAGGACACAAATGAAACTTAGCTACCATGACTAGTAGTCATTGATAGTCTTCTTCTCCATGGCCATCACTGTATCTTGTAGGAGTGAATAACTATGTGCTGCGTGAAATTTGTGCATGCTATGAACCAGTCACCTAAATCTCTTGATGTGTTGAGCAAGTGCAGACTTGCTGGAGTTCTGAACTTGTGAGGAACTGCCCGTAGACAGAGAATTGGTGGATCAGACACAAATCCAGACCATGTTGATATTTCTTTTCTCAAGTCCTCGCTGAGGCAGCGTCACAGCCGAGGCCAAAAATATCTCAGCATGGCAGGTGGTTTCTACAAAGAAACGAAGGCAGGAACTTCAGTCCTGGCTGTTCTGTTATTTTAGTGATCACAATATATGCATCGTGACTTTGGGACTCGCCAAAGCAACCCAGGGCAAACCAATAGCAAGGCCAACCAAGAAACATAACATGAAACAATGAATCTAACCCAATTCCATTCAACAGCAATAAAGATCGCAAAAGAAATGCTTTGACATAGTATGCTAACCATGACCTTTCCTAGAGTAGACGGACTGGCTGTGACCAGCCATCCTTTAGGATAAGGTCGGCAATATGTAGCCTTCCAGATGTTTCTGGACTACAGCTCCCATCACCCCGACTATTAACCATACTGGTAGCAATGCTTCTTCAACATCAACTTCATTGGACTGGTCATGTTGTGCGGATGCCTGATTATCGTGTTCCAAAGCAACTACTCTATTCCAAACTTAAAAATGGAAAGCGTAATGCTGGTGGTCAACAAAAGAGGTTTAAAGGCTCTCTCTCAAGGCCAGGAACCCCCAGACTCAGGCCTCCAGATGTTTTGGGACTACAACTCTCAATATCCCTAAGCTGACTGTACCAGTGGTCAGGGATGATGGGAACTGTAGTCCCAAAACATCTGGAGGGTTGAGTTTGGGGATGCCTGCTCAAGGCAAATCTTTAAAAAATGTAGTATAAACACTGACAACTGGGAAACACTGGCCTGCGAGCGCTCCAATTGGAGAACAGCCTTTACCAAAGGTGTCACGGACGTTGAAGACACTCGAACTCAGGACGAAAGGGAGAAACAAGCTAAGAGGAAGGCACGCTTGGCAAACCCTCACTTTGATCAACTCCCGCCTGGAAAACCTATGTCCCCACCGTGGAAGGATGCGTGGATCCAGAATTGGCCTCCACAGTCACTTGCTGTTAAGACCGTGTTCATGGAAGGCAATCTTACTCGGATATGAGTGGTCGCCAAAGAAGAAGAAGTGGCTGATGGGTGTTGTAGTCCAATAACATCCGGAAGGCATCACATTGGCTCTGTGAGAATAGGTCATTGCTCCAAAGAAGGATTGTCCACATCTCCCCAATATGTCACCACCCCTCTACCTCTCTTGGGTTAAATCATGTGATGCAGATCAGTGCCAGTTCTAGAGGCACCTTGGGCAAGATCTGTTGGCCACTCCCAGAAACAGGATGCTAGACTTAATTGGTCTGAAGATCCAGTAGGGTCCTTTTTACATTCTTAAAGGAGAAGAAGCATCAGAGCTAGAGGGCTTCAGGGGGTAGAAGTGGGCCCCCAGGTGGGATGGGGTGAATCTGCCAATGTATACTCCGGGTGTCAGTCCCAAAGCAGATAACCGCAATCAGATTGCAAGTGCAAACAAGGTGTGCTGACCCCAAAAAGAGTTTTTGCTCTGTAGAGCAGGGGTCAGCAAATTTTTTCAGCAGGGGGCCAGTCCACTGTCCCTCAGACCTTATTGGGGGGGCCAGACTATATTTTGGAAAAAAATAATGAACGAATTCCTTTGCCCCACAAATAACTCAGAGATGCATTTTAAATAAACACACACATTCTACTCATGTAAAAACACCAGGGAGGCCACACAAATAACCCAGAGATGCAGTTTAAATAAAAGGACACTCATTCTACTCATGTAAAAACACACTGATTCCTGGACCGTCTGTGGGCCAGATTTAGAAGGCGATTGGGCCGCATCTGGCCCCCGGGCCTTAGTATGCCTACCCATGCTGTAGAGTCTTTTGGATGACTCTGTCAATCTAAAGAACAGTTCCTGCAGGGCAGAATAAAGACAATATTTTTATTTATATATTGTATCATCATGACTGGAAATCATTAATTATGTAGCTGTTGACTAAGGGATTATTATTATAACTGAAATTTAACTGACATTAATAAAGATTATGGAATGCAGTGATATAAGATCGTAAATGCACCCAAATCCACCATCATGAGGGGAGCCACTTTAAGTAAAATGTAAAAACTGGAAGTTGATTGGCACTTTGACAATTGTATAATTTGGGAATTAATTGCTATTGTTATAATTTGGCTATTATTGGGGGTGTATTGGAAAACTAATAAAAAAATTATACACACACACGCACACATATATATATGTATATGTATAAAATTATATTAATAAATTATATATATATAAATTATATATAGAGAGAGTAGTCCTGAACTCTTTGGGAAAGTACAAGTTGGAATAGGCTGTTGCTCAGGCCAATTCTTCTTGTGAAGCCCCTTGCTACATTTTTAAGGAGACCTAGTCTGATGTTTTTGGATTTGATATCCCGCCTTTCACTCCCCTTCAGGAGTCTCAAATCGGCTAACATTATCCTTTCCCTTCCTGTCCCACAACAAACACTCTGTGAGGTGAGTGGGGCTGAGAGACTTCAGAGAAGTGTGACTGGCCCAAGGTCACCCAGCAGCTGCATGTGGAGGAGCGGGGAAGCGAACCCAGTTCACCAGATTAAGAGACTACCGCTCTTAACAATTACACCACACTGGCTCTCTCTTTTTTTGGTGCTCAGGTGGGTTTTGCAGGGGTGGTGTGTGTTCTGAAGGAGATTATGATGATTAATTATTCTCATTGCCCAATGAGGGATTGGTTGTTAAAACAACAGCGTGCTTAAACCTTGTAGCGCTGCTGTACGTTCAAAGTGCTGTACAAACAGCAACGAAATTACCAACATGGTGAGATTAAGTAGCCTGTGATTTTGCACTTCTCAGAGATGGGTGGGGAAGGTTTGGAATTTTAACTCTGTGTACTATGACTTAATTGGATTCCAGGGTTCGACAACTTGATGCCAGGAATTTAAAGTGCACATTTATGAAAATAAAAACACACTGATTTGGCAAAGGCAGGATCTCTGTAAACTTTATTTCAACCTCCCCACTCCACCCCCAGCAATCTTCCGAGTGCTTTGCTTAGGACTGTTTTCTTACCTAATCCACTTTTACCTTTTGAAATCTTACAGCATGAAATAGGAAAGTGTTGTAGCTGGTTACCGGGCAACAGTAAAACAAGGGGGGGGGGGGTGAGAATGACACCAAAATAGGAACAGACAAATCTGTCCATTTCAGTTTCTAACAAATTCTCATTTTAAGTTCGGCTCTCCACATTTCCACATCAACCTGAGATTATTTTTCTAGTCCTCATGAAAATTCATGTATATTTATCCCCAAATACACAATTTTGTATGCCGCTGTTCGTAATATACACACCTTTTTGCAAAGTGTGCCTTCCCTAATTGAATGCATTTGTGTATGTTACTTTCACTCACATATATGCATTTTCATCTGTGTATAAGCATTTCTGTACACACTATGTGGCTGGAGAAAGGGATTGAAAAATTCAGAGAAGTGCAAGTTTTAAAAGATGGCTGTGATTTGGTTCACATATTGTTCTGGGAAGCAGAAATTAGGCAAATTCATCTTTAAATGTGGACTGAATCAAATTTCTCCTCCATCCCCATACCAGAGGACTGGCACACAAAAGAACTGCTTTGTATTTACATGTTAAAGATTAGGGTAAAATGTTTATGAGTCACACCAGAGACACAGTCATTTAGCTTGGCTAGATTATATTTCAGCTGCATGTTTGGGGAGTGTGTTATTTGTGGGTGGGGATTGTTTTTATTTATATGTTTGTTTGATTGATAGGCTTGTATATTGCCCTCACAGTTCCTGGGACTGTCCCCCTCCTGCCCAGCTTCTGAATAGAAGCAACAATTACAATTAATATGATCTAGCAAAACAAAGATCAGCCAAAAGAGAAAGCCAGCAGTTGAAAGTTTCAGCCAAAATAGTTTAGAACTTCAGAACTGCAAAAGCCTGAGGCCAAAATGTCTTGGTTTCTGACACCAAAAAGACAACAGAGTGTATGCCAGGCGAGACACTTTAGGGAGGGAGTTGTGTAAATGGATGCCCGTACCAACATCTCCCCTATTTTTCACCTGTGTGACCGCAACTGGCAGCAATGTCTGGAAGAGAACCTCCATTGGTGACTTCAGTGGTCCCTGGCTGTTCTATTGGTATTGTGGAAATCAAACCAAAAGATAATTATCTGAAGAAGAAGAAGAAGAAGAAGAGGAGGAGGAGTAGTAGTAGTAGTTTGGATTTGATATCCCGCCATTCACTCCCCTTCAGGAGTCTCAAAGCGGCTAACATTCTCCTTTCCCTTCCTCCCCCACAACAAACACTCTGTGAGGTGAGTGGGGCTGAGAGACTTCAGAGAAGTGTGACTTGCCCAAGGTCACCCAGCAGCTGCATGTGGAGGAGCGGGGAAGCAAACCCAGTTCACCAGATTACGAGTCCACCGCTCTTAACCACTACACTACACTGGCAAGTATCAGCGGCCCTACCTTATTTTTCCGATACTCCTATCCAAAATGTCCATCTTTGCCACAGCTGCTCTGAACATTGCACAATGTGCAAAATGTCTATATAGTAGATAATGTGCCAAGAAGCATGAGAGTCGCTTCTTCAAATGTACTGGAAAATGACAAAAGTTGCAAGGAGGTTTTTGCGTGTTACTAAAATAGGTTTGCCCTTATAAAACCTTTTTAAAAACCTTTTCAAGGCAGCTTTCTTAGCATTATTTAACATTATGCGGTGACAAAATGCTAAGACAACTATATTCTGTATTCTTATAACTGTTGACCATAACAAAGTTCCTTTGTCGATTGCCCAGAAGTCTAGGCCTTATTGATTTCTCTAACAATGGTAAGCACCAACACACTGAATTGTGCTCAGAAACAGACCGACGCCTGAGTGATTGTACCTATCCTATGCTTTAAAACACTCCTCTAGCAGAGTTTCAGCAGACAGACACTCTCCCTTTTGTCTTTCAAGTGTCTCCTGAAGCTTCCTTGTTGTCGACTGGCCTATGCAGTCCTTGAAAATGTCCCTTGAGCAGCCAGTCATTTTCAGGAGTGCTTGGTGTTGCTTTTACGTTGCTGTACACTGGCATGATGTTTTGAGAGAGGACACTATTATAAATAAATAAAAGTAATTAAATCAGATTCATGAAACGTTTCAGGAGTAGGGAACTGAATCTGACTGGCAGAGCCACTCGCCACAGAGCCAAGTTTGGGGACTTACGGTATATTTTATATTATTATTACTATTATAATTTATAAGATTCATAAATCTTCATCATCATATCTCAGGGCACTTCACAGAGTACAATCGAAGATAAAAACGTGAAAATTAGTAAAACAAAACCACAGAACAATAGCACACACATCCTTTCCACAGACACATTTTAAACGCTGTGTAGAATATTAATCAGCCAAGTCAGATCATTGGTCCATCTACGTATCCTTTCTCCAACAGCCCTTTGTGGCAATTATGGGTATTATTTTTCTCAAGTATTAAATGGTGCAGCTAAGTTCCTGTCATGTTACACATCAGTCTTAATTTTATCAGGTTCTGGAGTGTATTTCCTTTGGGGGGGGGGGTTATCTTAAAAAAACTAGCCCTAAGGATCAAACCCAACTTGGCAGGTGAGCAAAGGAATTAATCGCCTGCTAATGAACCTAATTACCCTCCGGAGAATGCAGAAAGCCACAGCTCCTGTGTGTCTGTCAAGTTAGATGCTAGGAATATCTGCCCCAGAGAGACTTGGGGAATTGCCCCCATTATGGCATCCATATAGGCCAGCCCAGTTATCCAACCGTAAATCCAGGAAGGGACGAGGGGCCCTTTGTAAACACGCTGTGCAGAGGCGTCTTAACTATGGGAAATCTGGGCCCACTGAAGGGTTTTTAAAGAGTGTCAGATTACCAGCCTCTCAATATCCCCAAGAAGAATCCACCTCCCTCTCTTGTGTAGACACGATAAGCTAGAAAAAACATTTCATTACTTAGGGCCTAATAATATGAGAAGTACAGTCCTTTAGTTGGCAATGATTATTTTGTGTCTGATTTATTGTTCACAGGAATTCTTTTACGGGGCGCTTGAAGGCATAATTTTGTGTTTTTTACATACATGTGTGTGTAACTCTCTCTGTGCGTGTGCCAAACACACAATATATACTATAAGGTTGATGAGTTGATCAGCATGTGGAGAAAAGAATTTGGACTAATTCCAGTATAAGGGCATTAAAAACACTGGGTTTATTGCTGAGTTTTAGTTTGGGGGGAGGAGTGCTTTTTGCCTCCAGGACCAGAGGAGATTGTTCTGGGGAAAATTTCTGAGAATTTCCTTCATTTCAGGAAAGGATTCCTTTAAAATGGACCATTTGCCCAAATATAAAAGGTAAAGGGACCCCTGACCATTAGGTCCAGTCGTGACCGACTCTGGGGTTGCGGTGCTCATCTCGCTTTATTGGCCAAGGGAGTCGGTGTTTGTGCGCAGACAGCTTCCGGGTCATGTGGCCAGCATGACCAAGTTGCTTCTGGCGAACCAGAGCAGCGCATGGAAATGCCGTTTATCTTCCCTATTTATCTGCTTGCACTTTAACGTGCTTTCCAACTGCTAGGTTGGCAGGAGCAGGGACCGAGCAACGGGAGCTCACCCCATCGCGGGGATTCGAACCGCTGACCTTCTGATCGGCAAGTCCTAGGCTCTGTGGTTTAACCCACAGTGCCACCCACGTCCCTTTGCCCAAATATAGCCCACCATGTTTTGCAACAGGGACTATTTTGCTCCCAATATGCCCTTGAACGACGCTAGGCCCGGGGTATTGTGACAGATGCAAAATGGCGGCTGGGTTGCCAACACAGCTTTAATGCTACGTCTGCTCCTTGTAGTGGCAGAAAAAGCAAACAAATTACAAACAACTTAGGCAACAAGTAACATGGGAAGCTGTGTCAGACTGTGTCAGCATCAAGGTTAGCATTGTATACATTGACTGGTAGCCACTCTTCAGGATTTCAGACAGAGGACATTTTGCGCCCAACCTGGAGATGTTAGAGATTGAACCTGCCATCTTCCACATGCAGAGTAGTTTCTCTGCCACTGAGCTATGGCCCTCCCCCCATAGAAAGAAGCTGTGCATCTGTTGCTGCTTATGGTGAGCCTGAGTTTCAGGAAAGTATCAAAGGACTGGTTGAAATGTTCAGCAAAATATTCACTGAAAAAGGATCCCTCTGCAATTCCACCCACAAACCGGATGGAGAATTTCAGGCGGCCTGTTTTGCTCAACTCTGCTCTTGACCTGCAGGTGTAGTTTCTGAAATTATCTTCTATCTATCTATCTATCTATCTATCTATCTATCTATCTTCACCCCCGCCCCTGAATTTCAAAGTCTTTGCTTCCAAAATGGAATGGAAATTTCACTAGGAACTTTCCGTTGCTCTTCCACAGGTAGGGGATGGAGTTGAAATCCAGTTTGCATTTTAATAATCAATACTTCCTAAGGCAATATTTAAACTGAAATGCAGTTAGCTTTTGACATTTGTGTCTATCAAGATTTTGGAGTACAGCTCTCCGATCAGGTCATGGGTACAAAAATGTGCATATTCAAGGGAAAGTGTGCAGAAAAAGGCACGTGTGAGTGAAAATAACATAGAAAAACTGCATTAAGTTTGGGGAAGTTGTAAATGAGTCACAATTGCATACAAAATGTGTACAGAAGTCAAAAGTCACATTAAGATGCAGGTGAATCTTCACGAGGACTTGATTTCGCTCTCTTAAAGTGATGTGGAAATGTAGAGTGCTGTGTTTAGGACTGGGAGAAAATGAGAAACAGAGAAAACAACACTGACAGATTCAGCTATCTCTATAAGCACATTAGAGGTGTGCCTAGCCTGTACCAGAAACCAGGCTTTTAGTGGTGCAGCTCCAGCTCTCTGGAATCAATCACCAGCTGAATCAATGGTCAGACAGGCGCCTAGTTTGATTATGTTTAGCTGCCCCTTGAATACATTTTTGTTTAGGAAGGCTTTCTCTGTTGCATAACTGAGTCATTTTACATTTGATGAAATGTTTATGTTGTTTTTAAGAGTTTGTATGGGTGGCTTTATTGTTTTAGAGTTTGTTGAGCTGGCTTTTATTGTTCTGAGAGCTTGCGTTTCTGTATTTTCCCCCTTTTCACCCTGCACACTGTTCCAACATCTTTATGCCACGAAACAGTCTACAAATGTGTTTCATCACCACCATCCAAAAACTTACTTAATGCCCATCTACATTGACCCTTAAGGGACGCGGGTGGCGCTGTGGGTTAAACCACAGAGCCTAGGACTTGCCGATCAGAAAGTCGGCGGTTCGAATCTCCATAACGGGGTGAGCTCCCATTGTTCGGTCCCTGCTCCTGCTCACCTAGCAGTTCGAAATCACGTGAAAGTGCAAGTAGATAAATAGGTACCGCTCTGGCGGGAAGGTAAATGGCGTTTCCGTGCGCTGCTCTGGTTCGCCAGAAGGGGCTTAGTCATGCTGGCCACATGACCCGGAAGCTGTACGCCGGCTCCCTCAGCCATTAAAGCAAGATGAGCTGGACCTAATGGTCAGGGGTCCCTTTACCTTTACCTTACATTGACCCTTACTATCATTAAGCATTTCGATACAGAAATCGCACTAAGGTTTGTGTTGGCTGGTAAGGATGCTGATAGAGGCATGGTACAGTGAGGGAATGCTTTTTGAGTATCTTTGGAACAGAGTCCTAATTATTCTTCTGTTCTTTCCAACAGTTATATGGAATCTTTTCTTTTTGTAGTCATGGACTGCTGCTGGAGAAACGAATTTAAGTTTGGAAAAAACGAGAAGCTGAAAGATCCATCCATCCCTGGTCAGGAGTCTCTGCCCCGGATCTTTAAAGTACCTAGAAATGCCCTTCTTGTGCTTAATCACTGCTAGCATGAGCTGAGAACTTACAAAGAGATGGATGATGTTTTAAAATATTGCCTGCATTGCGCATCTGAGGATCAGGCTCCCTCTGTGTTCCAAATGGGGACATCCCACTAGAAACCATTCCATCTAGCTTAACCCAGAGAGGCAGACACCCGCACAGCTGGCCAGACTCAAAACATCTTCCTGATTCCTCAAAGGTCAGTCCTTCACTTAAAAATGTGTTTCTGGTTACATTCTCTCCTCCACCCCCTTTTGCAGATAACAATGCACGTCAATGACAAATCTAAGAGGAGAGGGATCAGTTCTTTGGAACAGCCGACCATCCCTTGGCCTTCCACCAGCTGACATCACTCATGCGGTTTAAGTCTCCTATGGCCAATAGCTGTCAGTCAAGGTTTCCCCTATTTCTCTCAGAATATAGCCTGTTTGTGTGTGTTTTTTTTAAATCCTAGCTAGCTTACAAGGTGACCAGGGAGAGCTTATGCTCACTTTATGCTCACAATGCAGCAACACTTTTGCATCTCCACTCCTTTCAACCATGAGAATTGGGTTCTGATGATTTCTTTAAGAAAAGAGCTTTGTTCCTAGCCTCCAGTCAAGTTCTCAACATCTTCTTTTTCTGTCTTGTTTCCTCCATCTCTCCCCTCAAGTGTCGGGTCCTGCTAAGCACAAATTCCCTAAAACTTGGGACTGGTTCTGGTTTGTCCCATGATTTCTAAGAATGGGTGCAATATGTTTTTCTTTTGTCCCACCCAGGGCCAGATTTAGGTTTGATGAGGCCCTAAGCTACTGAAGGTAATGGGGCACTTTATATGTCCAGCTGTCCTTTGTCAACTACAAATTTTCATTGTTTTGTGTGTTGAATATATACTATATGGTAATTTATGGATCTAATAGGTATCTAAAGCCATTTGCACATGTTGCCATGCAACCAGTCCATGCAGAATGTAGTCACCCTATATATAGAAATGAGCAAACCAGTGATATTTTAGGGAGCAGGCTAGCAGGCTTACATCATAGGAGCCTACACAACACAAAACACTGTTGCTGTATGTAGGTTTTATTTTGTTTTATATCTTATATTTTGGAAATGTACACCCAGTTTTTTCCCTTTAAATTTTTTTGGGGCCCCCAAGAGAGTGGGGCCCTAAGCTATAGCTTGTTTAGCTTATACGTAAATTCAGTACTGGTCCCACCACATTTCCCGGGAAAACCCGCTGCTCAGCACTGAATCGGAACAAACACAGATTGGGTTTTCTGCATATTGACATGTGCTCCGATTCAGAGGTGAAGAAAACAGAATAATAATAATAATTATAATAAAATTTTATTCATATCCCCTCTCCCCAGCTGAAGCCAGGCTCAGCGCGGCTAACAACAATAAAAGTAACATAGCATTCTAAAATCAATTCATTCTAAAATCAATTCAAAATCAAATTAATTTAAAAGTAAAACCTCTCAGACTCATGCGTACAAATCATGGGACGCAGAAGAAAACATGGAACAAACAGAAATGTGGCTGAACCAGTGATAGTTGGCGGTGCCCATTAGGATAGACAGGGAAGCAGAAGACAGGGAGCTCAACAGTAGATGAAGGCTGAGCCAATGAGAGGCATCCAGTCATTCCTCTCACAGATATGCAATTCCCAGAGTTCCCTGGGAAGAGATGGATTGTCAAAGCAGTCTAGGACTTCTGTGGGTAATAGGGGCCTCCTGGCACCTCTTCATGGATCACTGCCTTGCCGTGGTGAAGGGGCTTGAATAACTCAGAGAAGCTATGAGCTATGCCGTGCAGGGCCACCCAAGATGGTCAGGTCATAGTGGAGAGTTTTGACCAAACGTGATCCACCTGGAACAGGAAACGGCAAGCCACTCCAGTATCCCTGCCAAGAAAACTCCATGGACAAAGACAACAGGCAGATGGTTCCTGGCATGCTCTGGTTCATGGGGTCACGAAGAGTCGGACACGACTAAACGACTAAACAACAACAAAGCACCTCTTAGAACGCTTCATCAACTGCTGCTCCCATAATTCTTTGGGGGGTGAGGAGAACCATGACTGTTAAATTGGAATCATGGATCTTTAAATGTATGGTGCAAATGTTGCCTACATGTGCCATGGAGACTAATCTTAGGCCAGGTGTACTGGTAGCCAAGTCTCAGACATGTGGTCATTGTCAAGAGGAATTTTTGACTCTTGGGAGCACCTCCTCCTCTCCTCCTCAGCCATTAATTACTTCCACCATCCTTCCAAACTGCCAAGGGTTGAGGAGGCGCAGAGCCTCAGATGAAAGGAAGCAGAGGCTGCCCCAGCTTCCAGGTCCTTCAAATAACCAGCCTATAATAACTTCCACAGCCAAGGGAAATGGCCAAACGATGGGAAGAAGGTCAGCTCTGAAGGGGAAGGGGGTGGGGGAAGACTGTTTGGCAACAATGATGTAGTGGCTTCTAATGGAAGAAACCTGCAGAATTAATCAAGGCCTGGGCCTCATTTGTTAATGACAGAGTGGTTTTATTTTATTTATTTTTTTCCCAAAGAAAGAAAGAAAAACGTCCAGGAGATTAGACCTTGGCTTTCCAGCCAAGTGTTGTCGGACGGATGGGTTAAGGGTTGGATTCCCAAGGCAGAGGAGGTGGCATGGAGGCAACTGGGTTTTCAAGATGGCCGTCTCCATTTTTCCAGTCAGCTGAAAAGCTACACTAGCCAAGGTTAAAGCCACATTCATATAATGCATTTAACACACTATGATACCACTTTAAACAGCCATGGCTTCTCCCAAAGAATCATGGGAAGTGTAATTTGTTAAGAGTGTGGAGAGTTGTTAGGAGACCCTCCCTATTCCCCTCACAGAGCTACAATTCTCAGAGTTCCCTTTGAAGAGAGAGAGAGATAGTTAAACCACTCTGGGACTTGTAGTTCTGGTAGGGGGAATAGGGGTCTTCTAACAGCTCTCAGATCCTGTATAGACGCTGCCAGCCAGAGTTGACAATAGTGGTCTAGATGGGCATGAAGTCTAACCTGGTAGAAGACGGTTTCCTATGTATCTAAACTTGCTTTCAAAAACAAAGCCAAGATTCTTGGGATTCCTGATTCCATGCTAGACATGGGATTTGGCATACATGAATGAAAGAAACTGGCCCTTTAGCTGTGATTGCTGCATTGCAGGCAGTTAGACTAGATGAGCTTTGGGTTTCCTTCCACCTCCACAATTCAGTGATTCTATGATGGAGCCAAATTGTGGGGGTGATGAGGAAACATAGAAATAACCACCAATCCTCTTTTCCCATTGTACGCTCGCTTTAAGAATTTGATACTTTCGAATTCTTCTATAATTGGTTGTCTGCATGTACATGTGTATACATTTTTTAACCTTAAATAATTCTTTTAAGTGTTCTGTTTCCATTAAAGTATTAAATATTAACTAAATCTACAATTACGTTCTCCATGCCCCTAATTAAGGTATTAAGCATTGGCAATTAAAATAAAAAATAAAAATAGAATAACAACCCATATACTGCCTTGAATTGGCTGTGTGCTCGTACACAAGCCCCAAGTGCTTGAGGATGCTGTGAAATCAGGAAGGAGTCCCACCTTCCTCCAAGCTCATTTCAGGGCATGCAGCCCAATCGCCCTAGGGATGTGCCTGCGCGTGTCGGAACTCAGATTAAACAGCTTTAATAGATGCCTTGCAATAGACATTGAGAGCTTGCATATGTAGATGTGCTGATATTATTCTGCGATAGAGAGAGCTTCAACTCCTTTGCATTTCTGGATAGAAATGCAGGAAGCCTATACGGCCTAGGACCCTCGTACCTACGGGACCGCCTCTCCTGGTATGTCCCACAGAGGAACTTACGGTCTTCAAATAAAAACACCCTGAAGGTCCCGGGCCACAGAGAGTTTAGACTGGCCTCAACTAGAGCCAGGGCTTTTTCAGCTGTGGCTCCGATCTGGTGGAACACTCTGTCACAAGAGAATAGGGCCCTGCAGGACTTGACATCTTTCCGCAGGGCCTGCAAGACAGAGCTGTTCCACCAGGCCTTTGGCCAGGGCACAGCCTGACTCCCTCTTTCGGCAATCTTCGAGGAGCTCTGGCCCAATGGTTGCCATTGGTTTGATTTGAATTAATTTTATAATGAATGATTTTAGAGTGTTGTGTTCTGTTGTACTGTTTTATTGTTGTTAGCCGCCCTGAGCCCAGCTTCGACTGGGGAGGGCGGGATATAAATTATTATTATTATTATTATTATTATTATTATTATTCAGACTATTGGTCCATCCAGTTCAATATTGTCTGCACTGACTGGGGCAGCACTTAGAAACATAGAACTGTAGTCCTGGAAGGGACCATAAGGGCCATCTATTCCAACCCCCAGTGATTTTTTTTTAAAAAAAGAAATAAAAATCTTTATTGAGAGTTGAAAAAGCACATAACTATATGTGCACTAAACATGGTGAGATAGAAATAAAAGAGAGGAAAAGAAAAAGAGAAACAGAACCTGTGTAGAAGGTGAAATAAAGGGGGGGACACCCCCCAAAAAAAACTGTATGCTTTACAGTGGTTGTTATTGTACTTCACCAAATCTGTTATTGTACTTCACCTATTACAATTACCTATTACAGTATTTGTAAGAATGGATTCCAAATATCATTGAACATGTCCATGGCAAGTCTGTGTTTATAGGCAAGTTGCTCATATGTTGCGAGTTTGTATAAGTCTTCAATCTAATCGTAGAAGGGAGCCGCATTTTTATTTTTTTCAATTCATCCGTATCAGTCTTTCTGCTACGGTAAGGGCACAGAGAGTCCACTCGTATTGTCTTTTTCTAAGGTTCCATGTGCTGGGCATATAATTCAAGAGAGGATATTTTGCTCTGTAAACGTAAGGTTGTTCTGTACAGTTCTGTTGATAGTTTCAGTTACCTTCCGCCAAAAATATTTTAATATAGGACAATGAAAAAACATATGCATTAGGGAAGCATTATCCCAACAGTTAGATACCTTAGATAGCCCTTTTTCAAACAAACATAATGGGGTCCAGTCCAGTATATTCTAGATATTGTTTTTTGCTGTATGAGCCTCAATATAAGGTCCAGAGACACCCTTGTTATAGCTGTTAAAACAGGTGCCCACTGTGTGGTCGAAACTGAGATCTCCAATTCTTTATTCCTATCCAATCCAGTGATGTAGCAGTCTTTTGCCCTATGTGGGGCTTGAACCCATGATCCTAAGATTAAGAATCTCATGCTCTTCTCCAAGGTTTTAGGCAGGGTTTTCTCCTAGCCCTACCTGGAGATGCTGGGATTGAATTTAGCCCCTGCGGCATGCAAAGCAGCTCCCTTGTCACTGAGCTACAGTCTTGCCTAGTAAAGGTAAAGGGACCCCTGACCATTAGGTCCAGTCGCGGACGACTCTGGGGTTGCGGCGCTCATCTCGCTTTATTGGCCGAGGGAGCCGGCATACAGCTTCCGGGTCATGTGGCCACCATGACTAAGCCGCTTCTGGCGAACCAGAGCAGCGCACGGAAACGCTGCTTACCTTCCTGCCGGAGTGGTACCTATTTATCTACTTGCACTTTGACGTGCTTTTGAACTGCTAGGTTGGCAGGAGCAGGCACCGAGCAACGGGAGCTCACCCCATTGCAGGGATTCGAACTGCCCCCCTTCTGATCGTCAAGTCCTAGGCTCTGTGGTTTAACCCACAGCACCACCTGCGTCCCTTTCTTGCCTACTAAGGAGCCATTTTCTACTGAGTCAATCCATGGGTCTATTTAACTCAGTTGGCAGCAGCTTTTTAGGGGTTCAGGCAGGGGACATTCCCAGCCCTACGTGGAGCTGATGGGGATCGAACCTGGGACCTTCTGTTGGTGACTTGTGAAAGTCAATTGGTAGTTCCCCACACCTCAACTGGTGTGATTTATCAGCAGAGTATGCGGAGCCCCAGCAGAGTCTTCCGAGATTTCCTGCTCCCAGCAGAACAGCTTCTTCCAGAGTCCCTAGTTCAGGGGGAAACTCCTCTCCCACACAATTCAAAGTAAAGAAGTTTTTATTGTCTCCAGACACAAGACAAAGCTAAACACTACTATCTACTATACAATGGTACCTTGGGTTACAGATGCTTCAGGTTACAGACTCCGCTAACCCTGAAATAGTACCTCGGGTTAAGAAATTTGCTTCAGGATGAGAACAGAAATTGTGCTCCGGCAGTGCGGCAGCAGCAGGAGGCCCCATTAGCTAAAGTGGTGCTTCAGGTTAAGAACAGTTTCAGGTTAAGTATGGACCTCCGGAACGAATTAAGTGCTTAACCCGATTACCACTGTATACAGTTCTTCTGGTCTTTGAAGTAAAGATAGATATGCACAGAGTGATCTACTAGGACTAACACCATGTTAGCTAACGCTGCTGTGTAAAACCCACAGCCTCGTCCCCTGACTCTCACAGATGCGGAGTCAGACCCTGTGTCAGGAACTGGGCAGAGGAGGAATGGTGGAGACTGCCTCCCCATCCTGACCCCCCAGGGAGGAGGAAGAGGAAGACAGTGTAGATTGACAGCAGGGGGTTGAGGGAGGTCCCAGCTGAGAGGAAGATGAGCGGGAAAGCTGGAAAATCATGGAAGAGCCGGAACAACACCTGGCTGACACGTTGTCACTAGAAAGCATTCCAGACCCTCCATCTCCCAGAACCTGGCGAGCCTTAAAAGTAGGAGAGCAAAGAGCTCAAAGACAGAGGACATGTAGCAGCACCTGTAGAGGAGATGAATGAGGAAGTTGGAGACATGGGGGTGGAGATTCACTCAGGACAACACCATTATCCAAGAGGCTGAATTCTATATCCTCTCTCTGTGAAGACTGGAATAAAAAAGGACTGTAGGAATTTTTTTCTTGTCTTTATAATTTCCTGGGCAACCAGCTGGGAACCACTGTCAGCATCCTGACACCCTGACAACACACAGGAAAGCTCATGGACAAGACAGGACCATAATGAATCAATGCCCTAGAGGGTATTATGCCTGTCTCTACATGTAGGCAATGGGAGGGTGAATGACTCAGCAAGTCATACACTCGATCTTGCTCTGTTGCTCTGTTAACCGAATGCACTTGGCACCCTCCTCTCAAAACATCCAGACGTGGGGATGTGCTCCTCAATACATGAGAACAAGTATTGTGTGATTTAGGGAAGGTAAAACGTAAAGGACTCCTGGGTTAAGTCCAGTCAAAGGCAGCTACGGGGTTGTGGGGCTCATCTTGCTTTCGGACCAAGGGAGCCAGCATTTGTCCACAGACAGCTTTCCGGGTCATGTGCCCAGCATGACTAAACCACTTCTGGAGCAACGGGACACTGTGACGGAAGCCAGAGCACACACAAATACCGTTTACCTTCCCGCCACAGTTGTACCTATTTATCTACTTGCACTGGCATGCTTTTGCACTGCTAGGTTGGCAGAAGCTGGGACAGACGAACGGGAGCTCACTCTGTTGCGCGGATTTGAACCGCCGACCTTCTGATCAGCAAGGCCAAGAGGCTCAGTGGTTTAGACCACAGCACCACCCACATCTCTATTGTGTGATTTAACCTATTGTTTACATTAGAAGACATCTGAAGGCAGCCCTGTTTTGGGAAATTTTTAATGTTTGATGTTTTGTCGCATTATTATTATTATTATTATTATTATTATTATTATTATTATTCTGTTGGGAGCCTCCCAGAGTGGGTTAGGAAACCCAGCTAGATGGGTGGGGTATAAATAAATTACTACTACTACTACTACTACTACTACTACTACATTACATCAACAGCTTCTGCATGCAAAGAAGATGCTCTAACCGCTGAGCTGCAGCTCTTCCCCTAATGCTTTAGAATCATAGAGTTGGAAGGGACCATAGAGTTGGAAGGGGCCACGTATGGAAGGGACCATGAGGATCATCATGCAGGAATCTTTCTTATGACCCTGAGATTAAGAGTCTCGTGCTTTACCAACTGAGCTATCCCTATACCCTTACTGAACATTGTCCTCCTGACGGGGAAGGAGTTCTTATGCATCAATAGTGTCTAACAGTACAGGAATAGCATATTCCACTGTTCACGAAGACATAGCAGATGAAGAACATCTAGAAAGGGAGAAAGTCATTACAAAGCAGCCATCGCTGACATGGCGTAGCGTTCTCCACGGAATGCTTCTTAAGCATCCAGGCCTCCCAGCAGAACTATTTCATAGATTAATTGTGGTATTTGGTCTGCAGACAGTCAGAAGCAGATACATCAAACGGCAGAAGATCAGAGCCTTGTTGAGATACCAAGCCACTCCATCCCTCCCTGCCAAAAAAATAATAAAAATTACATGTCAAGGATCAGGCAGTTTTCAGGCAAAGTGAAATAGAGAAGGGTTTCCACCTGTTGCTTGATTTGGATGCTTTTAGCAGAGAAAATGTGGTGCCAGTTCTTCTCTGATAAAAACTAGCAAATTGTGCTCAGAATTTCCCTCTCCTGGGATTCAAGGATATGTGGCCAGCAACATGTGTTTGAGTGTGTGTGCGTTTGTGTAATGTGATGTCATGGTCCTACGCTGATGAATAGTAGTGGGCACTATGCATTGAGCAAGGGCCTGAGGGCCAAATGCAGCCCTTGAGCACTCTCTTCAGGCCACACCCTCTCTCCAGCCAAACATACTTTCACCTCATCAGCCTTCCTTGTGTTTGCCTGGCTGAAATGTGCCCTGGAACTCTGATAATGACCCTTGCTTGCTTGGATGGAGGATTAGAGATGCAGTGGCATAACGTGGGTTGCCAGAGTGCAGGCCCATGTGGTGGGGTGGTGCGAAGGAGGGAAACAGATGGAGTATGCATGTGCATTCAAGTGCCTAACGGTGTCCGCATCACCCAGGAGATCGCCTGAGACAGAGAAAAGAAAAGAAGAGTTGTATCATTGCCTGGAGAGGTCATTTATTGGTTCTCATGAAGAAGCTGTTTTCAACGGAGCCCAGAAACAGAAGCGCACATCTATATTGAGGCAGCACCAGGTGTTGAACTTTTGTTCCCGCCCCTGTGGCCCCCCATAAAAGGTAAAGGTAAAGGGACCCCTGACCATTAGGCCCAGTCATGACCAACTCTGGGGTTGTGGCCCTCATCTCGCTTTATTGGCCGAGGGAGCCGGTGTAAAGCTTCCGGGTCATGTGGCCAGCATGACTAAGCCGCTTCTGGCGAACCAGAGCAGCGCACAGAAACGCTGTTTACCTTCCCACTGGAGCGGTACCTATTTATCTACTTGCACTTTGACGTGCTTTTGAACTGCTATGTTGGCAGGAGCAGGGACCGAGCAATGGGCGCTCACCCCTGCGGGGATTTGAACCACAGACCTTCTGATCGGCAAGTCCTAGGCTCTGTGGTTTAACCCACAGTGCCACCCGTGTCCCTACGTGGCCCCCCATGCTATGCCACTATAGAGAGTCGTGTGTGTGTGTGTGTGTGTGTAGAAATCAGGCTATCACACAAAGGTCCATTTTCCATTTCTTGCTCCACCCACTTTTACCTCTGGACCTGCCCACTTCTGGCATGTTGTCCCTGAAAGGCTGCCCAGAAAAGAACAAGATGAAAAAGGAGTCTCTGTCCCTGTTTTCATTCATCGACTCCGTTCCAACCAGGTAAGAGGTGTGTGAAGTAGGGGGCTGGTTAGGGTGATGGCCTGAGGAGCTATACATTATAAGGTTACAAGACGTCCCCGTTTCCCGGGGACCATCCCCAGATTTACAAATCAGTCCCCTGTAAAAATCCATCGATTTAGTAGGACGTTGAAAAGTGTCCCCGGATTCATTGAAAAAAATCTGGTACCCTTACTATACAAGGTGTATCTGGGGAAGGAGGGCATCCTGTGGAGATATACAGAGGCCCGTGTCTGAGATTCCATACGCGTAATCTAGACCACATTCACACCATACATGTGCTAAGGTGCCACTTTGAACAGTCTGTGGAGGCTGAGGATAGCTATCGTGGCTAGCAGACATTGATGTCCTCCACAAATAAATAATAATAATAATAATAATAATAATAATAATAATAATAATAATAATTTATTTATACCCTGCCAAAATCCAGCTGAGCCTCCCCAACCTCCCCAGCCACTCTGGGTGGTTCCCAATCGAGTGTTAAAAACATAGTTCCGTCTGAACTATAGGGGTGGAGACGCTCCTTCAGGTATACAGGACCGAGGCCGTTTAGGGCTTTAAAGGTCAGCACCAACACTTTGAATTGTGCTCAGAAACGTACTGGGAAATGAAATGAGGAATCCTTTTTTAAAGCCATCCAATATGGTGGCCATCATTGCTTCCTGGGACTGACTTTTAGCTGTGCCCCTTGTGAAGAAGTCCTTTCTTTTATACATCCTGGATCTCCCAGCTTCTAGCTTCATTGCAGGTCCATGAGTTCCAGTGTTATGAGAGAGGGAGAAAAACTTTTCTCTATGCACATTCTCCACTCCATGCATAATTTTATGTGCTTCCACCACATCACCACTTGCTCACCTTTTTATCGAGAGATGCCAGTGATGGATGTGCCACAATCTCCATCCTCCATTCAGGTAAGCGAGAGGCCTTATCATATAGTTCAAGGTCACAGTCCAGCCTGGTAAAATCAGCAAAGGAGGAAGCTGAGCAGGGGCCACCTCCTCCTCTTCTTTGGTGATCACTCGTAGCTGAGTAAGGTTGTCTTCCATGAACACGGTCTTAACAGTGAGTCCATAAGTGTCAGGGACTGCTCAGAGGAGGAATGGTGGAGACCGCCTCCCCAGCCTGACCCTTGAGAAGAAGAAGACAGTTCAGAATTACAACATTGGTTTGAGGGAAGTCACCACTCAGAGGAAGAGGAGGGGAAAAGTTGGGGGAGGAGAAGGCAGCTGGCTGACACGTTATCACTAGAAAGAATTCCAGACCCACCATCTCCCAGAACCTGGCGAGCCTTAGAAGTAGGAGAGCAAGGAGCTCAGAGACAGATGGCCCTAAGCGGCAACTGTAAGGGGTATGTGCTGTTGACGAATGAGGAAGTGGGAGAAAAGGGGGTGGGTGGGTATTTCCTCGGGTCAACGCCATTATTCCAAGAGACTGCATTCTCAAGCCTCTCTCTGTAAATATTGAATAAAAAGCAGATGGTAAGGCCTTTTCCTTGTCTTATCCGTTCCTGGCAACCTTCCGTGGGGGTTGGTTCCTCTGTCGCCTGACAGTAAGTGACTGTGGAGGCCAGTTCTGGATCGACACATCCTTCCACAGTGGGGACATAGCAGGGGCAGTTAGGGCCTGGATGGCATAGGCCAGGCTTCCTCAACCTCGGCCCTCCAGATGTTTTGAGACTACAATTCCCATCATCCCTCACCACTGGTCCTGCTAGCTAGGGATCATGGGAGTTGTAGCCAAAAACATCTGGAGGGCCGAGGTTGAGGAAGCCTGGCATAGGCTGTCCTGAGGGCGGGATAGAGCTTCATCAGCCCCTAGGCCCGAAATTCCTCACTCCTTATCTACGTTCTGGGAATCAAAGTGTGAATACAAGTGTGCCATTATTATTTTTTAATTGGTGAAATCTTGGAGGGTATGCATTTTACAACATCTGGAAACTAAATAAAATGCACACCCTCCAGCAAACAGAATCTCAGTGGCAGTAGCTAGCAGCAGTCTTTTAAAATGTGCTAGAGGATACGGGCAGTAGCAAGCAACCTGCTCACAGGTGTGATTTGCATCAGAGGTTTCCCAAGATGCAGGGATCATGTGACACCAGATGTTCAGGAGCCTCGTCCACCACCAGTCATTAATACTTACATATGTCAATAGAAATGCCAGAGCCTTCGGATTCCAGACTCATTTATACTCATTTCAAAGATGGCCCATGAAAACTGAGAGGCATGGTACTTTGTGAAAGCAGAAGGAAGAAGGCTTTAAAGAGGGGAATGCGGAGAGGCTGAGATGAATAAATAGGGGCTCCCAAGAATGACAGGAGGAGAACGGGGAGATGGAGGCCAGTCTTTGTGCCTGGAAAAAGAAAATGCAGTGCCAGAACCGTCATAATGGAATGGCAATGAGTATTACTTAAAGACAAGGGTTTCTAAAATGTTGGTCAAGAAAGCAAATTATTCCGATCTCCCCCAAATTTTCAAAAGGCAAAGAGCAAATAGCGATGAGCAATTTTACCAAGTAGTAGATCAAATCCCTCCTCCTCTTCCTCCCATTTACCATATTTTTTGCTCTATAAGGTGCACCTAACCATAAGATGCACCTTGTTTTAGAGGGGGAGAATAAGAAGAAAAAAAATTCTCTCCCTCTCTGCGCAGCGCCCCTTCAGCGAAGCAGCAGGAGAACCAAAGCCCCTTCCATTTCTCCTCCCGCTTTGCTGAAGGGCTGCTGTGTAGAGAGGGAAAGCTGCGCAGCGCCTCTCCAGCAAAGCGAAGCCAGGAGAGCGAGAGGGATCGGTGCGCACCGACCCCTCTCACTCTCCAGGCTTCAGCGAAAGCTGCGCAGCCTGCATTCGCTCCATAAGACACACACACACATTTCCCCTTACTTTTTACGAGGGGAAAAGTGCGTCTTATAGAGCGAAAAATACGGTATATCCTGCTTGTGCTTCCAAAGGAGTCCTGGGTGGCAAACAATTCTATTTGTCTTAACCCCTCTTCTGCAAGCTGAGTTTCACCCAACCTTCCAACACTTCACTACTCCGATTCTCATTCTGGAGTAGCCTGTTCATCTGTGGCCTTCAGCCTAGCCACAGCATCCTCAAGCAGCTTCAAGGGGTCAGGTGACCTGGCAGCACCCACCAGTGATGATGCTGGCCTTGGCACCCTCTTACCCACCCATCACCCCCTGCTGCCAACTTCACTGCTGGCATCAGCCGGACCCAGACAATCGCACCCTATTTCAAATGGCTGGTGGCCTGGTAGCAGTCTCGATATTTGTCTGATATTCCTGACATTCACAAAGTTCAATCCAGCCCTTTAAAAATTAATTTCAGAATCTGTAAAACTCTGTGAAGGCTTGTTTTAACGTGTAGATCTAATGTCTGTGTTTTATTGCCCATTTTTTATTACCTGTTGCTGCAAAGAGAGAGGGAGAGCCCACAACAGATGGATTTGGTAGGGAAGAATTATTTCTTTTTCTTTTACCCACCTCCTGGCAAATAGAAGGGGAAGAAATAGAGGCAGTGAGAGATTTTACTTTCTTGGGCTCCATGATCACTGCAGATGGTGACAGCAGTCACAAAATTAAAAGACGCCTGCTTCTTGGGAGAAAAGCAATGACAAACCTAGACAGCATCTTAAAAAGCAGAGACATCACCTTGCCAACAAAGGTCCGTATAGTTAAAGCCATGGTTTTCCCAGTAGTGATGTATGGAAGTGAAAGCTGGACCATAAAGAAGGCTGATTGCCGAAGAATTGATGCTTTTGAATTATGGTGCTGGAGGAGACTCTTGAGAGTCCCATGGACTGCAAAAAGATCAAACCTCTCCATTCTGAAGGAAATCAGCCCTGAGTGCTCACTGGAAGGACAGATCCTGAAGCTGAGGCTCCACCTCATGAGAAGAGAAGACTCCCTGGAAATCACGTGAATCACGTTTGGTCAAAACTCTCCACTATGACCTGTCCATCTATGTCCATCTTGGTCATAAGACTCCCTGGAAAAGACCCTGATGTTGGGAAAGATGGAGGGCACAAGGAGAAGGGGACGACAGAGGATGAGATGGTTGGACAGTGTTCTCGAAGATACAAACATGAGTTTGACCAAACTGTGGGAGGCAGTGAAAGACAGGCGGGCTTGGGGTGCTCTGGTCCATGGGGTCACGAAGAGTCGGACACGACTAAACGACAAAACAACAACAAATGAATATTGTTACATGCCACCCAAAATCTCCGAGTGGTTCAAGATTCCAGGGAGTTCCAGGTGTGCTAGCCAGAGTCTGCCTTTCCTTTGGGACAATGGGGCACAGTGGAGACTGTGGTGTCTTTATGAGATGCGGCTTATTTATACTTCTATACAACCCGAGCCTGCCATAGAGGGGTTCAGAGCATCAACATTCCTGTTTTTAAAATATATAAATGTTTTTATTAGGAATTCCAACATGACAATTTTAACAAAAATACATCATCCCCATTATCGCCCCCATTCCCCCCTTCCCCCCCAAAGAAAAAAGAATATACTCCCTCCCACTCACCCCCGAGACTTCCTTCAGCTCTTCTCTCTGGTTTCTCGACACATACTTTTATCTGCATGTTATAAAATTGTAAAATTCCTCCATTTGTCTATCTATATATTACCAATAAAGAATTTGTGAATGTTTATTCAAAACCTACCAAGGAGTCCAGTTCAGTTTGTTGTTTCTTCAAATACTTCGTGAAAGGTTCCCATTCATCTTTAAAGTCACAGTTATCCTTGTCAAGTAGTTTGTGTGTCAATTTTGCCAATTCCGCATAGTCCATCAATTTTTCTTGCCCAGTTCTTTAGTCGGGATTTCCTCATTCTTCCATCTTTGTGCTATTAAGACTCTTGCCGCCGTTGTCGCATACATGAAAATATTTTTTTAGTTTCTTTGGCAGGTCTTTTCCCACAATCCCTAACAAGAAAGCTTCAGGCTTTTTCACAAATGTTAAATGGAACATTTTCTTCAACTCATTATATATCATTTCCCCAATTTTTAAAATTTTGCTGTAATCCCACCACATATGATACAAAGTCCCTTCTTTTTCCTTACATTTCCAACACAGTTTTGAACTGGTTTTGTACATTTTCCTTAATTGTACTGATGTTATATACCATTTATACATCATTTTCCTATAGTTTTCTTTCAATAAGGAACAATCTGTAAATTTCAAATCAGTTTTCCATAACCTTTCCCAATCTTCCAACATAATATTATAACCTATATCTTGTGCCCATTTAATCACAACTGCTTTCACCTCTTCCTCTTTCGTCTCTCAGAGCATCAATATTCCAAGGGGTCCTGCTTCTCCCTTCGACGCAACGACATCCTTGCTCCGCAGCTTACCTTCCTAGCTCACATAACTAGCAGCTTTCTCTTGCTAACCTAAGCACTGGAGTTTTCTGTCCCATTAAACTTTAATTAGTTTAATGCAAAGTAAATGTCCGGTGCACTTCCATCGTCTCAAGTCCCATTACAGCAGAGCATTTCGCGCAGCAGTTTAAGAAGGGCAGGAGAGGCAGTATTTCTTTTCAAAGAGGAGTCTTGGAGCAAGCGGTTTTGGAACTCAAAGAAAGGTTTATTTACAAAAACAAAAAACCTGGCGACGAACCACACATATCAGCAAATACGCCCAAAAGGGGAGAAGGGACAAGCAAACACACGGAAGACTATTTATACAAACTCATGTTCCTGGAAGCCTAATGACTTCCAGCTGCTCAGTGATTAGCGCGTTTCTGCTACCTTTTAACCCTTTGATAGCAACATTTTCTAACACAGGTAGAGGCCCCATTCCTTGGATCTGTTGTTATGCTAACAACCCATTACCCCTGGCTGACACCTCAAAGGGGATTAGTCTGACTTAATTATATTTTAAAACATGTTGATTTCCTAGGATTAAGAAGTGTCCACTACACAGTTTAGAAGGTTTGCCCAGCTGAATTAGTTCTTTTACACATGCCAGTTCCAGAGAATGAAAAGCATCTAGCGCACAGCTCAGATACACACATAGGCCTTACACCCAGTTTAATAAACAGGATCTGGCATCAATATTAACACACAGGGCTTAATTAAATCCTACCGCTCGCTGGACTTAATTAAATTCTAACAGAGATTATTGATCTGGCCTCAGTTTTAACACACACATACATCAAACTCATAGGAGTCTGACCCCTACAAACATATAATATTATAGTCAACGAAATGACCCCCTTCTTCCCAGCAGTATTAGAACTACTGACAGTTATTAATAGTATTAGAACTATTGGCAGATCCCTCGATAACAATCAGCTAATTAAAGCCAGCATCAGGAATACTCTGAGCTAAATAACGATGTATTTTAGTGAAATAACAACTGGTAATTTATATTTATTGCTTTGGGGAAGAGATGTTTATTAGAGTTTTCCCTGAACCAAGGGAAGCTTGTACAGAGCTCGGGGGAAATTATTATTTAGAATTTCATTAATTTCATTAATCGTGCCGATGAAAGGCTTCCAGGCCTCATCAGAGGTACTGATAGCAATCGCTTTTCACACCTGCACTGTAGGCAGTTAAAAAGACCTGTCAAATTGCACTCATTGTTGGAAGGGTAGGCTATCATTATTCTCACCTTATCTTTTTTCACATCGCATGGGAATATGGAATAGAGAGATCTTTCCCAATTAGCGGTGAATGTTGAGATAGCTTTCTGATGGGAAATAATGCACTCTACATGGGGCTACCTTAGAAGGTGACCCTGAAACGACAACTAATCCAGAATGCGGCTGACGGACTGGTGACTGGGAGTGGCCTCCAGGACCATTTAACACTAAAGAATCTACATTGGCTCCCAGTACGTTTCTGAGCAGAATTCAAAGTGTTGGCGCTGACCTTTAAGGCCCTGTATACCTGAAGGAGCGTCTCCACCCCCATCATTCAGCCGAGACACTGAGATCCAGCTCCGAGGGCCTTCTGTGAGAAATGAGGTTACAGGGAAACAGGCAGAGGGCCTTCTCGGTAGTGGCTCCTGCCCTGTGGAACGCCCTCCCACCAGATGTCAAGGAAATAAACATCTATCTGACTTTTAGGAGAAATTGGAAGGCAGCCCTGTTTAGGGAAGTTTTTAATGTTTGATGACTTACTGTGTTTTAATTTGTTGGAAGCAGCCCAGAGTGGCTAGGGCAATCAAGTCAGATAGGCAGCACAACAACAACAACAACAACAACTTTTGCCTCTGGTCCTGCCCAGCACTTACATGTGGCCCCCAGAAGGTTTTCCAGAAAGAAATGCGGTCCTTGGCTGAAAAAAGGCTTCCTATGTCTGCTTTCATCATAAGTTGCCTCTGCACCAGTTTCCCACTGGGCCTCTTCCCCTGAAGCTGCTCTGTTTAGGAACAGGCAAAGCTCAAGACATTTTGTGAAGGTGAAGGTCAAAAGCCAGAAAATCGCTTTGCAAACATGTGTATATTAAGCAAAAATCACATACAAACCTGTATATGAGGGGAAAGCCAAACTAAAAGTGCTGGTGAAATTCCGCAAGAGCTTTAAAAAATATTCACAAACTGACGTAGAAACAGAGAAAACTGAATTTAAGATTGGAAAAATGAGGAACAAAATTGACACAAACACCTACCCCAAAGCACACAATCTGAAAAACTGCTTAAAGTCCACCCAGTTTGCCCTTTGATATCATGACATATTTTGGCTCTAGAATTTGCACTAACAGGTGGCAATCGATTTGAGCACTACGACAAAAATAATTGCAAATAACTGGAGGGCAGGGAGTTAATCACCTACTGTGTTCAAAGGGATTGAAAAAAAATGGACCACGTTGAGAATGATTAAGCTAATCTGTTGCTGCATTGGAATAGTCAACGACCTTGACAGATTAGAGAACTGGGCCAAAACAAACAAGATGAATTTTAACAGGGAGAAATGTAAAGTACTGCACTTGGGCAAAAAAAATGAGAGGCACAAATACAAGATGGGTGACACCTGGCTTGAGAGCAGTACATGTGAAAAGGATCTAGGAGTCTTGGTTGACCACAAACTTGACATGAGCCAACAGTGTGACGCGGCAGCTAAAAAAGCCAATGCAATTCTGGGCTGCATCAATAGGAGTATAGCATCTAGATCAAGGGAAGTAATAGTGCCACTGTATTCTGCTCTGGTCAGACCTCACCTGGAGTACTGTGTCCAGTTCTGGGCACCACAGTTCAAGAAGGACACTGACAAACTGGAACGTGTCCAGAGGAGGGCAACCAAAATGGTCAAAGGCCTGGAAACGATGCCTTATGAGGAACGGCTAAGGGAGCTGGGCATGTTTAGCCTGGAGAAGAGGAGGTTAAGGGGTGATATGATAGCCATGTTCAAATATATAAAAGGATGTCACATAGAGGAGGGAGAAAGGTTGTTTTCTGCTGCTCCAGAGAAGCGGACACGGAGCAATGGTTCCAAACTACAAGAAAGAAGATTCCACCTAAACATTAGGAAGAACTTCCTGACAGTAAGAGCTGTTCGACAGTGGAATTTGCTGCCAAGGAGTGTGGTGGAGTCTCCTTCTTTGGAGGTCTTTAAGCAGAGGCTTGACAACCATATGTCAGGAGTGCTCTGATGGTGTTTCCTGCTTGGCAGGGGGTTGGACTCGATGGCCCTTGTGGTCTCTTCCAACTCTATGATTCTATGATTCTATGAGTATGTATAATGACATGGGTGGCGCTGTGGTCTAAACCACTGAGCCTCTTGGGCTTGCTGATCAGAAAGTTGGCGGTTCGAATCCCAGTGACAGGGTGAGCTCCCGTTGCTCTATCCCAGCTCCTGCCAACCTAGCAGTTCAAAAGCACACCAGTGCAAGTAGATAAATAGGTACCGCTGCGACAGTAAGGTAAATGGCATTTCCGTGCGCTCTGGCTTCTGTCACGGTGTCCTGTTGCGCCAGAAGCAGTTTAGTCCTGCTGGCCACATGACCCAGAAAAGCTCTCTGTGGACAAACGCCCGCTCCCTCGGCCTAAAAGCGAGATGAGCACCACACCACATAGTCGCCTTTGACTGGACTTAATCGGCCACTGGTCCTTTACCTTTTAAAATATATATATAATGGTGATGCACAGACAGATGTTTTCTGTTTATTGGAAGTTTATTTTGTTATTTGAAATATATGTTGTTGCAGTTTTGAAACACTGTACACTTTAAGAAGGAAAAACGAAAGGAATTGCACTAAGGGTTGTGTTAGCTGGTAGAGTAGTGCGTAGAGACATTAGGAATGAGGGACATGTTTCTTCTTTTGAACAGAGTCTTGATGATTCTTGCATTCTTCCAAGATGTACCGAGAATCTTTTGTTTCTTTCCTTCCTTCCTTGTTTCTTCCTTTTTCATATTTTTGGAGAGCACAGGAAACTGCCTTAGGTCAACGAGGGTGATTTTTATTCTCTCCCATCCATCACAGACCCACAGTGGTGATGGGTTCAAGGTGTAACTGTTTGGAGAGCCTAAGCAGCTCTTAAGGTCTCCTTTCCAATTTGAAGACGGCCTTGTTTTTTCAGTAATTGAACCTCAACACCTCTTCTACTGAAGGAGTCTTGAAAGCAACTCAAGTCAGGCTTTTCAATCAGGCAAGCAAGGGAAATAATTGGGAAAGGGCTGTTGTTTTTATGAATGAATAGCATCATCCATGAGTGCCATTCATTTAGTGTTCATTCGTTCGTTCGTTCGTTCGTTCGTTCGTTCATTCATTCATTCATTCATAATGTCCATTCATTTAATGTCCAGTTCTTAACTCCTATACCAATAATTTTGAAACTTTCACCACTTTGCAACTAAGCCAAGCTTTTCTGGAACACATAAAGCTGACCTTTGGAGAGTTTGTAAGTAAATCAATTTTTCAATTTTAACTTACCAGACATTTTTATATGCTAGGGAAAATGGGAAACTTTGGAATGAAGTTATAAGTGCATATTTTAAAGGCCTAACAGCCTGTATTCCCACATTTTAATTTGCTGCATATTTTGTGATTCTAAATCTCTCTCACACCAAAAAGGACTTGCCCCAACAATAGAAAACAATTGGTTGCATCCAACTACGTTCTACTCAGAGTAGACCCATTGGAATGAATGGATCTAAGGTAGTCACACCTACAATCAATGAAGCTGTGGCCAAATTTTCAACCCAAAGATGCATTTTCTTTGCCAACTTCAAGAAGCCAGACATCAGGAGGAAGGTGACTTTGCTGGACCCTAACAAGCCAATGGCTTCGTGATGAATGAGCTACAGGTGCAGATATCTGATGGAATCAGGCAGGATGGCACGAATAACCCTCTGCTGTTTTAGCACAGCATAATGCATTCAACAGCGGGCTGCGGATCAAGCTCGTGAAACATTTATTTTAAGTCTTAAAATATCAAATTCCTCATAACGACCAACTTCCTCAAAGCAGCCCTGGCAATTACGAGGGTCACGTCGTGAGTGATTTTGCGCTCAGAGGGGAATTAATTTTAACCGCCGCTACTGTAAAGAGCACTTTTGCCGGCAAAAGGCAACTTTATGATCGGATCCAGCACAACTGAGGTTAAAGTTTCATTGTCCTCACTAAAAGAGGCACTTGGGACAAGGGGATCTAAGAGAACAGCTTCCTTTTACGTGAGTTCCTCCAGCGGTGAGAGAACTGTAGAGGTGAGCGAGATGAATGGACCGCTTCCAAAGGAACAAAGAGGGATATGGATCCCCAAAGGCTTGGTAATGCAACTTTCCCCAGCCAAGCGCACTCCATTTCCCACTGTACCTCAAAAACCAGCTCTTTCTATATGAACCAACCAGGACCCTGAGATCACCATCTGCTTAAAATAGGTCGAGAAGCCTATCCAGACATGTGGAAGTTACTTGTGTTTTATTTTTTCTTAGCTACTGTTGGGTTCAGCTATCTTCTGAACATTTTAAAATACTTGTTTCAAACTGTTTTTTATCAACAATTTTAATGTTGTGTGTGTGTATATTATATAATACCCCAGTAATAAGATCATTAAGTTCGCAGATGATACAAGGGTGGTTGGTTTAATCACGGCTGGAGAGGGGGAGGCGGCCTATAGGAAGGAAGTTGAGCAGTTGGGGGAGTGGTGCAGGAAAAACAACTTACTCCTTAACTTAAAGAAAGCAAAACAGATCATTGTGGACTTTAGGAAATGTAAATTGAATATTCAGCCACTTATTATTGAGGGGAAGCACGTGGAACAGGTCTCGGTGTTTCGATTTCTGGGAATGGAGTTGAGAGACGACCTAACCTGGGGAGAAAACAGCAAAGACCTGATGAAGAGAGCACAGCAGAGGTTATATTTTCTGAGAATCCTCCAGAAAAAACATTCTCTCAAAGGACCTGTTGATGGCATTTTACCATTGCACTGTGGAGAGTATATTAACTTATGGTCTGTGTGTGTTGTTTGGGAGCTGCATAGCCAGGGAAAAAACAATGCTGTCCAGGGTTGTAAAGACTGCAGAGAGAATAATTGGGTGCACTCTTCCCACCTTGGATCAAATCTATGTTGCCAGGTGCCATAAGAAAGCGGCAGAGATAGCGCAGGATAGTACGCACCCTGGAAATGATCTCTTTCAGCTTCTGCCTTCTGGAAGAAGGTATAGGGTTATAAAGGCCAGGACTCGCTGCCTGAGAAACAGTTTCTACACAAATGCAATTCTGGTTCTAAATGCAGCATAAGGGATCTCTATAGTATAGTGTATTTTAAAATGGGGTTTCAGAGTTTTTAGGGGGTTTTGAATGTTTTATGTAGTTTTTCAATTTCATTGTTCTGCGTGGGACAATGACAATAAAGATATTGTATATTGTATATTGTGTGTGTATTTGTAACCTCCTTAGAGATCGTTTACAATCAAGTGGTATATAAATTTTGTTCAAGAACACAAAAACACAAGCGTACTGTAATATAGTTGCCATATTTTGAAAGGAAAAAAGAGGACACATTTGCCAACCTCTGCTTTTTACTATGGGTTGCTATGACAACTCACTTTACATACCCAGGAAAAAGAAGACAGGTCCTGGAAAAAGAGGGCATATGCCAACCAGGGGAGGCCATTTTGTCCTTGACTTCCTGTACTAGAATGCCTCCAAGGAGCCTGATTGAGAGAGCCTGTGTGGTGCAGTGGCGAGAGTGATGGACTATGACCTGGGAGACCAGGGTTTGAATCCCCACTCAGCCATGAAGCTCACCGGGTGATATTGGGCCAGTCCCTGCCTCTCAGCCTAGCCTACCTCACAGGGTTATTGTGAAGATAAAATGGGGAGGGGGAGAAGTATGGATGCCATCTTGAGCTTCTTGGAGGAGGAAAGGCAGGATTGTTGTTGTTTAGTCGTGTCCGACTGGACCCCATGGACCAGAGCACGCCAGGCACTCCTGTCTTCCACTGCCTCCTGCAGTTTGGTCAAACTCATGCTGGTAGCTTCGAGAACACTGTCCAACCATCTCGTCCTCTGTGGTCCCCTTCTCCTTGTGCCCTCCATCTTCCCCAACATCAGGGTCTTTTCCAGGGAGTCTTCTCTTCTCATGAGATGGCCAAAGTATTGGAGCCTCAGCTTCACGACCTGTCCTTCCAGTGAGCACTCAGGGCTGATTTCCTTAAGAAAGGAGAGGTTTGATCTTCTTGTAGTCCATGGGACTCTCAAGAGTCTCCTCCAGCACCATAATTCAAAAGCATCAATTCTTCGGCGATCAGCCTTCTTTATGGTCCAGCTCTCACTTCCATACATCACTCCTGGGAAAATCAGGATATGAATGTAATAAACAAACAGACAAACAAATTCACAGCTCCCATACCCATCACTTTGATCACACAGCACTTATATCACAGATCTTCAGCAAGAAGAGCAGGATTGACCTATGCAAGCAAATTCCTGCTAGTGAACTCCAGGTACCCCTTGTGCAACTTGGGTGGTTGCATTCCCAAAGGTGTGTCTTCTCATTTTCTGACAGTCTTGGACACCCAAGATTGTAATGCCTGGGGGTCAAACACTGGCCTGATTAGCGTTGTGAAATCCAAGCGAAAGCAAGTTAATTGACGTCAAATGGGTTAAGTGTTAAAACTGCAGCAAGCAAGAGGAGTTTTCTTATCTGGTATCCAAGCCAGTATCCCGTTTATGAACCACAAGTTCCAGAAATCAGGATTTCCTTCTACGACCTCCCGCTTTTTCAGAAGGTATTGGAGAAGATGCTGCACATGGGATGTTGGTGCTTCAGTTATAAAAGGGACCAGAGAGAGGCCTGGCCTTCTCACCTTTGGGGGAGACTCCTTAACCTCTGACCAGGGATGTCGGAGAAGCCCAGAGGAAATGGAAATTGAGCAAATTGGCGCATTCTCCTGTGGTCAGAAACAGAACACAATGAAGAGAACGCGACTAGTGTCTGTTCACATTGTTTTCAAATCGAAAAGGAAGTTGGGGGATGTTCAGAAAAGGGCCACGAAAAATGATCAAGGGGCTGGAGTGAGGAAAGCTTTCAACATCTGGGACTTTTAGTTTACAGAAAAGGCGAGTGAGAAGTGACTTGATGGAAGTTTAAAAAATTGCGTATGGCATGGAGAAGGTGGATAGAGACTCTCTCTCTCTCTCTCTCTCTCTCTCTCTCTCTCTCTCTCATGGCACTTGAATTTGCAGACATCCAAGAAAGCTGAATGCTGGAAGATTTGAGAGAGATAAAGGAAGTACTTCTTCACGCAGGGCATAGTTAAACTATGGCACTTGCTCCCCCAGGATATTGTATAATCTTGTTGTATAATCCCAAGGGGAGGACGAGGCTCATTTTGTACACCTCCTTCCAGCAACTCCTGCAGCCATGCTGGTGCCAAACGTATTGCTCTGCTTTTCTTCGGAGAATGTCAGCAAAGCCAAGAAGGGAGTCTTGTCATCTGGGCAGCCCAGGAACTCCATACACACTGCCCAAGCTTGCATCCTGAGGAGGTCACTTCGGTGCTGCTGATGCAGCAAAAACAACACAGGAAGCAGCAGTTACAAGTTACCGGTCTCCGCAGCCACAGCAGGTGCTGTGATTCTCCAGCAGTTGAACTTCACCTCTGGAGGCACACTCCATTGTCTCTTGAGTCAGACAGATGTCAACAAAAACAATCTCAGTAGTTATATTATATAAGAAGGGGTGAGACTGTGAGGTCCTGGTCCTGAATGGGGTAACTGTGCCCCTGAAGGACACAGGTGCGCAGCCAGGGAGTAATTTTGGACTCACAGTTGTCCATGGAGGTGCAGGTTAATTCTGTGTCCAGGGTGGCTGTCTACCAGTTCCATCTGGTACGCAGGCTGAGACCCTACCTTTCCATGGATTGTCTCGCCAGAGTGGTGCATGCTCTAGTTATCTCCCGCTTGGACTACTGCAATGCACTCTATGTGGGGCAACCTTTGAAGGTGACCCGGAAACTGCAATTAATCCAGAATGTGGCAGCTAGACTGGTGACTGGGAGTGGCCGCCGGGACCACATAACACCGGTCCTGAGAGATCTACATTGGCTCCCAGTACGTTTCCGAGCACAATTCAAAGTGTTGGTGCTGACCTTTAAAGCCCTAAACGGCCTTGGCCCAGTATACCTGAAGGAGCGTCTCCACTCCCATTGTTCAGCCCAGACACTGAGGTCCAGCGCCGAGGGCGTTCTGGTGGTTACCTCATTGCAAGAAGGTTACAGTGAACCAGACAGAGGGCCTTCATGGTAGTGGCTCCCACCCTGTGGAACGCCCTCCCATCAGATGTCAAGGAAATAAGCAGCTATCCTGTTTTTAAAAGACATCTGAAGGCAGCCCTGTTTAGGGAAGTTTTTATATTTAATGCTGTATTGTTTTTAACACTAGATTGGGAGCTGCCTAGAGTGGCTGGGGAAACTCAGCCAGATGGGTGGGGTATAAATAAATTGTTGTTGTTGTCGTTGTGAGGGAAGCAAGACCACTACACTACTGCTTCCTACAGTTGGTTTCATCCAAAGAACTGGTCTGCCTGTCCATCTGCACTGCTTCATCAAGGGACTCTTTGTAACTGCAGCTACAGAATGGGAGGGGAAATACAGGTGAAAAGGGTAAGACCTCATAACACAGAGCCACAGTTCATCATGGGAAGAAGAGTTGCAGGGTATGAACGCAACTCAAGATATTAAATGCAGCAGGGAAGCCTGGGCATGCAACAGCCTGAGTCAAGCCAAGCTACATGTTGGGTTTGTTTTTTTTTCCAATCTGGCTTGCTTCCTCCTGCTCCGAGGGATCCTGAGCAAAGTTCAGAGTTTTCACACACCATTACGACCAGAGTTAGGACTTGCCGAAGGGCACGTTCCCATCTCAGAGGTGGTGAAACCCCAGGGAGCAATAATGTAAGGTGTTGTCTCCGTTCTATTTCAGATGCTCTGTTTGGAATGCTCTCCCTTTGATGTTGCTGTTTAGGTATCCCATGATTCAGATTTCTTTGCCTCATGTACAAACATACCACCCAGGAAGGGTTCACCCAAGAGGCATTTTGGGAGAGATCATTATACCACCATCATCATCTCCTCTTTGACATTCTCTCTGCTCCTACCTTAGATCTTGATGACTCTGTTCTCCACTGGTTCATTCCTGGGTGCTGAATGGCTCATTCTGTGGCGTCCACTGGAAGAAACAAGGGTTGCTTGTGCTGTGCTGAAATCAGTCCTCCAAATATTCCAAAAGTGTTTTTCTGCCTCAGTCCTCAGGACACTTGCAAATTTATTTACAATTTTGTTTAGGGTGTGGTTGAGATAGGCAAATCTATTGATTTTGGGTTTTGTCAGTTTCTCTCTCTCTCTTTCTCTCTCTGTCTTTTTACCTTCTGTTCAGTTCTCCACATTTACACTTCAGTTTGCAGAAATTTTCTTTTCTTTTCTTTTCTTTTCTTTTCTTTTCTTTTCTTTTCTTTTCTTTCTCATTAAAATTCACCAACATTTTACTGCAAAATTCTCCAAATGTACACATTTTTGTGTCTGACTTTCCCATATATATATATGGCCACTAACGTGAGTTTTCAAATATTACCACTATACTATCATATATATATATGATAGATAGGTGACAGATTGATAGATAAAATGGGAGCAATTGCTCTCTCTGTGTGTGTGTGTGTGAGAGAGAGAGAGAGAGAAAGCAATTGTTCCCATTTTATCTATCATCTATCTGTCTATCTATCTATCTATCTATCTATCTATCTATCTATCTCTTACTTGCCAAAATGGCTTCTATATAATGCATTCTTCCATGTTATTATCACTAATATATACATTTTATGCACACTTTAACCCTAGCATATGCATTTTTGTACACATTACTTGGCTCACTTGCTGGAGAACTGCACTACAAAATTTGGAGAAGCGTAAAGTTTCGATCACATGTGTTTGGTTGTTTCTTCTTTGTTTTTTCTCTGGCTATAACCGGTTGCCTGGTAAACTTTACTGACTGACTGAACTTCAAAGTATGTCCGTGTTTCAGTTCACGTACTGCTTCGGAAAGTGTGAAGTAGGCAGGTTTGCCTTTAGAAGTGAATGGAATTGAATTCCTCTCACACCACTAACGTGAGTTTTCAAATATTATCACTATACTAGAGGCTGCCAAACTTCTCTTAAAGTGGCTGCCTGGAAGGCGTGGCAAAACACAAAATGGCTGCCATGAGCGAGGGGCATAATGACTTGCCACGTTAAAAAAAAACCACATAGAAAAAATTATGTAGGGAAAGCACCTACATCATCTGCCACCATGCTTGTTCACAGAAAGAAGCTCATTGCTACTCTTCACTGTTTAGAACAGGAAGGAAAGCTGTGTGTCCAAGGAAAATTGTGCAATTTTAAGTGCAGACAGGGACTGAGCATGAAGAATTGTCTCTTGTGTGCTGTGGGTTTCTGAGGGTGTATTTACTGAAACCTTTTGCATGAGCCTTAAGAGATGCTGTTGGGCACACTGGCACCTGTTGAAGCCATGTTAGTAACCCCTGCCAGCCAGACACTGTGAATGAATAAAAATTTATTTTCGTCAACCATCGGCCATAGCAACAAAAGAACAATGCAACATACAAAGAACAGAAATAAAAAGTCAATTATATAAAACACAGTTTAGGGTCCTGAATCAGCAGTCAAATAGTGGACCTTATTCTGATTGCCCCAGCTAAAAACCTTGCAACCTTTGCTGTCACCTGCTCATCTTGATCTGCCAAGAGAAAGGACACTGTGGCAGTGGCTGGGTGACCCGGAATGGACAATAAAAGAGGGGTGATAACCTCATTTCTCAAGAGTGCAAGCCAGCAGGGCATGCGCCACCAATTCGGTACGACCATCTCCACAGGGACATAAGCGTTTTTCATGTGGAATCTGTTGGAATCGTCCCTCAAGTACAGCTGAGGGCAATACATTCAATCTTGAGAGAGTAAAAGTGTGTCTATATTTTGGAATTGCTAGGTTATGCCAACCTGACATATCTACAGTGCAGGATCCACAGGGGCAGCAGATCCTAATGTAGATCTTATTGCCTACTCTTGTTCCTGATGTATATCTTCCCTCTCCCCTGGCGGGGAGAGAGGACGCCATTTTGTGTTTCACCTCAGGTGCCAAAATGTCTTGGGCCGACACAAAAGATGGAAGACTACCAAAGACCTTTTTTGAACTGACAGACAATATGGACTTGATTGACATTTGGAGAACTAAAAATCCCCTAGGCAGAGAGGGGACCTTCTTCTCTGAAGCCAATTTGACTTGGACAAGAATAGACCAAATTTGGATTACAAGAGGGATGGCACCCAAGATCTGAAAGGTGGAAATCTGCCCAAAAATCTGCTCCGACCATAACCCAGTGAGGATGGATATGAAACTAACACCGACTGGTTCCTTTAGATGGAGAATGAATGACACCTTGTTTAGAGACTCTGAAATTGTGAAAAAGGCCCAAAAAAACACTAAAAGACTACTTTGAAATAAATTTGAAGACTACTGTGGAGAAAAGAGTAATCTGGGATGCAAGTAAAGCTGTAATGAGGGGTTTTTTGTTTTTTTATTTTTTATATATATATATTTATTAAAATTTTTAAACATAATTGCAGAAATAAAAAACAATGAAACATATATCATAACATATTTTCTTAGCTTCATTGGACTCCCTCACGTCTCCCGCTCCCACTTGCATCATTGTCAATTCTTACCCGCAATTTATCATCTTGTTTACATTCTTGTATCCCATTCATTTAAAATATAATCTAATAATTCTCCCAAAGGTTTATATTTTTTCCTCAATCTCACTTGTCATCCTAATTCCATCTAGTTTAGTGGTGCTCAATTATTTATGATCTAGCATCCTTCTTAACATTCAACCAAATTACAATGCTTTTTTAAATAAATCTTAAATTTCTTCCAGTCCTCTTCAACCTTCTCTTCTCCCAGGTCTCGGATTCTGCCGGTCATCTCGGCTAGTTCCATATAGTCTATCAGCTGCATCTGCCACTCTTCCAGTGTGGGTAGATCTTGGGTTTTCCAGTGCTTAGCGATAAGTATCCTTGCTGCTGTTGTTGCATACATAAAAAATGTTCGGTCCTTCTTTAACACCTTCTGGTCGACAATACCCAAAAGGAAGGCCTCTGGTTTCTTAGTGAAGGTATACTTAAATACCTTTTTCAGCTCATTATATATCGTCTCTCCTCTTGTGTCTTTCAGCTTCCGATTTTGGTATCAATGTGATGAAAGCTTCTTTCCACGATTCCGGCGCCCTCTTCCCCTCCATGATTTCATTGCTGACCTCCATCAGTGGTTGTATCAGATAGTCTTTTAATGTCTTGTAATACTTGGAGGTCAGCCCATCTGGCCCTGGGGATTTGCCCAATTGCATGTTCTGAATGGCTTGTTCAATCTCTTGTCGTGTTATTTTGCAATTCAGGATTGATCTATTTTTTTGTGACAATTTTGTTAGTCCATTTTTTTCCAAAAATTGTTTAATCTCGACCTCGTCTTGCGGCCCTTGGGTGTATAATCTTTTGAAGTATCTCTGGAAGCACTTTCTGATCTCCACAGGGTTCTGAATGTTTCTTCCTTCAATTTCTAAATTTGTAACTGTATTTAATTCAAAATATTGGGAAATTCTGGAGCAGGAGGGAGATAAAGTGAAATTGCAAAGTTATGAGAAACTTAAGAATAAGGTGCGAGACTGGTTACATTATTTTCAAGTAAGAGAGGCCTATCATTTGGACAGGAAAATTGGTTTCCAGGTGGAAAAATCAAAGTTGGAAACAGAATTGTTAGAACCCAATGCTAAGATATTGTCGAGAATGTATAACCTGCTGTTGAAGTGGAATACTGAGGATGAAACGGTAAAATCTGCTATGATAAAATGGGCACAAGACGTTGGTCATAACATTATGTTTGTTGACTGGGAACAGCTGTGGACCACCGGTATGAAATTCACGGCATGTAATGCCTTAAGAGAGAATATTATGAAAATGATATATAGGTGGTACATGACCCCAGTCAAACTTGCAAAAATCTACCATTTGCCCGATAATAAATGTTGGAAATGTAAAGAAACTGAAGGGACATTCTTTCACCTTTGGTGGACGTGCCCAAGGATTAAGGCTTTCTGGGAGATGATATATAACGAACTGAAAAAGGTATTTAAGTATACCTTCTTGAAGAAACCAGAGGCCTTTCTTCTGGGCATGGTCGGCCAATTGGTGCCAAAGAAGGACAGAACCTTTTTCATGTATGCTACAGCAGCAGCAAGAGTACTTATTGCAAAGCATTGGAAGACGCAAGATCTACCCACCCTGGAAGAATGGCAGATGCAAGTAATAGACTATATGGAACTGGCTGAAATGACCGGCGGAATTCGAGATCAAGGAGAAGAGCAGGTGGAAGAGGACTGGAAGAAGTTTAAAGTCTATCTACAAAAACACTGTAAAATCTTTGAATGTTGAGGACATTGAAAAGGAAAAGAAGGGGTTCTAGTGACTGAGTTAAATAAGAGCACAAAGGGAGGGATCAAGAATCAAAATGAACAAAGATTGAGCTTGCTGAACTAATTATTACATAGAATACAAGATCGGGAGGCGGGTGGAAGTAAGGAAAATAAGGTTTTGAAGGTTATAATTGGAAAGTGAGGTTTTTTTATGTTAAAATCTCTTTTTTTCCCTTCTTTTTTTGTCTATTTTTTCTTTTTATTTTATGTTTGTGAAAATTTGCTTTTTTGTTCTTTTTTGTGAAAAATGCAATAAAAATTATTTAAAAAAACAAAAAACAAAATGTCTTGGGCCGACACTGCATATCAAAAACAGTAGGCGCTGCCATGACTCGTCTAGGGCTGAGGTGGAGGGCGGTTCTGGAGGGCCTTTACCAAGTTTCTCTCAGGGTGATTTGTGAGAATCTCTTTATTTACAAATGTACCAGCTGAGCAGTCATTACAAGGGTGGAGAAGTCAGATCCTGGGCAGTCCCAGACATTTCCCTCAAATCCAAAGCATCCTGACTGCTTCTGTCGTCAGAGGAATTGCACAAGGTGTCTGATGAAAACTAGCTTGTGCAACACATTACAGAGGTAGGGAGGCCGAAGGGACTGACCTCACATTATGCTCTAGTGTGAATGAGGCATCCCTGAAATGACATGGCTAGACCAGGGGTAGGCAACCTAAGGCCTGGGGGCCGGATGCGGCCCAATCGCCTTCTCAGTCCGGCCCATGGACGGTCCGGGAATCAACATGTTTTTACATGAGTAGAATGTGTCCTTTTATTTAAAATGCATCTCTGGGTTATTTGTGGGGCATAGGAATTCATTATTACTTTTCCAAAATATAGGCTGGCCCACCACATGGTCTGAGGGACGGTGGACCGGCCCATGGCTGAAAAAGGTTGCTGACCCCTGGGCTAGATCCTTAATCTTGAATATGAAGGAACCTGCTGCTGTTAGACCCTCTGAATGAAAAGTACATGTTCTTCAACTGAGCTACAGCCCTTCCTCACCAGGAAAAGCTTGTCTCCATCTCTATTTACCACCTTGTGACAAATGGAACTTTCAAAAAGACAAAGGGGTGGGGTGTTTGTGTGTGTGTGTGTGTGTGTGTGTGGTGTGTGTGTGTGTGTGTGTGTGTGAGAGAGAGAGAGAGAGAGAGAGAGAGAGAGAGAGAGAGAGAAGTCGCAGGGGGCAGCAATATTTTGAAAAGCACCTGTGCGATTCAAAAATAATAATAAATCAGCTCGATGGAGAAGGGAAAAGCCAAGCTTGTTAAGTCAAGAGGCTGGTGAAATATAGCAAACACTCAAAAATACTACAATACACTCTCAAGACTGTTTATATTGCGATCTGAAAATTATAGCAGGCACATGTCAAAGCCAGTTCAAACAAAGAGGGAAAGATAAGGGCTCTATCTTGCCCTGCTATCTGGCTGGAGCACCAGGGCAATGTTTTGGCTAATAACCCTTATCTCCCTCCCACTTATCTCCCCCCTCCCTCTAATAAGAAGGGAAGTGAGCACTTGGGTCCCTTTCCCCACCCCCCAAGTTGCACCTTCTGTCCCTTTGGAAAGGTGTTCCCTTACAGAGCAAGGCTAGGACTGGATAGTTGGGACAGGTTCCATCCGTGCTCTGTGCTTAAAGTTTTACCATATCTTAGATTGCCATAGGTGTGGAATTTCCCAGACATAGCCAGGATTTGTAAATGCTGTCTGGGTGGAACTTGCTATGTTGGAAGTGTAGATTTTGGCGGATTTCGTTAAAAACAGCTCCGAAAAACAACAGCTCAACAGCTTTGTGTCTGGATTTTCACTTTTTGAAATATGGCAACCCTAACCATACCCAGTAGGGACGCGGGTGGCGCTGTGGGTTAAACCACAGAGCCTAGGACTTGCCGATCAGAAGGTTGGCGGTTTGAATCCCCGCGATGGGGTGAGCTCCCGTTGTTCGGTCCCTGCTCCTGCCAACCTAGCAGTTCAAAAGCACGTTCAAGTGCAAGTAGATAAATAGGTACCGCTCCAGCGGGAAGGTAAACAGTGTTTCCGTGCGCTGCTCTGGTTTGCCAGAAGTGGCTTAGTCATGCTGGCCACATGACCTGGAAGCTGTACGCTGGCTCCCTCAGCCAATAAAGCGAGATGAGCGCTGCAACCACAGAGTCGGCCATGACTGGACCTAATGGTCAGGGGTCCCTTTACCTGTAACTATACCCAGTGCTTTTTTCCAGGGGTACACAGCGGTACACATACCCCTAAACATTTTGTGAATCTTTGTACTTTTGTCCGTTTACTGTATTTATTTCCCCCGATTTGAACTATAAAATGGTGATTTTCTTGAGTCAACATGAGAGTACACCTAAACATTTTTTTAAGGGGGAAAAAGCACTGACCATACCACTTTAGATTGTGGTAGATGTAGTTTGCTAAGGTTGCTGAGATTTACTAGGAGATGCTCCTTACCTCTTCCTAGAGCTGCAATTTCCAAAGCAGGTTAACAGTCAATTGTTAGTCATTATCTGGAGAAACGATCGCAATTTGACAATTATCACCCATCGAAGTCATGCCAGACATGTTCACCTTACGGACATAAGAAAAGCCTGCTGAATCAGGCCAGTGGTCCATCTAGTCACTTTCTGTCCCATCAACACCAAAAGCAGGCAACACTGCTGCCCTCCGACTATGGAATTGCCTCTCAGGAAAGGTTAGACTGGCTTTCTCTTTGTTATGCTTCTGCCAGCAGGCGAAGATCTTCCTGCTTAGACAAGCCATTGAAAACTAAGTTGCAGAATCTGAGCTAGGCTTCTGTCAGGGCAAACTATTTTAATTGCTGGTTCTAAATGTGCTTTGAGGTGCTTTATTGTTTTTAACTAGTTTGCATTTTATAATGATGTTTTTAAATGTTAGAATCCGCCTTGAATTCCCGCTTGGGAGAAAGATGGGGCATTAATAATAATAATAATAATACAGTGGTACCTCGGGTTAAGTACTTAATTCGTTCTGGAGGTCCGTACTTAACCTGAAACTGTTCTTAACCTGAAGCACCACTTTAGCTAAGGGGGCCTCCTGCTGCTGCCGCTGCACGATTTCTGTTCTCATCCTGAAGCAAAGTTCTTAACCTGAAGCACTATTTCTGGGTTAGCGGAGTCTGTAACCTGAAGAGTATGTAACCTGAAGCGTATGTAACCCGAGGTACCACTGTAATCCAGCACCCTGTTCTCACAGTGGTCATCCAGGCTAGGTCACACGGAGAAGTTCTCAAGAAATGTAAAATAAACTCCCTCTGTTCTCAAATGTTTGGGCCCCAGGGCTTTGCCTCTATAACCAGAAGAAGAAGAAAAAACGAACCAGAGTTAATCCTTTCTGCCTAACTGATGGGAGTTATGCTTTATCTGATCAAAAGGACAGGACAAAGGAGATCGCAGGAGGCTTATTCCCCTTATCATTAAAGTCAATGTTCTTTGCATCACTGACCGGACAGAGGGAGAAAAAAAACAAAAGACAAAAACCCACTGGGAAGTTATCTTGCCCATGCGGAGCAGAAATTACCTCCCCATGCAAATCTTTGAGTCAATATTATTTCACACTACTGCAAATAAGAAAGCTGTTGATTCAGAGAGATCAGTGGGAGTGTATATATTTCTGTTGAGTTGGTTCCTGCTGGGGTAACTGGATTCCATCTGCCAGCTTTGCGGGGGCACATCACACATTGCCCTGCCACGGTAAATAGCAAATTCAAATTGGCTGGCTATGTTGGTTAAAAGAAAGGACATGCTTTGCATGCAAAAGGTCCCAGGTTCCATCCCTGGAATCTCCAGGTAAGGTGGTGGATGACCTCACCCATCTAAAACTATAGAGAGCTAGTGCCAGTCCAAGAAGACCATACTGAGCTAGTTGGACTGATGTTCTGACTTGGTGTAAGGCAGTTTCCTCCGTTCCTCACTCCTTTCATTGATTATTGAGACTCACAGCTCCTGTCCCTAACAGAGAGGAATGGCAAACCAAACTGTTGGATTATGCCGAAACGGCAAAACTGTCCAGAAAGCTGAGGAACCAAGAAGACCAAAACTTTAATAAAGAATGGGGGGAATTTGCAATCTACCTGAGAGACCACTGTAAGCAGATGAAAACATTAGCAGGGTTACAATAACACTTGTAATGTAGAAAACATTACAGACAATATGGAGAGATGTAAAATGAAATAATATGCAGTTGAAAAGGTAGATAATAGGACCCATGGAGTGGGAAGTCTAGAGATTCGGAGAAATCTCTAAATATGGTTATGTATTTTGTAATGTCACAATTTTATACTTATAAAATTAAATAAAAATTATTTCACACAAAATAATCTCAGCACCTTCTGAGATTTGCACATTACAAGAAGCCCAAAGGGCTTAAAGCAAGGGTTCACATGATCCCCTTTCTATGCAACTTGTTCCAAGGACATGGGCAGCATGAAGAAAACATTTCTACCTCTTTCCAACAGACCTTCATAGCCTAATTAAGGGATCTGAGATGAAAAAAGACCCCAGTGCTTATGTTCATTTGATTTCCCCCTCCTCCTTTTTCTAGAGGGCAGCATTTCAAGGAAGAAATGGGAGCCAGCAATTTTTTAAAGATGTAGATTCCTTAATCATCCATGCCAGCAGAAAGTCACTGCATGCTGATCTGGGACATAAGCCCCAAAGATGGGAAAATGCGCGGAGATTTGGGTTGCTAAGGAATAAATGAGTGCACAGATCCTTTCAGAATGCGACATCTCCCTGGTGGGAACAAGCTGCCTTGGTCTTTTTTTATCCAGCTTGCTCAGGTTTTGCCTCCCTCTTTTACCATTTCACCCAGCTAAAAGGTGCTAAATGAAGATCATGGCCACTGGGCCCATCACCTCCTCGCAAAAAGAAGGGGAAGAAATGGAGGCAGTGAGAGATGTTACTTTCATGGGCTCCATGATCACTGCAGATGGTGACAGCAGCCACAAAATTAAAAGACGCCTGCTTCTTGGGAGAAAAGCAATGACAAACCTAGACAGCATCTTAAAAAGCAGAGACATCACCTTGCCAACAAAGGTCTGTATAGTAAAAGCTATGGTTTTCCCAGTAGTGATGTATGGAAGTGAGAGCTGGAGCATAAAGAAGGCTGATTGCCGAAGAATTGATGCTTTTGAATTATGGTGCTGGAGGAGACTCTTGAGAGTCCCATGGACTACAAGAAGAACAAACCTATCCAGAAGAAGAACAAACCTATCCATTCTTAAGGAAATCAGCCCTGAGTGCTCACTGGAAGGACAGATCCTGAAGCTGAGGCTCCAATACTTTGGCCACCTCATGAGAAGAGAAGAGAAGACTCCCTGGAAAAGACCCTGATGTTGGGGAAGATGGAGGGCACAAGGAGAAGGGGACCACAGAGGACGAGATGGTTGGACAGTGTTCTCAAAGCTACCAGCATGAGTTTGACCAAACTGCGGGAGGCAATGGAAGACAGGAGTGCCTGGAGTGCTCTGGTCCATGGGGTCATGAAGAATCGGACACGACTAAACGATTGAACAACAACAAAAAGGTGCTAATATGATCTGACTGCTGCAAATGGCACGACCATATTGGGGAAAATATAATGTTCAATGGAATGTATGGAATGTTAAGGTGTCAACATGACATCTTAATAAGAAGAGTCTTCTGGATCAGGCCAATGGCCCATCTAGTCCAGCATCCTGTTCTCACAGTGGCCAACCAGATGCCTGTGGAAAGCCCACAAACAGGATCTGAGCACACCAGCAGTCTCTCCTCTTGTGGTTTCCAACCAGGGGCGGAGCAAGGTGAGTGTGGTGGGTGCGGTCCGCTCCGTCTGTCACCTCCGAGGGGGGGGGTCAAAATGCTGTGTGGCAGTCAACATCTGTGGGAGAGACTGTGGCTTTGGTGTGCTCAGGCTTCCTGCTGCCAAAACAGCTGTAGGGCAGAGGCACGCGATCACTGCAAAAGAAGCTGAACAACTCACGCTGCGCAAAAAAAGATCAACAACTTCGGTGTGACGTTAACATATGAGAGTGCTGGAGGTGAAATAGTTAAACAGGTTACCCAATCAGGGCCCAAGGGGGTGGAGTCAGAGGGACTATAAAACCAACTCTGGGAGGAGCGAAGAGAGGAGTTCGTTGGGAGTTGGGTGGTTGGTTGGAGTGGGAGTGAATTGGGATAGAGTTTGTGGGTAGGTTGAGTTAGTGTAGCGAAATAAGCTGAGTCAGGAACAGTTAGGGGCTAGGAAGACTAGTAGCGTATTTTTTGCTCTATAAGACTCACTTTTTCCCTCCTAAAAAGTAAGGGGAAATGTGTGTGCATCTTATGGAGTGAACGCAGGCTGCGCAGCTATCCCAGAAGCCAGAACAGCAAGAGGGATTGCTGCTTTCACTGCGCAGCGATCCCTCTTGCTGTTCTGGCTTCTGAGATTCAGAATATTTTTTTTCTTGTTTTCCTCCTCCAAAAACTAGGTGCGTCTTGTGGTCTGGTGTGTCTTATAGAGCGAAAAATACGGTAAATATCTGAGAGGTGGTTTAATGAGTGAGAGCAGGTAGCGGAAGTTATAGGTCTGGATAGGCACCTCATTATTGTAATTGACCGAAACAGTTTATGAAACCACATGCTTGTTAAACTGCAATAAATAAATAGAAGTTTATGTTCCAATTTAACCCTGACTGGACTCAGTATTGTACCAGGTGGTGGCAGTGAGAAATAAAGTGGTGGCACAGGGATCAATAGATGGTAAAACGTCTGGGGACCCTGTGCGATCGCCACATTCGGCTCCCCCCAAAAAAGCTCAACAAATCTGGCTCCCCCCCCAAAAAAAAATATGAAATAAAGTCAAACCATTTTTGCAGGCAAAAAAAAATCAATGTGGGGAGGGGTGACAAGAATTTTTCTGTACCGGGTACCACCTGACCTTACTATGCCACTGTTTCCAACAACTAGTATTCAGAATCATTACTGCCTCTGATGGTGGAAGCAGAGCATAATTTTATAATCTCTTGACTTGTTGCCTAAACTAGAAAGTCCCTTCTGCAACCTTTTCTCCCCTTGCTCATTTTGATGCCATGCCTCCTTCTTCAGGGAAAGCATTCCAAAGACGAGTGGTCTATTACAGGCCCATTCTCTGGTCACCACCCTTTGTATGCAGAAAAATCTTTTTTTTTAGTTTTATTGTTCATCGTTTTTACATTGTACACCACTTAGAGGGTTTTTCTAAAAAAATAATAGTGGTTTATAAATGCTTCCAAACAAACAAAACATACAGACTCATTATTAAACAATGCACAATATCAGTAGAATAATGATGAAAAACACGCGCTAAAGCTCAGGTTAAGAACAACATAATCAAAGGTGCTCAGACGCCTGGGGGAGGAAACAAGTTTTAACCCGCTGCCAAAATGATAGTACATTAGAACATAAGACAAGCCTGTAGGGCTGGTTGCCCATCTACTGCAGCATCCTGTTCTCACAAAGGCCAAGCATGATGCAGAAGACACACTCCCTGCTCCTGCCACTGGTATTCAGAAGCATTAAAGTGGAGGCAGAACATAACCATCATGTCTTGTGGTCATTCTCCTCTATTCATTGTCCAATTCTCTTTTAAATCCGTCCAAGTTGGGGTTTGTCATTGCTTTCAGTAGGAGCGAGTTCCATAGTTTAGCTATGCACTGTGTGAAGATGCCCTTTCTTTTATCTATCCTGAATTTTCCAACGTTCAGCTTCATTGGATTCAGGCCCTCCGAGTGTCCATATTTTCCAGGGACAGTCTGTGGAAGCCATCCTGGTTTCTGATTCGATCCTGGATTTTTGTTGCCTTATGTCTTCTTTTTCCAGGACGCATCCTCTTTTTCCATGGGCAGAGTCGTGACAGTGATCCATAGTTAAAACTAGAAGTCGGCAAATGCGTCCACTTTTTTGCTCTTCAGAATATGGCAACCCTACTATGATGTCCCTAGTTCCACTGAAGGTTATGGTTGTTGTTGTTTAGTCATTTAGTCATGTCCGACTCTTTGTGACTTCATATGGACCAGAGCACGCCAGGCACTCCTGTCTTCCACTGCCTCCCGCAGTTTGGTTAAACTTATGTTCGTAGCTTCGAGAACACTATCCAACCATCTCGTCCTCTGTCGTCCCCTTCTCCTTGTGCCCTCAATCTTTCTCAACATCAGGGTCTTTTCCAGGGAGTCTTCTCTTCTCATGAGGTGGCCAAAGTATTGGAGCCTCAGCTTTACGATCTGTCCTTCCAGTGAGCACTCAGGGCTGATTTCCTTCAGAATGGATAGGTTTGATCTTCTTGCAGTCCATGGGACTCTCAAGAGTCTCCTCCAGCACCATAATTCAAAAGCATCCATTCTTTGGCAATCAGCCTTCTTTATGGTCCAGCTCTCACTTCCATACATCACTACTGGGAAAACCATAGCTTTAACAATATGGACCTTTGTCGGCAAGGTGCTGTCTCTGCTTTTTAAGATGCTGTCTAGGTTTGTCATCGCTTTTCTCCCAAGAAGCAGGGGTCTTATCCTAGCTCATAGCTTCTCTGAGTTATTCAAGCCCCTTTGCCACGACATGGCACTGATCCATGAAGGAGGGAGGGTATGGTAGAACATCCCTATTTTCATTGGAGGCTATGGAATTATCAGACCAGCCCAAGACAAGGAGTTAAGTTAACTATACAGTCAAACCTCTGTTTTCAAATGTCTCGGCTGCCAAATGTTTCGGAAGCCGAATGCTGAAAACCCGGGAGTGAATGGTTCCGTTTTTGAATGCGTCTCAGAAGCTGAATGGTTTCCATGGCACATTTTTCCATTTTCACCATTCACTTTGCCGACAGCCTTTTGATTTTTAGTTTTTGAACGTTTTGGTAGTTGAACTGACTTCCGGAACGGATTACATTGGAAAACCCAGGTTCTACTGTACAGCCTTTAGAAGACACCTGAAGGCAGCCCTGTATAGATAGGTTTTTGAATGTCACCTGTTTTTTATGTTTTTATATATGTTGGAAGCTGCCCAGAGTGGCTGGGGCAAGCAGTCAGATGGGCAGTGTATAAATAAAATTATTATTATTATTATTATTATTATTATTATTATTATTATTGAATAAGGTAAAGGTAAAGGGACTCCTGACCATTAGGTCCAGTCGTGACCGACTCTGGGGTTGCGGCACTCATCTTGTTTTATTGGCTGAGGGAGCCGGCGTACAGCTTCTGGGTCATGTGCCCAGCATGACTAAGCCGCTTCTGGTGAACCAGAGCAGCGCACGGAAACGCCGTTTACCTTCCCGCCGGAGTGGTACCTATTTATCTACTTGCACTTTGACGTGCTTTCGAACTGCTAGGTTGGCAGGAGCAGGGACCGAGCAGCGGGAGCTCACCCCATCGTGGAGATTCGAACCGCCGACCTCCTGATCGGCAAGTTCTAGACTCTGTGGTTTAACCCACAGCGCCACCCGCATCCCTTTATTATTGAATAGGACATCCCTATTTCCAGCAAAGAAATGTTGGAGGGTATGTGGAATGTCCCTGAGTTCTAGTGTTATGAGAGAAGCAGAAAGACTTTTCTCTACCCGCTTCCTCCAGGCCAGACATAATTTTATACATTTCCCTCATGTCACCTTTTACTTGCCTTTTATCTAAACAAAAGAGGCCCAAATGCTGCAACTTTTCCTTACAGAGGAGTTGCCCCACAAGCTTAGTAGGACAGCCATCCCTGTGAATGTGTCTCAAAGCCGCTGTGAGAAAAGCATGTTGAGCTAGATGGGCTTTGGGCCTGATCCAGCACCCCCTTCTTATGCTCTGAGGGAACAAGAGGGTAAATATAAATGACTGAAGAGGCATTGCTGGTTTTCCTCCCAGCCTGCAGAGAGTTTTCCCTCCTCCCCTTCCCCTTCCCCTGCCTTTTAATCCTTTCTTATCTGAGCCTCTATCGTCCTGTTTCTTGTTGGGTCCAGATCACAGCCCCCTTCTGGGGAGCATACTAGAAGCTGCTTCCAAGATAAACTGGAGGCCTTGACAGGGCAAGCTTTAGTAGTCGAGAGTGCTTTACAGAGAATACTTGCCAAGATAGGTCACTTAAACAAATAACTTGAATGGGTTTTAAGAGACAGCTCCGACACTTTTATGAGGACAGCAGAAAGATTTGCGAGCCCCGAAGACAAAGGCAGGGAGGCGGGCCCCAGATAACCATGAAGGAGCCAGGCTCGTTCGGCCAAGTGGCTACTTCCTGCCTTTATTTGCAAAGTGAAATGAGCTCCATGTATGGGACTGAGGGAGCAACTCACAAAGATGCCAACCAGATCCCAGAGGGATTAATGGTCTGACTGTGGGTGCACTTGGAGGTGGAGGAAATCACATTCCTTTTCCTGGTTGCAAGGCTAGAGCTTTTGTGTGTAGCCACCCCCTCGTTGGGAAATAACTCACACAAGGACATGGATATTTGTTGTTGTTGTTTAGTCGTTTAGTCGTGTCCGACTCTTCATGACCCCATGGACCAGAGCACGCCAGGCACTCAGTGGTGTAGCATGGGTTGTCAGCACCCGGGGCAAGGCAAGTAATTTGCGCCCCCTAACCCGTGGATTTGCGCCCCCTAACCCATGGATTTGCCCTAACCCCAGATGTTGCGCCCGGTGCGGACGGCCCCCCCTGCACCCCCACGCTACGCCACTGCAGGCACTCCTGTCTTCCACTGGCTCCCGCAATTTGGTCAAACTCATGCTGGTAGCTTCGAGTACACTGTCCAACCATCTCATCCTCTGTCGTCCCCTTCTCCTTGTGCCCTCCATCTTTCCCAACATCAGGGTCTTTTCCAGGGAGTCTTCTCTTCTCATGAGGTGGCCAAAGTATTGGAGCCTCAGCTTCAAGATCTGTCCTTCCAGTGAGCACTCAGGGCTGATTTGCTTCAGAATGGAGAGGTTTGATCTTGCAGTCCATGGGACTCTCAAGAGTCTCCTCCAGCACCATAATTCAATAGCATCAATTTTTTGGAGCTCAGCCTTCTTGATGGTCCAGCTCTCACTTCCATACATCACTACTGGGAAAACCATAGCTTTAACTATATGGGTATTAGGTTAATGTTATTGGGCAAATTTGGCCACAGCTTTATTGATTACAGAATGTGAGCGGTATTGGCTTAGGCATTGAATGGACCCGACTATATCTGACTCCTGCCTGATGCGCAGGAAGTCCAGTAAGGGTAAACCACCGGAAGGGGGAGCCCTGTCAATGCATACCAACTCGAGCTCCCCCTGGTGTTCCCGTCAGGGTTGTGTCATGGCCCTAGCCCCCAACCGGGCTTCAGACAAGATCAACAACCCTGGATTCCTTTAACGGAATACCCTTAAGCTTGGAGGAGCAGGTGATGGCCACACCTCCCCTCCCTCATCACAAGGTCAAACAATGCCTAACCGCAACCCTAACAAAGTTGTGATGATTTCTACGAGGTAGGCGAAAACCAAATGGTCAGTGCCAATTTGCCAAGTGGATAAATTCCTACCAGGCCCCTTAATGGTGACCAACCGAGGTCCATAGCAAGTGCCTAAAACCTGTAAAATAGGGAGGGAGGGAGGGTGATTGAGGAAGCAAGCCAAAGAGGAAGCCCTCTGGCTCACACCTCAGTTTAAACGGACCCATCCATGCCCCCCCGCCCCAGCCAGTGGATTGGCTGGCCGGGCTCTGACGTGGCCGGGATCCCCCGGGCAATGGGGGACAAAGTCTCCTGCCCCTGGTGGGGAGTGGGTGGCCATGCGGTCCACCGCAACTCCTCCCCACTGGGAAGTGGAGCGGATCTGTCCCATTTCCGAATGTTCCTTTCGCACAGCCGGAGCTGTTGCATTATGTGGGTTTTTGACCCATACCCAGGCATGCCACGCTAAATATCATTCTCGCTGGTGGGCATGGCATGACACAATAGTGGATGCCATTGGACAACGTTACTATTCTTTCCCACCCCCCGCCATTTTCTGTACATGCCTGCTTCTGTTCCCCCATGAAAACAGCTGGAAAGAACTGCATGTCGGTATACCGCCCCAAATTTCATCAATTTACTGCTACAATTTTCTGCAATTAAGGGGGTTACGAATGGATTGCTTCTGGAAATGAGTGCTAACCTTCCATTCCGCTAGGTTTCCAGAAGTGGATTTTTTTCCTTCCCCTTACATCATGTGAAAGCTCAAATGTAAAACAGAAATTAACTGAAATGGAATAAACTGCGGTGTGAATTCAGACGGCATCTCTGTCCAGCAGCATTTCATGTTCCTGTATGTAGTAATTCAAGTACAGATTTGTACTTATACGCAGGCCATGGGGGCTCTGTGGGTATTTGGAAATCTGCTCCTTTGAGCGCCCATCTTGCATTGGGTTGCACCTTCTAAAGGTGCTCCACCTTCCAAGCCAGTATCTTGAACTTGGCTCTTGGTAGCTGGACTTTGGGGTTCTCTGGTAGAAAAATACAAAGCTTGAAAGCTGTTCATCTCTGAATTATGCTATTGCTATAGTAAAAGCTATGGTTTTCCCAGTAGTGATGTATGGAAGTGAGAGCGGGACCATAAAGAAGACTGGTTGCTGAAGAATTGGGGAAGCTCAGCCAGATGGGAGGGTATAAATAATAATAATAATAATAATAATAATTATTATTATTATTATTATTATTATTAATATTATTACAATACATCAACAGCTTCTGCATGCAAAGCAGATGCTCTAACTGCTGAACTGCAGCTCCCCTAATGCTTTAGAATCATAGAGTTGGAAGGGACCATAGAGTTGGAAGGGGCCACGTCGTGGAAGGGACCATGAGGATCACCATGCAGGAATCTTTCACCCAATGTGGGGCTCAAACTCATAACCCTGAGATGAATGTGAGATTACCAAAAGAGCTGCCCTGTGCCATAGAATGAATGGGTGGGTCTCTCCCAGTCACCTGCCTGCTAGGTAGGAGAAGAGTTGGCAGAGAGACCGTGAGAAATGGGCTGGGAGCACGCTAGAAGCTGGAGACACAGCTACCTGCTTGCTCCGTACTGGAGCCAAAGCTGCAGCTAACAGAGAAGCAATATCTTTTGGGGTGTTAATGCTATGTTGTCTTATTTTATTGTTGTTAGCCGCCCTGAGCCCGACTTTGGCTGGGGAGGGCGGGATATAAATATAATAATAATAATAATAATAATAATAATAATAATAATAATAATGAGCCACTCAGGTGGTAAAAAGGTAATGGGACCAGTCGTGTCTGACTCTGGGGTTGCGGCACTCATCTCACTTTACTGGCCAAGGGAGCCGGTGTTTGTCCACAGACAGCTTCCGGGTCATGTGGCCAGCATGACTAAGCCGCTTCTGGTGAACCAGAGCAGCACACGGAAACTCTGTTTACCTTCCTGCCGGAGTGGTACCTATTTATCTACTTGCACTTCATGCTTTTGAACTGCTAGGTTGACAGGAGCAGGGACCGTGCAACGGGAGCTCACCCCGTTGCGGGGATTCGAACTGCTGACCTTCTGATCGGCAAGTCCTAGGCTCTGTAGTTTAACCCACAGTGCCACCCGCGTCCCACTCAGGTGGTATATATGTGTAAATAAAACCATATATCCTAAAGACACCACAGTCTCCGCTGACCAAGGAAACCGAAGCCTGGGACCCCTGGAAGTCGCTCACTACTCAGAGGCCGGGGGGGGTCGTGTAACGATATGATTATACGGGGAGTGTGCAAACCGAATGACATCAATTGCAAGAAAGCGATTTTCCTTCGCTTGGTGCATCCTGACAAAGGCGCACCCTGAAACTGGTGGATTTTTATAACTTAAGGTGCCTTGTTTTCTTGGACTCCCAGCCTCAATGTCTAGACCCAGGAGGTTCAGCTGATCCTTAGAGAAACAGCTCTAGGGTGCTTATCTAAACTTGAGGTTCTGCCCCTTTGATCATTGCTCAGCAGTAATAACAACATCATGATACATATGTAGCAGCTTTCATGCTTAGAAGCTCAACGCCCTTTGCAAACCTTAATTAAGTGCCGCAACGCCCCTCGCTGATTGCTCTCATAATTACCCTACTGTCAGCTTCAAAGCAGTTCCCCCCCCTCCATTAATGGAAATGGAGGTACGTCTTAGCTGTTCCTGATGCTGTCTCATGAGAGAGCCTCCTCCAATCCCGTGGAACTCCCAAGTTCTCCAAATTCCACACTCCGCATAGGTCAAACGTTCACGCAAGGGTGTGGGCCAAATCAACATCTTTTAAGGGAACTGTAAGAACATAAGATGAGCCCTTGTAGATCAGGCCAATGACCCATCTAGTCCAGCATCCTGTTCTGTTGGACTACTGTCTCCAAGAGAGCCAGTGTGGTGTGGTGGTTAAGAGCGGTAGACTCGTAATCTGGTGAACTCGGTTCGATTCCCCGCTCCTGCACATGCAGCTGCTGGGTGACCTTGGGCTAGTCTCACTTCTCTGAAGTCTCTCAGCCCCATTCATTTCACAGAGTGTTTGTTGTGGGGGAGGAAGGGAAAGGAGATTGAGAGCTGCTTTGAGACTCCTTGTTGTTGTTTAGTCGTTTAGTCGTATCTGACTCTTCGTGACCCCATGGACCAGAGCACGCCAGGCACTTCTGTCTTCCACTGCCTCCACTGCACTCCTTAGGGTAGTGATAAAGTGGGATATCAAATCCAAACTCTCTATTGCAATGCACTCTACACCTTTGAAGGTGACCTGGAAACTACAACTAATCCAGAATGTGGCAGCTAGACTAGTGACTGGGATCAGCCGCCGAGACCACATAACACTGGTCTTGAAAGACCTACATTGGCTCCCAGTACGTTTCTGGGAACAATTCAAAGTGTTGGTGCTGACTTAAATGGCTTCGGCTCAGTATACTTGAAGGAGCATCTCCACCCCCATCGTTCAGGCCGGACACTGAGGTCCAGTGCTGAGGGCCTTCTGGTGGTTCCCTCGCTGCAAGAAGTGAAGTTAAAGGGAACCAAGGCAGAGAGCTTTCTAGGTGGTGGTGCCCGCCCTGTGGAACGCCCTCCCATCAGATGTCAAGGAAATAAACAACTACCTGACTTTCAGAAGACATCTGAAGTCAGCCCTGTTTAGGGAAGTTTTTAATATTTGATGAATTGTTGTATTTTAATATTTTGCTGTTGTCTTTGTCCATGGAGTTTTCTTGGCAGGGATACTGGAGTGGCTTGCCGGTTCCTGCTCCAGGTGGATCACGTTTGGTCAAAACTCTCCACTATGACCTGTCCATCTATGTCCATCTTGGGTGCCCTGCTCGGCATAGTTCATAAGACTCCCTGGAAAAGACCCTGATGTTGGGAAAGATGGAGGGCACAAGGAGAAGAGGACAACAGAGGACGAGATGGTTGGACAGTGTTCTCCAAGTTACCAGCATGAGTTTGACCAAGCTGCGGGAGGCAGTGGAAGACAGGAATGCCTGGCATGCTCTGGTCCATTGGGTCACAAAGAGTCGGACATGACTAAATGACTAAACAACAACAACAACAATATTTTGCTGGAAGCCGCCCAGAGTGGCGGGTATAAATAATAAATATATCATCATCATCACCACCTCACAGTGGCCAACCTGATGCCCATGGGAACCCTGCAGGCAAGACCTGAGTGCAATGGCCCACCTCCCACTTGAGATTCCCAACAACTGCTTCAGACATTGGTGGTAGACCGTAGCAATTGTGGCTTGTAGCTGTTGACAGCCTCGTTCTCCATGAAATTGTCTAATCCTCTTTTCAGAGTGGTTTAACAACCTATCCTTCTTCACAGGGAACTCCAGGCATTGCAGCATTCTGAGGGGAATAGGCGTTTCCTAACAACTCTCAGCACCCTTAACAAACTACAGCTCCCAGAATTCTTTGGAGGGGGGGGAGCCATAGCTGTTCAAAGTTGCATTCATAATGCTTTAAATGTCAGGGTGAATGTGGCCTAAGTCAACACTGCTGCTGTTCTGTCAATCCCCAGCCTGCCTCCTGAACATAAGCAGAATATAGATTAGGTTGATGGGTGTTCTTCTCTCCCTCCCTCCCTCTGTATGTGACTGAATATAAACTTTATGTACCGGAACTAAGTGTTTAACCTCTGCAGCCTTCCAGCGCCGAGGGACTCATTCTGTATTGTATTTGTGAAATGAGGGACTTAAGCAACTGGTTTGCTGATTATCTGAGCTTTTCTTTGCAGAAAACACGCACAGGCAGGCACGGCTTTCTGGAGAAGGCAGTTGACACAGTCCAGCAGCGTCAATATTTCGACCGATCCGGCCCATTGACTTTTTTTGGATGGGATCAAATCAAATCGTCCGCCAGTGTCTGAAATGCACGGATTTTGTCTCATCCTTTACAGCTGCACAACACAGACAAGTGAAGGAGATTCTGTACACACCTAGAGAAGAAGGCTGGATGCTGATGCTCTGAGGAACCATGTTTTATTTTTACATTCTTCTACCAGAGAAAAGATTTTTCTTCTTCAGAAAAACGCTTAACGATTTATTGTCCACAATGGAAGATAGGAAAAGAAGCTGCTTTGTATTAAGCGACACCATTGGTTCATCTAGCTCAGTATTGTGTACAGTGGTACCTCGGGTTACAAACGCTTCAGGTTACAAACGCTTCAGATTACAGACTCTGCTAACCTGGAAGTAGTGCCTCGGGTTAAGAATCGTACCTCAGGATGAGAACAGAAATCGCACCGGCGGCAGCGGGAGGCCCCATTAGCTAAAGTGGTACGTCAGGTTATAAGGGACTCGGGTGGCACTGTGGGTTAAACCACAGAGCCTAGGACTTGCCGATCAGAAGGTCGGCGGTTCGAATCCCCACAATGGGATGAGCTCCCGTTGTTCGGTCCCAGATCCTGCCAACCTAGTAGTTCGAAAGCACGTCAAAGTGCAAGTAGATAAATAGGTACTTCTCCGGCGAGAAGGTAAACGGCGTTTCCGTGCGCTGCTCTGGTTCGCCAGAAGCGGCTTTGTCATGCTGGCCACATGACTCGGAAGCTGTACGCCGGCTCCCTCGGCCAATAAAGCAAGATGAGCGCCGCAACCCCAGAGTCGGCCATGACTGGACCTAATGGTCAGGGGTCCCTTTACCTTTACCTCAGGTTAAGAACAGTTTCAGGTTAAGAACGGACCTCTGGAACAAATTAAGTTCTTAACCAGCGGTAACACTGTACATTGACTGGCAAAGATGCTCCAGGGCAGGCACCCCAACCTGTGGCCCTCCAGGTGTTTTGGCCTACAACTCCCATGATCCCTAGCTAACAGGACCAGTGGTCAGGGATGATGGGAATTGTAGTCCAAAACCTCTAGAGGGCTGAAGGTTGGGGATGCCTGCTCCAGGGTTTCAGGCACAGAGCTCCTCCCACCTTCACCTGGAGATTTTGTGGGCTGAAACTGGGACCCTCTACCTGCAAAGCAGGTGTTCTTCCCAGGGATGCCACGTCCTGCGTTGGTGCTTGAGGCAAAATGGAAAGTGTTGCCCTGCCCTTTCGTTGCAGTTGCAACCTGCACTGCCTGCCCCACTGCCAATGGAGCAGCATCTCTGGGATTGGTGCCAATTTTGGGTGAGATCTTGCTGATTTCAAGCAAAATCTCTCACGCTGCACATGTGATTTCAGGTGAGATCTTGCCCAGATTCGGCGATGTCTTGCATGAAATTGATGCAGATGTTGGCACCGCTTCTCCACTGGCAACTGAGGCAGTTGGGCAAGCAGGGCACCCATGTGGGCACTGCCTTGGGAGCTTTTGCCACCTGTGGCAACAGCCTCACACCACCTAATGGTTGTGCGTCCCTGGTTCTACCACTCAGCCACAGCCAACCCCCTGAGCTCACAGTTCTCAGTACAAATATCCATTCTAGGTCTCTTTCACAAGCCAGTAGGCTAATCTCAGGGTGCAGCAGGTTGTTATTGCGATCTATGGTACATCACTTAGAGATCTGCCAGCACATTATCAGAACGCTGCTCCAGCCATGCCCACTACTCTATTAAAACAGAATGGTTGCTGTTATGTACTGAGTTGAATAGGATCCAAATTGCAGCAGTCTGATAGGTCCTAGAACAATAGGATTCAGAATGCAGCAGCCTGATTGGTCTTAGAACAATAGGCTCCAGAATGCAGCAGTCTGGTTGGTCCACAGGAGCCACCCAATCCAGCTCCAGGTGGAAGTGAATCCGCAACCTGGCCTACAGGAGAATCCCGGAATTAGCCAATCACATGGGGCCCATTGTGTAAATAATGTATATAAAGCAGACAGTTTGGGGAATAAAGAGCATGAAATCCACACTCGACTTCAATATATTTCAGTTGCTTTATAGACAATTACATGAGATGTATAAGGAAGACAACAAGAAAGGGTTTAGCTATGCAATTTCTAGATTTCAAAAGGAAGTTATAGAAGAAGAAGTGAAGCTGCTGAAGAAAGTATACAGTATTCTGCTAGAATGGGAAACAAAAGATGAAGAGGTCAAATCAGTTATGATTAAAGGGGCACAAGATATAGGAAACAATATACAGTTTGAAGACTGGGGAAAGTTGTGTAAGGTAGATTTGAAATTATTGACTGCTCTCTGCTGAAAGAAAACTATATGGAAATTATGTATAGATGGTATATCACACCAGTAAAAATAGCAAAAATGTATAAAACTGGGTCAAACATATGTTGGAAATGTAAAGAAAAAGAAGGTACTCTTTATCATATGTGGTGGGAATGCAGAGAAGTTGTAAAATGGGGGGGGGAATGGATATATGGATTGATTGATAATCTGGTTGTTAAAATTTTCCAATAAAAATATTTTTTTAAAAAAACAAACAAAAAGAATGAACACAAATCAAAAGGAAGAAAAACAGAATGGAAATATTCCAAACACTTGTAGCATCAAAGGCCCTAAGGCACCCGCACAGAAACATATCCTAACCAAGGGCAGCCACCACACAATGAAAGCTCAAACAGTCTCTTGAAGATTGTGGTGATGGATGGAAACCAACATAGATGGCTTAAAAGAGGTGCAGGCAATTTCACAGAGGACAGGGTTAACAATGTTTACCAGCCACAATGGCTATTGTTCTACCTCCACTGTCAGAGGCAACATGGCTCTGGATGCAAGTTGCTAGGAATCACAGGAGATTTTCCTTCTAGGAATATTACTAACAGAAATAAAGCAAAATACAAGACCACTGTTTATGTACTCAATCACGGCTGCAAGAATACTCATAGCCAGAAGTTGGAAATGTGAAACAATATCAACAAGAATAGACTGGCAAACACTCATGGTAGAGCATTTTCACTTAGCAAGGTAAAGGTAAAGGGTAAAGGGACCCCTGACCATTAGGTCCAGTCGTGACCGACTCTGAGGTTGCGGCGCTCATCTCGCTTTATTGGCCGAGGGAGCCGGCGTACAGCTTCCGGCTCATGTGACCAGCATGACTAAGCCGCTTCTGGCGAACCAGAGCAGCGCACGGAAACGCCATTTACCTTCCCGCCGGAGCGGTACCTATTTATCTACTTGCACTTTGACGTGCTTTTGAACTGCTAGGTTGGCAGGAGCAGGGACCGAGCAACGGGAGCTCACCCCGTCGCGGGGATTCGAACCGCCGACCTCCTGATCGGCAAGTCCTAGGCTCTGTGGTTTAACCCACAGCGCCACCCACGTCCCGTGTTCACTTAGCAAAGCTGACTGGAAAAGTTAGGGGAGCCCTAAATCAAAAAGTACATAGAGAATGGATATTATTCAAGGAGTATATAAGATCACACTGTAAAAATGAAACTATCCTGGCAGAATTGAATGATACTTGTGTATAATAAATAATTGGAAAAATATCTTAGAAGAATATGCAGAAAAAGCTATAAAATAAACTGTGCGATAAAATCAAGATATTAGAAAAAGTAAAATGAGAATGATTGGAAGTTTTTGTTCTAGAAGACTTTATTGGTCAAGATATGATAATACAACCGATATTCTTTTATTTTAATGTTAACTCTTCTTTGCTTTTTATTTTTATTCTTGTTATTCCTTTTTCATTTTCGTGGGAAATTTTGTTGTAATTATTTGTAATGTATTTGTATGATAGTATTGTAAATCAATAAAGATATATTCTTTTAAAAACAAAGAATCACAGGTGGGGAGAGTGCTATTGTGGGCTTCTCATGGGCAACTGTCTGGCTGCTGTGAGAAAAGGATTCTGGTCTTGATGAGCCTTTGGCCTGATCCAGCAGCCAGGTTCTTCTTGTGAAAAACCAGGGAGGTAATGGTATGGAATATCCTGGAACGCAGCCTGGTTGGCTAGAACTCTGTGGCAGGCATGGAAGTCTTATGGATGTAGAATTCACTAGAATCCACTAGAACCTTCTTGAACTTTCTAGTGTGTTCACAATAGAACAAGCCTGCAGCTGGCCTTTATCCAGTCATGTAAGACTCAAGGTCACTGCCTCAGTGGGGGATATACAGTGGACACTTTGAAATATCTGTAGTCAACCATTTTTAATCAACTTTTGAATTTTATATTTCTGCAAACTGCTTAGAGGTGTGTGGGTTTCATTTTTTAAAAAACACCCATCAAATTAGTTAAATAAATAATAATAATTTAATTACAGAAGTAAATTTGTGGAGCCAGCACAGTCTGCCAGAGTTTTCAAAGCCTTTAATTTGTTTGCAGTTCCTGCCTTCTCCACCTAGTTTGGATGTTCCTATATTGACAGATCTCTGCGGCAAACCACTCTTGTCCTAATTGTGCGCATTGTTGTGTTTTTGCTGTGGCATTTCACTGATACACACATCTGTAAAAAGCAGCCCTTAAAAAAAGGAACCTGATTCAAGCATGCAATCACATCAGGATGACTATAGCAAGGTGTGGTCATATCTTGATGGTAGACCTTAAGAACATCATTTTGAGTTTTGAGATGGGATGACATTGGGATATAAGCAAGTTCATATCGCCTTAACTTCATGAGTTTGTTGGCGAGTCAAAGATCCCCAATCAATTACAGTGGTACCTCGGGTTAAGTACTTAATTCGTTCCGGAGGTCCGTTCTTAACCTGAAACTGTTCTTAACCTGAAGTACAACTTTAGCTAATGGGCCTCCTGCTGTCGCTGCGCCGCCGGAGCACGATTTCTGTTCTCATCCTGAAGCAAAGTTCTTAACCTGAGGTACTATTTCTGGTCTAGCGGAGTCTGTAACTTGAAGCGTATGTAACCAGAGGTACCACTGTATACTCCTGCCTGCTGGGCAGTTTCTCTTCATTCTGTTTTTTTCTTTTGTTTCTGCATATACTGTTTGTTTTTGGCTTTTGTAACTGGACATGCTCTCTGAGCAAAGTGATTTTTTTTGTGTGCCTTAATGAGGAGCCAGTACGTTTCTGCATGCTTTAAGGCCTCAGTAAAACTACTACAGTGGTACCTTGGTAGTCAAATGCCTTAGTTGTTGAACAAATCGGCTCCCAAAGTAAGTATTCCGGTTTGCAAATGTTTTTTGGAAGCCGAACATCCGACATGGCTTCCACGGCTTCCGCTTGAGTGCAGGAAGTTCCCACAGCCAATCAGAAGCCGTGCCTTGGTTTTCAAACTGTTTCGGGAGTCAAACAGACTCCCAGAACGAATTGAATTTGAGAACCAAGGTACGACTGTACAGTGGTACCTCTGGTTGCGAACGGGATCTGTTCCGGAGGCCCATTCGCAACCTGAAAAGAACGCAACCCACATCTGTGCATGCACGGGTTGCGATTCGCCGCTTCTGCGCATGCGAGTGATATCATTTTGCACGTCTGCACATGCGCGAGCAGCGAAACATGGAAAGCGTGTTCTCCCTAACAGAGAGCACGTGTTGCGGTTGGGGGAACAGGCCACCTTGCCATGACTAGGCAGATTTGGAGAAACCCAAGCCTCTTAAAGGGTTAAGATTGGGTTGCTGGGGGAGTTTTGATTGTAGCCAATTTGGAGGAGGGGACAGAGTATATAAATACAGAGGCCAGACGTTGGCCTTCCTCTTGGCCGTTTTGCATCGGATCACCCGCCCTCCCTCCCTTTAATAGGGTGGTTTCTTGATCATTTGACCTTGCTATGCCTGTCATGGGGTCGTCCGCCTTGGTGCGGGGGCCTGGTAGGAATTTTGCCATTTGGCTGATTGGCTGGTGCCATTTGGTTTTTGCCTACTGCGTAGCAAATCGTCACAACTTGTAAGGTTGGCGGTTAGGCATTGGTTAAAGTGGTGCTTGGAGGGGTAAGTGCCTACCCCTCCAAATGATGCGGAGGGAATTCCGTTAAAGGAATCCAGGGGCTTGCCATTCTTTTGTCCTTGTTCATGGCGTTGGACTTGGGCCGTGCAAGCCCCACAGGAACATGAGGGTGAGAAGTGTTAGACTGTTGCCCGGCTTCATTTTCTCACCCAATACTTGTTTCCCCACACTGGCTTCCGTTGGTGTCCGCTATGCCAGCTCTGTCCCTGAGGGCATGGACAGATAGTCATAACCAATGCCTACGCAACCACTCACATTTTTTGTACTTAAATAAAGTTGTGGCCAAAATTATGCCAAAAACCCAAACAAAAATTGATGTGTGAAGTGTGAATTTTTTTGGGGTGGCATTGTGGGACTCAACACGCAAGTAACCCTTTCCGGTACTTCCAGGTTGCCGCGGGACGTAACCTGAAAACGCTCAACCTGAAGCAAACGTAACATGAGGTATGACTGTACTGAAGAATCCTGCGGCCTGTGTGTGTGTGTTTTATTCTTGCACGGTGTCATTTGCTCATGTTCTGATGTGCTGTTTTCAGATATGGGGGCAGGGGGTGACTGGATTTGGCACCATCCCTGTCCCCCCTGAATAAGGACCCTTCACGCTGCAAACCTTTGTTGCAGGTCTTGCTTGTGTCACCAAATCGTTTGCAGGATGTGCTCCTTCAGAAAAGGAGCCGCATCCTGCGAATGGGCTCCTACAGACACACCTGCACTTGCCACACTTGCAACCATTCCTGTTTCATACAGGTGTGCCTTTTGTGGTTGCTGTTGTCCAATGTCTCCACCACAACTCACTCACTTTATTGCTCAGCTGCCAGGCTCAACTCTGGATGTTCTCATTCTCCCACACCCCATAAAGGATCAACCCCTGTAATGGGTAGGCAGGCCTGCTATAATTAAGACATGAGGCTCTTTCCATTAGGGCCACCAACAGCTGAAGCGAGGACTAAGGTTTCATATTAGATTTTATAGCTTCTCCCGCTTTGCAAAAGGATCTGGTACCAGTGGCACTAGGGGATTTGTGCTGTGTGAAAAGCTGCCAGCAAAGATGACTAAGGTGGCTCTCCTCTTGGAAAGAAGATAAAGTCCCTACCAGAGAAGAATGGCAAATTAAATTGATGGGCTATGCTGAAATGGCAAAATTGACCGGAAAGCTCAGGAACCAGGAAAACCAAAACTTTACAAACAAAGGGGGAGAAATTGTAATTTATCTTGAAGACCACTGTAAGCAGATGAAAACACTAGCAGGATTGCAGTAACGCTTTTAATGTAGCAAGAACTATGGAGTTGATGGAGTTCACCCTTGCTTCTTGATAAAAGTAAAGGGACCCCTGACCATTAGGTCCAGTCATGGCCGACTCTGGGGTTGCGGTGCTCATTTCGCTTTATTGGCCGAGGGAGCCGGTGTACAGCTTCCGGGTCATGTGGCCAGCATGACTAAGCCGCTTCTGGTGAACCAGAGCAGCGCACGGAAACGCCGTTTACCTTCCTGCTGGAGCGGTACCTATTTATCTATTTGAACTTTGACGTGCTTTTGAACTGCTAGGTTGGCAGGAACAGGGACCGAGCAGCAGGAGCTCATCCCGTCGTGGGGATTCGAACCGCTGACCTTCTGATTGGCAAGTCCGAGGCTCTGTGGTTTATCCCACAGCGCCACCCGCATCCCAATATGCTTCTTGATAAATACACATTAATTACATTTCTGAAGTCTCCATCCCTTGACCTGGAGTTAATCGAACTGGTCAAACCCTTTACAGGATGGCACAGCCTTCTGGTCACCTGAAACACTAGACAGGTGCAGTCCTGGAAGGTTGTAGGGACATGGGTGGCGCTGTGGTCTAAACCACGGAGCCTCTTGTGCTTGCTGTTCGGTAGGTCAGTGGTTCGAATCCCCACAACAGGGTGAGCTCCTGTTGCTCTGTCCCAGCTCTGTCCCAGCTCCTGCCAACCCAGCAGTTCGAAAGCATGCCAGTACAAGTAGATAAATAGGTACAGCTGGGGCGGGAAGGTAAATGGCATTTCCGTGCGCTCTGGCTTCCATCACGGTGTCCCATTGTGCCACATCTGTCTGTGGACAAACCCCGGCTCCCTTGGCCTGAAAGCGAGATGAACGCCACAACCCCACAGTCGCCTTTGACTGGACTGAACTGCCATGGGGTCCTTTACCTTTTACCTTTGGAAGGTTGTGTGAGAGAGGACACACTGCAAACATTTGTTGCAGACCCCACTACCTAAATCCCCAAACCCAACAGCCTCCCAGATTTGGCCAATCCAAAGAGAAGATCCATTTGGATTTTTCTGCAAGGGAATCTTAGGCGGAGATGCTTTGTGGGCAAGAATAACCCTAAATTTTAATTGTTGCTCCATGCACTGTTTCTTAAACTTGCTTTTACAGGTTTCCTGGAAAGTGCTCCATTCCCTCTGACGATGTGATGGTGCAGGAAGAAGGGACTAACCTTGAGCACTAAATGATAGGGGGGGGGGAGACCTTATTTGACTGAGGGAAGGGTTTCTGCCAGAAATACATCAATTGGGTTCCTCAGTGTTGCAGACAGGTGGAAACCATTGTAATGGGCAGACATGATGAGAACTCTCATCAAGTATCCCAAAGAGGTGCTAGTCTATTCTCAAGGTGGGATGCAATATTTACGACCTCCCTGCCCCCAGCCTCACCAGCTCCCTCCCCCTGCAGAGATGTCTTGACTGAGCCACGCACGTGCCAGATATTAATCTCCTGGTGTTTTCAGAAGGAGCTGTTTAAATATTTTTACTGGGAATCGTCTCTCTCGGTGAAGTGGGTGTGAGAACGCCAAGTACGAGGTGAAGTTGTCAGAGCGCTGACGGCAAGGAGTGACTTAGTGAACTGCTGGCAGAAGGCCTGGAGGAGACTGGTGGGGCTTGCGGGAAATGGCCGGGCTTGTGGGTCGTCTGATAGAGCAGGCAGTGGAAGGGATGGTGGGCCTTCTGAGTCTCCCTCATGAAGTGAGGCAGGTGAGATGTCTGCCCAGGGTTGCTTGTGAACACCAGTCGCTGGAGACCACAAGAGGGCTCTTGTACTCAGGTCCTGCTTGTTGGTTTCCCACAGACCTCTGGTTGACCACTCTGAGAACAGGATTCTGGACTAGATGGGCCATTGGCCTGATCCAGAAGACTCTTCTTCTGTTCATATGGTTCACCTCTTCCTAATACCACTTTCTTTGCTGCCCCGAGTGAAGCTTTTAGCTTATTACATTTTGTTAAATTTCTAAAATTTCACATACATACCCCAAAACTCTATAATAATTTTGGTTTTTTTCAACTTCCCCTCCTGTTTTCCATTGGATTTTTATTTCTCCCCCTTGCACCCCCCTCTCTTCTCTCTCTTATATCATAAACACCATACAATGATCTCTAATTCCTACTGTTGCTCACAGGTCAAATCTTGCTCGCAAATTCATCATACTATAATATTTCTTTGAATATTCCAAAAAAGGCATTAATTCTTCCACAAAAATTAATAATCATTAGGTTGTCTTATTTTTGCTGTTAGGCTTGTCAATTCCTCATAGTCCATCACTTTTCTTATCCATTCTTCTTTTGAGAAAACTTCTTCTTCCTTCCATTTTTGTACATAAAAATCCTAGCCGCTGTCATTACACACATAAACAGCTTCAAGTTCTTCTTTCTTTCTTTTTTTGTATAATCATTTTAAACATCTTTTTTATCTCATCATATATCATATCCCAAAATACCATTGCTTTCTTACAAGACCACCACATATGGGGGGGGGGGGGGAATCCATCTACTTGTTTACACTTCCAGCAGTTATTAGAAACCTTCTTATACATTTTACACAATGAAATCTTTTGGCTTTGACCTCACAAGTCCTACACCTAAGGTATCTAAGCTGTGGTCCCCCAGATGTTGCTGGACTCCAACTCCCGTCAGCTCCAGCCAGTTTGGTCAATGGCTATGTATGATGGGAGTTGTGATCCAGCAACAACTGGAGGGCAACAGGTTCCCCAGCCCTGACCTACATGGTCTCGGTCACAGGTATTTCAGGGAGTGTCTCTATCCTGCTATGAACCAATAAGGTTCTCCTTCAAGCTCAAACTTTTTGGGAGAAATGAGAGTGACCTCCACAAGGAGCAGGGCCTTCTTAGTGGTAGCTCCAGAGGTCCCGGCGGGCCGGGCCGTGTGCACTGTTTTACAGAGAGTAATCCTTTCCTTGAAGGCATCCTCTTTTGAAGGCGTGTCCTGAGTCCACTTTCAAGATAAAGAACCATACAATATGAGATTGTATGCAGTTGCCAGTCGACAGTGCACACTTGGTCAGCAGACTGGACAGGCAGCCAGGTCACCTGAGTACAGTGGCTATCGCTGCAATGAGATGCATTGTATTTCTATAATTAGAATATGGATATTGGATTGTAGCAAATTCTCATCCTGCTCAGACTAAACCCATTGGAATTAATAAATACTAATTGAGTTTGGTCGATAGTTTTAACTTGAGGTGAGAGAGCCATTTTGTAAGATCAGATTAAAAAATAATACTGTATTTTTTGCTCTATAAGACTCACTTTTTCCCTTCTAAAAAGTAAGGGGAAATGTGTGTGCGTCTTATGGAGCGAATGCAGGCTGCGCAGTTATCACAGAAGCCAGAACAGCAAGAGGGATTGCTGCTTTCACTGCGCAGCAATCCCTCTTGCTGTTCTGGCTTCTGAGATACAGAATATTTTTTTTTCTTGTTTTCCTCCTCCAAAAACTAGGTGCATCTTGTGGTCTGGTGCGTCTTATAGAGCGAAAAATACGGTAATTTTGCCCTGCATATTTTCCTGTGCAGTGTTCCACCCCCCCTTTTTTTTGATATTTATATGAGTGGGACACCTATGAAGATTTAAATGCATCAAAGTAAATAAATAACCACCTTGAAACTCAGAGCAGAGGGTCACAGCCAGAGACACCGCAATATGGAATCTGGAAACGCACACAGACACACACAATGTGCTTCTGGTGTTTCTCCTGTGTGTGAAAAGCAGCTGGAGTCATTGTTCTTTGTGCTCCGATCACCTCCCTCCTCCGATCCCACCCGAAGTACACTTCTTCCCCTCCCCTGTTGCGCTACAAGGCGAAAAATGGTCCCCTCTAAGTAGGGAATCAACACCCTTGACCAAAACAGCCCCCTTGAACTCTGCTGGTAATAATTGCTGGGCACGGCTCGTAAATCGCCCTCTGCCCCATAACTCTGATGATTGCACGAATTTGGGCTGATGTTTCCAAGCGTCGCTCCGACTTGCTGTAGGGCTGTGTGGGTTTAGTTCTCCTCAAATCCTCTGCCAGGTGTAAGATTACCCCGCCTTGTTCTTTGCCTGTGACCCGTTGCCCTCTGCCACCCACCCCCACCAAACTCTTGGATTCCAGCCCCCACCTGTGTGCAAATTCTTCTTCCCCAGTGTTATGCCCGGCTCAGAATAACAAGGCTTTGCCCATTTGCTCAGGGCTCTCATTCCGCGGCTTAGGGGAAGGCAGGCTTTTAATGAGATAAAAGTGTTACATCGATTTCTCTTTTTTCAGCCTAAGCTCTGTGAAAATGCCGTGGATGAGAGCCAGAGGTTCTTTGGAGACAGGCCCGGCGATGTTTCAACTTCTTGGCCCTTCCATGGGCGTCTTCCTTCTCCAAACGCTTGTTCGGGAGTGGTAGAATCAACTTTCACGGACGGAGCTTTGCATTTATGGGGTGTCATCTAGGGACGCTCCCAGGAGAGCCTGGCTTGAACTTTTCACCATGCAAGGAAGCAGGGAAATTAAGGAGGATCATCAGCTCCAAAGCCAGAGAAGACTCTTCCTTTGTGTGATGGGAGATACCTCAGCTGTGGTTCCTTCTGCTGTCCCTAGGAACACAGGAGGCTGCCTTTTACTGAGAGCATTGGTCCATCTGGCTCACCAGCTCCAACCTTCTGCATGCCAAGCAGATGATCTGCCACAGTGCTACAGCCATAGGAACCAACTCCTAGGGGCCGAGCTCCCTTTGGCCTCCCAATAAAATATTTGATGGGGACCCTTCCCCCCAAGTTGATGGCCATTGCCATTCGAATGGTGTGGGTGCACCCCATCATGCGATCACTTATTGTGGTGGGGCTTACCTGCCCCCCTATTTTATTCAAGCTGGCACCCCCGGCTACAGCCCTTCTCCTAAGAAAGAAGCTGTGCTGCTGCTTCAAGAAAGCACTGAAGGACTGGTCCTCTGCTTGGAGAGAATTCACGTTCAGCCTCAATTCAAGGTGAAGAATTTCAGCCAGACCTTCTTGCTCAATTGCCACCTTACCTTGCAGGTGATGTGAAATATACTCAGAGTCGAGAGTGGATTTCATGCTCTTTATTCAGCTCATAGCTGTGAGGAGGAATGGAAGTTCCCCCAGAATGTCTGCTTTATATACATTATTTACACAAGGGGCCCCACGTGATTGGCTAATTCTGGGATTCTCCTGTAGGCCAATCAGGTTGCGGATTCACTTCCACCTGGAGCTGGATTGGGTGGCTCCTGTGGACCAATCAGACTGCTGCATTCTGAATCCTCTTGTTCTAGGACCAATCAGACTGCTGCCTTTTGGATCCTATTCAACTCAGTACATAACATGCTGCTTCTGAAATTCTCTTCCGCACTCTACCTCGAGATGCCTGGGATTGAACCTGGGACCTTCTGCATCCAAAGCAGATGCTCTACCACTGAGCTATGGCCCATTTCTGAATATGAAGCTGCCTTAAACTGAGTTACACCATTGATCTGTCTGCCTTGGTATTGCCTACACTAAACTGGCACTGATGCTCCTGCATGTAGATGTCAGGGATTGAAGCTGGGATAGGTTGCATGCAAACCAGATGCTTGACCACTGACCTATGGCCCGTCCCCAGAGAAACATCCAAGACAAAACTTGGAACAGAGGAACAGAGGAAACAGAGGAAACTGCCAGCAGTGTGATGCAGCAGCAAAAAAAGCGAATGCTATTCTAGGCTGCACCAACAGAAATTTAGTGTCCAGATAAAGGAAAGTAATAGTACCGCTCTAGTTTATACGTTAATCCAGCACTGTCCCTAGCCCTCGGTGTCAGGTCCCTATCTCTGCGTTCTTCTGCTACAGTGAGCTCCAACAAACCCTTTCTGTGTCTTGCCTGGCTCTCTGCTCGGCAACATGCAACATGTGTCCAGGGCAGCTGTTTACCAGCTCCATCTGGTATGCAGGCTGAGACCCTACGTGCCCTCAGACTGTCTCGCCAGAGTGGTGCATGCTCTGGTTATCACCTGCTTAGACTACTGCAATGCGCTCTACGTGGGGCTACCTTTGAAGGTGGCACAGAAACTACAACTAATCCAGAATGCGGCAGCTAGACTGGTGACTGGGAGCCGCCGCCAAGACCACATAACACCAGTCCTGAAAGACCTACATTGGGTCCCAGTACGTTTCCAAGCACAATTCAAAGTGTTGGTGCTGACCTTTAAAGCCCTAAACAGCCTCGGTCCAGTATACCTGAAGGAGCGTCTCCACCGCCATCGTTCTTTCAAGCATGCACATGGTTGTGTTCTTGTTCAATTAACCAGGTTCATCCGGGCATCTTATCAAGGCTTTTAAATCAGTCACAACCATGCACAGGCCACATTGGTGAATCAGTGATCTACTTACCCTGTCTCAACACACACACACACACACACACACACACACACACACACACGGATAGCTCAGTCAATAGATGGACTAGATGGCCCTTGGGGATCCCTTCCAATTTTACAATTTTATGAAACACAGGCACTACCTGCTCCAGAGAAATGTCAAGGTGGTTGTTCTTTCAGTTTCTTTCTCCCTCCCTCCCCAATGCATCTTCATTCCATTTGTCTCCCAATTTCTACCCCATATACCAGCCTTCCCAAAACCCAGTGCCCTCCAGACATTTTGGACTATGGCTCCCACCATCTGATTTCTGAGATGTGAATAAAATCAGAGATCAGCTGGTGGGAGTTGCTTGTCCACCTGTCCAGAGGGCTCCAGGTTGGGACAGCTGCTGTGTACCAGAAGCAAGTCTTCTCCAGGCGTGAAGAAGTCAAAACAGCAACATCCACAGGCAAGTGCGAGGACTCTCAAGGGCCAGATCCAGAGGCCTGGAGAGCCACTTTGGGGCTTGAGGTTCCCCACCCTTGACTTCACCCAACACTTTTGCAAGATGCTTTTATGAATAATTCCTCCTAAAAAAGGAAACTAGGAATGAACAAGATGCATACCTGTTTCTTTAGGTACTTAGTCTCCTAATAGGTAGGTGGAGCTGACACTGATTCAGGTGCAACATAATATTCATTCAGACTGTGGAGCTCCCTGCCCATCAACATCAGACAAGCGCCATCGCTTTACACTTTTCAACACCTGCTAAAAAAATTTTATTTAAGCAAACCTATCTAGACGTATCTAGACTTATAGAACATTGACCTGTGTTTTAATCTGGCTTTTAGCTTATAGTTGCTTTTAATTATCTTTGAATGTTTGAAATAGATAACTGTTTTTTACCCTTCAGTAGGGTTGGCATGTTCCCAAAGATGAAAATCCGGACAAAGTTGTTGAGCTTTTTTGGGGGTGGAGTTTTTAGGCTTTTTGAAGGATTTGCCATTTTCAGAACCCATTTCCCAGAGCAGGAGAAACAAGCTTGTTCCCTGTTCCATGTGATGAATACCATATCTTCTCTCAGTCTCTTCTTTTCAAGGCTAAACATACTCAGCTCCTTCAACTGTTCCTCATAAGGCCTGGTTTCCGGACCCTTGATAATTTTGGTCACCCTTCTCGGCACACCTTCCAGCTTGTCAACATCCTTCTTAAATTGTGGTGCCCAGAACTGGACACAGTACGGTATTCCAGGTGTGGTCTAATCAAGGTAGAATAAAGGTAAAGGGACCCCTGACCATTAGGCCCAGTCGTGGCCGACTCTGGGGTTGCGGCGCTCATCTCGCTTTATTGGCCGAGGGAGCCGGCATACAGCTTCCGGGTCATGTGGCCAGCATTACTAAGCCGCTTCTGGCGAGCCAGAGCAGCACACGGAAACGGCGTTTACCTTCCCGCCGGAATGGTACCTATTTATCTACTTGCACTTTGACGTGCTTTCGAAGTACTAGGTTGGCAGGAGCTGGGACCGAACAATGGGAGTTCACCCCGTCGCAGGGATTCAAACCGCCAGCCTTCTGATCAGCAAGTCCTAGGCTCTGTGGTTTAACCCACAGAGCTACCCGCGTCCCTAGATACCTATTAGGTCCATTACCATATAGCGTACATTCAACACAAAAAAGAGAGAGAATTTGTTGTTGACAAAGGACAGCTGGACATATAAAGGGCCCCATTACCTTCAGTAGCTTAGGGCCTCATCAAACCTAAATCCAGCCCTGCCTAGGGAGTAATGGGGGAGCTACAAGCCAGTCCAGACAACTGCTTCATCAGACCCTTTACAAGTCTCTGGGTGTTCTCTTGTTCTGCTGTCCTTAATAAAGAAACTAGCTGTAAGCTAGCTGAGTATTTCTCTCTCTTCCTCTGACCTGTGAACCACCTGTTCTCCCTGTCGGCTCCCTGACAAGGAACATTTGGACTGATCCAAACAGGGTTCTTCCTACTTCCTTAATGGGATGCACTACCAGGTAAAGTGTGACTTGAGAACCTGTGGCGCTCTGGTTGTTGTTGGACCACAGCTCCTGCTATGCCAGGTCATAAGTCCTGCTGGCTGAGGCTGATGGGAGATGGAGTCTGTTATGTACTGAGTTGAATAGGATCCAAAATGCAGCAGTCTGATTGGTCCTAGAACAATAGGATTCAGAACGCAGCAGTCTGATTGGCCCTAGAACAATAGGATTCAGAATGCAGCAGTCTGATTGGTCCTAGAACAAAAGGAGCCAGAATGCAGCAGTCTGATTGGTCCACAGGAGCCACCTAATCCAGCACAAGGTGGAAGTGAACCCACAACCTGATTGGCCTACAGGAGAATCCCGGAATTAGCCAATCATGTGGGGCCCATTGTGTAAATAATGTATATAAAGCAGACATCCTGGGGGAACTTCCATTCCTCCTCACCACTATGAGCTGAATAAAGAGCATGAAATCCACTTTTTTTATATATCAGAGTGCCAGAGCATCTGGAGGGCTGCATGCTCCCCATCTCTGCCCTATATATTAAAGCTAACAAACCGAAGGATGACCGAGGGCGGGGAAATGACATTTCGACTCTTGACATTATGGCGTCAGAAAGACATATTAAAAAGACAAACAGACTCCAAAGGGAACATGATTGTTAAGGCTGGCTCAGGAGTATCGTATGTCTAGATCCGGCCGAGCCCATCCTCCTGAATTTGAATGCCTTCTTTCATTGTCTTCATTACTGTTGAAGACTTGTGATTTTCCTCCTCCTCCTCCTCCTCTGTTTACTTGTGTGGTGTGCCTTTACCTACTATCACAGCAAACAGCCAGAGAAGTCTCTTGCAAACAACACTGGGTGGGGGAGAACCTGTCCATTTTCCAAAGAAGGACTCTGAAACAAAATGCCTGTTTAGGTATTTGCTTTGGAGGCCAGACAAGGCTGGGCAAACATTGTATTATACATCTCTCTCTCTCTCTCTCTCTCTCTCTCTCTCTCTCTCTCTGGCATGCATGTGTTCCAAACTGGCAGAAGCAGAGGGGTATTGAATAGACAAAATTGTCCATTTCTGTCCATTTCTTATTTTTACAGTCTTAATATCCATTCATTTCTGCACCCATTTGCATTTTAAAAAATTGCAAAAAAAATTGTATTCATCATCATGTGCATTTCTTGAAATATGCGCATTTTGCAAGAAATTCCCCCCAGCGTCATGTATTTTTGTATGTTGCATTCACGGAGACATGCATTTTTCAACACACACTTTCCCCTAGTGTATCGTGTGTGGGTTTTTAATGCATGCTTTGGCTGGAAGGTTGCATAGCAAACTTTGGAGAAACGCAAATTTGGATAGAGAGCTGGGTTTCGGTTGTTAGGATACTGTGATGGGATGATGAGCTGCTTGTGCGTAAAAGCTTAGTCCCTCAGAGTTTGCTCAGCTTAGCAAGACTCTGTCTTTAGCGGAGCCCTTAAGCGTGGCTCCCTCAATCGCTGGCAGAATCCGACAGTGGGCGTTTACGGAATCTACTCCAGCATAAAAGCTCCTTGACGGAAACGCGTCGTCTGGATTCTCGGCGCGACAGTTTCCGGCGAGGAGTGGGTGTACCTATGGGAGGACCTGAGACTTCTCCGCTGTTATCGCTGGAAGACTCCCTGAGCCATTCCTTCGTTTCTCTCTCTCTCTGATCTCCCACTCTCCCCCTGCTGGTGCCTTCCTCCGCTGCTGAGTCTCTCCTGACTTCTGAGAGACCCTCCACCTCCTGCCTTTCCGATGGCAGTTCCCTGACAGATACCTTTCAAACAGTTCCCTGGGAAGATGGATTGATTATTAAACCACTCTGAATTGTAGCTCCAGAAGGGGAATAGGGAATCTCCTGACAACACTTTCAGCATAAATAACAAATTGCATTTCCCAGGATTATTGGGGGGGCATACTCTCCAACATTTCTCCAAGGAAAAGTGGGACATTCTGGGATCAAATCAGAAACTGGGACGGCTTCTGTAAATCTGCGACTGTCCCTGGAAAATAGGGACACATGACTGTTTAAACTGATATGCTACTGCTTAAAAACTTTTTTATTTTTATTTTGCAAAATTTATATACCGCTTGATTGTAATAAAACCTCAAAGCAGTTTACAAAAGGAGTGGTAGGGGGAGGGATAGGGGAGATAAGGAACCAGTTTGATTATGTTCCCCATTCCTGCAATAGAACATTAAGTCCAGAGTCTAAATTTAGGCCCCATATACAGTGGTACCTTGGGTTAAGTACTTAATTTGTTCCAGAGGTCCGTTCTTAACCTGAAACTGTTCTTAACCTGAAGCACCACTTTAGCTAATGGGGCCTCCTGCTGCTGCCTCGCCGCCAGAGCACGATTTCTGTTCTCATCCTGAAGCAAAGTTCTTAACCTGAAGGACTATTTCTGGGTTAGCGGAGTCTGTAACCTGAAGCGTATGTAACCTGAAGCATATGTAACCTGAGGTACCACTGTACACTGTCATACCTCGGGTTACAGCTGCTTCAGGATGCGTTTTTTCGGGTTGTGGACCACTGAAACCCAGAAGTACTGGAACGGGTTAATTCTGGGTTTCAGCAGTCGCGCATGCGCAGAAGTGCTAAATCGCAACCCATGCATGCGCAGATGTGGGTTGCAAACGCCGTGGGTTGCGAACGTGCATCCCGCATGGATCACGTTCGCAACCCGAGCATCCACTGTACTATAGATTTAACTGGGTGATTTTTTTTTACTGACAATTTTACTGTTCTATTCCTTTTGTAAACCATGCTGAAGTTTCATTGTAATGAAGATTATATTCATCTTGTGACCTAAGTAAAACAGGCATTCCACATCCCAGTGTCACAGCACCGGCACGAGGGGTGTGGCATATATAGTTCCAAAGGAGGCAAGGCAACATTCTTAAAACTAAGCTCCTTTGAAAGCCTTTTCTGATGCTCTAGTTCACGTCAATTCAGCCAGAATCAAAACTTCTGCCTTTCTCTGCCCTAAGGGCAGAGTCAGCTCCGCAGTGTGGCAACGCTAGAATGGCCATAGCTCAGAGTTAGAACATCCACCTTGCATGCAGAAAGTCCAATCTTCACCATCTCCAGGTAGGGCTGTAGCTTTGCAGAGGAAGTCTCGGATTCAACTCTGCATTTTTCAAGAATGCCTCCTGTATTCGCTCCTGGAGAGCCTTGGCCAGCCAGCGTAGACTGTTTTGTTCCCAAGCTTTCCCCCCTCAAAGACTACAGTACTTGAAAATTGCTGAAAACAATGTCCCTTAAAACACAAGTGCAACATAAGCCTAATAAAACAATATAAAAACAAAAGCAAGCAAAACATAGATTCAGAGGTCCAATCTTAGGAGTCGGGGAAAGCTTGGGCCAAAAGAGAAGTTGTTGTTGTTGTTGTTGTTGTTGTTGTTGTTGTTGTTATAGCAATGATAAACCTAGACAGCATCTTAAAAAGCAGAGACATCACCTTGCCAACAAAGGTCCGTATAGTTAAAGCCATGGTTTTCCCAGTAGTGATGTATGGAAGTGAGAGCTGGACCATAAAGAAGGCTGATCGCCAAAGAATTGATGCTTTTGAATTATGGTGCTGGAGGAGACTCTTGAGAGTCCCATGGACTGCAAGAAGATCAAACCGATCCATTCTGAAAGAAATCAGCCCTGAGTGCTGACTGGAAGGACAGATCCTGAAGCTGAGGCTCCAATACTTTGGCCACCTCATGAGAAGAGAAGACTCCCTAGAAAAGACCCTGATGTTGGGAAAGATGGAGGGCACAAGGAGAAGAGGACGAGATGGTTGGACAGTGTTCTCGAAGTTGCGGGAGGCAGTGGAAGACAGGAGTGCCTGGCGTGCTCTTGTCCAGGCGGTCACGAAGAGTCGGACACGACTAAATGACTAAACAACAACATTATTATTATTATTAATACCCCACCAATCTGACTGGGTTTTCCCAGTCACTCTGGCCACCTCCCAATAGAATATTAAAAACACGGTAAAACATCACACATTAAAAACTCCCCTAAACAGGGCTGCCTTCAGCTGTTTTCTAAAAGTCAGATAGTTGTTTATTTCCTTGACATCTGATGGGAGGGCACTCCACAGGGCGGGCGCCACTACCGAGAAGGCCCTCTGCCTGGTTCCTTGGTTCTTTATCAGACTTCTGAAGCCACTAATGGTTGTTGCTTTGTCACTGGCAAGGCGGAGGGTGTGCCATGGAACAGAGGCAAGAGCAGAAATTGCCTGTTTTGGGATCACCCTCCTATGATATTCTTCAGGGTGTGATGCCACAAGTAGGACTTCCCCCGATGATCTAAGTGATCTTACAGGTTTTTACAGAGACAGGCGGTTGTTCAAGTCACAGCTGTTCCCAAGCAGTTCAGGGCTCTGTATGTTAACAACAAGTCCTTGACTGCGCTTGACAGTTCCCTCAGCACAGGTGTAATATGTGTGCACCCGCAACTCATCAGCTTGGATGCGAGACTCTGGACCAACCGCAGTTTCCAAGGGAAGCTCCACACAGAACACACTGCAGTAGTCCAGCTGTGAGGTTACAAGCCTGTGAGCTAAAGTGGCACATAGTTTTCCTTTTCTTCTAGAATGCAGCCATATTGGGAGCAATTTGCTAATAAGTGTGTGTGTGTGTGTGTGTGAGAGAGAGAGAGAGAGAGAGAGAGAGAGAAAGAAAGAAAGAAAGAAAGAAAGAAAGAAAGAAAGAAAGAAAGAAAGAAAGAAAGATGTCTGACTCCTGTACCTTCCATTTTTGGTCTGCTAGCAGTTCCCCGACCCTCACTGTTTTTACCCTGCAGGGGAGGAAAGAGTTAAACTTTTATTCCATTTAGGGGTGTTGCAAGGGGTGAAAAGAACATGCTGGTAATTTACATTATCTTTTTCAGAAATCTCTTTGGAATGCAAGGCTGGCTATCAACACAAGGTGGCACTAATTAAGGTGAAATCTTTCAATCTGATCATTTAAGAATAATAACATGACAATGATACAGAGTTCAGCAGCTGGATTCGAATTAGGGGCTGGCTAAACCTCCCTGCAGCTGAATCCCAGATTATGTAGGGGAACTGCGGTTAGTCTGTGGTGAGGAAAACGAGCTCTGCACATGCTCACACAAACTCCATTTGCTGCTACTCTGCATATTCAAAGGCTGGGCCCTGGTGCTGACAGGTACTGCGGTTTGGTAGTTAAAAACTTCCTGAGTTGTGTGTCCAACTCAGTTGCACTCAGAACAGACCTTTCCCCCAAATATTCAGTTTACAGGTTTTTTTAAACAAACAGTAAATCTCTAGTTACAGATAGGTAGCCGTGTTGGTCTGCCATAGTCAAAACAAAATAAAAAAATTCCTTCCTCTGGAGAGACCTGGTCTGAACAAAGACATTGGATTCTTATCTCATTATACATGACAAAGCCATTTTTCACCTTCTCACCCCTTGCTTTTTCCTGTAAGACCTATTGCAGTCGTTAAGAGTCGTCAACAGGCTCATCACAGCTATCTGCCAATCACCCAATCCCACCACCCTTCTGAGTAATACCCCTCCCCACCTTCTCACTATATAGAAGGGTCTGGTGACTTCTGTTTCAGTGTATCTGAAGAAGTGTGCATGCACACGAAAGCTCATACCAAGAACTAACTTAGTTGGTCTTTAAGGTGCTACTGGAAGGAATTTTTGTAGTAAATCTCTAGACCCTTTGCTTATGCTTATTTTGCTACCATTGCATGGCGGGACTTCTTTGTGTGGGAGCATAATCTCCCAAGCATCCCGGGGGAAATGGGGCACCCCGTATTTCCATGTGAAATCACAGCGGCCATTTCAGGTGCCACAATCTCTCATAGTCTCGCGCCACAATCTGCCCCCCCCCCAAAGTGCTTTTCCTGGGCAAGATTGGGGTGTGGGTCACATGACCCATCTGGGAGCGCATCCCAGAAGACTCACATCCTGATTTTTCAGCTGGACGGTATGCGGGAAGCCAAGCCAGCCCTTTGATTGGCTGCTGTGCAGCTGCATCCCTGGCAGAACTCATCCCCAAGAGCCAATCACGCGTCTAGCTAGTGCAGCACCTGGGAATGGAAGTTGGAACTTCAAGGCCCCAGTCTTAGTTTGGGAGGCAGAAGCCTCTGCAATGTACTCCAGTTTCTTTTCTTTTCTTTTAAAAAAGTTTTTATTTCTACTTTTCAAGTTTATACATTTCATTAGTTTTACAATCAATTCAAAATTTCAAAGTTTGACTTCCTTCTCCCTCTTTCTGCAGTTCCTTAAATTTATTTTTTCATATCTTCTGCATATCCAAATTCATTTCACTCGTTCATTTCAATATCTACTGTACTGTGTGTGTGTATATATATATATGTATGTATGTATGTATGTATGTATGTATGTATGTATATGTGTGTGTGTGCACACACACACACACAAACACACCATATTTTTCGCTCTATAGGACGCACCCAACCATAGGATGAACCTTGTTTTAGAGGGGGAGAGCAAGAAAAAAAAATTCTCCCCCTCTCTGCTCAGTTCCCCTTCAGCGAAGCAGCAGGGGAAACGGAGCCTCTTCCATTTCTCCTCCCGCTTCACTGAAGGGGCGCTGTGCAGCTCTCCCTCTCTGCTGAAGCCAGGAGAGTCTTGCTCCCCCGGCTTCAGCAAAAGGAACCCGAAGCCTTTGGAGCACAGCGCAAGGTCCCGTGGCGCTCCAAAGGCTTCAGGCAGCTATCCCTGAAGCCTGGAGAGCAAGAGGGGTCAGTGCGCACCAACCCCTCTCGCTCTCCAGGCTTCAGCGAAAGCAACGCGAAGCCTCCGGAGTGAGGAGGGAGCGCTCCCTCTGTGCTTTGGAGGCTTCATGTTGCCATCGCTGAAGCCAAGGAGACTGCATTCGCTCCATAGGACGCACACACATTTCCTCTTAAATTTTGGAGGGGAAAAAGTGCATCCTATAGAGCAAAAAATATGGTGTGTGTGTGTGTGTGTGTGTGTATCCTCTTGTAAAACTGCAGGTTATCACAATAATCCTGCCAATGTTTTTATCTGTCTACAATTTATCTGTAAATATTCAATAAGCCATTTCCATTCTTTTATAAAAAGTTTCTTATCTTGATTTCTTATTCTTCCAGAAAGTTTTGCCATTTCTGCATATTCCGTAAGTTTTTGTATCCATTCTTCCTTTGCTGGGACTTCTGCTTCTTTCCACGTTGGGGCAAGTAGCATTCTTGCTGCTGTAGTTGCATACATAAATAAATTTCTATAAAATTTAGGTAATTCTGTCCCTATAATTTCCAGAAGAAAAGCTGCTGGGTTTTTTACAGAAGTTATTTTGAACATCCTTTTCAATTCATTATACATCATTTCCCAGTAAACTACAACACCACCACATTTGATAAAAAGAACCTTCCTTCTGTTTGCATTTCCAACACTTGTTTTAGATTTATACATTTTTGCCAGGTTACTCGGTGTCAGATACCAACGATATATCATTATCATATAATTTTCTCCTAAAGCATAACATGCTGTAAATTTTATATCCATATTCCACAATCGTTCCCATGCTTCTACATCTATTTATGCTCCAATTTCTGGTTGATTCCTCAGGGGCAGCCTGAACCATGGTGGGTAGTGGTCCCTTAGAGCAAATGGGACACTGCTAGTAACCACGGATAGCTGTTGTGAATTTATCCAGTCCTCCTTTAAAGCCATCCAAATTGGTGGCCATTGTTGCCTCCTGTGGCAGTGAGTTCCATAGTTTAACTGTGCTGTGCTAAACTTTCTTTTCTCTGTCCCAACTCTCCCACCCCCCACCCCTAAAATGCCTATTGCCTTCCATCCCACCTCTGGCAAGGTGATGACACAAAAGCACTTAACACTTTGTTTTTGTAATTTGATAAAAATTAAGTGCGGTTTTATTTACGTTTTCAGCTAAAGTTATTTCCAACATGAAATAACTTTAATTCAAACTCATTAAGCTCTTTATATTTCTCCTTTTTGTTGCGGCACACACAGATTTACGACACTCCCTTCTCCTTGTAGCCTGAGGCTCCGAGCCGCTTCGGTGCGCCCCTGCAGAGCTGCCTTCTACGACATCGCCTGATGCTGTCTCCCTTTGGTGAATAACCCTCGTCTCCCAACAACTTAATTTGCAAATGGCAACGGCATGCTAAGATGCTAATTTGTATGTACACGCTCGGCTTGTTCTTCAAGGTCTAGCTATATAATTTTCTCCCTGGCTGCCTCATCCCCTTTTGCGGGGATTTGAGCCAAGTCAGCAGAAAGGGTTGTCCATGCTTGTCTTTGGCACTTGGGCTTCTCTGATGAGAAGCCCAAATGGCTGACACCAAGTTGTGGCTTTCTAGTTCCCCCCACACCCTCCCAACCCCGGCGAGGCTGACTGCCAATGCTCGGAGCAAAGAATTAATGCCAAAGATTAAAAGCATCTCGTATACACCGGTGTCATATATAATTTCCACCCCGTTTCTCGGCTTTAATTATTTATACCCGTTTTGGGGGGAAAACAGCCTCCGGCATTTTCTTAAACGCTGCCTGCCTCTCGGTTCTGAGAACAACCAGAAAGGAAGAGGAAGCTGTTCTGATGCGTCGGTGCACATCCAAGTAGGACCAAGGGACCTGCAATTTGGTGACTGGGCTCATCGTATTTTGCTTGGAATCGATGCGATTGCAGCTGCAACAAATCCTAACCCTTCCTCTCACCACCAGATGCACAGCGGGAATGGGCTCGCAGCATCTCTGAATGCAGGCCGTGCTGTCTGGGGTAGATGGGAATTCAACGATATAAGGCTCTAACAGCAAGAGGCTTTTGGGGTTACCTAGGAGGAGCCTTCAGGGGTGTCCTGGTGCATCTGGGAGGGGAATGGTGGCTGCCAGACAGCTTTCCGGGTCATGTGGCCAGCAGGACTAAACTGCTTCTGGTGCAATGGAACACCATGATGGAAACCAGAGCGCATGGAAATGCTGCTTACCTTCCCACTGCAGCGGTACTTATTTATCTACTTGCACTGGCGTGCTTTTGAACTGCTAGGTTGGCAGGAGCTGGGACAGAGCAACACGAGCTCACCCTGTCGCAGGGATTCGAACCGCCGACCTTCTGATTGGCAACCCCAAGAGACTCAGTGGTTTAGACCACAGCGCCACCCAAGACTACAGGTTGAATTCAACTAAGACATTGTGCAAGGGAACACTGGCACCAACTCTGGGGGGCCCTGGGGGCCCGGATACACATCAAAATTTTGTTGTGGGTGCTCAGCATCCACTCAGCAGGGCCTTGGATGCGACTTCTGGGTCCTGTTTGAGGCCTTGGGAGACCTTGGAAGCAGTGTCCCACGCCTTGCAGGGCCTCTGACTCCACTTCTGGGGGGGACGTAACATGACGTCATGATGTCACATTACATTGGCGCCACTGGGCACTCATGATCTGCGGCCCAAGTTGGCGCCCCAGAAGGGGAATGACCTGCTCATGCAACAGAAGAAGAAGAGTTTGGATTTGATATCCCGCTTTATCACTACCCAAAGGAGTCTCAAAGTGGGGTGAGTGGGGCTGAGAGACTTCAAAGAAGTGTGACTGGCCCAAGGTCACCCAGCAGCTGCATGTGGAGGAGCGCGGAAGCGAACCCGGTTCCCCAGATTACAAGTCTACCGCTCCTAACCACTACACCACACTGGCTCTCCCCTCCACCTCTTCCCAGAACTTCCCCTCCATCTCTTCCCTCCCTCTGTAGATCACTACATGCTTCCAAATCTGCTTCAAATGGTTTGGAGACCCCTTGAGCAGATTTTTTTTTGGGGGGGGGGAGCTTGTGCAGCGATAGGAGAGGAAGATGAAGTTCCATTGGGTGAGCTGGTGGCCTTCTAATTGTAAAATGACTTCACTGGACTTCACAGCCATGGCAGATTGTATCCATGTGGCTCTGGGTGCCCACATGAAAGGTCCCACTTCCAGGAGCCCATTCTCACCTTCCCTCAAAACTCCAAAACTTAAAGCTTCCCATGGAAATGGCATCAGAGGTAGCACAGGGAGGGATCCACACTGTGATTTCAGCTGAACATCAACCTGTTTATCTTTGCCCTAGGTGGGACTCATGGCCTGACGTGGACAGAAGCAGAAGGTTCAACCCTTGTGTTTCTCAAAATTTCCAGGAACTTTGGCACCACTTAAATATACTTTTCCAGAAAGGGATGGTGATAATATTTACTTAGCAACTGCATCACGGGGATGACACTGTTGGTTAGAGTGCCACCACTGAGCGAATGATCACGCAGCGATGATTGATTCTGGCCATTGTGAGTGTAGCAGAGAGAGAGAGAGAGAGAGAGAGAGAGAGAGAGAGAGAATATGCTTTGAATTTCCAAAGAGTGGATGGCCTTCCTTAGGGAGGTGCCTCCTCAGTTCCTGAGCTGAGGGAGCTTTGATGGATTCATCCTGGGATGAACAATACTCAGGGCAGAGAAGGGTCATCATAGCTCAATGATAGAGCATCTGCTTTGCATGCAAAAGGTCCCAAGTTCAAGCCCTGGTATCTCTAGGTAGGGCTGGGAGAGAACTCCTGCCTGAAACCCTGAATAGCTGCTGCCAGTCAGTGTAGACCAGGGGTCAGCAAACCTTTTGAACAATTTGGGGCAATTAAAATGTTAAAAGTTACCGTATTTCTCGCTCTATAGGACACACCTGACCATAGGGCGCACCTAGTTTTCAGAGGGGGAAATCAAGGGGGAAAATATGATCCCCCCCCCCCAAGCTCTGGGAGCTGCAGACAGGCTGCAGGCAGCCTGTGCGCTTCTCCCAGACCTTCTCCCTGCTTTTGCGGGAGGTGGGGGAATTCCCCCATCTCCCGCAAAAACCCACAGGAGGGAGAAGGGACTAACTCGGCTAGTCAGTCCCTTCTCCCTCCTTGGGGAAAAGCCCCCAAGAGCGGCATGCTCTTTAAAGGGTGCGTGGCTCCTGTGGGCTTTTCTAGAGGTGGGGGAAGGGACTGATGCAGCCGCGTCAGTCCCTTCTCCCTCCTGGGGAAAAGCCCGCAAGAGCCACATGGAGCTTGTGTGCGGCTCTTGGGGGCTTTTCCCGCCTCCCTCCCTCCTGCATTCGCTCCATAGGACGCACACACATTTCCCCTTGCTTTTTAGTAGGGAAAAAGTGCGTCCTATAGAGCGAAAAATACAGTAAATAAACCTTGTGGATGGAGGAGTGTTAACGTATATAAAATTGTACATATGGTTGATTTGAATATGTTATTATTGATTATGTATACCCAATGTATCAGCCACCTGGGGGATTTCACTGTTCGTGTTTGGTTGTTGGTAAAAAATATGTTTTTTATCATATTAGCTGGAGGAGACTCTTGAGAGACCCATGGACTGCAAGAAGATCAAACCTATCCATTCTGAAAGAAATCAGCCCTGAGTGCTCACTGGAAGGACAGATCCTGAAGCTGAGGCTCCAATACTTTGGCCACCTCATGAGAAGAGAAGACTCCCTGGAAAAGACCCTGATGTTCGGAAAGATGGAGGGCACAAGGAGAAGGGGATGGCAGAGGACGAGATGGTTGGACAGTGTAAATTTGGTATTAAAATTCTCTATAGGAAATTTACAAAACAACTGATTTTACCTTTTTAAAATGGCATCAGAAAGGATGCAGAAAACAAAGACACTTTTCTAAAACAACCTTAAGCTTGGTTAAAAGTAATGTTTTGTTTTAAACTAAGTATCAGATCTAATTTCCAAGTGCTATTCTGTCCACTCCCAAATAGCACCCACCGCAAATTCTTTGTACAACCCCTACCTATTTCCACACTGTCGGATCAAACCTTTTTTCACTTTTATAAAGTTTTATAGAAGACAGGAGTGTCTGGCGTGCTCTGGTCCATGGGGTCACGAAGAGTCGGACATGACTAAACGACTAAACATCAACAAACTTTTATAAACCATTTATGCCATGGGTGATCAAAACGAAAACATATGAAGCTTCCTCATATTGGGACAGACTATTAGCACATCTAGCTCAGTACTGGGAAGGGCCATAGCTTAGTGAGAGTTCATCTGCTTGGCATGCAGAAGGACTCAAACTTAATTCCTGGCACTTCCTGGTAGGGCTGGGAGAAAACTCGGCCTGGAACCCTATGGCCTATGCCCAGTATCCTGCAGCAGTGAATTCCACAAGCGCTTGCATGTTCATTGAGCGATGGATTGCAGTATTCCTGCAGCCACTGGGGAGTGGCAAAGATTCTGACTGGGCAAATTATCCTGGGAGGCGGGAGGTGCCATATTCTTCAGCAGCCCAAATCCAAAAGCAGCTGGTATTGTCTCTGAACTGGAATTTCCTGTAAGCATTGCACTTCTCGCAATAAAAATGAAAACACTCAGGAAGCAGCTGTGCATATGGCAAAACACTTTTTTTTTAAAAAAAAAAACCCTACTAGCTGGGCATTTTCCTTCCCATCCATTTTTCAATCCCCCCCTCCTTCTTTCCAATTGCCTAAATCCTGTGCAAACAACTTCATTTTCACCAGCTTCCCAGCCAAGAGAAACATCTCTGGGAGGTGGGGGTTGGGGGAGGAGGTGGCGATCGGCCCCAACCACACACCATATTGTCTAGGAATAAGGGGAACGGGGATTATAAACTGAAAGCTGAAAAATGTCTTAAGGTTTTATCGGCCGCAGAGTAAACAGATAAAGTGGGAAACCAATCTCTGCTTTCCTGAAACGGCAATAATGGGCCGATAATCTTATAAACGAACACATTTCCTGCGATTGAAGGGGAAAGGAGGGACGCCGTGTACTGAACAGAGCACAATCGTGGCACGAGAAAGAAGTGGTGCACACAATTCCATGTGTGCCAGCTTTTAACATATTCAAATCTACAAATGATGGTATTTAGTTCTACAGATTGTGATGCGGAGCGATAATTCCCAGAGCGGTTTAACAAACAATCCCTTCTTCCCAGGGAACTCTGGGAATTGTAGCTCTGTGTAGGGAACTGGGGCGGCGTGTTGACTCCTGAGAACTCCCTACTCTCTTACTCAGAGTAGACAACACTACACAAGATGCACACACAGGGCAAATTCATACCATACATTTTGAGCACAACACTACTCATGCTGTCAGTATTTATTATTTAGCCATTCTTTCATCCGTGGCATTGCATTTATGAATTGCTTCCCATCGACCTCCCAAAGCAATTTAGTAATGAAAAACAGCAAAAGCACATTTTAAAAGCAATCTGATATCGCTTAGCTCTTCCAGAGACGATTTCCAGAGACAAAGGCCACATTCAAGACTTTCTACCCGGACACTGAGGTCCAGCACCGAGGGCCTTCTGGCGGTTCCCTCACTGCGAGAAGCCAAGTTACAGGGAACCAGGCAGAGGGCCTTCTCGGTAGTGGCACCCACCCTGTGGAACGCCTTCCCACCAGTGTCAAAGAGAACAACAACTACCAGACTTTTAGAAGACATCTGAAGGCAGCCCTGTTTAGGGAAGCTTTTAATGTTTGATGTATTATAGTATTTTAATATTTTTTTGGAAGCCGCCCAGAGTGGCTGGGGAGGCCCAGCCAGATGGGCGGGGTATAAATAATAAATTATTATTATATTATTATGCATTTTAGCACTATCAAAAAAAGGTAACGGTAAAGGACCCCTGACAGTTAAGTCCAGTCGCAGACCCTGGGGTTGTGATGCTCATCTCGCTTTACAGACCGAGGGAGCCGGCGTTTGTCCGCAGACAGTTTTTCCAGGTCATGTGGCCTGCAAGACTAAGCTGCTTCTGGTGCAACGGAACACCGAAACCAGAGCAGTGCACGGAAATGTCGTTTACCTTCCAGCTGGAGCGGTACCTATTTATCTACTTGCACTGGTGTGCTTTCAAACTGCTAGGATGGCAGGAGCTGGGACCGAGCAACGGGAGCTCACCCTGTCGCGGGGTTTGAACCACTGACCTTCTGATCGGCAAGCCCAAGAGGCTCAGTGGTTTCGACCACAGCACCACCCTAATCCCCTTTAGCACTATCACACCCCCTTAAAAAGTCATGCCTTTCCCCCCCCCCCCAAGAATTCGGGGAGCTCTTGTTTGCTAACGATGCTTTGAGTTGTCCGGAGGCCTCTGTTCCCCTCACAGAGTTCCCTGGGAAGAGGAATTGAGTGTCAATCTGGGAATTGTAGCTCTGTGAGGGGAAGAGGGGTCTCCTAAAAAAACTCTCAGCAGTTTTAACAAATGACACTTCTCAGAATTCTTTGGGAAGAAGTGGTACAAGAGTTCATTAAATGGATGGTGCAGAGGGGCCTGAGTCATGAAGAAGGCTTTCATATATTTAGCTGGCTTGGGGGCGGTGCACCTAATTTCACTGCCTGAGGCAAAAAATGGAAAGGTGCTGCCCCTCTCTATCCTTTCTCCATGTCTGCAGAAACCTCCTTCACTTGGATTGTGCAGTGACACCTTCAAAGCAGCGAAAATGACATCAAGTTCCAGTTCTCACAGAGCTCTCAAGAGATCTCACGGAGTGCATGAGATCTCATGAGATTTGGGCAGAAGTGGTGGAAGTAGCCTCTTGGGCTTCCAATGCCCGAGGCAGCCATCTTGTGGGTGGGCCAGCCCTGAGCATGTTGTTATAAACAGAAAAGGAGGTTGATAATCAGCCCAAGTTGGTAGGGCCTGTGGTGCAGGACAGATATGAGGGGAGAGAGACTTTCTGCTGTCCATCAGGCAATGACTTTGAGAACTTCCCAGAAGCAGTTGGGAAGAGAGAAGAGGAGTTCAGGGATATTTTTTGAAAATAATTTTATACGTTGTGTGTCCTTGTTTCTCAATTTGACCCTTTTACATGGTTTGGTATGTTTTATGGTAATTTTATGCACTGTGACTTGCCATTATTTTTATTGTTTATAGTTTAGTAATTCTTTACTGTAATTAATAAGTGCAAACTTTGATTTTTATTTGCTGATATTTAATTTTACTGTTTACTTTTATATTCTGATGGTTCAATGAATATTGCTTTATTCGATATAAGTTGTTTAATTGAAAGTTACTGTGTTTTATTTATTTTTTGTATCGGATCAGATTGTTATTACATATGCGATCTTTGCTGTCTATGTTGTTGTTTCTTCAACTTGCAAACTCCTTGTGTACAGGAATATAGAAAGGCGGTATACAAATTAAAAGTGAAATGAAATGAGGGACTTCAGTTCCCAGGCACCAAATGCAGCTCTCCACGCCTAAGCCTAAGCCTTATTATGCCTTCCCCAGTCACATGCCCTCCACCCAGAATATGTCTCTCTTCAATCCTGTTTCATATTCTCCTTAAGCATTTCTCCCTCACTGGAAAGTGCCCTTGTACGCTGATAACGACTCTTGTTTGCCTGGATTGAGTGTCTGTAGAAACCCATGTAATAAGAATTCTAAGGTCCCAAATATAAAATAAACATTCATAAATGTACAAGGCAAACACATGCATAAGTATATAGACCACATGTCTGAAATAGTACAGGAGAGCAATTCTAAAGCCATTTTGACACCTGGCTTGAGAGCAGTACATGTGAAAAGGATCTAGGAGTCTTGGTTGACCACAAACTTGACATGAGCCAACAGTGTGATGCGGCAGCTAAAAAAGCCAATGCAATTCTGGGCTGCATCAATAGGAGTATAGAATCTAGATCAAGGGAAGTAATAGTGCCACTGTATTCTGCTCTGGTCAGACCTCACCTGGAGTACTGTGTCCAGTTCTGGGCACCACAGTTCAAGAAGGACACTGATAAACTGGAACGTGTCCAGAGGAGGGCAACCAAAATGGTCAAAGACCTGGAAACGATGCCTTATGAGGAACGGCTAAGGGAGCTGGGCATGTTTAGCCTGGAGAAGAGGAGGTTAAGGGGTGATATGATAGCCATGTTCAAATATATAAAAGGATGTCACATAGAGGAGGGAGAAAGGTTGTTTTCTGCTGCTCCAGAGAAGCGGACACGGAGCAATGGTTCCAAACTACAAGAAAGAAGATTCCACCTAAACATTAGGAAGAACTTCCTGACAGTAAGAGCTGTTCGACGGTGGAATTTGCTGCCAAGGAGTGTGGTGGAGTCTCCTTCTTTGGAGGTCTTTAAGCAGAGGCTTGACAACCATATGTCAGGAGTGCTCTGATGGTGTTTCCTGCTTGGCAGGGGGTTGGACTCGATGGCCCTTGTGGTCTCTTCCAACTCTATGATTCTATGATTCTATGACTCTCCCAAACCATTTTGACTCTCCCAAATACTTCTGTGCAAGGAGGAAGGAAATGGGAAAGCCTCTCCATTGTCTTTTGCTTACCTGTCTTAAGGGCGTATTTATGTATGGCTAGCCCGTGACCTGGATTCAGGAATTAAAGTATTTACCATCACAAAAGAATGGCCGGCTGTCCAGGTAAAGCAACCAGTGATCATTAACAGATATCCTGGCAAACAGGATTTCTGCTGGAGACTGCCTCCTTCTGTGATGTATGTATGATGTTTTGGGGGGTAGTCTTGGGCTACGGGGTGGGCAATTTCAAAAGTCTATATAAGGGCTTGCACACCATTGTTCTGGGTTCCTCCTCCCTCCTGCGTGTGGTGAGTAAAGATCCTGTTGCAACAGTTTAATAAAGATCAGGCTCACTAGCTGCTTTGCTTCTCAATATTCTCTGGTTGGCCTCTGTTATATTCTCCTACCAATAGGGAACCCACTTAAGGACTCTATACGGGCTCTTGGATACCCCATAAGGGGAAAGGAGCATGTTTTTTCTATAACACCAGCTTACTGTGCAAAAGGCTCAGCATTGTGCCTCTCAACAACAGGTGCTGGGAAGTGGGAAAAGTGCTGTTGGACTTGCGCCCTGCTTGTTTGCTTCCCACAGGCATCTGATTGGCCATTTTGAGAACAGGATGTTGGACTAGATGAGCCATCGGCCTGATCGTGGGCGCCAGGTCCTGGGGGATGGAGCCCTTTTGGAACCACCCCCACCCGCACCCCAACGTTGAAAAAGTGTGGAGGCCAAGGGTGGCACAGCTCCAGCGGCCAGCTTCTTCTCCTCCTCCTCCTGCCGCAGAAGAGGAGGGTAAAAGCAGACTCCTGTTTGTGGCAGTGCCAGGGGACGCTGTGGCTGCCGCATTCGACATCCTGACATCACACAAGCAATGTCACATACAATGTCACCCCAATCGCCCGCACAAGCTGGTGCCTCTGGGCCTGATCCAGCAGACTTCAATAATAATAATAATAATAATAATAATAATAATAATAATAATAAATTATTATTATTATTTATACCCCGCCCATCTGGCTGGGCTTCCCCAGCCACTCTGGGTGGCTTCCAACAAAAGATTAAAATACAGTAATCCACCAAACATTAAAAGATTCCCAAAACAGGGCTGCCTTCAGATGTCTTCTAAAAGTCTGGTAGTTGTTTTTCTCTTTGACACCTGGTGGGAGGGCATTCCATAGGGTGGACGCCACTACCGAGAAGGCCTTCTGCCTGGTTCCCAGTAACTTGGCTTCTCGCAGTGAGGGAACCGACAGGAGGCCCTTGGAGCTGGACCTCAGTGTCTGGGCTGAACGATGGGGGTGGAGATGCTCCTTCAGGTATACTGGACTGAGGCCGATTAGGGCTATAAAGATCAGCACCATTGTGCTCGGAAACGTACTGGGAGCCAATGTAGGTCTTTTGTGTTCTTATGGTTATCAATGCATTTTCCCAAGAGTGAACGGAAATTCGAGCTGAACGGACCTTATCTGGTACAATTCCCCTTGCCGAAACAAAATGAAAAAATTCCTTCCAGTAGCACCTTAGAGACCAACTAAGTTAGTTACAGTGGTACCTCGGGTTACGTACTTAATTCATTCCAGAGGTCCGTTCTTACCCTGAAACTGTTCTTAACCTGAGGTACCACTTTAGCTAATGGCGCTTCTCGCTGCTGCCACACGATTTCTGTTCTCATCCTGAAGCAAAGTTCTTAACCTGAAGTACTATTTCTGGGTTAGCGGAGTCTGTAACCTGAAGTGTATGTAACCTGAAGCGCATGTAACCCGAAGTGTATGTAACCCGAGGTACCACTGTATTGGTATGAGCTTTCATATGCATGCACACTTCTTCAGATACGATTCCCCTTGCGTATCTAAACGCATGCTCCCTCAGCCTCCTTGCCCTGGCTGATAAATCTCAAGGAGAGTCAACAACCCCAGTACAAACCAATGGTTGCCAGTTACATTCCTTCAAGACATTGCAGGGCCTCCTTCCAGATTCTGCTGCTGGTATGCAGAACCGTATGAGCAGGTGATTATCCTGCTGCCAAAAGTGCAAATTCCTTAGACGAATGTCTAAGGAAACACATGGCAGAAAAAGTACCTCGGGCTTTGGCAAGGGACGCTCAACCTCAATGTACCCATTCTGGCTTCCTAGTTGCAGAATGGAAAGAAGGGGTGAGTATCATGCTGGGAGCACGAGGAATACCTGTGGTTTTTGTTTTTTCTGGTCATTTCACAATTCTGAGGGATGGCAAGGAGCCAACTGAAGACTGGGCTTCTCAAATGGATGACCAAATGCCTATAGGAAGCCTAGAACAGGAGCTGTGTTTTCCAGAGACTGGGATTCAGAAGCATCTGGAAGCAGAGCAGAGCCATTGTGTCAAGTAGCCATTGAACTGAATGTGTATGCCAAAGGCAGCCAAAGTAACTCATACCCTTCAGCATTTCTCTGATGAAAATAGGAGCGTCCTAAGGAAAAGTGGGAAGGGACGTGGGTGGCGCTGTGGGTTAAACCACAGAGCCTAGGACTTGCCGATCAGAAGGTCGGCAGTTCGAATCCCCGCGACGGGGTGAGCTCCCGTTGCTTGGTCCCTGCTTCTGCCAACCTAGCAGTTCGAAAGCACGTCAAAGTGCAAGTAGATAAATAGGTACCGCTCCGGCGGGAAGGTAAACGGCGTTTCCGTGTGCTGCTCTGGTTCGCCAGAAGCGGCTTAGTCATGCTTGCTACATGACCCGGAAATTGTACGCCGGCTCCCTTGGCCAGTAAAGCAAGATGAGCGCCGCAACCGCAGAGTCGGTCATGACTGGACCTAACGGTCAGGGGTCCCTTTACCTTTACTTTAAGTAAAAGCGGGACATTCCGGGATCAAATCAGAAACCAGGATGTGTCCTGTGAATCCAAGACTGTCCCTGGAAAATAGGGACACTTGGAGGGTCTGGCGACTCCCTCCAGATGTTGTTGGACTCCAGCTGTTGTAGGAAAAGTGGGGTCTCTACGCGGTGACGCAAGTCAAAACAGGGAGCCCTGGAGGGCTTTTTGGCATCATGTCCAAATATCGAATGTGTTTCTCTGCTTACTTTTGCCTGTGGTCTGGATTCATGTTGGTATCTGGCCCCCAGAAACTTGCTTAGATGGGAATGTGGACCTCAGGATGAAAAGGGTTCTCCACCCTTATGTAGGGAAAAGGGAGATGGGGGAGGAGAGAGATTGTGTGTGTGTGTGTGTGTGTGTGAGAGAGAGAGAGAGAGAGAGAGAGAGAGAGAATGGAACAATTCATTAAAAAATGACTGAAGGGATTCAGAGACCGTCTGGCACCTACCCTTGGCTCAACGTACAAGCCATGTAAACAGTTCTGGTCCTCGATTCCTGTTTGCCTTGAGTGTGAGAGAGACACATGAGGAAAAAGAAAAAAGTAGTTAAACAAATGAGTCAAGCCTACCGGCCCAGCCAAGTAGGTTAAGCCTTAACATAATGTTTTCTTCTATTATTTCCCTCCTTTCTTTTCTTGCTGTTCCCACAGCAATAACTAAATATTGACACAGTCCATTTGCCAAACGAGAAAAACCAGCGGATGAATAAATATGAAATCAGACGCATGGGTTTTCCAAGTCGACTGTTCACTTGGGCAGCTAAATTTCACGCCGACAACCAGTGTTGCCTTGAAAGCGGAAGCATGGGGCTGGATCGACCTTATACGAAGCATATTCTGGAGCAGGCCCCTGGCCAAAAAAGGAAGCCCCGTTGATGTAGAACCTAGCCACTCTTCTAGAGTAGCCTTTTCCAGCATGCTGCTTTCCAGGTGTTCTGGAATGCAACTCCCATCAGTTGGCGGTGGCCAGGGATGGAGAAGACATTTGATTCAGTTTCCATTCAAAGCCAAATCTCTCAAGTTCTTGCTTTCAGAAACCATAGATGGACCAAAACACATCACTGCCCCACCTTCAAGCAGCCCCACACCTGCCTGCCTACAGCCAGTTCATGGAGTCTGCTCCTGGCTGTCAACATCTAATAATAATAATAATGATGATGATGATGATGATGATGATGATGATGATGATGATAAGTGTTAAGTTGTGGGTGAACATATCAGACGACACAGCAATTCTCCAAAGCAGCTCTTTATTTGTAAGCTGGAACAGAACTGAACAGCAAATAGCTCAGTCGGCCTGCTTTTATAGGCAGCCGGCTATCAACATTGTAGCAACAACAACCCAGGGTTTCCCGCCTAAAGTAACTGACGTGGACCTGAGTGAAAACTATCTACACAATACCGCTGGTGACCAGGGTGTGAACTTCAATACACTCTGGGCAGCTTCCAACAAAAGATTAAAAATACATTAAAGTATCAGTCATTAAAAACTTCCCTAAACAGGGCTGCCTTCAGATGTCTTCTGAACATCAGATAGTTGTCTATTTCCTTGACATCTGATGGGAGGGCATTCCACAGGGCGAGCGCCACGACCGAGAAGGCCCTCTGCCTGGTTCCCTGTAGCTTTGCTTCTCGCAGTGAAGGAACAGCCAGAAGGCCCTCGGCACTGGACTTCAGTGTCTGGGTTGAACGATGGAGGTGGAGACGCTCCTTCAGGTATACTGGGCCGAAGCCATTTAGGCTTAGTCTCAAGGTTGCCTTTGGAGAATTTATCAGGGAAGATGATGCTTCAACCTTTGGTGGCCTCTCGGTTTTCTGCCCTACCAATCCCAGACATCACCACCCAACCACCAGAATTAACGTAAGAACCTTGAACCTGTCCCTGTAGCAAATTGGTAACCAGGGCAGCCAAGGGTTGCCATATGTCCTCTTTTAATCAGAGTATTGCGAAAGAATGATGTCAACCAACATTTGATGATCTTCTACACAATAGAAAGTGTCCTTTCATACTGCATCACGGTGTGGTACGCTGGTTTGACATCAACTGATAGGAAGTGCCTACAGAGGGTGGTGAATACAGCACAAGATATTATGGGCTGTCCTGTGAATCCACTGGATGAAATAGCAGAAGAACATTGCCTCAGGAGAGTGAGGAAAATTCTCAGAGGTGATTCAAACCCTGGCCGGCACTTTCTTGATCTCCTGCCCTCAGGCAGAAGATAAAGAAGCATGATTAGTCGCACCAACAGGGTAAAGAACAGCTTCTATCCGTGGGCTGTTAGGCTGCTGAATGAAAAGATAACAACAGGGCAACTGACTTTCAGGTTTGGTGTGTGTGTCAGTAAATGAGGGGAATTAAGACTAAGAGAGCTGAGTAGGGGCTGCTCGTGTAATCTCACTGTATGCAAGTTGTACAAGTGACAATAAAGTATTTCAAAATTTCAAAATATTTCCAATTTCAAATTTAAAGCCACCTGACCCAGAAAATTGTCTGTGGACAAACGCTGGCTCCCTCGGCCTGAATCGAGATGAGCGCCACACCCCATAGTTGCCTTTGACTGGACTTAACCGTCCAGGGGTCATTTACTTTTACCTTTAAAGGGACACGCCCTCTTTTTCTTTCTTTCTTTTTTCTTTTTTTTTAAATATTTGCTTTATTAACAATCTCTTATATCACATGACACATTTCATATAGCATATCTCGTATAACATATACATATAGATATGTATTGTACATCTTCTTGAGTAAAGATATATATAATCTGTGTAAACACAAACCATATACAAGTTGTATTATGATTACGTACATAAATTAAACTAATTCGTACTTTTACTATCTTTTATTGTCTTATCTATTTATTAACATGAATTAAAGAAAGAAAAAACCAGAAAAAATTAAAAGGGTGTAGTTGGACTTCCTATCATTTCCCAGTTTATGGCCTTATTCTAGTAATGAATATACCTAACATTACTGAGTTATTCTTTATATTCCTTCTAATACATTCTTACAACAGTTAGTACCTTTTGACTTTATTTCTCATAAGTTTCACTATATAAGGGTCAATCAAATGCTTCCATAAACGTTATACCACTGTTTTCATGCGTAGAGTCGTCATAGTGATCCATAGTTAGAATAAAACAAAATCATTATAAATTAATTTGGAGATGGTATTTAACACCAGTCAGATTAAATCATATAAACAAGGAATATTTGGTGTTATGTTGGAGGGGGTGCCAGGAAACAGGGAAATATGTTCACATATGGTGGGAGTGTAAATATGTGCAATTTTTGGGGCAAAGGATGTTTGAGGAGATAACAGAAATCACTGGGTTAAAGCTGACCAAAAGTCCAGAGATAGCATTATTATCAATTTATGATGGGATGGAAGGTTACAGGCTATGAAGGACCTGCTCACAAATTTATTGACAGCTGCACGAGTTATTATAGCTAGGAAGTGGAAGGGGCAAGCAGAATATCAAATGGAAGAATGGTGTAAAGAGGTGTGGGATATAGCTAATAATGATGAATTAACATGTGCCATTAAGGTAAGACGGGGAATATGCAGGAGAAATGATTTTGAGCAGATATGGAGGCTGTTTGTGGAATTTGTACTGTTAAAACGGAAAGGGGTCAAACCATCGCAAGAGGTGTTGAATTTTGGGGACATTGGGTAGTTACAATGGAGTGGTCTCAGTGGTGGGGTGCACATTTTTATTCTTATTTATGATTATTAGTTTGTCAAAATAAAATACCGTATTTTTCGCTCTATAAGACGCACCAGACCACAAGTCGCACCTAGCTTTTGGAGGAGGAAAACAAGAAAAAAATTATTCTGAATCTCAGAAGCCAGAACAGCAAGAGGGATCGCTGCGCAGTGAAGGCAGCAATCCCTCTTGCTGTTCTGGCTTCTGTGATAGCTGCACAGCCTGCATTCGCTCCATAAGACGCACACACATTTCCCCTTACTTTTTAGAAGGGAAAAAGTGAGTCTTATAGAGCAAAAAATACGGTAAATAAAAAGTTGAAGTTGGCAAACGTGTCCTCTTTTTTTGCTCTTCAAACTATGGCAACCCTAGCAAATTATCACCCTCATCCCAATATGCAAACGTATTGTAGCCTCCAGCTATCACAAGCCAACACCATCCATAATAAGATGCTGACACTATCCACACGGATTTCTCTCTCTGCCGTTGCATCTTCTCTGCCCCAACAGGTGCTCCCTAGTTCCCTCGGGGCTGTGAGACAGTCTCTCCCCCCTGAGAAATCAACGTGGTTTTCCAGCAAAGCCTGGGTTTTTCACACTACTGTACATCTGTCCTGAGTAAAGCAAGAAGAGATGAAGTCAGACTCAAGGAGGTTCAAAATGTTAGGCTGCGGCTTAATCAGGATTAGAACCTAGGATTTTCCGAGATTAAGCTCGATGAGAAAGTGGGATTTGCCTAGATCAGTCCGTTACTTGCTCTAACGACGGCTGGACACAGTACTTCTCCTTGGGGTTCAGCAGGGAAAGGATTGCAGGGGAAACTAACCACATTAGTCTCTTGTGAAAACAGCAGAGCATCAGGTGGCATCTTAAAGGCTGGCCATTTTATTCTGGCATTGGATTTCACAGACTACAGCATCGTGTGCTTCTCGCTGAATATTTCCATCTGCTTTTTTTTTAGACTCCGCAAGTATGTGATAGACAGTCGATCTGCAAAGGTATCTTGATGCACAGCTAATTATATCATACTTAGTACACCCATAATTGCTGCTTCGTTTGCTTTGTGCTGCTTCCAAAGTAATAAAAAAATGTAGAGTTAAATTATATCATACTTCAGACACCCATAATTGTGATTCATTTGTTTTGTGTTGATGCCAATGTAAGGAAAACTGCAAGCTCCCCACTTTAAAGTCTCTGTAAGTTGTAGTTGTTCCTCCTGGAACTGCTCATAGCTCATCATGTTATAACTTTGCATTATAGTCCATATTTTTCTCTTCCAGTGGTCTGCTGGTGGGACTACCTGTCTTCCTGTTCTATAGCTTTATTGTACCTTTGTTTTGCTCTGTCTTCTATTCCGCTCCTGAATTTTGCTTTGTTATTGGCATCTGTCTGTCTCAGGAGTCAATTGAGGGAGGAGTGTGGCTTTGGGGGCGAAGTCAAAATGTTGGTCAGGTGGAGCTAATAACTTGTAACTGCTGCCTCCTGGATTTTTTTTAGTTGTGTTTCTAGCACCAAAGTGACCTTCCCAGGGTGCAAGCCTGGGCAGTGTGTCTGGAGGTCCTGATGACTGATGTGATCCGAAGGAAAGGAAAGCAACTCCACTCCGTATTTGTGTAGGGTTTATGCCTTAGCCTTTTCTTTTGTGTGTTCAGATCCAGAAACCTCCCCCCCTAAATAAATTCACACATGACTCAAATTTTGGTTTTGGTTTTTGGCAGAATTTAGGCCACAACTTTATTGACTGGACAGCCAGCCAGGTCACCTGTGTACAGTAGCTGTGTACAATGCAATGAGATGCATTGTATTTCTATAATTAGAATATGGATATTGGATTGTAGCTAATTCTCGTCCTACTCAGAGTAAACCCATTGGAATTAATAAACACTAATTGATTTTGGTTGATAGTTTTGCGTGTTCAGACCCAAAAACCTCCCCCTAAATAAATTCACACATGACTCAAATTAAAGCCTCAGCGCCTAGGGCTTGCCGATCGAAAGGTCGGAGGTTCGAATCCCTGCGGCGGGGTGCGCTCCCGCTGCTCGGTCCCAGCGCCTGCCAACCTAGCAGTTCAAAAGCACCTCCGGGTGCAAGTAGATAAATAGGGACCGCTTACCAGCGGGAAGGTAAACGGCGTTTCCGTGTGCGGCTCTGGCTCTGGCTCTGGCCAGAGCAGCGATGTCACGCTGGCCACATGACCCGGAAGTGTCTCCGGACAGCGCTGGCCCCTGGCCTCTTAAGTGAGATGGGCGCACAACCCCAGAGTCTGTCAAGACTGGCCCGTACGGGCAGGGGTACCTTTACCTTTACCTTTAGGCCACAACTTTATTGATTACAGAAAGTGACTGGTTGCATAGACTCTGGTTCGACTAGCTGCCTGCCATGACCCAGGGTTCCAGCATAGGTCAGCCAAGGGTGAACACCTGGATAAGCAGAAAGCTGGGAACGGGCTAACTCCGCCACCCAAATGTCCCCCTGGACTCAGGCACGGGCACAACCCCTTCTCAGGGGTTGACCAAACCATCTAGTCCCTGGATTCCTTTAACGGAGTACCCTTCACATAGGGATGGCGAGAGCGTTCTCCCATCCCTATCACCTGAACCAAAGCCTATCCGCAACCTTACAAGTTGTGACGATTTGCTACGTGGCAGGCGAAACCCAAATGGCAACAGCCAATCAGCCAAGTGGGGGAAGTTCCTGGCGTGCCCCTCTCCCAACTACAGACGACACACAATGGCATAGCAAGGTCAAGCCCTAAAAGTAGGGAGAGATGTGCGGGTGCTCCGAATGCACACGCTGAAAGTGGAAGCTCTGGGTCACATGCATGGGCATAAATAGGTCCCTTGAACTGTTCGGACTGCGTCCCACTGGCCAGATTGCACCCAATTTTGAGGGACCTACCAATAGCGTGTTGTGGCTGACCAATAGTACCCACCCACAACACAGGGTGTCGGTTGTCCAGGTCTCACCGAAATACGTGCCCTCTTTAAGGGAGGACCCGATCTCCCAGATACGTCCTGCCAAGGCAGCAGGTACAGATTCTTCCTCAGGGTTTAGTATATCCACAAGGCAGCAGGGGTTTAGAATTGGAGTTTTCCTTCTCCTTGACGATCTACCTTCCCAGGCTGATGAGCCCCATCTGCCCTTCATTTCCCTCTTAAATGGGACAACACCTCCCTACCTCTTGAAATCAAGCAGGAACCTGCTTAAAACAGCACTTAAAGCCTATCCAGACATGTTGACATTATCTGTGTTTTATTTCTTTTTATCCTCTGTTGATTTTAATCAACTTTTGGACACTTTGAAATATCTGTAATCAACCATTTTTAATCAACTTTTGGATTTTATACTTCTGCAAATTGCTTAGAGGTGTGTGGGTTTTTTAAAAAACAACAACAACAATAAATTTAGTTAAATAAATAATAATAATAATTTAATTACAGAAGTAAATTTGTGGAGCCAGCACAGTCTGCCAGAGTTTTCAAAGCCTTTAATTTGTTTGCAATTCCTGCCTTCTCCACCCAGTTTGGATGTTCATATATTGACAGATCTCTGCAGCCAACCACTCTTGTCTTAATTGTGTGCATTGTTGTGTTTTTGCTGTGGCATTTCACTGATACACACATCTGTAAAAAGCAGCCCTTTAAAAAAAGAACCTGATTCAAGTATACAATCACATCAGGGTGGCTTTATAGCAGGGTGTGGTCATATCTTGATGGTTGACCTTAAGAACATCATTTTGAGTTTTGGGATCGGAGGACATTGGGATACTGTATAAGCAAAATCATATTGCCTTAACTTCATTGTTTTGTTGGGGGGGGGGTCAAAGGTCCCCAAGACCACTCCACTCACACTGGCAGCTTCATGAGAGTGAAATTCAGATGTTGCTCTTTTTTCAATTACATTCATATATAGTGGTACCTCGGGTTACAGACGCTTCAGGTTACAGACGCTTCAGGTTACAGACTCTGCTAACCCAAAAATAGTACCTCGGGTTAGAATCATAGAATCATAGAATCATAGAGTTGGAAGAGACCACCAGGGCCATCGAGTCCAACCCCCTGCCAAGCAGGAAACACCATCAGAGCACTCCTGACATATGGTTGTCAAGCCTCTGCTTAAAGACCTCCAAAGAAGGAGACTCCACCACACTCCTTGGCAGCAAATTCCACTGTCAAACAGCTCTTACTGTCAGGAAGTTCTTCCTAATGTTTAGGTGGAATCTTCTTTCTTGTAGTTTGGAACCATTGCTCTGTGTCCGCTTCTCTGGAGCAGCAGAAAACAACCTTTCTCCCTCCTCTATGTGACATCCTTTTATATATTTGAACATGGCTATCATATCACCCCTTAACCTCCTCTTCTCCAGGCTAAACATGCCCAGCTCCCTTAGCCGTTCCTCATAAGGCGTTTCCAGGCCTTTGACCATTTTGGTTGCCCTCCTCTGGACACGTTCCAGTTTGTCCGTGTCCTTCTTGAACTGTGGTGCCCAGAACTGGACACAGTACTCCAGGTGAGGTCTGACCAGAGCAGAATACAGTGGCACTATTACTTCCCTTGATCTAGATGCTATACTCCTATTGATGCAGGGTTAAGAACTTTGCTTCAGGATGAGAACAGAAATCGCACTGCGGCAGCAGGAGGCCCCATTAGCTAATGTGGTACCTCAGGTTAAGAACAGTTTCAGGTTAAGAACAGACCTCCAGAACGAATTAAGTTCTTAACCCGAGGTACCACTGTACCACCTTTTCCTCCTAGGAAATGAAGGTGGTACATGGTTCTCCGCCTCCCCATTTCATCTTCACAGCAACCCTGTGAGGTAGTTTAGGCTAAGAGACAGTGAATGGTGCAAGGTCACCCAGTGTGCTTCATGGCTGAGTGGGGATTCGAACTCTCGTCTCACAGGTCATAGTCCAACACTCTAACCTTTACACCCACACTGGCTCTCTTTAGCAGCAGTCATCCTGAGATTGAGCCTTAAATGGGGTTTGCACCACTTCAAGGGAAATAGGGCTGTGTGCCCCCAACAACTCTCAGCACCCTTTACGAACGGCAGTTCTTTGAGGGAAGCCATGACTGCTTAAAGTGGTATGATATTGCTTTAAATGTATAATGCAAATGGTGCCCTGGTGTAAGGTAATTTCCTTTGTTCCTTGGCAATTATTTTTCTTTTTCTGAAATGGGACCAGGCTTGGGGCAAGGTGTGTGAGGGATTACAACTACTCCTTGTTTCCTTTGTCTTTTTTGTTCTTCCTGGAAGAATATTATTATTTTATTCTTCCTGGCAGGAGTTTCGCAGGTCTCCAGATGGTAGTTTCAAGCAGCAGGGAGAAACACGATTCCTGGCTTAGCGGATAAGTTTTGCAGATCAAGTCTTTTGTTTGCTTTAATGTATTAGAGAACACAAGGACAGAGGAGATAAAGAGAAAGTGACAGAGAGCAGGGAAAATCTGAGGGCCACACTACATTATACAGAGGAACCTGAGGGCCGGACTACACATTACATCTAAATGTACTTAAGAGTAGCTAGGGATCTAAAAATGCTGATCTATATCCCTTACATTCGGCACTGTTTTAATTCCTCTGCAGTTCAGCTTCTGACAAAAGTAGTTCTTCATATCCCTGCTACAGAATTTTATGTAATTAATTACATAATTAATCACAATGGGTTGTACACAACTAACATTAACTGGGGTAGATGCTTTTAAATTAATGGCCATGACTAACATAGGTTCATTAATTTCAGTGGATCTATCATGAGTAAAAGTTACTTGAATTTAACCTATTATTATTATTATTATTATTATTATTATTATTCTACACCATTGATTTTGAAGCAAAGGAAAGGCAATGCAAATAGGAGCAGGTGGGGTGTCATCAATTACATTTCACAGACTGGAAACAACAACAGTGAATACCAATCGCATTCAAGAACTAAGTTCTGTTCCAAATATAGAATGAATAAGTGAAGACTGGCGATTTCTGTTCCGTTTCTGTCAGAATTCTCTGACATTCTTTATAGCAGCCCATTAGTGTCCTCTCTCTTTTCTTTCTTGAAAAGCCACTGGTGCTGACCTTTAAAGCCCTAAATGGCCTCGGTCAAGTACCGTATACCTGAAGGAGCATCTCCACCCCCATCGTTCAGCATGGACACTGAGGTCCAGCTCCGAGGGCCTTCTGGCGGTTCCCTCATTGCGAGAAGTGAGGTTACAGGGAACCAGACAGAGGGCCTTCTCGGTAGTGGCACCTGCCCTGTGGAATGCCCTCCCATAAGATGTCACGGAAATAAACAACTATCTGACTTTTAGAAGACATCTGAAGGCAGCCCTGTTTAGGGAAGCTTTTAATGTTTGATGCATTCCTGTATTTTAATGTTTTGTTGGAAGCCACCCAGAGTAGCTGGGGAAGCCCAGCCAGATGGGCGGGGTATAAATAATAAATTATTATTATTATTATTATTATTATTATTATTATTATTATTACTTTGAGAAGTGGAAATTGGGGTGTGTGTGTGTGCGGAAAATTAGCCCTGGGGAGGGCTTACTTAACTCCTTCTCTGCCCACCATCTTCCTGTTCCAAATTCTCTCCCTCCAAACAGCATTTCCCATTGTGAGATATCAACTGCCTGTTTGAAGAGAGTGACATTGTCAAGCTGACTCTGCCAAACGCTCAGATTTGGGAATGGTTGGTTGGCAGGATTTGTCCTTTTGATAATATTGCTGGATGAACATGTTTGGGAAATTTTGTTTTTAACCGATTTCGGCTGTTTCTCATTTTATGATGCTGCAGGTTGCCTTGAGAGATTTTTATTTTTTTTAATAACTAGATGGATAAATGCACAACAAGAACTTAAATGACTCGAAGCATAGCAGGCTACTTACACTTTGTGACAGTCCTGCAAGGATTAAACCCACCTCCTTGGGCCCTGTCCCCACAGAATTTGGCTACTGCTCTGCTTCAGTGTTCAAAGATAACATCACAAGAGTGAGTGCCAAAATGAAATGTCATCAGAATGAAAGTGAGCCCAAACACCCACCCCGTATTCACAGCAGATGACTTGGTTTTGGGATGTTCATGACTGAACAGAGGTTCCACTCTTTCTAGGACAAGAAATCAGCACCATGCACACAAGACGCGGTGATAGAACCTTGCTGTTTGAAAATCATCCATGGCAAATTTAAAGTTGTAAGCCCTTTCGTGGTGTATCTGAACTTCAGATCTCTCCTCCCATTCATTTCACCTACATGGAGCAATAATGGAATGCTCCCATTTCCCATTGTTCGCCCTTCATAGCTCATGCATTCTGGCCCCTAATGATGTGAGGAGAGAAAGGGGGAAGAAGTCATATATCACTCGGAGGTGAAACTAGCCAGAACTTAGTCCCGACTTCCTCTCCCGCTCCTCCCCGATAGCCTCCCTTCGGGGAAAGATGAGCCTGTGAAATTAATATTCATATCCCCCTTTGTCTGTTTTTTTGGCAAACGTTGCGTTTCACATCGCCCTAACAAGGAAGCAGTAACACATTGACAGGTTGGCCTTCTCTCTCTCTCTCTCTCGGATGACTGCATTGTGAAAGCCACTCCAAATCGCCAGAAAGGAAGGATGGTTTTGAGTCAGTGCGGATACAGGCAGGCCTCTGTGCCTATTCGCCTTGGCAGGGTGTGATTGAAGAGGAGTCACGATAAGGATGGCCAGGAGACGCTGGTATGTTTGGAATAGCGAGAGGAAATACCGCAAGCCTTGATTAATCAGGTCCAATTCCCCACAATGGAGCTTTGGCCAAACCAAGGTAACTGGAATCCTTGTTCCCCAAGCCCATTGGGTAATTAATTTAATTCTGCAGGAATACAGATGCTTGGCACCTACAAGTGCTCCTTAATTGCCCATAAAAAGACCTTCCCCCCATGTACATATGGTTTGCTCTTAAAAAAACAAGGGGAAATAATGGTTGGTCCACTTGGCTGGAGAACGGCGTTTTGCTGAAAGGAGTGCTGTGACAATTCAGTCAAACCTGTTAAATACATCTAACCATAACCAGGTTATATATATACATAATATAATAAAGACGGCTAATTAATTTAATGACACTGAGTTTTCAACAGCTCATTTCCCACCTTTGAATTTCCCTCCTCCTATTAATCTTATCTCCAGCCAGATCTCAAATATGTGGACTAACAGGCAACCACTCGATATTTCTCTCAAATTCCAGAAGGAAGAAAGAATTACTTCGTTGGTTTGCTACAGCTAGAAGACTACAGCAGAGCTTTCCAAAGTGTGTCATGACATGTTAATGTGTCGGCTGCAGTGTGTAGGTGTGTTGCGCGAACGTTCCTTGCGCTCCTCCCGAGGCTGGAAAGGGGTTAGTTTAACCTCTGGTCTGCTAGTAAAACTGAATTACTGTGTCACTAAATGATGCATGTCTAAAAAGTGTGTCACCAACATGAAAAGTTTGGAAAGCTCTGGACTACAGACTCTGCTAATATGAGGTTTGTTGTTGTTGTTGTTTAATCATTTAGTCGTATCCGACTCTTCGTGACCCTATGGACCAGAGCACGCCAGGCACTCCTGTCTTCCACTGCCTCCCGCAGTTTGGTCAAACTCATGTTAGTAGCTTCAACAACACTGTCCAGCCATCTTGTCCTCTGTTGTCCCCTTCTCCTTGTGCCCTCCATCTTTCCCAACATCAGGGTCATTTCTAGGGAGTCTTTTCTTCTCATGAGGTGGCCAAATTATCGGAGCCTCAGCTTCACGATCTGTCCTTCTAGTGAGCAATCAGGGCTGATTTCCTTCAGAATGGATAGGTTTGATCTTCTTGCAGTCCATGGGACTCTCAAGAGTCTCCTCCAGCACCATAATTCAAAAGCATCCATTCTTCGGCGACCAGCCTTCTTTATGGTCCAGCTCTCACTTCTTTACATCACTACTGGGAAAACCATAGCTTTAACTATACAGACCTTTGTTGGCAAGGTGATGTCTCTGCTTTTTAAGATGCTGTCTAGGTTTGTCATTGCTTTTCTCCCAAGAAGCAGGCATCTTTTAATTTTGTGACTGCTGTCACCATCTGCAGTGATCATGGAGCAATATGAGGTTAGAGATGGGCAAACCAATGATTTGCACTTGCCCTCCTTTTCCCAATGTGAAGTTCAGTTCTTCATATTTACATGTCGATTTATGATGTACTGTCAACATGAATCTTTACTTGCGCGATCACAGCTTGGCAGCCCATCAGCTGCCATCTCACAAATTACCTCTTCGGCTTCTGACATCACCTCTTCCCAGACTTCTCTCTTCTCTCTCTCTAACCGCTCATCATTGTCCCACCACCAATCTCCTGGTTCTGAGCATTCTTCCCTTGAGGGTCCCCTCTGTGTTCAACCAGTCCAAGATAACAGTTTTCATTAAACTTTATCTTCACTGATTAATCTAAACCCGCTGCCATGGCTGGACCTTCTTATCTGGAAATAAGTTCCATTGAACTTGATAGGGCTTAGTTTTGAATAGACATGTATAAAATGGGCCTGTTGGTTAGCCCACCAATAAATGGATTAAAGTCTGCAACCCCAATTTGAACACAGGGCATTTGTCATCCAAAACACCAGGGCCTTTTGAATCACTTGGGGACTGAACGATTCCTGCTGTGGTGCCACTAGCGTTTTCAAAAAGAAAAAGAAAGAAAGAAAGAAAGAAAGAAAGAAAGAAAGAAAGAAAATGTATGAAGAACTAAAATTCCATCCCTGAAAAATAATTTCTTTGAGAGCTACTGTGCTGCACTGAGAGGTGAGTGGAGTCGTTCAAGATATATTAAACACACGTTCCAGTTAATTTATGTGGCCTGGCGGTGCAGAAACGAATAAAACTGGCTCATACTTCCACTCACACATGATTAATGAGGGAGCACTCCATCATACATTTCAGACTGTGCCCAAGTGTGGGACAAAAATATACAGATTATGGGAGAAATTGGGAATTAACAAAACATCTGTTAACCCGAGCTAGACGCATACTTTGCACCACAGCCGTGTCATAAATCAGAACACGTAACAGCTCCGTTTTGCTTTTCTGGGACTGGAGTTGTTTTGACGACTCAGTCTAAAGGTTCTCTTAAGAACCATATCAGACTAGCTAGTGTTTTTTATTGTTGTTATTTAAATCTACGGTGGGAAGGAAGCAGAACTCGAACCCGGGACAAAAGAGGCAGCGTTCAGATCTGTATCTGACACCCTGCCTCACCCATATCCCTTCAGCCTCACAGAGTTGTCCTGTCTACCTCACAGGGTTGTTGTGGCGAGTAAATGAGGAGGGGGAGAGCCAGATTTAGAAGGCGATGGGGCCGGATCCAGCCCCCGGGCCTTAGTCTGCCTACCCATGATCTAATGACTCTCTGAGGGGCCAATAAAGGGCCCGTTCCGCAGGATGGAAGGAGTTCAGATCATTGTTCAACTGGTCACCTGCTCCCCACAAAACAAAAGAAGGTGCTTCGCTGCTAAAAAAAATAACGATATGCCCAGCGTCTAATGTCATTTCCTGCTGAGCGGTCATAGAGCAAGATAACAGGAAGAGGTCCCACTGTCATTTCCTGGAGAGCTGAGTCCATTTCCCATAACCCGGGAGGCCGCATAATATAGAGAAGTGATCCTGAAAACCTTTGGAGGCATCCGGCTTCCCAGCACGGATTTCCCCGCCAGCACCAGCACCAACTGCTTTGACTGACACCTGGCTTATATGCAGGAAGGAGGCATACATGACAAGAGCGAACTATGCATGCTCGGAGAGCTGTTGAGGAGGCGAGGGCGCCGCCTGAAAAAATAAACAAGGCGCATATTCGTTTCCCATGAAGCCAGTGATCTAGATGCTCATGACTGAGCCCTTCAGGCAGGAGCTAGGCTAGCCAGATCTGAAGGCTGGAGGGCATATGTTGCTTATTGCAAGCTCCTTGGACAGTCACTTTTGCACCTGGGCTAAAAGAGTAAAAAAGGAGCTTTAGCGCATATGCAAGGTGGACCGAAAGACTCTACAGTGGTACCTCGGTTAATAATAATAATAATAATAATAATAATAATAATAATAATAATTTTTATTTATACCCTGCCCTCCCCAGCCAAGACCAGGCTCAAGGCAGTTAACACCAGGTATAAAACAATTGATTAAAATACAACTCAAAAACAAGATTAAAATACAACATTAAAATGCCGCCTCATTTCAGTAGAAACTCAAATCAAAAACTTGGGGGGGATGAAAATGTCAAATCTTCACCAAGGCCAACTATCCAGACTGGTCCTATGTGGGCCAGAAAAAAAGCCAAGGAAGTCCACAAATAGAAGGAGAAAGGAGAAAGGATAGTGGGGAAGGGGATCAAGTTGATTCCAAGCCAAAGGCCAGGCGGAACAACTCTGTCTTACAGGCCCTGCGGAAAGAAATTAGATCCCGCAGGGCCCTGGTCTCATGAGGCAAAGCGTTCCACCAGGCCGGAGCCAGTGTTGAAAAGGCCCTGGCTCTGGTTGAAGCTAATCTAACTTCCTTAGGGCCCGGGACCTCTAGGGTGTTGCTATTTATGGACCTTAAGGTTCTCCGCGAGGCATACCGGGAGAGGCGGTCCCGTAGGGTCCTAGGCCGTGAGGTTTAGAAACTTAATCCATTCCGGAAGTCTGTTCTTAAACTGAAACTGTTCTTAAACCGAGGCGCGTTTTCCCTAATGAGGCCTCCCGCTGCCGGTGCCCTTCCACCGTTCGGATTCCGTTCTTAGACCGAGGTAAAGGTCTCAAACCAGGACACTACTTCCGGTTTTGCGGAGTTTGTAAACTGAATCATTCTTAAACCAGACAGTTCTTAAACCGAGGTACCATTGTACCTCTGTTTTAAATCGGAATCAGTGAAGGCGGTGAAGGTCCTGTGTGAGTGCCTGGAAGCGGTTGGAGGATGGATGGTGGCTAACAGATTGAGGTTGAATCCTGACAAGACAGAAGTACTGTTCTGGGGGGACAGAGGGTGGACAGGTGTGGAGGACTCCCTGGTCCTGAATTGGGGTAACTGTGCCCCTGAAGGACCAGGTGCACAGCCTGATAGTCATTTTGGACTCAATTCTGTATCCCGAGCAGCTGTCTACCAGCTGCATCTGGTATGCAAGCTGAGACCCTACGTGCCTGTAGACTGTCTCGCCAGAGTGGTGCATGCCTTGGCTATCTTCTGCTTGCACCACTGCAATGCGCTCTACGTGAGGCTATCTTTGAAGGTGACCCAGAAACTACAACTACAGTAATGCCAAATATGGCAGATAGACGGGTGACTGGGAGTGGCCACCAAGACCATATAACACTGGTCCTGAAAGACCTACATTGGCTCCCATTATATTTCAAAGCACAATTCAAAGTGTTGGTGCTGACCTTTAAAGCCCTTAACAGCCTCGGCCCAGTATACCTGAAGGAGCATCTCCACTCCCATCATTCAACCCGGACATTGAGATCCAGCGCCAAGGGCCTTCTAGCAGTTCCCTCACGGCGAGAAGTGAGGTTACAGGGAACCAGACAGAGGGCCTTCTTGGTAATGGCACCAGCCCTGTGGAACGCCCTCCCATAAGATGTCAAGGAAATAAGGAACTATCTGACTTTTAGAAATCTGAAGGCAGCCCTGTTTAGGGAAATTTTAAATGTTTAATGTTTTATCGTGTTTTTAATATTCTGTTGGGAGCCGCCTAGAGTGGCTGGGGAAACCCAGCCAGATGGGTGGGGTATAAATTTATTACCGAAGAAGGAGGAGGAGGAGGAGGAGGAGGAGGAGGAGGAGGAGAAGGAGAAGGAGAAGGAGTAGGAGAAGGAGAAGGAGAAGGAGAAGAAGAAGAAGAAGAAGAAGAAGAAGAAGAAGAAGAAGAAGAAGAGTAGTAGTTTGGATTTGATATCCCGCTTTATCACTATCCTAAGGAGTCTCAAAGCGGCTAACATTATCCTTTCCCTTCCTCCCCCACAACAAACACTCTGTGAGGTGAGTGGGGCTGAGAGACTTCAAAGAAGTATGACTAGCCCAAGGTCGCCCAGCAGCTGCATGTGGAGGAGCAGAGATGCGAACCCGGTTCACCAGATTACAAGACTACAACTCTTAACCACTACACCACACTGGCTCACAGGAAAAGTCTTTCTGGGGTAGATGGTGCACTCTCCAGGGCTGACGCCAGTACAGTCATACCTTGGGTTACAGATGCTTCAGGTTGTGTGCGTTTTGGGTTATGGACATGCCGAAACCCAGAAGTATTGGAATGGGTTGCTTCCGGGTTTCGATGGTTGCTCATATGCAGAAGTGCTAAACTGCGCTTTGCGCATGCGCAGAAGCGCCAAATTGCAACCCGTCTGTGCACAGAAACGCCACTGTGGGTTGCGAATGCTGCGGGTTGCGAACATGCATCCCGCACGGATCACATTCGCAACCTGAGCATCCACTGTAGTTGGTATCACTGGGCACCTGCCAAGTCCCATACCAATTTAAGGGCCAACAGCTGGATCCCCTTGCCGTGCTCAGCCTCCTCCTTGCTGTCACTGACAGCCCATTCCAAGCAAGCAACAACAACCGTGAGGAGGGCTGTAGCTCAGAGGTAGAACACATGGATTGCATGCACAAGGTCGCAGGTTCAATCCCCGGCATCTCCAGGTGGCTTGTTGTTGTTGATGATCTTGTGATTTATAGAATACCCTTTGTCAAAAGATCCCAGGACAGTGTACAACATTAAGAACACGTTTTACGGAGCATCAATAATAAAAACATAATCAAAAGCATACTAACAGACAGCATAATAATAAAATAATCATAATAACAATTCCTCTGGCACCCACCTTTAACTGGCCATAGATTATTTAATGGCTAAACGCCTGGGAAAAGAGGGGTGTTTTTGCCTGGCACCTAAAGACATGTAATGATGGTGCCAGTCAAATGCATTCTACATACAGGGAGCCACCACAGAAAAGGCCCATTCTCATGTTGGTACATCTTTTAAATGTTTCTGAGCTAGATGGACCAATGTTCTGACTCAATATAAAGCAGCTTCCTATGTCCTTATTTTTTGAATTATGGTGCTGGAGGAGACTCTTGAGAGTCCCATGGACTGCAAGAAGATCAAACCTATCCATTCTGAAGGAAATCAGCCCTGAGTGCTCACTGGAAGGACAGATCCTGAAGCTGAGGCTCCAAGACTTTGGCCACCTAATGAGAAGAGAAGACTCCCTGGAAAAGACCCTGATGTTGGGAAAGATGGAGGGCACAAGGAGAAGGAGATGACACAGGACGAGATGGTTGGACAGTGTTCTCAAAGCTACCAACTTGATTTTGACCAAACTGCAGGAGGCAGTGGAAGACAGAAGTGCCTGGTGTGCTCTGGTCCAGGGGGTCACAAAAAGTCAGACACAACTAAACAACTAAACAACAACAAATGTCCTTATTAGCAAAGGGTCAATGTTCAGGGGAAGAGCACTTGCTCTGCATGCAGAAGGTCTCAGGTTTAATCCTCAGCATCTTCAGGTAGAACCAGGAATGTCCCCTGCCTGAAACCACAGAGAGCTATTGCCCATCAGTGCAGACAACACTGAGATAGATGGACCAGTGGCTTGACTCAGTATAAAGCCTGTGGCTGCAGGTGAAGCAGTGGCTGGTGGGCAGCCAGACTGGGGTGGTATGCAGATGTGCCACCCCTCCTGTTCTGCCGCCTGAGGCCAAGGTCTCCGCGTGGCTAATGGGTGGGCCGGCCTGGACTTTTCACGCATGAAGGCTCTGGTGCGATCACTTTCAAATGTGTGTGAGAGCCCAGAAGGTTACAACAGAAGCAGTCCTAATCCCAGCTGTTAAACCTCTCCCAAACTTGCATTATATCCAGATATCTAGTAGCCAGTTCTCTACAAATCAGGAGGTCTTTCCTTCTCTCTGTCTGCCTCTCTCGAAAGGAGAAATCCCAGCATTTCTGATAGATGACAACGGTTTAGGCCCCCGGAGAGCTCAGTTTCGCCCACGTTTGAGTCGTGAAATTGGCCGCAGGTTGGGAATCTGATACACATCAATGTGATTTCATGGTGAGACAGTCTAATGGAAGATAAAAGGAGCATAGGTTAATGCTGTTAGGTTAAGGCCTTTCCTGCTATCCAAGACACAGGAACATTTTAAGGATAATCCAAGACCTACATGTTGGGAAAATGTGGAGCTGTTTTTCCAAGCCCCAGAAAAACCTGCTACCTTTTGCTCTCAACACACAAGCTACGAGGCGTACGGGGCCCTTCTGTACTTACAGTTTGTAGTGGTAAAATTGGTGTTTTAACCAACATTTTTCAGAGCAAATCTGGAGCTAATTGTCTGCACCTTCGGTCCCATGTTGCTGTTACCAGAGGGTACAGATTTTCCTTCTATAGCAATGGCAGATTACACCAGAACTGAGGAAAGTTCTGTGGCCACAGTCACATTCTTTATGTATATAAAGTACACATGATTTCAGGAATTGTGTGAGTGGTTAGATAGCAAAAATAAGTAGCAGGTCTTGGTTCTTTATCTGAACTGGGACCCTGGTAAGGGATGTGGGGGCTACAACCCTGTGCCCCCACTCCAGTCCTGCTCCAGAATTGGTCGCTGCAACCTGCTCTTTGCATACGAAAGGAAACTTTTCTGGCATAATAAAACATCGCAACACAGAGAGACTCACACAGACAGTGAATTGTGAATGGTTTAATGCCCAGCCATTAAAATCATGAAGATTAAAAGTCCAAAAAGTCTAAAGTGTGTTGGTTTTTTTGGGGGGGGGGAAACTTGCATGTATGAAACAAACTTAAAGATAAACTAGAAATCACTCACAGTTCTACCCCAAAGTGAACTTAATTTATTTTCACTCCCCCTGGCAATGATGGGAATGGCTTTCAGGTTTAGTGCAGAGATTTTCGAATTGGTTTGGTGAATTTCCTTAAACTGAACTAGTTTGTGTCAAGCCCTGCTTCGAATGAATGCTGCGCTCGGACTTCAGCCCTGTGCAGTGGATGAAGATCTCAGACCCTCCAAATGTCCCTGTTTTCCAGGGATAGTCCTGGATTTACAGAAGCCATCCCCAGTCTCTGATTTCATCCCAGAATGTCCCACTTTTCCTTAGGATGTACCTATAAATGTTGGAGGATATGGAGTAATGCAACCCCCAAGACAAGGAGATAAGTACAGTGGTACCTTGGGTTAATAATTTAATTCGTTCTGGAGGTCTGTTCCTAACCTGAAACTGTTCTTAACCTGAAGCACCACTTTAGCTAATGGGGCTTCTTGCCGCTGCCGCGCCGCCGGAGCACGATTTCTGTTCTCATCCAGAAGCAAAGTTCTTAACCCAAGGTACTATTTCTGGGTTAGCGGAATCTGTAACCTGAAGCGTCTGTAACCCTAGGTACCACTGTACAACCTTTAGAAGACAGTTAGCCCTGTATAGTTTCATTATGTTTTTATATATGTTAGAAGCAGCCCAGATTGGGCTGGGGTAATAATAATAATAATAATAATAATAATAATAATAATAATGGAATAGGACATCCCTATTTTCATCCAAGAAATAGGATATGGAATCTCAAGGCCTTTCAGAGGCACAGCTAGCTCTCCCTTCCTCTCTTTCTCCCCGCCCCCCAGCCTGCTGAATAAAATAAGTTCCATAATGCAAGGAAAATCCATCCTAAGCTGTTCGTGCTTGGTGGTTCTTTGGGGCCCGGCTGCAGCTGTCTCCATTTAATACTCCCTGCCTGGAATCCTTGTGTGCACAGCTGGCTGGATAGCAGCACCTGCATGACATTGACAGCCCTCCTCTCTTAGAAGTCCGTGGAGAGGCTGTTGCCACTGCCGTCGACATCTTCCTTATTGGCAAGCCCCCCCCCCCAGCCCCCGAAAGAAGGGGTAGATAGGAGTGCAGGAAATTCAGCAGCAGCCAGGCTGAAATCACTATGAGAAGAACCCAGGTGAATTTGAGCGCAGTTGCCGTCAGAACATTTCCCCAATGAAAATCAGGGCATCTTATTCCATTGTGATAATTTTACTATGTATACACCACACATCTTATTAGGTTGCCCCAGCACTGTGGGCAGCTTCCAGTATATATAAAGGTAAAGGGACCCCTGACCATTAGGTCCAGTCATGACAGACTCTGGAGTTGTGGCGCTCATCTTGCTTTATTGGCCGAGGGAGCCAGCGTACAGCTTCCGGGTCATGTGACCAGCATGACTAAGCCGCTTCTGGCGAACCAGAGCAGTGCACGCACATGCCGTTTACCTTCCCTCCAGAGCGGTACCTATTTATCTACTTTCACTTTGACATGCTTTCGAACTGCTAGGTTTGCAGGAGCAGGGACCAAGCAACGGGATCTCACCCCGTCACGGGGATTTGAACCGCCGACCTTCTGATTGGCAAGTCCTAGGCTCTGTGGTTTAACCCACAGGGCCACCCGCGTCCCCTCCAGTATAAATTGACACATAATAAAACATTAAACATTTTTTTAAAAACTTCCCTATACAGGACTGCCTTCAGACAGCTCAGAAATTGGATAACTCCATACCCTCCAACATTTCTCCAATGAAAATAGGGACGTCCTAAGGAAAAGCGAGACATTCCGGGATCAAATCAGAAACCGGGACGGCTTCTCTAAATCAGGGACGTCCCTGGAAAATAGGGACACTTGGAGGGTCTGTAAGAGGGGAAAGGACCTTGGTTCTAGCTGTGGGGAGTTGGCTGGCCTGTCGAGAGGGAATGGGGGCATGGCTGGGTTGGGGCCTCCCCGAGACTTGCTTTTCAGCATTTTCAGCATTAAAGAATATGAAGAAGAATTGCAGAAGGGACTTGGAAAAGATTTAAGAGCCTCGGACAGAAGATCTCCAGGTTGGTGAACTATATGGAATGGACAGAAATGATTGGCAGAACCCCAGACCAGGGAGAAGAGATGGTGGTAGAAGATTGGGAAAGTCTAAAGTTTGTACATAGAAATATTGTAAAATTAATGAGTGTTTGAAAATTGTTGGAATGAAACTTTATGGTTTTAGCAGAAATGCTATAAGGAGTTAAGTATAAATAAGTATTTTAGTATTAATGGAAAATAAGGTTAAAAATATGTTAAGACATTCATAATGATAAAAATAGAGAAAGATGGAAAGGATTTGCTGAAACAAGTAACAGAAGTGGAATACAGAAAGGGAGGTGAGAGGAAGTCGACGAAATAAGGGAATGAAAGATAGACTAAGGAAATGGTATGCTATATGTTTTTTAAAAAAAATTGTTGTTGTTTTGTTTTGTTTAATTTAGTGTTAAGGTTGTGTTTTGTATTGTTCATTGTATTGTTTCTTCTTTTGTTCTTTTTTTTTGTCTGTTGTAAGTTTGAAAAGTAATAAAGATTATTTAAAAAAAAAAAAAAAAGAGGGGAAAGGAGCTCAGTGTCCTACCCAGTGCCCAGTGTTTTTATCACAAGACTTGCAGCCCAGGCACAGTGTACCTTCCCCCATGGAGAAAGATTGATGTATTCACCGGATAACAGATTGACACAGCAACTTTAAGGGATTAAAAATTGGCCGCAGCTTTATTGATTACAGCTGTAGGTAGGCTTTGTCTCAGGCACTGGGCGTGTTTCCTGAATTAGCCTTCGGGCTGAAGGCGTGAATTTAATCAGGGTCGTGCCTGGGTTAAGGACCATCTCAAAACACAGGTCAACTAAACTGGCCCTCCCCAGGTTGCTACTGGATGTTCTGTGGCCTGTCTGCCCTCCACCTGCCTTCAGGATAGAAACCTCCACCCAGAGCCCTTTTCCAGGGTACCCTGTGATATCACACCTGCATGAGGTCCGGGTGATGAAACAAATCACCCCCACACCTGTTAATTAGGCTAAGGATTCCAACCAATGCCTTATCTGCTGAAACGACTGCTATGAGGCAGGTAAAACCTACAAATGGGTCCAATTTGTTTGAAGGCAAATTCCTTCCCCGCCCCGAATATGGTGATCCTTTAGAACAGGGGTCAGCAAGGTTTATCTTGCCTGGGCCAGATCGGTCTCACAGAGATCCCTCCGTGGACTGGATCGCGCGTGATTTTCGTCATCTGCGCATGTGCAGATGCATTTTTCATCATCTGTATATTATTTTCACGAACACAAACATTTTATGGACATTGTACCCCAGTATATACAAAATTAAAAAAATTCACACATTACTTAGCTGGTGAACGACACTGCAAAATTTGGAGAAATGCAATTTTTGACGGATGGCTGTCACTCATTGTATCAGAAAGTGTAAACTAGGTAGGTTCACCTGTAAATGCAAACTGAATCCAATTTCTTCCCTGCCCCTAGTCCATATTAATGACTACTCGGGTTTATCTGATATTACTGGATGGATCAAGTTTTTATGCCAACCAATGTCCAATTCCTATAGCTTGCAGTTGCTTGGTATCTACATTATCCCACTGCAAATTCCACTTTGCCCACTAAAGGTAAAGGTAAAGGTACCCCTGCCCGTACGGGCCAGTCTTGACAGACTCTGGGGTTGTGCGCCCATCTCACTTAAGAGGCCAGGGGCCAGCGCTGTCCGGAGACACTTCCGGGTCACGTGGCCAGCGTGACATCGCTGCTCTGGCGAGCCAGAGCCGCACACGGAAACGCCGTTTACCTTCCCGCTGGTAAGCGGTCCCTATTTATCTACTTGCACCCGGAGGTGCTTTCGAACTGCTAGGTTGGCAGGCGCTGGGACCGAGCAGCGGGAGCGCACCCCGCCGCAGGGATTCGAACCGCCGACCTTTCGATCGGCAAGCCCTAGGCGCTGAGGCTTTAACCCACAGCGCCACCTGCGTCCCACTTTGCCCACTATACACAGTTAAAAACTGAAAACCATGTTTTAAAGAGACCGAAGAAGACTGGGTTTAAAGGTAATTAGGACGAGGGGGGGAATTCACCTGTGGCGTAAACTCACTGGACCCGAGGGAACTGCGGTAGGAGTTACGTTTATTTAACTTATTTTGGGCTGCCGACGTTCTCACATTTTCTAGGGACATCATTAGGGTGATATACACAAGATATGGGTCTTAAAAGACTTTACAAGCTTGGTTTACAAGCTCTATAAAATTACAAGTTTCTACCCCCCGCCACAAAGGGAGGTCAGTAACTTGCTTTATTTTGTGTTTAATGGGTATAAAGGGTAGTGCTGGTAACAGAGAGACAGTGTTTTAAGGAACAGCCTCTGGCCTGAGAGGAGAATCGCCAGAAGTGGCAAGGCCTGGGAAAGACGGAGACCTCAGTGGGAGGGGCAGATCTGTGCCATTGTAACTAGGAAGGATATCCTGTCAGCAGAGAATCATATAGTGCTACTGCAGGTGGAAACAGTGGCACAGAGCTGGGGAACCCTTGGCTCTGGGGGGGGGAGGCTTAATCAGGCCCTCAAGGCCTCTCTATCAGGTCCTCAGAACTCTTCTCAGGTGTCAGGGACCATTCTGAGGAGCGCTGCACTGAGGAAGAACAGTGGGAGGCACCCCCTCCTCCTGATCCTGATCCTGAATATTCCCAGGAGCAGGACAGTACAGTGGTACCTCGGGTTACATGCGCTTCAGGTTACAGACGCTTCAGGTTACAGACTCCGCTAACCCAGAAATAGTACCTCGGGTTAAGAACTTTGCTTCAGGATGAGAACAGAAATCATGCTCCGGTGGCGTGGCGGCAGCGGGAGGCCCCATTAGCTAAAGTGGTGCTTCAGGTTAAGAACAGTTTCAGGTTAAGAACGGACCTCCGGAACAAATTAATTACTTAACCCGAGGTACCACTGTATAGATTTGGAACAGTGGTTTGCAGAGGGGCCTAGTTCAGAAGGCAGAAGCTGGGAAATATTGGATGGGGAACAGCTAGCAGAAGAAACACTAGAAGAGAACGAGTTAACAGATTCACAGTCTCTGGATAGTATCCACCCCCCTTCCCCAAAGTCCCAGAGAGCTCCGAAAGTGGCAGAACAGAAAACACAGTGGCTCCAAGTTCACATTACAAGACGTAGGAATGATGTAGATTAATAGGGACCGGGGGGGAGAACTTAATTGGGAGCACCGCCATTTCTAGGTGATGTGTTCTTTGTTCTCTCGCTGTGATTTCTAACTGGTAAGAAGACTCCTTTTCCTTTGTTTGCTTATCCACTGCCACGGGGGGCGGGGAGCCGACAGTGGCGTAGCGTGGGGGGTTAAGGGGGGTCTGGCCGCACCGGGCGCAACATCTGGGGGTTAGGGTTAGAGGGCGCAAATCCACGGTTTAGGGGGCGCAAATCCATGGGTTAGGGGGCGCAAATTACTTGCCTTGCCCTGGGTGCTGACAACCCACGCTACGCCACTGGGAGCCGATTCCCTGAAGCCTGACATCAGGTGACACCCTCACTGGCCTTGCTTCCAGTAGTGCAGTGGCAAATGCAGAAGGGCAGGGTTCCTTCATGACAGCCACAGCCATTCTAAAATAACACAACCTTCTAGGACAGGGGTAGGCAACCTAAGGCCCACGGGGGTCATTTAACCGGCCCACGAGCCGCCCATGAACCAAGCCACCCGCTCAGTGAGTCCCTGCACGCTGCACTAAACTGGTGCAGTGCAGCGCAGGGACTCGCTTCTGCAGTGCTGAAAATCACGTCTGCACAGATGCTAGAAATCGCATGCATGCACATGAGGGATCTCCCACGGAGGGATCTTCACTTGAGTGAACCGGCCCATACCATTTTCAACAGTAATTAAACATATTTTTAAATCTTATTCAATTTTTTTGACTTCCATCAGTCCTGTCTGAAAATTTTCCAATCTAATCTCTTAGTATACATTTCTTATTGTCCCTGTTACATTTAAAACTCATAACCAATCTCTCTATTCTTTATCTACTTTGTAACACTTCATATATTCCTCCTTACAAAACTTATTGTAGTCCTACTAGTGTAATTTGTTGATTACAGTTGCTCTTCAAATAGTTCATATACTTCTTCCAATCTTCTGTAAATCTCTGGTCCCGCAGGTTTCAAATCCTTCCTGTCATATTATCCAATTCTGCATAGTCCATTATTTTTGTCTGCCATTCTTCTTTCGTTGCCGACCCCTGTTCTGGGATTCTATAATAGTTTTATAATTATACCATAATGCAAATAATCAGGGATGCATTGCAACAACGAGTGCAGACATCCATGCTTTGCCTTTCATCTCAACCTACTATTTTCTGTATACATACACGGGCAAATGATTTGGAGGGTTCCAACATCTTCTTTCAGAGCGACTTGTGTTTTCCTTGAAGTTCCATTGTACAGAACAGAACTTGCATGCCGTTCTCTCGAAGCTGAAGCCTGCTGTCTTTTCAGGGTTCCTAAATGCTTAAGTTCGGAGTGTACAGAACAACAACTCCCCCGTGTCCCTCCCAAGCCTTCTCCAGGGTGACCCTAGGAGCCAATCCTCCATGACTGACCCGCCTCCTTTCACTCTGGTTGGCTCCAATCAGCACAAAGGGTGAGTGGACATCTCAGTGGCTAAGAAACTCCCTTTTGTGCTGATTGGGTGTCTCTGCAGAAAGGGACTCTGCTGGGATCCTGCTGCAGAAATAGCAATAGGTGTTTGACACACACTACAACCCTAGATCACTGCACCACTGCTTGCATCAAAATCTCCTTGAATGTTTTTGCTTAGCCGGAATGTGACCTTGAACTCTGACAATGCCTCTTGCTTGTCCAGATGGAAGCTAGAGGGGTGCATGCACACAGAAACTAGTCTACTGTTTAAAGGTTTTAAAATACATTTGTTGCTCCACTCACTTGTCCCCCACAGCACTGCAGCCCTGGAGTCCAAGACATTTCTCCCAGCCAGCCTTCGGCCATCCTGCCCAAGATGGATCCCAGTCTTCTTTCCTCCTCCTTCCCAGAACACCTTGCTAAAAACTCTCTTTTTCTGTCACTTCAGACACCCCCCCATCACCACCTGTCTCTTCCCCCCCACCCCACCCCAAAGGAATCCTCTCAGATCAACTCCTTTTGTCATGTTAACAGATTTGCTCTTCACTAAGCCAGCCCTGGGATTCCTTCTCTGGCACAGCTCTGCAGCTGGTACTTTCATCCGTATCCCGATTAATCAAAATCCTACAATTTATTAATTTCTAGGGTATAACAATATGTTCCCGCACAGAGAAAAACAGCAAGTTCAACAGGCCTTCACAGTAGTCTGAACCTTCATATGCTTCAGCTGCTGATATGTTTAGAACTTCAGATATTGTAAGGCAATTGGTTTTTCCTAGGATATCTTTCAAACTTTCGAGAAACGGGAGGGGTGTGTGTTACTAAATCAATGTGCTTTTTTGGGAGAGTGTTAAGCAGGAAGCAGGCTAGAAGCAGACCAGACACCCCCCCCCCCAAAAAAAAGGAACAGTGTTCAGATTCAGGTTTTGGGGTGGGGTTATGACTTGTTCCCTCTGGGATTCATAAATCCTCTCCGCAACTCTAATAATTTCAGCAGTGTGTACGCACCGCAACAGCAAATTAGACACCTCGCTCAGTTTAATATATCATAACATTCCTCTTTGGGAATGGAAAATAACATATATCCTGGGTCTGTTTGCCAACCGTCAACGCTATCAGTGAGGTGTGCGTTTTTTAAAAAGAGAGAGAAAGAGAATATAAGAGTCCTCCCAGGCTCATTGAAATTTATCCAGCAAAAGTTGGGAGGAAAGGAAGGGGGGGGGGAACCTAGACTCCACAGATATTCTACACCAATCAATCAAGTCATGGAAAAGATTTGATGGACATGTCAAAGGGGCATTACCCAGCAAAGCTCCAGATGGACTGAGGCGTGTGGAGCGGCAAAGAGGAAGGAGTGGTAGCCAGGGCAGCAAAAGGTCCAGAGTGCTCGAAGGAAAAATTGTTGCGAAGAAACACTGTCACTTTTTTAAAAACCGATCGTTTGTTTTGGTTCTCCTTTATGCCAGACCACACAAAGACATTTTGCCCATTTCTGCAAGCCCCCTTGCCAAAAGTAAATTATGTTTCTTCTGCTATAAATAGCTGAATTCAGACACACACACACACACACACACACACAAAGTGTGACTCTTTTAATGGTGCTTTGCAAAAGAAAACTCAGAAGGAGATCTGTACAGTGGAATAACAAAGCCATTTGCACATGCAATCCTTATTTGCTTTCTTCCATATTCCTCCTCAAAATATTTTATGATTTTCACTTACTTATTGCTTCCATGTTTTTATACAAGGAACAACAATTATACAAGGAGAAATAATTAACGTTCAACAATCCGACCCACCCCCAGCAGCCAAATGTCTATTGAATTATATTAACTTTTTAAGGCATTCTGGTTTTTAAACAAAGATTTTGTTCCCCCAGTTGCCATGTGTCCTCAGGGGCCTTTAAGCATGCCCTGTCAATGTTGCATATGGAATAAAAGTATGCCAGGTTGATGCAATTTCCCACGAAGGGGAAATCATACATAACAATATTAGGGATGGAGAGATCTGTCCATTTTGCTTTCTCTCAGTTTCTAGTTTTTCAAGTCAACTGCACTCAGTTCCTGCTTGCTAGCTGTCCATTAGGCATGGAAGGGAACTCTCTCCTTCTGCCAACAGATGAACACTTTCTTGTTTCAGCAGGGAACTGACTGCTTTTAATGAAATGGCTAGTGCCATGCTGCTTTTTATTGTAATTGTTTGTAATTGTTTGTATGCTTCTATGCTTGTATGCTTTATAAAGTTTTAATTCCAATCAATGTTTAACTGTTTTTTAATTATTTCTATTCTATATTTTAGCAGTTCTTGTTTTTATCTGTAAGCCGCCTTGAGACCCATCAAAGGAAAATCCAGGGGATAAATATATTATTGTTGTTGTTGTTGTTGTTGTTGTTGTTGTTGTTATTGTTGTTTATTTAATTAAATCATCCTGAAAAAGCACCAGCATTTTAGTGGTGATGTCTCCTAATAAACACAGTTTTGTATGCAGTTTTGACTGATGTGCAATTTTTTGCAAGCAATCTCCCCGAATACAGTAATGCATTTTTGTAAGTTTTCCCTAACATAGCCATTCAGTGCCCACTTTCCTCTAATATATGCATTTCTGAAAACATGGTTTGATTGGAGAACTGCATCAGAAAATGTAAATATGCGTGAAGTTGGAAGGATGGCTGCGTTTTGGAGCTCATGTTGTTTCGAAAACTGCAAATTCCAAACAGATTAGCCTTTAAGTTTGAATCAAATTTCTCCACATTCTCTACTTTCTGTCGACACCTTGGTTGACCACTGTGAGAACAGGATGTGGGGCAAAATGGGCTTTGGGGGTGATACAGCCATGCACTTTTTCTATGTTCATGTTTTAACATTCTGGGCATTTTGGGGAGACACGTTCTCTGTGTTCCTGGCTGCCCCGTCCTCAAGCTGGAGGAGACAGTACAGAGGGCTTTCTTAAGCATGGGTTCCTCTCAAAGCAAGTCTCATGCGTCCTGAAGCAAAGCATGATTAATGAGACAAAATTCATTCTCAACCCTCCAAGGGCTTGTGTTTCATTAGTGCCAACCAGTCTTGATTTGTGTGGCCAAATGGACATTCTCTGGAGTGGCAGCCCATGTCCCGTGACAAGGGGGCTGGGGGCATCTCTGCTAAGAGACTGCCTGCTGGCTATTGGCTTCCCCGCCCAGCTCTCCAAATCCCTTACCAATGTGCCAACGTATCTGCAACATTTTTAAGATGCTCCAGAGGGCAGACGTTGATAAATGATGCTCCTGCTCAACCCCCCTGCTAATTTTGGACTTGCAGTGTTTACAAACAGCTGTTATAACATCCCGAAGGTCTACAGGGGAAGGGGGTGGGTGGAAAAAAAAGAATATTCTCCGTTAAAGAAGAAGAAAGTTCTTACCTGGAAGGAGTCCAGGAATGCCACAAAGCACAGCCAAGGATCTTCTCTTCCCTTCCTGCCTGCTCCAGACTGCTCCTTGCTCGGGTGCACTTTAATGGGGGATGTTAAGAATGTATCGTTTATAGCAGCTGCCGCGATCGCAGAAGGACTTCCCATCGCATCTTCCTTATGAATGCCAGCATCAGGTGGGCATCTGTTCCCAGACGCCACGGCTGTGATGGCAGCAACGGCCCTTTATCAGCCGGATGCTATTTTGATATGTCCCCTAAGGCTGTCGGAGAGTGCCGGGTTTTTCCACCTACTGTTGAATTTTTAGACCCGGGTTCTTATCTGTGTCACCCTAAATAGCACCAGTGTAAACGAATGCCACGGTGCCATCTGAGCATGGAAACTGTAGCTGCACTGAGCTGCGTACAGCGTGCACATCATAACAATAATACTCCAGCAAACTGCACGAAGGCATTTTGAGTTGACCTCTGGGGCTTTGTCAGAATTATCCATCAGGATGCAGGCAACCTCTACAATCTGCTTCAAGATGCCAACATTTATTAATTAGATTTATTTCTTCCCCAAGAGGCTGAAGGTGGCGAATGCAATTCCTCACCCCACCCCTTTGCATCTAGCACTATCTATGTTCATCTGCAGGAGCTCTCCAGAATTTCAGATTTATCGCCCTAACTAGAGATGCTGGGGATCAAACGGGGGACCTTCTGCACGCAAAACAGATGCTCCACCACTGAGCCATGGTCCTTCCCAAGCCCTTGGCCACCTTGCAGGGTTAAGTAAGGTAAATAAAGTGGTGGCCTGCCCTCCCAAAGCACTCAGATTTTTTTTTACCCACTATGATTTTTTAAAAAATATTCCTTTTGTCCATAACCACCCAATGAATCATTGGGGGCTTTTATTTTATTTTTAATGCCTGCCGTAGCTCTAATCTCTTCCTGCATACCCGGCAGCGCTGGATAGAAAAAGAAAGCTTAAAGAGGTCTTTAATTAACACGAGAGGGACGGGTGCGTATCGCTCTGCCCCAGCTGCTAGATAGGACGTTGGAGTGGTGGGTAGGATCTGTACATACTGTTCCTCTTTCAGCTGGAGTTATGCAGACAGGAGCCTGCTAGTGCTTCTGAATCTACGCACAGATGCCTTCTGCTAGTTTGGAACAGCGTGCAGAGTGCCTTTCCCCTTCCATCTGGGGAGAAGCAGTAGGAAAGGCACTGCCTTGCGCCAGATCTGAGATGTTTTATTTTTCATTTCTTAATGAAATTTGAGACAGTTACGCGCAGCACAAGGAAACTCAAAGCAGGCGCAGCTTGCGTTGCTATCAAAGCAGCGACCAGAAATGTTTGGAAGTTACATCTGACCACAAGGGTCTTTGCCAAATCGGAGGAAACAATCCACCACCTTGGTCATTAATATCAGCAGTGGAAGGGGCAACTAGGTAATGGAGAAAGGTTTCCACCTTTTAGCTTCTGTGTTATTATTAAAGACACTCTTGCCCACCTGGAAATTCAAGCCGCCCCCCTGCCACCTGGAGGGAACCAGAGAAACCTGGAGACTTCAGGTAAGACCTGGAGGCCTGGCATCCCTAGATAGGACAGCTTGGGTTGGGAACCCAAGGCCTGGGGGCCAAATGTGGCCCACCATTCCTCTCTTTCTGGCCCTCGGGACTCTCCTCAGGCCACATATCCCAGTGACCCAGCTTCACACCTTCCTTGCGTGTTTTTGCCTGGATGAGATTTGTCCTTGGACTCTGACCATGCTTGTTGTTTGCCCAGATGGAGAATAGTGAGATGAGTGTGCAGATGTGCCTATTATGCAGAGGTAAAACACACCATTGTTGCTCCGTCCATTTTCGCCTCTGGCCCTGCCTACCACTAGCACGTTGTCCCGGAAAGTAGAAGAAGACACTGTGATCTTCGAGCTGGAAAATTTTTCCTTACCCCTGAAATAAACGATGCCTTTCAGAGGACAGTCCCTCCGAAAGCCCTTCAGATAGAAGTTTGCGGTCCAAAAAGCAGGGTATATATGACCATTCCAGAATCATAAAATTGTCACGTTGGAAGGGACCCCGAGGATCATCTAGTCCAACCCCCGGCAATGCAGGCATCTTTGGCACAATGTGGGTACTCGAACCCACAACCCTGAGATTAAGAGTCCAGTGCTGTATCAACTGAGCGAGCCCCGTGCGTTTTGAAATTTGAAATTTGAATTTTGGCACCTTTTAGAAATTAATCGCAATCTAACAGTGCTTTTTTCTGGGGGTACTCAAAATGTTAAATGTTAAAAGTGTGGCACTAACTGTAACAACGTCTGCATGAGTAGTTGCCCATTTTATTCTTAAAAACAAAACAAAAAACACTGCTATCTAGATACAGTAAGGGAAGAAAACTAATGGCCACCAGTACATTTTTAGCATTGGGTAGGTTTGCACAGTTGCCTCCAAAAAAAAAAAGAGGAGTGAATGAACAAGAGAAAGAGAGAGGTGCAGATACAGACAAACTGATCTTTGTTAAGAAATCTTTGACGCTTTCAAAGGTGTGTGTGTGTGTGTGTAGAAAGTGTTTATTGCATTTCATTAGGAGAGACTAAGTTTTGCTTTTTTTCTTCCACGGTGGAGACTTGAGAGGCCACTTCAGTTAATCGAGGATACAGAACGGAGCCAAATCAGATGTTTTTCCTATCAAGGCCCTTTAAAAAACAAAAAATTAAGATGGCTGTTTAGAGTCTCCAATGGACCAAGGTTCATTAAGGCTGTTAACATCCCAGAGCCGCTGTCTTCTGACCCTCCTCTCGGTTTGGGTGGCCCGAACGAGACTCTCCCCAAGGGTTCATTACAGGTGGTAGGCAGACAGGCCTGGAGCCTAGGCCATACCACAGAGCCCTGAGAGAAATGTGTTTCCCTGACCAAAAAAGCACAATCTTATATTCTTAAAAACATTCCAGCCCTGTCTGGGTGTTCCTCTGCATGCATTCCTGTACGTGGGATTATTATTGTAGAGAATTTATAAAGTCATTCATTTCTCTGGAAGTGTACGGCGCGGGCTCTGCTTGAATGGTCGGGCCTAGCGCGAAAACCCCGAGCCATGTGGGCCTATAAAAACACAACAGTAAATAAATCAGCAGGGAGAATTTACACTTTGTCCTTCTGATTGTTTTTACACTCCATGGCTCAGAAGCAGAGCCCAGAGTGTAAAATAAATAACCTTGTGGCAATGCTCCACTAGCCTGTTAGTAGCAGGGCGAGACCCAGATATATTTACAAGCTGTGCTCTCCAGGCAAAAGCCAGGCGAGGCTGCAGAGGCAGCACAGGAGGGCGATGTATTCGGTGGTTCATTATTTTGTCATACATCAGAGTTTTATTACATGGCTGTCATGGCCAATGCTTTCAGGCCAGAGCGACAGAAGAGTTATACATTTCTGGAGCAGGAAATTCAGGTGCTGCCATCTTTTCTTCACCTCCCTCCTTCCACAGTTTTGCTCTCCTGCCCTGAACTCTGGCTTGGCGGTGTTCAGTATGGCCATTCCAAGACTGCCATATTTGAAGTCCCTAAAATATCAGATCAGGAATTTCAAGAGGGCTGCCTGTGTTTTGTGGAACAGCCCTTACTTGTTTCCGGAAGCAACTGAAGGCATTTCTTCTTTCGACAAGCTTTCCGACGGGATGAAAGCATCCCGATTGTTTATCCCGTATTCCTTTTAGATCTATCTTTAGTTGGGTTTTGTACTTCTTTCGAAACTATTTTTAGATGGTTTCATGGCATGCTTGCAAAATTGCCTTGAGAATCAGCGCGTAAGGCAATTCATAAATTGGTAAAACAACAATGGTGCTGTTACAGAGTTTAGTGCCAGGAATGCCGCATCACCAAAGTGGGTGTTTGTGTAGGACAGGAGAGCATAAGGCCTGGGTGGAATGTACACACAAATTTAAAAAAAACGCTGTGAAAATGCTTTTTTAAAAAAACAAAAAAAAAAAAACCGTTTTGAAAAATACATTGAATTTGGCATAGCTCACTGTCGCCATCTAGTGTCACATTTGTATATTGCACTTTCCAACACATTTTAAAGCTGAGTCCCTGGACTCTGTATCCAGACCTCAGAAACACCTCTTTGGGCCACAGCCCTCACTAGCCCTCCTTCATCCCCTTCTGAAGTGCTAGCTGGATAGAGTTATGTGCATGTAGAGAGCTCTCACTTTACATGGCTCTAATGTGTTTATTTCTTGCATTTATATCTCACCTTCTTCTCCAAGGAGCCCAAGATGGCATACATGGTTTTCCCACTCCCCACTCCACAATGACCCTATGAAGTAGGTTAAGCTAAGAGTGAGTGAATTGCCCAAGGTCTCCTAGTGAGTTTCATGGCCAAGTGGCGATTTGAACCTTGCTCTCCCAGGTCCAACGCTCTAGCCAAGACACTACACACCTAGCATTAAACAGTGGAAGCCACAACTATTACTCTGCTCCCCAATTCATGGCCTACCAATGAGGCTGTGAATGTGGAAGGGGCATTTTTTGTTCAGTGCTGTGTCCTGGCAACCTCAGAGTTGGCATACCTGTCAGTGTACGCCACTTAAAAGCTTGCACAACCCACAACCCACTTCATTTTGTCTACCTGGCAAGTTCTTCTTGAGAGACCCATGATCCACTACTTGGCAGGATGTACAAACATCTTGTACATAGTGCCACCCGACAAATAATATTTCGGTGGCACAAGAAAGGATTCTGTTGAGTATTCTGGAAACAAGTCCCTTCTAGCAATTTGATTTCTACTTGAGCTGCTAAGAAGTTCTTCTTGAAGAGGAGGTGAGGGGAGAACAGCACACACAGTGGTACCTCCAGAGGAAAGTCTTTCTTGCGTTCTGAAGAATTAATGAAGACAAAGTCGTGTTATAGACAGATGTCTCTCGTCGGCTTCACTCAGAAGCGAGAAGGAAATTCTGATGTTCTCCATCATCACGGCACCAGGTCTTTGGGTAGCAACATGTTTATTTAACAAGCTCCCTTCCTAGACTAGACCTTGCCCTCCACTAGAAGCTTTTTTTTTTTTTTTTAAAAAAAGCCTTCTTTGCAAGCTTTGATGTTAATTTAGAGTCAGAATTGGTTCAGAACAAGGGGAATGAATGGGCGTCTCCACACAACAGCTTACTGTGGACTTATTGTGCCCATTCTTACATATTTTGCACAGTATCCATGTGACATCATCATCATCAAAATGGCTGCCAGTTAGTTACCAATCAGGGTTCAAAGTACTGGTATTGGAGTACAAAGCCCTATGCAACTTGGGCTCTGGGTACTTTAAAGATTATTTCACACCTGTAAATGAATGTATGGGGTTGCTCGTGCGTAAGTTGCCACCATGCCTGGCTAGGTAGCCTGGTTAAACCTTTCCTGACTGGACAGCCCTTCACTCCGTGGCTGTTCAGTCGCTAGCAGAATCCGTCAGTGGGCGTTTCTTAAACTTCTTCCAGCACAAAAGCTCTTTGACGCCAAGTCTACGCCTACTTTCCCTGCATGGAAGTCTTCTGCGCAGGGTGGGTGTGGGCAGAGGAGGACCTGTGCTCCCCCCACTGGTCTCCAGCAAAGAGTCCTGGAGACCCCTCTCCGATTCCCCCAACCGCCCCCCTTTATCCCTGGTGTTACGCTGATTTCCTTCCCCAGTCGATGAGTTCCCTTTCTCCCTCCTTGGCCCTTCTCCGGCATCGCTTGGGAGCCCTGCCTCCACTTCTGGCTCCGATGTCAGTTCCCTGACAACACCGTATAAACCCAACCAATCACTACATTCTGCAGGATGCAAGAATTTAAGAGGAGCCCTACTGGATCAGGCCAATAGCCCATCTAGCCCAAAATCCTGTTCTCACAGTAGCCAACCAAATGCCTGTGAGAAACTCAAAAGCAGGATTCAAGCACAAGAGCCCTCTCTCCTCCTGTACTTTCCAGCAACGGGTATTCAGAAGAATTGCTGCCTTCAGTCATGGAGGCAAAGCATCAGCATCAATGGCCCTGTCCTCCAAGCATTTATCTAACCCTTTTTAAAAGCTAAGTAGGCTGGTGGCTGTCACTGCCTCCAGTGGGAGTGAGTTCCATAGTTTAACTATGTGCTGCATGTAGTTTCATTTATCCGTCCTGAATCTTTCAAAATTCAACTTCATTGGATACCCATGAGTTCCAGTGTTATGAGAGAGAGAGAGAGAGAGAGAGAGAGAGAGAGAGAGAGAGAGAGAGAGAGAGAGAGAGAGACGGAGGGAGGGAGGGAGGGAGGGAGGGAGGGAGGGAGGAAGAAGAAGAAGAGGAGGAGGAGGAGGAGTTTGGATTTGATATCCCGCTTTATCTCCTGAAGGAGTCTCAAAGCGGCTAACATTCTCCTTTCCTTTCCTCCCCCACAACAAACACTCTGTGAGATGAGTGGGGCTGAGAGACTTTGGAGAAGTGTGACTAGCCCAAGGTCACCCAGCAGCTGCACGTGGAGGAGCGGGGAATCGAACCCGGTTCACCAGATTACGAGTCTACAGCTCTTAACCACTACAGTGGTACCTCTGGATTCAAACGGGATCCAATCCAGAGCCCAGTTCACATCCTGAAGCGAACGCAACCTGCATCTGCGCATGTGCGGGTCGTGATTCGCCGCTTCTGTGCATGCGTGTGACGTCATTTTGAGCGTCTGCGCACGTGCGAGCGATGAAACCCGGAAGTAACGTGTTCCGTTACTTCCAGGTTGCCGTGGAACGTAACCTAAAAACGCTCAATCTGAAGCGTATTTAACCTGAGATATGACTGTACACCACAGAGGGAGAGGGAGAGAGAAACTTCGCTCTATTTTCTCCATGCCATGCGTATTTTTATAAACCTTACTCATGTCACCTCTCTCTCAATTTTTCTCTAAACTAAGAGGTCCCAGATGCTGCAACCCTTTTTCCAACTCTGCAATATCCTTTTGGAGGTGAGGCAGCCAGAACTGTACACAGTATTCCAAATGTAATTGCACCATGGATCTGTATCACAGTATAGGGCGTTCTGCAAATGCCATCCTGTCAGGAGGCCCATTGTGCGTGATGTCTGAACTGGGCCTTTAGTGTGGTGGCATCTATACCCTTTGGGACTCCCTCCCATTGCATCAAAGAAAGTTGCCTTCTCTGTCTTTTCTTTTGCTCCTTTTAAAGGTGTTCTTCTTTCAACAACCTTCTAAAAACTTTATCCCACTTGATTCTGTTGTTCTTTCTTTCAGACTGTTTTTATATTTATAATAGTTTGCTTTTTTATATATTTTTTTAAAAAGCTTTAAAAATTTATGTAACTGTTTTATAGATCTCTTTACTATATCGTAAATCATTTTGGGATATCTCACAGGAAGCAAGTCGTGAATGAAATAAATAAATAATCAACATACTAGCCCATACTTTTTCTTCATTTAATCCAGATTTTCCTTACCACAGAAAATCTAATAAATTAGGGGGGAACCTGATATACATCTGTGGTGACTGCTGGCATGGAAGCCCCTTAGTACATTTTTGGGGAGTGGGCAGTTTGTCATGTGCATGGTAATGTTGCAGTGGGTAGCCTCTGGTGTAGTTGTTTGGGGATAACTGGATCCAATTACCTATGGAAACACATTTAGTATGCAGAGGAAGCAGTGCTTGATGAGTGACTGTTGGGTAAAGAGTAGACTTTACACATTGCAATCACACACAGAGAGAGATGCTTTCAGAATAAGAAAAACAGCTAACTGGTTTGTTGTAGGAAATACACAACTTGGATTGAAAAGTTTCTTGTTCTAGATTAACTAACTAGTCTAGAACAAGGCAGCCATGCTTGCTCCATCATTCTCTCAGAGGAAAGCTCCAAGGCGACATCGCATCTTGAGGTCCGAGAGAGAAGTGTGAGGAGCAGGAACTTGAAGAACAGAATGGAACTTAAGAACATCAGTCTAAACTTCAAGGGAGATAGAGGTCAGCTGAGACATTAAAGGTATAGCCTGGGAATGTGGATGTCTCTCACTCTATATATGTTAACCCCATGCACACTCCTCTTCTGCAAGCTCAGACCCTCCAAGTGTCCCTATTTTCCAGGGACAGTACCAGATTTACAGAAGCTGTCCCAGTTTTTCATATGATCTCAGAATGTCTTGCTTTTCTTTAGGACGTCCCTGTTTTCATAAGAGAAACGCTGGAGGGTATGATAGTAACGTTAAATAAGTTGGAGTTCTTGTTATTAAATATACCAAGAAAAAAGCACACCAAGAACTCAGGCCAATGTAAGTTTCAATAGTGGGAGTGGTCCTTACTCGCAAATCAATAGTCAATTGTAATAAAAACTAATCCATTCAAAAGTATGTATTCCGACAAAGATTACAAACTCAAATAGAGATTACAAACTCAAACGCACAGAAAGGCTCAAGATACACGTTGATCTACCCACATGTAGTTGTTATCTCTAAGAAACGTAGAAAATAACAGGATATATTTATCCAAAAGTCTTCAAACTTACACAACCCTTTAAAAATTAGCTGATGAAGGTGAATACATCGAAACAGGGCTCTGTCCTGGTTTCTGATCCATAATTGACTTCTGACTTCTGCTCAATGATTGAAACTAAGATCTTCACGTCGAATCTGACTATGGACTAACATGAACTTATCTCCACTCATAAACTCTTATCTCTAATTCTGTAATGAATTATTGTGTTATACATATCTTTATGAGTTTGTAATCTCTATTTGAGTTTGTAATCTTTGTCAGAATACATACTTTTGAATGGATTAGTTTTTGTTACAATTGACTATTGATTTGCGAGTAGGGACCACTCCCACTATTGAAATTTACACTGGCCTGAGTTCTTGTTGTGCTTTTTTCTTGGAAGGTATGATAGGACGTCACTATTTTCATTGGAGAAATGTTGCAGGTATGGAAAAGGATGTCCCCAGAGCTGCTGCTTCAGCTGGAACTCGATGGAACTCAGTTCCAGCACCTCTCAGGTGAGCACCATTGCTATTCTAAGAGAGGTAAAGGTAAAGGACCCCTCGACGGTTAAGTCCAATCAAATTTGACCATGGGGTGTGGAGCTTATCTCCGCTTTCAGGCCGAAGGAGCTGGCATTTGTCCTCAGACACCTTTTCTGGGTCATGTGGCCAGCATGACCAAACCGCTTCTGGCGCAACAGGACACCGTGACAAGTTCCAGAGCGCATGGAAACGCCATTTACCTTCCTGCTGCAGCGGTAGCAATTTATCTACTCTCACTGGTGTGCTTTCGAACTGCTAGGTTGGCAGGAACTGGGACAAAGCGACAGGAGCTCACCCTGTCACGCGGATTCGAACTGCAGACCTTACAAGGTGTTCATGGTGAGTTCTGGCACCTCTTTTTCTTGAAAAATAACACTGGACGTCCCTATTTTCATTGGAGAAATGTTGGTGGGTACGCAAGCTGAGTTGCACGTAAACTCCCAAAAAGAGAGAACATTTTCAGCCTGAGGGCTGCATTTCCTTCTGAGCAAACATTTAGTAGCCGTATGCCAGTGCTGGGCAGGGTCAGAGGCAAAGTGAGCACAGCAACGAGTATAATTTTAACATTTGTACAGCACGCTAGCTTCTACACACACACACACACACACACACACACACACACACACCTCTGTCCTCCATCCAGGGAAGCAACAGGCATTATCAGAATTCAGGGAGATATCCCAGGACCATGCAGAGCTGGTCTGAGGCCTGAGGCGGGAGTCTTGTTAGAATAAAGTTATAAACTCAAAGAAGCAGCCGGACCCTGGTGGGACTCCCCCTCCCAGCCTGCTTAGCTGTCCAAGGCAGGGGTCAGCAAACTTTTTCAGCAGGGGGCCGGTCCACTGTCCCTCAGACCTTGTGGGGGGCCAGACTATATTTTGAAGGGGGAAAAATGAACGAATTCCTATGCCCCACAAATAACCCAGAGATGCATTTGAAATAAAAGCACACATTCTACTCATGTAAAAACACCAGGCAGGCGCCACAAATAACCCAGAGATGCATTTTAAATAAAAGCACACATTATACTCATGTAAAAACATGCTGATTCCCGGACTGTCCACGGGCCGTATTTAGAAGGCGATTGGGCTGGATCTGGCCCCCAGGCCTTAGTTTGCCTACCCATGGGTGTGAAGGAATGCTAGAGTTTGTGGTAGGGTGACCTAGAGAGAGGTCTGGAGAAGCACTCCAAGTCAGCAGCCATCCCTACAGCTTTTGGGAGCTCATTCCAAAATTCACAAGGCATCTGAAGCAACTGCTTAATGATGTTTCATAACAGTGTTTCGGTTCTGTGACTCACCCCAGAATCAAAATCAAGGCAACCCCCAACGTTCAGAATGGGAAGGCTTTGATTATCAGGACATCAGAGCCACATCCTAACCGCCAACCAAGATGCTCAGTAATCATGTTTTTAAAAGCCACACATGTTTTCTTTGGAAGAAAGAGTCTCTCCTGAATTCTCTGGTTGTTCAGGAGGTTATTTTAGCTTTATCTGTTTGGCTGCATTAGAGCCCAGATTCCAGCTACTTGGTTTAAAACTGGATATTCCCTGAGCTGTTGCACTCCTGAGTATTTTGGATTTGGTCGTCCGCATAAGTAACAAAAATAAATATACAGCGAGGAGCTGCAATTTTAACAGTACACCAATCTACATGTTAGGATCCAAACTTTCTCCTTTATTTTTTATGTATGACTTGCACATGTATGGGGGGGGGGGGCGAAGGAACCCAGCGTTTATGTTGTATAACAGCCGAGGTTGTAATTTCAAGAGAACCACAAAAAGTGTAGGCTAAAGAAAGAAAAATAGACAATTCAAGTCCAATTATGTGATAAAAGCCAATAGGTCTGCCTTGGCTACAAAAATTGTGATGATTCCCTAAAGTCTAAAATTAATCTTGTACAGAATCATGAAGGTTGTTTTCTTTTTTTTTAGAAAGAAAGAAAGAAAGAAAGAAAGAAAGAAAGAAAGAAAGAAAGAAATTCTGCTCTATGATTTTGATGATTATGGTAAATTAGTGGGCGGCTGGCTGTTGGACCAATCCACATACCAAGCCCAACCAACCATATTAACAGTTCAGTTCTTGCATCTTTGAAGTATTTTTAAAATTAACATCTGTCTTTCTTTTCAAATTGTCTTCTATCCATAAAGGTAAAGGTAAAGGTACCCCTGCCCGTACGGGCCAGTCTTGACAGACTCTGGGGTTGTGCGCCCATCTCACTTAAGAGGCCAGGGGCCAGCGCTGTCCGGAGACACTTCCGGGTCACGTGGCCAGCGTGACATCGCTGCTCTGGCCAGAGCCAGAGCCAGAGCCGCACACGGAAACGCCGTTTACCTTCCCGCTGGTAAGCGGTCCCTATTTATCTACTTGCACCCGGAGGTGCTTTCGAACTGCTAGGTTGGCAGGCGCTGGGACCGAGCAGCGGGAGCGCACCCCGCCGCAGGGATTCGAACCGCCGACCTTTCGATCGGCAAGTCCTAGGCACTGAGGCTTTAACCCACAGCGCCACCTGCGTCCCACCTTCTATCCATATGTTATACAATTTAACATACAGTGGTACCTTGGGTTAAGTACTTAATTCGTTCCGGAGGTCCGTTCTTAACCTGAAGCACCACTTTAGCTAATGGGGCCTCCTGCTGCTGCCGCACCACCAGAGCACGATTTCTGTTCTCATCCTGAAGCAAAGTTCTTAACCCAAAGCACTATTTCTGGGTTAGCGGAGTCTGTAACCTGAAGCGTATGTAACCTGAAGCATCTGTAACCGGAGGTTCCACTGTAGTAGAAGCCGCATTCAAAACGCAGAGGAAGTAAAATGTTCTTCTGAAGGGACTAATGCAAATTGGATGGGAGGGGAGAGAGAAGAGACATACATTTCAGCTTACAATAACACAGCGAAGGAGCAGCCCACCTACCACCTCCTCAGACCTTGACAAGGGATATAATTGCCCTACGGGAATTGTAACAGGATACAATGCCTTCCACCTATGGGTTTCGAGTTAGAATTCCAAATCCATCTTAGCTCAGCAGCGATCAAAGGTCACTACCGTCCAACTGCTGCTCAGTAGCTTATTTGAAACTAGAAGGTGGTCGCCTCTTGGTTTCTAAAGGGAGAGGATTTTATTTTATTTTATTTTTAATCTTTTTAGAGAGGGGTAACGATGGTTTAAAGACACCTGCCTATCTCCATGGAGGAATCCTGAGGGCAGCATCTTGAGTAGAGATGTCAGAAGGCTTCGTTTTTCATTCCATCGCACACAGTACTATTATATTCTGCTGCTGTTCATCTTCCACTGCAAACTGTGTTATTTGTTTCACTGGCCTGCTGTGGCAAAATTATGTTAACTTACATCATTAATTATATCAATTGCGTTGCATTATTCCATTCAAATAAATTCAAGGGAAATGGAGCAGGAGAGATTAAAAGTGGCCTATGGAACTTGCTCCCACAGAAAGCAGGGATTGCCTCGAACCTAGGTAAAGGTAAAGGGACCCCTGACCATTAGGTCCAGTTGTGGCTGACTCTGGGGTTGCGGCACTCATCTCGCTTTATTGGCCGAGGGAGCCGGCGTACAGCTTCTGGGTCATGTGGCCAACATGACTAAGCCGCTTCTGGCGAACCAGAGCAGCACACGGAAAAGCCGTTTACCTTCCCACCAGAGTGGTACCTATTTATCTACTTGCACATTACATGCTTTCAAACTGCTAGGTTGGCAGGAGCAGGGACCGAGCAACGGGAGCTCACCCAGTCATGGGGATTCGAACCGCCGACCTTCTGATCGGCAAGTCCTAGGCTCTGTGGTTTAACCCACAGCGCCACCCACGGCACCGAACCTAGATGGTCTCCAAAAAGGATTAGTCAAATTCATGAAGGAGAAGGCTGCCAAGGGCAGCTAACCATGATGGCTCTGTTCTGCTTCCACAGCTGGAGGCAGTAATGCTTCTGAATACCAGTTGCTGGAAACTGCATGAGGGGAGAGGGCTCTTCTGCTTGGCCACTGTGAGAACAGGATGCTGAACTAGATGGGCCATTGGCCTCATCCAGCAGGCTCTTCTTGTGTTCTTGTGCGGTGCAAACGGTGCTTCTGGCTTGCACGCTTTATAAAAATTTGAGGAGTGAAGTTATTACCTCTCTGTTATTGTCCATGCTGGGTCGCTCAACCATTGCTACTGTGTCATTTCTTTTAGCAGAGATGATTAGGTAACAGTAAAAACTGCAAGGTTTTTAGCGGGGACAATTAGAATGAGATCTATTATTTTGCATTTTCTCTAGTTGAGTATTTTGAGTTGAGTAGGTATTTTCTCTATGGGATGCGGGTGGCGCTGTGGGTTAAACTACAGAGCCTAGGACTTGCCGATCAGAAGGTCGGCGGTTCGAATCCCCGCAATGGGGTGAGCTCCCGTTGCTCGGTCCCTGCTCCTGCCAACAAGCAGTTCGAAAACACGTCAAAGTGCAAGTAGATAAATAGGTACCGCTCCGGCGGGAAGGTAAACGGCGTTTCCGTGCGCTGCTCTGGTTCGCCAGAAGCGGCTTAGTCATGCTGGCCACATGACCCGGAAGCTGTAAACCAGCTCCCTCGGCCCAAAAAGCGAGGTGAGCGCCGCAACCCCAGAGTCGGTCACGACTGAACCTAATGGTCAGGGGTCGCTTTACCTTTACGTATTTTTTCAAGTTAAGTTTTTACCTCTATCTTCAGTACATTTTATTTTATTTTATTTTATTTTATTTTATTTTATTTTATTTTATTTTATTTTATTTTATTTTATTTTATTTTATTTTATTGCTATGGCTAGTATAGGTAAAGGGTAAAGGGACCCCTGACCGTTAGGCTTAGTAGGTGGAAAGTAGGTGGATTCTGGTGACTGGTGCCTTGCAGAAAGAGATTTGCATTTCCTTTTCTTTTTTCAATGTATAGATTTGCATTCTGCATTTGGAAGGAAAGAAAGAAAGAAAGAAAGAAAGAAAGAAAGAAAGAAAGAAAGAAAGAAAGAAAGAAAGAAAGAAAGAAAATGAGAATAAAAAACAACAAAGCAATGGTCCATAGTTCGTACACTTAGAGTTCCAGCATACAGTACCTAGTGTCAGACATGGACATGGGAGACCAGAATTCACTGATTATCCGGGACTTAGGGATGTTTCGAGGGACTGCGGTGGCAGTCAGTTATCGACAAGATGAAGCTATTTTTGCAGACCTGCTATGATTAGTTCACTCTAGGAAACAATTCCACTTGTATGGTCCTCCATGTGATTCCCAGAAAGCCATCTATTTAAGGATGCACTGTCCTTGTAAACGTATCTGTCTGAAACACAGGAAGGGGTTACAGGAGGCAAAAAGATAAATAACTGGTGCCCTGGGAGTGCCTCACCATTCCCAGAGTGCTACATGGCCTGATTAAAGCAAATGGAGCGCACAGGCGCTGCAAGTCCCCTTTCTTACCAAGGAAGTAATCCTTACTGTTATCTGAGGTTCAGGCTGTGTGTGTGCCAATCCTTATGTAGGCAAATGGCTCCATTCACATATAAGAGGTACCAGCAGACTTGGGGAAGTGCTGAGGTCTGTAGAAAAATTGGAGTGGGGGCTAAAGCCATAACATCCTCACCCCCCAAACAACCAGTAAATGAGAGCTGAGCATGTTCAGTGGTGGGGAGGGGAAAAAAACTGGAGGTGGGGGCATGGGATGGAGTGGCTTAAGTTATTGAAAACGCAGCACAACACACTGCAACATTTTGTTGCAGATCCTACATGACCCTGCCATTCCTGGTCTTCGTCATTAGGAAGCCACTCCCTCTATTATTGCGTTGATGCTGCTGCTGCTGCTGTTGCTGCTATCTCTTATTTAATAATAATAATTTGTTTATTTATACCCCACCCATCCGGCTGGGTTTCCCCAGCCACTCTGGGCGGTTCCCAAAAGAAGAAGAAGAAAAAGAAGCAGCGATAAAACATTTAAAACCTCCCTAAACAGGGCTGCCTTCAGATGTCTTCTAAAAGTCAGATAGCTATTTCCTTGATATCTGATGGGAGGGCGTTCCACAGGGCGGACACCACTACCAAGAAGGCCCTCTGCCTGGTTCGCTGTAACCTCACTTCTCACAGTGAGGGAACCGCCAGAAGGCCCTCGGAGTTGGACCTCAGTGTCCGGGCTGAATAGTGGAGGTGGAGACACTCCTTCAGGCATACTGGGCTGAGGCCGATTAGGGCTTTAAAGGTCAGCACCAATACTTTGAATTGTGCTCGGAAACGTACTGGGAGCCAATGTACGTAGGTGCTATCAGGGTATAGCTTTGGGGTAACAATCCAGAACCCCCAAAAAGAAAGTGACCTCCAAACGCAGCCCCCTGTTTTGAAATAAGTGAAGGATACCCTAGGGATCACCTGAACCTTGCTATCCCAGCTCACTCACTGAGATCATCTGTAGGAGCATCATTGATTGCCCCTCCCCTGCCCTGCTTTGAGTTTTCATGTCATTGGCCCAGCCCTGCAGAAAGATTCTTCCCATGATGCATCTTCTCTCTATTGAAATGTGTGCCATCATCTCTACCTTCCACAGGTCTTGAAGAAAGATGGCCCACGAAATAAGAATGTAGGGCAAGCTTCCTCAACCTCGGCCTTCCAGATTTTTTTGAGACTACAATTCCCATCATCCCTGACCACTGGTCCTGCTAGCTAGGGATCATGGGAGTTGTAGGCCAAAAACTTCTGGAGCGCCAAGGTTGAGAAAGCCTGACGTAGGGCCTTGCTGGATCAAGCCAGTGGCCTATCTAATCCACCTTCCTGTTCTCGCAATGACCAGCCAGATGTTTGTGGACCCAAGCACAACAGCACTCTCCCCTCATGGGGTTTCCAAAGCTGGTATTCAGAAGCCCACAGCCTCCACAGTTAAGGTAGAACATCATAGCGAGTTGTGTGGCAGTTCCCGACCCCCCCAGGTGGAAATAATGACACATGACACAATTATTAAGGTTAAAAAAGGCCACAACTTTATTGGTTATAGGTGATGAGCTGTATTGCCTTAGGCATTGGTCCTAACCAACTATATCTGACTCCCGCCCGTCTGCTTGAAGTCAGGGAAGGGTTAACCAACAGTAGGGGGAGTCCTGCTGATGCACATCAACTAGGAACTCCCCCGGGGTCACCGCTAGGGGCCGTGCCTTAGGCCCTAACCTCCCTAGGCTTCGGACAGGACCATGACCCCCAGAATCTTTTAACAAACTACCCTTCAATATGTGGGGCAGGTGATGGGGCTACCTCCCCTCTTCCATCTACAGAACTATACCAATGCCTAACCGCCAATAACCCAAAAGTTGTAACGATTTGCTACGAGGTAGGTGAAAACCAAGTGGCTGGTGCCAATTTGCCAAGTGGAAAAATTCCTGCCAGGCCCCTCAACGGCGACCAACCAAGGTCCATAGCAAGGTCAAGGAACGGAAACCTAAAAGGGCAGGAAAAGCAGGAACAGTTGGCGGGCGGCAAAGAGGGCGATCCCCAGCCGCGTCCTGCCCTATATAGGGTAGGCCATGGCCCCGAGCCAGCCAGCCAGGGGGTGACACGGCAGGGAATCCCCCCCCAATTGTGTGGGGCTGGCCTCCACCCGCCGCGCACATGGAGGGTCCATGAAGCCCACAACCCCACCTCTTCCTTAGGCGGAAGTAGTTTAACCATCAGTAGGCTTCCCTAGACAGCATCTTAAAAAGCAGAGACATCACCTTGCCAACAAAGGTCCGTATAGCTATGGTTTTCCCAGTAGTGATGTATGGAAGTGAGAGCTGGACCATAAAGAAGGCTGATCGCCGAAGAATTGATGCTTTTGAATTATGGTGCTGGAGGAGACTCTTGAGAGTCCCATGGACTGCAAGAAGATCAAACCTCTCCATTCTGAAGGAAATCAGCCCTGAGAGCTCACTGGAAGGACAGATCCTGAAGCTGAGACTCCAATACTTTGACAACCTAATGAGAAGAGAAGACTCCCTGGAAAAGACCCTGATGTTGGGAAAGATGGAGGACACAAGGAGAAGGGGACGACAGAGGATGAAATGGTTGGACAGTGTTCTTGAAGCTACCAGCATGAGTTTGACCAAACTGCGGGAGGCAGTGGAAGACAGGAGTGCCTGGCGTGCTCTGGTCCATGGGGTCACGAAGAGTCGGACACGACTAAACGACTAAACAACAACAAAGGCTTCCCCTCCACAAATTTGACTCACCCTCTTTTAAAGCCATCCAAGTTGGTGGTGCCTCTTTTTGGAGCAAATTCCCCTGATTTAACTATTTGACTTTCCGTTTCCCTCAATCCCAGCTTGTTCCATACAAACAAGAGATTGTGGCTTAAAACAAATTCCGGTCGGTTTCTAAACAAATCCAGAGCTCCAAGCCACAGATTACGAAGCTGGCTTGTTTAACCAGAGTGTGTTTCAAACCACCAAGCTCTGTTTGTACACAAATGACAAGCCAGGATTAGGAGGGAAACTGCAAGGAAACTCTACAGAACCTCCTAGACCAGGAGGAGAGGAGTGCATGTGAGCCAAAGACTTCGCCCAGACTCCTAGATGACGCCTGTAGCACAAACCAGGGTTTAGTGTTACTTGTGAACCAGCCCCGTGTTCTTATACCTTTACTGTTTTAATAATATAATTTGATGTTATATATACAGTCGTGCTTTGGAAGTCGAATGGAATCAGTTCGGGAAGTCCGTTCAACTTCCAAAACATTTGAAAACCAGATTGTGGCTTCTGATTGGCTGCAGGAAGCTCCTGCAGCCAATCAGAAGCTGTGGAAGCCCCATCGGACGTTCGGCTTGCAAAAATAGTTTGTCACTTCCGGGTTTACAATGTTTGGGAGCCAAAACGTTCAGGAACTAAGCTATTCGAAAGCCAAGGTACGACTGTATTGATTAACAGCTCAGGGAGGTGAGGCAGCAACCTCAAAGATTTACGGTTGGGTTTTTTGTTTTGTTTTCAAGATAGTAGCTGTATTTTCAACATTGTGTCATGGGGAGTTAGGGACAATATGCCACCTGTTTGAAATCAAGGTTTGGAACCATAGTCAATGGCAGTGTCGGAAACTGAGAATCTTAGAATTGTAAAGTCATAAGGGACCACAAAGGTCATCTAGTACAGAAATATTTTACCCAGTGTCAGGCTCAAACCCACAACCCTCAGATTAAAAGTTCCATGTTCTACCAACTGAGCTATCCCAGAAGACTCACATTTGCTCATTATAATGCTTGGATTGTCAATAACGAAGTACCTTATCTTAGGGTTAGGCAGATGTGGCATGGGAGATCTGTCACTTAATTTCCTGAAGGGTTTTGTTGTGTTGTGTTGTGTTGTGTTGTGTTGTTTGTTTTGTTTTGTTTTGTTTTGTTTTGTTAAAAGAAACATTAGAGGAGCAGCACAAGAGGAGAGCTCTGATTTCTTTTTCTTTTTTTAATAACTTTTTTATTCAAAATTAAAACAAAACATATTATCCAGAAACATATCATCCTTATTCCCCCCATTTTTCCTCCCTCCCCCTTCCTTCCCCCACAGAACCCACCCACCCCCACCCCCTGACTTCCCTCAGTTCCAGTCTTTGATTTCTCTGAGACTGCTGTTTTCTGCATGTTACACAGTTGTATAGATCCTCAAACTATTTAGCTGATTATTATCAATAAAAAGTTTGTGAATGTTTATTCAAAGCCAGCCAAGGAGTCCAGTTCGCTTTGTTGCGTCTTCAAATACTTTGTAAAGGGTTCCCATTCATCTTTAAAGCCACAGTTATCCTTGTCCCGTAGCTTGTATGGGAGAGAGCTCTGATTTCAATTGGGGCAGCGGGTGTTTAACCCTCCCCTCCTTGATTTTTATATATTAGTCCTCTGGTGAGAAGATACATAGCCGTGATAAGGACATCTATAGGGTATGTCCAAAGTTAGTCATACACAGAGTAGGAGTTCCAATAAGCATAATGGTTCTACTTTGAGTAGAACTTCGCTGGCTACAATCCAAGATCTCTTTCCACCAGGCCCCAGGAAGATGTGCAACAAATCAATCTTTTTGTGTAGCAAACCCTCATCTCTGGAACTTCCTGCCAAGTGAAATTCTTGGCAAGTGCCCTCATGAAACCGCTGGTTTCACTTCTATTTTGATAAATTACATGATTTCTACTTGGTTTTGGTTTTATCAATATTTTCCTGTGAATATTTTTATTGTAAGGATAAAGAAAGGTTTTTCTTTATGAAGAGGTGCATGAATCTTGCTAAATAAATAATATAAAGAGCAACCTTTTTAAAAACAGATTTTAATTATGTGTAATGAGAAGAGAAGACTCCCTGGAAAAGACCCTGATGTTGGGGAGAAGGGGATGACAGAGGACGAGATGGTTGGACAGTGTTCTCGAAGCTACCAGCATGAGTTTGACCCAACTGCAGGAGGCAGTGGAAGACAGGAGTGCCTGGCGTGCTCTGGTCCATGGGGGCACGAAGAGTCGGACACAACTAAACGACTAAACAACAACAATTATGTGTAAAGGTAATCTTTGTATGAGTTCATACTTCATTATCCCTTCGGAGTTGTATCTTTTGTAGTTTCATCCTTCCAGGCTGTGACACTTTATGGTTTAAATTTGCTTTTCTTTCATTTTGTTAAGTTTGCACATTTTTGGTTATTAAATCACTAAAAAGAATAAAATAAAATAAAATAAAATAATAAAATAAATAAAATAAAATAAAATAAAATAAAATAGCAATCTTTGGCAGGGAGGAGATCATATTGGGGGAATAATGTGGGGGGTGTTAAGCACTCCTCTCTCCCCCCCCCCACCTTTTATTGTTCTGATCAAAGCTGGGACACTCACACACACACACACACACATACACACACACACACACACAAAAACATGTATACACTGCTATTTTAGCTTAAGCAGACAGCACCAGGAGCTGCAGTCATTTTTTCCCTCTGCATCACAAATGCCCTCCATAGTGCAAAACAATGGCACCTCTTTTATCTGACGGATCGAGGATGGAGGTTGCTGCCTGGCTAACCAGAATTGCTCATCTCTGTCCTTCAGAGAAGAGTCATTTGTTGCAAACAGGAAAACCTCTTGCGGAAAAATGTGCCCCGTCCAAATCCTCTTCCTCCTTTTTGGAGCCTTCCCACCCTCGCTTGGTCACCAGCCAAGTTCACCAGGGAAAATCCTATTGCCTTTCCACCCCTCCACCCCACCCACCCTGCTGACATTGTTCCCAATAGCCAGGCGCTTCCTGGATTCCACATGGAAGAACAGAGAGAAAGGGAAGCAGAATCTGTTTTGTTTCCAAACTCCTTTCCTTTCTTTGCAAATGTAATAATAACTGCATTCCTGCTCCAAATTGCAATCGTATTCCATTTGTAATGAAAGGTGAATGTGATTTTTCTTGCTAGATAGTGCTTATTGGTGGAATGAAGTTAATACAATAAAGTTGTAAAACACTTTTACTCCACCACCATTATTTCAGATCTGTACTTAACCAATTATGATTTTGCTTTATATTGCTGGGCAGCTTTTTTTGCTGCTGAAATTTTTGTTGCTCTTTTGATTGACTCTGTTAATAATAATAATAATAATAATAATTATTTATACCCCGCCCATCTGGCTGGGTTTCCCCAGCCACTCTGGGTGGCTCCCAATCGAGTGTTAAAAACAATACAGCATTAAATATTAAAAACTTCCCTAAACAGGGCTGCCTTCAGATGTCTTTTAAAGATAGATAGGTTGTTGTATGGTTTTTCTTGTAATGTATTCTTCTTTTCCCTGATAGGCCTTTGAAAACTACAGTGTGGGTGTCTGCACATATGAGTGTTTTCGTATGCAATGTTTGGGAGGAAATAAGACGATAAATAACATATAACAAACTAAATATTGATGCATGTAATTTTTATTTCTTGATTATGTTTGGTGGTGGTATGGCTGTATTGTTTTTTGTAACATAAAATCATTCAATAAAAATTATTTAAAAAGAAAAAGAAAAAGAAAAAGAAAACTACAGTACAAGTGATGCTGATCACTAGACTGCCATCAGGGCAAACTATATTTTAACTGCCAGCTCTGAATGCATTTTGATGTATTTTAACCATAAAAAACTAGGTAGTGTTTTTTTTAAAAAAATGCTTTAAATTTTATCCTGATTTTAAAAATATTGGGAGCCACCTTGAATCCCAGCTTGAGAGAAAGGGAGCAAACAAACAAACATTCACCCTAGCATTGTTGTACATATTATCTAGCCGGACAGTTGCATTGCAAAACTCAGAGAAGTGTGAACTTCGTAGGAGAACTTTTGGCTTCGCGCAGCATTTTGCAAAACACAGTTTTGGTAAGTTTGCCTTTTGATCCAAATCGAATCACTAACCTCCCATCCCTGCTTGAGAGTCATGCCACAGGAATCTGCACGTTGTCCAAGTTTCTTTATGCGTTCCCCCACAGTGAGCCTGTGGGCTCTGAAAAACTGCAAGTGCATAGGATGGCTTTGAAGTGTTCCGTGCAAATGAATATATATATATATTTTAATGAAGCCCTCCTCCAGCACGACAACTTAAACCAAAAGCAGGTGTTATTGCAAAGCCAGCAGGAGGGATCAGCCTGATTAAGGAACATTCCAGTGGCCTTGTCTTTTTTGACCCTGGCACAAGGCACAAGAGAGTCTGGTTGAAGGAGAAGGACACCCCCCCCCAAACACCCAATAAAAAAAGCCCTTTGTACATAGTGTCGGCCTGAGAAGGAATAATACTGAAATCAGCCTTCCTTTTCAGCAGCTGGCAAGCAGCAGGCAGAGATTTGATGTCAGGAGGAATTACGAAAGCAGAGGGTTGTGCCATTGCCGGTGTGCAACAGGAACGCTCTGGAACTCTGTGGTGCAGACAGAGAGCTGAAACTCCACACTAAGCATGTGCGAGGACACTAAGCTGTTGGAACTAAAGGATAATTTGAAAAGTATTTTCTCCTAATGCGGGAATTAGGTTTCCTCCAGCTTTACGGTTGGAACTGAGGAGGAGGAGAAGTAAAAGAATGTCAAGTGACGAAGGGTGAGGGAAGATTGGGAAAAACCCAGAGACATTCTAAGGGATGAATTCTGCTGGGGGTGGCGCTGGGGGTTAAACCACAGAGCCTAGGATTTGCCGATCAGAAAGTCGGCGGTTCGAATCCCCACGACGGGGTGAGCTCCCGTTGTTCGGTCCCTGCTCCTGCCAACCTAGCAGTTCGAAAGCACGTCAAAGTGCAAGTAGATAAATAGGTACCGCTCAGGCGGGAAGGTAAATGGCGTTTCCGTGCGCTGCTCTGGTTCGCCAGAAGCGGCTTAGTTATGCTGGCCACATGACCCGGAAGCTGTATGGCGGCTCCCTCGGCCAATAAAGTGAGATGAGTGCCGCAACCCCAGAGTCGGCCACGAATGGACCTAATGGTCAGGGGTCCCTTTACCTTTTAATATTTGATGGAGTGACAATTCCGTGGGACTACCTTTGATGGAGACCCAGAAACTACAATTAATCCAGAATGCGGCTGCCATACTGGTGACTGGGAGTGGCCGCCAGGAACATAGAACACCGGTCCTAAAAGATCTACATTGGCTCCCAGTACGTTTCCAAGCACAATTCAAAGTGTTGGTGCTGACCTTTAAAGTCCTAAATGGCCTTGGCCCAGTATACTTGAAGGAGCGTCTCCACCCCCATCGTTCAGCCCAGACATTGAGATTTAGTGCCGGGGACGTTCTGGTGGTTCCCTCACTGCGAGAAGTGAAGTTACAGGGAACCAGACAGAGGGCCTTCTCAGTAGTGGTACCCTCCCTGTGGAACGTCCTCCCATCAGATGTCAAAGAGATAAACAACTACACAGCTTTCTGGACACATCTGAAGGCAGCCCTGTATCGGGAAGTTTTTAATATTTGATGTTTTGTGTTCTTTTTACATTCTGATAGAAGCCGCCCAAGAGTGGCTAAGGCAACCCAATCAGATGGGTGAAGTACAAATACCGTATTTTTCGCTCTATAGGACACACTTTTCCCCCTCCAAAAATGAAGGGGAAATGTGTGTGCGTCCTATGGAGTGAATACAGGCTTCAGGAAGGTATCCGCAAGGCTTTGGAGCACGGCAGGAGTTCCTGCCGGGCCCCGAAGGCTTGCGGATAGCAGCCTGCAGCTCGAAGCACGGGGAGCGCAGCGCTGTGCACCCCGGGCTTCAGGCAGCTATCCAAATATTGTAATATATGTAATATATGTTATATATTGTAATATATGTTGTTGTTGTTGTTGCAGAGGCAGAAGCAGAAGCAAACAGTCTTAGGAAGCATCCAGACTGTCACTGTTTTACAGGGGGATTTCAAGTGCATGACAGAATTTAGCCTTGCGCAATTAAAGTGCTCAGTTGCCCTGTCTTTTTTATTTATTGTATTTGTGTTGCATTTGTGCCTCACCTCTTCTTCAAAGAGCTCAAGCTGGAGTCCTTTTTGTTGGGGATAATTCAGATGGAAATTCCCAGGTGTCAAAAAAGGTTAGCTGCCCACTTTTAGCAGGGCTTTTAGATAGCTAACTGTTTGTACAAGAAATAAGGTGGTCTCTCAAAACAGCTTCCTATGTTCCTAGAAGCCATCAAAGGCAGGTGGGTTCTTTTGACACTGTAGGTCAAAATATGGGGAGTACACTTGGTCACTAGTTGACCAAGCAAACTCTTCCGTAGTTTATTTGCAGGGAGGAGGGAGAGCTTGAGAATGACGGCTCCCCACTTAAAACGAGGGGCGCCTTTTGCGTGGACGCGTGCAGCCCTGGATCTGGAGTGGCCCCATCAGCATAGGCTTTGCCTTCCCTCAGGTGGGATACCTGGAGGTCCCCGCCTACCCCAGTGAGTTGTCCAATCCCACCTGGGGGAAGCGTTGCCAGGGAAACCAGGCCAGGTAAGGGGAGGGATTACCTGCCCACACAATAGAGGGTGGATCTTAATTGTTTATTTGCAGGGAGGAGGGAGAGCTTGAGAAATAACCAGTTGTGGGCTCTTCCCCAAAGGATAATGGTATTTTCAGATGGTCTTTTTTGGGGGCGAAGGCAGAATACAAAGTCAAGGAGTTTGGCTTCAAAAGGAAAGGGTCTTTAATTAATTTGGAAGATCGCTAAGCCCCAGTCCTATGTCATCAGTTCTTTCAGTTTGGAATTCAAGATATTTGCACAGGAGCCAATCGGTAGTGACCAGTGGCCAAGGTGATGAAATCTTCAAACAGAGGGAAAAGAGAGAATCCTTTGAGAAAAGAAGGAGCAAGGAAGGACCTGAGAAAAGGAAGTGGTGCAGTGCTGAGCATTGAGAGCCTGTTGAAATCTCTTGCATTCAGTGAGAGCGGTTGTGGGTTCTTTAAGTGGGCCTAATGATGTGGAGAAGATCTTACATGCACAAAACTGGCTGGCCCAACCTGGTGCCCTTCAAATATTTCACTTACCATGCATGCTGGGGCTGACATCTGGGGCTTAGGAATCTCTCAGCCTAAGGGTGTAAGGCAAATAAGGAAGGCTCATATTAAGATTCCTTAGAATAAGGACCTTACAGAGTCAGCTAAATAACACTGGTGGAGTCCAGAGAGAAAAGAAATCCTGAAAACACTGAGGAAACTAAACAGAAACAGTGCATAATTTGAGGAGAAAGGAACAGAGAGGTTTTGTCTTTCTTAACTGAGGCCTTGTACATAGCAGCGAGACATTCAACCAAGCATACAGAGGGGAAACTCCTACATAGCTGTTTAGATGGCAATTAATAAATCAATGGTGATGTTAATAATAATAATAAACTGGCGTCCAACAACATAATGGGAAATGGAGTCCAAAAACATCAAGAGAGCCCCATATTGGCTATGCCTGTCTTAAAAGAGCCACATCCACACAATACATTCAAAGCACTGTTATGTAGGGTTGCCATATGTCCTATTTTTCCAGAACATGTCCTCTTTCTTTCATGGGTAGAGTCATCATGGTGATCCATAGTCAGGCCATCTTAAGCATATCTGGCACCGTGATGCAAAGCTCCCTCCGGTGCTGCCCCCCTTTCCCAGAGTTTTCCACCATTTTTTAGGGAGGATGGCACTGCCGGTGGGGCTGGAGGAGGCAGGCAGCAGCTGGAGGGCGGCTCCTGTGGCAGGGAAGTGGTGGAGGCTGGACGGGGCACGTCCCGGCTCAGCTGGCCGCTTCGTGCCGCAGTGGCCACGGCAGACGGAGCCTCCGGGTGCGGTGCTGCTTCGGCACAGCATGGCGGAGGCGAGCGAGGGCGGTGAGCTGATGCCAGGAGGCGCCACATCCAGCCTCCGCCTCTTCCCTGGTGCCCTCCAGAACTTGCTGCCCTGGTGCCCCGCACCACTAGCCTCTATGGGTAAAGGTAAAGGTAAAGGTAAAGGTACCCCTGCCCCTAAGGGCCAGTCTTGACAGACTCTGGGGTTGTGCGCCCATCTCACTCAAGAGGCCAGGGGCCAGCGCTGTCCGGAGACACTTCCGGGTCACGTGGCCAGCGTGACATCGCTGCTCTGGCGAGCCAGAGCCGCACACGGAAACGCCGTTTACCTTCCCGCTGGTAAGCGGTCCCTATTTATCTACTTGCACCCGGAGGTGCTTTCGAACTGCTAGGTTGGCAGGCGCTGGGACCGAGCAGCGGGAGCGCACCCCGCCGCAGGGATTCGAACCGCCGACCTTTCGATCGGCAAGTCCTAGGCGCTGAGGCTTTAACCCACAGCGCCACCTGCGTCCTATGGGTAAGACTAGTTAAAAGTAGAAGTTGGGAAATGTGTCCTCTTCTTTGCTCTTCAAAATATGGCAACCCTACTGTTATGCCACTATTTACAGTCCCTCTTCCCCAAAGAAGCCTGGAAGCTGGAGTTTGTGAAGGGAAATGAGTGTTGCTAGAAGATCCCCTATGCTCCTCACACAACTACAATTCCCAGTGTTTCCTGCAAAGAGGTTTTGATTGTTCAGCCGCTGTGGGATTTGTAGTTCTGTGAGGGGAACGGGGATCTGCTTGCAACTTTTTTTTTTTTTAATAAATTTTTATTAAGATTTTAAAGGTTACAGAAAAAAAAGAAAAGAAAACAATACATATCATCAAAGAACAGAAAAAAGAAAAAAGAAATAAAAAACAAATCAAACCTTTAACTCACTTACTTACATTCACTTATTTCCTTGACTTCCTCACGCCTCCCATTTTTGTATTCTAATTCAGTTAAATATTCCAGCAAATCCTTCCAACTTTGTTTTTATCCTGATAATTTATCTTAACATATTATAATTTTACCTTCTCTCTTTCACCAATACCACATAATTTTCACAATTCATTTTTACTTAATCCTTTATATCCTTTCTGCTAAAACCACATAATTTTTTCCCAACATCTTTCTAACATTCCTTAATTTTACAATATTTCTGAAGATAAACTTTAAATTTCTTCCACTCTTCTTCCACCAACTCTTCTCCTTGGTCTCGGATTCTGCCAGTCATTTCCGCCAATTCCATATAGTCCATCACCTTCATCTGCCATTCTTCCCGGGTGGGTAAATCTTGTATTTTCCAATACTTTGCGATGAGTATTCTTGCTGCTGTTGTGGCGTACATAAAAAAAGTTCTATCCTCCTTTCGCACCAATTGGCCGACCATGCCCAAAAGAAAGGCCTCTGGTTTCTTCTGGAAGGTATATTTAAATACCTTTTTCATTTCATTATATATCATCTCCCAAAAGGTCTTAATCTTTGGGCATGTCCACCAAAGGTGAAAGAATGTACCTTCAACCTCTTTACATTTCCAACATTTGTTATCGGGCAAATGATAAATTTTTGCGAGCTTGACTGGTGTCAAGTACCACCTGTAAATCATTTTCATTATATTCTCTCTTAAGGCATTACATGCCGTAAACTTCATACCTGTGGTCCATAACTTTTCCCAGTCAGCCAACATAATATTATGTCCAACATCTTGTGCCCATTTGATCATAACAGATTTAACCATTTCATCCTTCTGCTTGCAACTTTCAGCACCCTTAACGATCTACAGTCGGCAGGTTTCTTTGGGAGAAGCCATGCCTGTTAAAGTGGTATGATAATACTGCTTTAAAATGTAGGGTGCAGATGATGTTTCATGGCCCAGAGCCTGCTTCGTCCCTCTGACCCAAGTGGCCTCAACTCCACAAAAACTTGTGCCAGGAGAGATCTCTCTGAGGTATTACAAGCCTCCCTCGTGTTTTTGAATTAATTCTGTGTTGCTTCCTGAGACCACCCATTTTGGTTAACCTAGGCATCATTTTACTATGCGCTACAAAGACCCTTCTCTCTCTCTTTCTCCTGCACACAACACACACACACAAACACACTCTTTTCTCGGCCCAAGCATCCATTTTCTGTCAGAATTCCTCTGACAGCTGTCAACACTTCCCTGTTTATTTGTTCAACAGGAAGTGGTGGTGGTGGGTGGCAGGTGAAGACCCCGTGGCAGCAGAGAAAGGGGGGGGTCAATGACATTATGGGATAATCGTCTCCCTCCATCAGCAAAACTCCAGGAGTTAACAGAGAGCGGGACTTCCATGGGAAAACAGGAAGTCCCGCATGCCATGGTGAAAAGTGAGGGAACAAAACCAACTGGGGCAAAAAAATCCTGGGAAGTATAGTTTCTTAAGGGTGCTGAGAGTTGTCAGGAAAGCCATACTTCCCTCGCAGAGCTACAGTTTCCAGAGTTCCCTGGAAAGAGGAATTGACTCTTAAACCACTCTGGAAATGGTAGCTCTATGAGGGGAATAAAGGTCTCCTAACAACTCTCTTTTTCTCTTTTTTTAACGCTTTGTTGAAATTAAAAAGAAATAGCGAACCAAAGTTCATCAAAAAAGTAAAAACAGTATTGGCAGAAATGACTGGCAGAATCCGAGACCTGGGAGAGGAAGTGGTGGAAGAGGACTGGAAGAAGTTTAAGAACTATCTGCAGAAACACTGTAAAGTGTACGAATGTTAAAATGATGTTGGATATGAAATAACACGGCATCAGTGGTACAGTGTTAAAAAATATGTAAAAAATGTAATAGAAAAAGGGTGAAAAAACAAGGTTATATTATGTCAAAGCAATCAATATGTTAAAGGTGTTTAATTATAAGGAGGAAAGATTGGAGACATAATAGAAGTGATTACAATAACTAGAAATAAGTTTTGAAGAAGGGTAAGGAGTTGCTGTATTTAATTGGACAAAGGGGAACACAAAAAAGGGAGGCGTGAGGAGGTCAAGAAACAAAGTTTTGTAAACAGGAGTCTGAAAACTGGAGTTTTTGTTTTTAATTTTTTATTTTTTCTTATTTTTTATTTGGTGTATTGTCTTTGCTGTTTTATGATGTTTTGATGTCTTTTTTTGTTTTTGGAAAAATAAATAATTTTTTTTTAAAAAAAAAAGTAAAAACAGTAATATATGTTACATCAGATCACGATCAATTCTTCTTACGTCTCTAATGACTTCCCATCACCCCATCACGCCTCCACCACTTATTTCGTCAATTCATTTCCCTTTGTTAATTTTCATTCATGACTTATTATCCTATACGTTTCCACAATATCACAGAAATCATTCAAGGCCTGCCGCTGACGTCATGTTATTGCAATGTTCCTTAAGGTATTTTTTATACATGCCCCATTGTCTAATAAAAGTTTGATCACTATGACCTCTCAGTTTCCCTCTCATTTTTGCCAACTCTGCGTATTCTAAGAGTTTGCTTTGCCATTTTTAGTTCGGTTGGGATTTTCCCCCCTTTCCAATTTGTAGCAATCAGTACTCTTGCAGCTACCGTGGCTTACAGGAATATATCCCTCGCTTTATGTCTGTTCCTAGTATTCCCAAAATGAAAGCTTCTGGTTTTTTAAAAAATGAGATCTTAAACATTCTTTTGAGCTTGTTATAGACTACATCCCAAATTTCTTTACTTTCTTACACTTCCACCACATTTTAGATAATTTTAGTGGTGTTAGGTACCAGCGAAATTGCATCTTCATAAAATTTTCTCTCAGGGCATAACACACTGTGAACTTCATATCTACCTTCTATGGCCTCTCCATAGCTGTCAACATTTCCCTTTTTTAAAAGGAAATTCCCGTATTCCGAATAGGATTCCTCACAAGAAAAGGGAAAAGTTGACAGCTATGGGCCTCTCCCAGGCATCCATAGGGATGTTAAATGTAACCAAAGTCTTGAGCCCATTTAACCATTGCTGATTTTACCTCTTCCTCCTTGACTTCCCAGTCAAGGTGTCTCCTAACAACTCTCAGCACCCTTAAGAAACGACACTTCCCAGATTTAACATGTTCATCTTTTAAATCTGTAATGATACACTGGGCAAAGGATTTGGGACATAATATCCAGATGGCATGTTGGGAAAGGTTATGGAAAACAGATCTGAAATTCATGGCATGTTGTACGCTGAAAGAAAAGGATATGAAAATGATGTACTGGTGGTATATGACTCCTAGTAACTTAGCAAAAATGCATGGAACAAGTACAAATACCTGCTGGAAATGTAAAGAAAAAGAAGGTACCTTTTATCATATGTGGTGGTCGTGTAAGGTAATACAATGGTACCTCAGGTTACATATGCTTCAGGTTACATACGCTTCAGGTTACAAACTCCGCTAACCCAGAAATAGTACCTCGGGTTAAGAACTTTGCTTCAGGATGAGAACAGAAATCGTGCTCTGGCGGCGCAGTGGCAGCAGGAGGTCCCATTAGCTAAAGTGGTGCTTCAGGTTAAGAACAGTTTCATGTTAAGAACGGACCTCCAGAACGAATTAAGTACTTAACCCGAGGTACCACTGTAAAAGCTTTCTGGGAGATGATATAATTAAATGGGGGGAAATGTTTAAAATGACTTTTGTTTAAAAACCAGAAACTTTATTATAGGTACCAAAGGAGCAGAAAAAACTTATGATGTATGTGACAACAGCCACTCAGATGCTACTTGCCCAGAGATGGAAAGAAGAAAGAGTCCCTATCAGAGAGGAATGACAAGCCAAGCTGACGGACTACGCCGAAATGGCAAAGCTGTCTGGAAAGCTCAGGAACCAAGAGGACAAAAACTTTAAAAAAAGAATGGGGAAAAATTATAATCTATTTAAGAGACCAGTGCAAGCAGATGAAAACACTAGCAGGATTTTAATCTCACTTGTAATGTAACAATCACTATGGACAATATGGACAGATACAAAATACAGATTATGAAATAATATGCAATTGTAAATGTTGGCAATAGGACCCATGGAGGTGATGGGGGCAGGTCTTGAGGTTCAGAGTAAGCTCTATATATGGATATGCATTTGGATTGTTATAAATTTATATTTGTAAAATCAAATAAAAATGATTTCAAAAAGAAGAAGAACCAAGCAACTGTGAAAAATAAAAACAGTTTTGCCAGAAAAAAAGAAAAGAAAAGACACTTCCCAGGGTTCTTTGGGGGAAGCCATGACAGTTAAAGTGGTAGAATGCAGAATACAGTACAGATGGAGCCCTGAATGGTCTGTCTTCCTAAGAACGTACGGATGGTCATGTCAAGCAGCTTTGGGGTATTTGCTCAAAATACAGTAGTACCTCGGGTTAAGAATTTAATTCGTTCTGGAGGTCCGTTCTTAACCTGAAACTGTTCTTAACCTGAAGCACCACTTTAGCAAATGGGGCCTCCTGCTGCCACTGCGCTGCTGCTGCACGATTTCTGTTCTCATCCTGAAGCAAAGTTCTTTTTTTAAAAAAATTAATTTTTATTAACAGGCCAATCACATCACATTATTCGAATCACATTGGTTCCGAATTATACAGCCAGATTTTAAACTTTTAAAGGTACCCATATATCAAGCTCTGCACAAGTCCAAAATTCCGGATAAGTCCAGACATCACTTATTTTACTGCATTAATTAATCAATTCTATCCAGTTCAATCCGGATAGTCCTTTATTACTTTTTTCCCATCTTGTTGTAGTCGTACATTCCTTTCTTTGCGATCTCTGATGATTCCTGAAGCAAAGTTCTTAACCTGAGGTACTATTTCTGGGTTAGTGGAGTCTGTAACCTGAAGCGCCTGTAACCCGAGGTACCACTGTATGTCACATCAAGCAGGATGGGGAAGCTGTGCCGCACCCCCCAAATGCTCCAACCTTTATTCTGGCCAATGGTCAGGGATGATGGGAATTAAGAGTCCAACCATGTCTAGAGAGGCACAGGTTCCCCGTCCCCAGAAGATGTAATGATCTGGGATTGTGGGAGGTCAAAGACCCATTACTAAGTCTGTAGCATGATCCCGGCCATCATGAAAGGGGGGCTTTTTAGCCATTGAGATGAATTCTCCTCACCCTTTGTGTGGGCTGGAACCAGAGTGAAAGGAAGTGAGTCGACCACTGAGGACTGGCTCCCAGGGTCACTCTGTAGACGCCACGTGGGGAGAACAACAAAGTTAAGCATCTAGGTACATTGGCAACACAAAGCTGCTTCGGTGTCAAGAGAGTGGGGTGCAAATTCTGTGATCTGCAATGGAACTCCAAGAAAAGCACAAATTAAATTTAATAATTATAATACAGTGGTACCTCGGGTTACATACGCTTCAGGTTACAGACTCTGCTAACCCAGAAATAGTACCTCGGGTTAAGAACTTTGCTTCAGGATGAGAACAAAAATTGTGTGGCAGCGGCGCAGCAGCAGCGGGAGGCCCCATTAGCTAAAGTGGTGCTTCAGGTTAAGAACAGTTTCAGTACGTACCTCCGGAACAAATTAAGTACGTAACCAGAGGTACCACTGTAATAATAATTTATTATTTATACCCCACCCATCGAGTCCAACCCCCTGCCAAGCAGGAAAAACACCATCAGAGCACTCCTGATATATGGTTGTCAAGCCTCTGCTTAAAGACCTCCAAAGAAGGAGACTCCACCACACTCCTTGGCAGCAAATTCCACTGTCGAACAGCTCTTACTGTCAGGAAGTTCTTCCTAATGTTTAGGTGGAATCTTCTTTCTTGTAGTTTGGAACCATTCCTCAGCCACTCTGGGCAGCTCCCAACAGAATATTCTAAAAGTCAGATATATGTTTATTTCCCTGACATCTGATGGGAGGGTGTTCCACAGGGTGGACGCCACTACCAAGAAGGCCCTCTGCCTGGTTCCCTGCAACCTCACTTCTCTCCATGAGGGAACCGCCAGAAGGCCCTCGGAGCTGGACCTCAGTGTCTGGGCTGAACGATGGGGGTGGAGACGCTCCTTCAGGCATACTGGGCTGAGGCTGTTTAGGGTTTTAAAGGTCAGCACCAACACTTTGATTTAGCTCGGAAACATACTGGGAGCCAATATAGGTCTTTCAGGACCAGTGTTCTATAGTCTCGGCGGCCAATCCCAGTCACCATAAGGAGATATTGGAACACTCCAAATTATTTCCCCATGTACGTACACAGAAAATAATATGTCTAGCTGCAAGGCAGCATACTGAGATCTGCATTGACCATTGCAATGCATTCCTAATTATCATTATTGTATAATGATAAAATTATTATGTAAGCTTAGAGGGGGACATGGCTGTAAGCAGGTGTAGCTGTGACTATCATGATGGGACCCCATCTTTCTGAATTTGCAGCTACACTGCTGGACCTGACTCAAAATAAGGCTGCTTCCTTTCATAGAATCATAGAATCATAGAATCATAGAGTTGGAAGAGACCACAAGGGCCATTGAGTCCAACCCCCTGCCAAGCAGGAAACACCACCAGAGCACTCCTGACATATGGTTGTCAAGCCTCTGCTTAAAGACCTCCAAAGAAGGAGACTCCACCACACTCCTTGGCAGCAAATTCCACTGTCGAACAGCTCTTACTGTCAAGAAGTTCTTCCTAATGTTTAGGTGGAATCTTTTTTCTTGTAGTTTGGAACCATTGCTCCGTGTCCGCTTCTCTGGAGCAGCAGAAAACAACCTTTCTCCCTCCTCTATGTGACATCCTTTTATATATTTGAACATGGCTATCATATCACCCCTTAACCTCCTCTTCTCCAGGCTAAACATGCCCAGCTCCCTTAGCCGTTCCTCATAAGGCATCGTTTCCAGGCCTTTGACCATTTTGGTTGCCCTCCTCTGGACACGTTCCAGTTTGTCAGTGTCCTTCTTGAACTGTGGTGCCCAGAACTGGACACAGTACTCCAGGTGAGGTCTGACCAGAGCAGAATACAGTGGCACTATTACTTCCCTTGATCTAGATGCTATACTCCTATTGATGCAGCCTTTGTTGTGAACTGCCCTGGGATTTTCAGATGAAGGGTGGTATACAAATTTAATAAATAATTTTAATAATATGCTCTTAAAATCTCAGCAAACGCTAACATATTCCTGAATCCTCAGTCTATTTTAATTTACAGCAAAGATGTGAAAGTCTGAACATCTGGGTTTCATCTTTCTTTCCTACCCCTTCCCACCTGCCTTCAATCGACTGAACACAAGAACCCCCGGCGTGAGGCATGTCCATTTAAATATGGAAGCACATTATGAAACGCCATGGAGAGTCCAAAAGGTGAGGTTTTCTGTGGTTAGAGCTTACACAAGGGTCAAGACTGTTTGCTTTAAACATGGCGGGGGCTCCGCCATATCAGAGATGTAGGTGGCTTCCCAAATGCGGCGCAACTTCTCGCTTGCTCTTCTCGTGCATTTGGTGCTCCTTTGCAACATGTCTCGCCAGAGAAAGTCGCTGGAAGAACCAGAATGCATACACAAAGGAAGCGTATTTGCCAACCTGGTGCCCTCCATATGCTTTTGACTACAACTGCCATTGGATCCAGCCAGAATGGAAGTGCTAGCTGAGGCTGCTGGGAGTTGTGTCTCAAGCATTTAAAGGGCACTGAGGTGCCAGCACAGTACTGGAAGGCCCATTGGCAGGGGTACAGCATCGGCTTTGCACATGGAAGATCCCAGGTTCTGGCATCTCCAGGTAAATACCTTGTAATCCAATGCCTCTTGACCCAATATCAATTACAAGATCTTCAGGTGATCATGAAGATGGATAAGAGGCACTTAAGAGATTGTCTCTTCAGGTCCGATGCAGAAAGGGATTTAACCACAATTGCCTCTACCAAAAGTTCACCATCGTTCCCACTTACCAAAACGGAGCACATCCGAGCTAGTTATCTGACAAAGCTCCCACTTGCCGTACTAAGAATCGCTTTTGCAGAATTACGATTCCAATTGATGCCCTCGGCAGTGGTGGATGGTCAGTACGGCAAAGTACAGTACAAGGAGAGACTTTGTCTGTGTGGGCAACCTTGTGTGGAGGACCTGTACCACTATTTATTGCAATGCCCGCCATATATAGAACCAAGAGACCGATTTATAAAACCCCTGCTTACAAATGGAACTCACTTGAACAGGGCGGAAAGGGTGAAATGGCTGCTGAGTGATACTGATGACTTCGTAACTTATAAAGTAGCACTATACACGTTGGCAGCTAAGAAGATCAGGAGAAAAGAACTAGATAAAATAGCGGCCAATTGCAAAGGTGATTCAGACATTTAAGCTGACACGTTCTATCTGAGAACCCCCTGCTATTCTATCGTATGCAACAAATAATTTCTAGGAGACGTGACCATGGTTTATTGTATTTGCAGTGCCTGATGTTTTTATGGTTTTTATGGTTATTGTTGTTTTTCTTCTTGTTTCCTTTGTGAATGATGCCATGGCCTTCGGCTAGTGCAATAAAGTTTATGAAAAATACCTTGTATCTGAAAGCGGCTGCCAGTCATTGAATACTGAGCTAGGTGTAACTAATGTAAGGCTGTTTCCTGTACTCCTGTGTTCTTTACTGCAGTGGTGGTTTTGGTGTTTATATCGTGGAAGACATGCCTTGCTGCTGTATGATCCACACGCATGTGAAGAACAAGCACACCTAACCCCAGTTCTTCTCTCTCAGAAGGATCATGTTGATTGAAGCCAGGCATGGATAACAGAGCTTGCCGTGCCTGCTACCCCTGGTTCTTCACCTTGCAAATAGCCTCCTCTTTGGGACAAAACAACCCTGCCCGCAGGGAAAGTGAAGGATAAGCCTTGCTCCTGGAAACGGCACCTCAACCAAACAGCTTTGCTCTTTTTTGAGGGACAAGAGTCCACACAATCTGCTTCTTCCTCTGAGTGGGCAGTTAGAGTTAAGGGTAGGATTCGCATGGCAGCGCTTTGAGGGAAATGGTCTTCTGTGCCACCAAGCTCAGTTTAGGCAACACTTAGCTAGATGGATCATTGATCTGATTCAGGACTGGGCAGCATCCTTCGCTATTAGGAAGGACAACAGGTTCAAACCACAGCTGAATTATCTCCTGTCTGTGTTCTTGCATTAATAGCCTTGAATAAGGGTACTGTAGTCTGAACTAAACGGCCTCGGTCCAGTATATCTGAAGGAGCGTCTCCTCCCCCATCGTTCTGCCCGGACACTGAGGTCCAGCACCGAGGGCCTTCTGGCAGTTCCCTCACTGCGAGAGGCCAAGTTACAGGGAACCAGACAGAGGGCCTTCTTGGTAGTGGCGCCCGCCCTGTGGAACGCCCTCCCATCAGATGTCAAAGCGATAAACAACTACCTGACATTCAGAAGACATCTGAAGGCAGCCCTGTTCAGGGAAGTTTTTAATATGTGACATTTTAGTGTATTTTTCATCTTTGTTGGAAGCCGCCCAGAGTGGCTGGGGAAACCCAGCCAGATGGGCGGGGTACAAATAATAAATTATTATTATGAACGGTGAGGATATGACTATTTCTTACACTAGTCACTGGGACCTAACCTTGGCCCACCATGTTTAGTTCCATTCTCAGAAGCAAGAGAAAGCACATGTACAGCTCAGAACCTCATTCAGCTTCCTCCGTGTGTCTCTGAACCATAGTTCCATTCTTTTTTGTAAGTTTTTTTTAACCTTAAAAAGATATAAACATATAGCAAAAACAATTTTAAAAACACGTTTTGTGAGAGGGGGTTATTTAGAAAGTTTTGCTATTCATACAAAAATTAAAAAGGTGTACAGAGGCTACACATGGGTGGCGCTGTGGGTTAAACCACAGAGCCTAGGATTTGCCAATCAGAAGGTCGGCGGTTCGAATCCCTGTGACAGGGTGAGCTCCCGTTGCTCGGTCCCTGCTCCTGCCAACCTAGCAGTTCGAAAGCACATCAAAGTGCAAGTAGATAAATAGGTACCACTCCAGCGGGAAGGTAAACGGCGTTTCCGTGCGCTGCTCTGGTTTGCCAGAAGCGGCTTAGTCATGCTGGCCACATGACCCAGAAGCTGTACGCTGGCTCCCTCCGCTAGTAAAGCGAGATGAGCGCCGCAACCCCAGAGTCAGTCATGACTAGACCTAATGGTCAGGGTCCCTTTACCTTTACAGAGGCTAAGGTTTCAACTCGGCCATTTTTGCAGGGACAAACTTTCATTAGCCTCGTGATTTATTCCTGTTATTATTCCCTTAATCTTTCCCAGGTTGCATCGGGTACTAACCGCTCTCTGCTATCGAAAAAATCCTGCAGCCAAACACGAAACTGAAGTCAAAATAATGCCTGGATTTGTTTTACCCAACCCTCGCAGTTCAGTGGGGTTTTCTTTCCAATTATGGGGCTCGCTTTGGTTTGAAATAATAGGGTTTCTTGATGTAGCTCGCTCAGCTGGTTTGAGGCTAATGCTGGGCAGCCCGGGGTTCATATCAAGGACGGGAAAAGGAAAGGTTTTCCAACTTTCGAGAAATCCCTCTGCACTTACTTTTCACATCAAAGATTGTGTGGGTTATTGTATTAAGAACCCGCAGGATCCTGGAAGCCTTCGAATTCTGAGTCCCACCACCACAAGGGAAACCAGGTTTTGCAGCCACATAATCCTTTGCATTTTATAGTCAGAATTAGATCGGCTTGTTTTAAATTATGGGTTCACAGTAGCGCAGCAAGCAAGTGACTTTCTAGGTCAAGTACATCTTGCCCCATTCCTAATAAAAGTGCAGAATCTGGCCCTGGGCAGAATTGCAAATGTCTGGTGCATCTTGGCACTACTACAGGTGCCACCTAATACCCGTTCTGTATTTGTAAGAACTCAATTCAGCACCTAAACCTTGGAACTTCCTGCCCCTTTAGATCAAGCAGGCGCCTTCGCTACCCTTTTTTCATTGCCTGCTAAAAAAACATTCTTGTTTAGACAAGCCTACCCAAGTGCCTAGAAAGTTGAGGTAATTTTAATCTGTTTCCATATTTTAACTTTTGTATGTTTTAAGTATGGATGTAAATTTTCCTTGATTTTATTATCTCCTTGTAAACCGCTTTGGGTCTCATTTTGTTTTGTTACAACCAAGCAGTGTATAAATTATATTAAATAGATAAATATCTTAAGGCCCACCTCCTTCCAACAGAGGCTGATCCATTTGGGTGGACCAAACTCAGCGTTCCTATTAACAACCCATTCAGGGAGTGGCACTGCTTGTTACTCACTCACTGGATCATCACCTTGTTGTGGTGTGTGGGCTTGCACATTCCGAAGCAGAAGAAGAAGAGGAGGAGGAGGAGTTTGGATTTTATATCCCACTTTATCACTACCCTAAGGAGTCTCAAGGGACGCGGTTGGTGCTGTGGGTTAAACCACAGAGCCTAGGACTTGCCGATCAGAAGGTCGGCGGTTCAAATCCCCCTGACGGGGTGAGCTCCTGTTGCTCGGTCCCTGCTCCTGCCAACCTAGCAGTTTGAAAGCACCTCAAAGTGCAAGTAGATAAATAGGTACCGCTTCAGCGGGAAGGTAAACGGTGTTTCCGTGTGCAGCTCTGGTTCGCCAGAAGCGGCTTAGTCCTGCTGGCTACATGACCCGGAAGCTGTCTGCGGACGAACGCCGGCTCCCTCAGCCTACAGAGCGAGATGAGCGCGCAACCCGAGAGTCGGTCATGACTGGACCTAATGGTCAGGGGTCCCTTTACCCTTTACCTTTAAGGAGTCTCAAAGCAGCTAACAATCTCCTTTCCCTTCCTCCCCTTGTGAGCAAAGCCATTGGGAGTCTCGTACTCCCAGCAGGGTCACCCAAGGCAGATCCACCAGTGTCGAAGCAATGACTCTTCAACTTCGTTGGACTGGTCATGTTGTGCAGATGCCTGGCTATTGTCAACTACTCTATTCCGAACTACTCTGTTCCGAACTTAAAAATGGAAAGCGTAATGCTGGTGGTCAACAAAAGAGGTTTAAAGACTCTCTCAAGGCAAATCTAAAAAAAATAAAAAATAGTATTGACACTGACAACTGGGAAGCAATGGCCTGCAAGCGCTCTAATTGGAGAACAGCCTTTACCAAAGATATCACGGGCTTTGAAGATTCTCGAACTCAGGACGAAAGGGGAGAACGTGCTAAGAGGAAGGTACTCTTGGCAAACCCTCACCATGATCAACTCCCACCTGGAAATGTATTTCCCCACTGTGGATCCAGAATTGGCCTCCACAGTCACTTACGGACTCACTGTTAAGACTGTGCTCATGGAAGACAATCTTACTCGACTATGAGTGATTGCCAAAGAAGAAGAAAAGGAGAAGGGGAGATTGCCTGTTCGCTTCCTCTTGGTCTCAGTGCTGCCCTTGAATAACCCAACAGGGAGGAGACTGGGGACAAAGCCAGAATGAGTTGTCTCTACCTGTTGTTAGCTCTAGCACCAGCTACTGTTGAACTCCCTGCCTTCTGCCCCATCAGGCTCAACAGGCACCAGGCACTACTAAGCCTTTCGGGAATTTTAGGCCATTACTCAAGAGCTTTCTCTTCTCCCCACCAACAACTTCAGAGGTAAAGTGGCTGGATACCCAGGACAGAGTCTTTTCCGCCACTATACCCAGGCTGCACCCAACGTTTCTCTGGCTTCCTCACCCATGATCTTCATGCATTACGTTAACACCAGAAAGTCACCTTCAGAGGCCCTTCCAAACAGAAACAGCAGACAGTGTTTTTATTTTCACTTACATACTACAAACCTAGACAGCATCTTAAAAAGCAGAGACATCACCTTGCCGACAAAGGTCCGTATAGTTAAAGCAATGGTTTTCCCAGTAGTGATGTATGGAAGTGAGAGCTGGACCATAAAGAAGGCTGATCGCCGAAGAATGGATGCTTTTGAATTATGGTGCTGGAGGAGACTCTTGAGAGTCCCATGGACTGCAAGAAGATCAAACCTATCCATTTTGAAAGAAATCAGCCCTGAGTGCTCACTGGAAGGACAGATTCTGAAGCTGAAGCTCCAATACTTTGGCCACCTCATGAGAAGAGACCCTGGAAAAGATCCTGATGTTGGGAAAGATTGAGGGCACAAGGAGAAGGGGACGACAGAGGACGAGATGGTTGGACAGTGTTCTCGAAGCTACCAGCATGAGTTTGACCAAACTGCGGGAGGCAGTGGAAGACAGGAGTGCCTGGTGTGCTCTGGTCCATGCGGCCACTAAAAGTCAGACATGACTAAACAACAACAACAACAACAACAACAACAACAACAACAACAACAATGGTAGGATGTCCCTGTGTTCGTTGGAGAAATGTTGGAGGGTGTGGAGTTATCCAACCCTCCAAGCTGTCTGAAGGCAATCCTATATAGGGAAGGGTGTTTTTTTTAATGTTTTATTATGTATGTGTGTGTGTTCGAAGCTGCCCAGAGTGGCTGGGGCAACCCAGTAAGATGTGTGAGGTATTAAATGGTAAAATTATTACAGTGGAATGGGACGTCCCTATTTTCATCGGAGAAATGATGGAAGGTATGAGCTTGGTTGTCCCCTAGCTGAAACCCTGGTGAGGTGCTGCCAAGTCAACGTAGACAATGTTGAGCTATATGGAGCAATGGTTTGACTCAGCAGAAGGCAGCTGCCTATGTTCCTACATCTCTTTATCAGGGGCTGTTAGCAGGGACTTGCAACAAGTTGTAATAAAATAATAGAAATGAATGGTTCCAGTGGGAAGAGGCCTTGGAGATATGTCTTCCTCTACCGCAGTCTTCTCCTCTTTGACATGCAAGCTCAAGAGACACGTCATATCCTCTCCTGCACTCAAGAGGCAAAGGGATTCAACCCCCCTGCCCAAAGAAGGAAGTTTGGGGGGGGGGAATGTTTCCATCTATACACAGCAGATTCCCAACACGGAGCCAGAAAATCCCCTCCAGGAATCCAACCGCAGGCTCTTCCAATTTGCCCCTCTTTCATCCAGGAACACTCTGGTGGGTTTGTGCGGAAGGGGAGGCTTCCAAATGCTTCCCCTCCTTGCCTAATAATATCCATCAAAGCGTTTCCAGTTTTAAAAGCAAGGACACACATCACAAGGCGGGCTCAGCAGGAAATTGTCTCTGGGAAGGCAGGGCCAGCCTTTTCTTACCAGCCAGAACAAAACCACGAGATCCTGATAGTCCCTTGGCTCAGTCCCCCCACAAGCTCTGTTTTCCTTCTCTCTCCAGACGGATTTTATTTTTATGATGTTGGGGAGTAGGGAGAAAAGGCGGAAAAATCTGGCTTTCGCACTTACTTCTTTGTGGCGATGGTGCGTCTTGGCTATTATAGAGATATCTGTGACAGAAAAGAGCTGTCCGGTTTGCTAAACAAGTCAGACCTGCTACATAATGTTGCAGCATAGACTAACAAACCTATCCCATAACCCCAGCAATGGGGAACCTCAGGCACAGGGACAAAATGTAGCCCTCCAGGCCAGAAGCACAGGGGCAAGTTCAGAAGTGCAGAGTCCTTTCAGGATAGTGACAGCCCTGCCCGCTCATAGTCACACCTCCTTCTAAGAGTAATACTATACAATAATCTTATAACTATACAGTAATACAGGGGTGCCTTGGTTCTCAAACTTAATCCATTCCGGAAGTCCGTTCCAAAACCAAAGCGTTCCAAAACCAAGGTACACTTTCCCATAGAAAGACATGCAATCCATTCCAGACTTTTCAAAACAACCCCTAAAACAGCAATTTAACATGAATTTTACTATCTATCGAGACCATTGATCCATAAAATAAAAGCAATAATCAATGTACTGTACTATAAAATAAATAAGACAGTATTGCAGGTGATAAAATTTTGTAAAATTTTTTTACCTGCACTGATGATAGTCATTGTTTGGATGGGGGGGCTTTTATCCATTTCTGCAGTCACACAATCAATCAATCAGTAGCTGAACTGGTTTCCACACAGTCACAAAAACAAATTAATCTAAAGCAAAATAAATAGCAAAAGCGCCGTTTGACTTCCAAAAGTGCCGTTTGACTTCAAAAACCAAGGCGCAGCTTCTGATTGGTGCAGGCGCCCTGGAAACAATAGCCAACAACCGCATCAGATGTTCAGCTTCCAAAAAATGTTCCAAAACCGGAACACTTACTTCCGGGTTTTCGGCGTTTGGGAACCAAGGCGTTTGAGTACCAAGGTGTTTGAGAACCAAGGTACCACTGTAATTATTAGGGATGTGTTGCAATAATCATGTGTTGCCTTTCAGCTAGATATACCATTTTCCAGGTATGTACATAAGCAAATGGTTTTGTTTTCTTTCGGAGTGACTTAAGACTTAAGGAAGCCCCTTGTGTTTTCAGTATTCCGAAATGCTTATCTTTGAAGCATAGAGAGCCACACCTCCTTGGTGTTCCTCCTGCATGATCTCTGCAGAGTGACCCCAGGAGCCAATCCTCACCTCCTCTTTTCACTCTCGTTGGCTCCAATCAGCACAAAGGGTAACAAGACATTATTATTATTTATTGAATTTAAATACTATCCTACACCCGAAGGTCTCAGGGCAGGTCACAGAAGACTTCTTCTCAGTGCTGAGAAATCTCCCCTTTCATGTCTCTAAGATGCTGGACGCAGGGACTCTGCTGGCCCCCTACTGCAGAAAGAATAATGGTTCTTTGACACAGCCACCCACAACGCTGGACAACTACACCTCTGTATCTGGCTGTGATGGCCTGGGATTCGGACTCAGAGGCTGAACCTGAGGGATCCTGGCCTGCACAGGAGTCCCCGCCTCCAGAACCAGCTGAGCCGGGGCTGGGGCCTGAGCCTGAAGGGTCTTCACCTCTGCTGGATCCTCGGGTGCAGACATCAGCTGAGCCTGCTCTGGCTCCTGAGGTGATGGAGGACCCATTGCCTGCAGGTGCTCCACTCTCAGCCCCGGCAGAGGAAGCTGAGGTTGCCCCTGGGTCTGGTAAACCTCCAGCCTCTCCTGAGCTGCAGAGGCTCAGGGCAGAGAGGCGGAGGGAGCTAAGTTCCTGCAGGAGGAGTGCTCCCCTCCAGGCCAGGAGAGTCGAGTCACCTGTGGACCAGGGCCGCCCTATGCCTTGGGGCAGATAAAAGCCAGCCAGCCCCAGTCCCAGGTTGCGGGAGCAAAGTTGTTGCTATCCTGTTCCTGTCTGCACCCTGTCCTGCTCTTCTGCCAGAGTTCCTGACCCCACCCAACTCCTTGCCTTGGACCCAGCTACAGCTTTGACGGACGGCCTCCATACCGCACCATCAACCTTGGACTGGACTCGGACCTCGCCTGTCAGTTAGCCCCCAGGACCAGCACACTGGCTCTTGGAGACTCCTTCCAAGCCACAACTCCTCAACTGCACCCCAGACCACCTATAACCTGTAGGGATGTGTGTAGATGCTAGGAGAAAATATATTTATTAGATATTTTCCTTCCTCACGTTTGTGAGCTCAGCAGACTGCATCCCTTTGCAGCTTAAAGGGGAAGCTTAGGCTAGTTTTAGCCTTTTAGTTTAAGTAATCCAAGATGCTTTAAGGCAGACTGGATTCCCCCCAATCTTGTAAAAGGTAAAAAGTAACATTTACTCACTCAGAATACTTGTTGAACAGTAACAGATACAGCAGCTTTACTCAGGCAGGCTTAAAATGGCAATTCAGTTACAAAGACATACTTTAGTCTAATTTTAAAATGGTGTCTCAGCAACGGAGCTCAGATATGCAGATGTTCTACATTGCTGGAATGAAGCGAAAGATCAAAGACGAAGTACCCCAGCCAGGTGAGATTACAGTGGTACCTCAGTTCTCAAATGAAATCCATTCCGGAAGCCCATTTGGTTTCCAAAATGTTCAAAAACCGAGGCACAGCTTCCCATTGGTTGCAAGAGCTTCTTGCACTCAGTGGAAGCCATGTCGCAGGTTTGAGTTCCAAAAAACATTTGAAAACGGAAGCATTTACTTCCAGGTTTTCGGTGTTCGAGAACCGAAACGTAAAACCAAGGCATTTGGGAACCAAGGTTCCACTGTACTGTGGTACCTCGGGTTAAGTACTTAATTTGTTCCGGAGGTCCGTACTTAACCTGAAACTGTTCTTAACCTGAAGCACCACTTTAGCTAATGGGGTCTCCTGCTGCTGCCGTGCCGCCGGAGCCTGATTTCTGTTCTCATCCTGAAGCAAAGTTCTTAACCTGAAGCACTTTTTCTGGGTTAGGGGAGTCTGTAACCTGAAGCGTATGTAACCTGAAGCGTATGTAACCTGAGGTACCACTGTATATGTATGGCAATGCCCTCCCCCTGACAGAGCACAGTGGGAGTGTCTCTCAGAGTCCACTCTAGGAAACTTACAGGACTCTGAGCTTCAGCTCCTATCATGTGCCTAGCTAGCAAACATGCATTGTTGGTTGGACTGCATTGTAGAAGAAGAAGAAGAGGAGTTTGGATTTGATATCCCGCTTTATCACTACCCGAAGGAGTCTCAAAGCGGCTAACATTCTCCTTTCCCTTCCTCCCCCACAACAAACACTCTGTGAGGTGAGTGGGGCTGAGAGACTTCAGAGAAGTGTGACTGGCCCAAGGTCACCCAGCAGCTGCACGTGGAGGAGCTGGGAATCGAACCCGGTTCACCAGATTACAAGTCCACAGCTCTTAACCACTACACCACACTGGCTCCCACATCACATAACCCACGTCACATGACACCCCAATGACATCAGGTGCCCTGCTTTGGCACAGCACTATGCACAGAAGCCCCGGTTCCCACTGATCAAAATCTCACCCAGCATTGCCAAATTCCCTTTCCCATCACTTGCTACCTGAAGAGCCAAGGACTTAACCTGGGCCCTTGAACCGGAATGCAACCATGCTGTCACTGAGCTGTGACGCCCTCCACTAACTGGTCAACAACAACAACAAAACCCCTTTCCAAGCTAAACTTGCCACCAGTCAGTCAGATTTGCCAAAGTCTCTGCCTTCTTTTCAGCTTTGGGTGAACCATGTCTGCCTTTGCACTGACCAGACAACAGTTAAACGCTGTTCTTCTTGAGAGCTAATGACCTACCAGCTGTCTCTGTCTGTGGCTTTGACCCTCCTCCCACCCATTCAGTGTCAGCACCAGGGGAGATGAGCCATGTTGGCACATCTTGTTGCATGGTGGATCAGATGCAGCCATCGTTGTAGCAAGGAAGCGATTTGAAGAGCCTCTGTCTGGGTTAACTTGTGGCAAGGGGAGGGCAATATTTCAGCAAAAGAGAAAACCTCCCTCTGTGCTTTTTCACTGACTGGAAAGCTCCATAACTAGAGCCAATGAGACCTGAGAAGGAGGGAGGGAGAAGGAAGGGAACAAACAAATGCTAAGCTTTCCTGTCATTCATTATCCGCCATCTGTTCCCTAATTTCTTTCCTGTGGCAAAGTGCTAAACCCCAAGGCTGCTGCTTACAGCAGTTCTCCAGGCACGAGCGGAGAGGGATCTATCTCTGACAGCTGATCTAGACATGCAGCAGAATCACATAATAATCTCTTTCCTGGATGGTACAACTTACGAACGTAAGAATAGCCTTGCTAGATGAGGCCAATGGCCCACTGAGTTCTTGCAGCAGCCAACCAGATGCCATGGGAGGCAGGAACTGAGCACATGAATGCTCTCTCCTTCTCTGACCACCAGCAACTGGTATTCAGAGGTGTCACTGTGTCCAATGTTGGAGGTAGAACATAGAAATCATGGTTATATACTCTCTCTCTCTCTCTCTCTCTCTCTCTCTCTGTGTGTGTGTGTGTGTGTAGGTACAGGGTTATTAAGATTAGGACTAACCGCCTGAGAAACAGTTTCTATCGAAATGTGATTTTGGTTTTAAACGCACGTGGCACTGTGGGTTAAACCACAGAGCCTAGGACTTGCCGATCAGAAGGTCAGCGGTTCAAATCCCCACGACAGGGTGAGCTCCCGTTGCTCAGTCCCAGCTCCTGCCAAGCAGTTCGAAAGCACGTCAAAGTGCAAGTAGATAAATAGGTATCGCTCTGGCGGGAAGGTAAACGCCATTTCCGTGCGCTACTCTGGTTCACCACATGACCCAGAAGCTGCACACCGGCTCCCTCAGCCAATAAAGCAAGATGAGCGCCGCAACCCCAGAGTTGGCCACGAGTGGACCTAATGGTCAGTGGTTCCTTTACCTTTACCTTTAAGGTAGTCTCTATGAGAGTATATTGTATTTAATTGTGTGGTATCAGAGTTTTTAGGGGGCTAACCAGGCTGGGATAGCTGGGATAGCAGGCTTGTTGGTTTTGAATGTCTGGTGTAGATTTTTCAATTTTGTTGTTCTGTATGGGACAATGACAATAAAGATTAATGGTGTGTGTGTGTGTGTGTGTGTGTGTGTTCTCCCAGGCTCTGATTTGTTGCTGGTTCCAACTGTGGGAATGTTGAGGAAAGTAGGAGAGAGTATATTGATTAAATATTATCCTTCCTCACACACACTAGTGAGCCAGCAGCAGAGCACATTTCCTTGCACATTGCTGTGCAAGTTGGTAGATTGGTTAGAATCATTGAAGTTAAACAATCCAGTCTGGCTTGTCCACTCTGGATTGTTCCTGGTAAGTTTCCCATTTTATTTCCCTCTTAACAATAATAATAGCACGACAGTCTTGTTTAAAAGTAAGAGTAAAGTTCACTTAGATTCAGTTCACAGTAGGATTCTGAAGGAAGGCTTTATCTTGCGGTTACAGTTCCATTTGTAGAGAAGAGATGTCTGAGCTAGGCCTCAGACTTTCTACTTTGCGGCTTCCATCCTCTGTAAGGATGAACCATGTGCTGCTAAGAGCCAGAAGAGAGGAAGATGGCTGCATGACTAGCCCTTTTATAGGGTCTGCTAGGGTCACACCCATCTACCTGGTCACACACAGGGGGAGGATGCTCCAGAGCAGGTATGACAGGAAGTCCTCCCTGTCTGGAGCAACATTCCCCTGAGTGTCCGCTCTAGGCAACAGGAAATGTTGTGTTTGACTGCTTCAGTGATGATGCATCCCACACTAATGGGGCACATGTAGGAAGGAAAAAAATACTCATCCCAGAGGCCAGGACCTTTCTGCCTTGCCACAGGGTCAGGCCAATTAGTGCCCCCCCCTTCCCAAATCAAGGTACATTGGGTTATTTCTGACTTACAGTGGTACCTCGGGTTACAAGTAGGGTGGGGTTTTTTTTGGGGGGGAGGGATACCTTCCCAAGAGAGTGTGCATAAGATTGTGGATTTATCTGGGGAGTGGGAGAGACGCACGTGGGCAAACAGTGCACGTTATGATATGGCTTTCCACACGTGCTTTTTGAAAAATGATTAATCTTTCTTATTGAATTTTTACATTGCAAATTTCAATTCAAACATTAAACATTGTCATCATTTAGGATTCCCCGAATCCTTTGACTCCCCTCCACCCTTCCATGGTTACCACTGTCAATCTTTTCCCACTGCTTCATATATTTTCTCAATTTTTCTTAAATAATCCTTTTTTAAAAAACTCAAACCCTGCCAATTCCACACATTCTTTTACTGGTGAAAATAGCATTGCTTGGAAAACAGCTGCAGTGGTACCTCTGGTTACAGACACTTCAGGTTACAGGTGCTAATCCAGAAATAGTACCTCGGGTTAAAAACTTTACCTCAGGATGAGAACAGAAATCGCGCCGGAAGCAGTGGGAGGCCCCATTAGCTAAAGTGGTATCTCAGGTTAAGAATGGTTTCATTGCCACCAGCTTAGGTGGCAACACCATCACTTCCCTTTGTGGAGAAACTAGTACTGTAGTTTCAACATACAGTCAGTAGAGTCACTGTGCTAGGACTCACCAACCTGAAGCACTCCAGAAGTTGCAATAACTCTATGCGGTGTTTTTTTTCTAATGTATTTGTTTATTTTTCATACATATATACATAGAAAGAGTGTACATTGTATAATCCGGTTTCTTTTTAAAAAAGAAATCAGATAACTGAGATAAGAGGCAGGGTAAAACGTAACCAATAAAATTTTATTTTATTGTTTAGCATTGATTTTGAATTACCTATGGGCACAGGCACCATCAGATTTTCAGTGCTTGGGGCCTTTAAAGGTCTTAATCCAGCCCTGGGGACACACTCCTCTGCTCTAGAACAGGGTGAGAAAACCATCTCACCACCACAAAATAGTAGGACTACAACTCCCATCATCTCTGGGCATAATCCATACTGTCTGGGGTCGATGGGAGTTGGAGTCCAGCCACTTCTGGAGGGCCAAGGGGTCCCCCCCATCACCCCTTGGCTTTAGTGAGTCCCTGGCTACAGTTCCAGATTTGCTTATCTTTGACACTTGGAGATCCTTCTCAAATAAGACATTATTTAAATAATCCTGGGTGTTCCATATTTCGGTGGCGGGGCGGGGGCGGGTCATGCTTTTCTTACGCTGCACGGGAAACCATGTTGTTGTTCTGAACAGTACCTGGTAATTAATTCACAAATACTTTGGGGAGCCCACATGATCTCTAGAGCCAGACCATGCCAAGGAAAACACGGCCTATGGCAGTGTCAACAAATTGGAGAGCTAATCCACGGCGTTTGTTCCTGGCCGGCTTTTGAACCTCTGACATTTTCGTAGCTGCTCTGTCCTGCCCGCCTCTCCTTGTGTTCGCTCTGTCTCCCCTCCACTTCCTTTCCGTCCCCCTGGGTTGTTGCTCAGTGTGTGTTCAGCCACAGAGGAAGTAACCAACGGAACATTCAGGCCCTCCCTTGTTCATGCCAACCGGCTGGAGATAATAAACAGAGGGCGAGTTTGTCTGCGTCTTGCTTGGAAGTCGAGAAAGCTCTTTCTCGTTTTTTTTCACCTCCACCTCCATCAGTTTCCTCCTTTGATATTTCCCACACACCAAGAGGTGTCATTGCACAGACTGCAGCCTTTGCAGCATCTTAGCGCATCTCTTTTGAGGAGGTGTGAAAATGACTCGCTGCTTAACCCAAGAATGGCTCTGATGGATCAGGCCAGTCCAGTTCTAGTCCTGTTCTCACAACAGGACTAGAACATCTCCCAACAACTAGTCCTGTTCTCACAGTCAGGGCCAGATTTAGGTTTGATGAGGCCCTAAACTACTGAAGGCAATGGGGCCCTTTATATGTCCAGCTGTCCTTTGTCAACAACAAATTGTCACTGTTTTTTGTGTTGAATATATGCTATATGGTAATTGATGGACATATGTTGCCGTGCAACCAGTCCATGCAGAATGTAGTCACCCTATATATAGAAATGAGCAAACCAGTGATATTTAAGGAGCAGGCTAGCAGTGGGGCCCATTACTTCCATCATAGGAGCCTGTACAACAAAAAACACTGTTGCTGTATGTAGGTTTTATTTTATTTGTTTTTTATCTTATATTTTGAAAATGTACCGTACATCCAGAGTATTGCAGAAGAACGATGTCATTCAACATTTGATGATCTCCTTCTACCGGTCAACAGTGGAAAGTGTCCTTGCATACTGCATCACGGTGTGGTACGCTGGTTTGACATGATCTGATAGGAAGTGCCTACAGAGGGTGGTGAATACAGCATATTAGGGGCTGTCCCGTGAATCTGCTGGATGAAATAGCGGAAGAAAGTTGTCTCAGAAAAGTGAGGAAAATTCTCAGGGATGATTCACACACCCTGGCCGGCACTTTCTTGATCTCCTGCCCTCAGGCAGAAGATATAGAAGCATGGTTAGTCGCACCAACAGGGTAAAGAAGAGCTTTTATCCATGGGCTGTTAGGCTGCCGAATGAAAAGATAACAACAGGACAACTGACTTTTGGGTTTGGTGGGTGTGCATCAGTAAACGAGGGGACTAAGACCAAGAGAGCTGAGTGGGGGTGCTTGTGTAATCTCACTGTATACAAGTTGTACAAGTGACAATAAAGTATTTCTATTTCAATATTTCTATTTCAATGTTTTTCCTTTAATTTTTTGGGGGGCCCCCAAGAGAGTGGGGCCCTAAGCTATAGCTTGTTTAGCTTATACATAAATATAGCACTGCTCACAGTGACCCACCAGATGCCCCAATGGGAACGTCACAAGCAGGGCATGAGTGCATCAGCCCTCTCTTCTCCTGCAGTCTCCCACAACTGGTATTCAGAAGTATCATTGCCTCCACTCATAGAGACAGACCACAGCCATTGTGGCCAGTAGCCACCAAAAGCCACCTCCTCCATAACTTTTTTCCGATGTGCTTCTCCCCCCGGCCCATTTTCTATCATACTTTTTACTGAATTTTTGAAATTGCAGACAAAGCTCAGTCTTACTCTCACAATGACACAAACAATCTTCTCAGTGCTTAGGGCCTTGAAAGGTCTTAATCCGACCACGGTTCTAGACTATGGGGCTCATCCACACTTCCACAATCCCACACCTAGGACGCATGGGTCCAAGTGGCTTTCCACTTGTCTCAGCACTTTCCTCCAGAAAAGGGATGTGGGTGTCGCTGCGGTCTAAACCACAGAGCCTCTTGGGCAGTGCCAGATTTATGTATAAGCTAAACAAGCTATAGCTTAGGGCCCCACTCTCTTGGGAGCCCCCAAAAAATATAAAGGAAAAAAACTGGATGTATATTTCCAAAATATAAGATAAAAAACAAATAACATGGCTTTAGATACCTATTAGGTCCATAAATTACCATATAGCATATATTCAACACAAAAAATGCAACAATTTGTTGTTGAAAATGGACATCTGGACATATAAAGGGCCCCATTACCTTCAGTAGCTTAGGGCCTCATCAAACCTAAATCCAGCTCTGCTCTTGGGCTTGCCAATCTGGTCGGCAGTTTGAATCCCCACAAAGGGTGAGCTCCCGTTATCCTGTCCCAGCTCCTGCCAACCTAGCAGTAGGAAAGCAAGCCAGTGCAAATAGATAAATAGGTACCACTGTGGCGGGAAGGTAAACGGAGTTTCTGTACGCTCTGGTTTCCGTCACAGTGTTCAGTTGCGCCAGAAACAGTTTAGTCCTGCTGGCCACATGACCCAGAAAGCTGTCTGTGGACAAACGCCGGCTCCCTCAGCCTGAAAGCGAGATGAGTGCTGCAACCCCATAGTTGTCTTTGACTGGACTTGCCGTCCAGGGGTCCTTGACCTTTACCTTTTACCCTCCAGAAAACCTGTTCTTTAGCACTAAATTGGAGCAAATATCAACCCTACAGCAAAGCAGATTGATGTTTGCTCCTGTACATCACTAAAGATTGGGTTTTCCCAGGGGGGGGAATGGTAGGACAAGCCCCTTAAACTGCTGTATTTAAAAGCCAAGCCAACATCTTTCTCATATATATATATATATATATATATATATATATATATATCTCCCCACCAAATACATTATGAAAAGCTGTAATGCCCCACATGCAGCATGGCTTACAGCAGTATACATCTGTAAAAGAAGATCTTATTAAGTTATCCACAAATTAATACAAACCTTTGGAAATGGTCTTTGGTTTTCCAGAGAATTTGTAAACAAAACGAAGTGTCATCATTCTCCAGCAAAGGTCTCTTTGTGCTTTGTTCCTCTCGCCAGTCTTAATTTGTGAGTCAATTCTTCCATAATGGAAATATGCCACACTCCCCTAAACCGAGTGTTGAAGTCCACACCTTTTAAACCCTTCCATAATGTGACTATAGCCATGTGTGCAGACACTAAAATAAATCCAATTACAGTGGTACCTCTGGATGCGAACAGGATCCGTTCCGGAGCCCCATTCGCATCCAGAAGCAAACACAACCCGCATCTGTGCAGGGCACAATTCGCCGCTTCCGTGCATGCATGTGACATCATTTTGACCATCTGCACATGCGCAAGTGGCGAAACCTGGACGTAGCGCGCTACGTTACTTCCAGGTCGCTGCAGCGCGCAACCCAAAAATACTTATCCCGAAGCTACTTCAAACCAAGGTATGACTGTAGTGGTTTATCCACCAAGTCTGGATTGTCACTGAAAAACAGATTCAGTTATGCAAGTTTTGGGGGACTTTGTGACATGCTAATGTGTAATTTTACTTATTTCATTAAGCACTTGTTCCCCAAAATCTGCCACCTTCAGGCTTGTCCCAACTTCTTTCTGTACCTGTTTAAGCATCAGTCACCTTAGAGCATGGGTAGGCAAACTAAGGCCGGGGGGCCAGATCCGGCCCAATCGCCTTCTAAATCTGGCCCGCGGACGGTCCGGAAATCAGCGTGTTTTTACATGAGTAGCATGTGTCCTTTTATTTAAAACACATTTCTGGGTTATTTGTGGGGCATAGGAATTAATTCATTTATTTATTTTTCAAAATATAGCCCTGCCCCCCCCACAAGGTCTGAGGGACAGTGGACCGACCCACTGCTGAAAATTTTTGCTGACCCCTACCTTAGAGCCTTGGTGGCTCTGATGCTGAGATGTGGGGATGTCTAGGAGCTAAAGGAAGCAAAAAAGGAAAAGGAAAAGGAAGATTTACCTCCAAATGCCTCTATTATTAAGCTTATGGATAAGCCAGCCTTTATCCTCCCCCAATTGCTAGAGAATTAGTCAACAATAAATTGTTCAAAACTCCCCTCCACATATTTATGTGTCAGCTTTGAAAGGTGGAGAAGCTGATGAGAGAGTGGCTCCGTAATTAATTTGAGATTCACCTGTTGATGCTTTGTTCCCTTCCAGGCTGTTTAGAGAACCATGGTGGGAAAGGCGCTGTCAATCAAGTTGGCTGGGGATTTCAGCTTTGACTTTTATCTGCTAATTAGCACTTATGGTGGAATCAGCAGGGGGCCCTTTAGTGAAAGTCAGCTCTGGACCAAACCTCCCCACAACCTCAAAACACACGCAAACAAAGTTCAACACAGCCAGTCACAAACAAGCAGCCGCACCCTAGGCCAACCACAATTTCTCTCACCACCAAAGGAACAATGAGCGAATAGCAAAGAGAACCTGCACAAACAACGCTGTCACAAAAACCCGCACATACATTAAGCAAAATAGAAATATCGCCTCCCGACCCCACACCCCACACCCCACCTACCATGGCCCCTTCCATCTCTTCTCCCCTTTTTTCTTCCTAATGTAACCCTAATGTCTCAACAAATGAAACTGAGCTATGGAAAATGTAACCTGAAAAAAGAGACATTGCGCATACCTTTGTAAACGAAGAAAACTTTAATAAAATATTAAAAATAAGAATAAAAACACACGCAAACAAAACAAGCCTGGAATAATAGAGCTTCCTGTTTCATCATCAGACCCATTGGTACTCTTTTCAAATCTTCAGCATGGTTTGTGTACTATTTTGGAGACCTGGATGATAACCAGCCTTTGACACAAAATTGGGGAGGGGGATCTCCCTCAGCTACTGATCAAGAAATAGAGGGGAGATGTTAAGCTACTGCAAAGATGGGGAACCTGTGGCCCTCCAGATGTAGTTGCACTCCAACTCCCATCATCCCTGAACAGGGGATGGTAAAGGTAAATGACTCCTGGATGGTTAAGTCCAGTCAAAGACGACTATGGGGTTGTGGCGCTCATCTTACTTTTAGGCCAAGGGAGCCGGCGTTTGTCCACAGACAGCTTTCTGGGTCATGTGGCCAGCAGGACTAAACTACTTCTGGCACAATGGAGCACCATGATGGAAACCAGAGTGCACGGAAACACCGTTTACTTTCCCACTGAGTGGTACCTATTTATCTACTTGCACTTTGACGTGCTTTCAAACTGCTAGGTTGGCAGGAGCTGAGACCGAGCAATGGGAGCTCACCCCATCGCGGGGATTCGAACTGCGACCTTTTGATCAGCAAGTCCTAGGCTCTGCGGTTTAACCCACAGCACCACCCGCGTCCCTCAATGGGGCTTACTCCTGGGTAATCAAGGGTTGGGACTGGAGCCTTAGTTGGAATAAAGTCCCATTGATTTCAGGAGAACTGGCAAGATTTATTGGGAAAGTAAACTCTGCCTACATTTAAATGTGATGGCGAATGTGCTTTGGAAATCTGATGATGATGATGATGATGATGATGATGATGATGTTAAATTACAAGTAAGACCTACAACAAAATGTTGCCATGTATAACACTGATCAGGATTCAAGCCTTCCCATTTTCTTCCTTGACGTTCAGTGCAAGTGAACACATTCAGTCCTCACTGGGCTCTAGGAGACAGTGGGATTCCGCCTCTTAGGGGTTTCCCCACATCTTTTTGTACTTCTGCTACCTCTGGGGCTTTCCAAAGCCTGCAAGTGCCTCTCCACTGTGGGTGGGTGGTGCTGTTTCGGCTACATAAGGAATGGCACACAGAGCCACAGCATTGGAAATAGAGGGAATGGTTAAAGGCTAAAGGAGAAGGGGAAAGGATGGGGGAGAAATTTGATTCCATTTGCATTCAAATGAAAGTCTACCTTTATTCAAACTTTCCAAAACCGTACATGAGCTGAAACACAGCCATCTTTCAAAATTCACACTTTATGAATTTTGTAGTGCGGTTCTTCAAACACGTAATGTGTACAGAGATGTATACACAGGAGTAAATTCTGCATAAAGACGCATATAAGTAAAAATAACATTAAGAATGCGTTATGTCAAGGGGAAACGCTTTGCAAAATTGTGTGTATTTGGAAAACTCGCAGGCAAAAATGTGTATATTGGGAGAAATATGCTCTAAAATGCTGATGAGGACTTTTTTAAAAAATCACTAGCTGATGTGAGAGAATGTGGAAAACTGAACTTTACAGAGTGGAAAAATGAGAAACTGAAATTGTCTTTCTTTAATAATATCATACAACTGGGTATCCCAGTTAATCACCCAGGTAATACAGTGAAAATAACAGAAGCCTCTTTTCTCTCTCCTTCAAAGCCCCCATTTTCCGTCTGTCCCTAATCCAACTGCTATTCCCAACTCCCCCTAGTTCAGCTTTCAAGGTTCACATTTTAATACTAGGATCTGTGCCCCTCATATATGAAGGGGGGGTCATGTCAAAGCAACCTGGCAGCTCCCTGTGACTCCCAAGCCACCTGCCGGGCTTTGCTGTGATTTATGAAGTGCGAAATGATCTTCCAAGCCCAATTAATAAGGCAAAGTCCTGGTGGCTTCAATATCAGCTGAAGGGCTGTGGCCAGTTCCCTTGCTGTCTCCCATCTTTTGCCACAGGAGCCTCACTGGTTGTGATTATTTATGGACAGTGGGCACTAAAAGTGAGAAGAGAGGATGTGACACACACACACACACAATCCACCAGGTTGGAGAGAGGAATGGTCATTTCAACCTGGACAGCAGGGACGCCGTCAGAGCAGGAATTTAGTGCAGCCACCGAGACGCTGCTCAGCAGAATTAACAGGAGCAGCCAAATGCGGTGAGATTTCTGTGTTCTCCCTTAGCATTGTGATGTGGTTCAGGACAGTGGTACAGCGTGGAGAGCCACAGGGTGGTTGCCTTAAGCGCATACAATTTCATCACCCGGTTCTGCCTCAATACAGCTGTGCACTTCCATCACTGAGCCCCGCTGAAAACGACTTCTCCATGAGAACCAGGAAGTGACCTCTCCAGACAATGGAACAACTCCTCTTCTTATCTCTGCAGCTGTGATCTCCCGAGTGATTCTTCGGCGATTGAGTACATTCTCTCGCTCCACACAGCCCCCGGGTGCTAGCAACCAATGCTATGCCACTGGCTCAGGGTGATGGGGATGATGAGGATGATACAGACAGGACTTGGGTAGCCATCGCAGGAGAGTGCGGAAATAAATAGACTGCTGTGTTTGAGAAAGGTGCCACAACACTAAAGGCCCTGTTCCTACATGGTACAGGACAGACAGGGCCGCCCCACCCATGAGGCCAAGCGGGGTAACCACCTCAGGAGGCAGTGTCTACAGGGTCAGCAGATCCTGATTTAGATCTTTATCCCTCCCATGTTTCTGATGAAGATCTTCACTCACCTTTTCTTCCCTGGCAAGGGGAGGAAAGCATTAGTTGGCTTATCTCAGGTGCCAAAATGTCTTGGGCTGGCCCTGAGGACAGAGTTCCTGATAAGATGGCATCTGCTGCAAGCAGATGGGTATATATGGGATGAGCATATCTTTGGGCATCCTAGTCCCAAGCCAACAAAGGTCCGTATAGTTAAAGCTATGGTTTTCCCAGGAGTGATGTATGGAAGTGAGAGCTGGACCATAAAGAAGTCTGGTCGCTTTTGAATTCTGGTGCTGGAGGAGACTCTTGAGAGTCCCATGGACTGCAAGAAGATCAAACCTCTCCATTCTGAAGGAAATCAGGCCTGAGTGCTCACTGGAAGGACAGATCGTGAAGCTGAGGCTCCAGTACCATGAGATGAGAAAACTCCCTGGAAATGACCCTGATGTTGGGAAAGATGGAGGGCACAAGGAGAAGGGGACGACAGAGAACGAGATGGTTGGACAGCGTTCTCGAAGCTACCAGCATGAGTTTGACCAAACTGTGGGAGGCAGTGGAAGACAGGAGTGCCTGGTGTGCTCTGGTCCATGGGGTCAAGAAGAGTCGGACACGACTAAACGACTAAATAACAACAACAACAAGTCCCAAGCCATATAGGGCTTTGTACAAAACAGTACAAACTTAGCCTAGTAGCTAATTGGCAGCCAGCACATTGTACTTCACTGCTTCCCCACCATAGGAGCCAATTCCTATTTGAGGGGGTCAGCCATTGATAGGCATTGCCATTCAAATGGTGTGTGTGCACCATGACTTGTGATTGATTGTGCGGGGCAGAGCTTGCCTGCCCCCTCCCGCAATATTTCATTCAAGTTGGCACCCTTTGTTCCCCACCCAAATTCTAAACGTTTTCCTTCTAACTTCAGAAAGCATAAGAATGTAAGATGAACCTGCAATGGTGTATCTAGCCCAGCATGCTGTTCTCAGAGTGGCCAACCAGGTGTCTGTGGGAAATACGCAAACAGGACCTGAGAGCAACAGCGTTATGCCCTCCTCTGGGTGCTGGCAACTGGGGCAGTGAGTTGTCCCCTCTCAGGAGTGCAATGCAGCTGGAAAGGGGCTGCCTCTCACCCATAACACCCCACGTGTTGGTCGGGGGCCTTCGCAGACAACCTGAGTCGTGGTCAAGGTGTCATACACAACAGAGCTGCCATCTTTTGAAAGTCAGCCCTCAACACAAGGTGTGGTTGGTTGGTTGGTTGGTTGGTTGGTTGGTAAACAGGGAGTGCAGTGGTACCTCGGGTTAAGACCTTAATTCGTTCCGGAGGTCCGTTCTTAACCTGAAACTGTTCTTAACCTGAAGCACCACTTTAGCTAATGGGGCCTCCAGCTGCAATTGCGCTTCCGCCTCGCGATTTCTGGGTTAGCGGAGTCTGTAACCTGAAGCGTATGTAACCTGAAGTGTCTGTAACCCAAAGTACCACTTTAGCTGATTTCCAAGCAATGCTATTTTCACCAGTAAAAGAATGTGTAGAATTGGCAGGATTTGAGGTTTTATTTTAAGGATTATTTAAGAAAAATTGAGAAAATATGTGAAGCAGTGGGAAAAGATTGAAAATGGTAACCATGGAAGGGTGGAAGGGAGTAAAAGGATTCGGGGAATCCTAAATGATGACGATGTTTAATGTTTGAATTTAAATTTGCAATGTAAAACTCAATAAGAAAGATTAATCATTTTTCAAAAAGCATGTGTGGAAAGCCATATCATAATGTGCACTGTTTGCCCACGTACATCTCTCCCACTCCACAGATAAATTCACAATCTTATGCACACTCTCTTGGGAAGGGAAGGTAAAGGTAAAGGACCCCTGACCATTAGGTCCAGTCGTGGCCGACTCTGGGGTTGCAGCGCTCTTCTCGCTTTATTGGCCGAGGGAGCCGGTTTACAGCTTCTGGGTCATGTGGCCAGTACGACTAAGCCGCTTCTGGCGAACCAGAGCAGCGCACGGAAACACCGTTTACCTTCCCGCCAGAGTGGTACCTATTTATCTACTTGCACTGACGTGCTTTCAAACTGCTAGGTTGGCAGGAGCAGGGACCGAGCAACGGGAGCTCACCCCGGCGCGGGGATTCGAACCGCTGACCTTCTGATCAGCAAGTCCTAGGCTCTGTGGTTTAACCCACAGCGGTACCCCCCCCCAAAAAAAACCCACCTTACTGACACCCAACCCCTAGCATCATGATACTTGGAAGATACTATTACATTATGAAGTTAGTGGATGAATATTTAAGGAAGACTTGTCCCGGTTCTTCTTCCATCCAAGTCTATCTCCGCATTCTTCCTTCATTCTCTTCCTTTTTAAGCTAGGAGGTCTATATTTAAAACTGGCACTCTAAAAATAGGGTAACCCGAGGTGGTCATAAAAGAGCTTTTTAGCTTTTGTACACGCCCTCTAATGCCCCTCTTTTGGGATGTATAATCCAAGCACAAACCAAGCTCCTTTTTCTCTGGAGTATATTTATAAATGGGCTTATAAATCCCCTCCCCTCTCTCTTGTCATTGATCCTATTTGTGAGTTGGGTTCCAACTAGAAAATAGCCCAAAAGGTATTTCTTTATATAGAAATGAGATACTGAGTTGTTGCCTACCTTGAATCTTGGTAATGACATAGGGGGTATCAGATTGTTGTTGCTGTTGTTGCTGCTGCTACTACTAATTACCTGCCCAAAAATCCCAGGGCAGGTTACGACAATTCAAATATAATATTAAAAACAGTTTAAAACTTTAAAAAATTATATTATAAATAAATAAGATAGATAATAATAATAAATAATATTTAATTTATTTATACCCCGCCCTTCCCAGTTCAAAAAACCGGGCTCAGGGCGGCTAACAACAAATTTAAAACACTTAATTGATGAAACAAAAAACAGCATAAAATACAGTATAAAACGTGAATAACAATAAATTCAGAATTGAAAATCAGTTTAGGGGGGAAATCCATCCAATAAACATTAGATGATCACCAGGGTTAGCTGGCTAAATTTGGGGCAGCGAGGAGGCCAGGGAAGAATTAGCTGTGGGATCCCAGAGCGGATAATCTTCATAAAAATGGGAGGGGAAGGGAAGGAAGGGGAATAAAAGATCAGGCTAAGTTCAAATTGAAAGGTGGATTCTTCATCCCAAAGTTGTGTTGGTTTCTGTTGCAAGAAATGTAAGTAGTATGTTGGAGAGGAGTGGTAAACCACAATAATAATATCCATTCCACCCAAAATATCCAAGGGCAGTGATAGCCTGTAGAACTAAATTTATCCCATTCTCCTCTCTCTTTGGGGTATAGAAAATGTGCACCTGATTTGCTGAGCTGGCCGCTTTGTTCCCTTTCTGTGCCTGTGTCCGCGGTTTGCTAACTGCGCTTTGAGGTTCTGAAATCTGAATGAGCGGGTCCCTAGCAGAGAAGAATGGCAAACCAAGCTGATGGTCTATGCTGAGATGGCAGAGCTGACTGGGAAACTCAGATACCAAGTGGATAAAAACTTTATAAAAGAATGGGAAACATCGATAAGTTGCTTAGGAGACCACTATAAGCAGATGGAAACAAGAGCAGGGATTTGATTCACATGTAGTGTAAACATCACTACGGACAATACGGTTTGATATAAAAATTGGAGTACGGATGACTATGTAGTTGTAGGTGTTTAAAATGAGACCCCATGGATGGAATTCTCAAGATCCGGAGAATCTCTTTATATAGGAATGTTTTTACAGTGGTACCTCGGGTTACATACGCTTCAGGTTACATACGCTTCAGGTTACAGACTCCGCTAACCGAGAAATAGTGCTTCAGGTTAAGAACTTTGCTTCAGGATGAGAACAGAAATCGTGGCAGCGGGAGGCCCCATTAGCTAAAGTGGTGCTTCAGGTTAAGAACAGTTTCAGGTTAAGAACAGACCTCCAGAACGAATTAAGTTCTTAACCTGAGGTACCACTGTACTAGTTTGTTTGTTTGTGCTTTGCATTTGCAAAACCAATAAAGATGATTTCAAAAAAAGAGAAAAGAAATCTGAATGAGATGGATAAAAATTAATTAATTAATGCATTATAAATATTCGTTCCAAACATGTGCAGAGTGCTGGATTCTGCTTTGCAACTAAAAATAGATGTATGAAGTGTGTGTGTGTGTGTGTGTGAGAGAGAGAGAGAGAGAGAGAGAGAGAGGGAGAGGGAGAGAGAGAGGGGGAGAGGGAGAGAGAGAGGGGCGCATTAAATGGAGCTATCTTGTGGTCTGGCTGTTCTTCCCCGGTTAAGACTTGACTTCATTTTCATATATATTTTGCAAAACCTAGGCAAACCCCAAATCGGGTCGGATGGACAAATATATGGAATGGGGGCGAGGAATCTTCCACCAGTTTTTTTTAAAAAAATTAAATTATTAAGCCATATTTCTAAATATTAAAAACAGCACTCTTTTAAAAGTAAACATTGGGACGCTCCGCAGTGGCTTTGTGGACGTCAGCCTGACAGCCCATTCCGAATTTATTTTGTTTGTTTATGTCTAACAAAATTTATAAGCCGCTTAACAACAAAAAGGCTCTAAGCGGTTGATCCAGTACGATGTAAAATGTTGATTTTTTTTTTTAAGCAACATGCCCCGATAAAAGCAAAATTTAAAAAAACAGGCAGGACTTGGAGCGTATTATACGTAGAATATATTATTATATACGCAATAAAATGACGTCGCTTGCCGAAACCAAACAATGCAAAGGAAACTCCTGCTAGAAACCGAGCCCTTCAAGGCTGCAATTCAAGATAGCCCCATTGAACTCAATGGGTCTTGCTCCAGAAAAGTCCTAACTGCATAGCGCTCTTTGGAGAAATGTCAGTTCCAGAAATCAAAGGAACTTCACTTCCAAGTCGAGCGCTGCGAGAGACAGAAAGCGCGCTGACGCCAGAGCCAGTTTTTCTTTTCCTTTTAGCTGACGAGCCATCTGCTTTTCACCGACGGCTCGATCCGCGTTCAAAATCTCAGGGGAGAAAAAAGCGGGAGGCAGAGAGATGATAATTCAAACAAGGAAAAAGCGATGGCTCGTTGGCTAGGAGAGCAGGCCGTCTCTCAAGTCTTTTCTTTCCTCGTTTCTTAGAATGGAAGAGGGAAAAGAGAAATATGACGGGGGTGGTGATGATGATCATCAGGGCCGGATTTAGGTTTGATGCGGCCCTAAGCTCCTGAAAGTAATGGGGCCCTTTATATGTCCAGCTGTCCTTTGTCAGCAACAAATTGTCGCTGTTGAATATATGTGATATGGTGATTTATGGACCTAATAGGTATCTAAAGCCATTTGCACATAACAAAAAGGAGCCTACACAAAACAAAACACTGTTGCTGTATGTAGGCTTTATTTTATTTGCTTTTATCTTATATTTTGGAAATGGACATCCAGCGGTTTTTTCCAGTAATTTTTTTTGGGCCCCCAAGTGAGTGGGGCCCTAAGCTATAGCTTGTTTAGCTTATACATAAATCCTAGACTGATGATGATGAAAAGGGGGTTCAGTTTCCAGCCCCACTGACTGAAACTCACAATTCTCGCCTTGGGATTTCCCCACGATCCTCTCCTCTCTCTCTTTGTCTCTCTCTTTCACGGGCTCAACTGCACGCCCACACCTCCTCGCCTCTCTTTCTCCATACAAATTTAATAAATCATTATCAACAACTTCATCACATCTCGCAAGAACCCTTCTTCCCAGTTTTTTCTCCCAAAAACAACACCCCAAACCTTTTCATTTGCAGAAGGATTTTTTAAAAACTCCTTTGTTGTTGTTGTTTAGTCGTGTCCGACTCTTCGTGACCCCCTGGACCAGAGCACGCCAGGCACTCCTGTCTTCCAGTGCCTCCCGCAGTTTGGTCAAACTCATACTGGTAGCTTGGAGAACACTGTCCAACCATCTCGTCCTCTGTCGTCCCCTTCTCCTTGTGCCCTCCATCTTTCCCAACATCAGAGTCTTTTCCAGGGAGTCTTCTCTTCTCATGAGGTGGCCAAAGTATTGGAGCCTCAGCTTCAGGATCTGTCCTTCCAGTGAGTACTCAGGGCTGATTTCCTTCAGAATGGAGAGGTTTGATCTTCTTGCAGTCCATGGGACTCTCAAGAGTCTCCTCCAGCACCACAATTCAAAAGCATCAATTCTTCGGCGATCAGCCTTCTTTATGGTCCTACAACATGGTTATTCTTTTATTGCTATCCTGTTAATATTCTCCCCTCCATCCCACTCTGGTTTGGTTGAGCTTCTTGCTTCCTTAACTTCCGCACAGCCTTTTCCCCGTCCATTCCCCTGGAGCTCTGGAGGAGGCGGAAAGTGGGTCCTCTCTGCTCATTGGTCCCGATCCACAACCATTGCTGGAAAGGCTTCCCTGCGAGGTACACCTGGATTCTCCCTTTCGACCTTTCTGCATCGATTCTTTGGCGCTGCGCGCAGAAGCTACCTTCGGGAAGGCCCTGGGAACCTCATATTTTTTCCCTCTCCCCTATTAAAAATAAAATAAAAGCATTACCCCACGTGAAACCCACTGACTGAAAAGCTTCGCTTCCTTTCTTTACGATCTCAGAGAACAAACACGCTACTTGCACAACCAGAGCGGACAAGCAGAAGACTCCGCTCCGGAACTGCTGCGCTTTTTCTCTTGCGACCGAAAATAAAACGGCACGTTTCCGTTCCTTTCCTCGGACAGCCAGCAGCGATTGTCCTCGTGCGCCGGCTATAAAACCGAAGTTCTGCCTCGGAGGTTGGGAAGGATGGGGGAAGGGGGCTCGCTTATAATAAAGGAGCTCACGTTGTCTTCGCTCTCCATCTTCTCTGAAATCTAGCTGGCTCCAATTTCTGCGCACGAGGCCCCTTGTTCCTGCTCAAAGCAACAGCGTCGCTCAGGACTGGGGTTTAGCAGAACGGACAAAAGAAAGCAGCAGAAATTAAGTCCGAATTATGTCTGAAATATGTTGGGCATATTCAGAAATTATTTATGAAATATGTTGGGCTCCCCCCCCCCCTTTTGTAACGTTTTCTTTACAAAAATCCGGGGCGGCTATTTTTACATATACTCTGTGTGTGTGTGTGTGTGTGTGTGTGTGTGTTTTTGTGTGTGTGTGTGTGTATAAAAACACAAAACCCCTAAAATAAAACCTCTCCCTTGCTAAGCCCCTCAGACTCTTTTAACAATGGTTATTTATTTCCTCTCTCTTCGCCCCCCCCCCCCCGCCGCCCAAGAAGACAGTGAAAGACGCAGGATCGCAAGAGGCAGGGAAGCGAGGGGTTATTTATTTAATTATCAATCCCAATTCCCAGAACGGGAGGAGAGGGAATCACTACAATCCGAATCAGCGTCAAGATTTCGCATGGAAAGATACTTTTTTTTAAAATGGGGGGCGGGGCGGGGAAGTTCCCAATCTGGAAAGGGTCCGTAGAGGCCGACCGCCTATAGCAAAATCTCTTTTTCCCCCTGCCTCTACACGGGAGGCGTTACGAGAGTTCGTCTCGTGTGTAATTGGTAACGCGTGTTTCCTTCCGTGACTTTCTTTATTTCCGTTTCGGCAGTGCCTCACACATATCCTCGGTGTTTTAAAGGAATGCTTTGCCTAGAATTAAGGTTCCGGGGGGGTCTCAAACGCACCCGGCGCCACGGAACCCCCTCCGGGGTCTATAAGAAGCTCCTCCGAGATCCGTCAAATTCAACGGGTTGTCATCCACCGTCAGGCGGACTCAAGAGCAGACCCGCTGCAATGAATGGACATGGCTGGGACCCATTCATTTCAGTGGATCTACTTATTTGGGCAAAACCCAAGAGGACTTTGAAAACAGAATGCCAGTCCCAAAGAAATCTCCCGGATTTGGGACCTGAGAGGTCATTGCCTGTCTCCCAAGAGATCGATAGATAAATATACATATTACCCTTCTCATCACGTTGTTTCGCTATTCTCAGTGTGGCCCAAACGTTTTTAATTCTGAAGCTACCCTAACACCTTGTCGTGGACACGATCCACCCGACGTGAAGCATTTTTTTAAAGCCCGTTCATTTAAACCGGAGTGTTGGGGGTCCCGATCCTTGCGAACTGGGCAGTAGATCTACCGACTGCCCTGCGGCTTCCTCGCGAGAAACGCGTCTAGGGGGTTGCAACTTTGAGCAACGCGCTTTATTTCTTGCGAGGAACACAAATTTATTCCATGATGATGATTATTACCTACCGTCGTTTGTGCTGGTAGCATACTTAAAATAATAATTATTATTATTAGCACCCTAACAGTTTATGACACTTGCCATTAAAAACCGGGGGTTTTTTTAGAAAACAACAACCAGCCTGTTTAAATATTTCCACAACCCTGAATGAAATCGCAGGCTACTGGGAAACAGGCTTTCTGTTCAAATGTACTCCCTCTCTCTCCACCCACCGTTTTTCTTTAAAAGTGAAGGGGAAAATATTAAAAGCGCGCGCGCACACAAAACCCCTTGCGCGCTAGATCGCTTTCAAAGTCGAGAATGCAGCCCACTTAATGCACGTGGATGGGCGTTATTCCCGGGTGGAATCGGGGGCTGACAGGTTAGTCTTCACCCTTCCGAAAGAAAGTGCTTCTGATCTTGGTCTTCGAATCCGGAGCGGGGCGGAGAGAGAAAGAAATCATTTGTAGATCAAGTCTAAACCCGGGCTGCTGAAAGGGGGCTGAAATTGACCCAGATGCGCGCAGGGAGAACAGCCTCGAGCCCTGTTGAAATCTAGCTAACGACAATTGCTCGGGGGCGACTCTGAGATATATCAACGATGGAGTCATAAATAAGAATATTTTTTTGTTATATATATTTTTTAAGTTTCCTTAGGAAGAGAGATTGGAGTTAAACTCGGATTAGCTACTTGCTGATGGGTATTTTCGTCCCAGCCTTTTAAATACAGTGGTACCTCGGGTTACAGACGCTTCAGGTTACAGACTCCGCTAACCCAGAAATAGTGCTTCAGGTTTAGAACTTTGCTTCAGGATGAGAACAGAAATCGTGCTCTGGCGGCGCAGCGGCAGCAGGAGGCCCCATTAGCTAAAGTGGAGCTTCAGGTTAAGAACAGTTTCAGGTTAAGAACGGACCTCCGGAACGAATTAAGTACTTAACCCGAGGTACCACTGTACGTCCCCCCCCCCCAATCACTTGCTAGAGACAGGGTGTGAGTGGATTAAATTTAAGAGTTTTTCCCCCTCCTATTCTCGGTGGGGGGGGTGTGCTTTTATTTATGGAGAGATGAGCTTCTGGTTTCCGGTCAAAAGCCTTTGCTCCCAGGTCCTTTATTTCGAAAACATTTTTTATGGAAAACACTGTCGCTGCCGATCAGGGCAGACAGTACTGAGCTGGGTGGCCGAATGGTCTGACTCAGCAAAATGCAGCTTCTTATTGAAAGAAGGGCCGTAGCTCAGTGGGTGAGCATGTGCTTTGCATGCAGATGGTCTCAGGTTCGCTTCCCTGCATCTCTAGGTAAAGGTAAAGGGACCCCTGACCATGACCTGTTCCAGTGTGGCCGACTCTGTGTTTGCGGCGCTCATTTCGCTTTATTGGCCAAGGGAGCTGGCGTACAGCTTCCGGGCCATGTGGCCAGCATGACTAAGCCGCTTCTGGCGAGCAGCACACGGAAACGCCATTTACCTTCCTGCCGGAGCGGTACCTATTTATATGCTTGCACTGGCCTGCTTTCGAAGTGCTAGATTGGCAGGAGCAGGGACCGAACAATGGGAGCTCACCCCGTCGCGGAGATTCGAACTGCCGACCTTCTGATCGGCAAGTCCTAGGCTCAGTGGTTTAACCCACAGCGCCACCCGCGTCCCTGGGGAAAACTCCAGAGAGCCACTGCCAGTCAGTGCAGTGCAATACTAAGCTAGATGGTTTGACTCAGTGGAAGGCAGCCGAAGGAATCTCTATTCCCCCTGAGCCTTCCGCGTCCAGCCCACCCGTCCTGACTCCTGCCTTCTTCCCCAACCACCCCGACCGTCCTTCCTTGTTTGTTCGCCCGTCATGCCCAAATTCTCCTCAATGACAGCTCTTCTCCTCCACCTCACCCCCATTTATCTCCCCTCCAAATCTACCCAGGACCACCAGCAGCCCCCGGAAAGGGAGATCCATGAATCATCCCTGAAGGGGGACGCGTGAAAGGGGGGCAGCATCTCCCCGGAGCTACCACTGTGAAAACAAAGGGGGGGGGGGAGAGAGACAAAGAAGCAAACACTTTCTGAAAGCGGCGCTTTTACGCCTGCAAATCGCGCGTGGACCCCCGCACCTGCCGGCCTCGGAAGTCTGCCCTGAATGGAGCTTTTGATTCTATGGAGGGTAACAAAAGTGGCTTTTTAAAATTATTATTCTTTAAAAAAAAAAGGAGGAGGTAGAGTATTTAGAGTATTCAGACACCCAAAAATTATCCTGGAAATGGCACTTTGCCTCTCACGGAGCTACCCCACAGCACCCTTAAGAAACTATAGTTTCCAGGATTATTTGGGTAGAGTGCGCATTGAAAAAGATGTGGATTGACTAACCATGTCTACTCAGAAGGAAGCCGTACTGAATTCAAAGGAGCTTGGGGTAAATGGGGTTAAGGGTTGTAGTCTTAGCCAACCAGGCTGAGGTGGGAAGCGGGGAGAGAGAACCCCACCTCTTTAGGAACGCCAAAATACAGGTTCCAAACCCTGAGGCGGTGTGGTATAATGGTTAGAGGGTCGGACTAGGATCTGGGAGACTCGGGTTCAGAATCCTGATTCAGCTGTGAAGTTCCCAGAGCGACCTTGGGCCGGTCACGGTCTCTCCAGCCCAAGCCACCTCATAGGGTTGTTGTGGGGGGGGGCACACTTGGAAGTTAGGGGCACGCCAACCACACACCGCTTAAAGTGGAGCCACATGGATTAAAAACACGACAACAAGCCTGATTCACATTTGAAGTTGCCAGAGGACAAGACCCGTCAGCGTAAAATTCAGATCCTAAACACCCCGCAATCCCATAGACGCTTATTCAGACCTAAACCTCATTGAAGACAATGGAACTGGCCAGTTTTCTTTAAAAAAACTGTTTAGGGGCACTCTCATTTTGACTCAAGAAAATCACCATTTTATAGTTCAAATTGGGAAAAATAAATACAGTAAATGGACAAACGGACAAAGATTTACAAAATGTTTCGGGTATGCGTACCCCTGCGTACCTCCAGAAAGAAAGAAAAGCACTGGAACTGGCTTTCAGTTAAGCGTGTATAAGACGTGACAATTTAAAAGTCCCCAGCGGTTATAACTTTCAAGAAGGAGGTTTGCTTAGAAAGGAGGCCTTCGCTGGATCGGCCCCAACGACCTTTATTCTGCACTGGATCCGTCTCACCTTAAATCCAACAGAAGGAAAAGTTGGGGTTTAGACGTTGCCCTCCACTCCCCCCCCCCCCTTTTTAATGAACCTGAACTTGTTTCATTTGCTGTATTGTAAAACGCCTGAGGAATCTTTATGACCGAAAGGCGGTCTACAATAGAATAAGGCAAAACGTGATCAAACCATACAAAACTGTGGCGTTGTTGTTGTTGTTTTGCGTGTAACTGAATCTGACCACTAGCAGCGCTAACCTCTGCTTGCTTACTCGGCAGTTTGAACTGTGTTCAAACGGAGCTTCCTCCTTCGTGGGCGCGTTTAGGATTGCAATCTACGTCTGCAGTCCCAATAGGGAGTAAAGCTGCGAGTAAGTCTTATTGAACTCAGTAGAGACTGGTTTTGAGAAAGCAAGCATAGAATCCATTCAATATTCCTGTTGCGCTCAGGACGCAGGAAGGCCTCGGTCAACAAGCGTCGGAGCGTTCAGTTGTGGATTATTTGTTTAGAATTCAGGAAAAGGGTAACCATCCATAAGTTCCACTCTTACAGCGCAAAACTAGATGTGCTTCCTTGGAAGCAAGCCCTGGTGTGTTGAGCGAGACGTCTGAGCTGCATTCCTAACCCCACTTACTTGGGAATGAGCTCCATTGAATTCAATGGGACTTCTATTTGAGGAGACATAGGTTTGCCCTCTTACTCCCTAGTCAGTCTTTAGATCGTAGCCTCAGTGTGTGGAGAGAGAGAGTTATATTCCCCAAGGTTCAGATGTTGAGGCTGCAACCATAAACACATTTACTAGGGCGCAAGACACTTCCATTACCAAGAGTAAAAATTGTCAAGATCTCGCGTTCCTGCGTCCCAAAAGCATCTGGAATCGATGGTTTCATGACTAATAATAATAATAACAATTTTATTATTTATACCCCTCCCATCTGGCTGGGTTGCTTGGACACACACACACACCCGCCCCCCAATCTTTCTAAATTTCTAATTGGACGAGTTACTTGGAAGTGGCTGAAACCTCTGAAATAATTGGAGATTCCTTCTCTGCCAGATACTTTCTGTAGAGGTTTAGCAACTGTCATTCTAACAGATCTCTTTCTTTTAAGCAACCCCAAACACTTGTGAATGTTTCAGACGAGAACTAGCTCAGCAGTTTCAAAATCCGACTACGCAGCAAAATAACCAGAACTACCACTCTTTTAATAAGCCCTAGTGACTCTTAAAAGGTAAAACAGAAAGCACTTTGTTTATTAAAATGGAACCATATATTCCTATTTTAGGATTACGCGCTGGTTTTTAAAACCTAGGTGCATCTTTTAAAAACATGGACAGTACATATAGAATTACATATTATATGTTAGTATGCGGCATTGTTTTGTAAACCGCTTTGATGTTTTTCCTAGGCTCAAGCGGTATATAAATCCTGCTAAATAAATAACATTATTTATGTTTCATCTGAGGCTCCAGCTGTTTTCGAGGACAGCTTCCTTCAGCTCCAGCCAGCCACTTGCAGCCCCAAACAGCTGGAGGGCAGCCGGTTGGCGAAGGTTTTGTGTCTCATCACTACCCAGCGATTTGGATATGGAGATGTTATTTTGTGCTCTTCTGTTACGATCTCCCCAAACCAGTTTTCCCATCGAAATCTTCGCAGACGTATCTACAAGCTTGACATTATCTGCAAGCGTACGGGAGAGAGAGAGAGCTGTTGACAGACAAACCCATACTTCAGTTCTCCTTTGATACTTGCTTATCCCTTCTCTGATACGTAAGCTTTTCTTTAACCCATTCTCTGCCGTAACAACAAGAACAATAAAATTAAGAGGACCGAAATAAAAAGGAGAACTCTCCCTCCCTCCAGCAATCAGTCTCATTGATCATTATTGTTGTTTATTGATGGGGTACCTAGAATTCAACGTAAGTCCCTCGTTTCAGGGGAAGGGAGGATTTCAGCTCAGGAGTCCTAGGGCGCCTCAAAAACTCGACGGGTGTCTTGTGGCCTGAACTCTTCCCCTCGAAAAACAGTCAAGGCATATCTGACGCAGAATGCGGGAAGGTCTTTGGACGACCCAGACGTTGTGCGTTAGGACGCGGTAATCCATGCTGGTCTAGTCCCGCTCAGAGTCCAGCCACGGACCTCAGTTAGTCTTGTGTTCGTGAATTCTAAAGGATCGACATAGAAAAGGATCGCTCCCTAGAATGACAGCTTCCCGCCCCCCCACCCCGCCCCACGCGATTTATAATACAGCATTCCCGGGCACCTCAATTTTCAGCGGAAGAAAACTATTTTTTAAATCAGATTGAAAATCTGTATGCCATGTACTCTGTGTGTGTGTGTGTGTGTTCCTATATATGCCATATATATGCATATATGCACACATACTTGAGATGTATAGCTTTAGAACCCGCCTTATTTTTGTAAAGTTAAGTTGTTTTAAACTGTTAACATTGTGCATTATTGTGTTTTATATTAATGTTGTTTCAATTGTCGTCACCCGCCCTGGGACCTTCAGACGAAGGGCGGGTAATAAACTGTAGTAGTAGTAATAGTAGTAAATAAATAATAATAATAATAATAATAATAATAATAATAATAATAATATATTCACAAACAAACACACACGCTATCTATCATTTATTTTTGGTGTTATTGAAGTAACTGACCCTGTGAGCTTAGGCTGAAAGGCAGGATTGAAATCCAGTCAATTAATTAATAAAATTCCCCGCCTCTCTGAATCAGGAGTCACTTCGATCACTCTTTGCGCGTTTGATCCTCAGAAGTCTGAGCAGCCGCACTAGTCACCCGCCGACCCTCAAACTATCAGCGGTGGGTGAGGGATGCAAGCCCAGCCGGATCCTTCAGTAGCAGAAGTTTTGCAAAGGAGCCAAATAATAATATTAACCTCCAAATGGTTAGCAACCTGGCGCGTAAAGGATGGCCGGCATTAGAAAGCAACTCCCTCTCTCAGGAAATACATAGAGATTGTGGCTACCTGCTGCCGGCCAACTATAAGACATCGCCATGTGTGGGGGGCGATGAAATATACCGTCCACCCTCTGTTATTGCGCAGCGTTGTTTGTATCCATTTATCTCTTTTTTAAAAATAAAATACAGCACTCTCCAAAATCTGTTATCCCTGGGAGACTCGTTAAAATAAGTCGGATTATTTTGATTTGTTCTGATCTTTATTTCAAATGATCCTGACTCCTGTTAAAGTGCGAAACCTTAACATTTAAGTCAGCTAGCTCTTGCTTAGGAGTAGACGCCGTTAAGATTACTAAACTTGCTTCAGGGTGGCTCCGATGCAACCGGAGCGACTTGCGCTGAGATTTCCTTCAGGTCGTGGGAAATATTCAGCCAGGAATATTGACTTCAGCAGGACTAAGGCTGAAGCTCTCAATGATTTTATCGGGGAATAAATTCCCCCGAACTGTACGCCCAGTAAAAAGAAAAAAAAGCATAGGATCGCAATTCATCTTTAAATGGATCGCATATCTGGATCCGATTTAAATCCAGAATCGACGGCTTCTCTCTGCTGTGCTTTTCCTTCCCTATATTAACTAAACGAAACAAGCCAGAACGACATTTTTCAGGGAATAGATCGCATTGCCTTCAGTCGAGCTTACTTCTGCCTAAGCTTCCTTAGGATCGCAATCACTGGAGCGCATTCGACTTGGGTTTAGAAATAAAATAAAATAAGCAAATACTTGTCGCGAGGAAGGCATGAGATGGCTGCAATCCTAAACACATTTTCCGGAGAGGAATGAACCCCTCCGAAAACAGAATTCGTTTCGGAGTAAAGACGCATAGGATTGGGCTTCGCTCGCCGACAACAACAACAACAACACTTTTCAATGTTGTGCAAAAGTTCACATAATTTAGCGTCAAAAAAGTTCGTGCGTCTTGTTTATATACTCCCCAAAATCTGCCGAATTTATTTCTCTGCTTAAGCAAAATACATCAGGTATAATAAACCGGAAGCCTTTTGTCCTAAACTTGGTTGTCCGGCAGATTCCTGCTTCCGGATTTGGAGAGATCTTAAATTGCTTGGGCTTCATTCAGGTCCGCGTTTCACCCACAGCCGGTCACTTCGAGTCGTGGGCTGCTGTTTAACTGTCTCTTTGTTTCCGAGAGGGGATTATTTTTCAAGACAAAACATCTCCTTCTGAATACATCCCGAATACCCATTAGACGCAACTGTTTTCCTTTCCCTCTTTTTTCAGAGCCGCCAATTAATAGGATCCCGGCTCCATAATCCCACCTGGCGCTTGCAAGAAGACCTACTTTGCGACATTCTTTCGCTCTTGTCTTTCTGTGGACGGAATTTCAGCCTCGGATTTGCCCCCACTTCGCTTGGACCGGCCATTTCCTGTTGGAAAGGCTAGTTGCGCGTTAAACACGAACAGCGCGCGGGGGGGGGGGGTGTTAAAACCGGGCGGGGGAAACTATTTTTCTGCACCGCCTATGGGAGACCGTAAGCCATTTTTACACCTGCGTGAAAAGGCTATTCTAAGTTAGCCCCCATCGCGTTCTCGATGCGGTACAGAACGCAGAAATTACGAGCGAGGTCTCTGCCCCGATGGTTTACAATCCACAAGACTGGGATCTGGAGACGGAAAGGGGGATAGGGGCTATGGGTGAACATTGGATGCACCAATGGGAGGTGGGGGTCAAGTACACCCCCCCCACACACACACACATAAACATTTACTTCCCCCTCCCCCATTATTGAACAGGAAAAACCCCTTCTCGGTTTAAGGGAGCTTTAGTTAGATTGGAAGCGCTCTGTGACGCTTTTCTGTCGGTGACATAAAAATGAGAGTAACGGAAATCAGTCGCAAAGTCTGGGAGATCTTATTCTGTGGAACTGGCTGGAACATAGCCAGTCAGTTTTGTGGATCTGAGCGCGTTTAGGATCTCAGACCTGGGGCGTGAGTGCAAGAGTGAGCGCGTGATTTTTCTCTCACGCGCAAACAGCGCAGCCTGCGGAAAACCGGATCTGGAGCCTGGTACGCGCAAGAACTCCCTTACGGGGCACCGTCCGTTTAAACTTTAAAGTCTACACCCCGCTTGTAACAATCGCGGTTTGTTATAAAGCCCAGTCCTATGCGTGGCTCTCCATGGAGTTCAGTGGGCTTACTCCCAGGCCAGCGAGCGTATAGGATCGCGGCCTTACAGTGTAAGCCTATCACACAGGTCTGTTTTAGAAGCAGGTCCCATCGGGTTCAATAAGGAGGACTCCCAGGGAGAGGGGCATTCAGGATCGCCCGTTCACAGGGTGCTATGCTCTCCGCGTCTACTCTGAAGTAAGCCCCGCAGTGCTCAGTGGGGCTTATTGCCAGCTAACCGGGTACGGGATCACTGCCTTAATAACAGAGCGCGGCTTGCAGTAACAACAGCCGTCCGCTCCCAAGTGATTCTTTCCAGATTAGCAAAACCGGATTGAGATAGGCCGGGCATCGCCTTAATTTCGTACTAATAAATGCGAGCAAGCGGGTGGGTGTAATCCGGCGCCCCGGCGCTTGATGGCTTTTAGAAGGCTGTTTCTCTCGCTGAAACTTTCTCCTAATTTTAGCAATTATTTCCCTCCCACCCTCCTTCTAATTAAGCACGCTTTCCCCTGTTATGCTCGGCATCTTAAACCGCCTCATTGTGGGGTCTCATTGTTTTAATCCGATCTTGATCTCTTTTGGATCCGTTTCCTCTCGCCTTCCTGAGAGCTCTCCGGCTAAGGAAGCTTCACATGTTGCAGTCCCGCGCTTTTACCTCGGAGTAAGCCCCACTGGATTCAAATGAGGCATACCTACGAGTATGGGGTACATAATGAGTTTGTGCGATGAATCAGCCACGTTTTTTGCTTGGGAGGGGGGTGGGGGTTGTGGACTCGAAGGCGTGAGCAAGTTTCTGCTTTTTAAAAACTCCTATTTTTCTCACTTTTCCTTACCTGGCAGCAAAAGGCATCGGGTAGTCTGTGTTAAGCGGTCTCCAACTTTTTCCTTCCTGGACCCCAAACCATCATTTCTAAATGGTGTCGTTTCTAAACCGCCTCTCAGCCAACCGCACAAGGCGGTTTACAGACATCCCTGAAATGCACCAGTGCAAGATAAACCATAACATTATCGCCTTGCGAATATCACAAAAGCGTGCAACTTGGCGTTATGTAAAAACTTCTTAAAGATCTGTTTTTAATTCATAAATCCAGCTAAATCAAACATCAGGTAAACGTGGAAAACATACTAGTATAAAACTAAATATAAAAAAGCAAGCTTGAAAAAAAAAAAGCAAAGTGTGCCTAGACTTTTAAAAAAAGAACCGAAAGCATATCACTTACATTTATAGGCCCCAGGAGAATAAAATAGGTATTTTCCAGGCAAGAAGAAGAACTTAATGTTGGTGCCAAGTGGGCCTTTTTTTGGGGGGGGGTATTTCACAGCTGAGATGCCACCACTAAAAAGGCCCTAGTCACCTCCTTGTGTGTGTGTAGCAACACTTGGCAGTGGCCCTCCGCTAAACTAGGGGCCCGTTTAACTCCATCTTTCGCACCCCTCTCCTCTACACTATTGTATGTCAACCCTCTACACCATTGCATGCATTCGCACCTGCAGGCTGAGGATAACATCAGAAGCTTCCTTAAACTGAGTCAGGTCATTGGCCCATCTAGCTCAATAATGGCAGTGGCTCTCCGAGGTTCCGGGATGTGGGAACTTTCCCAGCCCTACGTAGGGATGCTGGGGATCGAACCTGGGACATTCTGTAGGCAAAGCAGACGCTCTGCCGCTGAGCTACGCCCTTCCATAGCCTCTAGCGGAGGTTATGCCATAACAAACGTGTTAGTCTTTGAGGTGCTACGCTGTACACGGGCACCTTCTTGTTTCCCCAACAGGCACAGATGGCGGAGAGATAGACACTTGTCATCGATCTATGTACAACTGATCGAGAGGCAGGAGAGACTAAGTGATAAGGTAGATCAGTCAGTCCCTGCCTATCTCACTCAACAACTCAGAATCGCAAATGGGTCAGAGATGACAGAATATGAGGGCGCGTCTGGTGTCCAGCCCAGCTGCTGAAACCGCAGCACTTCAGCCCTTAAGCAGAATACAGCATTCTGCTTGTTTCTGCTGCGCCAGCATCCGGACCCCGTAACTACCTGAAATGCCCCATATCCAAAATCATAACTGGAATGCTCTGCTTTCGGGACTTAACTCTTTCCTGCCCCACTCTTAAGTTCCCCTTCCCCTTCCATCCTCCTTTCCTAACTGAGGTCTGCCGCCAACTAAGTTCTCCTCAAAGTAGACCCATTGAAACTAATCGAGATGGCTAACTTAGGCCCATGCATTTCAACCCGTAAAGAAAATTTAGTTGGGTGCAAGTCTCCCACCCCCACTTCACGGACTTCCTCCAATTACGCTCCCACCTAATTTTCCTCAAAATAAAATAAAATAAAATAAAATAAAATAAAATAAAATAAAATAAAATAAAATAAAATAAAATAAAATAAAATAAAATAAAAAGACGGGAGAGAGACTCTCCATGGGATTCAGAGAGTCGACTTTCTTCCTCTCAATTTAAAAAAAAGGCATTGGCACAAGTTGGGGCGGGGGAGTAAGAGCGGAAGCCAGCCAGGTTACTTGCTGAGCTTGTGCCATTGGCAGCGCGGGCTGGCGGGACTGGCTGGCTGAGAGATCAAGGCAGAAGACTGGGTTTCCGCATAAAGAGAAGTAGCAGCAGCAGCAGCAGCAGCAGCAGCAGCAAGCCGAGGCAAGGCAGGGAGGAGGCTTCTCCCAAGCCAATCCTGCAAAAGATTTGGAGAGCTGGCCAGGGCGAGGGAAGCACAGACCCGGAGCAGCCTCGGTCCCCTTTTTGCCTTCGCTGCTGCGCGCAGGAGGTGAGGAGGGAGGCGCAAGGCACCCAATGGAGGCCGGGCGAAGGGAGGCAGAGCTTCTCCTCTGAGGCACCTTGGCCCCGAGCGGAGAGAGAGAGAGAGAGAGGAGCCGAAGAAGAGAGAGAGAGACGCAGAGGGACCTCTCCGGAAGCCTCCGGGGCATTGGATGCTGGCGACGGGCCTCGCAGGAGGAAGCAGACCTCGCTGCCTGGAGACGAAGGGAACCTCCGCGAGGCTTTCCCTGCTGTAAGTCTCCATCCCTCCTTATTGCGGATCTTTTCCTTGGGGAGAGGGGGGAACGGACTTCTTTATCCCTCCACTTTTCTTTATATAAGCCATTAACTCTTCCCCTACCGAACAAGCTGCCTTTATTCCAACGGATCCTTGCGCGCGCTTTCCATTTTCCATCTCTTTATTTTTATTAATCACAAGAATCTCTACAGCTCCCCCACTGCTGCAACCTTGCTTCCTTAAGAGAGGCGACCTGTGGCTGGTAGCATAAACCGTAAGAAAGGGTTGTTGTTGATGTTTCGAGAGGGGGAGGCAGAGAGACAAGGTTCCCTTGCGTATTTTCTTCCTTTGCGCAAATTCAGATGTGGCCGGGGGACGTTCTGTCGAGCAAACACGTACAGCACTGCGCTCCGGATGGTTATTAATACCGATCCTATAAGTGTTTGGTCGGAAGTAAGCCTCCTCCCGCACCCCGCGCAATCCAGCGGGGTTTACTCTCCCGCGAGCGCGCTTTAGAGCACAACACTAGATATAAAACCACTTCGCTTTATCTGGACTGTGGGTCGTTAAGGATCCCTCGGAAGAAAGCCCCTCGGAGTGTCCTGGAAATAAGGCTCACGGAGCGATCCTATGAATAGCTGCGAGTTCCGCGGGAATAAATTGGGTTTCAGTTCCAGTAAACATGGTTAGGGTCGGTCTCTTAAATGCTTTCTTATTATGTAGACCCACTTGAAAAAGAAGGGACCTATGTTAGTCCTTTTCATGAATTTCAATGGGTCTACTCTGAGTAGGCTCATCATTGGGTATACCTAATAGTAACAACAGCAGCGGCAGCGGCAGCAATTATTTGCTGCGATGGCCCCTTGCAAATTCCTTACCGACCCAGACGCAGGCTACTTAAGCCGGAATCCTTGAGTCGAAGACAAAGTGTGCCTCGCTGGATTTAGCTAATATCTCGCGGTTTAGCTAATACCTGGTGGCTTAGAGCCGCGAGGGAGGTCTAGAGCTCTCTGCTCTCTTGCGGGTGCATATTAAATCGGGATGGTAAAAGGTTTAGCTCCCAAGCGTGTTGTTAGACACACCGCGGGTGTGGAATGCCTACTGCGAAATCTGCGCGAGTTGCTTCGGGAGAGGTTGTTGTAAGAAACAGCAACGCGGCTCAGTTTCAATGCAAAAAGTGCGCGCGTGAAACTGACCCTCGGGGCTTTAGTGCAACCCAGCTCCTCCGTTGAACTCGCTGAGAGCTTTGCGAGGGTTGATCCCAACGGGGAACGGAGTTGTAAACACAAACAGACTGTCTCTCTCTCTCTCTCTCTCTCTCTCTCTCTCTCTAAATGCAGAGGGTCGTACCCAATACTAGTCATGTTCATAGCAGGACCATTGAAGTTAATGGGCAAGGCTAATTTAGGTTCCTAAATTTCAACGAGTCTACTCTGAACAGCGCTTAGCTAGAGACAACCCCAAGATTCAATCTTCGTTGTTTTGAGTAAAGCGCTGATTGATCTAGGAAGCTCTCTTATTACAGGATGAGACCAGTGTGGTCCCATCTAGCTGAGAACTGCAAGCTGGCAGGAGGACTTGGTTGGAGACAACCCAGGAATAAGTAAATATAGGTAGATTTTCTGTACCCATCGAATTCTGTGTAACTTAATTATCAGTAGACAGACGTAGGATCGCAGACATAGGTGTGTGTGTATAGCCTCGTCTGCCCCTTTCTTCAATCTGTTTTCTGGAAGTGTCCCCCTCACACAAACACAAATACAACAAGTTTTATGGACGCATTTCAAAAGGTGTGTGCGTATCGGAGACGCTCTAGAACGCGGCTCCTCCTCCAGAATCGGGTCCGGTAACCTGAAACCCGGGCGCTCTAAAGCGGGAAGGAAATGGTTAACATCCCTATATGCTCAATTACCTTGAGAGAGCGGCGGGAGAGATTAGTTTGGCTCAGGGAAGGCTCATTTAAAGGTACATTAAATCCTTCCAACACTCCCTTAGCCAAGCACCCAAGGTGAACCAGACGCGCGAAGTAAACACTGTCTGGGTTCCTGCTTAAAAAAAGAGTCTCCACCCTACAATAAAAAAGGAGGAACTAAATCGGCGATAATCCAGCGCAGATCTACTCGGGAGTAAAACATAAGAAAGAGAAGCCTCATTGAAATAAGCAAATCTGTGGAACAGCCGATTAGGGCTGCGCTTGGAGCGCACAGTTGATTCGAATTGTAGCCTTTTGCTGGGGAACATAGGTCCGGAGTGGGACCTCCATCCCGGTGGATTTACTCACAGTCAAGGGATCCCCTCGGGGCAGAAAGCTGCGGAATGAGCCAGCTACCAACCACCCCACTCCCCCGAAAACAGCAGAGCCGGTTGACCACCCGGTGAAGAAATATAGCCGAAGGAATATAGATCTAAAGCAGGCATGTCCAAGAGGTAGATCGATATCTACTGGTAGATCAGTGGACGTCTGAAGTAGATCGCTGGCAGATCACTGGCTCCCCCCAAAGAAGCTCAGAAACTTTGGCTCCCCTAAAAAAAGCTCTACATCTTTGACCTGCATTCCAAAAAAGGGGGTAGATCACTGCCAGTTTTTAACTCTCTGAGTAGGTCTCAGTCTCTTGGAAGTTGACCACTCCTGGTCTAAAGCTTTGCAAAGGGGCGTTAGGACTGTAAGTGCCACCGGGGCTAAGGTTCCCTGACTGAGCTGGTGTGTGCAGTGGGCTCCGTGAATGCTTGCCGAAAGGGGAGGTGATTATTGAACGCCCCATTCCTGCCGCCCCGGTGGTGGCAAACACAGCGAGCGAGCCGTGTTGATCCAGGGATTACACGCGTGGCCTGCTTCTCCATTAACGAGGCCCGCTTTCCCAGGGAACGCTTGCGAGCGATCCCCATTTAAAGGCTCTACAGTTACAAGGAGGATCAACTCGGGTGTCTTTCCTGCCTGACCCCAGTTAAAATGTTTGGGGGAGATTTAAGAGGGCCTCCTCTTTTTTTCTGGAGGAAAGGGGGGGGGGTTAAAGTGCAATTTTGTGCATGTCATCCTCAGAAGTCCCCTTTAATTCAAGGGGGTTTATTCCCAAGAATGCGGGCATGAGATTGCAGTCTTCGGAGGAAAGAAATTGTTCCCAAATTCCGTGAGAGAGTTTGTGCACCTTCTGACTTGGACGACGCAGGTCTGTTTCTGCTTTGTCAATGTAATAGTAATAATTCTGAGTATAATGATGTTTACTCTGCCCGCCCCAGCCTTAGGGATGTGCACGGCGAAGCATCAAAATCAGTAAGGCTCAGCTATTCAGCTAAGGATAAACCCATTGAAATTAAAGGCCCCAAACCAGTCCTGCCTATTAATTTCAATGGGTCTACTTGGTGTGTGACGTTGGATGCAACTTTAAATAGTTCGCCTAGGGTCCTCAGTCACCTACTGGAAAATGTATCCTATTGAGTGAGTCCACTGGAAATCACTTCAAAAACATAGTTTTAGACCAGGGGTCAGCAAACCTTTTCAGCAGGGGGCCGGTCCACTGTCCCTCAGACCTTGTGGGGGGCTGGACTATATTTTGAAAAAAAAGAAATGAACGAATTCCTAGGCCCCACAAATAACCCAGAGATACATTTTAAATTAAAGCACACATTGTACTCATGTAAAAACACCAGGCAGGCCCCACAAATAACCCAGAGATGCATTTTAAATAAAAAGACAAATTCTACTCATGTAAAACACACTGATTTGGGATTGAGAAGGTGATTGGGCCAGATCCGGACCCTGGGCCTTAGTTTGCCTACCCATGTTTTAGATTGTTGGCTAAATACTGATAGGGGGAGTGGTGTAACAAAAATTAAAAAGTACGTAAGTAACTAGAATAAAACTTGAAATCTTCCTTCCAAGTTTTCGCCTGCAAAATCAAAGAACAGCCGAGACACATGGGTCTTCCAAAACTTCAAGTTAAGATTCTGGCAAATTTGCTCTACGTTGGAGTTTGATAGCTGTGTTTACTTATTATTTATAAAATACATAAAGTCTACTCGTTTGCCTGCACCGCCCATGATATCTTTCAGACTGAACAGATTACAAAATTTAAAAAGGGTTTGGAGATTTTAAAATGCTCCAGGCAGCTTCTACCATTACTATTAGTAGCAAACTGATAGTAGCATGGGGTGGCCTTGTTAGTCTTTTCCAGCCAAGATTCATGTGGCACCTTAAAGACTAGCAAAATTATTGTAGGATAAGCTTTCCTGGACAGTAATAATAATAATAATAATAATAATAATAATAATAATCTCCCCCACTTTTATACATACAAGAATTTGTTAATTCCCATTCACAAAGAGAATGTTTTAGCACTTGATGTGTTACATGGCAGAAGGCTGCAACTCTTGCTTGTATTCCACTGCAGTAGAGAAAACTACCTTAAATCAGCCACATTTTATGACTTGGTCTGCAATTCATATCCCACTGAAATCAATTGCAAAACTGTGTCTTTTTGTTACAGCTGTTATGTTCATTGTCAATATAGAAACACACACACACAAACACACACATCACAAAACAAAGCCTTGCATTGAAAACAACAACTGGACAGCTGTTAAAACAGCTAAGATTAAATTCTGCTCGCAATGATTCTAAAAACAGTATCCTTTACTTGGAGAAGAATAAAAAGTTACGCCTCGGATCTGTAGCATTGTGTCTGTGTATCAATTTTTTCTTTCTTCACCAGAGGCAATTACATTTTGATAATTATTGGTGTTGCAGCAGCTTAGCTGATTCATGGCAGATGAATCAACTAAAGAAACATCCCCAAAATTAATTGGGCGACGTAATTTTTTCTCCTATTATTTTTAATACAAGGGTTTAATAAATTGCAGGTGGTAAGTGCATTTTAGGAGAGAGATTCTCCCTGGAGCAAGGAGCAGGAAGCTACTTTTAAGATGGCATGGGCTGTGATACACACACACACACACACACACACACACACACACCTGCATCAGTTATCATCAAAAGGATTATGTTTTATGCTTTAGAACTATTGCAGTGTTTTGTTTTTCTTGTATGCAAATTTAACTGATAGAGCAGCTACTGTGTTTAGCTGGGCGAAAGCCTGCTATTAACACCTCTCCCTCTTTGAACTTCACCAGCCTGTGTGGTGTCATCATCTAGCATGGACATCTTCTGCCCTGAAGGCCACCTGCATGATATTGAAAGAAATGCCCACTTATAGAAGTATAGAGTGTTCAGAAGAACTAGAGTGTTTTTTGAAGGAGAGGAGGCAGGAGGGCCTTTCTTGTACAAGGCCAGGCTTCCTCAACCTCAGCCCTCCAGATGTTTTGAGACTACAATTCCCATCATCCCTGACCATTGGTCCTGCTAGCTAGGGATCACGGGAGTTGTAGGCCAAAAACATATGGAGGGCCGAGTTTGAGGAAGTCTGTACTAGGGGGTGCAACCGTGTTTCTCTTATGGACAGTATCATAGGAAATTTCTTATACTGATTCTGACCACTGGCTCATCTACTTCAGTCTTGTTGACACTGGCCGGCAGTCGCTCTCCAGGGTTTCAGGCAGGGACTGTCCCCCCAGCCTTACATGGAAAGCACTGGTTTAGCAGAGCTACGGCCTTTGTTGGTTTTACAAAGTTCTGTTGGTTTAACTGGAGAATTAAGTCTAGCTTTCGTTTTTGCTTTCAACTTATGCAACGCTCAAACAGGTGGCGATGTCAACATTTTATATTTTTATTGTGGTCTCTGGGGCCAATGATGGGGTCTGGGGAATGCAAACCCTTTTTCTGATGTTTTCATGGTGTGTGTGAGTGTGGGTGTGTGGGTGTTTTAAGTAATCCTCTAGATACTAAGACACAAGGAAAAATGTGCAGACAGTATTGTACTTGCCTGCTCCTTGCCTTCCAGTGTAGTGACACTGGGGAAACCAGCAAGCCATAGACATTTATTATTACTATTATTATTATTATTATTATTATTATTATTAAACTGTTGGTCAACATCTGGGCAATGCCTTTATTAGGCCAGACAAAATGTCACAAAATAGGATGCAGATTTTCAGGCTCTCCAGATCAACAAGGAGGGCACTGGCAAGGAAATTCTGTGTGTGTCTATTTAGAAGTCAGTCCCATTCAGTTCAATCAGTCTTCCTTGTAAGCTACACAATATGTTTAGGTTCTTGATTGTTCTGCCTAGATGTACACCCCCCCCTCAGACACACACACCAAATCATTTGTTAGTAAAAGGTAAAGGTAAAGGACTCTTGGACAGTTAAGTCCAGTCAAAGGCGACTACGGGGTGTGGCACTCATCTCGCTGTCAGGCTGAGGGAGCCAGCATTTGTCCACAGACAGCTTGTGAGTACAGGTCTACTGACAGGGTTCAGTTATTATGTATCAACTTTATGATAAAAAACTTTTTAAACACACAAAAACAAATTGCTTTTAATGTTTGATGTATTACGGTATTTTAATATTTTGTTGGAGGCCACCCAGAGTGGCTGGAGAGGCTCAGCCAGATGGGTGGGGTATAAATAAATTATTATTATTATTATTATTTGAGTCTGGGAAATGTTTATTAGTTATTTTGCTTAAAAGATGTTAAGCAACAATTTTTTTACTATTATTTATTATGAAAGTGCAATGTGGAGCTTTTTAAGGGTACTATGCACCGTATTTTTCGCTCTATAAGACGCACCAGACCACAAGACGCACCTAGTTTTTGGAGGAGGAAAACAAGAAAAAAAATATTCAGAATCTCAGAAGCCAGAACAGCAAGAGGGATCACTGTGCAGTGAAAGCAGCAATCCCTCTTGCTCTTCTGGCTTCTGGGATAGCTGCGCAGCCTGCATTTGCTCCATAAGACGCACACGCATTTCCCCTTACCTTTTAGGAGGGAAAAAGTGAGTCTTATAGAGCAAAAAATATGGTATATGAGATGCTTGCTAGGGCTGATGGGAGCTGTAGTTCCGCAACATTTGGAGGGCCGCAGGTTCCCCACACCTGAACTAGACTCAGGACAGTCATCTCTCAGGGAAGATGAAGTTGCAATATGTGTTTATACTGTACTGAGCAGATCCTTGGATTAGATGACTTCCAACATCTCTTCCAGGATTCTCCATAGATCTCCTCGCCTCCACCTCTGCTCCACCCTCTCTGCCGATTCAAACTCTTCCCTCTTCCAGATGAGTCAGGAACTCTGGACAGTCTTTGATGCTCGATTGTCTTCAGAGGCGATGGTGAGGTTTATTATTACACCCTTGGTTCCTAAGAACAGCTGAAGCAGTGATGCAATCATGGGGGTGTTTTGGTTTGTGACATTTTGGGCTTGGCATGTGGGAAAAACAAGGGAGTGGTGAGTCGAGCTGGTGTCCCACCGTTGACCTTGATAAGGAGAACAGGTTTCAACCCCCACACTCCATCCTAGCCAAGCTTTGATGAAATGTAGATTGGGCTCCCCATTTGCATGGGGCTGGCAATTTGTTTGGTTGGCTCCTCTGTAGGAATCTGTCCAGTTTTTGTCTGGCTCCTGATGTGAATATATTTTGCTCTCTTCCACAATGTGACAATATGGGAGAATAGCCAATGTGGCACTCTCCAGATGCTGTTGAACTCCAACACCCATCAGCCCTAACCAACATAGCCAATGCTAAGGTGTGTTAGTCTCACAGCATCTAGTGAGCACCATGTTGACAGCTCCTATTGTGGATGGTGCCCATCCTATTAAAGTGTGTGGCATCTGCTCCCTGGGAGTTGGAGCCATTTTGTTTTTTAGATGCTCTGCAGAGATGAAATCTGTAGGTTCCAAGTATGTATTGGTGCTCTATAAACTCAGCATTGTTTACGAAGCAGCCAGATGTCTATCAGGGGTTAAGGCACCGTTTGGGATGCTGGTTGGATTTAGATGAGTAGGAGATGATATTTTATTTTGTAATTATCCTTCCTTTTTCTCACTTGCGTGAGAAAGCAAATGCCTAATTCAGCAGAGTTAAAAATCACCGTCTATGTGACGCTTATCTTTAGAAGTTATTAGGACAAGTTTGCATAACCTACAAGAACAATTAGAATATCCAAGGGTGCTTTAAGCAGACTTTGATTATCTTCTCCCTTTTTTATGTTCCCCTTTAAATAAAGAAATCACTCACAGGCTGTTAAGTGAACAAGAAAATATAAGGTTTACTCACATCAAAGGTCTTGCCAGGCTTCAACAGATACAGTGAGGAAAATCAGGCAGCCGATAATCCTTAAACATTACAAATATCCATAGTCCATAGTTCCCCCATTGCAGGTACATAAAATAATATGTAGTGACAGAAAGAAGGTGGTACCAGGTTTGTGGGTATGATAGCAGAGTCCCCTCTACATAGGTTCCAAAACTCCATGGTGCCATTGCCCCTCTCTGTGACTGTCTAGCAATCATGCATTTGTGATTTTGGCTCACACATGGGCCATTGTAGTCTACATGTGAGTTATCAGGCCAGGTTCAAGTCTCTTGTGTTTATATACAAAGCCCTGAACAACTTGGGTCCAGGCTACTTTAAGGACCAACTAAGCCTGTAGAAGGGACGCTGGCCACATGACCCAGAAGCTGCTCCCTTGGCCAATAAAGCGAGATGAGCGCTGCAACCCCAGAGTCAGCCATGACTGGACCTAATGGTCAGGGGTCCCTTTACCTTTACCTTTATCCCACCCTCTCACAAAATATCAGGGTGGTGTACAGCCCCTTAACAAACCTTTATAAGGCAATGCAGAACAATCAAGAAAATAACAGACTGTTCAGGAAAGCTTTTAAACAATTGCATAGGCCTGTTAGTATAAAAAAAGTTTTCAAGGTAGACCTGGCAGTCAGAAGCAAGGCTGCCTGTCAAGTTTCTGCTGGGACTGGCAGCACCAAATACTTGACTTCTGGTTGACGCCAGTTGGGCATCTGTGACATGGGGGACAGCTAATAGCACTCATCTGGATGATCCCAGTGATTGGGCTAGAATATCCACAGGCTTAAGTAAAGGTAAAGGGACCCCCGACCATTAGGTCCAGTCGAGACCGACTCTGGGCTTGCGGTGCTCATCTCGCTTTATTGGCTGAGGGAGCCGGCATACAGCTTCCGGGTCATGTGGCCAGCATGACTAAGCCGCTTCTGGTGAACCAGAGCAGCACACGGAAACGCCATTTACCTTCCCACTGGAGTGGTACCTATTTATCTACTTGCACTTTGACATGCTTTTGAACTGCTAGGTTGGCAGGAGCAGGACCGAGCAACGGGAGCGCACCCCATCGCGGGGATTCGAACCACTGACCTTCTGATCGGCAAGTCCTAGGCTCTGTGGTTTAACCCACAGCGCCACCCGCGTCCCAAGAGAGGGTGGGATACAAAAGCTTTATTTAATAAATACAAGCTTGAGGATATTTTATCAGCTGCATTGAGCCTCTAGGCTTTATGACAAATGCTCAGGCATGGACCATACTACATTCAACGGGAGCTTTGGATTTTCAAAAGTGCTTAGTTTTTTTCGGGGGTAGGATATGTATGGAGGTACTGTATTTGTGACTATATGTTCTAACACAGTTCTCCTTTCCAGAAGTTGGTGAAGCAGAGAGGGAGATGTTAGACCTCTTGGTCTAGTCAGTGGCGTAGCGTGGGGGGTGCAGGGGGGGCCGTCCACACCAGGCGCAACATCTGGGGGTTAGGGTTAGGGGGTGCAAATCCACAGATTAGGGGGCGCAAATCCACAGGTTAGGGGGCGCAAATTACTTGCCTTGCCCCGGGTGCTGACAACCCACGCTACGCCACTGGGTCTAGTGCAGGAATAGGGAGCCTGTGGCCTCCAGATGCCATTGGACTCCCATCAACCCCCACCATTGACTGTGCTACTTGCAGCTGATGGGCACTGGAGTCCAACAAGAAGTCAATGAGGACAATACTGAGCTAGGGGAAAGGCTGTAGTTTTCAATGGCAGAGCATCTGCTTTGTGTACAGAAGGTCCCATGTTTGATCCCCAGCATCTCCAAATAGGTCTGGGAGAGAAAATCTTCCCTGAAATCCTGGAGAGCTGCTGCTGGTCAGAGTAGACAGTACTGAGCTTGGTGAACCAATACAGTGGTACCTCGGGTTACATACACTTCAGGTTACAGACGCTTCAGGTTACATACGCTTCAGGTTACAGACTCCGCTAACCCAGAAATAGTGCTTCAGGTTAAGAACTTTGCTTCGGGATGAGAACAGAAATCATGCTCCGGCGGCAGCTTGAGGCCTCATTAGCTAAAGTGGTGCTTCAGGTTAAGAACAGTTTCAGGTTAAATACGGACCTCCGGAACAAATTAAGCACCGTATTTTATGCTCTATAAGACTCACTTTTTCCCTCCTAAAAGGTAAGGGGAAATGTCTGTGCGTCTTATGGAGCGAATGCAGGCTGCGCAGCTATCCCAGAAGCCAGAACAGCAAGAGGGATTGCTGCTTTCACTGTACAGAGATCCCTCTTGCTGTTCTGGCTTCTAAGATTCAGAATTTTTTCCCCCTTGTTTTCCTCCCCCAAAAACTAGGTGCGTCTTGTGGTCTGGTGCATCTTATAGAGTGAAAAATACAGCACTTAACCCGAGGTACCACTGTAATCAGAAAAAAGGCAGTTTCCTATGTTTCTAGATGAACTAGACGACTAATTCTATATAACACAGCTTCCTGTGTTTCTAAAATACACTTTACATATGAACAGAACAGAAACCCTTAGTCTTTTCTAGATAATGTCAGACCTCTCCTACATAACTCTTTATTATATATATATATATATATATATATATATATATATAATTATTAGTTTTTTAGCATACCATTTTAAACATACTTTTACATCTTATTCACCTTTTTTGACTTCATCAGTCCTGTCTGAAAATTTTCCAATCTAATCTCTCAGTATGCATTTCTTATCTTCCCTACTACATTTCAAACTCATAACCAATATCTCTATCTTTTTCTACTTTGTAACACTTCATATATTCCTCCTTACAAAACTTACTGTAGTCCTACTAGCGTAATTTGTTTTACAGTTGCTCTTCTAGTAATTCCTATACTTCTTCCAATCTTCTGTAAATGTCTGGTCCCACAGGTTTCAATTCCTTCCTGTCATTTTGTCCAATTCTGCATAGTCCATTAATTTTGTCTGCCATTCTTCTTTCGTCGGAATTTCTTCTTGCTTCCATTTCTGGGCTAACAATACTCTTGCCGCTGTTGTTGCATATAAAAACAATTTAACATCTTGCCTATTAATGTCTTGGCCGATAATACCAAGTAAAAATGCTTTTGGTTTTGTTTTTTTTTTAAGAATGTATATTTCAACATCTTTTTCAGACCTCACCTACACAACTCAGTCAGTAGAGCATGAGAATCTTAATTTCAGGGTTGTGGGTTTGAGCCCCACATTGGGCAAAAGTTTCCTGCATTGCAGAGAGTTGCCCCCCCCCGCCCCCCCGCCCGTGGTCCCTTCCAACTCTATACTTCTATGGTTCTATGATTCTGATGACTGAGCAGCAACACCGAAAACAGTTCAGGAGGTTAAGTCCTGGTTTAAAGGATGCCCAGATTTTCTAACGAATTATGCTTGTTCATCTTTCCTGATAAAACTGTTTTTTACGTGTCAGTCTCTACAGTGGTACCTCAGGTTACATACGCTTCAGGTTACATACACTTCAGGTTACAGATTCCGCTAACCCAGAAATAGTACCTCAGGTTAAGAACTTTGCTTCAGGGTGAGAACAGAAATCGTGCTCTGGCAGTGCGGCAGCAGCAGGAGGCCCCATTAGCTAAAGTGGTGCTTCAGGTTAAGAACAGTTTCAGGTTAAGAATGGACCTCCGGAACGAATTAAGTGCCACTGTATTGTGAATCCCCTCCCTGGCTATGCAGTTTATAATTTAACACTGATTTAGGATGTTGGCTGGATTGGTCAATTCAAGGTTACCATTATGGTGAGAAATGTAGTTGTAAATGACCTCAAAGGTAACCAAAATCAGTGTTCCTCAAACTTGGGTCCTCAAATGTTGTTGGACAACAATTTCCATAATCCATGACCATTGGCTAGGCTGGCTGGAGATGATGAGATGTAGTCCAACAATTCCTGGAGCACCAAGACTGGAGCATACTGTTTAAGAACACTCCTGTTAACTTGCTAGAAACCCAAGCATAAGAGTGAACCTCCTATCCTGAAAGCAAACACTTTGATTTTATTCCCTAGGATATCAAATCTCCTCCAGGGATTTGTCTCATTTTGGCAAAGGTTTTGAAGCCCAGAGCAGATTTTTCATTGGTACATTGCAAAATGTCACAAATAATAAAGAATGTTGTTTTTTAAAAAGCAAAGGTGTGTGTGTGTGGGGGGGAGGAAATGAAGAAACAGTCCTTATTTTTATTGAACTTCTTAACGACTTGACTAATACAATAATTGCTGGACTGAGATCGCACTGCCAGGTGCAAATCACACCATCTTTCACTAAGAGCATTTGTTCTTTCTGCAAGACTTCAGACGGAAAATCCACAATGCGTTGTAGTCTAACAACATCTGGAGACCCTGGTTTGCTTTAGTCCAAATCCCTGCCAATTCAAGCACTCCTGAATTGCCTGAATCCAGGAAATCAAACTACAGCAAGTGAAATAGTGGGCTATGCTCAGGCTCAAGGGCCAATCTTCGCCCACAATGGTGTGCAGTTTGGCCTATGGGACAGTTTCCCTCAAAACATGCACACCTGACCATCAGCTGACAGCACTGGTAATGCCAGCTGCTGATGGATGGGACTTTCTCTTCTCCACTTCCATGGACGCCCAGTGAAAGGGAGAAGCGAGGAGCTGCTTCAAATAGCACTTTTGCTAAGTGCACTCCTACTTTCCTGCTTGAGCCACACTCCAGAGTGGGAATGCATGCAAGCCCAGGACTGCCCTAGAAAGCCCTTTTGCAAACCGCCAGCTGGCTGTGCAAAGGACTTTGAGAGGTGGGCAGGGCTGATGTGACGTGACTGACAGGTGATTTGATTGACAGGTGGGTGACCCCATCCACCTGTCAAGTTTAGCTTGGGAAGCCAATCCTGAGATGAGGATCTGGTCTGTGTAGCCAAAAAGGTTCCCCACCCCTAGTCTACAGCGTTCCACAGGATGTAGTGATGTTCCACCAATTTGCATGGCTTGAATTACACAAATCAATGCAGGATGAGGCAACCAGTGGCTACAAACCATAATGGTTATGTTCTGCTTCCAGTATGCCTCTGACGACCAGTTGCTCATACTCACCAGGAAGCAAGGATGGTGCTCAGGTTCTGTTCAGAGCCAGTGTGGTATAATGATTAAGAGTGGTGGACTCGTAATCTGGTGAACCAGGTTCGCTTCCCCGCTCCGCCATCTGCAGCTGCTGGGTGACCTTGGGCTAGTCACACTTCTCTGAAGTCTCTCAGCCTCACTCACCTCACAGAGTGTTTGTTGTGGGCGAGGAAGGGAAAGGAGATTGTGAGCCGCTTTGAGACTCCTTAGGGTAGTAATAAAGCAGGATGTCAAATCTAAACTCCTCCTCCTCCTCCTCCTCCTCCTCTTCTTCTTCTTCTTCTTTAGGAGTATCTTCTCATAGGCCTCTCATTGGCCACTGTAAGAACAGGACCCTGGATAAGCTGGGCTTTTCTTCCTGATTTTATGTTCTTAGCATCTAGGATAATGTTCAATTTATCAGGTATGGCAGTAGAGGCCTTTTACTTGGTATATTTTGAACCGGATGGGTTATAACCACAAAAATCCACAAACAGCTTTATCCGAAGTCTTCCCCATAAACCTGTTCAGCAGCTTTCAGAGAAAGGGTTCGACTTCCAGACATTTGAGAAGAGCAGTCAGACCATGCTTTACATACTCACCTATCGGTTAAACACAGTCATCTGGGACTAATCAAATGGTAGACACGAACCACTAGACATTGGGGGGGTGTTGGAATCTGGTGGCAAAGTTGTTGTTTCGCTTTGTTTTATATTAGCACATTTAATATCTCACCTTTCAACGCAAGGAACCCTAGTAAGTATGTTTACAACCAGGAGGTTGTAAATCTGAGAGATGCCTGATTGGGAGAGCCAACCATCTCTTGTGATGTAAGTCCCATTGAGGCCTCGGTCCTGTATACCTGAAGGAGCATCTCCACCCCCATCGTTCCCTGAGATCCAGCGCCGAGGGCCTTCTGGCGGTTCCCTCATTGTGAGAAGTGAGGTTACAGGGAACCAGACAGAGGGCCTTCTCAGTAGTGGCGCCCACCCTGTGGAATGCCCTCCCATCAGATGTCAAGAAAATAAGCAACTATCCTATTTTTAAAAGACATCTGAAGGCAGCCCTGTTTAGGGAAGCTTTTAATATTTAATGCTGTATTGTTTTTAACACTCGATTGGAAGCCGCCCAGAGTGACTGGGGAAACTCAGCCAGATGGGCAGGGTATGAATAAATTATATTATTATTATTATTGTTATTATTATTATTATTATTATTATTATTATTATTTATTCAATGAATGTATAGGATTGCAACCCCTGGAATATGGCTGTTTTGAGATTTCCAAGAACACGTAAGATAGATACACACATGCCAGATAGGTTCTAAATTTCTAAATAACTGTTCACTTACCTTCTAGGACTTCTCTGGCCTTATACACACAGAGAGATGTGTTCTTGATACATCATGAGGTTTTCTTGGGGAAGGAACCATAGCTCAGTGATAGAGCATCTGCCTTGCTTGCAGGAAGGGGGTGAGTCAGTAGCGCCAACTTGGGCTCCACACTGTGGGTGCACAGAGCACGTGTGCCATGCCGCAATGTCATGGCACAGCTGGTGGCCTTGCCTCTCATCCTACCAGGGTACCAGTCACAACTGCCCTCCAGCTGTCCATGCCTGATGGAGCCGGGTGGCGTTCAGTGTTCCTCACAAGCAGAACTCTCTCACATGATTGCAACTTGTCACTCTAGCTCCTCCCTCCGAACTCTTTCACTAGTGCACACCACTCATTTAATGGTTTCAACAAGAAGGAATTTCTTGCATGTGTTGTGAGGCCATACACAGCACAGTCAGGCCATGGCTTCAGGCAGCAGTCCTAAGGCACATTCGTTTTAATTAGGCTCTGTTGAATGCAGTAGGACCTCCTTCTCATACATAGGACTGAATGGTAGTGAATTGACAGTCATCCAGTGCAGGAGAGATAAATAGTAGTGGACTGTGGGATGGGGCTCAGCAGGGAAAAATCAGGCTTTCTCAACTTAGTTCCTCATCTGTAAAATGGGAATAATAGCATAGTGACCTATTTCCTCCAGGTCTTCTGCAGGCAGAGAGACAGACATTGGCTGGTTGGGAGACACACATTTGCACAATGCAAATTACCATTGAGGAGAAGAAACAGAGAAGAGACTCAGCAACCTCTCAGAGTCTGATTGTCCACCCTCTCAAAATGCAGCTTTTTTTTGGATTCACTTTCAAAACCCAACTTCCAGGGGTCCCTTTAAAAATTAACACCCCCAGCCCCAGACATCACCACCTCATATCTTACATAAGTCTAGTTGAGTTCAAGGTCAGTGCCTATAGAATTGATGTAAGTCTTCTGAGAAGACACGTATCTAAGGTTGTAAGTCTTGTGGACAAACTCTAAGGGGTTATTGCTAAGGATCAATTTGTCAGGTTCACTGGGCGGTATTTCATGCTAGTCCTACTCAGAGTAGACCTGTTGAAGTTAATGGACAGGACTTAAGTAAGTCCATTAATTCCCCAGTCCTGTTCATTATTAAATTATTATTACTACAATATTATTTTTGTTTATATCAAATGAGGTCAGCATGAACGCGATTTAAATGACACACTGCTATTATTATGAGTCCTAAAAATCGGCCATAACAACAGAATGATACTGGGGATTTGAAATTGATTATAGGAAGATCAGATAGTGGGTTTTGGTGGTATATTTCTTCAAACGGTGGATTAATCATGAGAGTTGTGAGTTTTGTCATTCATGGTAGAGAGACCTAAAATAGGGATTTAAAACTTCTTTTTTAAAAAAGAATCTGGGCAAAGTGTCATAAAAAGTGCTGTTTATTCATTGGAGGGGGAGGGAGAATCCTTGTAAAATTATAGAAACCCAGGCACGATTTGTATTTTTTTTAAAAAAGAAAGACAAATAAATCCGTTTTATTTAGAGCTCTTATTTTCTTAAGGCATCCGATCATCACCTGTTCTGAAACTATCTTGTAAACCACTTTCCAGCTAAAAGGCCAGGGATTATTATTATTCCAATGGGACAGTTACGCTTAAATATGTCCCACGGATATAAAAGGGGCTTTATAAAGTACGGAATCGTGGTTGAATTTTTTCCCCCTTCTTCCAAAAAAACCAATTTTATTCGTTTGTTTATTCTATTTATAACAAACGGTCTTTTCCCCCATCCGGGAGCTCAAGGCGGCTTACACGTCGGCTTCCAATCCTGGGGGTCCTTCCGCACAATTCACACCCAGGTCCACCAAAGAAATGAACGGGACCGGTTGAAAGTACGGCAGCTAGCCTCTCTTCCTACCCCCACTGACCTGGAACAATATTCTACGGCTTACTCAAAAGTGGGACTTGCTCCGTTAGTTGGAAAACACGGAGGAATATCCGTGCGATCGTGGTCATCGAGGGCTCCATTGCGTGATAACATCCCACCCACTTCTTACGGACTCCATAGGGATCTCATTGACTTGGCCAGGACTGCTAATGTTAAGTAAATCCTCCTGCATCATTTTAAGCGTATTTTTTTTTAAGTGCTGCATAAATATATATTTTTGCTCCTTATTACGGAACAGCCTTGCGGCACTTCGAAAACTTCGTCGATTTATGATGGCATAAGCTTCCGTAGGTTGCGGTCACTTCATCAGATGGATGGAGTTTTATTCTGTTTTACAAGTATATGTACATGTGAGAGTGGTGCTTTTTTCGGGGGGGGGGAGTTGTAAACATTGAGGTCAGAAGCAGAACACAGATCCCGTGATTCCCGGTGGCGGTTTGCAGACAGTTGTCGCTGATAACACAGGCGTCTCTCGGAACACGAAGAATCGGGTTCGCACGTGTAACCTAACATCAAGCCCTTGTCGCGATTCAGTCCAGGAGTGATGCGGTCGAACTTCCTGATTAATGCCAATTCAGAGGTTTCACTTGGCTGTTCTCCCTTTAACGATGATGATAATGGTGGTTAATTTCAGACAGTCTCTATGCAAAACACGCAATACGCTCCCTGACCCTGCAGCGAAGGTGTGTCTGCCGTACCCATCGAGATCCCAGTAGCCGTAGCCTGGGTTTATTTTATTTTTTTCCGTAGGTGCTCATGTGGAGAAGGGTCTTGGGTATAATGCAGTGGGGGAGGCAAAGTCTGCTTATCCAGCCCCCACCACCACCACTTCGGACTTGGAAGGGCTCGTCTGTAGCCGGAGGACAGATCGGGTTGCAGGAGTGCTGCGCCGGGAGCAGCCGCGAAAAGCGATCCTGTTCTCCCCGTCTGGCCTTCTAACGTTGCAGCAGAGAAAAGGGGGACGGCGCTTCAAGGCAGCCTTTGCAGGTGACCTGGCCAGTTAAGCAGATGTATTTGTGTGTGTTTCTGTGCCTAGCTCGCTCGGGAGTCCTATTGAACTCAATGTGCGGTTAGGATCGCAGCCCCCTGGAGGGGATCCGAGACGTGCGCAGCCGAGTGAAGGCTCCCGTGGCACGAAGATTTAAGTAGGTGGGGGTCTTTTCGGCGGTGGGGTGTCCTCGAAACCAGTACTGATGTCTCAACTCTAGAGTCATTCACTTTTTCTCTCTTACGTGACAAGGACTGGAGTCTTGTGTGAACCGAGACAAAATCCTTTCTATACCTCGGTTGCAAGTCCAGAAATTATGTATGTCTTTATCCAGAAAAGGATCGCGGGCTTTCGGACTCCCGAGAGATATAGCACCTGGGAATGGTTTGCGATTTCACAAAACAGTTATGACTTTTATACGGTTTGGAACTCAGAAAGTGTTTTCTTTCTTTCTCCGAATTCAGTGTCAGGCATTGCACAAAAGATCCATAATTCTTTTTACTGTAGCTTTGGTCCCAAAGGGATATTTCATGTAAAATTCCTTCCTTCTTCCGTATCCATCCTGGTTTATCACCGTTTTGCATCAAGAGAGCGTTCTCGATCCAGATGGAAACATTGTTTAAGAACTACTAATTCTTTTTATTATGGTTTCTCACTTAAAGCATTCTCCAGCCGCAAGTAAACGTTCTTAATAGAATGTATTGTACTACCCTACTAATTGTAAGAGGATTACTCTGAATACTATGCAACGGTAGTGATAAATACTCCGCAGTTACTGTTGGTATAAAATCATACTAACTCAGAAGAGTTTGGGACTATTATGGGATTGAGAGCCCGATTCATACTCGGTTCATATTTCATTCCTAGAGTAATTTTGCTTTAGGAAGGGGGACCCATTTGCTCTTAACCTTAATCTCAAATTTTGACACTTTTTTAAATTTTGGGAGCATTTGATAACTTTTTGCAATTTATTTTTTTTGCTTAACAAACCAAAAAATGACACATCCTTTCGGCTCAGCGCTTCAAATATATTCAAAAAAGAGATGGGATTTGATCAAAGACTTCGTTGTTGACCGATATAGAACTTTGTCATATTAGATAGTTTAAAGTGTTCCTAGATATTAATGCAATAAAACGGCTGGAATGGCTCAGGATTAGACCGCGGTGAATGTGTCCTCTCAGATAAGCTGATTATACAAACCATGCACGTTTTGGATATGTTTTCTCTCCTCCCCCTCCCCCTGTCGCCGTCATTTATTATTTTTTAAAAGATTATTATGGCCAGAGGCCTCAAAAACCGAAAGTGGCCCGCGCCTCTCTGGACGTCTGAGCCTGGATCGGAAAGAGATGTCTCTGCCTAGGTCTCTACGAAGCTTATTCCCACCCCGAGAAAGTGTTTTAAGTTTTTAAGCAGGTGCTGTTTGGATCTGGGGCGCTATTCCCCCCCCCCCCCCCACACACACACCGCAAAAAATAAAACCCACCCCTGGCAATCCTTCGCAAACTAAGCTGGTACGTGTCTCGTCCCCAAGCCTCGAGCCAGACATTATGGGTCGGTGATGACATCTCCGGCGCGAGGGGAGGGGAGGTTTGGGGTGCGAATCAAGGCTCCTCACCATAATTGCCGTAGAGCTGTAACTGCTGTCTTACGCAACGTTCAGTTTTGCAGAGAAACGCGGCTTCGCACAACCCGACGCGCGCTTTAACGGGAGGGAGGGAGATCTAAGCGCACGCACTTCTGAGGATACAGTAGCCCATGGGATTGGTGTGTTGGGGCGTGTGTGTGTCTTTGTGTGCGGTGGGGTCACCGCTAATAGTGCGGCCTGTTTATAGGTCAAAGCAGTAAAACGCAGTAGAACTAATCTGTCCACACGCACCTCTGGAGAAACCGTTTTCAGTGCCGGTCCACAGACCGGGCTGGAGAAGGGATTGTTCATTCTCAAGGTCTTGCGGGGCGAGGTGACCACTTCTTTGATTCGGGCAAACGCAGAGCGGACTGTTTCGCTTCTAGGCTGGACTCATTCTGGGAGGGGGTTGCGCTGCTTCCGCCTGTATAGGTAATTTCTGGTGATTCTGGGGTGTCCTTCCACACCTGGGCAAACACTCCCCACAAAGTTTCTGCTATTATTATTCTGGTGGCCATGGCAAGAGAACTGGAAAAATGAAGGAGACGCAGTCTACCCGCTCTACTGCTCGCCGCCACAATCCTCTCCAATTTATAGCTCTCTTCTTTGCTAGTTTGTCGCTGGTAGTGTTTCCGCAAAGGAAGCGGAGAGTGGAGGATGCGAAATTAGCGTCGGGGCAGGCCATTCTTACCGACGCGCCAATCCGTGTGGCATCGCCACCCACGGGAAGGTGCGCAGAGCGAGCGAGAGGAATCCTCTGCGACAGGGAAGGGAGCTGCGCCCTCAGCCTTGCAAGAAAGGCGCGCTCAGAGGAGGGAGGAAAGTGGTGTAAATAAACGCAATAAATCCAGGGGAAACGGGGAAAAGGGAAAACCAGGAGCATTTACCTGAGCTATTCCTTGCTGGGGAGAAAAGAAGGAATGCGGGAGAGATGTGTGGAGAAAGCAAGAACATAAAATCCCACTCGATCCTAAGCGCTTTACCTGGAGGTAAATCTCCCTGAGCAGGCGCGGCACTTACTTCCGAGTAAACGTGGCTAGGCCGGCTGCCGATCCGAGGTGCAGGGGGGGGCAAGCGGGAGGGGGGACGAGGTGGCAGAGGAGGAGGAGGAGGAGGAGGGAGATTTCGGGTTGGGCCAAGGCGCGGAGAGCCACTTTCCGCCAGCTGGGAGGAGGGAACAGCGATGGGTTGCTGGAGGGGGGGGGAGGGAAGGGCCAGGGCAGAGGAGAGAGGGGTGGGGGAGCCGCTTCGGAAACTTCCTTCGGCTCCTTCTCTTCCCGCAGCAGTTTCTGCCGCCGGGCCGCCGCGGGGCCCCTGCCTTGCGCGCCGCGCGCGTCCCAGCGCAGCTGGCCCTGGCGCGCTGATCTCCCCGACGGGCGAGCCGTTTCCACCCGGGCTCGGCGGTTCTCTGCCCCCCTATGGACGACGCGAGCCCCCTATCCCCCAAGGCCAACGCGTTCAGTATCGCCTCTCTGATTTCAGCCGCTGAGCGCGAGGGAAAAGGAGGCGGCGACGAAGAAGACGACGACGACAACGACGAGGAGGAGGTTGTAGTCGCTGCGCTGGACTCCGAGCCCAGCGCCGCCGCCGCCGTCGGGGGGGCCCTCCGCAGACCTTACAGCCCCTCCGCTGCCGCCGCCGCCGCCCGGAGGAGGATGCATTTTAGCGCCGTGACCCGGGACATGGAAGGTAAGCGGCGAAGAGGCTCGAGAAATTTGCTTTTAAAAAATTAATCAATCAACTAGTTGGTGGGGAGGGGAGAGTGGATGTCTGCAAAAATATGTGGCGCCCCTCAGCCACTGCTTAGCGCAGCCAGCACCCAGGGGTCAAGGGCGAAGGGAGCTCCGGGGATCTCGCCCACAGACACTCGCACAGTTTGCTCGGATACTCTTCTCCCGGTTAGAGTAACCCAGCTCTGCCGCGCACGGAGACCCGGAGACGGCCCAAGGGGCTGTATTGCAGCAAGGAAACCTTTTGACAACAGCCTCAAACAAAGCAAAACCCAGCGCGCCAGTCCCTCTGCGGCGCGCACGCCGACACCTGGAAATTCAAGGTGTCTGGGCTTACTTCCGAGTAGACACGCCTCCGCTTGCGCTGCGCCGGTTCCCTCGCTCCAAGGAACTTCCGCGCATTGAAAATGTGCCTTGTTTCGCGTATATTATTTTCCGTGGCGCTTCGTCGCCGAGGAATAACGCGGGTTTTGGGGGCTTCGGGACTTAGGGAGCTGCCTGCTGCAGAGTTAGACCAGCGGTCCCTCTAAACTCTTCTTACTGGCACTGGGTCTCCGGGGGTCTGGGGCGCAGATTTTCCCCGATCCTAAGGGGTCTGAACTGGGGAGCCATCTGCCTACAGAGCATGCCGTTTGCCGCTAAGCCACGAATGACCCTTCCTCATATATAGGCTCCCGCAGCAAAAAGCGTCCACGGATGCTCCAGCTCCGGGCCGTAGCCAGCGGAGATATACTCAGAGTAGACCCAAAGGAGCTAATGAACCTGTTAGTCATGCCCATTAGTTTCAATGGGTTCTGCTTGGAGTACCCATTATAATTCATAATAATTAACGACAACAAAAATAATTATTATGATGATGAATGTTGTGCAGCATTACCAAGTCACTTAGCATTAAACTCACCGTGTGAGCGGATGGGTCTGTGAGCAGCAAACATTGCAGTTCTGTTTGGGGTTCTTAAAAAAAAAATAGTCCATACTTTTGTTTAACCGATCTAGGAACTAAACCACAACCTCTTCTGGTTTGCTCGCCCGCCCGGCGTCTTTTCTTTGGAAAACGACTCTCCTCTAAAAGTAACCGAGGCCGGAGTACCGAAACAGAAGCCTACCTGGGCGTCAGCCCCATTGAACCCAGTGGGGTTGGCTTCCGAGTAAAAGCATCTGTGGCATTTGGGTGGCACATATAACGTTAGCAACTGGAGCCACCGCCCACGGAAAAAACAAACAAACCACAGGCTCTCTCAAATCGATAGTAAATCTAGGTTAGGCACATGCTTGTAATGTGCTGCTTCGCTGTCAATTAGCAAAGTAGCCCTGAGCTATGGAGTTATTAGCAGCGATTGCAGCGCAGTCAGGAAGGGACCAAGTGTGTGTTTGGGGGGAGGGGGGGGAGAAGCTCTCTCTAATTTGCCTGTAAGAACAAGAGAAAGTTGAGTATTTGGGACATATAAGTCTATTCTATTCTAATTATTAAATTATATTCTTATTATTAAATTTACAAGGAACTATAACAGTTCCCTTCTACATAAGGAAAGTCAAGGGAATGCAAATCTAACCAAAGGACTTTTTAAAGTCCCGTTCCTTTGAGTGGGAAGAGATGAAGTCTTGTCTTAACCCTTACTGAAAAATAAATGGCTGAAACTTCGGAATAAATGAATGGAACTACAGGTTTTGACCGGATGGTTCCCATATACGGTGCAGATTATACACACAGGATCACACTAACGTTCTGTGGAGCTGACATAAAACACGTTTGAGTCTTGCTTCCCGGTAAATATGGTAAACACTGGGTTGTATTTTATATACATAGATCTTAATCACTTAACTTGGAAGCCAGTTCCATTTAAGTTTTTAAAAACAGTTTACTATAAATAAACACACAGAAATGAACTTGTACTAGATTCCACTGCGATAGCCCGGTTCATTTCAACGCGCAACGGGGCGTTAGCCTTGGCGGGGAGGAATTAATTCACGAGATTACAGAGCTTGGAAGAAATACAAATAATTAGAAAGAAAATAAAATAGCAGTGTTATGGTATAGGAATTCAAATGGCGCTTATAGAAAGTATAAAACAATGGTTTTAGAACTTTTAAAAAAAACCCGGCTGGTTCAAAGTCAGGAGGCGATTTTCTACAACAAGGCCACATAATATCTGAAATCCATAAAGTTTAATTGGAGAGTGGCGGAGAGGATTCTCTGTTTCAAATATTCCATGTGGGGGAGAGAGAGAGAGAGAGACTGGGGGCTCATCCAGACGACCAGAGCAATAAAGGCTATATGCTGTATCACAGAGCAGCCAAGGACACCGTGCTAAACAGCAAGCGAATAACACAGGACACAATATGGATTTAGCACGTGTTTGTAAACCGCCTGGAAGAACTAGCTGGTGGAAATGCAGGATACAAATAAACTTTAATTAATTAAACTTCGCGGAAAGGTCACCTATAGGAACCCCACGGAAGTGAATGGGAGAGATGTGGTACTGCGCGGTTCCCGTTCACTTCCATGGCTCTCTCTCTCTCTCCAGAATGAGATCTTCTGGCTTGAGGAGGTGTCCAAGAGTAGCTCAGAATAATATGACGGGCTTCCACACTACATCTTAAAATAAGCCATAATAACTTTTTTTAAAGTTGCTTTTTAAAGGTTACTTTTAAAACAGACTATACTTACTTGAACTGAATCTTAAACAACAAAAATAAAACTTATATTATATATTCGCTATTTCATTTTATAGCGGGATTTAACCTCTGCAGGAGAGTCCTGCCAACTTTCCCCAGATTTCTTAGTAACCCAATTCTCACACAGGAACATTTTTTTGAGAGGAAGTAAGCTCCATTGAATAGGATATCTAAAGAGTCGTGTAAGAAAAGATGCCCACTCAGTCTGGTTTCAGTGAGTATTCTCCGCAGGAATAACTTTCATCTTAATTTTATTTTTAAATCCGAACAGAGGAATCAGAATAATTCTGTGGTTTCCTTGGAACTTGACTTCCAAGGAAATGCACTTCCCACGGCAATCTAATAATAATAATAACTTCCCAAACTAATCTAATAATAATAACAATACCTCTTCTTGAAACCAATACCATTTCATTCCTTCCAGCATGCGGAGCATTGGGGGGAACGTCATAGCTCAGTGGTAGGACATCTGCCTTGCATGCAGAAGGTCCCGGGCATCTCAGGTAGAGCTGGGAATGTTCCTTTCCTGAAACCCTGGAGAACCGCTGCCTGTCATTGGGGACAATATTGAACTAGATAGATCAGTGATCTGACTCTGGGTTAGCAACAGCGAATTTATCCCCCTACCCTCTCCAATACTGTGTTCACATATTAGCGAGCCCGCAATCCGGATTAGTACTGCAATCTCACATATAGGACAGTAAACCTCACTCAACACTATAGATCGGGGGCCTAATTCGGACAATTTCGGGTTGGAGAGGGGATTCCTGTAAAAGTCCTCCTGGCCATTTAAACAGAGTTAAGAGCTCAAATAAGGCCCCTCGCTTTTGCTTCCAGTATACGGCTTAAGAGATTTGTGGACCGGCGCTTGCTGAAGTTTCAGAGGTCCTGGGTTAAAAACGAGCCTGTTTGAATGGGTAGGAAAGCTGCAGTGGTGCTGGATGAGTTTGCGCATCTATAATATGCAGATAATTAATTTGCAGTATAATAGGAAATGGGGGTGGATGAGAGCAGATGCAAGTGGGGGGTTTTTTTGTGTTTTTAAGAGGTTGCATGTAAATTTTTGCTTGCATCAAAGCTGCTGGAGCGAGCCAAGGAAAAGCCCACCCCCCTCCAAGCGCGCGCGCGCTCTCCCCCTGCTTGTCAATCACTGCGCGGCTCCCGAGGCAAGGAAAAGCGCGCGCGCGTTCCCTGCAGGGGCTCCCCTTTATCGCCACTGAAGAAGGAGGGAGAGGGGGGAGGAAAGTAAGAACCGGTTTGGTGGCAGCGAAAAGAGGGAGGCCTCTGCTGAGAGAGAGAGAGAGAGAAGAGGCCGCCTCACGGCCAAGCCAGGAGAAAATGGAAGCAAAGCAGGGCGTTTAAAAGATGAGGGGGACGAAGAGGAAGAAGGTGGGTGGGGGGCGGAGGTGCCGAGCCCTGCCCGCGCAGCCAGCCGCCAGCGCTCGCTGGCTGACTGACTGACGGCCGGGCTGGCTGACTCGCCCTCTCCCTTTCGGGGGCGAGGCCAAAAGCCACAGCGAGAGAGGGGGGGAGAAAGAGTTTGGCGGTGGGAGGAGGGACGTCCCCTGCTGGGCTGGGCGCGAGGAGGAGATAGGAGAGCGTGGCGCGCGCTCCCAGGCCTCTCCACCGCCGTGCTCACCCCCCCTCCAGTCCCCGGGGGAATGACTCAGTCCGTCTGTCAGTCAGTCAGTCAGTCAGGAGCGCCACAGCGGGAGAAAAAAAGAGAGAGGCAGTCTGAGGGAGTTCTTGTCAGTAGCGCTCACTCTCTCGCTCGCTCTCTCGCGCCGCCGGGGAAGCGAGAAAACGCCAGAGAAAAGGAGCTCGTTCCTTCAGAGCGAGGGGGGGCTTTTTCTGGGCCTCTCTCTCTCTCTCTCTCTCTCTCTCTCTCTCTCGGTGTTCAGTTCTCTAGGCGTCTCTCCGGCGCAGAAGCCGGAGCCGAGGCGGTTGCCGCCTCGCGCGCCTTCCTCGGAGAGCCCCCCGGCGCGCTTATGAGGAGAAGCAGCCGCGGGGATAAGCTGTAAAGTTTCTGGTGCGCGCGCGCCGGCGCGCCACCGAGAGCGGAGGAGCGAGCCCGCCGGCGCTGAGGCGAACTTGGCCGAGCGCTTTTTTCTAAAAAAAAAAAGGGGGGGTAAGAGAGAGAGAGAGAGACAGAGAGACAGAGAGAGAGGAGAAGAAAAGAGGCCAAGTCAACCGAGAGAGAGAGAGGGGCCTCCATTCTCTTTCTCCCTCAGCGGCGGGGCGCTATAAATTGAGGCGGCGGTGGCGCCGCGGCCCAGTTTACCTCAGGAGGGCGAGCAGCTCCGGGAAGCGAGCAACCGACCTGACCGCCCGCTGTTCTCTCTCTCTCTCTCTCTCTCTCTCTCTCTCTCTCTCTCTCTCCCCCCCCACTCCTTCCTTCCTTCCCTCCTTTCTCTCTCTCTCTCTTTTCTTCCTCTTCTTCTTCTTCTTCCTCCGGCATGATCTCAGCCATCTCCAGCCCTTGGCTGACGCAGCTGTCCCATTTTTGCGACGTCGCCGCTTTCACCGCCAACAGCCTGAGCAGCCTCAACGCGTCGGCGGCGGCCGCGGCCGGTTACCACCACCTCTCGCCGTCGCCGGGGGACCCGTACGGGCAGCATGAGCCGCCGCACTACGAGCCCTGCTCGGCGCAGCAGCAGCAGCAGCAGCAGCAGCAGCAACACCCGCCGCCTCAGCCGCCGCCGCCGCCGCCCCCGGCGCCGCAGCACCACCACGCCAGCCAGCAGCAGCAGCAGCAGCAGTTCGGCTACGCCTTCCCAGGCGGCTCCGGGGCCAACCCGCCGCCGCAGCCGCCGCCGCCGCCGCCGCCGCCGCCGGGCTCCGACACCCCCGAGAGCGGCGGAGGGGGAGGCGGCGGAGGGGGATCGGCGCCGGCCTCGGCCAAGGCGCCGGTCAAGAAGAACCCCAAAGTGGCCAACGTCAACGTGCAGCTGGAGATGAAGGCGCTGTGGGACGAGTTCAACCAGCTGGGCACCGAGATGATCGTCACCAAGGCCGGCAGGTCAGAGCCCCTTGCGCCTTCCTCCCCCTTTGTGTTTTGCGCGCAGGGGTGGGGGGGGGGGTTTGGACTGGATGATCCCGGAAGGTCCCTTCCAATTATGCCATTCCCGGCCTCTCCAGGCTTCCTAGTCCGGAGTAAATTGCGGGGGGGGGGGGGGGGGAGAGAGTCTTGCTCAGAGGAGATCGGGAGAGGCTTTCGTTCGTGGTGCCTTTTGAAATGGACGGGCCTAAGGGAGTCAGGTCCGTTGACTTCAATGGGGCTACTCTGAGCAAGGCTAGCATGGGACTCCATGGGGCGCTAGGGGCTTCCTTCCCAGAAAGTGGGGTCCGCCGTTTCTCTTCACCCCCCAAACCTCTTCCCCAAAAGACCCCTTCTCAGATGCTTTCTGCCGCGATGGGCAGGCAGTGCAGACGAATGGGAAACATACCAGGCGTTCTTTTATTTATTTTAAGGCGATTATTATTATTATTATTATTATTATTATTATTATTATCACACGATCCTGCCACACAGTTGGGCGCTTTGGGGATGTCTGGGGGGATTGGGAAGGAGGGAGGGCTGCGATCCTATGCCTGCAGAAACTTGCAAGCTATGTTGGGCTTTCTTCTGAGCAGAAGCGTTGAGGCTGCGATTCTGTGCTCGCCTTGGATAGTAAAAGCCCTTTGAGCGCGTTGGGACTTTTAATCGACTTCCTGGAGTTTATTCTTCGTTCCTGCCGTGAATACCACTAGGTACCCACCCCCCCTTTCTTGCTTGTGGCATTTTTTTCACCCACCCCTTCATTGTTTTCCTTACGTTCTTCCTGCTGTGGCTTCGGTTAAGTGCAGGAGTTACTAAGGAACGAATTCGTCCCTAAACGCCCCGATCCCAACCACTTTCACTCGTTTCCTCCTCTCCTCCTTCAGCGGTGCTTACTTCCAAGTGAGACTATGTGATCCAGGATCCTTCAGTTTATTGACTCCGGATTTCATGTAGCGACATCTCCGCTTATCTGACCCCAAATGTTGCTGATTTGTTTGCTTTTTTTTTTTTTAAATCCCCTTTACAGTTCACAGTAGTACAGGCTAACGCTTGTGGAAACCTTTTTGATTTGAAAAATAGGTGTGGAGGATCATTATCATCATCATAATGCGATGATTAAATGATTAGTTCATTACCAGTCTTAATCAACCCTCATCCTTCCAAAACTCTTGCTTGAGCCCCAACCTTTACATATATGCACAATGTGTATTTTTAAAAAGTAGCGCTGTAATGGTTTAATAGATCCTGTACACGTTTACTCAGAAAGAAGTCCTACTGAGTTAAATGAGAATTGCTCCAAAGTGTGTGTGTGTGTGTGTGCGCGCGCGCCTAGGATCGCAGCCTGCGCTCCCTCTCCCGCCCCGCCCCACCCTACCCTCCTCGTCATTTCCTTCCGATAATTTGCTGCCCATTATAACTTTAAAATAGCTTCCCGCAAGGTGGTAGCCCACAAATTAACTAAACGTAATTGTACTCAAAACTGGCTGATCCACTTTGATCCTGAACGCAACAACGTGTACTTGTCATTCCGGCTGATTTAACGAGGACTCATTTTCACCTAAATAAATTGTTTCGGGTGGGGGCGTCAGCGGTCTCCCTTTGATTCGGCGGAAAAGGCAAGCTCGATCCCTAAAACCCTTCGATCAGGTAGAAGCAGCCCGCTTGGCCTGACTTGGTTTGTGGGTTGTAACGTGTAAAGGGGTTAACGCGTGACCACGAGGGTTCATTGCCTATTTTGGGAAGAAAAAAATGTACAAAAATCAGAATTAAACGTTGAGATCCAAGCAGTCGAGCGGAGATTTTAACTTCCACAGGGATACGCTGCACGCTTTAAAACTTTATATCTTAATATTTTAGCTGGCGCAAAATTTGCTTAAAATCTTAAATACACGTCGTTTCTTTTCATTGTCCGGAGTTTGGGTTCTAGTCTCTGTTGAGTCGCGTAAAATGTGGGTTTCTCAACATACGGTTTCTTTCTTTCTTTCTTTTCTTTCTTTCTTTCTTTCTTTCTTTCTTTCTTCCTTTCTTTCTTTCTTTCTTTCTTTCTCTCTCTCTCTTTCTTTCTTTCTTTCTTTCTTTCGTCCCACCACAGTGCATAAAATTAAAGTTCAGAATTTCAATGCCGTTTTAATGTTGTTGTTTTTTTTAAGTTCCTAAGGAATGAATTCAAATTCCCTTCGGGGGATAGATAGGTTGGAAACATTTTATAGGCCTGTTCTGGAAGAAAATATATATTTAAAAACTTCACTCTTCCAGGGTAATCTGCTTTCAGTCACTTGTGTTTCTTTAAGGGGAAGCTCTGCGTTTTGTCTCAGTGTGGAAAAGAAGAGTTGGAGCGCAGAACAGAGAAAGCCTCTTATAAATGTGTGGGGAAGCGCGGAGAGGCAAACGTGTGTTTACATTGCTTAAAATATATATGAAAAAATACAGGGAGGGGGTTATATCAATACAGAGCTTTGTTAGTACTTTAATTTGAGCGGGGAAAATGAAGGGATTTCGCCTGTTTAGTCATCTCTTTCTATTCCTGCCTTCGGAAGGGAAGTAAAATAAATTCAGGATTCGCCCTAGCAGGCCTCTCAAACTCACTCTCTCTATAGTACACACACATATATATAGTATATATACATACATAATAAGAACAAAAATAGGTTGGTTTTTTTAAAAAAAGTATTTCGTTTCGTTAAAGCCTTAGTTCAGCATAATTTAAACATTCATTTATAAAATGCTGGGGATTTTTTAATTTTATTTTTTGCATTTTAAATTTTGGGTATATACTAAATGAAACACCTACTTCAGAGGGCCGCATAAATTAACTGAACACACACCCCCCCACCCCCAACTTTTCTGTCCCAGCAGGAGTTGTCGTATATTATGCTCCCGTTTTGTTACAGCAACAACCCACAATTCAATTAAGTTGAAATTATTAGGAGTTGTTGCTCCGTAGGGGCCCGGGCTATGGAGCGGTTTCTGCCGAGGCAATGAACGCCGCCCAAGGCGCTATAAACAGACCTCCGCTTCCGCGTCAGGAGAAAGTTCAAGCCTGCGCTTAGTTCCTCGGAAGTAAGACCCAGCAAGGTTCAGTTCCTCACTAGCTAAGAGTCTTTAGGGTGACATCCTCTGTGGATATACGACCTGCAGTTGGTAGATCAGCCCCGCTGGTTTCAAAGGGGGAATTGATTGAAGAATCACAGTCCCTAACTTCTTTTTATGGCAAGAATGCGGAGAGAGGGGGAGGGCTAGCTGGGGCCTTGAATCTGATCCCAACCAGCGTGGCAAATATCGTTGGTCTTCCAATCGCGGCACACGGGCTCACTTTAATTTTGTTAGAGCAAGGAGCTCCGGATCTGGCTTGTCAGCCCCATAACCTTTTTGGAGAGGAGCCGCTTTGGTTCTGGAAAGGAAAGACTCCATTGCAGAGAAGAGGCCCGGTGTGCGCTGGAGTCCCATTTGGGTCTGACGCTTTGGGGGAATTTATTTTCTTTCCTTCCTTCTTTCTTTCTTTCTTTCTTTCTTTCTTTCTTTCTTTCTTTCTTTCTTTCTTTCTTTTTCTTTTTTTTCTTTCTCTCTCTCTCCGGCTGTTCCTCGGGAAGCAGAAACGCCTGCACATGTTTGCTGGTAGCAAACCGTGAGCAGAAAGGAACAAAGCCTGCCAAGTCTACCACCGTCTTCTGCCGAGAATGCTCGGTAGGAATTATTAGCCAACCCGGTCATAATTTTCTGTGTCCAGTCGCCCCCGCTCTCTTTCCCTTTCTGTTTACACCTCTGCAGCAAGGAGTGATGCAGAACACCTGCTGGTAGGCAATGGGCACGATCCATGCTCTTTTAAACTGCATTGATCTCCCCCTCTTTTCTTATCAGAATGTCATACATTTAATAAAAACACCTTCCCAATCCTGGGAACCTTCGTTTACACCTTAGAATCCCCAGCACCCTTAACAAACTACAGTTCCCGTGATTACTTTTGTGTGTTGGGTGTGTGTGTGTGCTTTAAATGTATGGTGTGTAAGCAACTTGATCTCTCCCAGGGGAATCTAGGCGATTTCCAACGAACTTGGCTTTGCCTGGATCTTGCCCAGCCTTTTTAGATCAAGGGTTTTTCCTTTCCTAGGAGGCGATTTTTAAAGTAACTGGCCTAGAAGTTAGGTAGCCGTGTCAGAAAGAGAATACCCACCCCTTTTAAACTTCCACAAAAGAACACTCTGTTTACTTACTTTACTTGGCAGTAGTTAAGTTTAAATAATATTTGACTCTGGACTTCACAGTCTATAGATACGTGTTTGGGGACCCTCTTGCTCATTCTTCTGAGTGGGTCCCTGGACTTCTGCCCCCAAAGTTCTACCTGGATGGCACTATTTATAATTGTTGATCGTGTTAGAAGAACCCTTTTAACTTAATACGTTAAAATGAATTTCCTCCCCCAGGCATAACAGAAGTTGCTTAGTGCTGTTCCTGTCGCTTTGAGTGTTTGCTCAGAAGTAAACCTCGCTGTAGGAAAACGTAAATGTACACAGTTGTTGCGTTTAAGCAACACACACACACACACACACACAAACACACACACACACACACTCTTTCCTTTCCAGTCCCTTTGGAGCTAACCGAAGGGACATGGGGGAAAATACAGACTGGCTATGAGATAATCACTACCTCATGTGGACGCCCCGCATAAAAGTGAGCGAGCAAAGCGTGACATTGCCACTCTAAATCTAAAATGCTATACGCAGTCACTTGGGATTGAGTCCCATTGGACTCGATGCGATTTGCCTCTGAATAAACATGTATGCGAGGATTGCAGTAAGAAGCACAATGTGGAAAACGTTTATTTAGGAAAGCAGAGATTCTGGATTTGAAAGGAATCTCTCCATGGGCGAGTTTTTTGTTTTGATTTTTTAAAAAAACAAAGACTTGCGGGAAAAGGAGACTGAAGCCCCAGTTTGTCTCTCAGATTCGCGAGAATTAGGGTTCATACCACCCGGCAGCTTCTAAGTCAATGGCTGCTTTTGTTCTGATTTGGTAGGGCTGAAATAATGGAGCGGGCGAATGGATGACTTCCTAAAACCACGGCGATTGTTTCAGTGGGGGAAAATGCTCTTCGCGTTGATTTCGCTTTGGTTTCAGAGTTCTTTGCCCACATTCCTGGGCCCTGCTGTGTGCGCGGGCCTCCGTAAGTGAGTTGGGGGGTTTGTGGGGCGTGGCTTTTGGATTTGAAAGCCGCGATCGTGGTTTCCCCAAGAAGTCCTCTATCTGAAACGGATTTCCTTTTTTAAGAAAAGGTCAGCGTCGTTGATTTCAACGGGGGTCACGTCCCAGTGAACGTGTTTATTTATTAGCAACACTGATACACAGATTAATTTTTTAAAGTAAAAAAACCCCTGGCTGTAAGCGGTTTTAGGGTCTGTGTTAGGGTCTGCAGATATGAAATCCACGCATTTGTATGTTAAAGAGGCCCTGAGCTTGTGAATCGAACCGTTAACCCCTTCCGGACTCCTATTTTTGGGCGTGTGTGTGTGTAAATAGCGGGTTGTCAAATTTTTAAACGTCAATTTTAGATAGAATTACAATTGCAAATCCCCGAAACGCTTAAGTCCGGCCAGGGCAGTTTGCTCGACGTCGTTCTGTGCTGATCCCTGCTGCTCTAGAACTTTATTTCGCCCATCTACATTGTAGAAAAATAAGCCACGATTCTATCATCCGAGAACCCCTTGTCTTCCCTAGTTCCTTTCGCGGTGGGTCACTCCAAAGCGGTTTTCTTTGCTTCTTCGTTTTGACTGATTTTAGTAGAGTTGATTACGAAGCAAGATTCTCTAGGGGGGTCTTCTAAAAATCGTGCTTTCGCGTTTGAGAATCTGCTGGATTATTTTTAAGTGGAACAACGAGGGTAGAATTAAGGCTTAATTCCTAAACATTTACTGGGGAGTAAGTCCGGTTTAACTTACTTGGACTCCGTTCCGAGTAAAGGCAAAAATGCTCGCCGAAAGTGGTGGGAAAAATTACTGGATATCGTTCCTGTCTATATTTTAAACTCTCTCATATGTATACAGTCCTTACATTTTAGCCCAAACCGTTTTAAAATTCTGAACGCCTCTACCAGAGGTGGGGAAAGGGAAAGGTTAATAATGGGCGAAACAAACCGATATAATTTTTTTAAGACAGGCTTCTAGTCCCTGGTAAGGGCGAGTGGTTCGCTTTATTTTAACGACTCCTTAAAACCGGTGATGCTTCAAGCTGGAGTTTCTCAAGTTAACGTGTTTGTTTTTCAAGCTTCATTTAAGGCCAAACGCGAAAAAACACCGGGGCGGGAGGTTAATAGGGTTCACCTCCCGTTAAACTATCAGCTCAGGGCCTGACACAATATTGCGCTCCGGGTCTGGGGGTGTGTGGTTTGGTTTTTCCCCGAACGACTCCGAAGTCGTCCCAGTCCCCACCAGACGGGACAAGCAGGCACCGTTAAGCAGAGATGCCCGCACGTTTTCTACAAAGAGCACGTTTGGTTAGGAGCCGGCCAGAGAATCTCTCTCTCCCAAGCGCAGACTGGGGGTGGGCAGAGAAATGTTAAGGGGGGAGGCTCGTGAAACGTCGGGAACAGAAAGGACAGCTGTCCCAATCCGCAATGGAGACTTCTCCCTCCCTCCCTCTCCTTCTCTGCCTGTTTCCAACGGAGCCTGTGCTTCTTCTCCCTGGAAAGCGAAGCAGCTCCCGGACGGGGTGGTCAGTCTTCTGTTGCAGCGAGCAAGCGAGCCTGCACCCCTGCGCCTCTTTGCCTGGGAGTAAACGCCTGTTGAACTCCCCTTGCCTGGGTTGCTGCTGAAGATCTGCGTGCCCCGAGGGAAGGCAGGAGCAAGGGAACCTACGCACCAGGGAGCCCACAGACCAGCAGTGCGCAGCTGGCAGGAGAGGACTCTTGACCGCCTTCGTTTAAGATAATCCATTTGTTTTAGTATTTAAATTGTAAACCGCCTTGGGTGCCTTGGCAGAGAAGGCGGTATACAAATCGAATAAGTAATTTAAATATACATCTTGCGGACTGGGTTCTCGCAGAAGTTTATGCCGCAGTAAACCAATCCATCCTTTTAAAAGGCCGCTTCCAGGCGGGTTTTTGTTTCGTGAGCATTCAGCCCGACTTGTTTTGAGGAGGGGGAGGTTAGACGAAGTAGCAGGCCTATTTCACGAGCAAGTCATTCTGCTCTGTGGCAGGGAGGAGGAGAGATTAGACGACGTTGTGCCCAGCAAGTGCTATTCTGCACTGTCCTTATTTTTCAGAACATACCAGTGTTCCCTGAAAGGGACCCAGTTTAACAAACCTGCTCAGATATCTTCTTCATATGGTGGTACAACTTTTTTTTTCGTGTATGTGTGTCGGGGAATCGCCCCTGACATCTCTGATTAGAAGCAAGAGAAACGGACAGCTAAGCGTGTCTGCTGGATTTAAGCGTGTCTCTTTATCACAAGCTGCTAAGTTTACTGGTGCCGCATAAGTCCCGCACTGTGACATATTCTCTAAGAGGAGCTACGTACTGAGGCTACAGTTCTATACAACGGGGAGTAAGACCCAACGAACTCAACAGGGCTGAGTAGATATATATTCGACTGCGCTGTTGATGGGACGGATTGTGGCCATCCTTACCCAACTTTTATCTTTCCGCCCCCTTGCAGATCGAGCCTCTGCATACTTACTTGGGAGTAAATACCACTCTATTGCAATAGGTGTTGTCCTTAGAGACGAAGCCCTAGAGTTTCTGAATTGTTTAAGTACAGAATCTTAGGACTGTAGAGCTGCAAGGGACCACGCGGGTCATCTAGTCCAACCCCCTGCGATGCCCGAATCTTTTGTCCAAGGCGAGGCTCGGACCCACGACCCTGAGATGAAGAGCCTCTTGCTGTACCCGCTGAGCTATCCCAGCCATCCCAAGAAAGCTGGTCTAATATAAAATTCATTATATATTTTTCGGAGTGGGGCCTCCTGCACATTTGATTTCAGAAGCCCCATCCTATCCGTTTTCTTAGACACCCAATTTATTTCGGGTGGGATTTGCTCCCAAACAAGTTTGCTCGGAGTTGACACCTACTTTGTCCTCCCATCAGCTTAGCAGTTAAACATTTTAGCTGGGGGGGGGGGTCCTGACCGATTTCAAGGGGGGGGGGGGTTATTTCCCAATGGGGTGGGGGGAAGCGATCCAGAGAATTGAATGCTGCGCGCTTAGCTGTGTGAGCTGTGTGACGTGCTTTCAGAAAAGGCTCCCGCCGGCCTTGGTCTCTGCCTGGATTGCGCGCAAGGCGCATAAGGATTTATTTTTAATTTATATCCCACTTTTTTCTCCAGGGAGCTCAAGGTGACCTACCTGCTTCTCTCCCTCCTTATTTAATCTCCGCAATAGCCCTGTGAGGTAGGTTAGGCTGAGAGAGCGTGACTTGCCCAAGGTCACCCAGTGAGCTTCATGACCCAGTGGGGATTTGAACCCTGGTCTTCCAGATACGAGTCCACACTCTAACCACAAGGCCACACTGGCTCAGAAAGCCCGAGGCTGCTTATGCGCACACCATGCATTTTAAAACACATTTAAAACACATTCTTCCAAAAGATCCTGGGAACTGTAATTGGCCCCACATAAAGCTACAGTTATAGGAACGGGGTGGCGCTGTGGGTTAAACCACAGAGCCTAGGACTTGCTGATCAGAAGGTCGGCGGTTCGAATCCCCCCCATGGGGTGAGCTTCCGTTGCTCCTCCCTGCTCCTGCCAAGCTAGCAGTTGGAAAGCGCATCAAAGTGCAAGTAGATAAATAGGTACCGCTCTGGCGGGAAGGTAAAGGGCGTTTCCGTGCGCTGCTCTGGTTCGCCAGAAGTGGCTTAGTCATGCACCCAGAAGCTGTACGCCGGCTCCATCGGCCAATAAAGCGAGATGAGCGGGCAGCCCCAGTCAACCAGGACTGGACCTAATGGTCAGGGGTCCCTCTACAATTCCCAGCACCCTTCACAAACTGCACCCTTAACAAACTGCAGTTGGCATTATTCTTTTGTTGCGGGGGCGGGAGAGCCTTGTGCTTCAAACGTGTGGGGTGTACTCAGTCTAAGCTCCAGGCTGAGCTTCTGAGAAACGTAAGTCCGAATCACACCCCGCCCCCCTCAGCTGGGAAAAGTTTGGTCGCCTGGGAAAGGGGGTCGCCTGGGGAAATTGCCTTCAGTCTTGTGATGCTGGCCCTTCCTCGGCTGATCTCCTCAAGCTCTTCTGAGCCAAGCTAGGCATAGGCACGGAGGAAATTGCTCCCTAGGGGGTCAGACCATTCCTCCATCTAGCTCAGCATTGTCAACAATGACTGGCAGCCGTGGTTTCAGACGCAGCCCCACTTGAAGGTGCCAGGATTGAACGTGGGACCTTGTGCATGCGAAGCAGACCCTGTACCACAGTGCTATGGCCACTCCCTTGAAGATACCATTTAAGAGCCATTATAAGTCAGAATTTACTCATAGTCTTGGACTCTTGCTCTCCTGGCTCTTAGCCAGCGCATGGCTCAACCTTCACATAGGATGGAGCCCACAAGCAGAAAGACTGAGATGCAGCTCAGACTTCTTTTCACTGTAAAGGTAAAGGGACCCCTGACCATTAGGTCAAGTCGTGGCGGACTCTGGGGTTGCGGCGCTCATCTCGCTTTATTGGCCGAGGGAGCCGGCGTACAGCTTCCAGGTCATGTGGCTAGCATGACTAAGCCGCTTTTGGCGAACCAGAGCAGCGCACAGAAATGCCGTTGACCTTCCCGCTGGAGCGGTACCTATTTATCTACTTGCACTTTGATGTGCTTTCCAACTGCTATGTTGGCAGGAGCAGGGACCGAGCAACGGGAGCTCACCCCATGGGGGGATTCGAACCGCCGACCTTCTGATTGGCAAGTCCTAGGCTCTGTGATTTAACCCACAGCGCCACCCTTGTCCCTTTTTTCTTTTCACTGTAACCGCATGATAAAGCCTGCCTTCAGGTTACTGCTGTGGACTGAATGTGAGTAAAACTTTGTTCTTACTTTTAAAAAAGACTGTGTTGTGTTATTATTATTCTAAGATGGAGATAAAGGGGAAACTTACCAGGAACAATCCAGACTGGACAAGCCAGACCTGACTGCTTCATTAAAGGGTTCTAATGAATCATCAACTTGCTTCCAATAACTTGCTTACAAAGGAAATGTGCGCTGCTGTTTACTCATTAGCGTGAGTGAGGAGGGATAATATCAAAACAATATATCCTCTCCTACCTTCCTTAACATTCCCACAGCTTTTACGCCTAGTCTCCTCTGCACACTTTCGCTGGGGTGCAAAGGTTTGGGGCTGCTGCCAGAGCCATTGGTTGCGCTGGGGCATTTCGCCCCCAATAAGAGTTAATGCCCCATGCGATGCTGCTAACTTCCGAGTTCTGCATCTTGCTCAGCACGGAGTACCAGAAAACCTCGGAGACGATATGCCCTAACAACTGGGGGAGGAAAGAAGAAGCGTCTTACAGAGCGATTTTCGGCGAAGTTAGCACCGTTCATGGAGCTTATAAAGGGGCTTCGTGGGAAAGGCTGTAGCTGATTGTCAGAGCATCTCCAACCCTGGAGAACGGCTGCCAGTCAGTGTAGACAGTACTGAGGCAGATGGACCAATGAGTGTGAGTCTGTGGGAGGCAGCTTCCTGTTCGCGTATGTATGTCACACTCGGGCAAACTGGAACAGGATCGCCTTCTTATGGAGCGCAAACGCTTTTCCTGCCCCGGGAATGCGCCAATCCACCGGAACTTCTTCCACAGTAAATCTGTTGGCCTTTAACGTCCCACTGGGCGGCTCTTCGCTTGCTTTTGGTGCAACAGAATCACGCTGGCACCCTTCTGGAAGCTGGGGCGCTCATCCTGAAGATGGGAGGGGGAATCGTTCCCAAGCCAGGATGCCGCGCATATTTGTGCAGGCTCCAGATAGGCCCCCGGGGGAAACGTGGGCGGAGAACCAACCGCTTTGCAGCAGGCTCAAGCGGCGCTGTTTCACCTGGCCGGTCCACATCCGTTGCCAGCGTTCAAGGGTTTTATGTTGTCCGACGTTCGCCCTATGCAGAGTAGGCCCATTAAAACTGGCGGACTCCACTAACTTGGTTATATTCACTATAATGGGTCTACCCTGAGTGCAACTTGGGCGGCGAAGAAGCTCCCCGCACTTAGAAGAGAAGCATACTGGATGAAAGGCGAGGAAGAATCCTTCTCCTTGCTCTGCTGGATTTCTGCCTGCAAGGGTTTTCAATTCATTGCACCGCGGAGAAGCCGCCACCAGCAGCCTGAGGCGGGGTAGCCTGGGCCCTGGGAGCGGGAAATATTGTACTTGAGACTTGTATATGTGGGACCTGATCCGAAGCTGCTGAATCTCGGGAGCAGCGTGCGCCCTCGGAAGAAGTATAGGAGGAGGGGGGGTACCCACGTGGGCGAAGCTCGGCCTATTAAGAGTTCCTCAGGCTGCTTTCACTTTCCTCTTTTGGCCCCTAGAATTGTATTTTGGGGGGTGGGGTGGAGGGAGGGGAGACATCCAAAGCTCAGAGGGAGAGAAAAAAATCCAGCCCTGCCAGAAGCGAAAATATTGGGATTTATAAGTTTAAGCAGATGTTTGCCACTCCCTCTTCCGAAGAAAACCACACTGAAGTCAAAGGGATTTAAGTGTCCTTTCTGGCACCGTTGCGCTATTCTTCTCTGTGACCAGCATCTACATTTCCGGTGCCCCTAAAATACCACGAAGCTGTAACAAGGGAACGGGGTGAGAAGAAACAATTAAACACACAATTGCCACATTTGCAAAGCTAAGCTGGGCTCCGCCCCCCGTATGGTTTCAGATTGGATGTGAGGAATTGCCTGCATTGCGGGGGGTTGGACTAGATGACCCGTGGAGTCCCAACTCTGAATAGAGACGAGAGCGAGCGTGAGAGCAGTGTATTGGTCTATGGGGTGGGGAATACCTTTCCGTAGGGCCAACCAAAACATAGTTGTGAGCAAGCTTCTGGATCTCACAGAGCTCTTTTGTGAAGAAGTGGCGTGGGGGACTCGGAACTTTGCTCTCCATCATCTTTGGATGGAATAGTTGTTGGTCCTACAGCAACCTTACTCCCCACTGCCAAAAAAAATGATCCAACGCGGCTTCCTTTCATTTCCAGTTTATCCACTTCTAACAAACAACTTCTCTCTATGTTGTGCATTAAGGAACAACATAGGAAGGCCCTGGGTTCACCTCGCCCCCTATACAGTGGTACCTCGGGTTACATAGGCTTCAGGTTAGAGACGCTTCAGGTTACAGACTCCGCTAACCCAGAAATAGTACCTCAGGTTAAGAACTTTGCTTCAGGATGAGAACAGAAATCGTGTGGTGGTGGCGCGGCAGCAGCGGGAGGCTCCATTAGCTAAAGTGGTGCTTAAGGTTAAGAACAGTTTCAGGTTAAGAACGGACCTCCAGAACGAATTAAGTTCTTAACCCGAGATACCACTGTAGTCCACACCAGGCTTCCTCAACCTCGCCCTCCAGATGCTTTGAGACTACAATTCCCATCATCCCTGACCACTGGTCCTGCTAGCTAGGGATCCTGGGAATGGTAGGCCAAAAACATCTGGAGGGCCGAGGTTGAGGAAGCCTAGTCTACACCCTGCTGCGGCTCTCCAAAGCCCCCGATGGTTGCTCTTTCCTACCGTCCCTTTTCCTGCAGGGAGTAGCTCCGTTGGTAGAAAGACTCCATCTCGGGGCCATCGTGGGTTTGAGCCCCACGTCGGTCGAAACCTTCCTGCATTGCAGCGGGAGAATGACCCATTTAGTCCCTTCGAACTCTGCAATTCTATGAAATCTACCCCTGCCCCCTTTAAACCGGAGATTGAACCAGAGCACTCGCTGGCCCACTGAGCTGCGCGTGCTCTCCATGCGCTTCCAGTAGCATTTTTACGACAGCCAGACAAGGGTTGCGCGCACACACGCCACGCGTTTAAAGCGCACAGCTCCCCAAAGGACCATGGGAACTGTAGTTTAAGGGTGCTGTGACTCGAAGCTCTGTGGCGAGTAAACTATAGTTCCCAAGATTTCTCGTGTGTGTGTGTGATGTAATCTGCTTCAGATGTATGGTGCGTAACCAGCCGAGGAGAGCATTTTATGATGCTACCCAAAGTCCCGCTGGTTTTAAGCGCTCGAGATTGCCTCTTCTGACGAATCTTTCCTCTGTTCCTCTTAGCCTGTTCTTAGGGCATTGCCAGCCCAACTAACCAGCCTTACCCTGACAGGCTGGCGACGCTTACCCAAACCATTGTCACAACACAGGCGCTTGGATTTAAACTCATCTCTAGGCCCGCCACTAACGCCACTTCCTTTCCGAGAGAATGGACGGGCTTCAAAGACTGAATGAATTTATTATTTCGGTCACAGACCAGTTCCAGCCCACAAACAATATCAAGGAAGTCATACAACACGGTAGGGATACATTTGAATTTGCAATTAGGTATAATTAGGTACTGCAGGCGCAGTGAGTTTTGTCTCAGACGGGCAGAAAGGTTTTCTCCCCAGTTCCACTGAGACTTGCATTTGCTGCCTAGGTTGTGCGTAACCACCTTCCAAACACCAAGGTGAGGAGCGCAGGTGAAGCTGCCTCGCAGAGTCACGCCAGGAAAAGGCTAGCTGTCCCCTTATCCCAGAACTGCTTAGTATGTTTGACCGGCAGCGGCTCTCCAGCTAGCTGGGCCTTCAAATAAAAGGGGTCCAGCAACCGCGCGCACAGCGTGTGCGCTACACTCGCGGCTCCTTGGTGGACCATCCGCTTTGCAGGCCTCTCCAGGTGGAAGGGAGATCCCGCCGCAGGTCTAAAATCCCGGAGAGCAGCTGTCAGTCGGTGTAGGGATGATGCTGAGCTAGGTGGCCCAATGATCTGCTATGAGGCAGCTCCAGTGCAGCCGCTTCAGCGCTGCTAATCCGTGGGTCGTTAGGGCAGCGCCCAGTAGGGTCAGATGTGTTGGTTTGTTTTCCCACGTACCTCGCCATCCACCGGGTGCAGGATCAGTTAAAACGTTTTTCTCTAACTGGCTCATCACCTGCGCTGTCCTTTCCTTCCCTAATCCAGGAGGATGTTCCCCACCTTCCAGGTGAAGATTTTTGGGATGGACCCTATGGCAGACTACATGCTCTTGATGGACTTTGTACCCGTGGACGACAAGCGATACCGGCAAGTACAAGGGCACCTCTTCTTTCCGCTCATATTCCCGGGGTGGAAGCAAAGATTCTCATTAAGGGAGCCCAAATCGGCGCCCAGCAAACTTTGGAGTCCCTCGCAGCTCTGGGAGACTAGGGAGCGCTTGTTCAGCGCTTTGCACTAAGCGGTTTACAAGTATAAAAAAACCCCCCAAACTCCGCCGACTTTGGAGTGAGCCCCGTTGAATTCAGTTAGGACTCGCTTCTAAATGTATATGGTGGTGAGGATAGTGTTGCAAGGTCATTTGCAACGGTTATGGGGGCAGAGTTGTGGGGCTGGAGTCGCCAGTGGTTCTTCTGGGGTTTGCTAGTGTTCAAGCTGTATGATGTTGTGTTTTCACGTTCTCTTAAAATCAAAGTCTAAGGGACGATTGCAAATATTAGGAACCAATGCAAAACAAAAAAAAAAACAAACAAAAACCTTTTTTAAAAATCCCCAAACCAAGTTCGATATAAGCACTCGTAAATCCCAGATCAGGACAGGTTATTTATTTATCTAATGGATTCTCATTTGTATTGCTTTATTCTCTTATATAAACCAACCCACGAGGGAGCTCAAAAGTTGTAAATTCACAATCTCTCCATGCATCATGTTCTTGAATTCTTTCCCTTCCCTGGAGACGGGAATGTAACTTTTCAGTCGTGCAGGCCGATGCAGGCTTACTCTTCCCAGCTAAAGTGTCCCAAAGCCTATCACAGCCCGGCCCTACCCATCTTTACTCACGAGCAAGTCCCATTTATATTACTTGGGCTTTACTTCCAAGCTAATTCACGCTTATAATTGCAACACTGAAAGCAGAAGTTGAACCCCCCCCACCTTTTGGACTGCCGCTCCGCTCGAGCATATCGTTTCAGCGACGCTGACACGCCTGGGCGCATTCCGACGTGCAAACACTTTCTTGCGTGCCAATGCCGTGGGAATGTGGGGAGCGGTGGCTCAGATGAGGGTTAAGTCGTGCGGGAGGGGAGAGAAGGAAAAGCACTCCCCACGGGATCCCTTGGCTCGGCAGAACCAGCAGCTTTGAACCCTGCCATTCCAACGCGCAGGAAAGCCAAGCCCGGATGGCGATTACATCCCAATTTTACTGCCTCTTTTATCGTGTTTTCGCTCCGAGGCCTCGGCAATTTGTCAGCGATTATCTCCAATTTTGTACTCGGTAAAAGAATCCGCCTCACGGCCATCCTTCCAAACGGGTTCGGTCGGTGGAAGTCGATTTCTGGCTTGCAGGCCCTTAGGAATCGTGGGTGGGATCATCGGGCTGACTGATAACCAACCCACCCCCCTCCGCCCGATCCATCCACACACACACCCCTCACCCGCGAGAATTTAATTGGCCACAATCTGTTGTCTGTTACAACACTCCTCTGCGTGTTTATTCTGTAGGTTCTGCTGCGTTTAGGATCCTGCAGTCGTCCATTGCAATTGCTGAGTGCATCAGTCAGGAAGGAAGCAACAGCCAGGTGAAAGGAAACTGGGTTTAGAGTCTGCGATCCTGTAGGCAGCTACTGAGGAGTAAGCCCCATAGAACGCAGGACTTTGGAGCAGGGCCCCACTTATCAGAATCAATTGTCTCATATTTCAAAGGAAGAAAACCATCATCATTATCATTTTATTATTTATGAATAGAATATATATATATATATATATATATATATATATATATATGGTACATTTCTAGTCGCTCTCCATCTTCAAGCTCTGCACGGTTTAATCCTGGTGTCCCAAAACTAGCACCCTTGTAAGCACCTAGTCTTCTGAGTCAGATAATAATAATAATGATAATAATAATCCGCTTAAAGTCAAGCTAGGCTTCTCAGCAGTTCATAAGAACCAATTACATAAGCAATAAAAAAACCCAAAAACCCATAATTAAAACTCCCAAAATAACAATCCCATTAAAAACACGTCGCCAACATGGTGTCCTGCATATTTTTTGGACTACATTTCCCATCATCTCTGACAACTGGCCATACTGGCTTGGGCTGCTGGGGGCAGGAGTGCAACAACATCTGCAAGGCGCCTACACTGACTACTTGCCATCTAAAGAGGTGTGTCATCATAAGACAATGTCTAAAGTGATCTAAGTGCGCCTACATTGACATTGGCGAGAGCAGTAGAAGGGACATACTGTATAAGAATGTGAAGTGAGGGAAACAGGGGAGATACATTTTAGGCAACAAGAGCCTCTATCTCAGGGGTCAGCAAACTTTTTCAGCAGGGGGCTGGTCCACTGTCCCTCAGACCTTGTGGGGGGCTGAACTATATTGGGGTGCGGAATGAATGAATTCCTATGCCCCACAAATAACCCAGAGATGCATTAAATAAAAGGATACATTCTACTCATGTAAAAACACACTGATCCCTGGAGTGTCCGCGGGCTGGATTTAGAAGGTGTTTGGGTCGGATCCGGCCCCCGGGCTTCAGTTTGCCTACTCATGCTCTATCTGTTCCCCAGTGCCAGGATGCATCCTTCCCCCCCCCTTCCTCTTCCTCTGGGGGAACAGCTCAGTGCTTTGCAGCCAGAAGGTCCCCAGTTCAGTCCCCATTATCTCTAGGTAGGGCTGGGAGAGACTCCCTGTCCATGCCAGTGTGGCATAGTGGCTAGAGTGTTAGACTAGGACCAGGAGGTAAAGGGACCCCTGACCATTAGGTCCAGTTATGGCCGACTCTGGGGTTGCGGCGCTCATCTCGCTTTATTGGCCGAGGGAGCCGGTATACAGCTTCCAGGTTATGACTAAGCCGCTTCTGGTGAATCAGAGCAGCGCACGGAAACGCCATTTACCTTCCCGCCGGAGTGGTACCTATTTATCTACTTGCACTTTTGGGTGTGCTTTCGAACTGCTAGGTTGTCAGGAGCAGGGACTGAGCAATGGGAGCTCACCCAGTTGCGGGGATTCGAACCACCGACCTTCTGATCGGCAAGTCCTAGGCTCTGTGGTTTAACCTACAGTGCCACCCGTTTGGTTATGAAGCCGACTGGGTAATCTCTGCCTCTCAGCCTAACCTACCTCACAGGGCTGTTGTGAAGATTAAGGAAGGAGGGATATAACCACATTGGAGGAAAATAAAAAGACAAACAATAGGAGAACCACTGGCAAGACTGATGTTCTGACTCAATATAAGCCAGCTTCCTATATTCCCCACCTTCACATCCATCCTCCCCCTGTTATAGGCTTTGACTCCCCCCCCCCATACCTAGGGTTTTCAAAGACCCAGTGAAAGGAGCATTTATGCGTTTTGCTCCAGGTCCGAGGCGCCTGGCAGAAAAACAAAAAAACCTGCTCCTATGAAATCCCGATGCCAAAGATGTAAATATTTAGACAGATCTCCAGCTTCCCAGGGCATTTCAGAAATGTTTGCTTGTCAAAGGCAACGGGATATAGAACATCTAATTGAGGATATCTCTCTTTTTCTCCCTTTCTCCCCCCCCTTCCCCTCCATTTTTTTGGCAAGTGATGGTTCTGCTCAACTCTGAGGCGAGAAGATTCTCCCTCTGAGCCAAAGCAGACTTTTAAATAAACAATCACAAAAAGAGAATGGCACTCTCTTGGCACTCTCTTGAATCAATGTGGACTTTGGGGAAGAAAAGAAAAAAACACTGAAAGAACAGATCAGTGGCAGGTTTTGCTGGAAACCTGCTTTGAGACTGCACTGATTTGAGAGAAGTTTCCACTGAACTCAGTGGGCCTTACCTCTGAGCAGACATGCATAGGTGTCAACATATTTAGCTGTCCTGACGACATTTAAACCAATTACTGTTTCAGCATGCTTCTCTCTTGATTCGGGCGAGGCATGCCAAATGATTCTCTCTCTTTTCTTAATAGAAAGATCACCTTTGCTAAGATGGGTCGGGGCTGATTTCAGCGTTAGACAGACATTTTCGAGACAGAATGCCTGTAAATATCAGCTGCAGGGAATCATAAGTAGAGAGTTCCTGGGACATTCAGTTCCTCTTTGCATTTGGTTCTCCAATGTAAGGACAGGGTGCCGGACAACATGGGCCTTTGGCCTGTCCTAGCAGGGCTGTTGTTATATTCGTACCATATCTCCATTGGGCCCTACTGACTCAGTGGCCTAGGAAGGACATGGGTGGCGCTGTGGGTTAAACCACAGAGCCTAGGACTTGCTGATCAGAAGGTCGGTGGTTCGAATCCCCACGACGGGGTGAGCTCCCGTTGCTTGGTCCCAACTAGCAGTTCGAAAGCACGTCACAGTGCAAGTAGATAAATAGGTACCACTGTGGCGGGAAGGTAAACGGCGTTTCCGTGCGCTGCTCTGGTTCGCCAGAAGCGGCTTAGTCATGCTGGCCACATGACCCAGAAGATATACACCGGCTCCCTCAGCCAATAAAGCAAGATGAGCGCCGTAACCCCAGAGTCGGCCACGACTGGACCTCTAATGGTCAGGGGTCCCTTTACCTTTACCTAGCAGGGCTGTTGTTATATTCCTACCATATCTCCATTGGGCCCTAATGACTCAGTGGCCTAGGTGTCCAGAGATCCCTTTAGCTTGAACCAGCAGGACTCTTCTAATGTTCTTTACTTCCTAAGCATCTGATCAGCTGTTCCCACCAACTTACAGACAGCATAGTAAAATATTACAGCTTCTTTGCAAGCTAGCGGTTGAGAAGCTACAAGAGCAGAAAGTGAAGTTGTTCCCATCACACAGAAGGAAAAGCAAAGCCTGACGCTTCACACACCCACATGTTAAAGTTCAGAAATGAAAGGCCCTTTCTGGAAGACATCCACTCTGACTTTGGAGCTCTTTTCTCTCATCCCAGATGTCCATGCACTGCTTTTGTTTACTCTGTGGTAAAAGGAACTCTCTGCCCATGGTCAGCGGCACCCTCTAGTTACTGTCATTTTGCATCTTTCAAGGCGACGTGCTGGCAATGAGAACAATTTTTTTGGCTGAGCCGTAGCTCAGATGCCGCCCGGCCTCTGGCTGTGGTAGGTCTCTTTGTCTCGCTTCCAAGTTCCTTTGCCAAGGGCTCCCTAGATTAAAGCTACAGCCCTATACAGATGCAATACTTGACTGTCCCACAATTACCACATATTTGCTTAGTTTCCTTGTGGGGTAGGCAGAGCAGTCCAAGTTACCACTGCTGCCGCCAGAGCTCGGAAACATGGGAGAGGGATCTCCATGTCTACTGCCCAGCCACAGACCGGGCCTGATCTGTGTGCTAGTTCTGGGTTGGTGCAGCGATTACTCTTGCATGGAGCCCAGTACTGGCTGGCACTGTCTGGGACACCAGCTTGGGATCTGGTGGATCTTGGGGCCATCTCAGTCCTGTCCCTGTCCCTGTCCCTGTCCCTGTCCCTGTCCCTGTCCCTGTCCCTGTCCCTGTCCCTGTCCCTGTCCCTGTCCCTGTCCCTGTCCCTGCCCCTGCCCCTGCCCCTGCCCCTGCCCCTGCCCCTGCCCCTGTCCCTGTCCCTGCCCCTGCCCCTGCCCCTGTCCCTGCCCCTGCCCCTGCCCCTGCCCCTGCCCCTGCCCCTGCCCCTGCCCCTGCCCCTGCCCCTGCCCCTGTCCCTGTCCCTGCCCCTGCCCCTGCCCCTGTCCCTGTCCCTGCCAACAGAGCGCCCCATTTTGGGGCTTTCAGCTCTGGATGGGATGGTGTTCCTTCTGCCTATTACTGTTGAAATCAAATATGCCTACAAAGCTGGTATTTTGTCACCTGCTCAAAATTTGTATGTTTCACCAAGTGCTTCGTCAGTGCTGACCATTTGTTCTGGATTTTACGATTTTATAATTTCTTTCTATTTATTTATAATTTAATACATTTATTTTGCTTTAAACAAATACAGATAAACAACCAAAATTACAAAAGAAAAATCTATAATAATAATAATGGAAAAAGCTAAAAAACTACAAAAAATATCAGAGTACATGGCATAGAACATAAGCCATTATGGGAAAGAAAAAAGAAAAAGGAAAGAAGGAGGGGGGAAGGGGGGGGGAGAGGAAAATGAGCCAAAACACAAGAAGGCTCGTCTATTGTACACTTCCGTCAAGGTCACAACAGATCATTATTCTTATCAATTCTCACTAGCTGCATTCCATACCGCATCTTGCTTTCAGGGAACATTTCCCTATTTTATAATTTCTTGTACACCACCACCATTTTATATATATAATGGCAATGGACAATGGACATATATATATGTAGGTAGATAGATAGATAGATAGATAGATAGATCAGCAGCTTATAAACGCTATCATAAATGAAAGCTCACTACAGTGGATGTGCCCTTTGCCCAAATGCAGTACTTAGTTATTACCTTGAAGTCCTGCTTGTCCCCCACAAGGCTCAAGGCAGTGCGTGTGCTTTTCCTCCCTGCTCTTCATCTTACCCTCACAACAACCCTTTGAGGTAGGCTACATTGAAAGAGAGAGAGAGGCTCAAGGTTACCCAGGGAGCTTCATGGCAGAGTGGGGACTTGAACCAGGGTCTTGCCTAGTAGGGTCTAACACCATTACACCACACTGCCTCACTTTCTAATCATACTGTTAAAAATGGCACACTATTGTTTTGCTAATTAAAAACACCTAAAATTTTTTGAAGTCCATTGAGACAGGGTGATGCTGATTTCGACAGAGTAAATAAACAACCCGTTCTTTAAATTGGTTGTTTATTTAACCTATCTAAAGATCAGGATGCTTATTTAATGTATCAAAATCAATGTCTTTACAAGTGTTGAATTTGCTGTTGGCAACGTAGATTCACAAATGTAAACTGGCTTTTCTCCCCATACAGATATGCATTTCACAGTTCCTCCTGGCTGGTGGCTGGCAAGGCAGACCCTGCAACTCCGGGGAGAGTCCATTATCACCCAGATTCCCCGGCTAGGGGAGCCCAGTGGATGAAACAGATTGTCTCCTTTGATAAACTCAAGCTCACTAACAATTTATTGGATGACAATGGACATGTAAGTGTTGTCTTGGGGAGGGCGGAAGCTAACTGGGGAACATGGAACAATATAATAATGGAATGAGTCTTGGGTGTGGGATGGTTCTTGCAGTTGGGTGCTGAGGGGTGCTCTGTATCTGGCACATATCCTGCCAGTACAAGGGGATCTGCTGCAGCTGCCTATAAGGCCACTGAGCCAATTTTAAGGTTCTGCTCCTTGCATAAAGGTAAAGGTAAAGGGTCTCCTGACCATTAGGTCCAGTCGTGACCGACTCTGGGGTTGCAACTCTCATTTCGCTTTATTGGCCAAGGGAGCCGGTGTACAGCTTCCAGGTCATATGGCCAGCATGACTAAGCCGCTTCTGGCGAACCAGAGCAGCGCATGGAAACGCTGTTTACCTTCCCACAGGAGCGGTACCTATTTATCTACTTGCACTTTGACGTGCTTTTGAACTGCTAGGTTGGCAGGAGCAGGGACTGAGCAATGGGAGCTCACCCCGTTGTGGGGATTCGAACCGCCGACCTTCTGATTGACAAGTCCTAGGCTCTGTGGTTTAACCCACAGCGCCACCTGCATCCCTACTCCTTGCATACAGAGCCCTAAATGACTCTGGACCAGGAACCCCTCCCCCAACACATTTTACCTTCTGCTTTCCAGCAAGGGCACTACAATCAGCTAATAGAACCCAGTTGCTTATCAGCTCATGGTAACACAGAGGTGGGCTTTTCTACTGCTGACACCAGTGTTGTAGAAACCCCTCCCTGATGAAATATGAGAAGCCCCATCAGCATTGGCATTCTGCTGGCCCCTAGAGACACAGCAGCTTCACAAGTCTCTCGCTGAACTGAACTTCTGATTTTTTTTTTTACACTGTTTGCTTTTTAAAATAAACAAAACACACCATTGCCATGCTTTTTAAACTGTTTGTTTTGTTGCATATTTTACTTGAAGACATTTTGGTGCCCAAACAGGTTGCCTTATTTAATTTGCATGAGAACAACTTGCAACCCTGAATGTATTTATTTGAGAGTCCAGGCCCTCCGAAATTACAGCAGGCAGAAGCATGGTTCAAAGTGTCCTGGACTTCAGAATGCATAACTTTTTGATGGGTTGCTTCCTTCTTTAGTGGCACCCCATCAAAAAAACTAAGCTAGAAGAGATTGCACACCCTCCAAGCCAGATTAATAAAACATTTCAGTCAAAATCATTGGGATTTACTGACTCAAATAAAGAGGCTGTGTGGTCAAAAGGCCTGGTGAGAGAGAGAGAGTTTAGCTAGCACGGGTATGTAGTACCTATAGTCCAATCACTGCTTCTCAGCCTAGCTTACCTCACAGGGTTGTTGTGGAAGTTAAATGAGGAGGTGGAGAATCATGGGTGCCACCTGGAGCTCCTTGGAAAAAATGTGGAATATTGGCCTGGCATCTGTTGACACAATGAACAAATGATGTTTAGGTAGCCTGGTTCCCAATTGTATAGCGCTTTGTACACCAGCATCATCACCTTGAACTTAACCCAGTAGCTAACTGGCAGCCAGGACAGTTTTCTCAGCAGTGGCATTGATATTCTGCTCCAGATTTCTTTTTTTCATTTTTTTTTTTTGGGGGGGGGAGACGACAGTGATTTCATTAATAAATCCACCCAAATGATTTACATTGCACACCAGTAGGCCTTGTCGAGTCCTCCTGCAGTCCAGATGTCTCCTCAAAGTTAGGGGTGCACAGATTGACCCCCTCACCCCCAGTCTGCCCCCTCTGTGACGTGGTATACTTCAGCTAGGTAATTTGAAACTCTGTATTAATGGTCTTATTGGGGCAGGGTATGGACTTTTCAGATGGGAATGTCAATTGCTTCACATACTCCAAAAATGGTAAGAAGCCAACTTTGGCACCGCAGTCAGTTTCCTGCGTGGGACCCTTCTTTGCCTCTCTGCGTTCCATCTTGGTGTCGTAGAATGACTCAGTTATGATCTCCCTTGCTCGTTTTATCATCCAGATCATTTTGAACTCCATGCACAGATACCAGCCCCGCTTCCACGTGGTCTACGTGGATCCTAGGAAAGACAGCGAGAAATACGCGGAAGAGAACTATAAGACTTTTGTCTTCGAGGAGACCCGCTTCACCGCAGTGACCGCCTACCAGAACCATCGGGTGAGTATCTGGAGTTCATTATTGAGACACAAACCTTCCGTCCGGTACTTCATTTATCAGCAAAAGAAAGAAAGAAAAGAAAAAGCACCTTTCCCAACCTTCTCTTCGAGCCACATGATGGATGGAGAGACGGAAAAGAGAAGGCAGGAGAGAGAGAGAGAGAGAGAGAGAGAGAGAGAGAGAGAGAGACATTGTTAAAAGCAGTCAATCAACTGATATTGGTGTGTTTTTTTTAAAAAAAACCACCAGCCACAAAACAACTATCCATAAAGTGCTTTAAGGTGACGTGTCCCCAGTTAAATCAGCTCAGATGTGATGATACTACGCAGATGGGATCAAACTGGTTGAGATGCAAAAATTGCTTGCAGACTCCTTCAGAAGAAATGTATGAAATGAATTGCATAAGTTGGGTTCCAAAACCAATCTCCCCCCTCCCCAAAAAACGCCCAAGGAGGCAAACCTCCCAAAAAACCAAAAATTCCAAGGGAACCCTAGAGAGAGGAAATGACTGTCGAACCACAGCATAAGTATTCCTTGAGAAAGACATACAGTGGTACCTCGGGTTACATACGCTTCAGGTTACAGATGCTTCAGGTTACAGACTCCACTAACCCAGAAATAGTGCTTCAGGTTAATAACTTTGCTTCAGGATGAGAACAGAAATCGTGCTCCGGCGGCGCGGCGGCAGCAGGAGGCCCCATTAGCTAAAGCGGTTCCTCAGGTTAAGAACAGTTTCAGGTTAAGTACGGACCTCTGGAACGAATTAAGTACTTAACCCGAGGTACCACTGTATTCAGAAGGAGGAACAGGGGCAGCTATGCTACAAATAAGCCCTATGACAGGAGTTAAAAGGGGTTGGTTTCCCTCCCCCCCCCTTTATTTTGTAGAACTAGGGCATTGCAGGAGGAATATTTGGGATGAATCAGCAAAAGGGCCCCCACCCTTCTATCCAACAGCAGGGTCCTGTGAATGGAATTTCCTCATGCGTCGTCTGGATCCAACCCACAGTATATAAACTAATTGGAAATTGTTGTTCTTCTTGTTGTTGTTGTTATATTTTATTTTGTCATCTGCCCTTCACTCGGGTCCCAGGGCTGGTTACAACAATTTAAAAGGCAACAATTTAAAAAAATTTCAATTCAACACATTCGCAAAAATAGGGTGGATCCTTTTAAAAAAAGGCATCTCAGGTATCAAAGGCCGAGGAAAAGAGGCGATCTGCAGATTAGCAATGTGGATTAAAAGCAAAATGTATATTCCCACTCACTTCAAAGGCAGTAGTGTTTTTGACATAGATCTTGTTGAAGTGACTCACTAAGCAGTAGTTATGAAAATATGGCCCTAAATAGATTTGTGAAGCAAAAGTGGCTGGTTTAGCACACCTGGAACATTTACCCCCCCCCCCCTTTGGCTTGATCCTAAAGCAAATTAAGACGAGAAAGTCCAAATCTAAAATATTGCAGTGGTAAAACTACAATTCGTAAAGCTTAAAACAGCACTTGTTTGCTCCGGATCATGGAAAGATGCAGCTAAATCCCTAAAACCATAATTTGTTCACAAAACAGATTAAAGTCCTAAAGCAAAACGTTCCAGCTTCTTCAGCTGCTCTGATGGCTTTAAGACTTTGATATCTCTGTTTTTTTAGTCACTGCTAATATAGCTATGGATGCATATTTGTCTTACATGTTTCACGTATGTGTCATGCTCCCTAGATAATCCCATGGCTTTGAATGGAGGTCATTGGAAAATATGGCAACTGTGAATTGCTGGATTTTAGTTTAGAAGCACACCAGTCCAACTTAGCAGTGATTTAATAAGAACAGCCGTTAATAACTTCCACCCACAAACCAGTAACAACACAGCGCTTGGACCCAACCAGTTCAGACATCTCCCCAGCGCGCTCGCTTAGATGTTGTTTCTGTTGCACACACTGAAAATATTTCTAGTTACAGGTAGGTAGCCGTGTTGGTCTTCCGTAGTCGAAACAAAATACCAAAATTCTTTCGAGTAGCACCTTAGAGACCAACTAAGTTTGTTATTGGTGTGCATGCTCATACCAATAACAAACTTAGTTGGTCTCTAAGGTGCCACTGGAAGGAACTGTAAATATTGTTAGGATCAGTGATAACCTCTCTTAAACACAAATCAAGCAAGATTGTTTTCTGCTGTTCCGGAGGGTAGGACCTGAACCAATAAATTCAAATGGCAAGAGATTGTGACTAAACATTAGGAATAACTTTCTGACGGTAAGAGCTGTTTGGCAGTGGAACTGATGGCCTCGAAAGGTTGTGGACTCTCCTTCACAAAAGGTTGGATGGCCATCTGCCAGGGATCCTTTAGCTGTGATTCCTGCGTTGCAGGGGGGTGGGGTGGACTAGATGCCCCTGGGGTGCCTTCCAAAATAGGAATACTTTATAGTCCCACCACCAACTCCAAGCTAATTGCACAGACTGTGAGTTGTACCCAACTGTCCTCAGATTAGACTCATGAAAATCAATGGATATAAGTTGGCCATAGCCATGCCTATTATTTGCAATAGGTCTACTCTGAGTAGGATTAGCACTAGATAAGACCCCAGGTCTCTTTCTTGACATTACAGCTCCTGAGTTCATAATCTTAAAACCACCACAACAGGAAACAGCTTATACCACTGAGTTTAATAAAACTAGACTGTAAAGAAACTTGAATTTGGGTTTATCAAAGTACTACTGTTGAGTCTTTCTACCTATGAGACTATGGGACGCGGGTGGCGCTGTGGGTTAAACCACAGAGCCTAGGACTTGCCGATCAGAAGGTGGGCAGTTCGAATCCCCACGACAGGGTGAGCTCCCGTTGCTCAGCCCCTCTCCTGCCAACCTAGCAGTTCGAAAGCCCGTCAAAGTGCAAGTAGATAAATAGGTACCGCTCTGGCAGGAAGGTAAACGGTGTTTTCGTGCACTGCTCTGGTTCGCCAGAAGCGGCTTAGTCATGCTGGCCACATGACCCAGAAGCTGTCTGTGGACAAACAGCGGCTCCCTCGGCCAATAAAGCAAGATGAGCACCACAACCCCAGAGTCGGTCACAACTGGACCTAATGGTCAGGGGTCCCTTTACCTTTACTACCTATGAGACTGTGTACAGAAAGATGAGGAGCAACTTCATAATGCCCTAATTCACAGTGTCCCCTTGCAGCGAGGGGAACCATAATAAATGAGAACAGGTTTGAAACTGGATTGTGTTTGCAGTGCAGACAAGCCCATCACCGGAGCTACTGAGAGAAGGATCAGTAATGGACTGTGAGAGCCAGTCCATTGCTTTTTGTTCCACTCAACTCTTTCTACAGGGCTGACAAAGTCTTCTGGCTGAATAATCTGCATTCAGCTTTTTGAGTCTCAAAGCAAGTTGCGTAGACTGCCTAGGGAGTTGCCCTCCTCCTCCTCTTTCTGCTGCAGCAGTTCATCTGCTAAGCCCGTCCCTTGGTTTCTGAAGGAATTTGATCACCCTGGGAGGCCTTGAAGTATTATCTCCCCCCCCCCAAGAAGCTGGCAAGGGTTCCATGTTTTGCCTTAAAGAAAACCTCCCACAAAAATGTCCTGAACATCAGTGAGACATCACAGCTTGTATAAACTTAAGCCTCAAGCACTGTCTGAGGTTCTGCAGGAAACGCACCAGCAAGGTGGTACAAATGCAGTACATAAAAATTGGTAAGCTGAAAAACTCCTCTTGGGGGAGGTCTCTGTTTTATCTGGACCTGCTCTGCTGAACCATAGAACTCAATATAGCATAAAACATGAGTTGCCTTTCTGAAGTACAGACTAGAATATGGATTCTGGCGTTTCTTGTGTGAGAGATTTGTTTTTTATATAAATACCCACTTCCTTGCCAAAATAATTATTGATAAGGGTCCATAAGCCGTTGGTTTAACTGATAATCAGCCAATGAACACATTAACCGCCCCGTAGGTACCTTGAATCTGAGAATCCATTTTAAATGGCCATCCCATTCCAACCATTAATGGATTAGCTGCCTGTATTGCTTAGTTAGGAGGAGAAACTCAAGCTTCACCCATTTTCCCTATATGGAAGCGTTTTCTTTGTAAAGAAATCAGGATGTGTAAAACAGTATCAAGACAGTTGGGCTGAATATCTACTCTTTGTCACTGCAGCATCACACAAGGTTACAACTGATGACACACAGTGTCACCGTGAATCCTGCACATCAACACTTTGCTGACAGTCCTAAAGCATGCTTGCCTGGGAGCAAGCCCTACTGAACACAGTGGGACTTACTTCTGAGAGAACATTCACAGGATTGCTTTGTTGTGCTGCAATCCCATACGTATGAACCCACAGAACTCGATGGGACTTACTTCTGAGCAGGCGTGTGCAGGACTACACAGCTGGAAGTCCCTCTGAATCCGTGGGTCCAATCTGATCTGCAAATGTGACAATTTGCCTATGTGTGTGTGTGTGTAAACCTGTATTGCTGCTGATAGTCTTTTTGTTTATGATATGTCTTTTTGTTTATGAGAGGTTCCACAATTGCTGTTCTGACAACCTCTGAAAATAACCTTCATGGCAGCCAAGTGCGGTGCCTTTAAGAGACTTCTCTGCCCCCCACCTCCCGACTGGCATTTATCTGATGGCTTGGGACAGCTGCTCCTTCTCTTCTGCTTTCTATCAGTTTGACCTCTAAGGCTGGAACTGTCACTGAGGGGCTTAAAGTTTGTTTTTCAACCCATTCCGGAAACTTACAATCACATACTTTATCCTTGGATTCGCTTAAATATGGGGGGGTGGGGGGGTGGAAGGGGGTGGGGAGAGAGAATGCCCTGTCTTTCTCCCTGGTGAATGAAACAAATACATGATTGCTCTTGTGGTGATGGGATGGTTTGGCAGAGGAGGGAGGTCGGGGGAGGCATATGAAGTGACGTCTTCTTTCAAGTTTATTTGCATTTCAGACAGATCAATGTATGTTGGGGGGTGGGGGTGGGTCTGCCTTTCCCTGGTGCCCCAAATTAGCGTTAGCACAGAATACAATTTTGCATTTGGGAGCAGCCATGTGGTTGAACTTCCAAGGCATAGAGGGAGAGAGAGAAATTCTCCTGTAACAATTTTCGAAACATCCCTGGTGCCACGACCAAAAAGGGAACCCAGTATTAGGAATGGGGGAGAAATGTGATTCGGTTCACATTCAAAAGCTAACTTAATTATGACACACACACGAAAGAAAAATGAATCACGTACGTATAGCTCAGAAGAATATATTACAATAAGAAAACAAGGATTTATTGCAACACATGACAGAATCTGATTCCCTCGCATTATTTCAATCTGTGTCTGTATGATATTCCATATTTCTGCTGCGGTTGTTCTTCCTTCCTTCCTTCCTTCCTTCCTTCCTTCCTTCCTTCCTCTTCTTCTTCTACCTCATGTCATATTCTTTTTTTAAAAAAAAACACCCAACTCGTTTTTTCTGGTGACCCTGCCTTGCTGGTGCCCATATCACATGCATAGACTGCTTATTGGGTAATCCAGCACCGTACATTCCCCTCCCAATCCTGGACAGACAGACAGACGGACACACACACACACACACACACACACACACACCACAGACATGCTGTTCTTGGTGTGCTGTACATCTCTAGGCTGCAACAATACAGCCATAGCTAAAAGTGTTTAAATCCCATTAGTTGGAGCAAGATGCATATGTGCTCAGCTCTCTGGCATGAAACCCAATGTGGATTTCAAGTGCTTAATGTGCCCTGGTCATACCAGACTGGGGTGGATCCTATTCAGTGTTCTCTCATAAAAGGTACAAAAATCTTTTATTTAGGAATGAAGAAGGGAAACCATGCTATGATCAAAATGTGCTCAGAATAAAGGGAGCTGCAAATAAATGAACCCTATGTACTTTCTGAGTGTTAGTTCTTTGAGCGGGTCTTGTGCCCAGCATTCAGCCAGTTTCACTGAGGGAGCTGACAGTGGCTCATAAATAGCTTTGCATACAGAAGTTCCCTGGGTCAATTCCTTGCATATTCAGTGTAAAACAGAAGTGGGAAACCCATGATCCTACTGAGGATGCTGGTATGGACTACACCTCCCATCATCCCTGATCATTGACCATGCTAGATTGGGCTGATGGAAACTGGAGTCCAACATGTTCCTCATCCCTGGCTTTATGGTGTGGCATGCTTTGGAACAATTGATATAGGATAAAACAGAGCAACTTGCCCTCTCAAGGGCCTGGGGATTCCACCCTCTTGGTTAGTATGACATTGTTGTTCCTTAATTGCTCTTGACTTCTTTCCTTTCCTTGAACCTCTCTCTTCAGATAACCCAGCTCAAGATTGCCAGCAACCCTTTTGCAAAAGGATTCCGGGACTGTGATCCAGAAGACTGGTAAGGATGTTTTTCTTCCCTTCCTCTGCTAAGGTCCTGGTTCATCCTAGGTTTGGATTCAAACATGTCCCTGGTGTAGAGAGCAAGGGAAGATGGAGCTGGAGTCCATTTGGAGCGCTACCTCAACTTCAAGGGAAATCGGGGGTGCCGAGATTTGGGAAGCCTTATTTAGATTGTGTCTTGGAGAATTGGGTTGGTTGCTTGGCTGGCTGGCTGGCTGGACTGATTATCCACATAACATCTTGCTGTGTGTATTCATTATTCAGAGCCCATTATTCCTTTGAAAAGTCTAAACTCTGTCCACTCTTTTCCCACATTAGGCCCAGGAATCACCGGCCCGGAGCCCTGCCTCTCATGAGTGCTTTTGCCAGATCTAGAAATCCAGTATCTTCCCCTGTGCACCAGAATGGGACCGAGAAAGGTGAGTCTTTGTCACAATGGTAGAAAACCTCCTGCATTCAGGGCAGCTGTGGCTTGTTATGGTAGATTTAAAAACTCAACCTAAGAACAGAGAAAGTCCATAGCTCAGTAGTAGGCTGACAGCTTTGTATGCAGAAGGTCCAACCAGGTAGATCTGGGAATATCCCTGGCCTGAAATCCCAATGGCCTACTGCAGGTTCATGTAGACAGTACTGAGCTAGGTGGACCAATGTTCTGATAGCAAACAGTTTCCCATGTTCCTCCTAATGTAAGAGCAGCCCCTGCTTGGAATAGCCCCCCATTTAGTTATTGCAGTGGCTAAACAGATGCACCATGGGAAGCCAGCAAGCGGGAAATGAGTACAGTAGCCTTCTCCTTGCTTTTGAATGATTCCCAGCAACCGGTATTCATAGAAGAGGCCGAGATTATCAATTGCTACTAGCCATGGCGGATATACACATCGCTGCCTCCAAGTATACTAGCCACTGGGGAACAACTGCAGGAGAGGGTGAATGCCCTCATGTTCTGACTGTGGGGTTCTTGGGTGAATCTGGCTGGCTCACTGAGAAAGAAAAAAAAGACTGGACTAGACAGACCTTTAGTCTGAATGCAGCAAGGCTTTGGACAAATTCCAGTGGAATGGTCATGATAAGATGCAGTCCCAGGACATCTGGGAGAACATCCCAGGAGCCATAGAGGTTGGATGGTCATGGATGCTTTAGCTGAGATTCCTGCCTTGCAGAAGGTTGGATGAGATGAACCTCAGGGTCCCGGCCAACTCTACAGTTCTATGATTCTATATCAGGTTCTCTCTCCAGCACCATGCAAGGTTAGGCCAAGGAAATTTGTTGCCTGATGTGAAGGACAATATCAAACCCACCTCCCCAATTCCACTTTATAGACTGAAAGCTGAATCTTTAATGCAGGCAACAGGACATTGTCTACTGCAAGAGAAGGCAGCACGTTAACTTAGCAGGTGCAGGACTTGCCATGCTTGGCACACACAACAGTGTCCTCCAACACCTCCTCACTGCTCCCTGACCCCTGGCATCTGCTCCCTGAAGCATCCACCTCACAGGAAGCTGCCTTATAATGAGCCAAACCATTGGTCCATCGAGCTCAGAATTACTACACTGCCTGGCAGTGGGTCTCTCCCAGCCCTACCTGGAGATGCCATGGATTGAGTCTGGGACAGGTCAGACTATTTGTTCATCTAGCCCTAGACTGTCTGCTCTCACTGGCAGTGGCTCTTTGGGGTTTCAGGCATAGAGATCTTTCCCATCATTTGCTACCTGAGATCCTTTTTTAACTGGGACCGTCTGCAAGCAAAGTGCCTGCTCCATCCAGGGGCGGACTAAGGCATCGTGACACCCGGGGCAGGGCGTCGCTACATAGGGCATATGTGCGGCGTTGCTACATATGACGCACGCGGTGTACGTAGCGCCGTAGCACATGTGCTGTACTTAGCGGTTTGCCGGTGGCACCGCTCCAGCACCATATGGATGGTGCCGGGATCCTCTGCTCACAGCTGCAGCTGCAAACGGAGGATTCTCCACATAGGCGGTGGCGCGATGGATGCTCGCGCCACCATAGGGTGCCTTCTTGAACGTCAGCAATGTCTAGGCAACACGATGACCATGTACATACGCAATAGACAATCTTTATAGAATTCCTTCAAACCACAACAAGTACAAAATGAAATCTTTAGTCTCAAAGTCTTTTAAAATCTTTAAATGAAGCGAGGTACCAGGCTTTGTACGATGAAAGACAAGCTGTGAATTCTACGAAACAGTAGTCAATACCCGGAATCACTGTTCAGTGTTGGACATCATATTTGCTGAATACACAAAGCTTCACAGCTTGTCTCTCATCGTACAAAGTCTGGTACCTCGCTTCATTTAAAGATTTTCAGAGACTTTGAGACTAAAGATTTCATTTTGTACTTGTTGTGGTTTGAAGGAATTCTATAAAGATTGTCTATAGTGTATGCACATGGTCATTGTGTTGCCTAGACATTGCTGACCCCTGCAGACATGGCACCCGGAGCACACCGCCCTACCCCCCACTCCCATTGCGACGCCACTGGCTCCATCACTGAGCTTTGGCCCTTCCCCAGATTCCCAACTGCCCACAGCAGAGGCAAATGTGCGCCCCTACCTGGAGAGGCTGGGGATTAAATGTGGGACCTTCTGCAGGCAAAGCATATGCTCTTCCTCTGAGCTGTGACCCTTCTCCCCATAGAAAAAGAGGATATCTCACTCTTCCTAATGGTAGGGCCAATAATGGGTAAATGTGGGAAGAATCTTTCAAGCGCCACAAGTCACTTCGTTGGAACAAGGGACGGCCGTAGTAAGAGTTAGGGATTCCACCCTCCACACGAAGCTCTAAGTGTGCGCTTGGCTTTAAGTGGTGTGATGCAAAGGAGCCTTAAATTAAATGTGATTAACAGCCAGACCCGCTGACTAGTCGAGGCACAGTGCCTGGAGATTTGCCAGTCTGGTTTATAGTCTTACAAGAAAAACATCTTGCTCACAAAAGAGAAAGCGTCTGAGTTACTAGCAGAGCTTCAGCGGGAGGAAGCTTCTACTTCTTTATTTCCCTTCTGCTGGCTGATCTGGTTATTCTTCTGGAGTTTTGCTGCTAATGCCCACGGCTGCAGAAACCACCCCAAGCACTTACTTGCTCAGGTGGCAAACTTCACAATAGGCTGTTTATCCTATTTAAGCAAGTGGGGCTCACTGCCTCTTCCTCAATCCAGTTGTTTCTATCCAGTGGCCTCAATGCACCTGAGAAAAACAGGTTTCCACAAGCAAAGCTTTCTGTATTAGGTGCACAGAATTCTTCTGCTCTGCAGGGATGAGAGACCACTATCAAAAAATGCTGGAAAGGGGAACCAGGCTCTCGAGCAGGAGGTGAATGAATCTGGATCACACCCTCCCTCCACCTGCCTTCTGGAGTCCCATTCCAAATCGCCCTCCCTCACTCCAGCCTCTGCGATTTACGCTTTAAAAGCCAGCCACAGAGTTGCCAATTGCATGGCGGGCCTCGTGCATTTAGTTCAAGCCTTTGGGGAGAACGACTCAAAGACCTGCTGAATTGCAATTTAAAGGGCGAGGTCTGGGAGGGCACCCGAACACATAACCCATACTGCCCCGGGATTCTAGTGGTTGATATATTGTCCCTGTGTGCCTGAGCAAAACATTTCAGAGTTCCCTTTAAGAACAGAACTATGGAATGCCCTGCAAACAGAGACTCTGCAGGCACCTTCAACCTTCAAATGCCTGCAAAAAACTTTTTTGCTATTCCACCAGGCTTATGCAGACAATTAAGAGCACATCTTAATTCCATGATAGTTAGCTGAATGATAGTTGGTCTCTAATTTTAAATTTGTTGTGCGTTTTCATTATACAGTGGTACCTCAGGTTACATACGCTTCAGGTTACATATGCTTCAGGTTACAGACTCTGCTAACCCAGAAATAGTACCTCGGGTTAAGAACTTTGCTTCAGGATGAGAACAGAAATTGTGCAGCAGCAGCACGGCAGCAGCAGGAGGCCCCATTAACTAAAGTGGTGCTTCAGGTTAAGAACAGTTTCAGGTTAAGAACAGACCTCTGGAATGAATTAAGTAATTAACCCGAGGTACCACTGTACATAGATATTTTTGTAAACCACTTTGATGTTTTCTTATGATATAACAAACAAATAAATAAATATTCCCTGGATGTCAATGATCCTCTCAATTTTAGACAGAGTCCAGAGGGTGGGGAATTGTGGTTTATAAAATATTTATATCCGGTATGATGAATACTTTAATCTGGAGCCAGTCGCGACTGTGTTATTTGCACCGTGTAAGGCCTTAACAGGGCAATACAAGGAACGGCAGTTCAGAAGTCTGGTATTTTCATTTACCTGGGGGCAAGTCCCATTGAACCTGATAAAGCTTACTTCTGAGTAGGCATGTACAGGATACAGTGCAACTATCTGAATTTGGGTGGATTTGATTTTGGCTATTAATTAGTATTTTTTTTAAAAAAAATGCATAGAACAAATTTGTTGGTTTGATATTATTATTTATTAGATGCATGTAACCACCCATTGTTAAATGTTCCCTGCGTAGTTGACAAACAAAATGTCAACAGTTTTATGTAAAGGATTAGTGCAATGCCATCATTATTTTCATAAACCTACAATGATGCCCGAAGAAACAATTGTTAATTCAAAAACGAGAATCTGAAGTTTGATTGAACCAAATCACATATTTTAACGACATGTCATATATGTTCTCAAATGCAAAGCAAAAAAGTTCACATTATGTCATCAAATGACAAAACACAGCAAAACCAAACCTAATCAAAACTTAACATCTAACAGTATAAATATTTAATGGTAATGTATAAACACATATTTAATTGTGAAATTGAAGGATGTTGCTCAAAGGCAGACTCTGTTCCAGTGCAGTCTATACATGTGTACTCCAAATAAAGCCCACTGAATTCAATGGAATATTATCAGATAAGTATGCATAGAAGTGCATAAGCAACTCAGAGTAATGGCAAGGAGAGTCGTGGCATGTTAAAGATGAACAGAAGTCGTTATGGCATTCACTTTCATGGGCTAGAGTCCACTTCATTGGATGCAGGTGAAAATATATGTCTGTTTGTCCGTATACATAAACACATACTGTCCTGCATCAGATATATAAAGATAAGAACATTTATTGGCATCTATTGAATTTTGGCCCCTCCAATTTTATGTCTTAAATTTGCAGACCAATCCTATGTGTGTGTACCCACAAGTAAGTCCTTCTGTGTTCAATGGGACCTACTTCCAAGTAAGTATCTACAGCTTGCAGCTGTGCAACCTGATTCTATGCATATTTTACTCAGAATTAAGTCCCATTATACCTGATGGAAGGGACGCGGGTGGCGCTGTGGTCTAAACCACAGAGCCTAGGGCTTGCTGATCGGAAGGTCAGCGGTTCGAATCCCCGCGACGGGTTGAGCTCCCATTGTTCGATCCCTGCTCCTGCCCACCTAGCAGTTCAAAAGCACATCAAGTACAAGTAGATAAATAGGTACCACTCTGGCGGGAAGGTAAACGGTGTTTCCATGTACTGCTCTGGTTCGCCAGAAGCGGCTTAGTCATGCTGGCCACATGACCTGGAAGCTGTACGTCGGCTCCCTCGGCCTATAGAGCGAGATGAGTGCCGCAACCCCAGAGTCGTCCGCGACTGGACCTAATGGTCAGAGGTACCTTTACCTTTACGCTTAGTGGGGCTTACTCCCCAGTAAGAGTGCACAGGGTTGCAGCCTTAAGGGTTTTTTTTTCTTTTCTGTTTTGCCTTGACTTTTCAAAAGTTGCACCAGCTTTTCCATTTACTGCTGCACCCCAGACTCTTTTGCCCCATTTCTTTAATTATGGCAAAAGCTTCTTCGCGGCCGTTTCTGACCTTAGATGCATTATATGAAATTGTATGCTGTATGAGCATGCACACACACTTGAGTTTTGAAATGTTCAAAAATAATTATAATGATAAACATAAATCCCAGGGAAACAACATAAACCAGAGGATAGAATATTTGTTTTACTTCCAGATCGCCTGCCTATGATGCTGAAACTTAAAAATTAGTTAGGGATTTGTTTTGCTTGGCTTCTCTTTAACCTCTGAAGCTTTCACTCTCCTCAACAATCACCTGAGCAGAGCCTTTTCCATGCTCCTCTTCTTGTTCTTTAAACCAAAAGAGAAGGAGCAAGAAAACACAACCGCCAGTAGTTGTATTTAGCCTCTTGCAGGACCCCCCTAGCAAACCCATTAGGCACCTCTATTTGATTCCTTTTCCATTACCCAGAGTAAACAGTTGCGCAGAGAATCTTGGGGGTGGGGGCCTTTCCTCCCTCCCCCCAGCACACTCCAGGCCTATTAAAATAAAGAGAAGTCTCTATTTGTTTAGTGTTATACAATTGCAAAAATTTCAAGCGTGTGCAAACTTGTCACTCAACTCAGCTCTATTTATCACAGTCAGAATGCCTTGTCCCAAGAGCACAGATTTCTGCTGAACACAATGTTAAACACTTCATTTGAGCGGGGTGGGGGGTGGGAGCTGCTATCCCTGGCATTCTTCCTCTCCCTTCTGTTAACTTAAGATCGTTGAGCTAAGAAGAAACAACAACACACTCACTCACACACACACAAAAAGGGCTGTCCTTTTGTTTAAGAAACGTGGTCGCACAGAACAGAGCAGCGTCTCAGTAGGTGTAGGTGTGCAGAAGCTATTTCTAAAGCTTCACCAAGAGCTTAGTAGAACATGCAAAGCAATCAATCAAAATCTCAATCTCCTCCTTTAATCATCCAGAAATAATAACTGCACTCCTTGGTTCAGAACCCTCCTCTCCCCCAAGCCTCTGCAAAACAGGTGGTCACAATCTCTGGTTTAGCATTGTGTCTGCACCAGGAAGGTCCCACGGCTCCCAGTGGGAGACCACCTGCGTTACAGGCAGAAGGCTCCAGGTAGGATTGGAAATTCCCCTGCCTAAAACCCTGGAAAGCTGCTGCCAGTCAGTGTAGACAGTACTGAGGGACCAATTGGTGCTGCTCAGCATGAGGTAGCTTCCCACGTTCCTTCAGTAGTGGTTTGCTTTCCTCCAGCAAACCATGACCAGTAGCAAACCGCTTCTGTTTGTAAAAGCGCATCTTATTCTCAATCTCTCCACCGCACCCCATTTAGCACTGGGGACAGGGCATGTCTCTGGGGTGTCTTGGAGTGCTTTGAGTGTCTGGGCCCACAACTCCAAGAAAAGGAGTGGGACCATAGGTTGGCATCGTTAGGTGCTTGCGGAGGTCCCACTGCCCAGTGAGGGGGCTGCTGCCATTCAATGTAGTCTCTTCCTTGCTGACGTGGCCTGTTTATGTGTCCCCTCTAAGCAAGCGAGGAGCGATCAAAGTGGGGATATGTAGGAGACTCCTTTGCATGTAATGTCTCTTCCTTCCAAGTGAGGGGTGATGGAGGTTATGCTCCACCTTCACAGCTGGAGGCAATGTACGTCCAAATACCAGTTGCTAGAAACCACAGGAGGCTGGGGAAAGTCTCGCTTGTGGGTTTCTGGTGAACATCTGGTTGGCCACTGTGAGAACAGGATGCTGGACTAGATGGGCCACACTGGCCTGATCCACCAGAACTGCTCTTACATTCTTAAGGATATTAGGCAAATCAATGGCTATCAATGGCTGCTCACCATGATGGCTATGTTCTACATGTGTTCAGCTTGTTCTATGTTCAGCTTGATCTGGCAGGACTCCTCTTCTGGTGTCAAAACGGCCTAGAAGCCAAAGCACCTGGGGCAACCATACACCTTATTTTCTAATGACGTTGCTTGACAAAAGGTCAGAATTGGGTGCCTCCGCCATATTGTCCAGCCTTTCTCTACCACTTGCTGGTAACCACAGGAATCTTGTGCTTGAATCCTGCTTGCTGCTTTCCCATCTGGTTGGCCACTGTGAGAACAGGACGCCAGACTGGATGGGCTGCTGGCCTGATCCAGTAGGTTATGTTCTTATCTGCAGCGACGCATGTTTGCACTACAAAGGCTAAAACTATATCGGTTTGAGTTACCTGGCTTCACTCTGGAGTGATCGGTCCCCTCTCTAGAGGTTAGATGGACACCTGGAGGTGACCTGGAGTTTCCAAGCTCCCTGCCAGCCAACTGACTCTTGTGCTTTTCTCCCCCCTTCTTCTTTGGCGCCCCCTGCAGATGTGGCGGAGAGTCGTCGGGAATACGAGAGGGACGCAGCCGGCGGGACGCCACTCCACGCAGATCCTGCTCACCAGCAGCTCATGTCCCGAGTGTTGAGCCCGGCACTCCCTGTGCCCGGTGGAGGGGGTCTAGTCCCCCTCACCAGCCCGGCAGGGAGCCGGCCCAGCCCCCCACACCACGAACTGCGGCTGGAGCCATCCACTTCGGAGCCCCTCCACCACCACCCCTACAAGCACCCGGTCTCTGCCTACGACCATTACCTGGGGGCAAAGAGCAGGCCAGCCCCCTACCCTTTGCCCAGCATCCGGGGACACAGTTACCACCACCATCACCACCACATAAATTCGGCGGCTGCCGCTGCAGCGGCTGCCGCTGCGGCCAACATGTATTCCACCGCGGGAGCTCCCACCAGCTATGACTATGGACCAAGATAACCTTTGAGACGCAAGGTCCTCTAGCTTATATGACTGGCTATCTGCATGGGTTTGAACGGCTCAGTAGCATACGTTTTCAGAGAGCACTATCTTGTTGAAAGAACTTCCCCTTATCTCACCTCCCTGCAAAAAAACAAAACCCTTCCCTGTTTCCATGAGGGGGTCCTTTGTCTCTTGCACACGCTTTCTACTCATCCCTTCTTGCAACGTTGGAATCGTCCTTCATGACTTGGTTTCCTTCCTCGTCCCGGAGGAGGAAATGATCAGTCTCTTGACATGCGTGATGGATGGATGGATGGATGGAGGTTGGGACTTTACTCAGAGCATTTTGCACCGCCTGCCGCCCTGCTTGGAGGGCACCACCGTTCTCGTCCGTCCCCCCCCCGACACAGTGATTGGCAGCTGCACTTTCCTCCCCTCCTCCCTTTGCTTTATAAATGAAGCCATATGTTGTTCTGTTGCCCTCGCTGCTGTCATCATAATAACCTTTTAGTGTTTATGCAGTTGTTTACCTGCTCAGAGTGCTTGCTGAATGTTACTTACAGCACTGCCACGGTGCAGGTAGGTCAGGTGATCGTGCCGACATGGCTGTGGACCTAAAGTGTGAGCATCAGAACAGCTCAGTTTTTATTTTTGCCCGAATTTTAGCTTGCCTACCTTACCGCTCTAAGGTAGGTGACAAGCTTTATCTGTCAGCTGATATAGGTAGGTGGCAGACTTCCCCAACCTGGTGCACTCTAAGTGATTTGGACTACAAGTCCCATCAGCCTTGGAACGGACAGGAGAATTAGTCCAGGACATCTGGAGGGCATTGGCTTGGGGAAGGCAGGTGCAAATCTATTAGTCAGTGTAACAGAGGGGAAGGACCATGATGCAGTACAGAAGACCCCCAGATTGCATCTCAGATCAGAGGGCAGATTATGGGGAAAGCCTCTACCTCCGAGACCCTGGTGAGCTGCTGCTGGTCGGTCTAGACCAGGCATGGCCAAACTTGGCCCTCCAGCTGTTTTGGGACTACAATTCCCATCATCCCTGACCACTGGTCCTGTTAGCTAGGGATGATGGGAGTTGTAGTCCCAAAACAGCTGGAGGGCCGGGTTTGGCCATGCCTGGTGTAGACAGTGCTGGGATACATGGGCAAATAGTTGGTCATGGTCCAGGACCTTTCTGTTGCAGCCAGAGTACTGGTGTGCAGCAGGCCTGCATGTCCCACAGGTGAGTTGAGCATCTGTGGACCTTGGGTGGAATTCAGTGTCACACTAAGATGACCGTTCCGTCAGTACAATGACTTCTGCTTTTGCTGGATGGAGCAACCTCCCCTCTCGTCCCCTCACATCGTGCTCTGGGGTATTCTCCCAATCCTCCCAAGCAGATTTGATTGGGGGGCGGGCGTACAAGAGCAGGAAAGGATGGGGAAAGTCCCATTTCACTAGTGGGTCCCCAGATGTTGTTGGACTACAACTCCCATCATGCCTAGCCAGCATGACCAGTGGCCAGGGATGATGGGATTTGTAGTCCATCTGGGGACCCAGAGGTTGAGACTCATTGTGCTGGCTACCACTAGTGCAAAAATGTAGCTGGATCAGGCCCCTTGCAGCTGGCATGGCAGTTTTAAAGTGCTTGCTGTTCTGGCATGTGTCTGGTTTCAACACCAAGAGTGGCCTCTATTTGTCATCTGTTGCACGGGCCCTGAATGCTCATGGTACCATTTGCTGGAGACCTCAGGAGGGGAGAGCTCTCTTGTGCTCGGATCCTGCTTGGGAGTTTCCCATGGGCATCTGGTCGGTCACTGTGAGAACAGAATGCATCTCAACCCATTCAACCATAGTCCCAAACCATACACAGGTTTGTATCCAGCGCTAGTCCTTGTGAGAGTAAACTCACTGAAATCAATGGGCATGTCTAGCTTGGGCCCATTGATTCCAGTGGGCCTTCTCTGAGTAGGACCGGCATTGGATACAGCCTAGGGAGCCCTTTGAGTGGCACAGCTGAGACCACCAGAAGCAGTTCTGTGATATATACTCACAGGGTTTCCAGTGTATGCAAAGGTGGGTTTCTTCTGTAAGGTCCATCGGAATCATTGCATGCCTATGCAAAAGGGGTGCTATGTTGAGACTTTCAGAACTGCCAGTATTTTTTTATTATGTACACAGTTTTTGCCAGGCTTAGGGCAGCGCTGGGACTGATGATTATGCATCAAGATGGTGTGAAATTGCAGTAGCTACTGGTTCTGATTTTGTCCATGTGGAAGTATCCTTAGAAGTTGTCTGCAGTTTAAGGTTTTTGGCTTAGTGGCAGAGCATCTGTCTTTGCATAGAAAAGGTCCTCAGCATCTCCTGGTAAGGCTGGTTATGTCCTCTGCTTGAAACCTCAGAGAGCCCCTGCCAGTCAGTGTAGACAATACTGAGCTAGATGGACCTGATGACTCAGTGTAAGGAAGCTTGTTTTGTTTGTTTAGTTGTTCAGTCGTGTCTGACTCTTCGTGACCCCATGGATCAGAGCACGCCAGGCACTCCTGTCTTCCACTGCTTCCCACAGTTTGGTCAAACTCATGCTGGTAGCTTCAAGAACACTATCCAACCATCTCGTCCTCTGTCGTCCCCTTCTCTTTGTGCTCTCCATCTTTCCCAACATCAGGGTCTTTTCCAGGGAGTCTTCTCTTCTCATGAGGTGGCCAAAGTACTGGAGCCTCAGCTTCAGGATCTGTCCTTCCAGTGAGCTCTCAGGGTTGATTTCCTTCAGAATGTATCGGTTTGATCTTCTTGCAGTCCATGGGACTCTCAAGAGTCTCCTCCAGCACCATAATTCAAAAGCATCAATTCTTTGGCGATCAGCTTTTTTATGGTCCAGCTCTCACTTCCCTACATCACTACTGGGGAAACCATAGCTTTTACTATACAGACCTTTGTTGGCAAGGTGATGTCTCTGCTTTTTAAGATGCATAAGGAAGCTTGCCACCTTCCTATTTTGAAGGTCTGATGAGCATCAGTTGATGTTAGGGTGGCCAAAAACAGAGAGGACAGATTTACATATGCTAATGTATACATGTGAATTTAGGAAGAGTTCCTATGACTTAAAATAGAAACACTCTACCACTTGCCATTGTGGGGAAAACTGTGGCCAGGTGACCTGTGTGCCTGCTCTATCTGTTGCCAAGGTGCTGACGGTTGACATGCAATATCAAGGCCTCTCCTGTTTTGCTTTCTTAGGGTTCTTCTATCTTCAAACCAAACTTGTCCTCTGTATAAAGGAGGATGCACAGCCTCCCTAGCAGGAGCTATGATAAACATTCAACTTCATCAAGCAGAGAATGAGGCCTCCAAAACGGCATTCTCCATAAGCCTGGTTGCTGGAAGCATCCTTACAAGGGACGGTGCTGGCCAGAGGCATAGCTTTTTGCCAAACAGGGAGCCTAGATTGTGCTCCCCTGGGCCCAGCACTTTTCAAAGTCTTGGTACACCTTATGGACGCCGATTCCGGTCTCCATCTCTTCCCTCCAACCTTTGGCAGGCCGTCCTGGAGAAGCAAGGAGCCATGTTCTGCTTGCCAAAGGTCCCACGTTCAAACTCTGGCAATCTCCGTTTGAAGAGGGTCAGGTAGAAAGTGATGGGGAATATCTTCTTTTCCTGAGACCTTGGGTAGTTGTCCGAGTCCTTTGTTGTTGTTGTTTAGGTGTTTAGTCGTGTCCGACTCTTCGTGCCCCCATGGACCAGAGCATGCCAGGCACTCCTGTCTTCCACTGCCTCCCGCAGTTTGGTCAAACTCATGCTGGTAGCTTCAAAAACACTGTCCAACCATCTCGTCCTCTGTCATCCCCTTCTCCTTGTGCCCTCCATCTTTCCCAACATCAGGGTCTTTTCCAGGGAGTTTTCTCTTCTCATGAGGTGGCCAAAGTATTGGAGCCTCAGCTTCACGATCTGTCCTTCCAGTGAGCACTCAGGGTTGATTTTCTTCAAAATGGATAGGTTTGATCTTCTTGAAGTCCATGGGACTCTCAAGAGTCTCCTCCAGCACCATAATTCAAAAGCATCAATTCTTCGGCGATCAGCCTTCTTTATGGTCCAGCTCTCACTTCCATACATCTGTCCAAGTCCTAGGCAATACTAATTGCCTAGATCAGGTATCGCCAACCTTTTCAGATCCAGGACCCACTTTTAACCCAAATGTGCAATTGGTGGTTGTGCTCCTGTTGTGACCCACATGGGATCAGGCTGGCACCCAATAGTGGGTCCCCATCCACTAGCTGAAGATAAGTGGCATAGATGGACCTAGCTCAAGAGCTTCCTTTGAATGGCAGAGAGCAGGTACATGTGCCGGCCGCATCATGAATTGTGTAAACTGGATATTGCGCTCATGCAAATGGGTGTAAGCTTTATATACAACACCTCCATCTTTGCTGGGGGACAGAGAGAGAGAGAGAGAGGGAGAGGGAGCTGGACTAAATCACACAAATGCCAACATGTCCTTTGTTACCATTTGTGTGCAGTGGTGTGGGGCTAACCCCCTACTGCTTGACACCAGAGGCTATCGCTGGGTTGTCTAGATATTTTATTTTGACACACTTGTCACATGAGCCAGAGAAGTTACACAAGTGTGTGAGGGCACATGCACACGTTTGATCTTCTTGCAGCGTGTGGGCTGGTTTGGGCAGAAGGGCAGGCTGTAAATGTAATTAACTGACCCCCGCCCCCCCTAAAGTGGTACTCACGACTGAATAGCCCAGGTTGTGCTTCTTTCCCCCAAAGGCAATTTTTAGACAAGGAAGATGTAGGGAAGACTTTGAGCAGAATCAAAGCATAACACTTGGGTTCATGGGCTGCTGTTGGGTCCTCCACCCCCATCACATAGCAGAGAGCAGGGAAAGGAAGTTTCAGTCTCCCCACGCAGCTGCAACAACAAAGGAGCCTCTGCAGACTTGACCGGAGCTGTGTCTGACCTTAAGAATGACCGAGAGGGTCCCTCCAGTGGGTTCAGGTACAAGGAGCTCTGATGGGATCAAGCCAATGGCCAACCAAGTCATCATCCTCAGGGCTCTCCCCACTTTCGAGTCTCGGAAGCTGATACTCAGAGGCAGGCTGCCCTCAACAGCTGAGGCAGATCACAGCCACCCTGACTAGTAGACCTTGATAGGACCAGCCTGTTCTGAAGCAGCTGTCCTGTTCCAAACACTCTTGGCCAAAAATGATGGTTGGATCCATTTCTGGATCCTAACAGGAGGTCCCTGCATGCTGGCCGTTATATTTATTTTATTTATTTCTTGTCTCACATGCTGGCAGGAAGTGTGGTGCAAAACACCTGGAAGGAACCAGGTTGGGGGTGCTAGTGCACACTGTCTGGCAGCAGCTCTCCACCAATTTGGATTGGGCCTGAGACGCTCTGCATGCAAGGCAGATACTCAACCACTGAATTATGTCCCTAACCCTAGCAAGAAGCTGTCTTATAAGGAGCCAGGCCTTTAGTCTATCCAGCTCAATATTGTCTACACTGACTGGCAGAGGCTCTGTCCCAGCCCTACCTGGGCACAACCTGGGACTTTCTGCATGCACAGAAGATTCTCTCCCGTGGAGCAGTGACCCTTGCTGCCTTATGCTGAGTCCAACCATTGGCTCATCACGCTTAGTATTGTCAACACTGACTGGCAGCTGCCCTCCAGGGATTTAGAGAGGAACCATTCCCAGCTCTAACCTAGAGATGCTGGAGATTGATCCTGCAACCCTTTGCAGGAATAGCATGCATTGCACCACTGCGTCTCTGGTTCAGCTCTTGCCCCAGTTATACGAAATTGCCTTTTTACTGAGTCAGGCTATTGGTACTACACCGACTGGCAGTGGCTCTCTGGAGCATCAGGCAGAAGTCATCTCTCTTGGTCCTACCTGGAGATGCCAGGGGTTGAACCTGTCCGCCCTGCATGCCCCCTCCCTCTGCCACTGCGTTACTCTGTGTTACTCCAGAGGAAGGGCATTCATTGCAGCACAAACAGAACCAAGACTTGTGACACCTTAAAGGCGAATACATTTATCGCTTCGGTGGGCTGGAGATCACTGCTTCCATTCCACTTTATCTGACAAAGTGTGCTTTAATCAGCAGCGGAGTTTTGGTTTTCAAATTTCAACAGTGGTCTGTTATCCCATGCACCTGTTCTTCAGACTTCCTGACCTTCCTAGAAGCTGCCTTGCATCAAGTCCCCTAGCTCGGTAAGGACAAAACCAGAATGAGTTGGCTCCTCCCAGTGCCAGCTCTGGCGCCACCTACTGTTGGCCTCCCTGCCCTTTCACCTACAAGCCCCAATGGACACCAGCCTTTGCTTATTACTTTCTTAAAGGTAAAGGTAAAGGTACCCCTGACCGTTAGGTCCAGTCGCAGATGACTCTGGGGTTGTGCGCTCAGCTCGCTCTATAGGCTGAGGGAGCTGGCGTTTGTCCGCAGACAGCTTCCGGGTCATGTGACGAGCATGACTAAGGCGCTTCTGGCGAACCAGAGCAGTGCACAGAAATACCGTTTACCTTCCCGCCGGAGTGGTACCTATTTATCTACTTGCACTTTGACGTGCTTTCGAACTGCTAGGTGGGCAGGAGCAGGGATCAAGCAACGGCAGCTCACCCCGTCGCGGGGATTCAAACCGCCGACCTTCTGATCGACAAGCCCTAGGGTCTGTGGTTTAGACCACAGCACCATCCACGTCCCCATAGCGCCACCTACTTTCTTAGGTGTACTCTTTAAACTTGATGTAAGAAGCAGAGGTGGCTCGTCTGACATAGATGGGCTTTAAAGGGGATTTTTTTGGGGGGGAAGGTCCATTCACAGCTCTTGGCAACATAAGACACCACTATATTCCAAGTTGGACCCTTAGTCTATTGGACTCAGTATTGCCTGCACAGGCTGGCAGCAGCTTCCCAGGGCTTCTCTGCCTGGAGATGCAGGGAATGGAAATTTCTGTACCCCAGGCTCTAACATTGAGCTATGCCTTCCCCAGAAATGCTTTGCCAGCACAGTTAAATAAATCTCCTATGATCAGTGGGGCAACAGAATGGGGACAGTTAATGCCTTAAGTGTGGGCTTCCTGGAAGGGACTCAGGCACCAGTTCTCTGGAGTTCAGAGTTCAATATTGTCTACTCCCAGCTGGCAGTGTCTATCCAGGGTATGAGGCAGGGTTCTCTTCCATCCCTACCATGACATGCCCGGGACTGAACCTGGGACCTTCTGCATGCCAAGCAGATGTTCTAACACTGTTCTCCCTGGTGCTCTGATCATCCCTGATACAGGCTTATCGATCTTCAACTTGGCAAATCTATCTATCTCGTATGCACAACAGCAATCATGACCCATATCTAGCCTAAACATACCCAAGCTCTGAGTGCGACTTTCTCCTTCGTGCCTCTGCACCCCAGGTTCTGCAGGTTGCTTCTTGATCTCCTTCAAAGGAGCTTCTCCTGCCTCCTCCCTCTTTCCCCGGATATACAGTGTTACTACTGCAGTGAGAACTCTGCTTTCGGAAGGCTTTAGCAGCGCTCAGAATAGTCATGGACGAAAGCAGATGTGTTCTAGTTAATTATGGTATATTAGTTTTTTCCTCTTGCAAGAAAGTCTGATTCAATCGCAACGCATTGCGCAAGAAGGCATCCTTTAAAAAAGTGTAGTGGTAATTGTGCATTTTTTCAAGGACTGGACTAAACCATGTTGTCAAGCACAGCCCTTAAGAAGATGGCTGATGGACTATTGCAGGCTTCCTCAACCTGGGCCCTCCAGATGTTTTTGGCCTACAACTCCCATGATCCCTAGCTAGCAGGACCAGTGGTCAGGGATGATGGGAATAGTAGTCACAAAATATCTGGAGGGCTGAGTTTGAGGAGGCCTGGACTATTGCAATCATTGCCCCCTGACCGCCTCTATCGGCTTCAGACTACAACTCCCATCAGCCCCAGATAGCACAGTTCTGCTGATGGGAGTTGTAGTCTGAAACAGATGGAGGGAGTCAGGCTGGCCAAGGCTGCAGGTTTATGTTGTGTGATTCCTGCATTGTAGGGAGTTTGGACTAGATAGCCCTTTGGGAGGGGTGTCCCTTATGACCCTAGCATTCTACAATTCTGTGTATCACCCGCCCACCACCAGAGAACCTCCCTTCCCCCTCTATGAGAGCTTTTGCTTTTGTCACTCTTATTTCCAAATTATTGGAAGGGTTTTCTCCCCCATTATGTGGATTAGTGCCAAAGCTTTGGGTCAAGTCTTTCATGACATTGGTATATTTATTGTTATTATTAATATTATTATTTTCTTTCTTTCAGCAATTATGCAATTTGTGGTGTGTGCGTGTGTTCTTTTTCTCTTCTCTTCTTGATAGTTGCAGTGTAAAGTGAAGGGTGGGGTGGGGTTGGGGGGCCCGGAATATTCAACTCAACCAAAGAGTCATATCTGCAAAGAGTGTAGATAATCTGTAGATATTTGTAGATAACTGTAGATAAACATACTGCGGTTACACTGGGGGGGGAGAGATGACAGACAGTAACATTTATAAAAGGTTTTCGTCTTCCTTCTTTCTCAATCTCCTGTCTTTTTTCCCCCTCCCCTTCGAAATCACATGCTTTGGGGGGTGGCAGCGGTGTTCATTTCATGTTACGAAAGCAAAACGGAGCTCTTCACACATCCTGATTCCAGAGGGCTGGAGCTGCAGTACTAAAAGCCCGGTTTGCAGCACAAACCTCAGAGGGTGGTGAGCCTCAGGTCTAGGGTCCAGGTGTGGCCCTCCGGGCTCTCAATCTGGTTTGGATTTGATATCCCGCTTTATCACTACCCGAAGGAGTCTCAAAGCGGCTAACATTCTCCTTTCCCTTCCTCCCCCACAACAAACACTCTGTGAGGTGAGTGGAGCTGAGAGACTTCAGAGAAGTGTGACTGGCCCAAGGTCACCCAGCAGCTGCATGTGGAGGAGCGGGGAAGCGAACCCGGTTCACCAGATTACGAGTCCACTGCTCTCAACCACTATATCACACTGGCTCTCAGAATTTTGCAGAACTTTCCCCAGGCTACTTGTCTGCCTTGCTTCACACTCATGCCTCTCACTTGTCTGGGTGGAGGAGAGTTGTTAATTGAGGAAGGAAGGTTAACATTTATATTTGTTGCCTCACATCCATTTGTTTTTTTCAAAAGAAATTATTAGTTTTCCAAATTTATAACAAACATATCCAGAAACATAAACAAAAAAAAACCATCAAAAAACAAACAAACAAACATGTATCCTAACTATAATATTTCCACTTTGTTGTCATTGTTGGGTGACTTCCTCGAATCCCCCTGGCTGAGTTTCCATATAAGTCATTATAGCAGTTTTCCAAAACTATTTTCACATAACGTTTACTTGGTCCATTAACATCTTTCTTTTCATTTTGACTTTTATCCATAGTGTTCTACAACATCACATATTTAAATCCTAGGCCAATCTGATACTCGCAAGTAATTCTATTTACATTATCTTAACATATTTAACTAAGTAGTCTTTGAATTTCTTCCATTCCTCTTGGTACTCCTCCTCCTCCTGGTCACAGACTCTTCCAGTCAGGTTGGCTAGCTCCAAAAAATCCATCATCTTTATCTGCCATTCCTCCACTGTTGTGCCTCACCCCATTTGACCTTGGGCTCCCCCCACCCACTGGCATGTGGCCCCCAGAGGATTGCCAAGATGCTGATCTGGTCCTTGGTTTGAAAAAACACCCCCCCCATCCTTCCTTCATACCAACTACCATATTTTTCGCTCCATAAGACACACTTTTTTCCTCCTAAAAAGTAAGGGGAAATGTCTGTGTGTCTTATGGAGCGAATGTGTGGTCCCTGGAGCCAAATTGCCCAGGGGCAAAAAGCAGATCGTGCTTTTTTTTTTTAAGAAAGAGGGAAGGGGGTGTTGAAACAAAGCCACTGAACAGCTGATCGGCAAGCGATCGGGAGAGAGATAAGGGACACTAGCGATAAATCAGGCTGCCTGGAAGGGGGGGAGGTAAAAGCACATGGATCCTCAGGATTTTTGAACTGGGTCTCCGTAAATTCACCATCAGATCACATATCATGTCCATGGCTACAGCATGAACCACAAAAATCATACATCCACTGTTTCATTCAGAATATTTTTTTTCTTGTTTTCCTCCTCTAAAAACTAGGTGGGTCTTATGGTCAGGTGTGTCTTACGGAGTGAAAAATGCAGTAATTCCACCCGGGACATTGGTTAGTTTATTTAAGAAAATTCCTACCCCACTTTTTTTTTTTTTTAACCTCCAAAGGGCTCTCCCTAGATTTCCCTGATATTATCAGTTGTGACTGGTGAACTTCAACTTTTATGAATGAAAAAAGCCTCATCGCAGGCCGTGCAAGGGAATCCTGGGTCTAATCCTGTTCTAGTGGAGCAGGTGCAGGGAACCTTTGGCCCTCCAGATGTCCGAGGAAGATGTTGGAGGAAGGAACTCCCAGACAGTCCAACAGGGATTGGGTACACTCAGTGCGCTCGGAATAGGGACAGGCTTTTGGGAGCAGGGAAGACAGGAACAGAATGGGTGGAACCCTGATCCAAAGCACTCACCACTGCAACCTTTTGTTGCAGCTCCAACTTCCAATGATGTCACAACCATTTATTTAGCTGAAATAACCCTAACTGGAGCACAGTTGTACAAATGCAAGAACCAATGAACGAAGAATATAACACAAGCAACTTTTAAAAAAATTGATTTATCATGAACCCATGGACAAAAATAACAAATAACCATGCAAACAATAACAGAACCATATTCGAGGCATATCTAGGAGGGGGAAAAAACCCTAATCATAGGGATGTAGTTACATATAGCCGAGATTGTAATATGACTATAGTCCAACCACAAGGAGTGAGCCATGGGAGGAGCAATTCTGTGACTCTCCCTATTTATAATATCAAAAAATGGAGACCAATGTGCATCAAAATTGTCCTGTTTAGCTTCACCTCAGACTACCCAAAACGACCAGACGCCCAAATAAAGCAAGCAGCACTGTAAACAAAAACAAAAACCTCACGTTAATGAGTTTCAAAGATGTTATACAGTGGTACCTCCGTCCGTTGCACATGGGATCCGTTCTGGAGCTCCGGTCAGATCCCGGGGAATTCGCAACCGGAGCTGTCTCCTCTGCACATGCGCATGGCGCGGTAGAGCGCTTCTGTGCATAGCGAAACCCGGAAGAATACTTCTGGGTTTGCTGCATTCGCATCCTGAAGGATACACAACCAGAGGTGTGTGTATCCAGAGATACCATGGTATGTGAAAGAGAGAGGCAATAAAACGGGGTGCTAACCCATTAAAAGCCCACTGAAATTTAAAAGTGTATTTAATTTTAGTCAGAAGAAACGTGTGGCGTTTGAGCAGCAAGGAAACACAGGGCTGTGGTGCTGTCACAGAAAAGCTCCCAGGTCTTGTGTTCACAGACCAAACCTTCCAAAACTGAAACCAAGAGCAAGGCTGACTTTGATGATAATTCCTGAGTGGGACTAGAAGATGGGAACAAGTATTCATTGGATCATTATGAGATTTTCTGCACAGTTTAAATGGACGAGGGCCTTTTCACGACTGCCCAATCCTTGCACAAGTGACTTCCCATCTTCCTAGTGTTTTGGGTGGAAGGTTGTTGCTGTCTTTTTAATTATACGGGAGAGAATTTAGGCATGCCATGCTCCAGCAAGCAGCTTGAAGTGGAACCGTTCAGAAAGAGCTGTACCACCTCATAACTCTGATTGTGTGGCTCAGTTTCCCCAGGTTCATGCTACACCTGAATCACACCAGGGTTTCAGGCAAACTCTGAAGATGCAAGTTAGAGGGGACGTGGTGAGGTGTCTAGAATTCTGCCTGGTGGATAGGCAAAAGTGTTTCTCCCTCTTTCACAACTCTAGAACTCAGGGCTACCCAACAAAGATGAGTGTTGGAAGGTTTGGGAAAGGTGAAAGCAATCTATGGTCTTCGCTGCGAGATCACATTCATCTGGTACTATACCAGCTGCACTGGCTCCCGGTGGAGTACAGGATCAGGTTTAAGGTGCTGGTTTTAACCTTTAAAGCCCTATACGGCCTAGGACCTTCGTACCTACAGGACCGCCTCTCCTGGTATGTCCCACAGAGGAACTTACGGTCTGCAAATAAAAACATCTTGAAGATCCCAGGCCACAGAGAGGTTAGGCTGGCCTCAACTAGAGCCAGGGTCTTCTCGGCCGCGGCTCCAATCTGGTGGAATGCTCTGTCACAAGAGACTAGGGCCCTGCGGGACTTGACATCTTTCCGCAGGGCCTGCAAGACAGAGCTGTTCCACCAGGCCTTTGGTCAGGGCGCAGCCTGACCCCCCTCCTCTGGCAACCTGCACAGAATTTTGCTTAATGGTTGCCATCAATTTGATTTTAATTAATTTTTATAATGAAATGTTTTTAGAATTGTTGGATTATTTTGATTGTTGTTAGCCGCCCTGAGCCCAGCTTTGGCTGGGGAGGGCGGGATATAAATAAAATTTATTATTATTATTATTATTATTATTATTATTATTATTATTATTATGTTTGCTCTCCCAAGAAATCACAATGGCCACCAGCTCTGATGGCTATAGAAGAAGATTAGACAAATTCTGGGAGCCCAAGACTATCAGTTGCTACTAGTCATTACGGTTGTGTTCTATCTCGATGGCAAAAGAGGCAGCAGGTTACTGAGTACCAGTTGTGGGAACTCCCAAGTGAGGAGAGCTGATATTGCACTCACATTCTTCTTCTGAGTTTCCCAGTGGGGCATCCACTTGGCCTTTTGGCCTGATCCTGCAGGACTCCTCTTATGTAGGTAAAAAAGGTCAAGGACCCCTGGACGGTTAAGTCCAGTCAAAGGCGACTATGGGATTGTGGCGCTCATCTCGCTTTCAGGCCAAGGGAGCCGGTATTTGTCCACAGACAGCTTTCTGGGTCTTGTGTCCAGCAGGACTAAACTGCTTCTGGCGCAGCGGGACACCATGACGGAAGCCAGAGCGCACGGAAACACCGTTTACCTTCCCACCACAGCGGTACCTATTTATCTACTTGCTCTGGTGTGCTTTCAAGCTGCTAGGTTGGCAGGAGCTGGGACAGAGCAACGGGAGAACACTCCGTCACTGGGATTCGAACCGCTGACCTTCCGATCAGCAGACCCAAGAGGTTCAGTGGTTTAGACCACAGCGCCATCCGCGTCCTATGTTCTTATGTACCGGTTGCCAGCTCTGCTCACAAAAGCCTAGAATCCTAGAACCATTGGGAGCATTTGCCTCCCAAGGAATGAAACATGGGAATGAAACATAGGAATGAAACATGGGAATGAAACATGGGAAGAAATCAGCAATGTTCTTTTGCGCTTCCTTTTGGTTTACAGGTGAGGTGGGAAAACCCGCTGTGGCGGCCTGTGTTACATTTTCTGCATTAAAGCAGTGTGATTTTACATGTCACCAAAGGGAAAGGAACAAGACTCTTTTTTTATACACACTTATATTGGGATGGGGGATGAAACACAACATTTAAAGGCAAATCTACCTAAGCCACACTTTGCAAAATAAGGTGCAAACTGAAACACGGCGATCTTTTGGAATTCACGCTTTTCCGAATTTTGTGGCGCAGCTGTGCAAAACAGCAGATGCTAAGGTGGACAGAGAAATGCATTTGGTAGTGTGAATATCACCAAAAATGCATTATATTAGGGAAATTGCTTTGTGAAAAGGTGCATAATTGGGACAATTGCATACAGAAATGTGTGCACCACGAGAATTTCGCACCCAAAATACTGGTGAATTTTCACGACTTTTTTTTAATAAAAATCCCAACTGCAGAAAACTGAACATAAGGTTGGAAAAGTGAGGAACTGAGTTTGATATATTTGCCCAGAGGTCAGCAACCTTTTCCAGCAACCATCCCTCAGACCATGTGGGGGGCCGGATTCTATTTTGAAAAAAATAATGAACGAATTCCCATGCCCCACAAATAACCCAGAGATGCATTTTAAATAAAAGGACACATTCTACTCATGTAAAAACATGCTGATTCCCGGACCGTCTGCGGGCCAGATTGAGAAGGGGAATGGGCCGCATCCGGCCCCTGGGCCTTAGGTTGCCTACCCCTGTATTTGCCCATCCCTACCTGTAAATTCCACTGGATTGAAGGAGTGTTGACTTCTAAATGTATAGGATTGCACTGCCGGCCATTTAGAATTCAGCTAGCAGCTTAATAGCAAGTGCCCTCTAGAGAACAACGCTTGTATCGCAGGAAGTAAGAGGGTCCAGTTGCTACCGCTCTGTGGAAAGCTGCTGAGAAGGGAGACAAAAGGGTCTGGAAGATTCTTTGGTCCAAGCTGCTGTGTAGAGGCATGGAATTTTTTTTCCCCCAGGACGAGGGCCACATTGCCCCTATGTAAAGCTGTCGGGGGCCACATTCCACACACTCAGTCTCTTGCATTAAAATACTGGCATGCAGACACACGTGCACATGCACACACACACAAATACTATCACCAAAGAAAGAGGATCTATCGTCAATCTTCTTTTCTTTTCAATTTGAGGAAACATTTAAACGTGCCGTTCCCCACCTGCAGCCTGAAATGGAGTGGCCCAGCACGAACGCAGATGCCACAATTCTCCCAATGATCTGTTTCGATTCTGGCTAACGTTTTGGTTTTGCCTCATTCGGTGCTCGAATTCCACCCACGTTAGGTTTGCAAACGAGGCACACATGTTGGTGTAGTATACCTATTATATTCCCTTTCATAGCCTATGACACTCAAACAGTTTGTATATGTCACATCTGTTTTGCATATACGGACAACAGATTTGGCTGACCCGTCTATGGCTAAATTAAGATAAATGTGGGCTTTCCCCCTTTCCATATGGGGAATTAAATGTGTTTCCAGATTTCTGTGAAGAGAAAAGTATTGAGAACAGCCTATATCAAAGTAATTACAATACATTGTTCACATTTATTTCCATTAGGTATGAAAGAGAGAGAGAAATAGAGAGAGAGAAGGAAGGAAGGAAGGAAGGAAGGAAGGAAGGAAGGAAGGAAGGAAGGAAGGAAGGAAGGTGAAAAGGAAGAGAGTCCACAAACCTGATGTTTGAGTCACACATGAATCTCAAGTTCAGGATTTTCACATTATAAGCAGAAACCGCCTTACAAAAGGGAAAAGTGCTTTGTAAAATACTAAATTCAAAGAATGAAGGATTGAGATGAAGATCCTTTTCCAAGGTGGAGATCCCTTAAGGCAGTGTGTTCAAAGGGGTTTTGAAAGGTTCATGGCATAATTTGCTCTGGTCTAGATAAAATAGCATTATTGAAACTACTCTCCAAACTATCTTCATCTGAAAATGGGAGGAAACTCAGAAAAGGGGTACATGATGATTGTAAGTTTGGGAAACGCTTCCTTAAAAGATCATGGTGGTCACAGTTGTTTGTTGTTTATTAATTATTGTTGTTTGTTTGTTATAGCACTTATATATCCCACCTTTCCTCTAAAGAGGTCAAGGCAGTGTACACAAGTCTCCCTTTCCTTACTTTGTCCTCACAACAACTCTGGGTTAGGCAGTGAGAGCGTGTGTGACTGACTCCCAAGGTCACTTGGTGAGTTTCATGGCTGAGTGGGGGTTTGGTCATTGTCACCCAGGTCCTAGTCTGACACTTTAACCCAGTGGCTCTCCAACTTGTTTTCCTGGGTCACACTTTCAGAACAAAAATTCGCTTGCTGATTAGAAATACATTGGGAAACAAAAAGAAACAAGAAGCAGTGCTGGATTTATAACACAGAACACAACTACTTTATAATATGATCATGGTACATCCAGAATGTATAAAATGGTTCAGCTACATAAGAACACAGATCATTTACAGAATACTGTATCCTATTGAATCTTCCCAGCAATATAATTAAGCAGTTGTGTTTTCTTCTCTTCTTCTTCTTTGGCGATCACTCATAGCCAAGTAAGATTGTCTTCCATAAACACAATGAGTCCGTAAGTGAACGTGGAGGCCAGTTCTGGATCCACACGTCCTTCCACAGTGGGGATATTGATTTCTGGGTGGGAGTTGATCACAGTGTGAATTTGCCAATTGTGCCTTCCTCGTAGCATGTTTCTCCCTTTCGGCCTGAGTTTGAGTGTCTTCAAAGCCCATGACACCTTTGGTAAAGGCTGTTCTCCAACTGGAGCGCTCGCAGGCCAGTGTTTCCCAATTGTTGTTCATACTACCTTTTTAAAAATTTGCCTTGAGAGAGTCTTTAAACCTCTTTTCCATTTTTAAGTTAAGAATAGAGTAGCTGCTTTGGAAGATGATAATCAGGCATCCACACAATATGACCAGTCCATCGAAGTTGATGTTGAAGAATCATTGCTTTGACACTGCTGATCTTTGCTTCTTCCAGTACACTGATATTAGTTCGCCTGTCTTCCCAAGTGATGTGTACATTTTTTCAGAGACACCATTGATGGAATCTTTCAAGGAGTTGGAGATAGCATTTATAAGTGGTCCATGTTTCACAATCGTACAGTAAGTTTAGCATCTATGCAGAGTCAAAAGGGAAATAAGAACACAACACCAGTGTGAGTGTGGTGTAGTGGTTAAGAGCGGTAGTCTTATAATCTGGGGAACCGGGTTCGTGTCTCCGCTCCTCCACATGCAGCTGCTGGGTGACCTTGGGCTAGTCACACTTCTCTGAAGTCTCTCAGCCCCACTCACCTCACAGAGTGTTTGTTGTGGGGGAGGAAGGGAAAGGAGAATGTTAGCTGCTTTGAGACTCCTTTGGGTAGTGATAAAGTGGGATATCAAACCCAAAATCTTCTCTTCTTCTTCTACACCATGACATGGATCTAAGTGATTTTAAGCCCTTCGTGACTTAGGCCTCAAGTATCCAAAATGCCATCTTCATCCCTACAGATGCTCTTGGGTCTTTGGGTCTGCCGAGGGGTTGGGCTTGATAGGTCTGCTACAACAGAAAATGAGACAGGCTGGGGTGGAAACCCTGGACCACCTGTGGTACAAAAAAATCACAGGATCTCGGCAGGATGTTCGGGGACTTGCAACAATTGGAAAAGAAGCTGCATACCTCTCAGGGATCTTTTGCCGCCTCAGACAGTACTGAAAGCGAGATCATGTATAACTGCCCTGATACCATCTTGAGCACAGACCATCATGGATGCAACAAGGAGGAGGATTTCTGGAGAGCCTCCATATCGACAGCCAGGGCTCAAAGCGCTCTGTTTGGATATGCTACAAGAGGCACGTTCAGAGACGCTGCATTTTCATAACTGCCAGATAAAGGAGGCTGAGAATATTTTGGGGGGTGGGGGGAGGAGGGGAGAGAGAGACACTTTCTTGGAGTCCTTTAAACATCACCTCACATATTTCTCCTATTTCAGCAACCACAGCGAGTGCCTTTGATTCCGTTCCCTTTCCTGTATGCGCTGCTTCAAACCAGATGAGTTGATGAGATAAAAAAAAACAACAACCCTCTGAAATATTTCAATGTCTCTATTTCATTGAGCACCGAGCCTTGCAGGGATTGAATGAATCCGTCAGTTTCGGTTTTCGCTTTTTCCAGTCTCCAGATCTCTACATTTCCCCATTAGTATGCAATTGTGTGTGTGTGTGTGTGTGTGTGTGTGTGTGAGACATCCTCAAGAAAATTCCTCCACATTTTTGTGAGAATTTATCCCAGATACGCACGTACGTATGCAACTCTGCATATACAGCAATTTCAACTTAATATGTGTGTGCATATTTTCCTAATATATGCATTTTTATGCACACTTTAGCCCAGTACATGCTTTTATGCATTTTGTGCATCTATTACTTGGCAGGAGAATTGCACTGCAAGGTTCATCGTAGCGCAAATTTCAAACGTTGGATGTGTTTCGGGCTGGCGCATTGTTTCAGAGAGCATAAATTGCGTAGGTGTCAGGAGCGAGCCGGCAGTAAATCACACTGTTAAAGTTGGAGTTAACTCTTTGTTAGCAAGAACACGACCCACACAGACTTGGCAGAGTGTCAGGCCTAAGGACACTCATCTCCTAAGGCAGCTCATCCCCAGTAGGTCTTGCCCCATGGATCAGTTGCTGAGACTGGAAGTCCCCACCTCGCAACAGCCATCTAAGTCCCCTCGCCTCCAGGGCCTTTCCCCAAGCAGTCGGAGGCTGCGCCTGCATGCACCCAGTCTCTCCCCCGCCCTTTTCATGTCTCTTCTGGTTCTGGGAGACAAGTGGGGAGAGGAGGTTGTCCCAGAAGGAGGGGAAGAGACTCTTCCCCAGCCGGACTCATCAATGCCTCTTAGGCCCCCTCCTCTCCAGCCTCTGCTTCTGGACTCCTCTCTGTCGCAGACTCTCCCTTCTCACTAAGCCCTGACTCCTCTTCAGCTTCCTGTCTGCTACCCTGAAGAGCTACTGTTGTGCAGACAATATAAAGCAAGGCAGACCAATAAGGTACTAGCCTACGTTTTGTTTTAGAAAATGCACTGCTGTCGAAAAAGAGAACTGCATGGATGACCAGAGGAAATGACCTGCTCGATTGGTTGCCAACAGAGTGCCCTGGGGTGAAATGGTACCCTTGAAGTCTTCTTCAAAGCCCTTTGAGCCTTTCCCACCCCTCTCACTACTCCCTTGGTCAGGAGGGGCTGAGGGCAATTGCCTTTTTCTCCCTTCAAAATGACATAGAGCTGGACGAGGAGGTTGAAAGAGTGATGCCCTTTCCCATTTACTCCAGCTCTACGTGCTTTTTTTTTTTTTTTACTGCTCAGATTAAATCTACTGGATCTGACTTTTACCAGATGCCTCAAAAAAGTGAAGCGTGAGTGTATGTGGGTCCCCCCCCCTTCTGTCTTGCTATGGGGCTGATCTGAGGGGTGCAGGAGAAAGTGACCAGAAGTGGTGTTGTGCACAGCGCTTGCTTAAAAATTCCAAACATACATGGACTTTAAAAGGTTGGCAACCTCCTGCTCTCAATATCCACAAAATCAGGGGAAGTATCTGCAGGTCCCCTCCACAGACAGCAGAACTGCTTCCATGCATGGAGGGAAGTGAGATCTAGTGGAACCTACTGAGATCTAGTCTGCATCCAACCAATAACCAACTACCAGCTGCTGGAAAATCACAGGAGGGGAGAATGCTCTTGTGCTCAGATCCTACAAGCATCTTGTCGGCCACTGTGAGAACAGGATGCTGGACGAAAGGAGCCATTGGCCTAATCCAGCAGGCTAAATAATAATAATAATAATAATAATAATAATAATAATAATAATAATTTATTTATACACCGCCGATCTGGCTGGGTTCCCCCAGCCACTCTGGGCAGCTTCCAATAGAATATTAAAATACAATAACCTATTAAACATTAAAAGCTTCCCTGAACAGGGCTGCTTTCAGATGTCTTCTAAAAGTCTGGTAGTTGTTTTTCTCTTTGACATTTGGTGGGAGGGCGTTCCACAGGGCGGGAGCCACTACCGAGAAGGCCCTCCACCTGGTTCCTTGTATCTGATGTTCAGCATTGAGTTTAAATTAAGCCCAGAAATAAATCAGTATCTCAGTAAAGCCATCCCATGCTCTTCTGTTCTGAGACTCCACTGCTGCTGTAATATCAGTGTTTGTAGAAGATACCAGCAGATACCTTGAGGAACCTCCAGCAGAAGTGGGAGAACCTGAGATCCTTCAGGTGCTTCTGGGCTGCCACTCTATTGCGTCTGCTGAATCAGGATAATGGGAACTGCAGTCGAACAACACCTGCAGGGGCCACAGACTCCCCACCCCTGGCCTAGGGGAAAACTTCCATTCCCTGTCCGGAAAAGGCTCTTCCAGTGAGGATCCGCCCGTGCCGATGGGCTCAGTTGCGGTAAAGCACCTGTAATCACTCCTCGCACAAATTAGTCTCTGCTGCGATGATGAAGGAGATTGTGGTTAAGAGCTCGGAAGCAAGCGCAGTTGTTACAAATGAGAGCAAATGAGGCCGCAGCGGGCCAGATTGACTGGCCTGCCTATGCCCAGCAGAGATTCAAAGTCCCACATCACCCAGGAGGAGGGAGGCAGACTGGGGCAGCGCCAGAACTGTGCACCCCGGGATTATCTCCACCCCACAAGGCAAGTAACCCTAGGGGCGGCGGGTTTGGGATCACAGTCAGGTCAGGGAACCTGCTTTGCTGCGTGTCTGTTTGAAAATGTGCTGCGAAGGCATGGGAACGCGATAGAGAGAGATTTGCAGGTGGCAGGGTTCTGGCCCAAGTCCAGAGCCCTGAAGGATGCACCACCTGTGTGGAAATGAGAGGGCTGGGAAGCCAAGCAAGGGGTGCCCCTCTTCTCATCAGCGATTCGAGTCAGTTTGCATTTAAAGGCAAACCTGCCTAATTTGCACCAGTTAAGTAAGCCGAAACACAGCAGCCCTTCAAAATTCACACTCCTCTGAATTTTGCAAAGCAAGTTCTCCACCAAAGTAATGCGTAAAAAGGCAAAGGGACCCCTGAAAGTTAAGTCCAGTCGCAAACAACTCAGGGGTTGAGGCGCTCATCTCGCTTTACTGGCTGAGGGAGCCGAGGTTTGTCTGCAGTTTTTCCGGGTCATGTGGCCAGCATGACTAAGCCGCTTCTGCGAACCAGAGCAGTGCATGGAAATGCCATTTACCTTCCCGCTGGAGCGGTACCTATTTATCTACTTGCACTTTGACGTGCTTTTGAACTGCTAGGTGGGCAGGAGCAGGGACCGAATGACGGGAGCTCACTCCGTCTCGGGGATTCGAACCGCCGACCTTCCGATCGGCAAGCCCTAGGCTCAGTGGTTTAGATCACAGCGTCACCCGCGTCCAAAGTAATGCGTCCAAAGGTGCATTTGCCAGGTAAATCGTGCACTACTTACATGCAGTCCAGAAGATGCCTCTGGCTGCCAGCTTCCTCCTTCTGAGTCTCAGTGTCACCTTTGCAGAACTCATCAGGGAGGATGGGGGACAATTCCAGAATCAGCTGGCTCTGCCTGTCACTGGCTCTGGTGCCACCTACTGTTGGGCCTCCCTGCCTTCCACCCCACCAGTCCCAATGGGCGCTAACCACCAGGGAGTATAACGCTTGTACAATGTCTGAATCTGCCTTAGATTTTACACCCCCTCCGTTTCCTCCGCCTGGGCTATTTTTTTTGCCCGCTTTCCTGGTAATCTCTGCAAACGAACCCCTGAGAAACGAGGCTTGTGCTTCCAGCGTGCCTATCTGCGTGGGGTTTGCCTTCTCGGCTTTTAGCGGTTGGGGGTCGATTCCCTCCCGGCGCCATTCATCACAGAGCCTTTGGCACTTTAATGTACGAAAATCCCGCAGTTGGGATTGTAGCAACCTAATTCCTGCGCGGTGAAGGGTTTTGCCCATGTGATTAATGGCGTGAAACGTATCTGGCCATGTTCTTACTGCCAGGCCGGCACGCCGCTTTATTCCAGCTGTGATGTAGAGCTCAGCTCTGTGGGAAAAAGAGAGAGAGAGCAGATCTATTAGGTATCAAACAGGCTGAGTGACGCTCTCGCAGCGGCTTGCAATTCCATCTTTTGCAGAAATCGTAGCACCCGTCTAAAGTTATTAGGCCTTTTGTTGCCTCCCACCTCGAAGGCATGTTCAGGGAGAAGATGGCGACTTGGAAAAGATGCTTTTGCTGCTAACTTGCTACTGGAGGGAGTATGATTCTGAATACCAGTTGTGCCGGCAATCGCAAGCAGTTTTGGGGCTTTCCAGAGATATCTGGCTGGCCACTGTGAAAATAGCTGGGCCTTTGGACTGATTCAGGAGGGCTCCTCTTAAGTACAGTGGTACCTTGGGTTACAAACGCTTCAGGTTACAGACTCTGCTAACCCGGAAGTAGTACCTCAGGTTAAGAACTTTGCTTCAGGATGAGAACAGAAATCGCGCAGCGGTGGCAGCAGGAGGCCCCATTAGCTAAAGTGGTACCTCAGATTAAGAACAGTTTCAGCTTAAGAATGGACCTCCAGAACGAATTAAGTTCTTAACCTGAGGTACCACTGTATTTCTTAATAGCGGCTTAAGGGGGGAAAGGCGAGCAAAGGGGACACACGATGCAGTTATCTAAGATTGTGTCCTGCCTGCCCCTGGCATGTGACCCTGGAATGCCACTCATGAGGGGATTGGCCCAATATAGAGGCGCCATTGAGCAACACCAGCCAATAAAAGCCCCTCCAGGGATATCCCTGATTTAGGGAAGCCTTCCTGGTTTCTGATTTGATCCCGGAATCTCCCGCTTTTCCTTAGGATGTCCCTATTTTCATTGGAGAAATGTAGGCTGCCCCCAATGTTTGTCTTTAAAGAAATTGGAGTTCTTGTTGGAAGTACACTGAAAAGGATATACCAAGAGCTCTGGCCAAAAGTTTCAATGCAAGGAATAATTCCTACTCGAGAGTTGAAAAGAAAAACGTTTATATTCTGCTAAGAATAACAGTTTTAAACTAATAGTAAATTTAAACACAACGTATAAATGCGACAGTTTTAAAATAATAGTAAATTTAAACACAACGTTTAAGTGCAGAAGTAATGTAGTTTCAAAAATGCAATAATATAGTATTAAGGTACATAAAATGTCAGTACACAACAATTGTTTTATACAAGTCTCAATGGCAGTCAAAAAGAGTCCATATTATATAAAGTCAGAATAAAGAATCAAATAGGGCCAAAAAGAAGTATCCGGAGTATGAATTAGATGTATGACTCAGCAGTGGTGACCAGGACAGGGCCCTGTTTCGGAGTAAATGCCTTCTTCAGCTGGTAATATCAAATAATATGTCAAAATAGATTAAGGTTCTCCAATACCATAAATCATAAATATAATGAAGTATATACATTCCGAAATGTATATACCAGGAGAAACATTGATCAACTCTCGAGTAGGAATTATTCCTTGCATTGAAACTTTTGGCCAGAGCCCAATGTTTGTCTGGCTTCCTCACTCATGATCTTCATGCATTACGTTAACACAAGAAAGTCCAGAGAACCTTCCAAACACAAGCAGCGGACAGTGTTTTTCTTTTCTCTTACATGCTTCGCATCAGGGAAGGGCTGTAACATAGCGGTAGATCATCTGATTTGTATGCAGAAATCCCTGAATTTGATCACTTGCAGCTCCAGGCTGGGTCTGTCTTCTGCCTGAAACCTTGGAAAGCCACTTCCAGTCAGGGTAAAGGTAAAGGGACCCCTGACCATTAGGTCCAGTCATGGCCAACTCTGGGGTTGCGGTGCTCATCTCGCTTTATTGCCAAGGGAGCCGGTGTACAGCTTCCGGGTCATGTGGCCAGCATGACTAAGCCGCTTCTGGCGAACCAGAGCAGCGCACGGAAACGCCGTTTACCTTCCCGCTGGAGCGGTACCTATTTATCTACTTGCACTTTGTGCTTTTGAACTGCTAGGTTGGCAGGAGCTGGGACCGAGCAATGGGAGCTCACCCTGTTGCGGGGAATCGAACCACCGACCTTCTGATCGGCAAGCCCCAGGTTCTGTGGTTTAACCCGCAGCGCCACCCACATCCCTCTTCCAGTCAGGGTAGACTGGACCAATTGTTCTGATTAGTATAAGGCAGCCTCCAATCTTTTTTATTTAGTTTACTCCTTCATTCAAAGCCTTGAGGACTAGAATCCTACTTCTTTTTTTTAAAGGACAGACCATATCTTGCGGACCCACCAAATGTCCCTATTTTCCAGGGACACCCTTGATTTAGAAAAGTCGCCCCAGTTTCTGATTTGATCCCAGAATGTCCCACTTTTCCTTAGGATGTTCCTTTTTTCATTGGAGAAATGGTGGAGGGTATGGAGTTATCGAACCCCCCCAAGCTGTCTGAAGGCAATCTTGTATAGGGAAGGGTTTTTTTAAAAAAATGTTTTATTATGTTTTTATGTGTGTTGGAAGCTGCCCAGAGTGGCTGGGGCAACCCAGTAAGATGTGTGGAGTATAAATAGTAAAATTATCATTATGGAATGGGACGTCCCTATATTCATTTGATAATTGTTGGAAGGTATGCAGTATTTTTGTTGTTTAGTCGTTTTAGTCGTGTTAGACTCTCCATGACCCCATGAACCACAGCATGCCTTGGAAACTCTCACTTTCTTCTCAAAGCTTCTCCTTTTTTATGTCCATGGAGTTTTCTTGGCAAAATACTGGAGTGGTTTGCCAGTTCCTTCTCTGGGTGGATCACATTTAGTCTAAACTCTCAGCTATCCATTTTGGGTGGCCCTGCACAGCATAGCCCATAGCTATGTTATTCAAAGGGATGCAATATTTACAAAGGTAAAAATTTGCATTCATTGCTCCTCCCACCTTTTGCCTCTTGCCTCGCCCATCTCTCGCAATGTGGCTTTTAGTTTCTCAGTCCTAAGAAGCTGGCAGCGAGAGGGAATATGTGGTAACTGGCATTTGCAGGACAAATACCCGAGAGCAAGATAATAATAATAATAATTTATTATTTATACCCCGCCCATTTGGCTGAGTTTCCCCAGCCACTCTGGGGAGCATTAAAAACAATACAGCATTAAATATTAAAAACTTCCCTAAACAGGGCTGCCTTCAGATGTCTTTTAAAGATAAGATAGCTACGTATTTCCTTCACATCTGAAGGTTCCACAGGGCGGGTGCCACTACTGAGAAGGCCCTCTGCCTGGTTCCCTGTAACCTCACTTCTCGCAATGAGGGAACCAGCAGAAGGCCCTTGGCGCTGGATCTCAGTGTCCAGGCTGAATGATTGGGGTGGAGACGCTCCTTCAGGTATACAGGACCGAGGCTGTTTAGGGCTTTAAAGGTCAGCACCAACACTTTGAATTGTGCTCAGAAACATACTGGGAGCCAATGTAGGTCTTTCAGGACCTGTGTTATGTGGTCCCGGCGGCCACTCCCAGTCACCAGTCTAGTTGCCGCATTCTGGATTAATTACAGTTTCCTTGTCACCTTCAAAGGTAGCCCCATGTAGAGCACATTACAGTAGTCCAAGCGGGAGATAACTAGAGCATGCACCACTCTGGCAAGACAGTCTACAGGCAGGTAGGGTCTCAGCCTGCATACCAGATGGAGCTGGTAGACAGCCACCCTGGACACAGAATTAACCTGCGCCTCCATGGACAGTTGTGAGTTCAGAATGACTCCCAGGCTGCACACCTGGTCCTTCAGGGGCACAGTTACCCCATTCAGGACCAGGGAGTCTCCCACACCCGCCTGTCCCGTCCCCCAAAACAGTACTTCTGTCTTGTCAGGATTCAACCTCAATCTGTTGGCCCCCATCCATCCTCCAACCGAAGTGGGCCCAGCCTGAACCCTGTACATCGCTGTAAAGGTAGCTGGAATTGTTCAACCACAAGTCATTACACTCCTGCCTGAAAGGGGTCAATTACCCTTCATGTCTGACTTTTTTTTAATAGCTGGAGCAAAACACTGTTTATGCAATTGGTATTCATTAAAAAAAAAATCAGCCAAGGGCAAGTTGGAATGCAGGAAATCTTTAATTGGATCGCAAGTGTAAAAGTATATTACGTTTAAAAAAAATGAAAGTAAATGAAAACGGCTTCATAACTACAGCGTTTCAGGCAAATCTCAAAATGCAGACAAGTCTGGAAAGGCCCAAGCAGGTTTGTGTGTTTGTGTTTGCGCACGCATTTGATGTAACGGTTAGCAACATGCTCAGCTGACCACACACCACAGTGTTGCCCCCGTTGCGTGTGAGGGGTTTTGTTGTTGTTGAAAACGAGTGGGCGTTGTTGTTTTTTCCCTTTACTGAAAACTTGAAGAACAGTGCATGCAGTGCTGGATTTACGTATAAGCTAAACAAGCTATAGCTTAGGGCCCCACTCTCTTGGGGGCCGCCAAAAAAATCAAAGGGAAAAAACTGGATGTACATTTCCAAAATACAAGATGTTGTTGTTGTTGTTTAGTCATTTAGTTGTGTCTGACTTTTCGTGACCCCATGGACCAGAGCACACTAAGCACTTCTGTCTTCCACTGCCTCCCACAGTCTGGTCAAACTCATGTTGGTAGCTTCGAGAACACTGTCCAACCATCTCGTCCTCTGTTGTCCCCTTCTCCTTGTGCCCTCCATCTTTCCCAACACCAGGGTCTTTTCCAGGGAGTCTTCTCTTCTCATGAGTTGGCCAAAGTATTGGAGCCTCAGCTTCACAATCTGTCCTTCCAGTGAGCACTCAGGGCTGATTTCCTTCAGAATGGAGAGGTTTGACCTTCTTGCAGTCCATGGGACTCTCAAGAGTCTCCTCCAGCACCATAATTCAAAAGCATCAATTCTTCAGCGATCAGCCTTCTTGATGGTCCAGCTCTCACTTCCATTCATCACTATTGGGAAAACCATAGCTTTCACTATACGGACCTATTGTTTTGTGTTGTGCAGGCTCCTGTGATGTAAGTAATGGGCCCCACCTGCTAGCCTGCTCCCTAAAATATCACTGGTTTGCTCATTTCTATATATAGGGTGCCTACATTCTGCATGTGCAAATGGCTTTAGATACCTATTAGGTCCATAAATTACCATATAGCATATATTCAGCACAAAAAACAGCGACAATTTGTTGTTGACAAAGGACAGCTGGACATATAAAGGGCCCCATTATCTTCAGTAGCTGAGGGCCTCGTCAAACCTAAATCCAGCCGTGGGCTGAGGGGACATTATTTTCACATGTAGTGGACTTGTAAAAGGGTAAAAGAATATTGGGAAATAATCCATAATGAATTGAAAATAAATGTTTAAAAGTACTTTCCAAAATAAAAATCCCAGAGTCCTTTCTGTTGGGCATAATTCAGACTGAAATTCCCAGGTGTCAAAAAAGGTTATTTATGTATGCCACTACTGCGGCCCGTGTTTTATTAGCCCCAAAATGGAAAACGAGTGAGGTCCCAACCAAAGAAGAATGGCAACTTAAGTTGACAGATTATGCGCAGCTTGCAGACTTAACATAGGGAATAAGAGAACAAGAAGAACATACGTTTAGAGAAGATTGGAAAACGTTTATTGAACATATAGGGGGAAATTGTGTACATTTGAAAATGTTGGCAGCATTAAGATGAATTCAGCAGTGTAAATAAGTTTTTATGGATGTAATAATGGAATACTGAATGGTTTAAGGTAAAGGTAAAGGGATCCCTGACCGTTAGGTCCAGTTGCGGAAGACTCCGGGGTTGTGGCGCTTTACCTTCCTGCCAGAGTGGTACCTATTTATCTACTTGCACTTTGACATGCTTTCAAACTGCTAGGTTCGCAATGGGAGCTCACCCCGTCGCAGGGATTCAAACCGCCGACCTTCTGATCGGCAAGCCCTAGGCCCTGTGGTTTAACCCACAGCGCCACCCGCACCCCTTCCCCAAGGAAGTTGTTGTTGTTGTTTAGTCGTTTAGTTGTGTTCGACTCTTCGTGACCCCATGGACCAGAGCACGCCAGGCACTCCTGTCTTCCACTGCCTCCCGCAGTTTGGTCAGACTCATGTTTGTAGCTTCGAGAACACTGTCCAACCATCTCATCCTCTGTCATCCCCTTCTTCTTGTGCCCTCAATCTTTCCCAACATCAGGGTCTTTTCCAGGGAGTCTTCTCTTCTCACGAGGTGGCCAAAGTATTGGAGCCTCAGCTTCACAATCTGTCCTTCCAATAGCACTCAGGGCTGATTTCCTTCAGAATGGAGAGGTTTGACCTTCTTGCAGTCCATGGGACTCTCAAGAGTCTCCTCCAGCACCATAATTCAAAAGCATCAATTCTTCAGTGATCAGCCTTCTTTATGGTCCAGCTCTCACTTCCCTACATCATTACTGGAAAAACCATGGCTTTAACTATACGGACCTTTGTTGGCAAGGTGATGTCTCTGCTTTTTAAGATGCTGTCTAGGTTTGCCATCGCCTTTCTCCCAAGGAGCAGGCGTCTTTTAATTTCGTGACTGCTGTCACCATCTGTAGTGATCATGGAGCCCAAGAAAGCACAGGCCTTTAAAAAAGAGAGAGCATCTTTTCTTTTGAGTCCAAGTCCATTACCGTCTCTGCTCTCTCCCCAAATCTCTTTTCTGATGAGAGTAGCTTTTGCATCTCATTTGGAAACCAAGGACCCAGAGTCTGGAGGAAGAATGGGGAGGCACACAATGCCAGATGCTTGAACTCCAGTGTGAAGTTTCCACAGTCTGTGTTGATTTGGGGAGCCATGTCATCAGCTGGTGTTGGTCCACTGTGCTTCATTGAGTCCAGGGTCAACGCAGCCGTCTACCAGGAGATTTTGGAGCACTTCATGCTTCCTTCCGCAGACGAGCTTTATGGGGATGCAGACTTCATTTTCCAGCAGGACTTTGGCACCTGCCCACACTGCCAAAAGTACCAAAACCTGGTTTAATGCCCATGAGATTACTGTGCTAGATTGGCCAGCAAATTCGCCTGACTTGAACCCCATAGAGAATCTATGGGGCATTGCCAAGAGAAAGATGAGAGACATGAGACTGAGCAATGCAGAAGAGCTGAAGGCTGCTATTGAAGCATCCTGGTCTTCCATAACACCTCAGCAGTGCCACAGGCTGATAGCATCCATGACACGCCGCATTGAGGCAGTAATTGATGCAAAAGGGGCCCAAACCAAGTACTGAGTACATATGCATGCTTCTACTTCTCAGAGGTCCAATATTGCTCTATTTGCAGTCCTTGTTTTGCTGATTTCATTTAATGTTCTAATTTTCTGAGATTGTTAATTTGGGGTTTTCATCAGCTGTACACCATGATCATCACAATTATAACAAATAAAGACTTGACATATCTCGCTTTGCATGTCATGAGTGTCTATCTCATATATTAGTTTCACCTTTTAAGTTGAATTACTGAAATAAATGAACTTTTCCATGATATTCTAATTTTCCGAGTTTCACCTGTATTATTTTTGTTATTGTTGCATTATTCACTTTATTTGTTATTCCATCCTTAATATATTATTATCCTATCTCCTTGTGCCTTTTAAACTTTTGCATAATTAATTTTGAATCTCCAGCACCAACTTTTTTTAATGTATTCCTTAATGCATCCCCACTCTTCATTACGGTAATTTTTTGATTAGAGTAGCCTCTAATTGATGCTGTTAATTTTGCCATCTCCACGAATTCAATAAATTTGGTTCTCCATTCTAATAATTCTGATATTTAGATAAATACATTTCTCAATTGCCAGCATTAAGCTTGGTGGCATGGAAAAGTTTTTAGTGGGTATTTAGAGGCTAAAACAGAAAGGGGGGTGACGACGGATGGTTTTATTGAGCATTGTTGTAACACTTGCTGCTGCCTTTTGATTTCCTGTATGCTACTTAAGGCCTATTTTTTCTATATTAAGAGGTATTATTCTATATTAGAGGTACAGTAGTCTCCACCTCCATTATTCTACCCGGACACTGAGGTCCAGCTCTGAGGGCCTTCTGGCGGTTCCCTCGCTGCGAGAAGCGAAGTTACAGGGAACCAGGCAGAGGGCCTTCTCGGTAGTGGCACCCGCCCTGTGGAACGCCCTCCCACCAGATGTCAAAGAGAAAAACAACTACCAGACGTTTAGAAGACATTTGAAGGCAGCCCTGTTTAGGCAAGCTTTTAATGTTTGATGCGTTACTGTATTTTAATATTTTGTTGGAAGCCGCCCAGAGTGGCTGGGGAAGCCCAGCCAGATGGGCAGGGTATAAATAAAAAATTATTATTATTATTATTATTATTATTATTATTATTATTATTAGTCATCTCTCACTGAGGACCCTTCTGGCTGAGGCTGCTAGGCCACTCCAGTGGTCCAGAAAGGACGCTGAGTCCAGTCGTGCTCCTCCAGGATGTGGCTCTGAGTCTCTTTCATTCCCCAGACCTCCAGCTCCAAAGGCTAGTTCACGGTCCTCTCTCTGCTGGCTCAGACGGAATGGGAACTTCTCGCTGGAGCGCAGAAGGAAAGGGACTTTGGAACTAATTGATTCATTTGCAGGAAATGTCTGGGGGTCAGAGATCAGCGTCCCTTTCGGCTGTGATAAATATCCCATGTAATTGGTGGACAAATGCGAGTGCTCAAGATTTATATCAATTAATTTTGGAATGTTGCTTGTTCTCACCCCTTCCCGTAAAACTGAAGGACCGCAGCCACCCACTCGCTGGGAGGGCAGCCTCTGCAGAGCCAGCGTGTTGCTGTCATCGCCTTTGGATGCTGACTCTTGGCTTCGGGTACAAACCAGTCCTTTAATTTTGCCAGAGTTGACGTTTTAGAAAGTGGCTGTTTTCTTGTGCTTCGTCTTGCAAAGTGTGCCTTTGTTTAGTTTATATTAAATGCACCATAATCACTTTTAGGCCTAAGAATACGAGAAGAGTCCTGCTGGATGAGGCCAATGGCCCCTTTCCTGCCCCGACCTGGCCACAGTCATCCATGCGACGGTCATCTCCAGGCTTGACTACTGTAATTCGCTCTATGCGGGGCTGCCCTTGAAGCTGACCCAGAAACTCCAGCGGGTGCAGAATGCTGCAGCGAGGCTCCTCACGGGGTCTCTGCCATGGGAGCATATTCACCCAGTGCTTTTCAAGCTGCACTGGCTCCCGGTAGAGTACAGGGTCAGATTTAAGGTGCTGCTTTTGACCTTTAAAGCCCTTCACGGCCTAGGACCCTCATACCTACAGGACCGCCTCTCCCGGTCTGCCCCACGGAGAGCCTCAAGGTCCATAAATAGCAACACCCTAGTAGTCCCGGGCCCTAAGGAAGTTAGATTAGCTTCAACCAGAGCCAGGGCCTTTTCAACACTGGCTCCGGCCTGGTGGAACGCTCTGTCCCATGAGACCAGGGCCCTGCAGGATCTGATTTCTTTCCGCAGGGCCTGTAAGACAGAGTTGTTCCACCTGCCCTTTGGCTTGGAGCCAATTTGATTCCCTCCCTCTCTTTCTTTTTTCCTTTCCTTCTCCTCCTGCGATGAGGCTACATTTTAATATTTTAATGTTTCAATATTTTAATGTTGTATTTTAATTTTGTTTTTAAGTTGTAATCATTCAACTTGTTTTTATTACTGCTTGTAAGCTGCTCTGAGCCCGGCCTTGGCTGGGGAGGGCGGGGTATAAATAAAAGTTGTTGTTGTTGTTGTTGTTGTTGTTGTTGTTGTTGTTGTTGTTGTCTAGCATCCTGTTCTCACAGTGGCCAACTAGATGGGAAACCTGAAATCAGGATTCGAACACAAGAGGCCTCTCCCTTCCTGGGGATTCAGAAGCAGGTTTGTCTCCATCTGTGGAGGCAGAGTATAGACTACAAATAAGAAATCGAGAGATATATAGCTGCACCAGCAGCATATCTTTTTTTTCTTGTATCCAAAAAATGCAAGAAGGGCTTTTACACTTGCCAGAAGCTTGGCTCTGCCCTCGCCGGTCTTGGAAGCATCCTTTAAAAAAGTCCCATATGACCAGAGAATTTGCGCCTGTCCATTGGGGGATATAGGAAGCCCTGAACACATATTTTTTAGATGTCCCTTTTACGATAAGGCACGTAGAGAAAGCAGTGAGAGCCAGTGTGGTGTAGTGGTTAAGAGCAGTGGACTCGTAATCTGGTGAACTGTGTTTGCTTCCCCGCTCCTCCACATGCAGCTGCTGGGTGACCTTGGGCCAGTCACACTTCTCTGACGTCTCTCAGCCCCACTCACCTCACAGAGTGTTTGTTGTGGGGGAGGAAGGGAAAGGAGAATGTTAGCCGCTTTGAGACTCCTGAAGGGGAGTGAAAGGCGGGATATCAAATCCAAACTCTTCTTCTTCTTCACTGACCACCTGCTGGTGAGGCTTACTGACCTCCCGGTAAAGGAATAATTCGATATTCTCCTGTTAGGCAAAGACCACTAGATGACCCGGATTGTCGCCAGATTCTGCGCACAGATCTGTAGGCGCAGACTATCCCCCGATTCAATCTAGTTTGTTTCCCAAACCCGGATCCACAGGCGACTTTGGGTCATTTCTGTAACGTACTCTATTTTAAAGTTTTTATGTATTTATATGCCTATCACACTTTTAAACTTAAAATCTATTGTTGTATATTGTTTTAAATTTTTGTTTTGCTATTGGGATTGTAGTTCCATTTGTGCTTCTCAAGTTGGTCTCTGACCATAATAAATTTCATGTTAGACTACAAATAGTCCATCAATAGACTACGAATCCTCTTTTAAAGTCATTCTAGCTGGTAGTCTTCACTGCCTCCTGTGTGAGCGAGTTCCACAGTTTAATTTTGCTCTGCATGAAGAAGTCCTTTTTATGGGATGAAGAAAAAGTCCCGGCAGATCAAGTTGATGGATTATGCCGAAACGGCAAAAAATGACCGGAAGAATCAGAAAACAGGAAGACCAAAATTTTAATACGGAATGGGGGAAATTTATAATCTTAAAAACCATTGTAAACAGCTAAAATCGTTAGTGGGATTGGAATAACACTTGTAGTTTAATGGTGAATTTTGGACATAAGGGAGATGCAAAAGATTTGGATTGTTATAAAAGATGCAGGAGGAAAGGACTAACAACAGGACCCAGAAAGGGGAGGAGGAATGTCCAGGAGATTCTGTGGAATCTTGTTTCTCTATTGTATGTTGATAAAAAGGTAAAGGTACCCCTGCCCGTACGGGCCAGTCTTGACAGACTCTGGGGTTGTGCGCCCATCTCACTCAAGAGGCCAGGGGCCAGCGCTGTCCGGAGACACTTCCGGGTCACGTGGCCAGCGTGACATCGCTGCTCTGGCGAGCCAGAGCCGCACACGGAAACGCCGTTTACCTTCCCGCTGGTAAGCGGTCCCTATTTATCTACTTGCACCCGGAGGTGCTTTCGAACTGCTAGGTTGGCAGGCGCTGGGACCGAGCAGCGGGAGCGCACCCCGCCGCAGGGATATGTGATTGTAAAATTCTAATTTGAACCCCCCCCCAAAAAAAAAAAAAAATTACAAAAAAGAAGAAGTCCTTTTTAAAACCTGTCCCAATCTTTCAGTCTTTAATTCTTCCGTGTGTCTGTGTGTATGTGTAATAATTTAAAAATCTTAATCTGCCTCAAGATGCTACTCAAGCTGAGCACGAGGAGCAAGGGCAGGTTGGAAACTGTGAAGTAATTGAAATAAATTACTCCAATGGCCCCAGGCGGCTCATGCTCTCTCTCCTTTAATTTCCCATCTGGGGGTGGGGAGGGGAGTCAAGCGAAAAACAAAACGCCTTTGCAAGCAGCTGCACCGTATGACCCAATTGGGGCATCACTTGCAACGTCGCAGGAGATGTGGAAATGCAGGTCTCGAGAGTTGCAGACAATCCGCAGCCAGACCAGTTCACAGAGTGGATATAGGGACAGATTGAACTGAAGGGCAGCACACTCTTGCTTCTGCCATTAAGCAGGTGAGCCAAGGCAGGCTCCACACCTACTTCCAGGAAGACCTTGAATACGAGTTGCTGGAAATCACGTTGGGACGCGGCTGTAATTGGCTGGAGGACCAAGGTGGCTGCATTGGCTGCCTCGCGGCTAGAGCGCAGGGGCATGGCAAAGGCCAGCTTGGTCCATCCATAGGTGGCCTTCAACTGGTCCAGGCCCAAGACCCACCACCGACTCCCAGCTTGCAACATGGACCCCATTTTCACAGAGATTCCCCAGACAGGGCATACAGCAATTCCTTTGTCTGACAAGCCTTAGCCAGAGATCAACATGGTGGCAACAGCTTTGCCATGACCCACCTGGGATGGCTTTGAGATTCTGACCTACTGGAAGAAGAGCTTTTAGCCACACCTCATCTAATAATAATAATAATAATAATAATAATAATAATAATAATAATTTATTCGTACTCCACCCATCTGGCTGGGTGAGCACAATATGAGCACAATATGAGCACAATAATGACGGACTTTATGTACGTAGGAATTAGCAGAGTAATTCTTTTAAGATTATTTAGAAACTTGAGGGAGGAGGATCACATCTTTGGGGAGTATGAAATAAGCCCTATCTCTGCTGTGACGTTCTGGGTTGTTGTTTTTTATTTGAAACACGACTCTCCCATCACGGCTACATTGAAATCTTGGATACGTGAATTGTTTTCTAGGGGGAAGCTATCATTTCTCCTCTGCAGAAATCTCAGCAGAAAAGGTCTGAAAACAAATCAAAACATTCCTTCTTTAGAGGATAGACAGAGGGGTGTTTAGGAATAAGCGTATCTTTGGGCTATAAGATTTGACCAGATAAAACAGAATATCATCTAAAAGGTTTAGCCATTGGGGTCAGTTTTAATGGGAGGTTTTGAGAATTAAGGGGACACTTTTTGTCATGATTATTATTTTGAGATTAGGTGTTGCGAAAAGGAGTGACATACAATTTGAACAAGGCTGGAGAGGTTTGGCCCTCTGGCTGCTGTTAGATTCCAACGCTTATCAGCCCCAGACAGCATGGCTAAGTGCTAGGGATGATGGGATTTGTAGTCCAAGAAATCTGAATGGCCACAGGGCAGTGGCGTAGCGTGGGTTATCAGCACCCAGGGCAAGGCAAGTAATTTGCGCCCCCTAACCCATGGATTTGCGCCCCCTAACCCGTGGATTTGCACCCCCTAACCCGTGGATTTCCCTAACCCCCAGATGTTGCGCCTGGTGCGGCCGGCCCCCCCTGCACCCCCCACGCTACGCCACTGCCACAGGGTGCTCCACTGTCTGCCCCGAAAGATGGCCCTTTGCTTCTGATGCTGCCATCTCAAAACTGTGTCCAGCCTCTCAGACAGGCAGAAGGATCTTTTCTTCTTGCTTCCGTGATCGCGGAATGGGAATTATGCGCCCCAAACTTGCCTGATTCTCCACACTGAAAAAGTATGCCAAAGTCTCCAAGGAGAAAGGCATTAATTGGATTGGCAAGTTAAATCCTCCTGCTAGAGCTGGTCTACAGGAGGAAGGATTTAACAGCGGCTCTGAAACGGTTCTTAAACACAGCTTTGCAAGCAGAGACTGTGGCCTGGGCAAAAGCATCTCTCTCTCTCTCTCTCTCTCTCTCTCTCTCTCTCTCTCTCTCTCTCTCTCTCTCCCCCTCCCTCCCTTCTCTTGATTAATTGCAAAGCTCAGGGTGACAGGAGACCATGCAATCCACAAATGCCAGAGGCTGTCCCTTGCCACATTCTTGGCCGATTTAAAAGTTTGAAAACCTGACAGGAGTGTGAACATATTAAAGGCGGCCCTATTAAGACTGTAAAGGGAGAGGCAAAAGGGGGGAAAGAGAGGGGGATCATACGTGTCGTGGAGAGTAAATGTTGCAAAAGGACATTCTGCATAGAGAGAGAATCATAGAGTTGTAGAGCTGGGAGCCAAGGGTCATCTAGTCCAACCCCGTGCAATGCAGAAATCAGGCCTAGAGAATCCCTGACAGGTGGCCACAGATGCCAAAACACCTCCCACCGCCATCCGAGGGAGTCGGTTTCACCTTTGAACAGCTCTTACCATCACAAAGATCTTCCTAATGCTTCACTGGAATCTCCTTTCCTGTAATTTGAATTCATTGGGTTGGGTCTTGCCCCACATATTTCTATTATATAATACATCCATATCTAATTTATCTATCTATCATCTATCTATCTATCTATCTATCTATCTATCTATCTATCTATCTATCTATATCTGTCTGTCTGTCTGTCTGTCTGTCTATCTATCTATCTCTATCTATCTATCTATCTATCTATCTATCTATCTATCTATCTATCTATCTATCTATCTAGTGGTACCTCGGGTTAAGTACTTAATTCGTTCCGGAGGTCCGTTCTTAACCTGAAACTGTTCTTAACCTGAAGCACCACTTCTATCTCTCTCCCTCTCTCTCTCTCTCTCTCTCTCTCTCTCTCTCTCTCTCTCCAGTGCTGGATTTACATATAATCTAAACAAGCTATAGCTTAGGGCCCCACTCCCTTGGGGCCCCCAAAAAAATTTAAAGGGAAAAACAAACTGGATGTACATTTCCAAAATATGAGTCAAAAAAACAAATAAAATAAAACCTATATACAGCAGCGGTGTTTTGTGTTGTGTAGGCTCCTATTATGTGCAAATGGCTCTAGATATAATAATTAATAATAATAATTTATTATTTATACCCCACCCATCTGGCTGAGTTTCCCCAGCCACTCTGGGCGGCTCACAATCAAGTATTAAAAACAATACAGCATTAAAAAATTAAAAAGCCTTCAGATGTCTTTTAAATACAAGATAGCTGCTTATTTCCTTCACATCTGAAGGGAGGGCATTCCCCATTAGGTAGATACCCATTAGGTCCATAAATTACCATATAGCATATATTCAACAAAAAAAGCAGCAGTAATTTGTTGCTGACAATGGACAGCTGGACATATAAAGGGCCCCATTACCTTCAGTAGCTATGGGCCTCATCAGACCTAAATCTGGCCCTCTATCTATCTATCTATCTATCTATCTATCTATCTATCTATCTATCATCTACCTCCCACCTTCCAAGACATTGCCTGCAGTCCCTCACTCCTTCAAACTGCTATATATTGGTGCAGGTGGGCAGAACAATCACAAACTATGGCAAGAACCTCACTTTCCTGGTTCACAGCACAAGCTTATTCAGAGAGAAGTCCCCATTTTGTTCAATGGGGCTTACTCACAGGAATGTAGGTCGGCCGGCACGGAAACTGGTATTGTTGGGCCCCTGCTGAGGCCCCAGGCCTAGGCAGGTCCCTCCACTACTGGCCCCTGCTCTAGAGTAGAAGGAGCAACAGGCAACATCTCAGCTTGCCCTATAGCAGCAGAGAGCAAGGACTCAGCTGTAAATAAAAGGTTTTAAGCGTGTTGTTGTAAAGTGCGTTATACAAAGGTGACACCAGATGGTGGTGGTGAGCTATGGCAAATTCAATATATTTTTCAAAACATTTTTAAAAAAGCACTTTCACATTTTTTTTTATAAGTGTCTAGATTCTACCCAAGTGGTGGGGAAGGCAGCGAGGAGAAGGAGGGGAGTCCGAGGACATATTGCCCAAGGATTCTCAAAACACCACACAACTTAGACTGAGTTCAGCATAGATGAAAAACATAAAACAAATCCTTATTTCCTGATGAATAGCCTTTGGACCATCATGTAACTTAAACAGAAAACTATCTTTAGAAAGATTTTTCCCCCCAAAAGCATTTTATTTTAAAAATCCAATTTAAATAAAAAAATTGATTCAAAAAAAAAATCTGATTTAAATAAATACAAATACAAATCCTTTTTAAATTTTTATTAAAAACACCATTGATTTTTGCCTCCTTCTGCTAAGTGGGATTGTGTGTCCTGAAGTCCTGCTGTGATGGGTATCCTCTATTCTTCCTCTCGCCTTGCCCTGACTTGCCCTTTAACTCTAAATTGCAAACTTCTGCCCTGTCTTCCTTCTTCGGCTCCAAACCCGTTTCATGTTTGATTATATATTGACCAGACGCTGATGCGGTGATCTTTGGAGCCAGCCGCCATCAGTCTCTCCTGGGGCTGGCTGTGGTCCGAAAAGGCTACGCAGTGGACTGCTGCCGTGTGGTAGTCCAGGACGGCCAAGGGCTTCATCTTCTTCCAGCCGAAGAGGCGGATGCGGTGATCCCAGCCGGCAGTCGCCAGGATTTTCTTGTCTTGGCGGAGGGTCACCTCGGCGATCCCGGGATTGGTGAGTTCATACGTTTGTCGGAGCTGGGAAAAGAAGGGGCAAATTAACAACAACAACAACAACAACAACAACAACAACAATTTTTATTTATACCCCACCCTCCCCAGCCAAGACCGGGCTCAGGGCGGCTAACACCAAATATAAAAACAATTGATTGAAATACAGCTTAAAAAACAAGATTAAAATACAACATCAAAACATTAAAATGCAGCCTCATTTCAGTGGAAACTCAATCAAAAACTTTTTTTGGGATAAAAATGTCAAGTCTTCACCAAGGCTAACAATCCAGACTGGTCCTATATGGGCCAGAAAAAAGCCAGGAAAGTCCCCAAATAGGAGTTCCATCACAGATGGAGAAAGGAAAAAAGAAAGAGGGGGGAGGGAATCAAATTGATTCCAAGCCAAAGCCTAGGACCCTGGAGAATGATTTGTTACTGCACTCAAAGTACCACAGAACTGTAGGGTTGAAAGGGACCCTAAGGGTCTTCTCCTCCAACCCCCTACTATGTAGGAACCACAGATGAAGAATCCCTCACAAATGGCCACCCAGCCTATTTAAAAGCCTCCAAGGAAGGAGAAGTCTACCACCTTTCAAGGTGGTCCATATAGTAATATATCCTTTCCCAGAGCATCCCTTTCCTGATGTGGAGTAAAGAGGGTCTTCGTATCATGGGAAGAAAACGAATTCGAGCCAGGCAAGGGGTAGGAGAGAGGAGTTGCTTTGAAACTGGTTGGAGAAGGTTTTAAAATTGGATTGTTAGGTATATAAGGTTTTATGGACATGCATAAACTAGTATATTATAATGGAACCAAGAGGGGGAGTGGAGGGAAGTCAACCAAAAATGTATGGTTTAATTTGGTTATGAAATTTTTCTTTTCTTTTCTGTTTAGTTTTTGTCAGGGAACTGCCATCAGTGCCGGAGGGAGAGAGCAAAAGCCAGAGGGATTCCAGAGAGCGTCCAGGGATCGGGAGAAGCAGCCCATCTTCTGGGGAAGAGAATCAGCGTAGCACCAGTGGAGAAGGGGGGCAGGTGGGGGAAGCGGCGAGGCGGTCCCATGACTCCTTGCCTGGGACCAGCGGGGAGAGTAGGGGTCCTCTGCTGCCCACGCCCTCCTTGCGCAGAAGGCTTTCGCGCAGAGAGAGGAGGAGGAGACTAGGCGTCAAAGAGCTTCTTTGCTGGAAGAAGTTCAAGAAACGCCCACTGACGGATTCTGCCAGCGATTGAGTCAGCCACGGGTGAGTGTCTGTCCGGACAGAAAAGGTTCACTTAGGCAACCCAGCCAGGTGTTTGCAACCCGCCGGGGAGATAAGCACCGTCTTACGCACAAGCAACCCCTAGAACCATTACAGTTTTGTTATTCTTGGAAAATCAATAAATTGTTATCAAAAGAAGAGAAAAGGAAGAAATTGGTTGTTTTCTTGTGCAAAGCTGAAATAAAAACAAATGGGGTCTGAAACAAGACACTGCAGTATGCCATGCTCTTGTTTAGGATGCAGCCAGCCAGCCAGCCAGCCATGCCCTCCTCTGGAAAACTCCATTTCCCATCACCCTTCTGTGACCACTGAGCATGCTCAGTCTTCACTGGGCTATTTTTTTAAGGTTGTGTGGCTTCTTAGGGATCCACCCCCCCTTAAAGATTTTTTGAATTTCTGCAAACCTTGGGGGGTAGGCCCTGCAAGCTTACACACAAGGTTTTTCCCCCAGCTCATGCTTTCCATGAACTGGAATTTGGAGAATTTAGTTCTGCTGCCTGTAACTTTCACTCTCCCCCCCCCCCACGCTCCATTTTGTTGTGTCCTGTGTTTATTGACTGAGTATTTCTTTAGCGTGGCTTGACAATCGTCTTACTGCTGTAACTTAATACTTCATCATAAATTCTTTGTGAATTTAAAAAGGTGGGGTGAAAACGCTTACATAAATAAAAAACGGAATGTAATTGCTATTTTGGAGGATATTTCCCTGCAGCCCGAAATCTGGAGCCAGTGAGTGTTGAGAAATTAGTGTGGCATTTTTCTTTTAAAATACACAAAACAGTTATCATTACAACATCGTAAGGAAAACTAAATGAAATCAGTACACCAGGCTACAGAAATTCTGGACATATAAATGACAAGAGGATTCCACGTTATCTACCCTGGGCTTCCGATAAGCTGATAACTTTGTCATAGTTAAACTAAGGTTACCAGATTTTTTTTCAATGAATCCGGGGACACACTTCAACTTCAATTGATTTTGTATGTGGACTTATTTGTAAATCTGGGGACTGTCCCCGGGAAACGGGGACGTCTCGTAACCTTAAATTAAGCAGTTGCCAAATGCTACTCATCAGCTTCCAGGCACCACGGGCGATTTCCAATTCTCTGTATGTACCAAGTGTAGGAGACCTTTGGCACCTCCAGGTGTTGCTGAACTACAACTCCCATCAGCCCCGGCAAGCATGGCCAATGACCAAGGAGAGCCAAAGGTTTGCCACACCTGTATGGCTAACACTGGATTTATCCTGTTAGGTGTATTTTTAGCATAGTTGAAAAAGCTAAGGACTAAACCCTGCACAGCTTTTTCAACTATGCTAAAAATACACCTAACAGGATAAATCCAGTGTTAGCCATACAGGTGTGGCGAACCTTTGGCTCTCCTTGGTCATTGGCCATGCTTGCCGGGGCTGATGGGAGTTACTAAACCCTGCACAAGGGACGCAGGTGGCGCTGTGGGTTAAAGCCTCAGCGCCTAGGGCTTGCCGATCGAAAGTTCGGCGGTTCGAATCCCTGCGGCGGGGTGCGCTCCCGCTGCTCGGTCCCAGCGCCTGCCAACCTAGCAGTTCGAAAGCACCTCCGGGTGCAAGTAGATAAATAGGGGCCGCTTACCAGCGGGAAGGTAAACGGCGTTTCCATGTGCGGCTCTGGCTCGCCAGAGCAGCGATGTCACGCTGGCCACGTGACCCGGAAGTGTCTCCGGACAGCGCTGGCCCCTGGCCTCTTAAGTGAGATGGGCGCACAACCCCAGAGTCTGTCAAGACTGGCCTGTATGGGCAGGGGTACCTTTACCTTTACCTTTACTAAACCCTGCACAAATCCGGAATGAAGTCCCTAAGATGGCGCCTCATACGCCTCCTTCCGGCAACTCCTGCAGCCCAGTATTGCTCTTCTTTCCTTTGGACCACATCAGCGAGGCTGAGCAGTGGGGTCTTGTTGTCTGGGCAGCCCAGGACGTCCACACCCACTGGCTAGGTTTGCGTCCCAGGTAAGTCACTTCAGTGCCGCTAATGCAGACCTGTTGATGGCATTTTACCATTGTACTGTTGAGAGTGTATTAACTTACGGTCTGTGCGTGTGGTTTGGGAGCTGCACGGTCAGGGAAAAAACAATGCTGTCCAAGGTTGTAAAGACTGCGGAGAGAATAATTGGGTGCACTCTTCCCACCTTGGATCAAATCTATGCTTCCAGGTGCCATAAGAAAGCTGCAGAGATAGTGCAAGATAGTGCACACCCTGGAAATGATCTCTTTCAGCTTCTGCCTTCTGGAAGAAGGAAGGAGACTAGGACTAGCCGTCTGAGAAACAGTTTCTATCCAAATGCGATTTTGGTTTTAAATGCAGTGTAAGGTAGTGGCGCTGTGGGTTAAACCACAAGAGCCTAGAACTTGCTGATAGGAAGGTTGGCGGTTCGAATCCCCGCGCTGGGGTGAGCTCCCGTTGCTTGGTCCGTGCTCCTGCCAACCTAGTAGTTCGAAAGCACGTCAAAGTGCAAGTAGATAAATAGGTACCACTCTAGCGGGAAGGTAAACGGCGTTTCTGTGCGCTGCTCTGGTTTGCCAAAAGCGGCTTAGTCATGCTGGCCACATGACCCGGAAGCTGTACGCCGGCTCCCTCGGCCAATAAAGCGAGATGAGCACCGCAACCCCAGAGTCGGCCACGACTGGACCTAATGGTCAGGGGTCCCTTTACCTTTAAGGTAGTCTTTGTGGGAGTATATTGTATTTAATTATGGAGTATCAGAGTTTTTAGGGGCTAACCAGGCTGGGATAGTTGGGATAGCACGCTTGTTGGTTTTTGAATGTCTGATGTAGATTTTTCAATTTCATTGTTCTGTATGGGACAATGACAATAAAGATTATCGTATCATTATTGTTTGACTTCACCCCCAGAGGGGCACTCCATTGCTTTTCGAGACAGACAGATACCAAGAAAAGGCTGAAAAGGAGCAGGGCAATAATGCTGCTGCCACGGTCTAGAAGTGAGTCCTAACCAGCCCATTGAAGACCACTGACCTATTGGACCCCCCTAGAGAAGGAAGAGAATTACACCCTTTTTGCTTCCATTTCTGCACAGATGGGAAAGTAATTCGAACTCCGCAAACCACGGCAGTCACGTCCGGCCTGACAGGTTGAAGCGTTACAAAAACGATGGGAGATGATTTGGCCTACGAGGAGATGAGCTGGAAGGCTTAACATGTGCCGAGATTTTTTGAAAAAAGAAAGTCGTAGCTTCTCAGCTCTACCTGCTCCTCGGAGAGCATTCACCCCGATTTACTTGTGCAAAGCTTATGCAGAGGTTGGACCAGGCGTAAGGTTGGGTCAAACATTTGGATTTGTTTGCAGGGTGGTTATGTGACAATGTGCGGTCATCTTGATTTGCTTGCAGGGTGCCTTCTATGTCTTCCCGTTAATCATTTGATCCTGCCATACTTTTCAGTGTGTTTCCTCATCAGTCTCCTAACCACAAAGCCCCCATTTTGCAAAGTGCGTTTGTGGTGCTTTAATCTGCTTCGGTTGCACAAATCTTTTATTTTTTTTTTTTAAAGGCACTTGAATCCCTTGTGCAAAACTGTTAAGAGCCTGTAGGCACCCTTGAGGTGTTTGTTTGTTTGTTCAATCAATCTTTATTACGGTTCAGAGACCCAACAAATTGTTACAAAGCAATGCAATGCAATGTTTGTTTGTTTGTTTATAGTAGCTACTTGCCCCGAACCTTTTCACGACACTTTAACAAATAAAAAGAACAGGATGATTTTGGTCAATGACTGGCTACTGCAAAATATCACCATGAACTGGAATTCTATTTAAGTCCTATACAGGTACTTTATTACCAGCAGATATGTTAAATCAGAATTAAGTCCCATTACAGTCATAGAAGGTATGGCTAGCTGGCTGGAACCTTGAAGAGGAACATGCTGCAATGTTTTGTTACAGGTTCCACACACTTATAGGGATGCGGGTGGCACTGTGGGTTAAACCACAGAGCCGAGGGCTTGCCGATCAGAAGGTCGGTGGTTCGAATCCCCGTGACGGGGTGAGCTCCCGTTGCTCGGTCCCTGCTCCTGCCAACCTAGCAGCTCGAAAGCACGAAGTGCAAGTAGATAAATAGGTACCGCTCCGGCGGGAAGGTAAACGGCGTTTCCTTGCGCTGCTCTGGTTCTCCAGAAACAGCTTAGTCATGCTGGCCACATGACCCGGAAGCTGTACGCCGGCTCCCTTGGCCAATAAAGCGAGTTGAGCGCTGCAACCCCAGAGTTGTCCGGGACTGGACCTAATGGTTAGGGGTCCCTTTACCACACACTTATTTCTTGATAGTAGCTACAACATCCACTCCATTTTCTTGGGGTGGGAGGCGGGCTATGACTCTCCTCCTCCATCATATGTCTCTCCTCCTTTCATTCAATCAAAAGTTAATGAATTTCTGTATAAGCTGAGGAAGGACATAAAGTAAGTTCTTAGGTCCACATGGTGCTATTGTCAACGCATTTTTGGTGCCAGGCAAAAACCTCTCTCTTTCCCTCCCCAGGCATTGGACAGATTATGATGCTATGTTTTGCTGCTAAGGTTTTGTTTTTGTTTTTGGCTGATGTTTTACTGGAGCTGTTTGGTATAGATTTTTGTATAGTTTTTATTGCAATGCACTGTTCCCTCAATTTTATATTATGCCTTAAAGTTTTTAAAAATGCTGTAAGTTGTTTAGAGACTCTTTACATAGCAAGAGACTAATGAACTGAATATGAAAAAGTTAGATATTTAAACCATTATTTAAATGCCCTATTATTAGGGGTGTTGGTTTTTACTTACCTGGCATTTAATTTAATGTCAATTATTTATCTGGTGGATAAGGCAATTCTGATCTTTCATAGGTTTGGTTATGTAAATAGAGTTTTAGTACTTTTTTAAAAAGGTCTAAATATGTTTATATACATACAGTATATGTATAGTGTCAATGCATAATAATATAAAGTCTAAAATAACCAGACATACATGCAGTAAAAAAGCGAATAAATAACAGAAACAGATGTACTGTTTTAAAATGCTAAATTTCAGGGTATTAGGTCATATGCACTACCTTCAGTGCCCCTAGTTTATTATGAGCTATGATGTTTGGCTAGGGATAGATGGACCTTTCAGTTTCTCGACTTTTCCACTCTTAAATTCAGCTCTCCACATTTCCACATCAGTTTGCAATTTTTCTACAAGTAACAATGCCATCGTGAAAACTTGTCGGCGTATCAGAGCGAATCTGTCCTAGCAGAGACATTTCTGCAAAGCGATTTTCTCTAATGTAATGTGCTTTCATGCATGCTTTAACCGAGCATATGCAAAGTTTCCTACATGTAACTTGGCTGGAGATCTGCTTTGCACAATTTGGAGAAGTGAAAATTTCAAAGGAGGGCTGAGGTTTGGGTTTGTGCATTATTTCGGAAGCTGCAGATCAGAGGCAAGGTTCGCCTTCAAATGTGAAATGAATCGGTTTTCTCCTCCAGGTCTATGCTTGGCCTTCTGAGGAAGCCTCAAACCCATTATCCCTTCGTTACACTATCTCGGCCTAACCACTTTCCTTTGCGGCCTCCCCACCGCAGTGCCCGGCACAGATTCTGGACAGCCTCCTGGAGACAAGAGAGCCTTGTTTCACCAACTCTTCACCGGCACACTGGACCGGTGCCATTCCAAACGGGGCCGCTCTTGCGTCACGCCTTTGGACAGCCGGTTACCGAGCGAGGAGTCGCCAAAATGCATCGGGAGTAAAAATAACGTGCCACTGAGTGGCTTTCCAATCACCACCATTACCTCAGGGATGTGGAATGTCGAGGGGAAAAAAACCCATCTGGTTCGTATTATTAATCCAATAGGAAAGAGAGAGAGGGGAGGGGATAGGTGGAAATAACCTGATGTGAGTCTCTTAATGCTTTCGTTGGAGAGGCAGCAAGTAAAGATGGGGGAACGGCCTTGAATCAATGAATTGTAGAATTGTAGAAGTGGAAGGGACATTGAGGGTCATCCAGCCCAACCCCCTGCCATGGCAGGAATATTTTGCCCAACGTGGCGCTCGAACCCACAACCCTAAGATTAAGAGTCACATGCTCTACTGATTGAGCTGTCTCTCAGTCTAAGTGGGGAATGTTTCAGAACCAGCCTTGGCAAAAACGCCCAGAGTTCGCTCCAAGTAACAATAACAAATTCTATTATAATACTGATGACAAGCCCATTCTATAGTTGCTGATGCTGTGTGACTAGTGGGGCCTGCAATAAGAAGTTAGAGCCAGCTGCCTTATGCTGTGTGGATATATGTGTTATTGAAATTTCTGTGGTCTGGTCTTTGACCATAATATATCTTGATTGCTGCATCAGACCATCGGCTCAGCACTGTCTATGCTGACTGTCTTCAGCTGTTGTTGGACTACAACTCCCATCATCCCTAGCTAGCAGGACCAGTGGTTGGGGTGATGGGAGTTGTAGTCCAACAACAGCTGGAGGCCCAACCTTGAGAAACAATGGACTGCCCCATCACAGAATGGCTGTGTATGTGTACATGCATGGGAGGAGAACCGCATATCCAAATGTTAACTCAGCGTCGAAAAAGCTTTGCATGTAGGAAGCAAGGATATTATTATTATTATTATTATTATTATTATTATTATTATTATACCGCCCTATACCCAGAGGTCCAGGGTGGTTCACAGAAAAAATAAAAATATAAAAACACAAAATATATAATCAAAATAAAAACAACCCAATAGGCCAACCCAACAGTTTAATCTCACTGTAAACAAGTGGTACAGCGACAATAAAGTTTTTCTATTTCTATTCTATTCTATTCTATTCTATTCTATTCTATTCTATTCTATTCTATTCTATTTCAATAACAACAACCCCCCAAACAACCCCCCAAACCCCCCAACAACCCACATTTTAAATGGGCAAAGGATCAGGCTTTCTGTATGCTATCTTTCCACTTGCAGGGAGGCATCACATGGCAGACACAATCCCCCCCCCCCCGCATCTGCATTTTTTAAAGGGTTAAATGAGGTCTGAGGCCGCTGAACATCAGTGGAAATTGATCCCTTAATGTGCAGGATTAGAACTTAATTTGGATTAAAACCAACAACAGAGATAACTCTGAGGACTCTCTGCCTACTATGCAAATGACTCATCCCAGCTTTTCACATGTTCTACTTCTAAGCATCTGGGCGCCTCGTCTTTGGCCATCCAGCAACAGGAGTCCTGCCCCTAATTAAGTACGACTTAACCTCTTGGCATTGACCGGCTCTTTTGTCAATGTACAGATTACTCTGTGGCCATTACCATTTGCTGTCATTAGGCGACCTTGGCTACTCCGGGAGATGTCTTTAATGAAGGCAGCTGCTTCGTTGGAGTGGAACACTGTACACCCTGCCCTTTTGTAATAATACTCCCTTTCCCATTATAGACTGGAATGTCCAAAGAACAGAGACTTAATTTCAGAACGCTACGATCAAAATCCTGTTAGACCTTCATAGCAAATCTTCAATCATCCACTTGCTGGCGGCTGCACTATCAGTCACAGAACAAGGGCGGAAGGACCCCTCAAGGCTCTGTTTATTGCAACTTCCGACAAACTTATCAAATCTGTAAATGGCACCAAACTGGGAGGGTCAGCCAATGCCGCAGAAGACAGAATTGGGATTCAAGATGACCTTAACAGATGGAAAACTGGGCCAAAACTAACAAGATGAGTTTCAATGGGGACAAAGGTAAGGTTCTGCACTTAGACAGGAAGAACCAGCTGCACAAATGTAAGATGGGGGAAACACCTGGACTGCCAGCTATGCATGTGAGAAGGATCTAGGGGTCTTAGTAGATCACAAGCCTAGCACGATGCAGCAACAAAAAAGGCTCATGCTATTCTAGGCTGCATCGACAGAAGTATAGTGTCCAAATCAAGGGAAGTAATAGTATGACTCTATTCTGCCTTGGACAGATCACACCTGGAATACTGTGTCCGATTCTGGGAATCACAATTTAAGAAGGATGATGACCAGCTGAAGCACAGCCCAAATTATAAATGGTTCAGAAACCAAGTCTTATGAGAAATGGTTGAGGGAATTGGGCATCACCTTGCCAACAAAGGTCCGTATAGTTGAAGCTATGGTTTTCCCAGTAGTGAAGTATGGAAATGAGAGCTGGACCATAAAGAAGGCTGATTGCCGAAGAATTGATGCTTTTGAATTATGGTGCTGGAGGAGACTCTTGAGAGCCAGTGTGGTATAGTGGTTAAGAGTGGTAGACTCGTAATCTGGTGAACCGGGTTCGTGTCTCCGCTCCTCCACGTGCAGCTGCTGGGTGACCTTGGGCTACTCACACTTCTCTGAAGTCTCTCGGCCCCACTCACCTCACAGAGTGTTTGTTGTGGGGGAGGAAGGGAAAGGAGAATGTTAGCCACTTTGAGACTCCTTCAGGTAGTGATAAAGCGGGATATCAAATCCAAACTCTTCTTCTTCTTGAGAGTCCCATGGACTGCAAGAAGATCAAACCTCTCCATTCTGAAGGAAATCAGCCCTGGGTGCTCACTGGAAGGACAGATCCTGAAGCTGAGGCTCCAATACTTTGGCCACCTCATGAGAAGAGAAGACTCCCTGGAAAAGACGCTGATGTTGGGAAAGATTGAGGGCACAAGGAGAAGGGGAAGACAGAGGACGAGATGGCTGGAGAGTGTTCTTGAAGCTACTAACATGAGTTTGACCAAACTGCGGGAGGCAGTAGAAGGCAGGAGTGCCTGGTGTGCTCTGGTCCATGGGGTCACAAAGAGTTGGACACGACTAAACAACAGCAACGGCCTGGTAGACTAAAAGGAGATATGATAGCCATCTTCAAATATCTAAAGGGACAAAAAGGTGGGTTAGGATGAATGCTTAATTGCTCTCAGTAAGTTTACGATGCAATGTAATATCACAGTTGTGGACCTTTTTCTTTCTTTCTTTGTTAAGCTGATTGCAGGTATATTGTCCAAAGTGGAACACTAATGTTCCATCGATGGGAGACCAATGGCCTCTTGATACCTATGCCGGATTTCTGGGATGTGGGTCCCAGGGACAGAGAGAAGCAGAGAACGAGAGAGCTTGGGGAAGATATTCAATGCCCATTCTATCCTATAAAGTGCAGAAGGAAATTCTACCTTGAAAAACAGATTACTCATGTGCATAAATGTAGCATTGCGCATATGTTCTGTATTTTATTTATAACTCTTTTTAGTTGCCATTCTAGCCAGAGGCAACTCTCAAGTAATAAAAACCCAAGAAAAGTAATAATGAATACTTTTTTAAAAAATGCAATAAACCTTACACTTTAAAGAATAGAAAGCTATAAATGAGCAACACATCAGCACCTTGAGCAACATCTCACTCACCCCAAGTAAATGCTCCCCAAATCAGCCTCAGCTGGTGGCAGAAAGCATATAAGGTCCTGTCTGGACTACACCAGTGATTCCATAGTGATGTATGGAAGTGAGAGCTGGACAATAAAGAAGGCTGATCGCCGAAGAATTGATGCTTTTGAATTATGGTGCTGGAGGAGACTCTTGAGAGTCCCATGGACTGCAAGAAGATCAAACCTCTCCATTCTGAAGGAAATCAGCCCTGAGTGCTCACTGGAAGGACAGATTGTGAAGCTGAGGCTCCAGTACTTTGGCCACCTCATGAGAAGAGAAGACTCCCTGGAGAAGACCCTGATGTTGGGAAAGATGGAGGGCACAAGGAGAAGGGGGCGACAGAGGACGAGATGGTTGGATAGTGTTTTCGAGGTTACCAGCATGAGTCTGACCAAGCTGCGGGGGGCAGTGGAGGACAGGAGTGCCTGGCGTTCTCTGGTCCATGGGGTCACGAAGAGTCGGACACGACTAAACGACTAAACAACAACAACTGGACTACACCTTGGAAGTATTATACCACTCTAAAAAGTCATGGCTTCTCCCAAAGAACCCTGGGAAGTGGAGTCTGTTAAGGGCGCTGAGATTCGGTAGAAGGCCTCTCTTCCCTGATTCCCAGGGCAACAATACCCAGAATTCCCTGCGAGGTTGTGAAATCAGCCTGAGAAGACCAAGGGTGAGGAACTTCAGTTCTGTGGGCAGAATGTGGCTTTCAGGCCACACCCACTTTCCTATGGCCGCTCCCCTCACTACCCACCTGCTCCACATCTAGAGCGTTTTATGCCTGTAATGTGTCCTCTGACAATGCCTCTTCCTTGGTCTAGGCCAGCATTTCACAAACTTGGGTCTCCAGCTGTTTTGGGACTACAACTCCCACCATCCCTAGCTAACAGGGCCAGTGGTCAAGGATTATGGGAATGAATTGCAGTCCAAAAACAGTTGGAGACACAAGTTTGGGAAACGCTGGTCTAGGTGGTGGATAGAGAAGGGGACGTGTGTGCAATGAAGCCATCTTACTTCACCAGAGTAAATATGATTATTATTAATTTATTATTATTTCTACCCCGCCCATCTGGCTGGGTTTCCCCAGCCACTCTGGGCGGCTTCCAACAGAAGGTTAAAAATACATTAAAACATCAGTCATTAAAAACTTCCTTAAACAGGGCTGTCTTCAGATGTCTTCTAAATGTCATATAGTTGTTTATTTATTTGACATCTGGTGGGAGGGTGTTCCACAGGGCGGGCGCCACTACCAAGAAGGCCCTCTGCCTGGTTCCCTGTAACTTCGCTTCTCGCAGTGAGGGAACTGCCAGAAGGCCCTCGGAAGTGGGTCTCAGTGTCTGGGCTGAACAAAGGGGGTGGAGATGCTCCTTCAGGTATACAGGACTGAGGCCATTTACGGCTTTAAAGGTCAGCACCAACCCTTTGAATTGTGCTATTACATTAATTAAACGAAGATCATGGCCACTGGGCCCATCACCTCCTGGCAAATAGAAGGGGAAGAAATGGAGGCAGTGAGAGATTTTACTTTCTTGGGCTCCATGATCACTGCAAATGGTGACAGCAGCCACAAAATTAAAACACGCCTGCTTCTTGGGAGAAAAGCAATGACAAACCTAGACAGCATCTTAAAAAGCAGAGACATCACCCTGCCAACAAAGGTCTGTATAGTTAAAGCTATGGTTTCCCCAGTAGTGATGTATGGAAGTGAGAGCTGGACCATAAAGAAGGCTGATCGCCGAAGAATCAATACTTTTGAATTATGGTGCCGGAGGAGACTCTTGAGAGTCCCATGGACTGCAAGAAGATCAAACCTATCTATTCTTAAGGAAATCAGCCCTGAATGCTCACTAGAAGGACAGATCCTGAAGCTGAGGCTCCAATACTTTGGCCACCTCATGAGAAGAGAAAACTCCCTGGAAAAGACCCTGATGTTGGGAAAGATGGAGGGCACAAGGAGAAGGGGACGACAGAGGACGAGATGGTGGGACAGTGTTCTCGAAGCTACCAGCATGAGTTTGACCAAACTGCAGGAGGCAGTGGAAGACAGGAGTGCCTGGCGTGCTCTGGTCCATGGGGTCACGAAGAGTCGGACATGACTAAACGACTAAACAACATTACATTAAAAGCTTCAACTGCTTTGCCCCTGACTCCGTCCACCATCGACACGTGGCCCCCAAAATGCTGTCCAGAAAGGAATGTGGCCCCTGAGCTAAAACAGTTCCCCCACACTTGTGTTAAGACCTTAGTGGGGCCTGCATAAAAAACGAAAAGGACAGAGAAGAACCAACGACTTAACGGAAGTTGAAGAAGCGTCTCCATCTTCACCCAGCTTTCCCCCCAGATCATAACCAGCCTGTGATTAATTAGCTAGGGATTGGCAACAGCCCCACTTCATGACTAAATATTTTTTCAGTCTATCAAGCCGTTAGCGAAAAAACAGAACAAATGGCGCAGGGGGGGGGGGGGCAAAGGCACTGACCTCTAGGCTCTGCTGCTCATTGCAGCTCCAGCAGCAAAGCATCTTCTCAGACGAGGCCGAGACCCCCTTGGCCTTCTCAGAGTCAAAGTCAAGGCCCATGATTGGCTCCTGATGACATGCGAGTCGGCTCTGCATTCTCCCCATTGACAAATTCCACAGAACCACTGATCCATCTTCGTAGCCGACCAGAAGGGAAGGATGCAAACTGACCTTGGGCTGATAGGAAACACAGAACAGATGAGTGAAGTGGCCTGGCCAACTCCCCACCAGTTATTAGACCCAAACCCGACGAGTACCGTATTTTTTGCTCTATACGACTCACTTTTTCCCTCCTAAAAAGTAAGGGGAAATGTGTGTGTGTGTGTGTGTTATGGAGTGAATGAAGGCTGCACAGCTATCCCAGAAGCCAGAACAGCAAGAGGGATCGCTGCTCTCGCTCCTCAGCCATCCCTCTTGTTGTTCTGGCTTCTGAGATTCAGAATATTTTTTTTCTTGTTTTCCTCCTCCAAAAACTAGGAACGTCTTATGGTCTGGTGCGCCTTATAGAGCGAAAAATACGGTAAATGCAAGCAGGGCAGAGAACTCCAAAAGGCACTGTTAAAACAAGCTACAATACCCTCAACCTTGAATACCAACCGGGACTAACCTGGCATGTGTAGGCAACTAGTTTTTAAAAGAGGGGAAGGGCAATTGGAACACAGTTATCCTACCCTTAATTAAAATCTCATAATGCCGATTATTTCAAAAGCTTAATATGATGATTTAGTATAATCTTGGGTTGGGCCCTAATAAAAAAAGCCTGGTTGGAATGCAAATTGGCAGAGCCAAATTCCTTTCTCCTCTTGCCGAAGTGTGATGTCAAATATCTTCTCAACACTTCATCACCCCAAAATGCTTCTAGCGACACCTGCGTTCCGTATGGACCCCAATTATTTCCCACTCAATTCACAGCAAGTTAGCAAGTTCTGTTGGTGGTCCCTCCCCCATCGAAAAGCTCCTTATAATTTGAATTTTATTGGTCGTATATGGAAGAATTGGATCTGACTCAGATAAAGCATTTATGACATTATTCATCGATGGCAACTGCGACGTTAGTACAAAACAACAGAAAAGTAGGCAAAGTCGCAGGAATGATGGACAGGGAACTCAAATGCTGGGCCTTTAATTTAAAGCTGTTAAAACTATAAAGTTGGAAGAAGAATAAGGGAGAGAGAAGAAAAAGGCGTTAAAATGTCAAAACATGTTTTCCCTTGGAATCCTGGGAAGGATTCTGTTTTAGGGTTGGGTTAATTTAAGGAACAATTAAAGGATGTGTTGTGAGCTAATCTGAGGTTCTTTAAAGGTAAAAGTACCCCTGACCGTTAGGTCCAATCTATAGGCCGAGGGAGCTGGTGTTTGTCTGCTGACAGTTTTCCCGGGTCATGTGGCCAGCATGAATAAGCCGCTTCTGGCGAACCAGAGCAGTGCACGGAAACGCCGTTTACTTTCCCGCCGGAGTGGTACCTATTTATCTACTTGCACTTTGACGTGCTTTTGAACTGCTAGGTGGGCAGATGCTGGGACCGAACAATGGGAGCACACCCTGTCACAGGGATTTGAACCACCGACCTTCTTATTGGCAAGCCGTAGGCTCTGTGGTTTAGATCACAGCGCCACCTGCGTCCTTTAGTTACCATATTTTTCCATGTATAACACATCCCTGTGTATAAGACGCCCCCTATTCAAAAATAGGGGGCGTCTTATACACAGGGATGTGTATAAGAAAATGGGGGGAGATTGCCTAGAGTTGGTGAGCTTTTTTAGGGGGCGGGGTGGCCAAGAGTTGTTGAGCATTTTTAAGGGAGATTGCCGAAAATCGCTCACCCGCCTGGCATACGCTGCCACTCGCGGATTGCCACTTATTGTCTGTCCCCACACCAGGAGAAACAGCTAATCGCCCGCCCACTTGCCGCAGCCACAGCCAATCAACACCAGCCCTTGCCGCAGCCACCAATAACACACCCAATAACTGAGGACAATCTCACGGCAGCAACCAATCCCACATCCCCCCTATGTATAAGACGAACCCCAATTTTTAAGATAATTTCTTAAGGGAAAAAACCTCGCCTCTACATGGAAAAGTACGGTATGCATTTATGATGATAGCCAACCCAGCTTGCTGTCCTCTTCTTCTACCTGCAGCCCTCACCCTATGTACCTCAAAAGTTTTTATCTGGAAGGTCCTGTGCAGATTTTGAGGGTGTGTTAGGGAGAAGGAGAGGAATGGGGAGTCCAATTGCCCAAGTGAAAGTCCGTTTCGCTCTTGCAACAGAACATTCAAACTATAGTGTTTGCATTGTGATGTAACCCAATTTACATACCGCCTCATACATTTCTGAAAAATCATTCTAAGGTGTTTACACAAAATAACGTGAAATATTCACACTGGTAACACCAATAGACTTTAAAAACAAGTAGACATTTCAGAACACTGTGTAATGGATGGCGGGTGTTTATATCCTTCCAACCTTGAACCTATAAGTCTCTTGGCCCCCACAAGGGCTCTTCAAGATCCACTGCCCTTTCAACCTTTGAACATATAGATTATATAGGTAGGACAATCTCATTTGGATATCTATTTGGACATATGAATGGTTTCATAATAATAGATACGTTTGAGGATTGACGGATTGTTCAAACTGCTAATATGAGCTGGCATCCTTTTTTTCCTGTTATATTTTAAACATATTAAAACAAGCAAGCAAGCAGATGTAATAAAATCTTCAATATATATAAAATCAACAGTTTTGCAAAAAATTAAATAAACACCAGAGTTTTGAACAGGCCTTGGAAAAAGAGCAAAGAACGTGGCTGCTTAATATTAAATTTGTTCATATTTTCATATATGAGTTTGTATAAGTGCGGAATAAAGAATATGTATGCGGGTGGGGTTTTTTAAAAGCTCAAGTAAAGTGCTGTCCATGGTTACTATCTCCAATATCAAGGGAAACTATTTTCTTTCTCTCCCCCTCCCCCAAAAGGAAAAAACAAAAAATCTCCTGAACCCAAAGAGTTAACAGGTCTGAATCCCGCTGTAACCAATTGAGAGATATTTTGATTAATGATGTCACAGGCCAAAGGGCATGGCACTCTGGCCAGCCACCCAATTTATTTAAGTCTCTGAAATAACTCAAAGAAAGGAACGTTACTGGATTACGTGTCACACTTAAGGAAAATATTCATCATTGCACCGGCCGGTTGACGGATGGCCCCTGCAAATCGGAAGACTCACCATGTGAGCAAAAGGTTCAAAAGTCGTAATCAAAGCAAATTAAAAAAAACAATTGCCTGTTAACGCCAGCTATAGATTTTAAAGGAAAAAACACAAACCCACAAAGGCCCAAATACTTTCCGACAGAACGCAAAGATGCCCCACTTTCAGATCTGACCTCTTGCCAGATCTTTATGTTAATTAATTAATTAATTAGAGGTAGCTTTTGAAGAATTAAATGCTCAAGACAACCGTGCATTGACCCTCTCCCTCTCCCATTACTCCTTCAGACCAGTATCAAGACCCATGTTACAATACAGTGGTACCTCGGGTTACATACGCTTCAGGTTACAGACTCCGCTAACTCAGAAACAGTGCTTCGGGTTAAGAACTTTGCTTCAGGATCAGAACAGAAATCGTGCTCCGGCAGCACGGCAGCAGCAGGAGGAGGCCCCATTAACTAAAGTGGTGCTTCAGGTTAAGAACAGTTTCAGGTTAAGTATGGACCTCCGGAACGAATTAAGTACTTAACCCGAGGTACCACTGTACTAAAATTGTTTTAAGAATCCCTAGGTTAGCTACAATGGATGATCCTGCTGGTGAAAATAGCCTCTCAGCAGTCCTTCCTGTTAAAGCCTGCTTTGTGATCTATTCCTCTCCACTCTTTGTCATAAGGGGAAGATTTTTAACAATGCCGTAAGAATCCGGGTTGGATGATAATGGTGAAGGTCATGAGTTACATTTGTCCGTCGCTTTGTACAGAGGAAAAAAGTTTCGCGGCGACTTGGCAAGGTTAAAATGCAATGAATGAAAGCAATTCAGAGCCAGGAAAAAAAAATTAAAGGAAGGGGCAATACAAAATAGATAAAAGGTATGACTAAGGTCCTAACCTGCCCCACGAAACGATGAGCTCCACTGATGGAGGCAAATTCCTTATCAAAGGCCAGAGTAAAGGAAAACATTTTCGCCTGGTGCCTAAAGACTGAGGGGGCCAGTGATCCATGCGACAGTCACCTCCAGGCTTGACTACTGTAATTCACTCCACGTGGGGCTGCCCTTGAAATTGTCCCACAAACTCCAGTGGGTGCAGAATACTGCAGCGAGGCTCCTCATGGGGTCCCTGCCATGGGACCATATTCACCCAGTGCTTTACCAGTTGCACTGGCTCCCGGTGGAGTATAGGGTCAGGTTCAAGGTGCTGGTTTGGACCTTTAAAGCCCTTTGTGGCTTAGGGCCCTCGTATCTATGGGACCGTCTCTCCTGGTATGCCCCACACAGGACCTTAAGGTCCATGAATAACCATAGTTTAAAGGTCCCGGGCCCTAAGGAAGTCAGATTATCCTCCACCAGGGCCAGGGCCTTTTCAGTGATGGCTCCGACCTGGTGGAATGCTCTGTCCCATGAGACTAGGGCCCTTTAGGAGTTAACCTCCTTCCGTCGGGCCTGTAAGACAGAGCTATTCCGCCTGGCCTTTAATTTAAATTCAGCCTGATCTTTTATTTCCCTTCTCTTCCCTCCCCCTCCCCTTTTATGAAGATCACCTGCTCTGAGACCCCACAGCTAATTCTCCCCTGGCCTCCTCGCTGGCCCAAGTAGGACCAATTCAGCCACCATTTAATTGATTTTTGATTTTTATTGTTATTCATGTTTTTATACTGTATTTTATGCTGCTTTTATAATTAAGTTTTTTAAAGTGTTTTAAATTTGTTGTTGGGGACGCAGGTGGCGCTGTGGGTTAAAGCCTCAGCGCCTAGGACTTGCCGATCGAAAGGTCGGCGGTTCGAATCCCTGCGGCAGGGTGCGCTCCCGCTGCTCGGTCCCAGCGCCTGCCAACCTAGCAGTTCGAAAGCACCTCCGGGTGCAAGTAGATAAATAGGGACCGCTTACCAGCGGGAAGGTAAACGGCGTTTCCGTGTGCGGCTCTGGCTCTGGCTCTGGCCAGAGCAGCGATGTCACGCTGGCCACGTGACCCGGAAGTGTCTCCGGACAGCGCTGGCCCCTGGCCTCTTAAGTGAGATGGGCGCACAACCCCAGAGTCTGTCAAGACTGGCCCGTACGGGCAGGGGTACCTTTACCTTGTTAGCTGTCCTGAGCCCGGTTTTTGAACCAGGAAGTGCGGGGTATAAATAAATTTATTATTATTATTATTATTATTATTATTATTATTATTATTACTACTACTACTACTACTATTCCCGGGGAGAGCATTCCATAGATGGGGAACCACCACTGAAAAGGCCCGTTCTTATGTGGCCACCCTCTGCATCTCCCTTGGCTGGGCATCTGCCGAAAACTGCAGGGTATGGCTGGTTCATATGGGGAGGGTGGCCCCTGATCAGACCAAAGGCCTGCCTGATCTAGAATCCTGTATTCCAACCAGATACCTGTGGGAATCTCACAGGTAGCTCATGACAGCAAACAGCTCTCTCCTGCTGTTCCCCAGTGATGGGTATTCATAAGTATACTGGTTAGCTTGTTTTGGAAGGCATTCCCTGGCCTATTTTAATTTATGTGCCATTATTGGATTGTTGGTTTTTTGACTGCTATACAGTGGTACCTCAGGTTAAGTTCTTAATACGTTCCGGAGGTCTGTACTTAACCTGAAACTGTTCTTAACCTGAAGCAGCACTTTAGCTAATGGGGCCTCCCGCTGCCGCCGCGCTGCCAGAGCACGATTTCTGTTCTCATCCTGAAGCAAAGTTCTTAACCTGAAGCACTATTTCTGGGTAAGCGGAGTCTGTAACCTGAAGCGTATGTAACCTGAAGCGTATGTAACCCAAGGTACCACTGTATAGCAGTCTGTTTTGCTGTCTTTTCATGATGGTTGATGAATTGTACAGCAACTTGGGTGCCATTTTTTTTAAAAAAAACAACAGAGAATGTGAGCCGTATGTTTTATAAATTAAAAGCGCTGCTAGCTTTGGAAGAGTAGAAAGGAAGGTCCAAACAGCAGCTTGAGGTCGGATGGAACATTCCTCCTCCTTTGAAGTAATATGTCTTATAATCCGATGCGTATCCACTGGGCTCCTGCAAATCATAGCCAACTGAAAAGGGTTGAATCTGCAAACGCAAGGATTGTTTTCCCTTAATTTTCCCAGCAGGAAAGGTGCTATGTTGTGCAATGGTGAGCATTTTTTTTAAAAAAACACTAACAAGAATGCATGTAGAAACTGGAAATGCAGTAAGTACTTTATTATATAAACTCCATTAATGCATATTCCTGACAAGTTGACAGTGATTCTCCTTTGCTTGCTTCCTTCTTTCCTTCCTGGACAGGCTTCCAAATGAAATAGCAATAAACCTCTGTCTGTCTGTCTCTGCAGTTAAGTGTAACACTTCTGAATATTCTAATGTTCTATAACTACCACCTTGACTACAGCACCTTTTGATTTACATCCGAGCAGTCGATGAAGGCAGAAGCTGAAATGCTTTGCTATCAAAAAAAACAATCTGTTTTGTTACTCACTGTAATTCATTTACGATTTTTGTGATTACCTGTATTCTACCAGGATCTAGGACAAGGCTGTATGAAGTGCTATACAAAAGCTTTGACAACTTTTCTGTTGTGTGAACGTTTCTGTCTCTCTAGAAGACTAAATGTTATAGGCTTCCCTACCACTCTTCCTCTCTTTAGAGCACTGGAGGAAGTAAGTAAAACATGGACAGGGAATCTGTGGTCTTCCAGATGTTGTTGGACTGCAACTTCTAGCATCCTTGACCAAAGGTCATGCTAACTGGAGCTGCTGGGAGTTAGCAGTCTAGCAAAATTTTATTATTCCTGCATTGCAGGGGGTTGAACTAGATGAAAGGGGTCCCTTCCAACTTTACAATTCTTTGATTCTATGAAAATCTTGAAGGCCCACTCCCACTTTCATTTTTGACCAAACTGCGGTCAGAGGAACCCGCCCTCCGCTAAAGCTAGTTGGTTAAAGCAGGGTCCATCTGTATTTTGATATTCTGTTTTATTAAATCAGAGAGCGATAGAAGGAACCACAGTTCCTCAAGTTTGTAAACCACCAGGGCACTATGGTTGAGGCAAAACGGAAAGCATGAAGGTTTCACTCTCCTCCTCTTGTGTGCAAAGGAGGAGACAAAGCCCTCTGCAAATAATTCCCAATCATCTAAACCAGCTTTTCTCAACCTGTGGGTCTCCAGATGTTGTTGAACTACAACTCCTATCACCCCTAGCTAGCAAGGCCAGAGCTCAGGGATGATGGGAGTTGTAGTCCAACAACATCTGGGGACCCACAGGTTGAGAACCACTGATCTAAACTATTAGTTTAGACCAGTGTTTCCCAACCTTGTGCCTCCAGCTGTTTTTGGACTACAATTCCCATCATCCCTTGCCACTGGTCTTGCTAGTCAGGGATGATGGGAGTTGTAGTTCAAAAACAGCTGGAGGCACAAGGTTGGGAAACACGGGTTTAGACAACCATCAGCTGAGCCACCCAAGTAAATCCTCCATTAAATATAGGTGCTATGCTAAAAGTATGAACTGGGCCTTCATGTCTTCTACTGATATGACAAAGTGTGTGAACCTTAAAGGTAAAGGGACCCCTGACCGTTAGGTCCAGTTGTGGACAACTCGGGTTGCGGCACTCATCTCGCTTTATTGGCCGAAGGAACCTTAAGACTTCTCTAAATAAGGCCCAGCGGTATAATTACATTTGAACCCTCAAAATCAGTGTTGATGGGTGCCTAGTCCAACCCCACTTGCTTAGTGCAGGGGCTGAAGAGTGCCCAACACAGATGGCTAGCCAGGCTCCAGTCTTTCTTTAATTCCAAAGACAAAAGTCCACTCCAAACATATATTAACATATATTTCGGAAAGTTACAGTGGTGCCTCGCAAGACGAAAATAATCCGTTCCGCGAGTCTCTTCATCTTGCGGTTTTTTCGTCTTGCGAAGCATCCCTATTAGCGGCTTAGCGGCTTAGCGGCTTAGCGCTATTAGCGGCTATTAGCGGCTTAGAAAAAGGACGGGGAAAGGGAAAGAACTCACAAGACTCGCAAGACATTTTCGTCTTGCAAAGCAAGCCCATAGGGAAATTCGTCTTGCGAAGCGCCTCGAAAAACGGAAAACCCTTTTGTCTAGCGGGTTTTTCGTCTTGCGAGGCATTCGTCTTGCGGGGCACCACTGTATTTGCTATGCATTTGGACACCTCTTGACATATTGCAACTACATTTTGCATGATGTTTCCCAAGACCAAGGAACTTTTTTCCCTCCATGTGTGGATCCATTTTGTCTAGGTTTGGGATGCCGGATGCCACTTTGAGTCAAGATGGCGCACGGAACCTTTCAAAACGTCGTGATTTCAGCCAATTTTTGCGTGATGGTCCCCAAGATCCAAGAGCAGGTTTTCGTCTTGCGTTTGGGTACTAGGCACCATTTTGAATCAATATGGTTCAAAACCGATTTGAACCACTGATTTAAAAACCACACCGATTTTGTCATCGTTGTTTCTCAGAATCCCCAAGCAATGCTGAGTATGAGGCTGCTAGTACAGGATAATGTAAGCATTATACATAAATAAATATGTTTAACCTCTCCAAATCTGAAGAGGCAAGGTAGGTAGTAACATGGTTGGTTCACACCAGACTAGAGACAAGCAAATCAAAATACAGTCATGTTGATTAAAGCTCAAGTGTTTTATTAATGCCAGGCTATCAAATGCCTTGCCAAATCCAAGTTCCATGATCGTTATTTCCCCCCCTGGATACTTCAAAAAACCAAACTACCCGGGCTAAACTTTTCAGGGAGTATTTACAAAACTCGCAACCCACACCATCTGGTGAAATGTGGAAAGCTCCAGCGGTTATGTGAAGGATGTTCCTGTTTCCCTCCCACCCTTAATAGCATAATTAGTTGATTGCTTTTGACAATCAATCAAAAATAAATAAATAAATATAAAAACCTCAGAGTGAAGAATGATTCATGGGCTCCGTATATAGAGAAATGAATCACAGCGAGGGAAGCATTTTTGTAATTAGCAAGCTCCCGTTGGCTTACCTGCCACATCTTCAGACACATGGGCATGCCCAACTTGGCATCGGCCTCTGGCTTCAAGGTACAGACTAAAATCTTGGATGGCAGCTCCAAAACCCGAACCTGACATCAGGAAAACAAGTTTAGTTGGCCTGGCGCCAGACACAAGGATGAGTCTGCTAAGGGGATTTGCAAAAAAAGGTGGAGCAAGCTCTGTTGTTGCTCAGGGATGGTGGGAGAAAACAAATCAACCCGGAGGAAGCCCCAGAAATCATAACTGCTAGGAAAGGCCAAAGGAAGCTACCTTATACTGAGTCAGAATATCGCCCATCTAGTTCAGTACAGTGGTACCTCGGGTTACATACGCTTCAGGTTACAGACTCCGCTAACCCAGAAATAGTACCTCGGGTTAAGAACTTTGTTTCAGGATGAGAACAAAAATCGTACTCCGGTGGCGTGGCAGCAGCGGGAGACCCCATTAGCCAAAGTGGTGCTTCAGGTTAAGAACAGTTTCAGGTTAAGAACGGACCTCCGGAACGAATTAAGTACTTAACCTGAGGTACCACTGTACTGTCTACACGGGCTGACAGCAGTGGCGTAGCTAGCCGCTTGGGTGCCTGGTGCGGGGGCGTGTCCTGCAGTCAGGGGTGGTGCGATCTGTGCCCGTGGGGGGGGGGTGAGCCTCTCCGAAGCTTACAGCCTCTCCATCGATGCCCCCTCTGCTGTGGGGGGGGGGGCTAAGGGGGAGGTGGTAGGCAGACGCAACTTCCACGCTGCCATTTCAGGCAACATGGAATCTGCAGGCGCCTAAGCCACCACATCACTCCTAGAAAGTTTTGCGAGCCCAATTTTGTTAATTAAAAAACTAATTTTGTCATCCCACCCCCCTCAGTGATGACACCCAGGGCGGACCATACCCCCTTCCCCCTTCCTCCACCACTGGCTGGCAGAAGTTCTCCAGGGTTCCAGGAGACATGGGGGGTGTCCAACCTGGGTCCTTCTACATTCAGAGCACATCCACGAGATAAACTGTTTAGATTTCAAACAAACTCAAAAACAGGGCATCAGGAGCGCTTCAGCCCTGTTTTTGAGTTTCTGCCCTGTTTTGGAGTTTGTTTGAAACCTAAACAGCTTATCTTGTATTCCTTTGTAAGTTTTACTTAAAACCCTTTGGAAAGGCAGTACTAGAGTTTTTACAACCGAGTCCTCAATTTCTTATTACTACTGCTTGGTTCTCCTAAATAAAGGTAAAGGTAAAGGTACCCCTGCCCGTACGGGCCAGTCTTGACAGACTCTGGGGTTGTGCGCCCATCTCACTTAAGAGGCCAGGGGCCAGCGCTGTCCGGAGACACTTCCGGGTCACGTGGCCAGCGTGACATTGCTGTTCTGGCGAGCCAGAGCCGCACACGGAAACGCCGTTTACCTTCCCGCTGGTAAGCGGTCCCTATTTATCTACTTGCACTTTGACATGCTTTCGAACTGCTAGGTTGGCAGGCGCTGGGACCGAGCAGCGGGAGCGCACCCCGCCGCAGGGATTCGAACCGCCGACCTTTCGATCGGCAAGTCCTAGGCGCTGAGGCTTTAACCCACAGCACCACCTGCGTCCCTCTCCTAAATAGGGCTATGTTTAAAACTTGTCATTGAGGTTTTCATGAGGTTTTTTTGTAAACTCAGGGAAGCATTTCAGCCCTGCTGTTGAGTTTGCTGGAAATTATTTAAAATCATTTAAGGTTTATAATGTTTTCTTAAATAGGGCTATGTTTAAAACTTGACATTGAGGTTTTTATACCTTTTTTGTAAACTCAAGGAAGCGTTTCTGCCCTGCTCTTGAGTTTGTTTGATAGCACTTAAAATCATTTAAGGTTTATAAATGTATTTATTTCCTTCTGAGGAAACTGATTAGTCCAGTGAAATGAGTTTTGTAGCCGGCATCTCGATAAGTCTTTGTTTAATTCTAGGTTAATTTTCCCTTAATTTTTTTTTATTTAATTCAATTCTATAGTCGATTACTTCTCGTTTCAGGGATTTTCACGGTAATTCTTTCGTTTTGTGTAATTTCTTGGTTCCGTGACTGTATTTTTCACTGGTTTGAAAAGTTATTGGCTGTCAGGTACTTGGATAAAAAGTTTTCTCTGAACGTCAGGGAAAGGTACCTGAGTTTCATTGCTGAATCATAGATTCATAGAATTGCAGAGTTGGAAAGGGACCCTGAGGATTATCTCGTCCAACCCCCCATGTAATGCAGGAATATGCAGCCATCCCACTGTTAGCCCACAGATGGAAGGAAGATAAAGTACCCTCAAGAGAAGAATGGCTGATAAAGATGATGGGCTATGCCGAAATGGTGAAAATGACCAGGAAGATGAGAGATCAAGAAGATAACAAATTTAATAAAGAATGGAGAAAATTTATAAGTTACTTAAAAGAACACTGTAAACAACTAAAAACACTGGCAGGATTTTTTTTTTTTAAAAAAAAAACCACACTTGCAATGTAAAGAGAACTATGGTGAGAACTGAGTGTTAAGAAAATATGGAGATTATATGATGCCATTGGAAAAGAATAATTATGGAAACCATGGAGGGCTGGAGGGAAGTCCAGGGATTCAAAGAATCCTATGTGTATGACTTATTTGTGAAGCTAACTGTTAAAATTAAAAGTCAATAAAAATAAAAATAATAAAAAAGGAATACGCAGCCGTCCCATGCGGGGATCGAACCTGCAACTTTGGCATTATCAGCACCACGCTCTAGCCAACTGAACTGCTGCCCTATGTCCATTTAGATCTGTACAGTTTTGAACCTGCTTGCATTCCCCTTTTGCAGTAATAGCTGTGTCAAAATTAAGAGCGGAGCAGCCTGGTCCCATAGGCATGCAGTGCAGAAATAGTTCTCGCTCTGTTCGGTGGGGACGACTCCCAAAGGCAGGACATGGGATTGTAAAGGTAAAGGTAAAGGTAAAGGTAAAGGTAAAGGGACCCCTGACCATTAGGTCCAGTCGTGACCGACTCTGGGGTTGCGGTGCTCATCTCGCTTTATTGGCCAGTGGAGCCGGCGTACAGCTTCTGGGTCATGTGGCCAGCATGACTAAGCCGCTTCTGGCAAACCAGAACAGCGCACGGAAACGCCGTTTACCTTCCCGCCGGAGCGGTACCTATTATGTACTGCACTTTGACGTGCTTTCAAACTGCTAGGTGGGCAGGAGCTGGGACCGAGCAATGGGAGCTCACCCCGTCATGGGGATTTGAACTGCTGACCTTCCGATCAGCAAGTCCTAGGCTCTGTGGTTTAACCCACAGCGCCACCCACATCCCACATGGGATTGTAGCCTCCACCAAAATTCAGCAATAGAGCCCATGCTAGTTGGATTTCCCCAATGGCAAAAGAGAAGAGATCGAAGCTCAGTAGCGGAACACAGGAATTGCATGCAGAAAGTCCCAGCTTTCCAGCTAAGACTGGGGAAAGGTCACTGTCCTGATAACCCAGTGACCTACTGTCCGGTGTAGAACAAATGCAGTGCCCTCTAGATGTTTCTGGATTACAAATCCCTTCATCCTTGACTGCTGGCCATGTCGGCTTGGGCCGATGCAGTCCAACCAGATACAGAGGACTCCATTGTAGACTATCCCTGGTGTGAGCAGCACCGAGTTAGATGGAGCAATGGTATAAGGCAGCTTTCTCTGTAGCATCCTGGGCCAATAGCAGAAGCCCCAAGAGCATGCAGTGCTCCATGGAGCCAACTTCTTTAGATGTTCCTCCTACCCCTTCTCTCCCCTTGATCTTCTTCCCTCTTCCTGTATGAATCATTTCCATGGCAAACCATTTGCATGAAACTCATTCAGGGCACATTAAGACTCTCGGCATTCAGAAGGGCCAGAAGGTAGCCTTACCAGCACGACGAGTTGTATTCAGTACACAACACTTACAATTTACTGGCACTCTCATGCTGAAGACCTGGGAGGAAAAATCAAAGGGGGCCAAGCTGCTTTGAGAGCACATGCTCTGCTTTGAGCAGTCTGTGGTATAAATCGCAAGAGCCCAAGAGGTGGAAGGCACAACGACGTCAATGATTTACTGCTGAACGAGAAAGAGAGAGCTACCAGGGTTTTAGAAACCTCCAGAGGGGCGCCACTGAGGCTCCCAGACTGTACACAAATGCGCGTTGGGGGGTGTGCCAAACTAGGCCTGATCCAGGTGAAACGAAGCCTAGTTTCGCCCCTGCGAACCAGTAGGAAGCTCAGTTCGCCATGTTCCACTGAAATGAACAGGGCTTGCTCAAAGCTCTTGCTAGGGCGCCCACAATTTCAATAGCGTTCCCAACGAAGTGTGCCTCCAATTTATTAAACCATCTCAGGAGCGTACATAGCACTGAGAAAATCGGGGCATTTGCGGAGGGAGGAGAAGGTACTGTTAGTGCTCTAACTAGGGGAAGGCAGCTGTCTAACTTGCTGTCCAGTCCTATTCACATTGACTTGGAAGTCAATCCCACCAAGAAATGTAGGAAGGTGCCTCTTACTTGGTCCATTGATCTCAGCATCGTCCTCAAAAGGGGTGGGGAACCTGTGGTCCTCCATATGTTGGCATTGGCCATGCTGGACAGCTTTTGTGTGCAAAACACATGCTTTACAGCTGAGCTTTGGTTCCTTCATCGCACACAAAGCAGCCTTATTTTGAGTCATTGGTCTCTATAAAGGTAAAGGGACCCCTGACCATTAGGTCCAGTCGTGACCGACTTTGGGGTTGCGGCGCTCATCTCGCTTTACTGGCCGAGGGAGCCGGCGTACAGCTTCTGGGTCATGTGGCCAGCAGGACTAAGCCGCTTCTGGCGAACCAGAGCAGTGCACGGAAACGCCGTTTACCTTCCCGCCAGAGCGGTACCTATTTATCTACTTGCACTTTGACGTGCTTTCGAACTGCTAGGTTGGTAGGAGCAGGGACCGAGCAACGGGAGCTCACCCCGTCATGGGAATTCGAACTGCCGACCTTCTGATCAGCAAGCCCTAGGCTCAGTGGTTTAACCCACAGCGCAGGCCAGCACTATGTCTTTATTTAGTTATTCATTTTATATTCCACCTTTCTCCCAGTGAAAAACTCAATGCATCTCACAACACAAACCAGCGCAACTAAAAATTCACTCTCTGCCCCCGTTAAATAAGTAACCTTGCATTTAAAATAGCACTGAAATCACTTTAAACCGTCATAACAGCCAGTGACTGTTGGAACAAAAACATCTCTTTGCCTGCTAGCAAAAGGAAAGCAGAGTGGGGGACCAGGCAAGCCTTGAGTGGGAATATATACCATTATCTGGGAGCAGCCACCTAGAAGGCCCTGTCTTGTGTCTCACCAAATACCTAAGAGGCCACAAGTTTGCTACTTGCTCTTATTGCCTGCCATGGTAGCTTCCCAGGAAAGTGTGCAGAGGAAAGCAGCCAGAGCATCCTTTCTCATTTTAAAGGGCAGTAAAGAGCTAGGAGCGCTTGCGTTCCTAAGGATTCTTTGCATTTCTCAGCATAGAGCAGAACCATGCACATTTACTCAGGAGGAAGTCCCTCTGAGTTCCATAGGCCTTGCTCACAAGCAAGTGTGTTCAGGTTTGCCGTCCCAGTGCCAAGCTTAAACAAGTTGTGAAAGAGGTTTCCCAACTTCCTTCAGTTGAAAACAGCTACAGGCATGTGTGTGTATCTGAGATAATTTGGATTGGGGCAATGGCCCTTTCTCCCCACCCCCGACTCAAAAGCACATGCTTCCAAAAGTGCAACTTGCCCAGTATGGTACCTGCAGGTTTCCTCCCCATGAGGCATGGAACAGATTCAGGAGGGCAATTTAAATGGTGTGTTAACCTCCCCCCAGTTCACACTTTTCCCACTTCAACTCCATCACTGCGGACGGTCCGGGAATCAGCGTGTTTTTACATGAGTAGAATGTGTACTTTTATTTAAAATGCATCTCTGGGTTATTTGTGGGGCCTGCCTAGTGTTTTTACATGAGTAGAATATGTGCTTTTATTTAATATGCATCTCTGGGGCATAGGAATTCGTTCATTCCCCCCCAAAAATATAGTCCGGCCCCCCGCAAGGTCTGAGGGACAGTGCACCGGCTCCCTGCTGAAAAAGTTTGCTGACCCCTGGCCTAGATCATGGATGGTGAATCTTTCAGATTCTGTTGAGCTCCAACTCCCCTCACCTCTGCCCATTGTCCATGGTGGTTGGAGCTGAAGGAACCAAGAGCCCAACAACATATGGTAGGCCACATGCTTCCCCATCCACGATCTAGGCAGGGAAGGAAATATTTCTGCAGCTTAATATCTGTTGCATTCATCGCTGCTCAGGAAAGAGAAAGCAAGACCTGAGGGTTGTTGGCTGCTATTGCTGAAGACCAAAAGGCAGCGAGTTTGGGGCACTCCCTGCAGCATGCAAAAGGGTTAAGTGCTAGAATGGAAGACCCAAGAAGCAGCCTGCAATGGTTGCCACCGAGCCTCAGAAATAAATCCCGGGTCTCATGTATTTTGTCGACTGTAGCTGAAACCAGAAGATGTTCCGGGCTGATCTTCTCTCCTTCGTTTTTGTGCTTACTAGGAGAGTTTTGTCTTTGCCTGAGGCTAATAGTGTTCCTGGGTGGCTATAGGTGGCCACAAGAAAACACACCCTTCTCCTTTTGCACATTTATAATACTTTTTAGCATGTTTCTGGCAAATTGGCAAGAGAAGTGCATGTAACTCATAATTGGTGATTTAAATGCAATCAGGAACAAATAAATGTCTGTTCAGGTCTTATTATTCATAGATGGAATCTGCTTCAAGACAAAATTACCCCCTTTGGGTCCCGGCCAAGCATAAACACATATTAAGTCTTCATGTTAATCATAAGCCTCAAAAGTACTTTGGCTCATGGTGTTACCTGTTTGAGGATAGAATATATATATATATATATATATATATATATATATGGAGCTTACACATGAATTTTGTGGAATTTTTGACTTGGGCACTTAAAAAAATAATCTGGCAAGCCCGTGACTGCAAAGCCAAGCCCACCCTCTTGGGGAAGAGATTATAGCTCAAAACAGAACAACTGCTTTGAATGTAGAAGGTGGCCCTGGCATTTCCAGATAGAAGGATTCTTCCTGAGAACGAGGGGAATTTACTGCCAGTCAGGATCACCATCCCAGATCCCATAGAGCACACATAAAGGTCATCAGCCACACATTTCCAAACATCAGCTAAAGCCAGGCTTGGAATATTCCATTAGTGGCATTCAAGCACCATGGTATTCTTAGCAGATCTCATTAGCTAACACAAAGAATTCATTGCGCCTCCTTCTGAGAAAAGTTATTTTACATAGATAATGAACATTTCCACATTTTCGATCATCCAACCCATGGAAAAACTAGAGCATGCCAAATATTGTTCATGTTCCACCTAGCATCTCAAAGACCACCTCCTTCCCTACAGACCCTCTTGGGTGTTAAGACAGACCAAGGGAGCACTCTCGGTTGCTCTGTTGCCCGTGGAAATTTGAGTGGGAGAAGGCCTGGGCAGTCTCTATGATGTGGAAGTCTCTCCCCAAAGAGATGCAACTGGCTCCTTCACTCTATGGACATTGCCATTGGCCTTTCCCAGCCAGGATGTATATTTTTTAGGGCCTATTCCGAAGTAGGGTCTTTTAAAATGGATTTTAATGTTGTTTTATATTATGGTAATCTGTTCCAGAACCTTATGATAAAGTAAAGGTAAAGGGACCCCTGACCATTAGGTCCAGTCGTGACCGACTCTGGGGTTGCGGTGTGTGGCAAAAATACATTACCTACCTCTTCCAGGCCTTTCCATGGCATGGCTAGTAGCCACCGTCTCTCTTCAACCTCCAAGAGGGAGCATTTGCAGAACCCAATATTCTCCGTGGAAACAGAGTCTGTGACAGCACTCCTTCCTTCGGCCAAGTCCCACAGGCAGATGTTTTGGTCACGGCCCTGGCTTTTACAATCAGAAACATTCTTTGTCATACGGCAGAATTTGCAGATTCTGAGCGTCTCTTTGCCAAGCAGCTTCAACATGGATCAACAGAGCTCCATGCCAATACGTATCTAACACTCCTGTATACCCAGCCCTCGCATAAGCCACCTGAGCTGTCAACTTCCTGGCTACCGAGAGGAGGGAAGCTGGTCTCTGTTTCCTTTATTTGCCCGTCAAATTAAAGAAAACAACACACGTCACATTAATATCACTGTTGCATGCTCACTACTAATCTAGCGTGTTTTGAGCTCAAGCCTCCAGGCCCAGGAGCCATGAATGTATGAAGCTGTTGTATCCTGAATTGGGCTATCGGTCTAACTAGTCTAATGTTAAAGGAAAGGCTGAAGCAGTTGGGTATGTCCGGTCTGCAGAAGGGGAGACCTGGATGGGATGGCAACGAACGTAATAGCACTCATCAAATATCTAATCTGCAGTACAGGCCCTTCAGATATAGAAGGCACCAAACATCCTTGGGTTTAGCTCTATGGTGCCATGAGTCCCAGGAAGAAATCATGGTGGGAATTGCCAGAGCACGAAGCGGAATGGAGTGAGTGTGGGGAACTGGAAGAACTAGATTCTGGGAAGGGGCCCAGTGGGCTGAGAGGTACGGAACCAGATCCTCCAGCATCACCTGTGTGCCTAGTTTTTGTTGTTGTTATTTATTGCAGAAATGGAAATCAGTACAATCATACCTCGGATTACAGACACTTTGGGCTGCGCACCGCACCGAACCCGGAAGTACTGGAACGGGTTACTTTCGGGTTTCGGCGCTTGCGCATGCGCAGAAGTGCTAAATCACGACCCGCGCTTGGGTTGCGGATGCTGCGGACTGCAAACGTGATTCCTGCATGGATCACGTTCACAACCCAAGCGCCCACTGTAGTTAAAATCAGTGCAGCTTTCCAAAAGTCAGCCTGCCATCTCGATTCAAAATGGCACCCACCTGTATCCAAACATAGATGAGAACCTGCTCCTTGTTTCTCAGAACAAATTAATTACGACACCTCAAGATGCATACGGAACAAGCAACTTTCCGAAACAGGTAAGAGCTTTTGTTCTATTACATATATATCCCGCCTTTCTTCCATTATGGAACACAATGTGGTGCACATGTGGCTCCAAGCACTTACCACACCTAGACCTGCTTAGCTTCAACAAGGCAGCTGCTAAATTTACCTCAGGCCCGGCCCAGCCCATCCACAATGAAGCAGCCGAAGCATCGGTGCCCATTTCCAGTGAGATTCGCTGAAATCTCGTGAGATATCGTAGAGTACACGAAATCTCATGAGATTTTGGTGAGATCTTGCCAGAAATTGGCACGAATGCCAGCAGCCGCGGGGTGGGAAGTGCAGCAGCAGCAGAGAGGGTGGCAATTTCCATTTCGCCTCAAGCTTTGAAACGGGATGAGCCGCCCCTGCTTCAGGCCACAGGGGAAACAAATTTGCAAGAAGTCTGGATGGCTTTCCCCTGTTCCAGCCAAAAGAACATTGCCGCCTGTCAGTTTTGGATGAAAGGTGGAAGTACATAAAATGCACCAGCTCCCCCCACTCACAAAAATCTAATATATACATTTTGGAAAGTTATTTGCTGTGCATTGGGGCACCTCTTAAGATATTGTAACTAGGTTTTGCACGATGATATCTGAGATCAACAAGCACGTTTTTGACCATGTCTGGATACAAGTGGACACTGTTTTGCATCAAGATGGCGGACTAAACCTTTCACAATAGCACTGATTTTTTTGTTTCTTAGAATCCCAGAGCCACGGGTATGAAGCTGCTAGTAAACGACAACAATGACACGCCACAGACAAAGATAGTATTAATAACTGCAACAAACAAAACATTTGCATTGTGTTTCTACGATGTAATTTGAAAATAAACAACTATATTGATCTGCAGTACAATTAGCATTACAGAAGACAGATGAGATACTTAAAATTATGAGAACCAAACCTCATATGAAGTACAGTAATAGTCACTTTGAAATGTGGGTGTTAAGATGGACTCAGAAGTCCATCAACACAAGTGAGGTTTCTCAGGTATCCTGACCGAATTGCTTCTTCAACCAACCCCAGCTAGGTGCAGAGTCCAACCTATACAGACATTCTCTTATGGAGATCGAGAATTAAGGAACACTACCCAGAAATAAAGGGACGCAGGTGGCGCTGTGGGTTAAAGCCTCAGCGCCTAGGGCTTGCCGATCGAAAGGTCGGCGGTTCGAACCCCTGCGGCGGGGTGCGCTCCCGCTGCTCGGTCCCAGTGCCTGCCAACCTAGCAGTTCGAAAGCACCTCCGGGTGCAAGTAGATAAATAGGGACCGCTTACCAGCGGGAAGGTAAACGGCGTTTCCGTGTGCGGCTCTGGCTCTGGCCAGAGCAGCGATGTCACGCTGGCCACGTGACCCGGAAGTGTCTCCGGACAGCGCTGGCCCCTGGCCTCTTAAGTGAGATGGGCGCACAACCCCAGAGTCTGTCAAGACTGGCCCGTACGGGCAGGGGTACCTTTACCTTTACCTTTACCCAGAAATAACTGTAGTCCTGAAAGATTTCTGTGTCGATGCTTCTGAGCACAGAGTGCATGCGAAATGAAAACCATGTAATTATGTTAACAACTCAGATTTAATTCTGGGTTGTTAATTGTGGTTATGCAGACGACAACAAATATAAATGCTAATAAGGTCTGCTACGGAAGATGTCTTTTCTTGATAAACATGTCAAAACATCTCCAAATTACCCTGACGCTTTGGCAATCTGCTCCAGAAGAAGGTGGAGCGTTCTGTCAGTCAAAACAACCGAAGGCCTTGTGGCACCTAGCAGATTTATTGTGGCAGAAGCTTGTGTGGACGACAGCCTGTTCATCCAGACGCAGGAAAAGTTATCTTCAGCTGACTCTGCATGTGTGTATCAAATGGCCTGTATCCAACGTTAATCATACTAAGGCCCCATCCGCACTATACATTTAAACCAGTATCATACCGCTTTAAAAAGGCATGGCTTCCTCCCACCCAAAAAAGGAATATTGGGAACCGTAGTTTGTTAAGAATAGTGAGAGTTGTTAGGAGACCCCTATTCCCTTCACAGGGCTTCAGTTCCCAGAATTCCCCAGCAGAAGGATTGATTGTTAAGGAACTCTGGGAATTGTAGTTCTGTGAAGGGAACAGCGGTCTTGTAACAATCCTTCACAATCCTATGTGGTATGCCCCACGGAGGACCTTAAGGTCCATAAATAGCAACACTCTTGAGGTCCTGGGCCCTAAGGAAGTTAGATCAGCCTCAACCAGCCTGGTGGAACGCTCTGACTCATGAGACCAGGGCCCTGCGCTCCCTCTTCGCTCAGGAGGCTTCTTATTTCTTGTTTTCCTCCCCTAAAAACTAGGTGCGTCTTATGGTCGGGTGCATCTTATAGAGCAAACAATATGGTAATTCTTGGTGGCACCTCCAGGTTGCAGCTGGGAAAGACTCCTGTCTCAAACCCTGCAGAGCTGCTCCCAGTCAATGAAATCCAGAGATGTGGAGCCTTTGTCCCCCTCCAGATGTTGCAGAGACTTGCCTACCATAGAAAGGTGCCATGCAATCTATTACTCCGCCCATTTTGACCTCTGGCCCCGCCCACCGCTACCATGTTTCCCCCAAAGGGTTGCCCAGAAGAGAATGTGGGCTCCTGGGCTGTAAAAGAATTCCCTCTCCACTGCTCTAGCTTTTCAATCTGATGCCCTTTTCTAGAGACATCGTTAATTCCGCAATCTTCTAAGCGTGCTCCTTCTGAATTGCATCACTCACCTAAGAAGTGCATTTCTTCTGTTGCGTAAAGCTTTCACCCAGTACACTGATTTCCCGCCATGCCCATCCAGTGTCCTATCCACCCTGTGTGTTTTCAGATTCCAGATATGGACCAGCCCATTAGAAGATCTAAACAAGAAAAGAAAAATGGGTGGGAGGGAGACAAATGCTAATTTCACCAGCAACCGTTTCAAAGCATGAGCAATCTGGTGGTACTTCCAAACTTATCTAAGTGGCCTACAGACTTTCTACACTGCAGAGATGTTTTTTAAAAAATCACTACCAGCTTGCTGATTTGATCATTACTTTCCCTTTGGGGGGAGGGACAAATCAGTAAAATGTCAGGATGTTCCTTGAAAGTTACCGTATTTTTTGCTCTGTAAGACTCACTTTTTCCCTCCTAAAAAGTAAGGGGAAATGTGTGTGCATCTTATGGAGCGAATGCAGGCTGCGCAGCTATCCCAGAAGCCAGAACAGCAAGAGGGATCACTGCTTTCGCTGCGCAGCGATCCCTCTTGCTGTTCTGGCTTCTGAGATTCAGATTTTTTTTTCTTGTTTTCCTCCTCCAAAAACTAGGTGCGTCTTGTGGTCTGGTGCGTCTCATAGAGCGAAAAATATGGTAAATTTTATGGCAGGGATGCCTAAGTCATCGCACTCCAAAACAAAAACAAAAAACTTCTGCATACAAAGAGAATTTGAATATGCTTGCTTTGCTTGTCTTACACAGTCACACACCTTTTGGTTTTCTTTTTATTAAAGTTAGAAAAAGAATACAGGTTTCAAAGAAGGAGGAATGGCAGCTGAAAATAATGGAATACGTAGAGCTATCAGGTCTAGCATGGTAAGAGAACAAGAAGACTGGGTATATAAAGAGGAATGGAAAATATCTGTGGAGTTACTGGAAAACAACTGCAAGCAAATGAAAACGCTAGCAGGATTATTGTAAATTCAACAGTATTAATAATAATAACAATAATAATAATGATGATGATAATAACAATAATAATTTATACCCCGCCCATCTGGCTCGGTTTCCACAGCCACTCTGGGCGGCTCCCAACAGAATTAATGATAATAACAGTAATGAAAACGATAAAACATCAGACAGTAAAAACTTTCCTAAACAGGGCTGCCTTCAGATGTCTTCTAAAAGTCAGATAGTTGTTTTATTTCTTTGACATCTAGTGGGAGGGCGTTCCACAGGGCGGCCACCACTACCAAGAAGGCCCTTTGCCTGATTAAGATATAATGGAAATGGGGAAACTAGATGGCGGGAATAAAATATGCAGCTAATTTTGGAAGTACAAGGAACCATGAAAGGAGAAGAAGGAAAGTCGTTGTAAGTACTGTTGTATATTTAATAGTGGAAAATGTATATCTGAGATTTTAACAAAACAAAATAAAAAAAAAGTTTGAAAAAGAATACAAAGGTTAATACCAAACATTCAATTTCAATTCAATTCTTCATTGCGGTCCAAAGACCCAACAGACAGAGTTCAATGCATACATTCCTGGCACATAAAATACCATATTTTTCCGTGTATAAGATGCCCCCATGTATAAGACGCCCCCTATTTTTAGGGACTCCAATTTAAGAAAGTAGGGGGGGAGATTGCCCTGTGTATAAGACAACCCAGAGTTTTCCAACATAATTTTAAAGTAAAAAAACCTAGCCTTATATATGGAAAAGTACGGTACATTAAAAGCAAACAAACTGCTGAGCAGATCGTAAGACTATGCTTGTTTAAGACTTTTTTCTAATATAATTTGATCTCTCATCCTGACACCCCCCATACTCACCCAGAGAAAAGAATGGGAAATTCCGGTTCTGGATCTGAACAATGAAAGCACAGAGCATTGACTGCATCAGTTGTTCCCCGCAGAACGTATTGCGGATCCGGGGAAAGCAGAGCCATTACTGCAATAATGTATTAGAAGCTCCTGTAAGAGAAAAAAAAAATGTCTGCGGGAAGCACAAAGCACACACACATACACCCAGTTACTGAATGGAGAAACAACCAGCTATTGACATACAACATTGTACATATGTCATTGATCAGGGGTGTGGAACCTTTTTTGGCTCCACGGGTCAGATCCTTAGAAGATCCTAGCCTCGCAGGCAAAATCTGATGGGTGGGTGGGGCCAGCCACCTTGTCAATCGCCTGGCATCATAATGATGCTGTGTGTTTTCATGTTCTCAAGTCCCAAAGCTGGGAATTCAAAGAGCCTCCTAATGGGTTTCCAAACAGCCCTGTGCAATGCTTTAAAGCAGCGGTTCTCAACCTGTGGGTCCCCAGATGCTGTTGGACTACAACTCCCATCATCCCTGAGCTCTGGCCTTGCTAGCTAGGGGTGATGGGAGTTGTAGTCCAACAACATCTGGGGACCCACAGGTTGAGAACCGCTGCTTTAAAGCATCTCTGGTGCCCTTCAGCTGAGAGCCAAACCCTGCTTTCCCATGCAAATCAGGAGAATCCTGTATTTGCACATGGGTCTCCAGCTGCCCCAGATGTCCGGATGTGGGGCAGGTGGACGTGGCTTGTGGGAAACGGCCTCACAGAACGAATTTGAACCCCTAGGCCATCTTGCCCATGTGCCAGAGGTCCCCCACCCCTGCCATAGATGGAAAACTCGGATACTCATATACAGCCCATACTTTGACTACTTCCCCAAAGCTTTGGTGAATTCAAACACCTTGATTTAACAGAAGTAATAAACTGAGACTGATATTTGGGCTCGGGGATAGGAGAATGAACACTCCTAGCCCAGTGGACCATAAAGAAGGCTGATCGCCGAAGAATTGATGCTTTTGAATTATGGTGCTGGAGGAGACTCTTGAGAGTCCCATGGACTGCAAGAAGATCAAACCTATCCATTCTGAAGGAAATCAGCCCTGAGTGCTCACTGGAAGGACAGATCATGAAGCTGAGGCTCCAATACTTTGGCCACCTCATGAGAGGAGAAGACTCCTTGGAAAAGACCCTGATGTTCAGAAAGATGGAGGGCACAAAGAGAAGGGGACGACAGAGGATGAGATGGTTGGACAGTGTTCTCGAAGCTACCAGCATGAGTTTGACCAAACTGTGGGAGGCAGTGGAAGACAGGAGTGCCTGGTGTGCTCTGGTTCATGGGGTCACGAAGAGTCGGACACGACTAAACGACTAAACAACAAAGCCAAGTGGTGTCCAAACTTTTTTCAAAGAGGGTCAAATTTGATGACGTGAAGGGTTATGGGGGCTGAACAAAGGGCCAACCAAAGTTGTTGAGCTTCTTTTAGGATTCAAGGTGTTAGGAATTTACCCCAGGAAATAAACTAATAAATTGCCACAGGGGATAGATTAAACTGGCTGGCTGGATTAGGCCCCAAAACGGAATTTGAACTTGCCTGTCCTAGCCAAATTGTGCCCCAACAGCTATTGCTAAATGTCAAACCCCCCCCCCCATGCTTCCAGGGCTCACTGTTGGTACAGCACCATTTCAAGAGAAAACTGTCAAACAGTGGCACACAAACCACTGTATATTTAAAAAACAGGCCAACTAGATCTTTGTGAGAATAATTAAGGGTACAATTATATGGCATCCCAGAGGTCACAGGGTGCTTTCGATCTCCTTCACGGAGGGCAGAGAGACAGGTCTGACCTTGGAGGGGGAGATCTTGTTGGAATCTGAATAGTACTGGGAGAGGATATATTTACAGTGGTGCCACGCAAGACGAAAAGAATCCGTTCCGCGATTCTCTTCGTCTAGCGGTTTTTTCGTCTTGCGAAGCAAGCCCATTGACGGCTTAGCGGATTAGCGCTATTAGCGGCTTTTAGCGGCTTAGCGGATCAGCTGATAAGCGGCTTAGCGGATCAGCTGATAAGCCGCTTAGCGGATCAGCTGATAAGCCGCTTAGCGGCTTAGCGGATCAGCTGATAAGCGGCTTAGTGGCTTAGAAAAAGGGGGGAAAGGAGGGGAAAACCCGCAGGAACTCGCAAGACATTTTCGTCTTGCAAAGCAAGCCCATAGGGAAATTTGTCCAAAGGGCCCAACATCTTTCCATGCCAAAGCCTTTCTGTTCTTTATAAGGGAGGGGCAATGGGAAGGAAATATGAAGTTTAAAAAGTGCCCCCCCAAGGGATTGGGGAAAGGCCACTCCCTTATTTTTTGCCATGCTTGCCCAGAAGAGTTTTCAAAATTTCAGATCATAAGAGCCAATTCCAAGGGACTGAGGTCCCTTTGCCCCCCCAAAAAAAATATTTGAGGGGGCTTGCCCCCCCCAAAGATGCTGGGCATTGCCATTCAAATGGTAAGTGTACAACACATCATGTGATCAATTATATGTGGCGGAGGTCACCTGCCCCCCCCATATTTTATTAAAATTGGCACCCCTGTTTTGGATCCCCACAACCCACCAGTAGGAGTTCTCTGCCCTCAAGCCTCAGTTGGCCTGACTTTTGAGAAGACATGTCTAAGGTTTTGCTGCGGAGTACGTTTCATTTAAAATCAATATATAAATCAATATATCCTTAAAAGGAAAGCCTTTCGCAGATGTCCAGATACAGACATGATTTGATCTGGGATGTTTTTTTCTTGGGTATTTCAAAATTATATTTTCTGAGCATTCTCAAGGGTTTGGGTTTTTTTTAACAGATACTGCTTTTCGTAGGAAAACAAACAAACCCCATAGCATCACGTGTTTTATTTCCTGTATACTGCTTTCCAAAAAAAAAAAAAAAAAGGTAGGAGATATCATCATGATGGATGTCAACTACTACGAATCTGTCAAAAGAGTTTGTTTTTAATGTTTCCTGAGATGGAGACTTCATTAAAAAAAGAAGAAAGCGGCAAAGGGATCCTTTTCTCTCTCTGCCAGTTGCAATCAAGTATCCCCAAAAAGAACCATATCGCACCGATGAAACTTTCAACCCAACAGAAACATGTCGACCGAGAGGCAAGTCTCACTGATTGCGGCAGGATTTATTTGAAGATAAGCATGCTTAGGATCACGACTTTAGTGTGTCATGGGAAATTAAGGTGATTTTCACCCCAAATCCATGTTTAGAGTTTGGATTTTTCTCTCTCTTTCTTTCGCCGTTTCATTGCTGCATTGAGTTACGTTTGAAGGGAAAGATCGATTTCTGTCAGGGGTTTTTATGCGGCATAAAACCTGGCAGCTTGACGCTGTATCTTGATGCATTTCGTGTAAGATTTCATAGAATTATTTGCTTTTGTGGTTTCTTATTTATTTTACTTCGGTACATTGTTCTGAGATATTTATTGTTGCTCCATTATGTCACTTAAAATGTGGAATTATTATTGTTGCTGTTTTTAGTGGTAGCAGTTTAGTTTCGTATGCGGAATCTGTACAGTGGTACCTCGGTTTTCGAACAGCTTAGTTCACAAACAACTTGGAACCCGAACACTGCAAAACTGGAAGTAGGTGTTCCGGTTTTTGAACTTTTTTTCGGAAGCCAAACATGCTCTGTTTTGTTTCCTGTTGAGTTGTTAATTTGTGTACCCTCATTGTAATTCAAGCCTTCCATTTCCAATTGCAGTGTTCTGAGGTGATATTTGGAGTTTATATTTGGTGCTTTTGTTTTTTATATTTGTTTTGCTATTTGTTGTTTTGAGGCTTTTTTGGTTAATTTGTTTTTGTGACTGTGTAGATCCCAGTTCAACTACAGATTGATTGATTGATTGATTGATTGTGTGACTGCAGAAATGGATGAAAGCCCCCAACCAAGCAATGACTATCATCGGTACTGGTAAGAATTTTTATTTTTATTTTTTTATAATCTACAATACTGTTTTATTTATTTTATAGTACAGTGGTACCTCAGGTTACATACGCTTCAGGTTACATACGCCTCAAGTTACAGACTCCGCTAACCCAAAAATAATGCTTCAGGTTAAGAACTTTGCTTCAGGATGAGAACAGAAATCGTGCTCCGGCGGCAGCGGGAGGCCCCATTAGCTAAAGTGGTGCTTCAGGTTAAGAAAAGTTTCAGGTTAAGAACGGACATCCGGAACAAATTAAGTACTTAACCCAAGATACCACTGTACATTGTTTATTGCTTTCATTTTATGAATCAATAGTAAAATTCATGTTAAACTGCTATTTTAGGGGTTGTTTTTAAAAGTCTGGAATGGATTAATCCGCTTTGCGTTTCTTTCTATGGGAAAGCATGCCTTGGTTTTGGAACACACTTCTGGAACGGATTACGTTACAGGTAGGTAGCCGTGTTGGTCTGCCATAGTAGAAACAAAATAAAAACATTCCTTCCAGTAGCACCTTAGAGACCAACTATGTTTGTTATTGGTATGAGCTTCGAAGAAGTGTGCATGCACACAAAAGCTCATACCAATAACAAACTTAGTTGGTCTCTAAGGTGCTACTGGAAGGAATGGATTAAGTTTGAGAACCAAGGTACAGTGGTGCCTCGCAAGACGAAATTAATCCGTTCCGTGAGGCTCTTCATATAGCGGTTTTTTCGTCTTGCAAAGCAAGCCCATTGACAACTTAGCGGATTAGCGCTATTAGAGGTTTAGCAGCTTTTAGCGGATCAGCTGATAAGCAGCTTAGGAAAAGGGGGGAAAAGGGGACGGGGAAACCCGCAGGAACTCGCAAGACATTTTCGTCTTGCGAAGCAAGCCCATAGGGAAATTCGTTTTGCGAAGCGCCTCCAAAACGGAAAACCCTTTCGTTTAGCGGGTTTTCCATCTTGCGAGGCGTTCGTCTTGCGGGGCACCACTGTACCAATGTATTGTATTATTTTTATACACAGACGGCGGCCATTCTGTGCGGGGATTTCACTCCTGGCCCCCATGTGCGTTGGGGAAGTGACCATTACTCCCTCTTCCAGGTCCGAAACGACCTGCACAAAATGACACCGTTTGAACAAAGTTGCTTCCCTCAATGCCTATAGCAAACTTTCTCTTTATTATGATGCCTTTGCAAAAAGAACCATGTCGTGATTTAAAGTCCTTTTATCTTCCACAGTCGCGTCAATACCCTCGTGAACACCTTCAAAACAGGGGCACGTGCATGCAGCGCTCTGTTGACTCGAAAGACGGCAACTTTGCAAAAACACACCCAAAAGGGTGTTGCCCTTGAAGCCAAAAACGCACAGCTCTGAAGTTTTACAGGAGGAAGATGGAGGCAGAATGGAGAAGAGAGTCACCCCAGAGGCTATCTGGAATTACGAGGAAGGATTTAATACCAGGTTTTTCTTTTTCTTTTTCACATTTCTAATTACCGACACACAAGTGTTTTGCTGACAGAAGGAAGGTTTGTGTGTGTGAATCTGGGGAGGGTTATTAAGCTGGCATGAAGTTGGAGCTCCAATTGCATGTCCCTACACGGAGAGCATCATGGAAGATTCTTAGACACACAGCACCAGGGAAGGGAGGGAGAGGGGAGTTAATCTCAAACATACGCCAAATCCATTCATAAATAAAGCTGAATTTCCTTTTTCTCGCCCGAGAGCTCTTACTGATGCAATGAGCTAAGGTGTGTTGTGAAAGCCTTGTTTTCCATCGTCCATTTTATTTGCAGCCTTCCCATTGTTGCTCAGAAGCCAGTCTCTGCCCCTACGCGAAACAGGGCACACATCATATACGCACCAGGAAATGGTGTACATTTCAAGCCTTGGCAGGATTAGGCTCTGGGCAACTGAATTCTGGGCGCCATGTGCTTTAACTCACAGATGACAGCTTTTTGCTGGAAGAAGCCCTCTACGTGATGTGCTGTCTCGCCAAGTTTGGTTTAAAGATAAAAGTAAGCCGAGAAAAGCAGCAGAGGCCTCAAAGTTTCCCATCAACAGGTCAACTGGCCACAGACATCCTCACTGTGGTGAGATGGACTGAATTTCTATTTACCGTATTTTTTGCTCTGTAAGGCTCACGTTTTCCCTCCTAAAAAGTAAGGGGAAATGTGTGTGCGTCTTATGGAGCGAATGCAGGCTGTGCAGCTATCCCAGAAGCCAGAACAGCAAGAGGGGTTGCTGCTTTCACTGCTCAGCAATCCCTCTTGCTGTTCTGGCTTCTGAGATTCAGAATATTTTTCTTCTTGTTTTCCTCCTCCAAAAACTAGGTGTGTCTTGTGGTCTGGTGCATCTTATAGAGCAAAAAATATGGTATTTATTTTCTGCGGTAGTCCCATAGCTGTTGAACTCCCTCCCTGCCATTGGCACCAACTCTATCGGGTTGAGAACAGCTCAGTCCCCACAACGTATGTGGGGATGAGGCTGAGCCCCCGTAATCTTGAGGGGCCAGGCTCTTTCAAGACTACCCACACCAGCAGAGGTCTTCACTGGGGCTCCCCACAGCAGCAGAGGGCCTCCCTGGGCCTTGTGGTCTCCTCCCAACACACGCATGCGACGGGCCTCCCCCCCAATGTTGCATGCAACTTGGAGCCTCTGCTCCCCGCATACAGTGGTACCTCGGGTTACATACGCTTCAGGTTACAGACTCCGCTAACCCAGAAATAGTACCTCGGGTTAAGAACTTTGCTTCAGGATGAGTACAGAAATCGTGCTCCGGCGGTGCGGTGGCAGCAGGAGGCCCCGTTAGCTAAAGTGGTACCTCAGGTTAAGAACAGTTTCAGGTTAAGAACGGACGTCTGGAACTAATTAAGTACTTAACCCGAGGTACCTCTGTATTTGTATCTGGCACCTTCAGTATACAGAAGGCATGGACCGGTATACTCCAGTATAAAAAAACTAGCAGTGATCTACCCATTGTCATTGGAAGGAGGAGACGCGTGCATGGGATGGGTGGGTGGATTGCCCAGAGTTCTTGAGCTTTTTAAACGAGGATTGCACAGTTTTTTAGCTTTCCCCCCTGTAAATTTTTGTACACGATAAGGATCCCGTGATCTACCAGGATCAGCCGGAGATCTACTGGTTGGACATCCCTTGTACAGTGGTACCTCGGGTTATATACACTTCAGGTTAGAGATGCTTCAGGTTACAGACTCTGCTAACCCAGAAATAGTACCTCAGGTTAAGAACTTTGCTTCAGGATAAGAACAGAAATTGCGCAGTGCTGGCAGTGGGAGGCCCCATTAGCTAAAGTGGTGCTTCAGGTTAAGAACAGTTTCAGGTTAAGAACAGACCTCTGGAACGAATTAAGTTCTTAACCCAAGGTACCACTGTATACAGCTTCTGATGAACGCTGAAGGTGTACCTCTGTAGCCTGGCTTTTAACACTTGAGGTGTATATTTTCAGGACGCAGCTTGTTTTTATGATTGTAGTTGCATCCTTCAGGAAATGCAACAAGGGTGGCCCCAGGCCAGTGCAAGGAACACCTCCCTGTTCTAATGCAGAATGTTCCCACTAAATATAGGAAAGTCCTACTGCAAGAAATCTATCTTCCCACAATCCTCCTGTCTTTTAAACAAGACGCAGCCAGTAAATGGCCCTCCATCTTCTTTAAAGAGTCATGCAAATCCTGGATATACAAAACCGGCAAAGCACTACATACTGAGTAGCTTCTTAAGTCTCTGATAGTGTAGGAACACGTCATTTTTCTGGTGGCACTGAACCTCTCCATCAGGCAGAGTTGAAAGTAAGCTAAAACCTCCCCCCCCCTTTTTTTAAGATAATGGGCTAACTAAACACCCAACATTTGCACAGAAAAGGATTATTGCAAAACCAAGAACCTCAAATGTCACACTGGTGCTGTTTAATGACTGTTCTCCTTAATGCTCAACATCTGTGCCTCGAAACGACCCATTCTTCATTCCCATTCTGCTAGAAATGGTTTGCTTAACTTGAAAAATGGCAAAAAAGCAGGGGAGTTGGGTGAGGTGGGAGGAAATAGGTGCTTTAGGCTACAAACCTACACACACACATACTTAGGAGTACAGGGTACCTCGGGTTAAGTACTTAATTTGTTCCGGAGGTCCGTACTTAACCTGAAACTGTTCTTAACCTGAAGCACCACTTTAGCTAATGGGACCTACTGCTGCCGCCGCACCGCCGGACCACGATTTCTGTTCTCATCCTGAAGCAAAGTTCTTAACCTGAAGCACTATTTCTGGGTTAGCAGAGTCTGTAACCTGAAGCGTATGTAACCCGAGGTACCAGTGTACGTGGATCAGAATGGCAATCAAACCATGCCAATGTCTAAAATACATAGGGATGGGGATATTTACCGTATTTTTCGCCCTATAGGACGCACCGTCCCATAAGGCGCACCTAGTTTTTTGGGGGGGGAAATAAAGGGGAAAAAATTATTTCCCCCCCAGGCGCGGGGCTGGGGCGGGGGAGGCCCACCCGAGCTTCCCGCGACCGCAGCCCCCAAACAGGCAGCTCTCTGCAAGCCGTGGGAGCCCAGCGCTGGCTCCCGCTGCTTGCTGAGAGGTCCGCGAAGCCTGGACGCGCTGAGCTCAGCGCATGCAGGCTTCAGCACGCAGGCAACTCTCCGCAAGCAGCGGGAAAGGGAAAGGAGAGTCTAAGCAAAGAGTCTTCAGAAATGGTCTGCATACCAGTGGAACCAATTTCAGGAGGAAGAGAAATTCAAAGATAAGTACCGTTCAGAGAATGCAAAGACCTGAACAGAAGTGAGGTTAGGTTTAATAAGACTTGTTCCAGAAGGCTGGAGAGATCTGGAGCTGTTGTTCTCCTCCCTTCTCCACCCACTTTTGTGGATTCCTTGAGACAATCCGTTCCATATCTGTCAAGAAACAACCATGTTTACACACAATCCTGTGTCCACTTAACCCGGCAGTAAGCCCTATTGAACTCAATAGGTCTTACTTTTGAGTAGATGGGTATAGGATTGCACTATAAAAGAGAGGGAAGCAAAAGGATTGTGTGTGTGTTGTGCCAGCACTTTGAAGATCATTCTTTAATCTTGCTTTCCTTTGTAAGGAGGGGCACCTGGTGGGCTTGGAATTTCCAGAGAATAACAGGGATTTCATATATTTGATCAGTAGCACACCTGGATGTTTCAAATACTTTTGCGGCCATAATTATGGCTGCACACCTGCTGGTTTGAGTCCCCCCAATTGGTTTGCCAGATGTACCTTGGAGAGATTTATTTCTGGTATACCTGACAATCGGTTTGTTTGTTTTTCCTTGGGCACCATCTCATGACTATTCTAAAAGTGATTAGAAAAATCATACTTTTGGGTCTTGGCTCTAGATGTCGGGATTATTGGGCTGGAAGCAGCCAAGACGGAGGGGATCGCATGATATTTTACCAGCAATTTTGTTTTTGCTTGAATGTGCGATGGAAATGCAAGTGACAGGAGTGGGAGCAGGAGAGTTGCTGAATTCTGCTGGAATTTTTCCTGTGGGAAACAGTTAATGTGGTGGGGTTTTTTTCAGTTGTTCTTTTTTCGGGTCTGACCCCCACCCGCCCAAAGATAATCTTTCTAACATTTGCATATATATATATATATATATATATATATATATATACACACACACACACACACTAGGATTAGGAAACTTCTTTTGTGATTACGTGGCGAAATGACAGCTTTGGAATTCCATAAATACAATAACAAATGGTAGTTTCAGGGTTGGTCTGGGATTCGAGGAACAGCAACCAAGGTACGGCAATTAGATTTTTTTCCTTCCCTGCTCCAACTTGTGTTTCTGGATGTAAAAATGTGCCTGCTTTCAAAATTCCAGAGGGACATTTATTTATCTATTACATTTGTATCTCACCTTTCCTCCAAGGAGCTCAAGGTGAAATGCATGGCTCCCTTCCTTCCCACCTTATCCTTACAATGACCCTGCAAGGAAGGGGCCTCAGAGGCAGAGAGTGGCCCAAGGCCACTCAGTGAGCTCCATGGCACACCTGATTTTAACTAGGTGGAATCCATTTTCCTCTAATGGGGGGGGGGGGAGCTCCTTGCCACAGTCTGAAGGCATATGGTACAGCAGCTTTGCTGAATAGTCAGCAGGTCCAGATCCGGCCAGTGGCTGGATGGGTGCCTGAGAACCCTAAACCTGGTATCCCATGATGGAAGGTGGGCTACAAATGAATCATAGGGGTGTCTCCAATGGCTCTACAGTGGTACCTTGGTTCTCAAATGCCTTGGTTCTCAAACACCGAAAACCCGGAAGTAAGTGTTCTGGTTTTCGAATATTTTTTGGAAGCCAAACATCTGATGCAGCTGTCAGCAATTGTTTCCGGGGCACCTGCACTAATCAGAAGCTGGGCCTTGGTTTTTAAACATTTCGGAAGTCAAATGGACTTCCGGAAACGATTAAGTTTGGCGCTTTTGTTTTTGTTATTGATTTTGCATTTTTGTTCTTGAGGCTTTTTAGTTTAATTTGTTTTTGTGACTGTGTGGAACACAGTTCAGCTACTGATTGATTGACTGAGTGTGACTGTGGAAATCCAAACAATGACAATCATTGGTGCAGGTAAGAAATTTATTTTATTTTTTAAATTTTTATCATCTACAAAACTGTCTTATTTATTTTATAGCATAGTTTATTGATTATTGCTTTCATTTTATGGATCAATGGCCTCGTTAGATAGTAAAATTCATGTTAAATTGCTGTTTTAGGGGTTGTTTTTAAAAGTCTGGAATGGATTAATGCATAAGTTTCTATGGGAAAGCGCACCTTGGTTTTGGAACACTTTGGTTTTGGAACAGAGTTCCGGAACGGATTAAGTTTGAGAACCAAGGTACCACTGTACTTAGACCCACTGGTTAATGACCACGACTAGATTAGGTTCCTTAATTTCAGTGGGTCCACTCTAAGTAGGATGTAACTGTACACAACCCATTCAATCTGAGTTGGACAGGATCCTAGAGGTCATCTACAACCCAGTGCTCAACGCAGGATTTAGGATCCACAGCATCCCCAAACAGGTGGCCATTCACAATGAGTTTAAAGATCTCCAGCATGGGAAAGCCTTTCAAGGCAGCGTATTCCATTGTCAAAACAGCTCTTCCCATAAGGAAGTTCCTTGTAATCTTTTGCTGAAATCTAAAGATTAGGAAACTGAAATTTCCACCCACTGGCTCTAGTGCAGCAACCCATGTGAAGTCTGCTCCACCTTCTGCACTACAGGCATCCAGATATTCAAAGGCTTCTACCCATCTCCCCGTGAAAGTCCCTTCTCTAGGCTAAACATGGCCAATCCTTTCAAATAAATGCAGAAACCACCAAGTCCAGCAACCTTCATTCAAGAGTAGCCAGATAGTGTTAAAGTTATGGCCTCCATCTTTTTGCATGTACCCGTAACCTAGTATTCAGTATTTTGGTAAATTGAGAGGCAGGATAAAAATGATTAATCCCATGTTTTAAAATTGCTGAACTGTTGTTTTTTAAAAAAGAATGATGCCACATCATTTTAATCTGCCACATCATTCATAAAATGCATTGCATTTTAAAAATGTCTGCAAACTAAATTTTTCTGAAGGTACTTTAAAATAAGGTAAAGGACCCTTGGATGGTTAAGTCCAGTTGAATTCAATATGGGATGCAGTGCTCATCTCTGTTTTCAGGCCGAGAGAGGCATTGTTTGTCCACAGACAGCTTTTCAATGATTAATACAGAAATCCTACCATACACCTACTGTAGACATTTCTGCTTTGAATTCTGCTGACCAAGCTTCTTTTAATTCAAATTCTAACTTGTATTCTCCCCCCCCCCAAACACACACACACACTCCAGAAACATGTGAAAACTGTTTGCGAATTGCATTTGGCATAAGCAAAGAACGTTGGCCACATTAGTCTCGCTGCGGAAATGATATTCTTAACTTACCGTTTTTTTTGCTCTGTAAGACTCACTTTTTCCCTCCTAAAAAGTAAGGGGAAATGTGTGTGCGTCTTATGGAGCGAATGCAGGCTGCGCAGCTATCCCAGAAGCCAGAATAGCAAGAGGGATTGCTTGTTTTCACTGCGCAGCGATCCCTCTTGCTGTTCTGGCTTCTGAGATTCAGAATATATTTTTTTTCTTGTTTTCCTCCTCCAAAAACAAGGTGCACCTTATGGTCTGGTGCGTCTTATAGAGCGAAAAATACGGTAAGCCTGATAAACACACACACACAATTCTGATGGCACAGTACAGTGGGAATGATTCATCTGCTAAGAAGACACACACACACATCCCAAAAACGATGTGTATCCTTAAAAACCATTATTTACAGCAGTGGAACTTGTTTGTGAGCTTCTGTGCATTACAGTTATGCCTTACATTTCCGGCACAAATGAGTGTTTCAAGGAGGTCTCCCCTTCCAGGCCAGACCAAACTCAGATCTCCTTAGTTCCAGAAAGTTTGCAGCATCAAATATATTGTCTATGTTTTAGCCCAGGGCTGGGAAACCTGTGGGCCTCTGGATGTTGTTGGACTCCAGTTCCCATCACCCTTGACTGTTGCCCCATGCTGGCAGAGGCTGATGGGAGTTGGAGTCCAATAACATCCAGAGGGTCACAGATGTTCACCCACCCTTTTTCTAACCCAACACCTGTCTACTTTGCAGGTAATGATGCCTACTAGGCAACAAACGAGACTTGGTGAAGTTACCTTAGCCCATTAAAAAATGTAAAGGTCTGTAATTGGAAAACATGCTGCGATAAGGATTACTTTGTTTTATAAACACTACTAGTCTTGGTTCAAGAGTCATGTGAAATGACATGACACTGTTGCCTTTGGAAGTTTTAAGTAGACATTAAGAATGTCATCAAGAGATTGCCGATTTTTATCATCCGTCTGTACGATAATAGCTGCTACTTTGTACTTGTCATCACCTCTGTCTTGATTGACCAAATGTATTTTTTTAAACAGCCTGGAAACAATAAATGCTGCCAGCACCCTGCATTTTAAAACAAGACACTAGACAGGCTGTAATGACCATATCTTCTGTTCATTTAAACATCCATCAGCAGCTGCACCCTATATGGAAGACCAGGGGCAGGAAGCAATTAAACACATTTATGCAAACCAGAAAGTAAAAGTTAAAGCCACACTCCACTTAACCAGGGCCAGTCTGGAGAAACCATGGTTAGCACTAACTGGCATTCCTTCCTAACCATGCTGAGTGTTAACCATTGTTTGCCTAATTAGTATGCCACAGCAAACTGTGGTTAAAGGAAACAAGAAATCGACATGCTAGAGGATGTATATGAACCTATATCACATGCCTGATCCTACTTCACTTGGTGCTTTGCATATGTTTCCATCAGCCCCAGTCAGCATGGATAACAGTCAGGCATGATGGGAGCTGTAATCCAAAACATCTGAAGGAAGCCTCCTCTAAACCATGGTTTAGAGGATTGTCTGTGTTAATCTAAGATATCTGATTGAATCAAATAAACTATGAGTTTAAAACAGCAAGATATGAGACTAAGTTACATTTTTTCAGTCACCTCTCTCAATGACCACAAACAGGCAAATAAAAAAATAAAATAAAAAATAGAGTATTTTACTTTGGGTAACTAATGTCCTATAAGGAAAATCAGGCTGTATCAAATGTGACTTTCAGAAAAATTGGAATCTGAGCTGGTGCCTTGAGGATCACTTCCAAATGCTTCCATCTGTGTGTTGTGAAATTTCAACTATAACTATTTTCCATATGAAAACACGTATTCAGCATGGGAGCAAAACTAAGAGTGATGGTAATTATTTTTAGGACACCGAGTTAGCATATGGATCTCATTGCCATTTATATATTTTAGTCAGTGAAACAAAAACTGCTATTAATCAATATGTACACCCCATATATTAACATAAACATTCATCATTCTAATACTCCCGGTGTGTCACAGTGATAATTTTTTTTCAGTCTTTCATTCTGACACATTTGCCTTCAGCTATCAGCTGGTTGACCTTTCCGAACACAGTAAAACATTTTGGGCACTGAAAGCAAAGTCTTCTAAGACAGCCAAATAGCACGGCAAGATGAAAATGTCCCCCCAAAAAACTGTGGTGGGGGGTGGGAGTGGGGAGAAGGGAGAGATTGAAACACAGTAGAGTTTCACATTTGGCGTATGCTTTGAAATATGTAACATTAAAATGCAGCATGAAAAACAGCTGAAGTTAAGGAGATTTTATTTTTCCTACACAGGTTCAACTTTGTAGATTAGCTTATTTTTTTTGGGGGGGGGGAGCGAGGGAAGGAGAGAGAGAGAGAGAGAAATGCAGCTGTTCTGTTTTACGAAGCCATAAATTCCCTGATAAAATGCAAGGATGAAATTGAAGAAAGACTAAAACAAACCCCACAATAATTTAATTCCGAAAGGCACAGGGCTTGCTTTTGCACCACTTTCTTCCCAAGGATGGATCTCTATTTAATGTGAATGTTAACGCATGTAAAGGCATAGCTTCGCAAGCCGCAGCTGGGAAATGGTCCAGCAGACAGGAGTCAAACACAGGCAAGGCAGAAAAACAATGCATTAGCCGCTGGTTCCTGCGCTTGCAATTGGATGGTTTCCCCTCTCTAAGAAGTTGGGGTTCTCCATGAAACTGACTGGTGGGAGGTTCAGAGCAGGTGGAGGGGAAATGTACTATATTTTCTGGCATGTAAGACTACTTTTTAACCCAGGAAAATCTTCTCAAAAGTCGGGAGTCGTCTTATACGCCGGCTACAGCAGCAGCTTCTGCAGCAACTCCCCACCAAAGGATAAAACGACAGCAAATTAAATCAGAGGACACCAAGCTCTCTAGATGAAGCAGAAATATGCTTGAAAATTGGCCCCAGAAGTGGAGCGGATTTCTGAGCCGGACTGGAGACTGTTTTTTTAATTTTTATTTGGTGTGCGTTGGAAGAGGGGTAGTCTTATAAGACGAGTTTATCCCAAACTCTATATTTTAACTGGAAAAGTTGGGGGGTTGTCTTATACACCCAGTCGTCTTATACGCCGGAAAATACGGTACTTTTTCACAAAGCGCCTGTAAAGAAGAGGGACCGGCCACTAACTTGCATGGCTCACAAGCAGACTAGACAAAATTCATGGAGAAGTCTATAAGTGGATGTCAGGGGCTCAGGAGCAGAGGCACAGGGAAGAGAGGAGATGGAGAGTGAAGGGGAAGAATCCAAGGGGAGCGTAGGAGAAGAGGACAGTGGACCGAGGGATTCCATGAGCCTCTCCAGAGAATCGGAAGATTCACAGAAGGGGGCGCCAGTGGCCAGGGGTAGGGGGTTCCCAAGGGGAACGCCCCAGGAGCAAGGGGGCAGCAGGGACTCCCAGAGCAGTAGTTGGAAATCAGGACCAGCTTCCCCACCAGAGCAGAGTGGGGGGGAAGAGTCCCAAGGATCGGGGCCAGTGCATTCCCCACCAGGGAGAGAAGATAAGGCAGGGCTGACCATGCCTCCATCAGAAAGTCGGACAACGGAGGAGAGGTCAGATCCGGCCAGTGTCCCGGAAGAGGGAAGCAGTGACCGAAGTAGTGTAACGGTTAGGAGAAAGGTCACTGGGTTGGCGCGAGAGGCAAGTTCAAATGTAGAGGAGCGCGGGACAGCAGAGAATGAGGATTGGGAACCGGGTCCTAAAGCCCGCCGGAGGGAGGGGGAGGAGCTAAGCGACTCAGCGTCGGAAGAGTCCAGAAAGGGCAATGCCCCAGCGGGCAGGAGGACCCAGAGGAGGAGAGAGCAGCGTAAAAGGTGGAGCAGGGCTAGGATCTTAAACTGGTGTCATAGGGGAGGAGACTCAGACGGGACTTCGCCGATCTAGGGTTTAAGACGTAGGGCTGCACGCTGTGGCTTTGAAATGGAAACTGAATTTCAATAGAGACTTTTGTACATTACCACAGCCTAGCGTTGGTCCTCTGTGAGCTGGGACCTAGAGGCAGCTCTGACAGTGGCTAAATCACGTTCATTATGGAACCACCAGGATGAGGTAGTCCCCCAAAGCAAAGCTGGAGAGCCTCTGACCTTCAGATATTGCTCGACTCCCGACTCCCATCAGCTCCTGGCAGCATCGCCAATGGCCTGAGATGATGGCAGCTGCAGTCCAGGAACATTTTGAAGGCTGCAGGCTCCCCTCACTCCTGACTCCTAACCTAAAGCATGGAACTCCACCTGGAACCTTCAGTCTTTTTTCAGGCACTTGGCAAAATCTGTCCCAGTTCCATGAGTCTTTAAGAACATTTGATTGCTTTTTGTGGGGGGTTTTAAAAATACTTTCCCGATTGAAATTAGCTTCTATCTTCTCAGATGATTTCACGCTTGGTGCTTCTAAGCTTTAGCATGGGATATAAAACCAGGCAAGTAAACCCCATAGACAAAAGTGTGCCCTCTGCACTGTACTACTGCATTATGTACTGTTCCTCTGGAGCCTGAGAGTGGGGCAATTTAACTGCTTATTAAGGGCACTCAAGCACCTTAATGGTGGAAGGAGAGGTCTGCCCCACTCCTCCCCACCCAATGCACAATGGACAGAAGACAAAACCCAGTTGTTTCCTCCCCTTAAATGTATGCACAGAATGTATTGTTTTGGCTATATTTTAGTTTCCTTGTGTTTTTATACAGGCGACGCCACAATTACATGGGTTTTATGTTCTAGGCCCCCGCGCGCATGAACGAAATGCGCTTACATAGGGAGCCCGCAGCTTCCCACCCGACAGCTGTTGAGTGGGGTAGTGTGGCAGCAATGAGAGCTCCTGTGCACCATTTTGGAGCCCTTGGGAGTCTATACACAGTTTCCCATAAGTGGGGCAACCCAGTCTGATATGCAGGATACAAATAATAAGTAATGACAATAACAATTTTTGGGTTTGCTTCTTTCTGGAAAATTCGTTTGTTTTTTTTAAAAAGCTATGAATAATAATAATAATAATAATAATAATAATAATAGAAAAGGATGCCTCCCCCACAACCCCCACTCATTCACAGAACCAACCTAGTCATTGGTGCTTGTGGGGACCAGATCATCCCCAAACAAGCACATCTAATTCCTTAAATGAGAACCGTGTAGATGGGAGTTAAAAGAAGTTCACAGGAAAATGGCTCATCTCATTGGAAAATTAAAAGAATGCAAAAATGTGCAATGTTAAGTGGGGGGGGGGAAGGGTTGAGGGTGGACCTGTCCCTTGGCATTCACAGCTTAGAAGTGCATTTGGGCCCTGCACACTTGATAAACCATGGCAATCTAGCAGAAAATTGATAAGCCAAGGACCACTGCAAAGGTTATTTTGGAGAGGCTTTCCCGTTCAGCCACGCAGAGTCATCTGTCAGCTAGAGATCAGTCGGCCCAGCCCCCTTAATTAGGGGTGCAGCAGCAGCAAGCACAAAGCCTCATGTATCCCACAGCAAGATCTAGCTAAGAATGTCCTTAGACAGCGCAGGTTTAATTAAACACCTTCCAGTCATTTTAGCAGACGTTTCCTGAAATAATCTCATTTGAGAGAGCAGGCTTTTTTAAAAAAACACATACACACACAATGAAAAACAATAAAAAGAGGGGGAAATGACAGCAAGAGTAGTATATCATGTTGTTACAATATCTGAAATTAATCGAGCCCGCACTGCAATTAAGGACACTATAATTTTCAGCAATTTGAAGCTACACTTCGTTTGCAACCTAATTAACCCTAGACAAATATTTTTCCCATGACAAACTTTTTTTTATGAGCGCCCGATTTATTCCCTTCTAATTACCTTTTAATTAATCCAGCCTTGGTATAACATTATCGTAACTTTTGGCACTTCACCAGTGGAAGACGTTAAGCTGATTGCAATGTGGTTGCGCAACCCCCCTCGACTCACAGAGCGCCACTTTCAACACCCCATTTATTTATTTGTCTGTTCTGTTACTTTGCTTTCCCACCCACGGGGCATAAGAACATGAGACATGATAGACAACCTCGCATCGCTCTCTTCCTCTCAAAGCGGCGAAGCACGTCCTTAAAGAAAGAAAACACATTTCTAACCTGAAGGAGAACAATGGGCCCCGTACCAAAATCCTAACTCCTTTAAGAATGCACGCCACTTACCCAAGCTGCCTCTTTGCAACCCAGGCAGGAAAAACAACAGCAAATCCTTTGGTGTTCAATGGGTCTTACTAGCGCCAGCTTCAGCTCAAGCAAAGATGTGGGCCACATTTTCTTATAAGCAAGGAAAGGTTTGGGAATCTCTAAAGGTCCAAAAAGTAAGGAGAAATTGCTTTCTGCTTAGCATGAGGTTATTGTTTACATCAGGCATATAGGCAAACTCTGGCCCTCCAGATGTTTGGGACTACAATTCCCACCATCCCTAGCTAACAGGACCAGTGGTCAGGGATGATGGGAATTGTAGTCCCAAACATCTGGAGGACAGGAGTTTGCCTATGCCTGGTTGACGTGAATAATGCTGAACATAACCAATCTCTCTCCCCAAATACCCAGCCTATAAATGGCTGTGGATCACAGGCACCTAGCTCTGTTGGGGTGCTGGCCCCTTTGGCCTCCACAATAAAGTATTTAGGAAGGCCACTCCCCCCAACATTTTCTGCAAGTTGGCGCCTCCCTCTCTCCCTTGGGCAGCCGTCTCCCCTCCAGCCGGGTGACACCCACTGGTGTGCGGTCAGTGGACTGGGATAGTCCCCTAAATGTTCCTGGTAACTTAGAGTATTAAAGCCTGGGAAGCCTCTGCCCAGCTTAGGGAGGGAAACGTGATGTTCATGGAAGGGACATCAGGACACCCCCCCCCCGAATTGCCCTCGCAAACTGGTGCCTCAGACCCTAACTGTTCCCTTATGAAAAACTGCACCGCACACCACTGGTTCCGCCCTCTTTTCCCACCTTGGCTACTGGTTTTTGGCGACATTTCCGAGCGCGTCTGAGCCATGGCAGCTGGGGAGAGGCAGGTAGGCCAATAGGAGAGGCGAGCAGGTGAGGGGGGAGGGGGGCGAGTGAACAGAAAGAGGTGGGGGGGAGGCCTGTTCCCAGTTGTGCGCAGTGGATGAAGTTGGGCTCTGCAGAAGTGCGGGGAGATGGGACAAGCATGGGCAGCCAGGTCCCCCAATATTTTGTTCAAGTTGGAACCTATGTTGTGGATATACAGCCGTACCTTGGTTTTCAAACAGCTTACCTCCCGAACGTTTTGGCTCCCGAACGCTGCAAACCCAGAAGTGAGTATTCTGGTTTGCGAACTGTTTTTGGAAGCCGAACGTCCAGTGGAGCTTCCGATTGGCTGCAGGAGCTTCCTGAATCCAATCAGAAGCTGCGCTTTGGTTTCTGAACATTTTGGAAGTCGAACGGACTTCCGGAACGGATTCCGTTCGACTTCCGAGGTACGACTGTACAAAAAGATAGGAAAGATGGAGAGCTTCAGAGTTTAAAGCGTGCTACAAATGAAGCTCATCCCCTTGGGGGGGAAAGGGGGTATCAATGTTAAACGGGTTTATTTTTATAATAATTTCTATAATATCAAAAGTCTGGAATGTTTCCAGCCATACCTGTCTCTGTGATGATATTGCACTTAAGATAAATAAAGGAAAGGTTTTGAATATTTCTCGTTTATTTCCAAAGGAACATAGTGCCGTACATTTTACTGTGACTGACCTAGTCCTGTTCTCTTCCACTTTTAATGAGACAGGAAGTTCAGACATGAAGACCTTATACTGCTTGTTTGCAGCGTTTCAAAGTAATTGTGTCTTGGCCTAAAAGACCACACAAAACCTTCCTTAGGTACGTAAGGATTGATAAGGTACATGGGAACTTTGCCTCACACAGAGGCAGACCACTGGGTCCATCTCGCTTAGTATTATCTGAACTCCAGCAAAGAATGGGTAGTCCCTAGATGCCTGGGACCTTCTGCATACAAGACAAAATTGAGATGCAACTGAGCTATGGCCATTCTTTACAAATCCTTGAATGCATAGGTTCAATCTTTGGCTTCTGCACATAGGGCAATGAAAAAGCTCCTGCCATAAATCCTGGACTGCAGCTACCAGTCAGAGTGGGCAATACTGTTAAATGGATCAGTATTCTGATTTTGTACAAGGAAGCTTCCTGCTGTTTGCTGAGATATTTCCAGGTTACACACATTTCACTGTTTCTGTCTTTCCTTTAAGGAATTATTCTCTCTCTCTCTCTCTCTCTCTCTCTGTCTGTGTGTGTGTGTGTGTGTGTAAACACCAACACATATACACACACACAATTTTTTAAAAAGTGCCTTGAGATCTGTTAAAGCAGTGGTGTCCAAACTATTTTCAAAGAGGGCCAGATTTGATGAAGTGAAGGGCTGTGAGGGCCAACCAAAGGGCCAACCAAAGTTGTTGACCTTTTCGAAGGATTGAAGTTGTTGAGCTTATTTTTTATGATTTTACCCCAACGTTGTTGAGCTTTTTCCTTTTTTTAAGCCCCCGAAACGGACTTTGGACATGCCTGTGTTAAAGAATTAGTTTTTTAACAAAATGTTATGTTTACTAAACGCATCTTGCTTCCAATGCACGCTATTGCAACAGAGAGAGGTATCCACCTTCAACTGATGGTATATAGAAGGACGCAGATATGAGAAAACCAAATTACAAGGAAGACCTGTTTTCATCAGTGGGTTATGACCCTGGTTTCAAGTGAACCATGTTTAGCATTAGAATAATAGAACCACAGGGACGCAGGTGGCGCTGTGGGTTAAAGCCTCAGCGCCTAGGGCTTGCCAATCGAAAGGTCGGCGGTTCGAATCCCTGCGGCGGGGTGCGCTCCCGCTGCTCGGTCCCAGCGCCTGCCAACCTAGCAGTTCGAAAGCACCTCCGGGTGCAAGTAGATAAATAGGGACTGCTTACCAGCAGGAAGGTAAACGGCGTTTCCGTGTGCGGCTCTGGCTCGCCAGAGCAGCGATGTCACGCTGGCCAAGTGACCCGGAAGTGTCTCCGGACAGCGCTGGCGCCTGGCCTCTTAAGTGAGATGGGCGCACAACCCCAGAGTCTGTCAAGACTGGCCCGTACGGGCAGGGGTACCTTTACCTTTAATAGAACCACAGAGCTGGATGGGAATACAAGGGTCTTCTAGTCCAACCCCCTGTAATGCAGGAATCTTTTGGTCAACATGGGGCTTGAACTCACAACCCTAAGATTAAGAGTCTACTGCTCTACTGACTGAGACACCAAGACAGAGAGCAATTACTGCACCATGGTTGCATTTGAAAGGGATGGGAAACTCTTATGTACTGAAGTTCTCACCCTGGGCCAGCAGGGGGATACTGTAGATAGTTTTCACTCAGGTCCACAGATGCAAATAAGGGATCAAAAGTGACATTCAGTGATTGGATAGTTACAGAAAGTTGTTACAGTTGCGTTGTACTGGAGCTCTATATAAGCAGGCTGGCTGAACCCTTCAGTTCAGTTCTGTTCTGGCCTGTGAATAAATAAGAGCTGTTTGAAGAATCGCTGTGTCGTCTGATATGTTCACCCACAACTTAACAGAAACGTTTGCATTGGAAAGGAGGGGAGGAAGCCTGTAAGTTCCAGAGTTCTCCAAACCATCGTTAAGAGACTGGGAAATGTTATTTCTACACGGGTACAAAAAGTCACTGTGTAATTAAAAGTGTTTGCCATCGCCTGAATTTCAAATCCTCCTCCGGTACCTAAACTTGAACCATCAGCCTCCAAATGCATTCTGAATAGCCCCCTTATTGTGCTGCACTGTCAAGCTGGCAGGAACTGCACTGTCAATCTTTCATCAGATAATCAGATCATGTTGTGTTCCAACCAAATTTATTAAGGACTTTTACCAGCACTATTAGCTCAACCAGAACATCCAGATCAAAGTATGACCAAGTTTACCGCACAATGAAACCGTTATAAATGTTTAAAACGCTAGTTTAAATGCCTCCATTGTTGCAAGGTATTAATAATTGAAATCTACGTCTCTAATATCCAACATGATGGGATTTATCTGCAGCTAACAGGGTCAAGATTGGTTAGCAGCTGGAAAATGGCATCTGTTAAGAGGGTCACCATTTGAAATCCTGGAGAGCTGCTTAGTTTATACATGCCCTTTGAGTTCTAAGGGGCTTACTCCTAGGTAAGTGGGCATAGAATTGTAGCCCAAGACATTTGTCTGAAATAAGACATGGAAAAGTTTGTGTTCCTTCTGTCAACTGGTACCCTGTAGGTATCTTACTGAACTATTTTTTATACGATTAAGATGTTATATGGACAAATACTGAGAAGGTGGGAGAAAAGCAGTGTGACTAGAGTGGTCCAGAAGCAATCTGGAGGTACTTTCCCAAGTAAACACATATAGCCATAATGCGGCCCTCCAGGTGTTGTTGGATTCCAACTCCCATCAGCCCCAGCCAGCATGGAGAACAGTCAGGAATAATGGGAGTTGTAGTCCAGCAACTATGACAAATTATGCAGTCGAGTTTCCTGCATTTGGGGAAATCGCAAGGGTCAGCACACCTGGAATACAATGGATGAGTCTCACCCCGGGAAAACCACTTTTTGTGATCTCCAGGTCAGTTTCCCCAGCCTTGGCATACAGGATTGTAAAACAAACGATAAGGCTCCTAGATTTGAAAGACCAGTGCCCAGGTTGTCTAATGTTTTTAAATGTTTGGTGGTAACGTTCTTATTTTATCAAGGAGATGTCAAGGAGATAACTAACTATGCAACCTTTAAAAGACATCTGAAGGCAGCCCTGTTTAGGGAAGTTATTATTATTATTATTATTATTATTATTATACCCCACCCATCTAGCTGGCTTGCCCCAGCCACTCTAGGCAGCTTCCAACACATATAAAAACGTAATAAAATGTCAAACGTCAAAAACTTCCTGATACAGGGCTGCCTTCAGATGTCTTCTAAAAGTTGTGTAGCTCTTTATTATGTCCCTGACATCTGATGGGAGGGCACTTGTTGTTTTATTATGTTTCTGTATATGCTGGAAGCTGCCCAGAGTGGCTGGGGCAACCCAATCAGATGAGCTGGGTGTAATAAAATAATAATAATAATAATTATTATTATTATTATTATTATTATTATTATTATTATTATTATATAATTATCATTATTGCTAAAATTTATTCTCTCTGCCCTGGGATCACATTTCCCCCCTCTTTCTAAATTGTTTATTTTGGTGTGTGGCTCTTTTGGACACTCTCCTTATTTCTTTGCCAATTACCATTGTCAGCACCCAAACTGTTACTTGCCAAAATGCCGAAGGAAGAGCCAAAAATTCTAAAGGTAGCTTTGATTTTTCAAAGGGGACAGTGAGCAGGACTTGGGGAAAAAGAGGGGAGAGAAAATTGCTATTGTCACCATAACAGGAAAGAGAGAGGGGGGAGTCCCTGCTTAATCCACAAACTGCCACAGTCGCTACCAAGACAAGCCATTGATACTTGGTTGACTTCATTCCAAGTACTCCGAATCAGATTCTCCATCTGTAATTCAAACTTAAAAAAACAAACAAACCCCACGACAATTTACGGAAAGGGGATTAATTTAGCCATTTCTGAATCAAAGACTTATTTCATAGCTTCACCCCAAATCCTGTATATTGTTAGGATCCCTTTTGCCTCCCTCTGAAGACTTAGTGAATGATTGAAGCGTCTACTTTCTGAGAAACAGATAACACAAGCCTAGTAATCCGACTCTAAGCTACTGGATAAAGGCAGTTTGTTTCCTCTTAGCCCATCTGTCAACACCTCTTCAGTAATTAGTCCTAATTATTACAAAGGGCTAGCCTCTCGTCCGCATTATTAAATCAGAAATAGTATCATAGCCAGGTATCTTTCAACACTGCCCAGACCAGCGGCCTTCGATTTCATTGAATCTTCTATCAGTATCCGCCTTTGGAAGAAGCGAGGCCGTAATTTTAGCAGCGGCTTCAAAAGATGGCAGATCCCACGGTGGAATTCCAGGGATGCATTCATGTACACACAAACTTCATGCGAAAAGGAGAGGCAAGAACCATCACAAACTGACCTTTGCATTGTGCTCAGCCCAGAAACACACAACCCACACCCTTCATTTTGTGCAAGAGGCGTTTTTCCCCCCGTGGGAGTTCAAATATTGCCATCAGAAAAACCATCAGCAGGGAAGCTATGGTTGAAGACAATGGAAGGCCAGAAATTTAATCTTTCTCTTTTTTTTATGATGTTGCATTTATAATACAACCAGAGTCCTGTTTCCTCTCTCCTCCAACCTCCCCCCCCCCAAACACAGTCCTCTTCCTTTCTTAAGAAGGGGCCTGGATGTGTCTGCTTAGAATGCATAAAGGTGGCTTTGTAGCTCTTAGAACTTTTGTCTTTCATATTTCACCATCTCATGTAAATTAGACATTCATGCGCAGGAAGAGATGATCAGACAACTGATTAGAAGCTGGCAAAGAGGCTGAAGATTTTTTTAAAAAGAACAACCGAGAAGAATTTTTGCTGTGGTTATTGTATGATACACACTTACAGACACTCCAGCTTGTGTGTTTTCGGGTTGCGGACCGCGCCGAACCCGGAAGTACTGGAATGGGTAACTTCTGGGTTTTGGTGCTCGCGCATGCGCAGAAGCGCCGAATCGCAACCCGCGCATGCACAGACGCGGAACTGTGGGTTGCAAACGCTGTGGGTTGTGAACATGCCTCCCGCACAGATCACGTTCACAACCCACGCACACGCAAACTTTAAGGCAGTGTGAGAACCACAATTCAGCAAGAAGTTAGGTGTTCTTCAGCCTATTTAAATCAATAAGCTAAAGCGTGCTTAACTGCGTTCTGGATCGTAGCAAATATTTTAACCACAAAATTGAAGTAAATTGCAGCTCCATCACAGCCAGTGTGGCACAGGGGCTAAAGTCTTGGACTAGGGTTGGGAGTTCAGGATTCGAATCCCTACTCGGCTATGCAGCTCACTGGGTGACCTTGGGCTGTGGTCACTGCCCCTCAGCCTTACCTACCTCACAGGGCTGTTGTGGGGGTTAAATGAGGAGCGGGGAGAACTATATTGAGCTCCTTGGATAAAAGACAGTATCTAAAGGCAATAAAATAAGTAAATAAACTCCATGTCAACTGCTGGCAAATAAAACCAGTAAGCAAAAAGCAAACGTGTCCTTCAAAAGGCAATGAGTAGTGTGATTACTGGGAATGGGCTCATCTGTCAAGTTTCTCCCAGTTTCTCATTCTGCAAATCTTAAGTTCAGTTCTATGCATTTTGATACCTCTTTGCTTTTTTTTTTTTTAAGCCCTCTTTTCAGTGTGCATTTCTCCTGATATATACATTTGGTACTCAAATTTGCCTAACGTGCCTGCTTTTGCAGAACAATTTTTCATAACACATTTTAATGTTGTCTTCGTTAATAAAGCCAAATTGCAGGAGGCCAGATGTGAGCCACTGCCTTTTACCCGCTAAAACCAGATGTGGAGCCATGGAAGATACGGGTATTAGAAAACCTTCTTCTGATGTGTCCCTTCTCCAGTGATATTACTGTCCTTTCCCTTCCCCCTTGCCTATCTTTCTGTCCTTCCGACGAGGTCCATTACAAAAAAGTTTGCAGAACTCCCCTAAAGTCGGCAAGACTGGAACTTCCTTGAAAGACACCAGGTAGGGACACATAGCTGTCAACGTTTCCCTTTTTTTAAGGGAAATTCCCTTATTCCAAATAGGATTCCTCACAAGAAAAGGGAAAAGTTGATAGCTATGTAAGGGACATCGCTCTGCTCTAGATGAGAGAAACCAGCTGGATAAGCAAAGGAGCCTTTTGACAGCAAGAGGCATAACAAATCATGTGCAGAATCCGACCCCTACAGCACAGTTGCCTTACAAAAGTTAGATACAGTGGTACCTCGGGTTACAGACGCTTCAGGTTACAGATGCTTCAGCTTACAGACTCTGCTTACCCAGAAATAGTACCTCAGGTTAAGAACTTTGCTTCAGGATGAGAACAGAAATCGTGCTCCAGTGGCATGTGGCAGCAGGAGGCCCCATTAGCTAAAGTGGTGCTTCAGGTTAAGAACGGACCTCCAGAACGAATTAAGTACTTAATCCGAGGTACCACTGTAATTTGTCAACCCAGCCCAGTATTGTCCAATCTGACTGGCAGTGGAGAGCCAGGTTCTTAGGCAGAAGATTTGGGTTGCCCAAACTGAGCTGTAGGCATCAGTCAAGGGTGTCAAAATCCAGAAGCTATTCCAGGGGGTGAGGAAGGTCCAGTTCGAAGAAACAAAGCCAGGAGCCAGAGCTGATGCACACAGTGAAACATACCAGAGCCATGAGTACCACCCTGAGATGGGACTTTTGCTCGAGGAACAAACAGGAAACTCTTTATGGCTCTTCCTGTCTAGGAGGAAGTGTTTTCTGGGTTTGTTTTCCTTCTGCCCCACGCCCATGGATTAGTCCACCACTGGCTGCATTCAAACCTAAGAATAAAATATCATTAAATGAATGAGCCTCTAATTCACAAACTCCCTCCTCCATACGAGTGTGGAGAGGATTGGAGGTTTTCACTTCCATTTTTGATTAACCATAGTTTACTGTTATGCTCACACCCTAAATTATGATTGAACTCAACTACAGTCGTACCCCGGAAGTCAAATGGAATCTGTTCCGCAAGTCCGTTCGACTTCCAAAACGTTCGGAAACCAAAGCGCAGCTTCTGATTTCGTTCGGCTTCCAAAAATAGTTTGCAAACCGGAACAGTCACTTCCAGTTTGCGGCGTTCGGGAGCCAAAACGGTTGAGAACTAAGCTGTTTGAAAACCAAGATATGACTGTATAATTTTACTGAAACAAGCCAGCCTAACTAACTCAGGTTTGAAGTTGGTTTGTTACAGTAAATCTTAACAAAGACTGACCCGCAGCTTGTCTGGGTTCAGACATCACGCCAAACTACAGTTGGTTTAAAACAGAACCAAAAGCCTCCAATCTCCTCCGCGAAGCTGCAACAGAGGAAGAGAGGGGAGGGCAGAGGCGATGAGCTCAAAGCTCGTTCACAGAACAAGACCACCCTTCTTACATTATGACCTGTGTATTTTTCTACATAACGGCTATTTCCTCGCAGGTAAAAGTGCATAAATGAACTCCTGCTACTGCAGAACTATGTGTGATTAAGTTATTCATGTGCTTTGCAGGAAAGGCCCTTTTAAAAAATGCTTATTGTTTAGTGCTCTCAAATATTAAAAAAGTATTGAGACAAATAATTACATACTGAATAACTGGAGCTCTATTGCAAAATCTTATGGACATGTAAATTCCTCATGTACAGGGTTTATGGTTGTACTTTGTGCCAAGCACATTAGTTCTTGTAATACATTCTTTCTGAGTGAGGTTAGGGAAGTTTTCTCCCCACATCAAGGTATGGAGTTTATGTTTGCAAACTGCTCCCCCACCCCACCCCATGAATGGACTGAACTCAGTCTAAGTTACTTGCCATTTCAAATCAGTGCAAAAAAACTAAGCCTCACTTAAGCCTCACTGATTTTTCAATGAGATCTGAGGCTGCAACCCTATGCTCATTTACCTGGTCTTGTTCCAAAACTATATGTTCCCATTAAATTACATGAGACATAATATAATATTGTGTTCTTAGGTTGTAACCTGCCCTGTGATCTTAGGATGAAGGGAGGATGAATAATAATAATTCTGAAACAAAAACACATTTAACAATGACAGAGATTCCACCCCCCCCCAAAAAAAATAATACTCAATAATTATACCAACAAAATGCACAGGTAATCATATATGCAGATAATCCCCTAAAACTAATAATTGTGCAAATATTTGCGTTTAACCTGACCAGACTAATGAATGAAACAGAAAACCTGACAGTGCAGGCTATATTTATTTATAGGTAATTTATGGACGCGAGTGGTGCTGTGGTCTAAACCACTGAGCCTCTTGGGCTTGCTGATTAGAAGGTTCAAATCCCCACGACAGGATGAGGTCCCATTGCTCTGTCCCAGCTCCTGCTAACCTAGCAGTTTGAAAGCACACCAGTGCAAGTAGATAAACAGGTACCGCTGTGGCGGGAAGGTAAACGGCGTTTCCGTGCGCTCTGGCTTCCGCCACTGTGTTCCATTGCACCAGAAGCGGTTTAGTCCTGCTGACCACACGACCAGGAAAAGCTGTCTGTGGACAAACGATGGTTCCCTCAGCCTGAAAGCAAGATGAGCACCACAACCCCATAGTTGCCTTTAACCATCCAGGGTTCCTTTACCTTTACTTATTTTTACCTATATTTATTTATTGTCTGCGTTTACAGTCGTACCTTGGTATTCAAACAGCTTAGTTCTCAAACGTTTTGGCTCCTGATTGCCACAAACCCAGAAGTTTGTGAACTATTTTTGGAAGCCGAACATCCAATGGGGCTTCTGCAGCTTCCGATTGGCTGCAGGAGTTTCCTGCAGCCAATCAGAAGCCGCACTTTGGTTTCTGAACATTTTGGAAGTCGAACAGATTTCGTTCGACTTCCGAGGTACGACTGTATATCCTAAGCTTCCTTCACAAATCTTATATCAGTGTATATATACCACCCTATTTTATTCTCACAACAACCCTGTGAGGCAGGTTAGGCTGTACGTGTGTGTGTGTATATGATTGGCCCAAGGCAACTTTCGTTGCATTTCATGGTTGAGTGCAGAACCCAAGCCTGCCATGCCCTAGTCCAAAGTGCTCTTCTACATCAGTCTTTCCCCATTTTGGTACCCTGTGGACAGGGTACCAAACTCCTACCAGTCCCAGACAGCATGGCCAATGATCAGGGATGAAGGGATTTATCATTCAACAACCTCTAGAGGGCACCACATGGAGGAAGGCTGCTGTAGGGCATGTTGGTGCTCACAATCACCAATCTGAATATTCTCCCGCAAAACATCTGGAGGGTCACAGGTTCCCTCACTCCTGCCCTATAGCTTTCTTCTATAGACCTCTCTGTCTTATAGGGTTTGGGGGGGTGATTAGAGATAAAGCAAACCTTGGCTCTGTTTGCTTATTGGTCTGCATTTATGATTTGGCAACACAACTCCTTTTTAAAAGTAAATTGGATATTTTGGGCATTAGCTATAAACTATGCATTTAATTGCCTTTGTAGAAGCCACCATTACACACACACACACACACACACACACACACACATTTATATAATCTTTATGGAACTTGGCTGGTTTATGGGGGCTGAACTTTTTAGGTATTTTGCTAGCTCTGCTACATTTGCAATTCCCTGGAGGGTCTTGGTATGGAATGTGTCTGTGTGATCTTATTACACCTACTCAAACACCCCAAAGTTTGCAGCTAGTGCTCCTAGATGCATTTGGGGCTTTTGGATTTGTTATGCTTTCTTGGCACAATAAAAGAAAAATGAAACATTCCCCGTAATTCATTAAGCTGCGGTGGTACCAAAAACATTTCAGCGACAGGCAAACCAACTTCAAGCTCATTAATTGCAACCTCCTTTGCATACAAAGAAGCAACAATCATGCCACCCTCTGTCTGTGAGAACACCGTTTCCTGAAACTGCTACAAGAGGCAATGGGCCGAGCAAGTGGATATTATTATTATTATTATTATTATTATTATTATTATTATCCCCCGCCCATGTGGCTGGGTTTCCCCAGCCATTCTGAGCAGCTTCCAGTATGTATGAAAACATAATAAAATGTCAAGCATTAAAAACTTCGAGATACAGGTCTGCCTTGAGATGTCTTCTAAAAGTTTTTAGTTCTTTAATCTCCTTGATATCTGATGGGAGGGCGTTCCACAGGGAGGGTGTCACTGCTGAGAAGGCCCTTCTAAATGCCCTATTAAGCTTCATTAAAAAGTAATGATCGTCAGCAAGCAAGATTTTCTCTGAAATATTCATGATTGGCCTAGATCATGGGTAGGCAAACTAAGGCCCGGGGCTGGATCTGGCCCAATCGCCTTCTAAATCTGGCCCGCGGACGGTCTGGGAATCCACATGTTTTTACATGAGTAGAATGTGTCCTTTTGTTTAAAATGCATCTCTGGGTTATTTATGGGGCCTGCCTGGTGTTTTTACATGAGCAGAATGTGTACTTTTATTTAAAATGCATCACTGAGTTATTTGTGGGGCATAGGAATTCGTTCATTTCCCTCCCCCAAAATACAGTCTGGCCCCCCACAAGGTCTGAGGGACAGTGGATTGCCCCCTGCTGAAAAAGTTTGCTGACCCCTGGCCTAGAACAAGACTTTAAGGCGTAGAGGGGCAACGTGGCAGCATGCAGCTTAACAGAGCTCTGGAAAAAGGTCCAAATGTGGAAGTCACAAAATGTGCCTTGCTCACGCCTTGACTAGTCAATCCATAAAGAAAAGTCTAGCAATCACTTGTTTAGCTGTTACTCTGGGAGGGGGAAAAGGAATGGCTGTGCAGACCAGGGCCAGATTTAGGTTTGATGAGGCCCTAAGCTACTAAGGGTAACGGGGCCCTTTATATGTCCAGCTGTCCTTTGTCAGCAACAAATGGTCGCTGTTTTTTGTGTTGAATATATGCTATAAGGCAATTTATGGACCTAATAGGTATCTAAAGGGATGCGGGTGGCGCTGTGGGTTAAACCATTGTGCTGCTTGGGCTTACTGATCGAAAGGTTGGCGGTTCAAATCCCCGCGACGGGGTGAGCTCCCATTGTTCGGTCTCAGCTCCTGCCCACCAAGCAGTTCGAAAGCACGCAGTGCAAGTAGACAAATAGGTACCACTGCAGCAGGAAGGTAAACGGTGTTTCCGTGCACTGCTCTGATTTCACCAGAAGCGGCTTGGTCACGCTGGCCACATGACCCAGAAAAACTGTGAAGCAGTTAAACGCTGGCTCCTTTGGCCTTTAAAGCGAGATGAGCGCCGCAACCCCAGAGTCGTTTGCGACTGGACTTAATTGTCAGGGGTCCCTTTACCTTTACCTTTAGGTATCTAAAGCCATTTGCACATGCAGAATGTCCCTATCTATAGAAATGAGCAAACCAGGGATATTTTAGGGAGCAGGCTTGCAGGCGGTGCCCATTCCTTACATCACAGGAGCCAACACAACACAAAACACTGTTGCTGAATGTAGGCTTTATTTTATTTGTTTTTTATCTTATATTTTGGAATTGTACATCCAGTTTGTTTTTTCCTTGAATTTTTTTGGGGGCCCCGAGAGAGTGGGGCCCTAAGCTATAGCTTGTCTACCTTATACGTAAATCCGGCACTGGTGCAGACCCAACACGGAGGACATAGCAGGATCGGAAACAGTGACATGGTCGAAGCAGAATTTCAGTCATTAGTAGAGACCAGCAGGGCAGAGAGGGGTGGTGGGGTGTTGTGTATCTGGTTTTCCAATATGGAGGTTGTGGCTGGTAACCAAGAGAGAGGGGGCGAGGCAGTGGCGAAGCTAGAATGGCATTAGTGCAGTGGCAAAGCCAATCGGACACTCTCACCCAGCCTGCCCTTCTCGGTTGCTGGCAGCAACGTCCGTGTTGGGAAGCCAGGCAAGAAATGAAGAACTGTCTCCTTTGGCTTAAAGATGAAGAAATCCACGAAGGGAGAGCAGGGGTCTTTATCAAAAAATTCCCTCCCCCCCTTCTTTCTTCACTTTCTTTCAAAAGCACTTTTTATGTGCTGTATTTAAATTTAATAAATAAAGTTTTTCATCAACAGTGAGCAACAGACTAAGCAAGCATGTAGCTCACCCAGTCACTGTCTTTTCCCATTATGGTGAGATTTCTTTAACTTCTCAGTTCTATTTTGAAGCTTCTCAGTTTGCACCTGCATATAAAAATTAGCATATGCAAATCTGCACCTGCTTTTCTCCTCTTTGGGGGGCGATGCGTTTAGTGGCCACCCTAGTGCAAAGGCAGGCTGGCAGCTGGTGATCAGGCAAAAACAAGGGGAGGTGAGCCAAAAGAGATGAGCCGCAGTACCACTTCTGGCCACCCTGGGAGGGGGCACTGCAGCACAGATTAGACGGCTAGCTCCCTCTGCCAGAAATCCTGCCAACACCCCTCTATGCAGAAACACAGAATTTCAACCTAGGCTGTGTTAAAGTTTCCACACCCATCACATAACTACGCCAGAGCTACAAACAACTGGTGAACCAAACTGAAACGTTACTTAATAGAAAGTGACACTTAAGAAACATGCTGCAATAACTCGCCATGCAGCTAGCTGACAGATGAAGATGTAAACATCTGATCTCCTGGATCTGGAGCATGAGGAAGCGTCATTAAACTCTTAATGATAGATTCAAAGTTTCCATCGCAGTTTTGCTACTTGCAATTAAGGACGCTACCTAAATAACCTTCCCAACAGCGGTTTTATGGAGCCTCAGCAGAAAACATCTCCATTATGCAAGTGGAAAAATGCTTTGCTCTTATTTATCAGGGATCGGGCAGGGACATCAGGGATCAGGAAGTCCTCAAGGTCTCTCACTTGCCATGGTGCAATGCATGCCACGCCTCATTCTGCTACATGTATAGAGCCAAGCCCTGACTTCTCACTCATACAACCTGTTGTCCTCTAGATCAGGGTTTCCTAAACTGGGGTCTCCAGCTGTTTTCAGACTACAATACCCATCATCCCTGACCACTGGTTCTGCTAGCTCATGACGATGGGCGCTGCTGTCCAAAAACCAGCTAGAGACCCTGCTCCAAATGTTCCTGGACTACAGAACCCATCATCCCTGACGGTTGGCAATGTTGGCTGAGGCTGATGGTAGATGGAGTCCAATAACATCTGGAGGGCTGAGTTTGCCTATGCCTGCCTTGTGGCATCTGGCACTTCCCTGGTTCACAGATGGGAGAAGAGCCTACAAATTATGTGATTTAAGTGATGCCTTTTAACTGAACTCGCTCATGGGTGTCAAGGCAATGTGCCTAGATGTTCATCCCTACAGGGAGAATCCTAATTAACCTATCAACTAATTTTAATAATTACTAATTACAGTAAATTTAATGGGGTTATGTAAGACAAATACATTTTTTAAAAAAAGGCAAACCAATTAATTTTCACCCCCACCCACCCCGCTAATAAATCTTGGATATTCAGAAGATCAACCGAGCATGGGTTTGTACAAGTCTACCCATTCCAATCTGTAAACTCATTAAACCTCTGCATTGAGAAAAAAAATCAGATACAGGGAAATAAGCAACAAGTAACACACCAGAAGATAAGTCTCCAAGCTGGAAAGGGAGTCATTTTTATGAGCAGACCCAACATTTAGGAATGCGAGAGAAAGTTTCCGATCGTTTTGTTTGGGGAGGATGGAGGTCTCGCAAGGAAGTGCGATTGCAAATGGAAAAACTTGCTATAAAAAGCTTTTCTTCCATGAATGGAAGAGGAAACAACCGAGTCCTTTAATTGTTAAATTGAGAAAAGAGGCTTCTCCAATGTCAACTTTATAAAAAACGAAAACAGAGAACAGAACACGTAGAAAAGAAAAACACAAATCGGTCTGAGGTAGGCCACTTTTTCCACAATGCCCCAGACATTTTGAGGTTTTAGAGTCCAAATCCATGAACTCACTGCCAAGCGCAAGAGCGAAGGAGGTGTCATATGCCAAGGAGGAAGACAATTAGAAGGATGAATGAAAGCCTTCTGAGATAACAACTCCAGCCATTTCCTTTTAATCTCGGATGAACAGTCAACCTGGATGTTCCATATACATGCCAATTCCTGGATTCCCTCTCTCCCTCTCTCTTTCAAAAAAAGGATTATTTTTCTCACTTAAAACAAAATGATTTGTTATCCTGGGAAGCTTGTTATATGGCCATGAGAAAATAAAATGTGTCTAAGGGATTCGCTTGGATTTGCAGAGAATGCTTTCATCCTATCCAACACTTCTTAAATGAAAACAAAAAGGAGAAGATTGCTAGGAGCCAACAGATCTTGGCTCTATGTGGCGAGAAGCAGGAAGAAAGCCCCAGGTTCATCACAGTCTTCTACAGTTGAGGGGAAAAAAGAGGACCCAGTAGCAGGAAATAGAAAAGGCTTCTGCCAGAAACCCTGCCATCCAGGGTCAACTCTGCTGGGCTAGATGGCCCATCTGACCTGGGAAATGGTAATGTCCTATGTTCCTGTGCCATCAAGGGTTGAGTGCCAGGATGGAACAAAGATGGATTTGAATACTAAACTAGGACACATTAGACCCTGGACTTAGCTCCACCGGAGGCAGCAGAGCAGGGCCAAATCCAACTAGTCCAGATTGACTGCTTTGTGGCACAAGCCTTGTATATGTGACAGTCTCACCCATTCTTAGGAACAAACTCGGAAGCTTATCTTCAATCTTCAGAGAGGTTAGCCGCGGGATAAGCATGGCAGGGTGTGCGTTAGAAGCCAAGCCCTATCACCCCACTGCAATTAAAGAACAATTAATTCCGCCTCCACCCGCTGTGGAACAGCACCAAAAACTAGTTGGGAGAAACAAGATTTCAAATGCTTGTGTATGTCCACATTTGCATTCTGCCCGAGTTTTCCATCCTTCCTTGCTTCATTCAATTCCGCAGGCAGGATGGATGCTTGGGTGTTGATTGATGATTTATCGATCCGTTACATGCTTTACCTTGCTGGCAGGAGATGTTTCTCCACCCTGACATCTACCTCTGTTTTCTAGTAGTATATATAATAACTATATTTAAAGACTCATGTAACTGAAGGGTTGGAAGTCTAGTCCAACCACCTGGTATGCAGGAATCACAGCTTAGGAATCCCTGGCAGATGGCCTTCCAACCTCTTTTTAAAAACCTCCAGGAAGGTAAGTCCATCACCTTCCAAGGTAAAGCCACCTCACTTTCAAACAGCTCTCACTGTCAGTATTGTCTTCCTAATGTTAAGTCGGAATCTCCTTTCTTGTAATAAGAATCCATTGTTATAGTTCCTATCCTCTGAAGCATGGGTAGGCACAAACTAAGGCCTGGGGGCCGGATCCAGACCAACTGCCTTCTAAATACGGCCCGTGGATGGTGCGGGAATCAGCATGTTTTTACATGAGTAGAATGTGTCCTTTTATTTAAAATGCGTCTCTGGGTTATTTGTGGGGCCTGCCTGGTGTTTTTACATGAGTAGAATGTGTCCTTTTATTTAAAATGCATCTCTGGGTTATTTGTGTGGCTCAGGAATTCATTCTTCCCCCCCCCCACCAAAATATAGTCTGGGCCCCCCCCCACAAGGTCTGAGGGACAGTGGACCGGCCCCCTGCTGAAAAAGTGTGCTGACCCCTGCTCTGAAGCAACAAAAATACCCAAGTTTTTCCCATCTTCCATGCAACAGCCCATCAGATATTTGGAGATGGCAAACATATCACCACCTTACAACCCTGTTTTGTTATTGGTCCGTTGCTTTTGATTTCCATTAACTATACTACTTGATGGGTATCATATACATTTTTTTAAAATACAAAACGGATTCTGAAATACATCCATCTGAAGTTGTTCGGAAGGCATTCAAGATGTTGGAAGGTTTGTCCTATGCAGAGACCGGATCCCTCATCATCACATCTCTTGACTCATAAAAATAAATTGCTTCAAGTATCTGAAAGGATGATCTCAGGAAATAAATGCATGTAATAAGCCTTTGGCTTAAGCTCTTCAGGCGGAACGGCTTGCATTCCCAAACATGCACTTGCCAAGGGAGCGCCCATGTGGGGGCGGGGCATTTGTCAGTGAGAACTGACGTGTGGGCGGAGCTTAACCCTCCCCCACACCACCACATCAACCACATCTGCACATATGCTCCAGCCTCAAACACACTTTCCCCTCAACTGGGCTTACTTCTGATCGCCAAGCCGCCACAGGAAGAATGGGCTAAAATGGGCAGGGACGGGAGAGCAAATCTGTAGGAGAGACCTGGTGACCAGGGGTGGGGGGGAGAAGACTAAATATCCTCTAACCTCCCTACCAATTATCACTTTTAAATGCCTTGGCCTGAGCCGGCCCAACTATTAGACAGAGTCAGGAGGCCGCCTTGGGCAACTGGTTTTTGGCATCATGAAAGGGCAAATTTATTACCACTATATTTTTACTTCTGAGGGTAAGGGTGGGTAGCCTCAGGTGCCAAAACTTGGGGACTTACTATGTACTTTTGCAGGGACACTGGTCCTTCTGCCTCAGACAGCAAAATATCTTGGCCTGGCCTTGGCAGGAACCCTGTGTTTGCCTCATAACATGTGCTTTATTCATTTGTTTAAGCCAGCCTGCCACCAATGTGCTCAAGGTGACATATGTAGCTGAAACTACTCAGTTACTTCAGATAGTTACAAAAGTTGTTCCAATCACCGGTCATATCAGAAGTCTTTTTAGGCCTCGTTGCCTCTATGCTCAGTCAACTTAAGGTGGCAGTGTCAATTCTATGGTTGGGTTCCTGATTTCTGAACGTCTGATATAGCAAACAGAGACACCTGAGAAAGAGCTATGGGCCTGGCTTCTCAAGGGTTGTCCCCCCAAAAGTGAAAAAGGTGAGGGGAGAAACACACTCCTGAGCATGGGTAGGCAAAGTAAGACCAGGATCCGTCTCAATCGCCTTCTAAATCCGGCCCACTGACGGTCTGGGAATCAGCGTGTTTTTACATGAGTAAAATGCATCTCTGGGTTATGTGTGGGGCATAGGAATTTGTTCACCCCCCCCCCAAAAAAAAATATAGTCCGGCCCACCACAAGGTCTGAGGGATAGTGGATTGACCCCTGCTGAAAAAGTTTGCTGACCCCTGCTCCTGAGCTTCTCCAAGGATAATTAACGGCATGACAAGGATGAACTGCTCAGCTGGCAACACCCTCGCCCAGGTGTCACTTGGCAGTCACTTGGGTCCAAAGTATAACGAAACACCTATAATATTAAGAAGTAGGTGTCAGGGAACTGCCATCGGAAAGACAGGAGGTGGAGGGGCTCTCAGAAGTCAGGAGAGACTCAGCAGCAGTGGAAGGCAGCAGCAGGGGGAGAGTGGGAGATCAGGGAGAGAGAGAGACGAAGGAATGGCTCAGGGAGTCTTCCAGCGATAACAGCGGAGAAGTCTCAGGTCCTCCCATAGGTACACCCACTCCTCGCCGGAAACTGTCGCGCCGAGAATCCAGACGACGCGTTTCCGTCAAGGAGCTTTTATGCTGGAGTAGATTCCGTAAACGCCCACTGTCGGATTCTGCCAGCGACTGAGGGAGCCATGCTTAAGGGCTCCGCTAAAAACAGAGCCTTGCTAAGTTGAGCAAACTCTGAGGGACTAAGCTTTACGCACAAGCAGCTCATCATCCCATCACAGCAATCCGACAGTCTCTGAAAGCCGCTTGTGCAAAAGAGGCATCATGAGCAACCCAACCGGAGCAGGAGACGCAGGAGGAGCTGGAGCGGGTCCAAGCCTGGAAGAAAGGTACAGGATGTTGGAGGTCCAGCTAGCGCTGCAAACGGCTAGGCTCGAGGAGAGGAGGGCTCAGGATGCAGAAAAGGGGAAAGCCACCCCACTCACGAGGAAGGTGCCAGGATTAGTGCAGAAGTTTGGGGGGGATCCCAGGAACTATCAAGCCTTTAGAACAGAAATGCAATATGCCCTCAATCTGCAGTTTGATGACTTTCCCGATGAGGAATCGAGGGTAGTGTTTGTGATTGGCCATCTCGAAGGAGGGGCGAAGGACTGGGTGAGACCCCTGATGGCAGCTAATAATGACGCCCTAAAGGACTCGAGGAAGTTTTTTCGCGCCATGGACCTGATGTTTTCCAGCGAGATTGAGCAGGGAGTGGTGCGCAGACAGTTAATGGGGTGTAAACAGGGGAGCCGATCTGTCCGTGAGTACTGGACTGAGTTCACCATGTTGATCCATAAATTGGGATGGGACCTGTCGCCGGAACCCATACAAATGCTCTTTGAAGAAGGGCTATCTTCGGCGGTGAAGGACGAACTTTCCCGGGCGCCCAGGGCGGAGTCTATGGACCAGCTGACTAAATCAGCGCTGGCCATAGGAGCACGCCAGGAGGCGAGAGCTTTGGAGAAGCGGGAAGGGAAGGGGGAACGTTGGAGGGATTTCCGCATTCCAGAGATTCCCGAGCAGCATTCCCTGCCAGTAGAGCCGATGGAAATTGGAACAGCGCGCGCGGGGGCAGTTTCAAACCCCAGTGAAGGGCGGAAGAAGGAGGGAAAGGGCGCCAAGAAATGTTTTCTCTGCCAACAGCCAGGTCACTTTGCCAGAGTCTGCCCACAAAGAAAGGAATGGCAAGGGATGGCGGGAGCTGTTGGGGGGGAGGAGGAGGGAGTTAAGGAGCAAGTAAAAGCCAACGCCTGGCTGCCACCATCGGGGCACAGCAGCCAGGCCAAAGAGCAGTGAATGTGCCCACGCCGGAACCACCAAGACCAGCGCTTGTAATAGAGGTGTCGCTAGAGCTGCCAAACGGACACCCACTAAAGATAAAGGCGCTATTGGACTCAGGCAGCTCCTGTAATTTTATGAGTAAGGAGTTTGCAGCCGAACACCAGATACAAACTATCCCTCTAAGTAACCCTTTGCAGGTGACCACGATTGATGGGAGGGCGCTGTTGGGAGGAGAAGTTAACCAGCAGACTGTCCCAATGATAATGAGGGTGGCAAGACACACAGAACTGATAGCGTTTAATGTGGCCACCTTGGGAGGAGCGCCCATTATTTTGGGAATGAGCTGGCTGGCGCTGCATGATCCGCTAGTGGGATGGCACCAGAGAGTAGTCTCATTTGGGTCAGCACACTGCCTGGCACACTGCAAGGAAAGGGAAGCCCAGGTGGGAGCCAAGGCCACCCTTGCAGGGATGGAAGTAGCTGATAAAGGGAAGGTACCACGACAATACGCCGACCTGGTTAACGTCTTCAGCGAAAGAGAAGCAGATAAACTGCCCCCCGCACAGACCCTTTGACTGTCAAATTAACTTACTCCCAGGAGCACAACTGCCAGTGGGCAAGCTATATGCAATGTCAGACAGTGAGATGCAGGAGTTAAGGGAGTTCATTGACAAGAATCTCAAGCGAGGTTTCATCAGAGAGTCACGAGCGGTGGGGGGCAGCCCAGTGTTCTTTGTGGACAAAAAAAATACTAATAAACCCAGATTGGTCGTGGACTTCCGGGCCCTAAATGCAGTGTCAGAACCAGTGACTTTCCCCATGCCCAGAATCGATGACATTTTGACCCGGGTGAGGAAAGGGAAAATTTTTACCAAGCTGGACCTAAGGGGGGCGTATAATCTGATACGTATGAGAAAGGGAGATGAGTGGAAAACCACTATGTTCACCCCCTTGGGGGCCTTTGAGTACCTCGTTATGCCCTTCGGCCTACAGGCGGGCTCGGCTTGTTTTCAATCGTTCATGAATCACGTCCTGGGACCATTGCTCTACAAGAACTGTGTAGCGTTCTTAGATGACGTCCTGGTGTACTCAGAGAATGAGGAGCAGCATGTGCGAGATGTAAGAGAGGTACTGAGCAGACTGCAAGAAAACCAGCTGTGGGTAAAACTGGAGAAGTGTCAGTTTCATACCAGAGAGGTGGAATTCCTGGGGTACCGGTTGTCAGACAAGGGATTGGCCATGGATCCCAGCAAGGTTCAAGCGGTACTGGAATGGAAGACACCGAAAACTAAGAAAGACGTGCAAAGGTTCCTGGGCTTCGGAAACTTCTATCGGAAGTTCATCAAGAACTTTGCCCACTTAACGGCGCCCATCACTGATTGTCTTAGCAGCAAGAAGAAATTTGTCTGGACGGAAGAGGCGCAGCGAGCGTTCGAAAGATTAAAGAAGGCGTTTGCGTCGGAAGAACAACTTTTGCACGTGGATCTACAGCAACCAATGAGAGTGGAGACTGACGCCTCAGACCGAGCGGTGGGGGCTGTGCTTCTACAGCCGGGAAAAGATACGTCGGAATGGAGACCGTGTGCCCTCTTCTCGAGGAAGTTGAACAAATCCGAGAGGAACTACACCGTATACGACCGAGAATTGCTCGCCATTCATGAAGCGTTCCGGAGATGGCGACACTTGTTGATTGGGGCGCAGCACAAGGTCCAAGTGCGGACCGACCACAAAAATCTGGAGTACTGGAGAACTGCCCGAGTACTGAACCAGAGACAAGTGAGATGGGCCCAGGAGTTCTCCAAATTCCATTTTGAAATTTGTTACGTACCAGGACCAGAGAACGTAAGGGCGGACGCTCTCTCTCGAAAACCTGAGTATTTAGAGGGGGAGGGAGCGCCTGAGGAAAGGCATATCATCCCTGAGGACCACTGGGTGTGTGGGGCGGCATTGGTGGGGCAAAGAGAACTGGTAGAGGGCACCGAGAAAGATGAATACGCCCAAGAGAAACTCAGAGAACTCAGGGGGACAGGGGAGAACACAGGGGGGTTTGAGGAAAAGAACGGGGTCTTGTATTACAAAGGGGCACTGTACATACCCGATGGGGAACTGAGGGGTAGAGTGCTCCAGCAGTTACACGACAGCCCCACAGCGGGGCACTTCGGGCAGCACAAAACCATGTGGTTGGTTACCAGGGAGTTTTGGTGGCCCAAGGTGAGGGAAGAAGTACGGGAATATGTTAGGGGGTGCGACAGGTGCCAGCGAGCAAAAGGGGAGAGGCTGGCACCAGCGGGGCTATTGGAACCCTTACCCACACCAGAAAGGCCATGGGAGGCAGTATCCATAGATTTTATGACGGACCTGCCAAAATCCAAAGGGAAGACAGCTGTCATGGTGGTGGTAGACCTATTAACTAAGATGTGCCATTTTATAGCCTGTTCACACGCGGTCACAGCGGAAGAAACCGCCAAGTTGTTTGTAGAGCATATTTTCAGGTTGCATGGCGCCCCCTTGAGGGTGGTCAGCGACAGAGGGAAACAATTTACTTCCAGGTTCTGGAGGAAGCTCATGAGCTTACTGCACGTGGAAGTCAATTTTTCCACTGCCCGGCACCCAGAAACAAATGGGCAGGCGGAAAGGGCAAACGGGATTTTACAACAATACCTGAGGTGTTATGTAAATGACAGAGAAAATGATTGGGTAGATAAGTTGGCCCTGGCAGAATTTGCCTACAACAACGCGGAGAATGTGTCCACAGGGATAAGTCCCTTCCTGGCCAGTTATGGGTGTCATCCCAGGGCATTTCCAGGAGAAGGAGGGGAGAGATGGAGTGTCCCGGCTGCGGAACACTTTGTTGAAGAGATGGAAGCGATCCACCGGCAACTCCAACTTAACTTAGAGAGGGCCAAGGAAGAATACAAAAAGCAAGCAGACAGAAGCAGAAGGGAAGGTGAAACCATAAGGGTGGGGGACAGGGTGTGGCTATCCACCCAAGGACTGCCGTTCAAGGGAGGGTATAAGAAATTGAGACCCAAACGGCCGGGACCCTTTGAGGTCATACAACAGGTCAACCCGGTGGCATTCAAACTCAGATTGCCCAACCACATGAAACTGCACCCAGTATTTCACAGGTCTCTACTGTCGCCATACCGAGAGGGGCGAGAGTGGGGGGAACGTGAGAGGGAGGTTACTCAAACACCAGTCATAGAAGAAAGGGAACGCAACATGCATGTGGCAGAAATCATTGATTCCAGGTGGAAAGGGAATCAGGTGGAGTATTTAGTAGAATGGGAAGGGGAAGCGGAGTCGGAAAACACATGGGTACCGGCAGAGGAGGTCAATGACGAGGTTTTAATAGAAACGTTTCATCAACCGTTTCCAAGGAAACCTCAGCCCGTGGGACGGTTCAGGAGGGAACACTTCGGCACCACCGATGAGGAAGAGGAGTTTGAAGGGTTCCCAGAATCAGGGCTGGAAGAGGGAATAGACTCAGACGGGGAAGAGGACACAAGGGGAAGAGACGGGAGGCAGTGGAGAGAAGTGTTTGAATCCTCTGATGATGAGGAGTGTTCTTTCCGGGGTTTTACATCCTCACCGCCAGCAGGGGAGGGGGCGGGAGGGGGTGAAGGGGGCCCTGGAGGGGAGGTGGATGTCAGGGAACTGCCATCGGAAAGACAGGAGGTGGAGGGGCTCTCAGAAGTCAGGAGAGACTCAGCAGCGGCGTAAGGCAGCAGCAGGGGGAGAGTGGGAGATCAGGGAGAGAGAGAGACGAAGGAATGGCTCAGGGAGTCTTCCAGCGATAACAGCGGAGAAGTCTCAGGTCCTCCCATAGGTACACCCACTCCTCGCCGGAAACTGTCGCGCCGAGAATCTAGACGACGCGTTTCCGTCAAGGAGCTTTTATGCTGGAGTAGATTCCGTAAACGCCCACTGTCGGATTCTGCCAGCGACTGAGGGAGCCATGCTTAAGGGCTCCGCTAAAAACAGAGCCTTGCTAAGTTGAGCAAACTCTGAGGGATTAAGCTTTACGCACAAGCAGCTCATCATCCCATCACAGTAGGCGAATTATCCCAAGACAATCCATCACAACACACAGCGTCAGGATGATTCATTAGGACAAGGAAACACTTGTATTAATGAATGCACACATTCAAAGAGCGATTAGGAAAGCCCTCGTGTTTCCATCCAGCAGTGACTTCAGACTCTGAAAGCAACAAGTTTGGATGAATAGCTTTTGACTTTCTAAGACCAGGGGTCCATCTTCATCATGGGATGCCCATCCCTTACTATGGGACGCGGGTGGCGCTGTGGGTTAAACCGCAGAACCTAGGACTTGCCGATCAGAAGGTCGGCGGTTCGAATCCCTGCAACGGGGTGAGCTCCCATTGCTTGGTCCCTGCTCCTGCCAACCTAGCAGTGCGAAAGCACTTCAAAGTGCAAGTAGATAAATAGGTACCGCTCCAGCGGGAAGGTAAACGGCGTTTCCGTGCGCTGCTCTGGTCCGCCAGAAGCGGCTTCGTCATGCTGGCCACATGACCCGGAAGCTGTACACCGGCTCCCTCGGCCAATAAAGCGAGATGAGCGCCATAACCCCAGAGTCGGTCATGACTGGACCTAATGGTCAGGGTTCCCTTTACCCTTTACCTTTACCACCTCTTATTGTCTCCTCCTCATCATCAAAAATTATTTAAGAAAGAAAATATCTAAGGTTACATAATGTAAGAAGACCCCACTTGATCAGACCAATGGCCTATCTATTCCAGCATCCTGTTTTCACAGAGGCCAACCAGATACCTATGAAAAACCCACAAGCAGGACCTGGACACAAGAGCACTCCACCTGACTGCAGTTTCCAGCACCTGGTATTCAGAAATAATGTTGCCTCCATCATGGCTAGCAGCCATTGAAAGCCTTTTCCTCCATGAATTTGTCTAATCCTCTTTTAAATCCACCCAGGCTGGTGGGCATTACTGTTTCCTGTGGAAGCGAGTTCCACTGGTCAGTCACCTTAAGTCAGCATGCAACCCCAGTGTAGCTTGTGACCCACTAGCTGAGAATCAATGGAAGACCAAGGATGGAGAACATCTCCAGATGTTGCGGGACTGAAACTCCCCACATCCCCAACCATGATGACCGGAACAGATGAAGTCCAACTGCATTTGGAGGCCCACGGCTGATGGGAGATGGAGGCCAACAACATCTGGAAGGCTTATGGTTCCCCCAACTGTGATACAGAAAAACATGGAACAAGCTCAAGCTTTGTCAGCCAGTGGCTAAATGAAGTGAAATATTGTTGGGCTAAGGAAAATAATGAAAAGCCTAATCTGGCTGTGCATTTTTGGATGAGCATTCCAACTCATGTGCCTTTCGGTTTCTGGGAAGATTACATAAAAAAGGAGTTTCTCCACCCTCTCTCATGCGAACCATAAAATAGATTTATGGCCCAGGTTGGGGAAAAGAATATTTAGGAAAATAATGCATCAAACTCATTTATTTTTACAACCAGGATTTTCTTTCTAATCAACACAGAGCCAAAGTTTAGCCTTCCACTTAATACTCTGGTTACTCTTTCTACCATCAGCCTTGCAGAACAGACGGCTTCCCTGGGGAAACTGCTGCAGCTGTGTGGGTTTGGAAAGTCTTGCCTAATTTTTACTTTCTCTTGAAGTACCGAACAAGATGCAACAGGGAGGGTACTCAATCCTCGCAGAAAACATTTGGCCTGGGACAGTAAACCTGAGACTCATGGTTGTTGGCGTTCATTGGGACTGGTTGGGTATAAGGCCAACAACAGGGGCAGCCATAACAAATGACAGGCAGAGTCAATTCTAGTTCTGTCGCCATCTTCCTCCCTGCTGAGTTATTTAACACTGAGGCTAAGCAACAGTAAGTTGACAGCCAAATGCCACCTTCTGGACTAGCTCTAAGAAAGAAGGCAGTCAGGTTGGGGCTGCCTGACTTTGGTGGGGCCGTATGTCTGGAAAGCTGCCAGCAGAGGCTGGGTAATTCACCCTTATGGAGGAGACAGGGAATGACTGACAGCTCATAAACACCACCCATTCAAACATCATCATGTGATTCATCCAGAGCTCTTTATGCCCAGTCCCAGGTCCACCAGTAGTCCGGCTTCCACAACCTCGGCCCTCCTGATGTTTTGAGACTACAATTCCCATCATCCCTGACCACTGGTCCTGCTAGCTAGGGATCATGGGAGTTGTAGGCCAAAAACATCTGGAGGGCTGAGGTTGAGGAAGTTTGCCTTAAGTGCTTTTGCCAGGCTTGAGCGTGTCCTTGAACTGTGATAACATCTCTTGCTTGCCTGGATGAGAATGGAGAGATGGAGGAGACAATGTCATATAAACACCTGGCAATTTTTTTGTATCTGAAATACTGCAGCTAAGAATTGCACATGTTGCTCCATCCACTTTTGCCTCTGGTCCCACTATCTGTGCTCTCCAACTGAGCTGGGTGCTTCCCTCTAACACCTATGGGGGAGCTATGGGTGCGCCAACACTTCTGCCCCCGAAGAACATTCCCCAACTACCTCTGCAACATCAATACTAACAGAGCCAGCATAAGACCCATCAAAATGCAGCCACTGTGTACGGCCAAACCAAAGCCCACAGAACCCACTTTTGTCCATGTTTAAACAAAGTTCCTGGGAGAGAAATTTGTCCTCAAGTCTCAGGAAGATCGAGAGCTAAAAAGTGTTTTCATAGGTTCATTTTATTCTCATTTTTAGGGGGATCACTTTAACTGCTCCAGAGAGGCTCATAATTTTGAAACGGCTCAGGAGTTTAAACAATGGATGTTGAGCCTGTGTTAATTTGAAACCCTCGACTCATCCTGCCAACCTCATTTTTTTTCATACGTTAACGTTTTAATATTAAAGAAGCAGTAAATCCATCCATCTGGGTGTGTTGGATCAAAGTAATATTCCTTCCTTTTCAGATCACAGACACACACCAAAAAAACAAAAAACACTTGGGCTAGATTGGATATTTATGCAAATTTCCACTTGATGGTGACTTTTTTATATATATAAGCAAAAAAGAGAGAAAGGGGGAAAGTTTGAGTGTTGACTTTTTCACCACTCAGAACTTACTCCTGCTCCAATAGGGGCAGAGCACATTCATCTATCTTGGAAAAGGGAATCCTGAGAATTAGTTGTTTTTTCTTGACAAAAGCCAACTCGTTACAGCTGACTGGTTCACAGTTTTTAGGCTGCCAATGAAACAGATCTATGTGTGTTTTTTATGGATAAGCTTATGGAAAATCTTCACCCTGAGGGACAAAAAAGAAATTCTATAAAAAGACACGAGAATACGCAATACAATAGTGTCTGCAACTCATGGTTTATACAGAAAGAACAGGAAAACGTCTGGCTAGGAACCTTAACATCATGTGAGGGACAATGATTTAAGGTTATGAAGAAAATATTACAGTGACTGAATAATCGTGTTACATTTAAATAAATGAAGAAGCTGTGTTCAGACAAATGCCCTCATATGCTAAGCACGAGTGTGTGGAGTACAATAACTTTATAGACTTTGTAGGGAAGGGGGCAAAGTTTGGTGGGAGAGCCTGTGCCTTGCATGCGAAAGATCCCAGGTTCAGACCCTGGCATCTTCAGGTAAGGCTGGAAGCAACCCTTGCCGAAAATCCTAGTTAATTTAGGTAGGCAATACTAAGCTAGATGAAGCAGCAATCTGACTCAGTATATACCGTACTTTTCTGTCTATAAGATGCCCCCATGTATAGGACACCCCCCCCTATTTTGGGGGACTCAAAATTAAGAAAATGGGGGGAGATGGCACAGAGTTGTTGAGCTGTTTTCAGGGGGGATTGCCAAAAATCGCTCGCCTGCCCGCGTCGCAAAATCCGCCTCCCATCTGTCCCCATCGCCAGCAGAAGCTGCCAAAATCGCCTGCCCAACTGCCAGAGCGTCAGCCACCCATTGACGCAGCAACCAATAACACGTACAATAGCCGCTGACAGCCGTGGCAGCAAGCAATCAAGGAGAGCCCCACTTTTTGGCATGATTATTAAAGGAAAAAACATAGTCTTATACGTGGAAAAGTACGGTATGTTCCTAGATAATAAACAGAGTCTTTCTGTATGATCAGCACCCCATTCAACTACTGTTTTCATTGCTTAACCCCAAATATTAAAAGATACAAAAAAGAGAGAGATATTATCCAAAGCTCATAAGTAATTGGTAAGGTTTATGAGCTATGGCCAGCCTACAAATTTTTGGGCACCAAATCACAAAGGCAGGCTGCAGTGTTTACAGCACTATCCTAGACAAGTCTACTCAGAGTTAGATCCCAATATCTGGTGCCTTTCAGATGTTTTGGCCTATAGTTCTCAGCAGCTCAAACCAGCAGCAGGTGGTCTGCTGTCAATGGGAAGCAATGTCCCACCTGGACTGTCAAGAGGCAGCATTCCTCTGAATGTCAGTTCCCGGGAATAACAGGTGGGCAGAGTGCTGCTGCATGCATGTCCGGCTTGCAGGCTTCCCACGGGCATCTGGGAACAGGATCTTAGACTACATCGGGGTCAGCAAGGCTTACCGTGCATGGGCCAGATCACTCCCATGGAGATCCTCTGTGGGCCGGACCGGCGCAGTGTGATGCTGGAAATCGCGTCTGGTTATGTCTGCGGCGCCAGAAACCACTTCTGCGCATGCTCAGATGCCAAAAATCATGCCTGCACAGAAGTGATTTCCCGTGTCTGGGCATGCACAGAAGTGATTTCCCGAGCCGCAGACATGCGCAGACGCGATTTCCGGCATCTGGGCATGCACAGAAGCAATTTCTGGAGCCGCAGAAGAGAGTCCCCATGCTGTGCTGTGCCAGTTTAGCACAGCGCATGGGGACTCGCCAAGCGGGCGGCTAGGTTCAGGGGCGGCTCATGGGCCGGTTAAGAAACCCTCATGGGCTGCTTCCGGCCCATGGGAATTAGGTTGCTGACCACTGGACTCCATGGACCATTGGTCTGATCCAGCAGGCTCTTCTTAGGTTCAAAAACATAATCTGAAGGTTGTTCTCTAAATCACCAATAAATTAATTGCTTACTACAGCAGCTATACTCTAGTTCTCATCTCCTCCTAAACTACAATACTCTCTAAGCGGTGATTTGACCATTTCACCATGAAAACACATACTGAGAACCAAGCCTTTCAAGTTCCACCAATCTCAAACGGAGCAATCTAGGCCCATATTTAAACCTCCCATTGAGATCAATGGAATTTAGAAGGGCTTTTCTTGCCTGGATGGTAATACTGCTCTTTAACTCCACCCTTTTCAGCAAGGTCTTGAACCACAGGGTTGGCAGTTAGCATTCAAGAGTCATAAAAGAGAGAGAGAGACCATCAAATTCAAATTGCACAAAATTATAAGGTGTGGGTCACTTGTTTGGGCATTTACAGGTCACTGAGATTAAATATCTGGGAGGTGTTTTGATATGATCTCATGGTACAAAGATCCCAAGCACCAGCTGCTAGCAGAGCATGTTGTCCTCTGGAGCCCTAATGACGCCAGTTCAAGACGTCTACAAAAATTGCATTTGTAATAGTCCAAACCAGCTGTTTTAATCAGGAATAAAATTGGTTTGCATATCCATCAGCATTTCATAGGCTTTTGACCCTATTGATCAAAGATATTTAAACTAAAACCCAAGTACACTGACTAGGGAGTAAACTGTATTGAGCAAAACACTTAAAAACATGCATAGGATATTTGCACAGTGCAAGTGCAGTGGTACATTTTACGGAGGATGAGGCCTCATTGAACCCAGTGGGACTTAACCTCCAACTAAAATGGACATACAATTGGGCTCTGCTAACCCCCCTCCCCCCCAAAAAAAACCCCTGTACCTGCTTACACTACTACCCTCCAAAACGCTGTTTTTTTTTTCCCTTAGCACAAAATGCCTGCATCAGTGTAACCTGTTAACCACATCCGAGTGATCCTTATCTCGGCTTAATAAGCAGAAATATGAATGAGCCTTTTGCCTGCCCAAGTAAACTCTTTGTTCCTCCCTTCGCAGTGCAAGTGAACAAACCAGTCAAGATACAATTGCCCAAACTCTCCTACTGTGAAATAAATGACATTAGCAGCCGCATCCCATGCATGCTTGCATAGAAATACAGAGTTCAGAGGATCTTCCTAGCACATGTGTTTAGGACCGTAGCCTAGGGCAGGCTGGAGGATGTTTAGTTGAGATGGAGGGGTCCCTCTGCACTGTGCTGCCTCAACCAGTGAGGGAGTTGCTCAATGCACCCGCCCAGAAGCCAGCTGCATTGTCGATGGCGATAGCACAAATCCCTGAAAAGGGTGTTTCAACCTGAAAGCTGGCACAGCAAAAGAGGAGGGGTTTTTTCCCTTCTTCCCCTGACCTTCTGCACAGGGGTTTGGAGTGCTCTTAAGATGATAATTCCGAACTGGGACAAGAATGCTGCCTGAAACGAAACTCTTCATTGCGCCCAGTGGAGGCTGGTCCGCCTTCTTATTTGCAAAAAGGTCTTTGGGGTGGCCCTGCCTGACAGCTTTCACCTCCTGAGTCTCAGTGTTGCCCTTCTAGAACCCAGGAGGGAAGAGGGTGGCGATGAAAGTAGAATTCGTTGGCTCTGCCTGCCATTGCCTCTGGCTCCACCTACTGTCTGGGTTCCCTGCCTGTCCTAATGGGCCCCAGCCACTACTGATCACATGTGTGCACACATATTCTGATGTATAGTGGTACCTCGGGTTAAGTACTTAATTCGTTCCGGAGGTCTGTTCTTAACCTAAAACTGTTCTTAACCTGAAGCACCACTTTAGCTACTGGGGCCTCCTGCTTCTGCAGTGCTGCCGGAGCACGATTTCTGTTCTCATCCTGAAGCAAAGTTCTTAACCCGAGGTATTATTTCTGGGTTAGTGGAGTCTGTAACCTGAAGCGTATGTAACCTGAAGCGTATGTAACCCGAGGTACCACTGTACTGCTCCTGATTTAAGTTACCTTGCATGTCCAAACATCCCTTAAAATTTGTTCCTGCTTATTTGCAAAGGACCCAAAGGCACCGGAGAATGCTTTGTGCAAAATTACACATTTGGATGCGCTTATTATCTTGGCTCACTGCCTAAAATGAGGTGCGCCGAGCAATATTATAAGCTCAGGTAAACGAGGCAAAAAAATCAGCAAACTGATTGACCTAAAAAGGAAATGCTCCAGGTCATGGGCAATTTGCATTCCCCCCCCCCAAGCCTGCTACAAGAATTGATGAACAGATAAAACTACAGGAATATTATTGCATCCCTACTTGTAAGCTTGAAAACAACCATTCGCCTGGAGCAAGTAAGAAATCATCTTTACATGACCAGGCAGGGAAGTGCATGTAGCACATCAGAGAGTACACAGAACCTGCATTCATCTGAACCCCTTCTCTGTGTGTCCCCCTCTGATGTAGCTGTATATGGTTGAGACACAAGGACAGGCCTTTTTAGTGGTGGCCCCTCACTTGTGCCCAAGCAACTTATTTGCTCATGCACTTATTGTTGGTTATTAATACCGAGCTTAAGGTTATACAGTGGTACCTCGCACCACGAATGCCTCGTAAGATGAAAAAATCGCAAGACGAAAGAGTCTTTCGTTTTTTGAGTTGCTTCGCAAGACGGATTTCCCTATGGGCTTGCTTCGCAAGACGAAAACGTCTTGCAAGTTTGTTTCCTTTGTCTTGCAAGTTTGTTTCCTTTGTCTTGCAAGTTTGTTTCCTTTTTCTTAAAACCATGCATTCAGGGGGTGCAGTTGCGACTTGACTTCGAGGAGCAACTCATAGCATGCGGTGTGGTAGCCCTTTTTGAGGTTTTTGAAGACTTTGGTGATTTTTGAAGCTTTTCCAAAATCCGTGCTTCGCAAGACGAAAAGAATCGCAAGATGAAAAAACTCGCAGAACAAATTAATTTCGTCTTGCGAGGTACCACTGTAATTTAAGCGGCTGCTATAGATGGAATTTGACATAATTTTTACTATTTCAATTCTCTGTTTCATTGGTTTTTAAAAAATATTTTAATAAAAATTTAAATATATTTTTATTGATCCTTGATCATACTGATGAAGGGTGGTACGGCACCTTCTGTTTCTACACCTGCTGAAAACATTTCCGTCCTGCCAGGCCTATGCAAGAAATTAAAAATACATATTCCCAGAATGGTTAATTGATGCCTGTTTTTAACTTTCTTATGTAGTTTTCATTGTATGGTCTTACATATTTTTGCCGTACACTGCTTTCACATAGTTTATTAAACAGCAATCTATAAACAATTTTTAATAAATAAACAATATTTTGAATCAACCCATCTCTTAATGGCCTAAAACAAGACCACCAGCTTAATGACTTTAACAGAAGAATAGACAAATTCATGAGGGACAAGGCTAACATTGGCTATGCTCTGCCTCCACGTTTGGAGGCAGTACAGTGGTACCTCGGGTTAAGTACTTAATTCGTTCTGGAGGTCCGTTCTTAACCTGAAACTGTTCTTAACCTGAAGCACCAGTTTAGCTAATGGGGCCTCCCACTGCTGCTGAGCCGCGATTTCTGTTCTCATCCTGAAGCAAAGTTCTTAACCCGAGGTACTATTTCTGGGTTAGCAGAGTCTGTAACCTGATGTGTATGTAACCTGAAGTGTATGTAACCTGAGGTACTACTGTAATTGTTCTGAATACCTATTGCTGGAAACTACAGGGGGGAGAGACTCTTGTGCCTGGGTCTAGTTGAGAATTTCCCAGAAGGATCTACAGTGGTGTCCCGCAAGACGAACGCCTCGCAAGACGGAAAACCCGCTAGACGAAAGGGTTTTCCATTTTGGAGGCGCTTCGCAAAACGAATTTCCCTATGGGCTTGCTTCGCAAGACGAAAATGTCTTGCGAGTTCCTGCGGGGTTTCCCCCCCCCCTTTTCCTAAGCCCTAAGCCGCTTATCAGCTGATCCGCTAAAAGCCGCTAAACCGCTAATAGCGCTAATCCGCTAAGCTGTCAATGGGCTTGCTTCGCAAGACGAAAAAACCGCTATACGAAGAGCCTCACGGAACGGATTAATTTCGTCTTGCGAGGCACCACTGTACTGGGCCACTGTGGGAACGAACAGGATGGTGAACTATATGGGCCCCTGGCCTCATTCAACAGGCAGTGGCGGAGTTTCATGCTCTGGCACTGGGGGGGAGGGGCGGAGAGCAGGCAATGCGCTCCCCCCGCACACCTCTTCCTCCGCCAGTGTCAACAGGCTCTTGTGTTCTTGTGGACGAGCAGATATTTCAAAAATTGCAAAAAGGTTCATTATTTTAAGCCCAAATACTTACAGAAACTGTAGTTGGCAGGCACTAGTGCTTGAAGAGGCAACATCCCTCCTCTCTCACACACTTGAAAAAACATGCATTGTCTAAAAGAAGGAAAATTATCTATTAGCTACTGAACCATTCACTATCATCTCTATCCCTCCTGATCGCCAGATTCACTTTCTGCAAGTGCTCCTGTTTCTTAACTGGCATCAAGGGGCAGGCAGAAATTCACTGTATGTCAATGAAGAAGATGACACCTGTTGGATTTTTGCCCAACATTCAGTTGGTAAGGCAAGGGGGAAACGCTAGGGAGGAGGGAAGGTTCAGCAACAAATCCTGCCTCGTACCCTATATTCACAAGGAAAGACCACACCTTTTGGATTCCTGCCTTGCTTACTCCTGTTAGAAACACAGCTTCACCTTCAAAGGGTGTATCTTTATTTGGTTATTTAAGAAAATTATTCCCCACCCACCATATAAGCTTAGTTTTTACCCCCCCCCCCACACATACGCATACACTAGACAGCAATAAAACAAAACAATAGAAAAATAATAAACATGGTCAATGCAACAAATGATCTAACATTTTACAAGCCTGGGAAAATGAAAAGGCTTTTGTCTGACACTGTGAAAGCATGAGAGTCACAAGCATCAATGTGCAGAAGGTTACCACCAGTTCACTATTGGGTTTAAGCTTCTTTATCATTGTATTAATGTTATTTTACTTAGATGGAGGAATCCTTCTCATTTTATGCTGGAAAGCCCTCACCCAGAATATCTAGAAGGGGAGTAATTCCTGTTGGGTTTGTTAACCTCTTGTTAAAGCCACTGTGGTGTCCCATCTGTTGAACACCCCTCCCATTTCAGGTATGTCTGGCGCCACCATTGTTAGTTTTCCAATGCCAGGCTAAGATATATTTATGTGCACAGGCATTTTAAGTTTTGTAAGCTGATCATTGTTCAACCCGCTCTGTTGTTTTTAGCTGTCCTGTTTGTTTGATGGTGTTTTGTGTTATGTGTTTTTGCTTATGTTATGAGTTGCTTAGCTGCTTTTATTTCCTTTTCTATTCCATTCCATTCCCTGCCCTGGTATTCATATCCTGCATCACTGGGCAGGCAGGGAGGGGGTAGCATGCAGCCCAAAGAGCGCTGTGCCATATACACTAAAGATGCCAGCTCTACCTGATGGATTCCTGCTCCACAGCTGCAAAAGGCTCAGCTCTGGCAGCAGGAATCCAAAGAACGCCCCTTACCAAATAAAATAGCTCTTGTCGCTGCAGGCAAGGCAACACCTGTTGAATTCCCTGCGTCAAGTCCCCCTTCCACCCTATAACACTGCAACCTTTCTATAGGAAGTTGCACCTGTTGAATTTCTCCCTGCATTCCAGCTGTTGAAGGCCACGCCAAAGTAACAACGGAAGAAGAGTGGCAGATGAAAACAATGGACTTTGTGGAACTGGCGAAGCTGACGGGAAAAATCCGAAACCAGCACGATCAAATATTCCAAAAAGACTGGAGTAAATTTATACAACATTTGAAAGATCGTTGTAAGCAATTAACAACACTAGGAGGGTTATCTGAAGACCTGTAATGAGAAGGTTTTTTTTTACCTTTCTATATTTATTTAAATTTTGAGGTATTTAGTAATGAGTTATATTAGAATTGGAAAATATATAGAATGCTGTGATATAAAGGTTAGTTTTGAAAGCCAAGAGGTGGGAGGGAAGGAAGTCGACAGGCTCTAAAGAGCCAAAGAAGTGGATAATAACAATGTGATTAGGTAAAGGTAAAGGTACCCCTGCCCGTACGGGCCAGTCTTGACAGACTCTGGGGTTGTGCGCCCATCTCACTTAAGAGGCCAGGGGCCAGCGCTGTTTGGAGACACTTCCGGGTCACGAGGCCAGCGTGACATCGCTGCTCTGGCGAGCCAGAGCCGCACACGGAAACGCTGTTTACCTTCCCGCCGGTAAGCGGTCCCTATTTATCTACTTGCACCCGGAGGTGCTTTCGAACTGCTAGGTTGGCAGGCGCTGGGACCGAGCAGCGGGAGCGCACCCCGCCGCGGGGATTCGAACCGCCGACCTTTCGATCGGCAAGCCCTAGGCGCTGAGGCTTTAACCCACAGCGCCACCTGCGTCCCTAACAATGTGATTATATATGTTTAAATGGAAAATTAATAAAAATTATTATTATTTTTTAAAAAGGCCACGCCAAGTGGGGGTGGATGGGCTGAGCAGAGGACCACCATGCAACCCAAAGCATGCCTCGCCAGGTAAGGTTAAAGGCTTGACCTGTTGGGTTCCTGCCTGCCTCACAGCTGCTAACTTAGGCCTGCCAGAGGGGGAGGAGTATCCAAAGAGTGTCGCATTATTGGAGGCGTCAAAGCCCACCCCCCTCACCACAGACAAGGCTAGACCTGTTGAATTTCAACCTGCTCTGCAGCTGTAAAACCATAACTACGGAGCGTGGGGGGAATCCAAAGAAGGCCTTACTGGGTAGGAGAATGGCCTCCTCTCCAACAGGCCTCTCCCCCCCCCCCCATTAACTGAAGCACAAGAGCCCCCATTCGCCCCTCCCCACAAATATCCCTCCCCCCCCCCACTCGCTAACTACATTACATTCCTCACCCATGAGGAAGACGATCGATCGGCGATCTGCAGGCGATGCCTGCCCGGCTGCACAACCCGCAGGACGCAAGGCTTACGCATGGAGCACAGAGAAAGAGAGAAAGAGCGCGCCGACAGCACCGTCACGTGACAGGGACTCCGGGGCGGCTCGGCTGCCTCTGCAGCAAGGCTTTCCCTGCTCCGCGGCGCATGCGCGGGCTTGATTCCTGGGCTGGGCTGCAACCCGGCGCGGTGGAACGTTGAGGAATGTTGCAAATCTGGAGTTTTGGAGGGCGGGCAGGTGTTAATGGGGGCGCTAGCAAAGGGGGGCGTGTGGGAGGGGGGTATTTAATTGGCAGCTATGGCATTTAGCGGTAGGTGGAGTTGGCCGGTTGCAAAAGGAAAAGGGGGACACACTCGCTGCGCTTTTAATAGTTGTGTTCGCTCGATCAATCAATCAATCAATCAATCAATTGGAGGACAAGCTGCCTGCACCTGTAGAATCTCCCTCTTCTCCGCACTGTTCTGCACAACTGTTAAAGAGTGGCTGGGGAAACCCAGCCAGATGGGCGGGGTACAAATAATAAATTATTATTATTATTATTATTATTATTATTATTATTATTATTATTATCATCATCATCATGGGCGGGGTACAAATAATAAATTATTATTATTATTATCATCATCATCATCATCATTATTATTATTAAAGGTCCAGTAGCCTTTGCATTTTTTTGCATCTGGTCACGCTAAAAAGTAGAGCTCCTACATTGCACGCAAAAAGGCTCACTGTTCATTCTTCCAGTGAAACTCTTTAAGTCTCAAAGCTGCCAGTTTGCAGTACATTTCTCAGCTAGATAGAGACCACTGGTCTGACTCTGTAGTAGAGAGCTTCCTATGTGAATCAGCCCTTTTGGCAAAAACGACGAGGACTGGAATCATGGGGTTGTATCCAGCTAAGTCCTGCGTAGCTTCATTGACATTAAGACTTAAGTCACATCCATTGACTTCAGTGGATCTAATGAATAATGTCATTAGGGGATGGACCATAGTTAAATCTGAGAAGAGCCCTGTTGGATCAGATCAAAGGCCATAGAAAAGGGTGCATGATTGATTGATTGATTTTCCATTCCACCTTTCCTCCAAGGAGCTCCGGGTGTCTGACCTGCAAGACAAAAATGTCTACAGAACCCTTGGCTACTGAAGGCCTGCCCCCCCCCCAGGCTGTGGGTTCACCAGGCAGTGGTCCTTGGTGCTTGGGAGCCCATTTAATTTCCAACAATGCCCCTTAAAAAACTCCGAGAGGGGAAAAAGGGGTCTCCTAAGCACTTTTAACAAACCACTTCCCAGGATTCTTTGGGGGAAGCCGTGACTGTTTAAAGTGGCACGGTACTGCTTTAAATGTATAGTGTAGGTGGGTCCTGAAGTTGTCTAAACCCCTTTCAAGCCATCTTAAGTTAGCGACCGTCACAACATTTTGTAGTCACAAATTTCACATTGTGAACTGTGTGAAGGATTGCCCTTTTGCATTTCCTGAATCTATGCAGTGGTACCTCGGGTTAAGTACTTACCGTAATTCGTTCTGGAGGTCCGTTCTTAACCTGAAACTGTTCTTACCCTGAAGCACCGCTTTAGCTAATGGGGCTTCCTGCTGCTGCCGTGCTGTCGGAGCACGATTTCGGTTCTCATCCTGAAGCAAAGTTCTTAACCTGAAGCACTATTTCTGGGTTAGCGGAGGCTGTAACCTGAAGCGTATGTAACCCGAGGTACCACTGTATTCAGCTTCATTGGATGGCCCTGAGTTCTCTTGAGCAACTTTCTCCACACCCTACATCATTTTACATACCTTTATCTATCCTATTAATCTTTTTTCCTAAAGCTAAAAACCCCCAAAATGTTGTAACCTTTCCTCAAAGGGGAGTTGCTCCAGCTCTTTGATTCTTTTGGTTGACCTTTTCCAGGTGTACAATACACTTTCTGAGGTGTGCGGATCTGTGCCCGGTAATCATCTTATTGTTATTTTTATTAATTATCTTTATCCCACCCTTCCTCCCAAAGGAGCCCAGGGCAGCAAACATCAAAATGGCAAAACTACCAGTAAAAAACAAACAAAAAAAAATTAAAACATTTTAAAAGCATTTAAAAGCAATCACATAACTCACAGTTACTAATCGTTGCCATGATTAGGGTCTTTCAGCCATCAAATGCCTGGGTAATTGGGAACATTTTAAAATTTCTGCTGAAAGTCAGGCATGAGAGAGGGAGAGATGAGCCTCACTAGAGAGGGCATTCCATAGATGAGGAGCCACCACCATGACGATCCTGTCATGGGTCAGTGCCAAACAGGCAACAGCCAGAAGTGGCATCAGTAACGGGGCCTCCCCTGCCAACCACAGGGCCTGAGATGGTTAGGTACTTGGGTCCACTGAGCCTCTTGGGCTTGCCTATCAGAAGGTCGGCGGTTCAAATCCCCGCGATGGGGTGAGCTCCCATTGCTCCATCTGCACAGATGCGATTTCCGACGCCGCAGAAGTGAGTCAATGTGCTGCGCTGGTTTGGCGCAGCGTGTGGGGACTCGCCGAGTGGGCAGCTCATGTGCCCATGTGGCCCATGGGCCTTAGGCTGCTGATCCCTGTCCTAGTGCGACACCACAGAAAATCGGGATGGAACGGAGTGTCCCAGAGATGGGCAGGGCTGGCTGGCAGATTCTGATCAAGAGTACTCCCTGCTGCCACATTTTCCCTTTTTTTTTTTTTTTTTTTTTTGTCGCATCGGTCCCACTTGTGTTCTCACAGCACAATGCAGCTGTTTGGCTAACCGGTGCGTATTCATTTGCTGCGAAGCAATCTGTGGTTTTTACCCACACACCATATTGAGCCCTTGGTCCGTTTGTGCCGTAGATATTCAATTTACTCGTGTTCGTGTTAAGGGCGGGGGGATGGGAGAGAGTCATAAAAACGATACCCATGCTTTAAACCACTCAGAAGCTCTTCGGGGGCAAGGAGAAGGGACCCCAGGTTTGCAAGCGATACGGCAGTACTTAGCTAACGCTCAGGTTTCGACGGCACCCTCCCACCCCCTTCCCTTCCCTTGCTCCCCCCAGTGGTTCCTTTAGTCTTTCTGGGAAGCTGCCAAACACCTGTGCAGCAAAGAGTGCAACAAATATTCTTGCTGTTTAATTTAGCTTTGCACAGAAAAGGCTGCATTAGGCCTGATGTAGGCCTAATCCCGGCCCTCTAAAGAGGTTTAAAGCGCTCTGGTTTCACCTAATCCCGAAACCTAAGCCAGCATCTTTGAAAACTTCCATGACACCACAGAATGAGCAAATAAAGGGGCAGTCGACTATTAAATTATTAGAAGGGACACAGTGTGTCTTTTGGATTTTCAGACTTAAAGTTCTCCCTAAGGAGCTTGGCCGCGGCCACAGTAAGAATGTTTATTTTGCAGACAACAGGGTGGGGGTCTCGCTGACGGTTTATTATGCCGTGTCTGATTGCTTGGGTGGGGGGGGGGGGGAGAGCGAGAGAAGAAAGAAAAAGTGGTAATATCGCTGTGTGGTGGTTGGGCATGTCGAAGAAAACGAAAGAAGGAGCATGTCTAGACATTGCAAGCTTACAAAAAAAAAAACACCCCTCAAAAACAACCACCCTGAGCTGGTTTCTTATTTTATAGATCGTTCAAACTGTCCAAAATGCCACATTTGAGCCTTTAAGCCTGATTCCTCATAATGCTAAATACGAGGGCTACTAAACAAGCAGAAAGGGAGCTCCTGGCAGCTTGCCCTAAGAGCGGCAGATTGAAGCACAATTTGGCTGGTAATTGGCAATATGGACCTATTGTTTTGCAGAATAGTAAAGGAGGACCCCTGCTGACAGGCAATTTAATGTGCTTAAAAAAATAAGGTTGGGTTAGAACTTTGTAGGGAAAGGAGGCATCTGAGAGTTCTGCAGGCACCCTGATGGGTGGATTTGGGGTTTTTTGCAGGCATTCAACGCATCAATAGCACATTAAAAGGTAAAGGGACCCCTGACCATTAGGTCCAGTCGTGACCGACTCTGGGGTTGCGGCGTTCATCTCGCTTTATTGGCCGAGGGAGCCGGCGTACAGCTTCCGGGTCATGTGGCCAGCATGACTAAGCCGCTTCTGGCGAACCAGAGCAGCGCACGGAAACGCCGTTTACCTTCCTGCCGAAGCGGTACCTATTTATCTACTTGCACTTTGACGTGCTAGGTTGGCAGGAGCTGGGACCAAGCAACAGGAGCTCACCCCGTCGCGGGGATTCGAACTGCCGACCTTCTGATCGGCAAGTCCTAGGCTCTGTGGTTTAACCCACAGCGCCACCCACGTCCCTAATAGCACATTAGTGGTGGGTTTATAGTGGGTTTAAGGGAGCTGAAAGTTGTTCGAACCCCCGTTCCCCTCCAAGAACTACAGTTCCCAGAGTGGTTTAACAATCAGTTCCTCTTCATAAGGTGCACTGGGAATTGTAGCTCTGACTAGTGGCCTCCTAACAGCTCTTAGCACGCTCAACAAACTACAGCTCCCATAATTCTTTGGGGGGAAGCCACAACTGTTTAAAGTAGTATCATAGCACTTTAAATGCATGGTGTGAATTCAGCATTGCTCAATTTATGGTAGCCAGTCTTTACCCTAATATATGCCTTATTTGTACACGTTACCCACTGAGAGTCGCCAAGATACAATCACAGGTGGCTGAGATCAAGACCTGTCAATCTAGTAAATTGTATGCTTCTTTTATCCCATTGTAGCTATGGTTTTCCCAGTAGTGATGTATAGAAGTGAGAGCTGGAGCATAAAGAAGGCTGATCACCGGAGAATTGATGCTTTTGAATTATGGTGTTGGAGGAGACTCTTGAGAGTCCCATGGACTGCAAGAAGATCAAACCTCTCCATTCTGAAGGAAATCAGCCCTGAGTGCTCACTGGAAGGACAGATCCTGAAGCTGAGGCTCCAATACTTTGGCCACCTTATGAGAAGGGAAGACTCCCTGGAAAAGACCCAGATGTTGGGAAAGATGGAGGGCACAAGGAGAAGGGGATGACAGAGGACGAGATGGTTGGATAGTGTTCTCGAAGCTACCAGCATGAGTTTGACCAAACTGTGGGAGGCAGTGGAAGACAGGAGTGCCTGGCGTGCTCTGGTCCAGGGGGTCACGAAAAGTTGGACACAATTAAAGGACTAAACAACAACAACAATCCAATCCCTGCCAAGATATCTGGTAGATTTACCAAATGTTAAAATGAGGATAGCCTTTGCCCAGGCAAGACTAAACGTCCTTCCATCAGCAGATAGGACAAGCCGACATAAAGGAGTTCCTAAGAAGGATAGAGCTTGCAGCTGCAACTCTGTTATCAATAGAAGTCATAATTCATGTACTCCTTCAATGCCCTTTCTGTGACAATCTCAGAAACAATCACATCCACCCATTGCTAAGATCGCAGGAGGGAAGGTCGTCTCTTGCAAAGACCTGTCTTTTGCTGTCCAATGTTGAGAGATATATATCCTACACTTGTAGTTTCATGGTGAATTTTGGATATAATGTAGATGTAAAAGATTTGGATGTTATAAAAGATGGAGGAGGAAATGATTAATAATAGGGACCACAAATGACAGGAGGGAAGTCCAAGAGATTCTTTGGAATCTTGTTTTTATGATGTATGTTGGATATATGATTGGAAAACTTTAATTTGAAAAATCAAATAAATTGAAAGAGAGAGAGAGAGGCTTTAGATTTAGAAATATAAATTTCTTGTTAAGGCTTTACAGATTCATGTAGCAAAACTTGAGGTGAGGACGGAAAATACTATATTTTTCTATGTACAAGACTATGCCCCCCCCATTTTTTAAGTTTAAAATTGGGGGTCGTCTTACACACGGAAAGTTGCAATTATTTATTTCTTGATTTGGGGCTCAAAAAATAGGGGTCATCTTATACATGGGGGGCGTCTTATACACGGAAAAATGCGGTAATTCATCCACTAGGGCTCAGCAAGTGGAAATGTAAACCATTATTAGTAGCAGTATTCCTGTTGTTGTTTGTGTAAACACAATGCTTGCTAAACACAATAAACGAAACTGACTTTTGGAACTGACACATTCCCCAGCTGGAGGATGACATTGCAAAATTCGGAGAAGTGCCGGTTTAGAACAGTGCCTGTATTCCAGTTCACATATTGCTTCGGAAAGAGCAAATTGGGTATTTCCATCTTTAAACGTGAACGGAATCCTTAGCTACAGATCATTGTTTGTTTGGAATGAAATAAGCCATGACCCTGGGTTTGGACCTAACGCTAAGCCAGGAATCATGGTCAAGACCAGCACATTCATGGTTTACTGCAGGCATGGCCAAACTTGGCCCTCCAGATGTTTTGGGACTACAATTCCCATCATCCCTGACAACTGGTACTGTTAGCTAGGGATGATGGGAGTTGTAGTCCCAAAACATCTGGAGGGCTACGTTTGGCCATGCCTGGTTTACTGTGATATGTGGATGAGGCCACTATGGAGTGGGGAAAAGTGGCCCTACAGATGTTGCCGAAATATGTGCCTCCCATCACCCCTGACCATTGGCTGATGGGAGTCCAACATTGGGGGGGGGCACAGGTTCCCCTTCCCTGCATTACATGGCTGATTAATTTAATAATAGTAAAGGTAACCCTGACCAGTAGGTCCAGTCGTGACCGACTCTGGGGTTGCGGCGCTCATCTCGCTTTATTGGCCGAGGGAGCTGGCGTGAAGCTTCCGGGTCATGTGGCCAGTATGACTAAGCCGCTTCTGGCAAACCAGAACAGCGCACGGAAACGCCGTTTACCTTCTCGCCGGAGCGGTACCTATTTATCTACTTGCACTTTGACGTGCTTTCAAACTGCTAGGTTGGCAGGAGCAGGGATCGAGCAACGGGAGCTCACCCCATCGTGGGGATTCGAACCGCCAATCTTCTGATTGGCAAGTCCTAGGCTCTGTGGTTTAACCCACAGCGCCACCCGCATCCCAATAATTTAATAATACAATGCTTTAAAAAAGAAGAACTGGTGGGAAATCTTGCAGGAGAGTATAGCAGTGGGGACGAGGGGGGAATCAATCACTGTTGCCAGCTGAAATGTGTTAGTAGGATCTTTAAAAAAAAACCTTAATATGTGAGCTAGGAGGATCTATTAGAAGGACACTACAAGATATGATAACCAGAGTACAGTTGATTTATAGCATAGGAGATGCAAGTGACTTGACATTATAGTGGAACTTCTCCAAATGGTTTAAAAGAAAAGGAGAGGAGGATTTTCTACTCCCTTAGTGGGTAAAGAAAAACACAGACAATGCTATCAGCTACACAGTCAAGGCCATCATCATAAAAGGATGGAAATATTTGAGAGCCTAAGTGGGAGTTTTCTTTCATACATGACTGTTCTGCTTATGAAAAGAAAATAGAACAGGCACTCTGAACTGGAAATTAAATGGTGGAGCTTAAAGAGCAAATCCATCAACAGATACGCTAGATATGAGGCCAGCCTGCAAATGGAGTCAGTGGCTTGGTTTCCATACTCGGTTCTCAGTTTGCTAAACTCAAGGCCAGCCAAAGACTTTTTGCTGCTTATGGCGGACACTATTCTAGTTCCCTCCATTCCACATACATTATTCAGCTGGAGTGACAGTTGAAAATCATGTCAGTATATTACCCTGTATGGCCATTAAGATCAACAAATCAGACCTGGTTAGTCTTGCCACAACCTACTGAAAATCAACTTGTGGCGGTGCAGAGGTGAGCTTTTCCACTGATGACCTACATCTTGAAAGACCTACATTGGCTCCCAGTACGTTTCCGAACACAATTCAAAGTGTTGGTGCTGACCTTTAAAGCCCTAAACGGCCTCGGTCCAGTATATCTGAAGGAGCGTCTCCACCTCCATCGTTCTACCCGGACACTGAGGTCCACCTCCGAGGGCCTTCTGGCGGTTCCCTCACTGCGAGAAGCCAAGTTACAGGGAACCAGCCTTCTCGGTAGTGGCACCCGCCCTGTGGAACACCCTCCCACCAGATGTCAAAGAGAACAACAACTACCAGACTTTTAGAAGACATCTGAAGGCAGCCCTGTTTAGGGAAGCTTTTAATGTTTGATGCATTACTGTATTTTAATATTCTGTTGGAAACCGCCCAGAGTGGCTGGGGAAGCCCAGCCAGATGGGCGGGGTATAAATAATAAATTATTATTATTATAAATTATTATTATGACAGTGGCATTACAAAATGGACACACTGCTGAAATATGAGAAGTCCCATCTGCACTGGCATTCTGCCGACTTTTGAGTATGCACCTGTTCTCTTAAGTGTTCCCTTGATTGCTGAACCTGAGTCTACTGTTTTAAGTGCTGTGTTGTTTTAGATGGATTGTTTCATTATGCGTTTTAATGGTGAATGTTTATATTTTAATGCTCGTGCAATCGGTTTTTATACCTGTAAACTGCTTGCACTATATGGAATTAGCAGAAATGACTGGCAGAATCCGAGACCTGGGAGAAGAGTTGGTGGAAGAAGATTCGAAGAAATTTAAAGATTACTTGCAGAAACACTGTAAAATTAATGAATGTTAAAATGATGTTGGATTGAAAATAAGTGGCATTAGCAACAAAGTTAAAAAGAGTATGCAAAAATGAATTAAAATGGGTGAAAATACAGAGTTATAATATGTTAAGATTCAGAGTTAAGATAAATGAAAGAGGGTAAGGATTTGCTGATTTGAATATTTTAATGGGAATACAAAAAGGGGAGGTGTGAGGAAGTCAAAGAAATAAGCTAATGAGTTTAAAGTTATAAAAAATGGATTTGTTTTTAACTTTCTTTTTTCTATTTTTCTATTTCTCTTGTTTTTTGTACCTTGTATTTTTGTTTGAGAGTTTTTTTCCTTTTTTGTTTTACTATGTACTTTTGTACTTATGACTTTGTAAAATCTTAATAAATATTCATATATATATATATATATATATATATATACCTGTAAACTGCTTAGAAGCCCATTTTGGCATGGAGCGGCGTTATAAGTTATTTAAATAATAACAATATCCTCCATAACACTGGAGGGCAGCGGGCTAGTTATGGGGGCGCAGGACAGGCTCTGTGGCACATGGAGCTCTATCCTGAATGGAAATCTAAGGCCAGGGAACAACCTCCTTCTGCCTAACGATAGGGCCGGCCCTGGCTAGAACATAGTTTAGCAGCTGGGAACAAGCAATAAATTCAGAGAAAAGGCCAGTCAGAGGTGGCATGAATGCATAATTTCATACTTCTGTATAATGCCACCTCTGACTTGCCTATTCTCTGAATTTATTGCTTGTTCCTAGTTGCTAAACTGTGTTCTAGCCAGGGCCGGCCCTACCTTTAGGCACAAGGCAGAAAGCGTGGAGAAAGCGGATAGCGAAAAATTGTTTTCCCGCTCTCGTTACTCAGAGACATCCAGGGCAGACGAAAGAAAAGATTTATTCACACAGCAGAAGTCAAACCAGATGTCCAAGAGACTTTTAGAAGACATCTGAAGGCAGCCCTGTTTAGGGAAGCTTTTAATGTTTGATGTATTATTGTATTTTAATATTTTGTTGGATGCCGCCCAGAGTGGTTGGGGAAGCCCAGCCACATGGGCGGGGTGTAAATTATTATTATTATTATTATTACTATTATTATTATTATTATTATTATTATTATTATTATTATTATCATTATCATGGGATTCACTCTCACAAGTGGTAGTGATGGAAGCCAACTTGGATGGTTTTAAAACAGGTCTGTCAGACAAATCTGTACAGTGGTACCTCAGGTTAAGTACTTAATTCATTCCGGAGGTCCGTACTTAACCTGAAACTGTTCTTAACCTGAAGCACCACTTTAGCTAATGTGCCTCCTGCTGCTGCCGCGCCGCCGAAGCACGATTTCTGTTCTCATCCCGAAGCAAAGTTCTTAACCTGAAGCACTATTTCTGGGTTAGCAGAGTCTGTAACCTGAAGCGTGTGTAACCTGAAGCATATGTAATCTGAGGTACCACTGTAGGTGATAAGGCTATGAAAGTCCATGATGTGGTTTTGCTCTCCCTCCACTGTTGCAGGCAATCTGCCTCATAATACAGTGGTACCTCGGGTTAAGAACTAAATTTGTTCTGGAGGTCCATTCTGAACCTGAAACTGTTCTTAACCTGAAGCACCACTTTAGCTAATGGGGCCTCCTGCTGCCACCACGCCGCCACCGCATGATTTCTGTTCTCATCCTGAAGCAAAGTTCTTAACCCAAGGTACTATTTGTGGGTTAGCGGTGTCTGTAACCTGAAGCGTCAGTAACCTGAAGCGTCTGTAACCACTGTACCACTGTACTAGTTGCTGATAATCACAGGCAAGGAGAGCGCTGCTGCGGGCGTCCTATAGGCACCCAACTGGCCACTGTGAGAATGGGGTGCTAGAGGAACTCCTCTGGCCTAATCCGACAAGGTTCTCCTTATTTTCACATTCCCTCCCCACTCCTCCCCTTGCCTCCTACCTTTGTTAGGTTTGTTAGGTTTAATGAAGCCACAGTTTACGGTTACACCAAGAAGTTGAATAAAGGCAGACTTCCAATCACCCCAAAGTCCAGCAGAGTCTGCTTACTCTGAGGAATATGATTGCTATCGCCAAAGGCACTGGTGGTGGTGTAGACAAGCTTTCTAAAAAGGTAAAGGGTCCCCTGACCATTAGGTCCAGTCGTGGCCGACTCGGGGGTTGCGGCGCTCATCTCACTTTACTGGCCGAGGGAGCGGCATACAGCTTCCGGGTCATGTGGCCAGCATGACTAAGCCGCTTCTGGCGAACCAGAGCGGCGCACGGAAACGCCGTTTACCTTCCTGCCGGAGCGGTACCTATTTATCTACAGTGGTACCTCGAGTTAAGTACTTAATTTGTTCTGGAGGTGTGTTCTTAACCTGAAACTGTTCTTAACCTGAAGCACCACTTAAGTCAATGGGGCCTCCTGCTGCTGCTGCGCCACCGGAGCACGATTTCTGTTCTCATTCTGAAGCAAAGTTCTTAACCCGAGGTACTATTTCTGGGTTAGTGGAGTCTGTAACCTGAAATGTATGTAACCTGAAGCGTATGTAACCCGAGGTACCACTGTACTTGCACTTTGACCTGCTTTCGAACAGCTAGGTTGGCAGGAGCAGGGACCGAGCAACGGCAGCTCACCCCGTCGCGGGGATTCGAACTGCCGACCTTCTGATCGGCAAGTCCTAGGCTCTGTGGTTTAACCCACAGCGCCACCCGCGTCCCTAGACAAGCTTTCTAGAGAGCCTATAAATCAAGGATAGGGGACCTCCAGATGTTGCAGGAGTACAGCTCATATCATCCCTGCCCATTGGCCTTGCTAATGGAGGTTGATGACAGTTGGAGTCCAGTAACTTTTTGAGGACCACTCTAGCTACACATGCTTAACCAGAATTAAACTTCATTGTTTCTAAGGACCTTGCTCCCCAGGATAAAAGTATATTGAATTGCAACCTCAGGTTCCAAAAAGCAGGATCTGTATCAAAGAAGTATATATTTTCTCAGCACAGGCTGTTGCAGTCGTTATATCGAAGTCTCATTTTTTTACTTAATGCCATTTAACGGTCTCATAAAATCTTTACATGTGACTTGAGTCAGCATCATTAAGTTCTGCAACACAACCCTCTGAGAAATTTTGTTAATGCTCCTGTACCTCTCGCCTATTTATTTCTTCCCAAAACAGTTCCCAACAGACAGATGAGAGTCCCTTTTCTTCAAGAACACCGGACGAGGCAGAATGAGAAAGCTTCTCAAGGCTCAGAGAGTTGTTTGCGTGCCTAAAATCAAGAGAATGTACCGTATTTTTTGCTCTATAAGGCGCACCGGACCATAAGGCGCACCTAGTTTTTAGAGGGGGAAATAAAAAAAAAAAAGCCTGTCCGCTTCTCCCAGAGCTTCTCAGGGCTGCCGGGGGAAGCCCAGGTTTCCCCCCCCCCCCCCAGCGCCAAAGAGCAAAGAAGCCAAGACTGAGCGGGATCCATCCCGCTGGCTGTCTTGGCTTGTGCACGACTATGGCAATTCCCCCACTTCCCGCAAAAGCCCACAGGAGCCACGCACCCTTTAAGGAGTGTGCGGCTCCTGTGGTCTTTTCTACAAGGAGAGAGAAGGGCCTGACTGGCCGCGTCAGTCACTTCTCGCTCCTGGGGAAAAGCCCGCAAGAGCTGTGCGGAGCTTGTATGCAGCTCTTGGGGGCTTCTCCTGCCTGCCTCCCCCCTGCATTCGCTCCATAAGATGCACACACATTTCCCCTTACTTTTTAGGAGGGAAAAAGTGTGTCTTATGGAGCGAAAAATACGGTATTTATTTTAGTGTATTTATACACAGGTGTTCTGTATAACCATCCCTGCCCCTTGTGAATGGCTGTGGCCTTGTGGGGATGTAATTTTTTAAAAGTGCTGAGTGCAAATTGCTTGACATCATTTTTCTGAGTCCCTTCTCAGGATCTCTAAAAGTTCAGTCTCAGAACAGAGAGCAGATGGCTCCTTACGTACAATTATTAGATTCTGTATTCTGGGTCTTCAACGGATGGGCTGTAACCTTATCGAAGGAAAGGGACAGATGAATCTCTTCATTTTGGTTTTTCTCCATTTCTCATTTCTTCATCACTTGTAAATTCAGTTGTACACATTTCCCCAGCGGTTTAAGAAAGTCCCCATGAAAATTCATCAGCTTTTACGGGAAAATTTATCCCAATACACAACTGTTTGCATTATTCGATGTTGCCTAGTATGCACATTTTTGCTAAACCATTTTCCTTACCCTGACGTACCTTTCCATGCTGTTTCCATGTATTTTTCTGTTATTTTTACTAATATGTGCATTTTTAACGCACACTTTACCCCAGCAAATTTGCCTGGCTGATTCCCATCTCTGCATTTTTAAAAAAAATAAATATGACTTGGCTGAAGAACTGAATGGCAAAATTCAGAGAAATGTAAATGTCAAAAGAAGGCAGCGTTTCATCATAACCTTTGTGTCAGGGAACTGCCATTGGAAGAACAGGTGGTGGGAGGGCTCCAGGAGGATAGAAGAGATTCAGCAGCCGAAGAGGGAACCAGTAGGGGGGGAGCAGGAGCTTCCAGGGACAGGAAGTCGGAGGGGAGGCTCTGGGACACTTCCAGTGAGAACAGTGAGGAGGTATCAAAGCCCCCTTTAGCGACCCCCACCCCTCGCCGGAAGCTGTCACGCAGGGAATCTAGGAGACGCGTTTCCGTCAAGCAGCTTTTATGCTGGAAACGTTTCCGCAAGCGCCCACTGTCGGATTCTACCAGTGACTAACGGAGCCATGTCCAAGGGCTCCGCTCAAGGCAGAGCTTTGCTAGGTTAAGCAAACTCTGAGGGACCAATCCTTTTACGCACAAGTAGCTCATTGTCCCATCACAGCAATCCGACAGTCCCTGAAAGCGCTTGTGCAAGGAGAGGCATCATGAGCAACCCAACCGGAGCCGGAGAAGGGGGAGCAGCTGCAGCCGTTCCAAGCCTGGAAGAAAGGTACAGGATGTTGGAGATGCAGTTAGCCCTGCAAACAGCTAGGCTGGAGGAGAGGAGGGCTCAAGATGCAGAGAAGGGAAAAGCCACCCAAGTCTCAAGGAAGGTGCCGGGACTGGTGCAGAAATTTGGGGGTGATCCCAGGAACTACCAAGCCTTTAGGACAGAAATGCAATATGCCCTTAATCTGCAGTTTGATGATTTTCCTGATGAGGAATCGAGGGTGGGATTTGTGATTGGCCATCTAGAAAAAGGGGCGAGAGATTGGGTGAGGCCCCTGATGGCAGCCAATAACGAGGTCCTAAAGGACACAAGGAAGTTTTTTCGCGCCATGGATCTGATGTTCTCCAGTGAGATTGAGCAGGGAGTGGCGCGCAGACAGTTAATGGCGTGTAAGCAAGGGAACCGATCTGTCCGTGAGTACTGGACTGAGTTCACCATGTTGATCCATAAATTAAATTGGGATTTGTCTGCGGAACCGATACAAATGCTGTTCGAAGAAGGATTATCTTCGGCAGTAAAAGATGAACTTTCCCGGGCGCCCAGGGCAGAGTCTATGGACCATTTGACTAAATCTGCGCTGGCCATAGGAGCACGCCAGGAAGCCAGAGCCCTGGAGAAGCGGGAAGGGAAAGAGGAGCGTTGGAGGGATTTCCGCATTCCAGAGATTCCAGAGCAGCCTTCCCAGCCAGCAGAGCCGATGGAAATCGGAACAGCGCGCGCGCGCGCAGTTTCAAACCCCAGCGAAGGGCGGAAGAAGGAGGGGAAAGGCGCCAAGAAATGTTTTCTCTGCCAACAGCCAGGTCACTTTGCCAGGGTTTGTCCACAGAGAAAGGAATGGCAAGGAATGGCGGGAGCTGTTGGGGAGGAGGCGGAGGGGGCTAAGGAGTCAGTAAAAGCCAACGCCTGGCTGGGACCATCAGGGCACAGCAGCCAGGCCAAGGATCAGTGAATGTGCCCACGCCGGAACCGCCAAAACCAGCGCTAGTAATAGAGGTGTTGTTAGAGCTGGCAAACGGACACCCTCTACAAGTTAAGGCGCTATTAGACTCAGGCAGCTCCTGCAACTTTATGAGTAAGGAGTTTGCAGCCGCACACCAGATACAAACCATCCCTTTAAAAAATCCCCTGCAGGTGACCACGATTGATGGGAGGGCGCTGTTGGGAGGAGAAGTAAACCAGCAGACTGTCCCCATGACAATGAGGGTGGCAAGACACACGGAACTGATAGCGTTTAATATAGCCACTTTGGGAGGAGCGCCCATCATTTTGGGGATGAGCTGGCTAGCGCTGCATGATCCGCTTGTGGGATGGCATCAGAGAGTGGTTTCCTTTGGGTCAGCACATTGTATGGGACACTGCACGGAAAAGGGGGGCCAAGTAGGTACCCAGGCCACGTTAGCAAAGATAGAAGCAACGGATCAAGGTAGGGTACCACGACAATATGCAGATTTTGCCAACGTCTTCAGCGAAAGGGAAGCAGATAAACTACCCCCGCACAGACCCTTTGACTGCCAAATCAACTTACTCCCAGGAGCACAATTGCCAGTGGGCAAGGTGTATGCAATGTCAGACAGGGAGATGCAGGAGTTAAGGGAGTTTATTGACAAAAACCTCAAGCGTGGGTTCATCAGAGAGTCACGAGCGGTGGGGGGTAGCCCAGTGTTCTTTGTGGACAAAAAAAATTCAGACAAACCAAGATTGATTGTGGACTTCCGGGCCCTAAACGCAGTGTCCGAACCCGTGACTTTCCCTATGCCCAGAATTGATGACATTCTGACCCGGGTGAGAAAAGGGAAGATTTTTACCAAGCTGGACCTGAGGGGGGCGTATAACCTGATACGTATGAGAAAGGGAGATGAGTGGAAAACCACTATGTTCACCCCCTTGGGGGCCTTTGAGTACTGTGTTATGCCTTTCGGCCTCCAGGGGGGATCGGCAGTATTTCAATCATTCATGAATCACGTCCTAGGACCATTGCTTTACAAGAACTGTGCTGCGTTCTTAGATGATGTACTGGTGTACTCAGAGGATGAAGAGCAGCATGTGCGAGATGTACGAGAGGTACTGAGCAAACTGCAAGAAAACCAGCTGTGGGTGAAACTGGAGAAGTGTCAGTTTCACACCAGGGAGGTGGAATTCCTAGGGTACCGGTTGTCAGACAAGGGGCTGGCCACGGATCCTAGCAAGGTGCAAGCGGTACTGGAATGGAGGCCACCGAAAACTAAGAAAGATGTGCAAAGGTTTTTGGGGTTCGGAAACTTCTATCGGAAGTTCATCAAGAACTTTGCCCACTTAACAGCCCCCATCACGGATTGTCTCAGCAGTAAGAAGAAATTTGTCTGGACGGAAGAAGCGCAGCGAGCATTCGAAAGTTTAAAGAGGGCGTTTGCTTCGGAAGAACAACTCTTACACGTGGATCTGCAGCAGCCGATGAGGGTGGAAACCGACGCGTCTGACAGAGCGGTGGGCGCCGTACTCCTGCAGCCGGGACAGGATACGTCAGAATGGAGACCGTGTGCCTTCTTCTCGAGGAAATTGAACAAATCCGAGAGGAACTATACCGTGTACGACAGAGAATTACTCGCCATCCATGAAGCGTTCAAGAGATGGAGACACCTGTTGATTGGGGCGCAACACAAGGTTCAAGTGCGGACAGACCACAAAAATCTAGAATACTGGAGGACAGCCCGAGTATTGAACCAGAGACAAGTAAGATGGGCGCAAGAGTTCTCCAAGTTCAATTTTGAAATTCGCTACGTGCCAGGGGCAGAGAATGTCAGAGCGGACGCTCTCTCCAGAAAACCTGAGTACTTAGAGGGGGAAGGAGGGGCGGAAGAAAGACATATCATCTCGGAGGACCACTGGGTTTGTGGGGCGGCATTGGTGGGGCAAAGAGAACTGGTAGAGGGTATTGAGAACGATGAATATGCCCAAGAAAAGCTTAGGGAACTCAGGGAGACAGGTGAGAACACAGGGGGTTTTGAGGAAAAGAACGGAAAACTATATTACAAAGGGGCACTCTACATACCAGATGGGGAACTAAGAGGGCGGGTGCTCAAACAGTTGCATGACAGCCCCACGGCGGGGCACTTCGGACAGCACAAGACCATGTGGTTGGTTACCAGGGAGTTTTGGTGGCCCAAGGTGAGGGAAGACGTGCGGGAGTATGTCAGGGGATGCGACAGGTGCCAAAGAGCAAAGGGAGAGAGGTTGGCGCCAGCAGGGTTATTAGAACCCTTACCCACCCCAGAAAGGCCATGGGAGATGGTATCCATAGATTTTATGACCGATCTACCGAGATCCAAAGGGAAAACCGCGGTCATGGTGGTAGTAGATCTACTAACTAAGATGTGCCACTTTATAGCTTGTTCACATGCAGTCACAGCGGACGAAACCGCAAGGTTGTTTGTGAAGCATATTTTCAGGTTGCATGGCGCCCCCTTGAGGGTTTTGAGCGACAGAGGGAAACAATTTACTTCCAGGTTCTGGAGGAAACTAATGAGCTTGTTGCATGTGGAGGTAAGTTTTTCCACCGCCAGGCACCCAGAAACAAATGGGCAAGCAGAAAGGGCAAACGGGGTTTTGCAACAATATCTGAGGTGTTATGTAAAGGACAGAGAAACTGATTGGGTAGATAAGTTACCTCTGGCAGAATTTGCCTACAACAACGCGGAAAACGTGTCCACAGGGATGAGTCCCTTTCTGGCCAATTATGGGTGTCACCCTCGAGCCTTCCCAGCAGAAGGAGGGGAGCACTGGAGTGTACCAGCAGCGGAACGCTTTGTGGAAGAAATGGAAGCGATCCACCGGCAGCTCCAACTCAACTTGGAGAAAGCCAAAGAAGCATATAAGAAACAAGCAGACAGAAATAGGAGGGAAGGTGAAACCATAAGGGTGGGAAACCGGGTGTGGCTATCCACCCAAGGACTGCCGTTTAAGGGAGGGTGTAAGAAATTGAGACCCAAACGGTTGGGACCCTTTGAGGTCATACAACAGGTGAACCCAGTAGCCTTCAAACTTAGATTGCCCAGTCACATGAAATTGCACCCCGTATTTCACAGATCATTACTGTCACCGTACCGAGAGGGACGGGAGTGGGGGGAAAGTGAGAGGGGGGTCACCCAAACACCTGTCATTGAAGAGAGAGAACGCAACATGGAAGTGGCAGGAATAATTGATTCCAGGTGGAAGGGGAATCGGGTGGAATACTTGGTAGAATGGGAGGGGGAGGAAGAGTCAGAAAACACGTGGGTACCGGCGGAAGAAGTCCACGACGAGGTTCTGATAGAAACGTTCCATCAGCGTTTCCCAAGAAAACCGCAGCCGATGGAGCGATTTAGGAGGGAATACTTCGGTACCACTGATGAGGAAGGGGTGTTTGAAGGGTTCCCAGAGTCAGGGAGTGAGGAGGTGGCATACTCCGACGAAGAAGAGGAAGACGGGGAAGGAAATGGGAGGCAGTGGCTAGAAGTGTTTGAATCATCTGAGGACGAGGAGAGTTCCTTCCGAGGCTTTCCAGCCCCACCGCCTGTAGAAGGGGAGGCGGGAGGGGATAGAGGGGGGCCTGGAGGGGAGGTGGATGTCAGGGAACTGCCATCGGAAGAACAGGTGGTGGGAGGGCTCCAGGAGGATAGAAGAGATTCAGCAGCCGAAGAGGGAACCAGTAGGGGGGGAGCAGGAGCTTCCAGGGACAGGAAGTCGGAGGGGAGGCTCTGGGACACTTCCAGCGAGAACAGTGAGGAGGTATCAAGGCTCCCTTTAGCGACCCCCACCCCTCGCCGGAAGCTGTCACGCAGGGAATCTAGGAGACGCGTTTCCGTCAAGCAGCTTTTATGCTGGAAACGTTTCCGCAAGCGCCCACTGTCGGATTCTACCAGTGACTAACGGAGCCATGTCCAAGGGCTCCGCTCAAGGCAGAGCTTTGCTAGGTTAAGCAAACTCTGAGGGACCAATCCTTTTACGCACAAGTAGCTCATTGTCCCATCACACTTTGTAAAAAACAGAAGCTTTCCTTTTGGGAATTGTAGGGACAGAACTACCCAAACTGTATAGAAATTTAGAATGTTTAGAATGTTACTTGCCCCAAAATGGAAAGAAGTCCCTGCAAAAGAAGAATGGACACAAAAACTGACGGAATATGCAGAAATGGCAAAAGTTACTGGGAAAATATTAAATCAGGATAACAAACTTTTTATAAAAGAATGGAAATGGTTTATTGAATATTTATGAATAAACTGTAAACAGCAGGATTATTGTAATAACCTGCAGTTTTATAAGAGTATATATTTAAAGTAGATGAATAAATGAGCAAATTAAGTTAATTTGGATATGCAGAAAATATTAAAAATAAATTTAAGGAACCACAGAAAGAGGGGGGAAGGAAGTCAAGTTCTGAAATGTCAATAAAATTATTGAAATGTATAAAACTGAAAATCACAAATAATAATAATTATTATTTTTAAGGGAAGGCAGTGTTTCATATTGCTTGGTATTATCTGTGGCGACTGGAAGTGGCTCCCCTTGCCTGTACTAAGAGATTGTGACTGGCGCAAGGTCACAGAGTAAACATCAATGCGGACCAGGGATTTAAGAACACGAGAAGAGGCCTGCTGGATCAGACCAGAGGCCCTTCCTACCCAGTATCCTGTTCTCACAGTGGCCAACCAGATTCCCATGGGAAGCTCAGAAGCAGAATCTGTAATTTTCAGCAACTGCCATGCACAGGTATGCTGCCTCTAGCAGCAGAGGTAGACCATAGCCACCAAAGCTAGCAACCATTGATAGCTGTAATGGTAAAGGGACCCCTGACCATTAGGTCCAGTCGTGGCCGACTCTGGGGTTGCGGCACTCATCTCACTTTAGTGGCCGAGGGAGCCGGCGTACAGCTTCCGGGTCATGTGGCCAGCATGACTAAGCCGCTTCTGGAGAACCAGAGCAGCGCACAGAAACACCGTTTACCTTCCCGCCGGAGTGGTACCTATTTATCTACTTGCACTTTGACGTGCTTTCGAACTGCTAGGTTGGCAGGAGCAGGGACCGAGCAATAGGAGCTCACCCCGTTGCGGGGATTCGAACCGCCGACCTTATGATCGGCAAGTCCTAGGCTCTGTGGTTTAACCCACAGCGCCACCCGCATCCCTAGCCTATTATACAAAGGTGAAATTTTGCATTCATTCTTCCATCCCTTTTTGTCCTGGGACACAGTCGCTTTTGCATGCAGCCCCTGAAAACGTGCCAAGCAAGGAATGTGGTCCTTGGGCTGAAAAGGTTTCCCCCATCTCTGGCCTAAATGGTTTCCAGAGCAAGGATAATAAGTGCAGGAGGGTAAAAGTGCAAGAAACATTCTCTTCCTTCTCTAATGGCAAAAAATAAAATAAAATGTCTCTCAGACAGTGATAGCCTTTCCCCATTTTGTTAGCACAGGAAGAAAAATAAGGAGAGTTTGGTTCAATTTCGGTATCCAAGTTTTGTTTCCCTTCCACTTCTCAGGAATCTTTTCTTCCCCTGTCAGCTGTTTGCATGAAGGAACTGACTGCACAAGCAAAAACATTTCCATGGCCCTGACATTTCATTGTTCAAAAGGCAAGAGGGTCACTCAAAGCAAACTCCCTCCAGAGCTAGACCAAGGGTTTCTGAATGCTATCCTGTGCGGAATGTGGGAAGGTAATATATACACTGTTGAGACCTGCTGTTACTCAGACGGAAGGATCGTGGCTCACTGGTACAGCCCAGGTTTGATCCCTGGCGTCTCCAGCAGACAATCCCTGCTTAGAACCCTGGAGAGCTTCTGCCAGTGTCAACAAAACACTGGGAAACACTGGCCTGCAAGCGCTCCAATTGGAGAACAGCCTTTACCAAAGGTATCGTGGGCTTCGAAGACGCTTGAACTCAGGATGCAAGGGAGAAATGCTAAGAAGAAGGCACGCTTGGCAAACCCTCACCGCGATCAACTCCAGCCCGGAAAACCTATGTCCCCACTGTGGAAGGACGTGTGGATCCAGAATTGGCCTCCACAATCCCTTATGGACTCACTGTTAAAACCGTGTTCGTGGAAGACAATCTTACTCGGCTACGAGTGATCGCCAAAGAAGAAGAAGATGGACAAATGGCGTTGTCTCCACCGGGGGCAGCAAACATGGCACCCTCCAAATGTTGGACTACAATTCCCATCATTCCTGATCATCGACTATGGGGCTGATGGGTCCTGTAGTCCAGCAACATCTGGAGAGACCATGTAGGACACCCATGGTCTACATCTGGTTCTCAAAGGGCGTGTGGCACATCACATTGGTATGGCAGGAAAGGAGATTCAAGGGCAATCAAAGAAACATTTAAGCATTCAGTGTTGTGTAGCATACTATAGTATCTATCTATCATCTATCTATCTATCTATCTATCTAATCTATCTATCTATCTATCTATTTATATCTATCATCTATCTATCTATCTATCTATCTATCTATCTATCTATCTATCTATCTATCTATCATCTATCTATCTATTATCTATCTATCTATCATCTATCTATCTATCTATCATCTATCTATCTATCTATCTATCTATCTATCTATCTATCTATCTATCTATCTATCTATCATCTATCTTCTATCTATCTATCTATCTATCTATCTATCTATCTATCTATCTATCTATCATCTATCTATCATCTATCTAATTTGCAGAATATGGATAGATTTCCCTTCCCAAAATAAGAGCATCAGGTGATACTGAGGTCAATCCTAGTTGTGATGCAGAATCGCCGTTCGGATAAAGGGCTAGGGAAAACTCATTTATTAATTATACTTTGAGAATAATTCCTGCTCTTATGCAGCTGCATTGTTTTATATTTTCCAGGTATCCCGAGATATAATAATAATAATAATAATAATAATAATAATAATAATAATAATAATTTATTTATACCCCGCCCATCTGGCTGAGTTTCCCCAGCCACTCTGGGCGGCTCCCCATCAAATGTTAAAAACAGTACAGCATTAAATATTAAAAACTTCCTTAAACAGGGCTGCCTTCAGATGCCTTTTAAAGATAAGATAGCTGCTTATTTCCTTCACATCTGAAGGGCAGGTGCCACTACCGAGAAGTCCCTCTGCCTGGTTCCCTGTAACCTAGCAGTGAGGGAACCGCCAGAAGGCCCTTGGCGCTGTATCTCAGTGTCCGGGTTTAGCGATGGGGATGGAGACGCTATTATAAAGTGGTTATGTTCTGTGTTATAAATCAAGCACCGTTAGGCATCGTTTCTTTTTGTTTTCCAATGCATTTTCTCATCAATAAAAAATTCAGTGTGGCAAGAGCAAATTCTTACAGTGGTACCTCAGGTTAAGTACTTAATTCGTTCCGGAGGTCTGTTCTTAACCTGAAACTGTTCTTAACCTGAAGCACCACTTTAGCTAATGGGGCCTCCTGCTGTTGCTGCGCCGATGGAGCACAATTTCTGTTCTCATCCTGAAGCAAAGTTCTTAACCTGAAGCACTATTTCTGGGTTAGCGGAGTCTGTAACCTGAAGCATATGTAACCTGAAGCGTATGTAACCCGAGGTACCACTGTATTCTAAACAAGTGGCTCTGAGAAAAAAGTTATAGTGCCACTGTGGTCTACACACACAATGACTAGCTAAAATGCTGCGTTTTTCATGAGGACTCTTTTTTTAATAATTAAAAACCGATGTGGATATGCGGAGAACTGAGCTTAAAATTGGAAAAATGAGAAACTGAAATTGAGCATGCATATCTCCATAGTTACTATCTAGCTGGGGGTGATGGGTGTTGTAATCTAACAATTCCTGGAGACCCAAGGTAGAAGCACACTCTTTTAGAACTCTTCTGTTAGCTTGCATGAAACCCAAGCAAGACATAGGTGAACACTCAGAAGTAAACACTTGGATTTTATTTCCTAGCCAATCAAAGCCCCCCCCCCCCGGGAAAGGGTGTCTGATTTTGGCAACTGTTTTGAAGCCCAAAGCAGGTTTTTAATTGTTACATCAGAAAACGTGCCAAATAATAAAGAATGTTGCTTTTTTTTAAGAGAGAGAGAGAGAGAGAGAGAGAGAGAGAGAGAGAGAGAAGGGGAGGAAAAAACAGCCCTTGGTTCTACAGAACTTCTCAACAACTTGACTAATACAATAATTGCTGCAGCGATATTGCACTGCCTGGTGGCAATGGGTGTGTGTGTGTGTGTGTGTGTGTGTGTGTGTGTGTGTGTATCTTTCATTAAGAGCATTTGTTCTCTCTACAAAATTAACACTGAAAATCAACTTTCCATTTTTTTAATCATTATTACCAGCCATCAGCAGCAAGGAAGGCGATCAACAACATCTAGACAGAGAAATGAAGCACATATTATTTACTTTTCCCTACGACAAAGATCTACGTAACTAGGGGCTGTTAATCTTTATTTTAATATTAAAAATAAGATGAGAGATATACTAGGTTTAAGTTCAGTTCAGAGACACTGCTGAACATTTTGCTTAGATTTTGCTGATCTTGGCTAAATTTTAATAGTACTGTTTATTGGCCGATGGCCAAAGTATTTGTGTGCTTATATCATATGTTGGCAGCTATTTTAACAGGCTGCAATTATGAAGGCTTTGTGTTACCTGCACCAGGACAAAATCTGGCAACTGGTGCCAAATTAGTCACCCCGAGAACACCAGCGTGTTCTTTCATTCTCTATCGAAATCGGCTTCCTAGTTCTCATGGTTGTTAACAAAATCTGGATGCGTTGGGGCAATTGCTCAGATCCAGGGAAACTCATCAAAGGCAGTGTGTTGCAATGGTTAGAATTTGGGAACTAAGGCTGCGTACACACTGCCAGTTGTTTTCCTTCCCTCTCAGTTTGGATTCAAGCTGGTTTGGGGAAAACAGAATCAAAACACGGACAACAACAAATTGTGATTAACCAGCAGTGGGTGTGAACTCAAATGGGAGTGTGTACATCATCTAAGAAGGTTGACCTGAAGCTGAATGAAGATTCAAGTCACACAGAAGGTGCACAGTACATTGTACAGAGGTAAACTCCCACAAGACTTCGGCTTCCAAAGCCTTTCTTTTAGGAATTTTAGGTGCCGAAATCCCAAGGGAGCAGAAAAGGCTATTTATGTACGTGACCACTGCTGTGCAGGTGTTATTGGCCCCGAAACGGAAAGAAGATAAAGTCCCGACCAGAGAAGTATGGCAGATGAAGTTGATCGACTATGCCCAAATGAGGAAGACCAAAATTTTAATAAGTAATGGTGAAAATTTACAATTTGTCTTAAAAATCATTGTAAACAGTTAAAATCGTTAGTAGGATTGGAATAACACTTGTACAGTCATACCTCGGGTTGAAGTAGCTTCGGGTCGAGTGTTTTCGGGTTGCGCTTTGTGGCAACCCAGAAGTAACGGAACGCGTTACTTCTGGGTTTCACCGCTCGCGCATGCGCAGATGCTCAAAATGATGTCACGCGCATGCACGGAAGCAGTGAATCGCGACCCGCGGACTTGCAGATGCGCGTTGCTTTCACTTCAGGATGCGAACAGGGCTCTGGAACGGATCCTGTTTGCATCCAGAGGTACCACTGTAGTTTAATGGTGAATTTTGGGTATAATAATAATAATAATAATAATAATAATAATAATAATAATATCTTTATTGTCATTGCCCCCTCTTGGGGACAATGAAAATTACTTGGCTGCTCCATCCACCCAGGTAGGGCACTCCACACAAAATCAGAACAACTATACAAACACTAATTAAAAATACAGTATAATACAGCAAGGGAGATTAGATGACTTTCAAAGTCCAGGTTTCCCATTCAGGGCCAAGATCGCTCTGGAGAAGAAGCTGTTCTTGAGACGGCTCGTTCTTGTCTTCATCGTCCTGTATCTCCGTCCCGACGGCAGGAGCTCGAAGAGACAGTGACCAGGATGCGATGGATCTTTTACTATGTCCAGTGCCTTCCTATGGCACCTTGTGGCATAAATCTGCTCTACTGTGGAAAGTGGGCAGCCAACAATGCTCTCTGCTGCCTTAACAACTCTGCACAACCCCATCCTGTCCTGGGTAGTACAGCTTCCGTACCACACACATAAGCCATAAGTGAGCACACTCTCAATGGCACAGTGATAGAAGGCAAGCAGCAGTTTCTGCGGAAGATGGTTTTTCCTTAGGATTCTCAAAAAGTACAGTCTCTGCTGCGCCTTCTTCACAAGCCCCCTTGTGTTGACACCCCAGGACAAATCCTCTTGTAATTCAATACCCAAAAATCTGAACGTTGTTACCCTCTCCACACAGACCCCATCAATCAAAAGTGGCTGGACATTGCTCTTCTGTCTCTTGAAGTCCACCACAAGCTCCTTTGCCTTCCTTGTATTTATGAGCAAGTTGTTAGCTCTGCACCACTCTGTCAGCCACTCCACCTCATCTCTATAGTCCGTTTCACCCTCCCTTTCAGAGATGAGCCCAATCACGGTTGTGTCATCTGCAAATTTGACAACCCTATTACTAGGGTGAGCAGCGACACAATCGTACGTGTAGAGAATATAAAGGAGCGGACTAAGTATATGGTGATGGTGGTGATGGTATAATGGAGATGTAAAAGATTTGGATTGTTATAAAAGATGCAGGAGGAAATGATTACTAATAGGACCCACAAAGGGGAGGAGAGAAGTCGAGAAGATTCTTTGTAATCTTGTTTTTATGATGTATGTTGGTTATGTGTTTGTAAAAATTTTGAAAACCAAATAAATAAATAAAAAATTAAAAAACTCCCACAAGAAGCAGTGATGGCCACCAACTTGGATAGCTTTAAAGGAGAATTACACACATTGATGGATGGTAAAGCTATCAATAGGAACATGGGTGGCGCTGTGAGTTAAACCACAGAGCCTAGGACTTGCTGATCAGAAGGTCGGCGGTGAGCTCCCGTTGCTCAGTCCCTGTTCCTGCCAACCTAGCAGTTTGAAAGCATGTCAAAGTGCAAGTAGATAAATAGGTACCACTCTGGCGGGAAGGTAAACGGCGTTTCCATGCGCTGCTCTGGTTCGCCAGAAGTGGCTTAGTCATACTGGCCACATGACCCGGAAGCTGTACGCCGGCTCCCTCGGCCACTAAAGCGAGATGAGTGCCGCAACCCCAGAGTCGGCCACGACTGGAACTAATGGTCAGGGGTCCCTTTACCTTTTTATTCAGCATGATACAATGCACCTCTGGGTTATATGTGGGGCATAGGAATTTGTTCATTTCCCCCCCACCCCAAATATAGTCCGGCCCCCCACAAGCTCTGAGGGACGGTGGACCGGCCCCCTGCTGAAAAAGTTTGCTGACCCCTGCTTCAGTAGCTTAGGGCCTCATCAAACCTAAATCTGGCCCTGGCTACATTGGTGCCAACCCTCAACCTCAATGCAGAAGTCTGTTCTGCTTGACATGCAGAAGGTGTCGTGTCCAATCCCAGGCATTTCCAGGTAGGGATGACAAAGAACTCACTGCCAATCACTAGACAATACTGAGCTAGATGGACTAGTCTGACTCAGTAAAAGACAGCTTCCAGTGTTGCTCACTTTGGTATTGATTGATTGATTGATTGATTGTATTTCTATCTCAAGCATGTTCTGTTGTAGGGCTGTATTTTAGCCCCGGCCTTATTCAACTTATATATTGTTATGTACTGAAGTTCTCTTTTAAAAAAAAAAAAAAAAAAAAATTATTACTTTTAAAACTCACAAAAAGGAAAAAAAGAAAAAAAGAAAAACAACAACAAGAAAAGGAAAAAACAATACAATACAATATATAAACAATACAAAACACAACATTAACCTAAACAAAACAAAGCAAAAACAATTTAAAAACATACATTGTACCATTTCAGTAGTCTATCTTTCATACCCTTGTTTCATCGACCTCCTCTCACCTCCCTTTTTGTATTCCACTTCTATTAATTGTTTCAGCAATTCCTTTCCATCTTTCTCTATTTTCTGTCATATAAATATCTTAACTTATTTTTACCCTTATTTTCCATTAATACTATAATGGTTATTTATGCTTAACTCCTTATAACATTTCAACTAAAGCCATAAGATTTCATTCCAACATTTTTCTAACACTCAGTAATTTTACAATATTTCTATTTCTGAAAATAAACTTTAAAACTTTTTCTAATCTTCTTCTACCATCTCTTCTCCCTGGTCTCGGATACTGCCAGTCATTCGTCAATTCCAAATAGTCCATCAACCTGGTGATCTTCTGTCCGAGGCTCTTAACTCTTTTCCAAGTCCCTTCTGTAGGTCTTCTTCATATTTATACATGCACTTTACTTTGTCTTCTACTGATCTTGTTCTTATTTTCCTTCCTTTGATACTGAAGAGCAGATCTCGGCGAAGCTCCAACCTAGCAATGCTTTTATTCCTTCTCGACAGGTCAACCAAATCTCCATGGTTAAATCTAAAATCCATAAGGTATTTCAGGACATGTTTCAAAATTCCTCCAAATCCAAAGGTCCCCACAGCTCCAATCTCCTCATGACCCAAGTCCAAATCCCAAAAGTCAGTAAATCCCTGCATGAAGGGATCTGTCCAATTTTCCTTCTCCATTCCAGGCAGGGCTCCGATCCTCAAAATCTGACTTTTTCTAAAATCGGCATCAACTGCATCTCTAACGCAGAGACTGAGGGTCTGGTCAAAGACTTTGCCAAGGTTTTTGACGGCACTTTGGGGCAATATACAGGTACGCCCATCTCCTTTAGCCTTGATCCACAAGTCGCCCCCATCAAGCTAAAGCCACGCTGGGTTCCCTTTGCTCTCAAGGCTAAGGTGGACGAACAACTGGACAAGCTGATCGCCCAAGGAGTTTTGGAGCCGGTTGACCACGCCAAGTGGGAAACCCCCATCGTCACGCCTGTCAAGCCAGACGGGTCGGTGAGAATCTGCGCTGACTACAAGTGCACGATCAGCAAGGCACTTCAGCAGCACGCTTATCCGGTTCCTGTTGTCCAACACCTGCTGCATTCCCTGGGTGAGGGTAAGGTCTTCGCTAAGCTGGACCTTGCCCAAGCCTATCAATAACTGCCCATCGATGATGCCACTGCTGAAGCCCAGACGATCGTCACCCACCGAGGGGCATTCCGTTGCCTCCGGTTGAAGTTCGGGGTGAGTGTGGCTCCTGGCATCTTCCAAAGCCTTATGGAGCGCCTCCTGCAAGGGCTTCCGGGTGTAGTACCATATTTTGATGACGTCTTGGTGTCCGCAGACTCACACCAGCAGCTGTTTGAGAGCCTCTGTGCCATGCTGACCAGGTTCCAAGAGGCCGGGCTCAAGGTAAAGAGGGAGAAGTGCCAGATCGCCGTTCCACAGGTAGAGTTCCTGGGCTATCTTATCGACGCCTCCGGCCTTCACCCGACCACATCCAAGATCCGCGCTATCCAGCAGGCCCCCATCCCAAAGAACAAGATGGAGTTGCAGGCGTTCCTGGGGCTGCTGAACTTTTATAACATGTTCCTGCCCCACAAAGTCACGGTGGCTGAGCCTCTTCACCAACTCCTCAGCACAAAGACGCCTTGGTCCTGGGGTCATCGGGAGACGGCGGCCTTCAACGTGGTCAAGGCTCTCCTTTCATCGGACCGTGTGCTGGTACAGTACAGTGAATCCAGGCCGCTGGTCCTTGCCTGCGACGCCTCACCTTTTGGCATCGGCGCTGTCCTTAGTCACCGTTTTCCAGACGGAAGAGAAGCACCGCTCGCCTACTTTTCCAGGACGCTATCTCCGATGGAACGGAATTACAGCCAGCTCGACAAGGAGGCACTGGCACTTGTGGCTGGAGTGAAGAGGTTCCATGAATACCTCTATGGCAGGACTTTTGACCTCATCACTGACCACAAGCCGCTCCTGGGCCTCCTCGCCGGTGATCGTCCAACTCCACCGGTCCTCTCGCCACGCATGCTGCGATGGACTGTTTTCCTGGCTGCCTACCACTACCGGCTCGTCCATCGCCCGGGGAAATCAATGGGCCATGCCGACGCCCTCAGCCGTTGCCCTCTTCCAGCGTTTGTGGAAGACCCAGCTGCAGCTTCATCGCTCCTGGACCGGGGAGACTGGCATGAGCGGGTCGCCAAATACTTGTTCGTGCAACACATCACCCCTCATGCGGCCACAGGCCAGAGTCCTGCTGAACTGCTTATGGGCCGCCGCCGCCTCAGGTCACCGCTCGACCGGCTGCACCCGGACTTTGCCGTGGCCGAACCCCCAGGCTGTGCCAACGTGCCACGGTCATTTGTTCCAGGAAACCAGGTCTTTGCCCGGAACTATGTGGGGGACATTCCTTGGGTGCCAGCCACAGTAGTGGGAGTCATTGGACCTCGCTCGTACCAGGTGGCACTCGAAGACGGACGCTTGTGGCGCCGGCACATAGACCAGCTTAGGCGCAGGGTTGGGGAGTTGGACACTACCGTGGTGCCCCCAACTGCGCTTGTGGCTCCAGAAGAGACACTTACAGATGGTGAGGCTCCACCTACACCTCCCTCGCAAACTGCCAGCATAGAGCCGAACCAAGCCGCTTCAGAGGGTCTGCCAGACTTACCACAGACTCAGACCACTCCACTTGCAGAGGCTCCACCCACAGCAGTGGATCCAGGGGATTTGGTTTCAACGCCACCTAGGGTCGCACCACAGCCTCAGCAAGAATTGTGTGGCCCCCCAGACTTGGCTACCAGTCCCCGGTGGTCTGGCAGAGTTCCCAAGCGCCCAACTTATTTAAAGGACTATGTTGTTGGACATGTATCACTGTTGGTCTAAGTATGGGAAATGTAACCGATATGCTTTTGTGCCTAATTGAACCATTACGTGTAGTGCTGTATATAAGGAAACCATTATGATTGTAACTAACGCCTTATCTCAGTGGGGAGGGGTGTTATGTACTGAAGTTCTCACCCTGGGCCAGCAGGGGGATACTGTAGGTAGTTTTCACTCAGGTCCACGTCAGTTATTTTAGGTGGGAAACCCTGGGTTGTTGTTGCTACAATGTTGACAGCCGGCTGCCTATAAAAGCAGGCCGGCTGAGCTGTTTGCTGTTCAGTTCTTTCCAGCTTACAAATAAAGAGCTGCTCTGGAGAAATCGCTGTGTCGTCTGCTATGTTCGCCCACAACCTAACATATATAAATGACATGGTCAAATACCTAACATCCCCAGAGTTTCATGCCCCTAAATTGGCCGAAAAATCAATTTCAGCGCTCCTCTATGCAGACGACGCGGTTCTCTTATCACGAACTAAAGTAGGCCTCAAAAGGCTACTAAGAGAATTCTCAGCCTACTGCAGGAGAGATCAACTGGTGGTTAATCACCAAAAACCCAAAGTCATGGTCTTCGCTAGGAGACACAGACATTACAGATGGGAGATGGACAATCAGCCAATAGAACAGGTCAAAATTTTCAAATACCTTGGAGTACTTTTCCAGTCAACAGGGGCCTGGGAGGCCCATCATAAATATGCTAGGGAAAAAGCATCTCAAAGCACCAAAATACTGTCTCGCTTTTACTTTACAAAGGGGGGCAGACATATCCCAGCAGCTCTGGAGGTCTTTCAAGCAAAACCCTTGGCACAATTACTCTACGGGGCCCAAATCTGGACTGGAAATCATTGCCGCACACTTGAAACGGTCCAGTCTAAATTTTTAAGACAGATTCTAGCCGTTCCACCATGTGCGCCAAATGCGGCCCTACGGCTGGAGACTGGCCTCCTCTCCGTCGAAACCCGGACCTGGTTAAGAACATTCAACTATTGGCTTCGCTTAAATTTAAACCCATCCGGACTACTACCTCTAGTAGCACGAGATGCTCATAGAAGTGGTCCAAAGTTGTGCATAAAAAACTACTTACATGTGGCCTCCAAGCACAGCATCTCCTGAAAATGGGTCTCCCCAAGGCAAAAACCTTTATTGACCAGTGCATGAAGGATATTGAGCAGCAGAATAATCTGGCCTATATTAAGAAATTTAGTGCCTGGTACGCTTATCTGCCCCCCTCCCACTTTGATTTTTGGGCACCTTATTTGTCTACCTTAACCATTCCAAAACTCAGACGGGCCTTTACACTGGCCAGACTAAATATGTTACCCTCAGCTGTTCTTGAAGGTAGATATCAAAAAATTTCATTCGAGAACCGGCTCTGCCTCTGTGGAGCTGGCTACGTAGAGACTGTGTCACACATTCTCTTGTCTTGCTCCCTATATAAAGATCTCAGGGACGAGGCCATCACGCCGCTCCTATCTGCCATCCCGGGCCGCTCTTGTGAAGCCAAATTGCTCTCACTCCTAGCCGACCAGAACAGCTCGACAACTGAGAAGGTTGCCAAATTTATCGAGAGAGCAATGAGACTGAGAGCTGCTATCTGAATGACATCAGTGTCGTCACCCGGATTCCTCGCCTAGGATCTTATTATTATTATCTTTACGTTTTATTATTATTATTTTATTACCTCTGCCAAGTTTTATGTACTGAGATTATTAATTTATCTGCATCTGGCTATTATTATCTTTCTTCCTGTCCTGACCATCGCTCCGAGGTGATATTTATATTTATAATCTTTCAATTTGGCTGGTCTATTCATTTCATCGACCTGGAACAATCTACCAGAGAAAAGGCCGCCGCCCATGGGACAGAGGGTCATGGATGAATGATAATCCAGTTTCTACCTAGGGTTTTAATAGGTCATAAGATTTTATGGTAACAATATTTGTAATGTATTTTTGTCGGTGTTTGTCCTTCGATGCTATGGCCTGTCGGCTACGCAAATAAAGTTTATATCTATCTATCTATCTATCTATCTATCTATCTATCTATCTATCATCTATTTCAAGCATCCTCTGTTTTCCCCTATCCTGAAATGCCACGCCAACCCACTATGCCTTAATTGCATTTATGCTGCTAATCCTAGGTTGAATTTGGCCCAGTATTTCTGGAATTCCGTTAATCTTTAGCATTCTTTAAAATAAAATAAAAAAATATGGTCAGATTGCAACCAAATGGTAACTGATTCCTATAAAAGAACTTGAATGCTTTACAGAATTACAATCCTCCTGCTGCCCAAACAAATTTGGGGTATTGCTTTCAGATTCAACTTTTTTTACTGGAGGCATTAAAATACTTACATCAGTCACCAAACCAAATAAAACAAGCATATTGAATGGGGTCTATTATACAGGTTTTTGTTTTTTTTTTAACTAGAAACAAATATCCCACAGGTCTGTTCTTTATTTATAATGGTTATTTTTTGCATATCTCATCTAAGCTCATATTAAATAGGATTGTGGTTTCCACATCTGCGAGGCTGATGCCCGGCTTAAGCTGCAGCACAAGATGAATTTGGGCACCCTCCAAAATGCTAAATGGGAAACACACAGCTCAACTGTGGCGATCTTAAAAGACCTCAGAAGCCAACTGGAAACCCAACCAGAGCATACAAAGGGCTGGCAACCTTTTTTTACATCTGGCAACACATTTTGAATGTTGAGAAAGGGCACCAGTCACAAAATGGCTGCCGGAATGGGTGTGGCCTAACACAAAATGGCTGTCATCTCCGGAAGAACAGAAAAAGAAACTTTTCCCACTTGGCTCGCATTGGTTCTGCCCACCGTCTGACCTACTGAAAGGGATGTACATCGCTAGGGTTGCATCTACACAAAAGTTTGAGGAGGAGATGTGTTATGTACTGAAGTTCTCACCCTGGGCCAGCAGGGGGATACTGTAGATAGTTTTCACCCAGGTCCACATATGCAAATAAGGGATTGAAAGTGACGTTCAGTGATTGGATAGTTACAGAAAATAGTTACAGAAAATGGTTAATGGTTGCGTTCTAGTGGAGCTCTATATAAGCAGGCTATAGGAATTCGTTCATTTCCCCTCCACAATATAGTCCGGTCCCCCACAAGGTCTGAGGGACAGTGGACCGGCCCCTGCTGAAAAAGTTTGCTGACCCTTGCCTCAGTAGCTTAGGGCCTTATCAAACCTAAATCTGGCCCTGGCTACATTGGTGCCAACCCTCAACCTCAATGCAGGAGTCTGTAGCCAGAAAGATTGACTCCTGAAATATACTCAGAGTCGAGAGTGGATTTCATGCTCTTTATTCAGCTCATAGTGGTGAGGAGGAATGGAAGTTCCCCCCGAATGTCTGTTTTATATACATTTTTTACACAATGGGCTTCATGTGATTGGCTAATTCTGGGATTCTCCTGTAGGCCAATCAGGTTGGGGATTCACTTCCACCTGGAGCTGGATTGGGTGGCTCCTGTGGACCAATCAGACTGCTGCATTCTGGATCCTATTCAACTCAGTACATAACAGCTCCCTTCATTGTACAGATCTGGCTGTGCTTTTCATGTGCTGAGCTATAACACACCACCAGCCTCTGGTCTCCCTAGAGCCCAGCCTGCAAAGTCCTTTCTTCATCAAATTAACCTAGATACAAGCAAGATGCATTAAAGGAAATGACAATTCATGTGGCAGCAGAGATCTCCTGCTCCAAGTCCAAACAATGATCTCTGAAGCCTAACTCAACCCTTTTCTACTCTGCCCCCACCCCACAAAACAGTATTTATGATGTCTTCCTCTAGAGCAGGTTTGATCCTGACACACAAATGACGCACCATTGTGCCATAAAAACATGTTCTTTCAGATTACAGTGGCATCGTTTGAAAAGGGATGATTCAGGCGGTGTTAGAAAATCGCTCACGCACCGATGTGCAACACGGCCGATGCTGTGATGACAAGTAATTCTCTGGTCCTTTCAGTCTCATTTGGCACTGCGGGAAGTTCAGAAGAATCTGAGGAGAGACAGTTTTGGAAGCTGCAGCGTCCTTCTGCAAAGCTGTGGGGCAGGGGCCCTGGGGGGGGGGGGGCTGAGAACCGGGCTCCCTTGGGGCCAGGGCTGTCTTAAGTATATCCGGCGCTGTGGTGCAAAGATCCCTCCAGCGTCCCACTCCCCATTTCCCTGAGTAATAATAATAATAATAATTATAATAATAATAATAATAATAATTTATTATTTATACCCCACCCATCTGGCTGGGTTTCCCCAGCCACTCTGGGCAGCGTCCAACAAAGCATTAAAATACAGTGGTCTGTTAAACATTAAAAGCTTCCCTAAAGAGAGCAGCCTTCAGATGTCTTCTAAAAGTCTGGTAGTTGTTGTTCTCTTTGACATCTGGTGGGAGGGTGTTCCACAGGGCAGGTGCCACAACCGAGAAGGCCCTCTGCCTGGTTCCCTGTAACTTGGCTTCTCTCAGCAAGGGAACTGCCAGGAGGCCCTCAGAGCTGGACCTCAGTGTCCAGGTAGAACGATGGGGGTGGAGACGCTCCTTCAGATATACTGGACCGAGGCCGTTTAGGGCTTTAAAGGTCAGCACCAACACTTTGATTTGTGCTCGGAAACGTACTGGGAGCCAAGGTAGATCTTTCAAGACCGGTGTTATGTGGTCTTGGTGGCCGCTCCCAGTTACCAGTCGACCTTTTCCCACGCCTCTACGGGGATTGCTCTCCTCCTGCCAGGGCTTGGGAGGCAAGCTGCACGCCCACCAGCCATATGGTTGACGGGGCGCAGCTGGCATGTGCGCAGGGAAAGGGGAGGCAAAGCCGCGCAGCTCACCCACTCGCTGGGGTGCCCCTGAGAGGCCAGCGCCCTGGCGCAACCCGTCACTAAACCCAATGGGAAAGACGGCTCTACAAGTGGCGGCGGGCTCAGATACAAAAAATGGGTGGGACAGCTCATACAAATTTTATTTTTGCACAGTAGGCTGGTTTCTACACACAACTCATTCATTCCCTACTCTGTAGGCAAGAATAGAGCATTGGGCTCTTAAGCTTACAGTTGTGGGTTCGAATCCCACTTTCGGCAAAAGATTCCTGCATGGCAGGGGTTGGACTAGATGACTCTTGTGGTCCCAAATCTAAAAAAGACATTCTAAACTTGTGTGAAGTGCTTCCTTTTAACTGTCCCCAACCTACAAAAATTCAGCTGCAATGGATGGCCCCAAATTCCAGTATTATGAGAGAAGGGAGGCAGAAAGTACTTTTTTTCTGACTTTTTACATACCATGCATAATATTATACAGGTCCTCCCTCTTACCTGCTTTCGTTTCTAAGTCTGTAACACCCATCCCTAAAAGCTAACCTATACCTTGGGATCATAGAGTTGCACCTCCAGCATCCCTGAGAGGTCCAGCGTCTGCCTCAATACCTCCAGTGACAGAATGTTCCGCTGCTGAATAGTCACAGTTATGAAGGCCAGTGTGGTGGCCTCCACACATTGGACTACAACTCCCAGAAGCCCCAGCAGAATGGCCAGTGGTCAGGAAGGATGGGAAGTGTAGTCCAGCAACATCTGGAAGGCACTGTGTTGGCTACCCATGTGCAGAGGAGGCAGACCAAGATGATAAATTGTCCGGAAACCCAGCTTTATGGGGAACAGTTAAAGGAGTTGGTTCAGCCAGGAGAACAGAAGACCGAGATGTGATACAACAGCTTTCTTCAAATACCCAAAGGGCTGTCACATGGAAGATGGAAGAAGCTTGAACCCAAAACCAATGGATTCAAAGGAGATTCCAACCGAGTAACAGTAATGTGTTTCTGATGGTAAGAGGTGATCGACAGAGGAATGGACTCCCTCAGAAGGTGGTAGACTCTGCATCATTTGGAGATCTTTAAGCAGAGGTTGGATGGCCATCTGTCATGGATGCTTTAGCTGAGATTCCTGCATTCCAGGGGGTTGGACTAGATGACCCCACGGGGGCCCTTCCAACTCCATAATTCTATTATTCTATGTTGTTGTTGTTTAGTCGTTTAGTCATGTCCGACTCTTCGTGACCCCATGAACCAGAACACGCCAGGCACTCCTGTCATCCACTTCCTCCCGCAGTTTGGTCAAACTCATGTTAGCAGCTTCAAAAACACTGTCCAACCATCTTGTCCTCTGTCGTCCCCTTCTCCTTGTGCCCTCCATCTTTCCCAACGTCAGGGTCTTTTCCAGGGAGTCTTCTCTTCTCATGAGGTACCGTATTTTTCGCTCTATAAGGCGCACCAGACCATAAGATGCACCTAGTTTTTGGAGGAGGGAAACAAGAAAAAAAAAATTCTGAATCTCAGAAGCCAAAACAGCAAGAGGGATCGCTGTGCAGCAAAAGCAGCAATCCCTCTTGCTGTTCTGGCTTCTGGGATAGCTGCGCAGCCTGCATTCGCTCCATAAGACGCACACACATTTCCCCTTACTTTTTAGAAGGGAAAAGGCGAGTCTTATAGAGGAAAAAATACGGTATTGAGAAGGTATACTCTTCTCAAAGTATTGGAATCTCAGCTTCAGAATATGTCCTTCCAGTGAGCACTCAGGGCTGATTTCCTTAAGAATGGACAGGTTTGATCTTCTTGCAGTCCATGGGACTCTCAAGAGTCTCCTCCAGCACCATAATTCAAAAGCATCCATTCTCCGGCGATCAGCCTTCTTTATGGTCCAGCTCCCACTTTCATACATCACTATTGGGAAAACCATAGCTTTAACCTATTAATCTATACCCCTCTCCTAATATTTCTTTCCTACTTCAATTTCCACCCATTGCTGTTCGTTGTACCCCACGCATTTCCTTTGACCATGGTAACTTGCTTCAAAAGACCACTAAAGACTTCATTATTATTTTTGAAGTTTGTCCTTGCAAGGATTTATTGCTGCCGCGACACTTACATTGCCTCTGACATTGCCTCTGCTGATCCGGGGCACCTTGTCCTCAGTTCACAATTTTTATTTTTAAAAAGGAGGGCTTGTTGTCAGTATGGCGAGATAGCGGCAAATGTTTTCACAGGCATGGCGATGGGGGCATTTTTCTTTATCACAAAAGGGAGACTTGCCATCCACCCTGTGGTGGAGGAGACCCAGAGGAGTGGGATGAGAGAAACATTCAGATTTCAAGGCTACTTAAAAAGCATTATTCAGAATAGCAGCTTGCAAGGCCCGCCAAAGGAGACAAGCCAATAAAATTCAAAATAGTAACCGTGAATTGCACATTTATTCAAAATCCAATTAAAACAATTGAGTCTAATGAATTAAACAAAACTCTTTATAAAAACTGATACCAGTTTTTCTAACGGAGAGCCATTTACACCTCCATAATAATAATAATTATTATTATTATTATTATTATTATTATTATTATTATTATTATTTATTATTTATACCCCGCCCATCTGGCTGGGCCTCCCCAGCCACTCTGGGCGGCTTCCATGGAAACAAAAAATACAGTAAAATATCACACGTTAAAAACTTCCCTGAAGCTGCCTTAAGATGTCTTCTGAATGTCAGGTAGTTGTTTATCGCTTTGACATCTGATGGGAGGGTGTTCCACAGGGCGGGCGCCACTACCAAGAAGGCCCTCTGCCTGGTTCCCTGTAGCTTTGCTTCTCACAATGAGGGAACCGCCAGAAGGCCCTCGGTGCTGGACCTCAGCGTCCGGGCAGAATGATGGGGGTGGAGACGCTCCTTCAGGTATACTGGACCGAGGCCGTTTAGGACCCGTTTAGGGCCGTTTAGCACCCTCCTTGCCTCTTAGTTCCCCCAAGGTAATTCTACCCACCTCAAGGGGAGCTACTGGGAACCATTGTCCTAACCATTACACCACACTGTTGTGTCAATGTGGTTCAGGAAGGCTGGTGTTGATTCTTTCATCGTGGGCAACCGCATGTTAATCTTTTTTTGTAAACTGAATATTTGTTTGTGACGTTATGTTTCAGGATGCTTGTGCAGAATCAGCCTGAGATGACTATCAAGTCATTCTTATCAAACCTAAATTGCCTCTAGCGCTCTGGCAGGAAAACAACAACAATGTACATTGGTTGTAAATAATGAGAAAAACAATTGTTTGACAACACAAGAGTCTGGCCCCTCCCCATTACAGTGACTTTGATGGTTCAGATCTCATCTGCACTGTGCATTTAAAGCAGAGAATTCTGGGAACTGTAGTTCATTAAGGGCGCTGAGAGTTGTAAGGAGACCCCCCCCTTCCCCTCACAAAGTTACAATTCCCAGACATTTTGGCGATCCCGAGGCATTTTGGTGGCTGAGGCGGACCACAAAATGGCACCCCCACTGTTAAGTTGTGGGTGAACATATCAGACGACACAGCGATTCTTCAGACAGCTCTTGTTTATTCACAGGCCAGAATAGAACTGAACTGAACTGAAGGGTTCAGCCAACCTGCTTATATAGAGCTCAACTACAAAGCAACAGTAACAACTTTCTGTAACTATCCAATCACTGAACGTCACTTTCGATTCCTTATTTACATATGCGGACCTGAATGAAAACTATCTACAGTATCCCCCTGCTGGCCCAGGGTGAGAACTTCAGTACATAACACCCACCACCAGGGAAGGGGTGAAGGAAGATCTACACTGAAAACTGGGGGTGGGAGGGTCAGATAAACTTTACCCGATGGCTGAAGTGGGAATCAAAGGCTGTGGCAGAGGGGAAAGGGGTGCACTCTGGATCTCACTGGGCGCATGCAGACCCCAGGAGATCCCAGAGGGAACACCCAGCATTTCCTCCCTTGCCTAGGGTGAGAGATGACTGTAGAGGCATTTGGGGGGTGCTGCTGCTGAGGAGACAGCGGATCTGGACTCCAAAGCGTTTGCCAGAGCCATCGCTGCTACCACAGCAGCAGTAGCTGGCGATGCGTTCCTTCTGTTGCCCATGTGGATCCTGCCACCCAAGGCGGTCGCTTCACCATGCCTCCTGGGTGGGTCGGCCCTATTCCCAGTGTTATAAGAAAAAACTGCTCCTTTTCCCTTATGGGGTATCCAAGAGCCCGTACAGAGTCCTTGGATTGGATTGGATTGGATTGATCTTTATTACGGCCATTGGCCCGTTACATGACAGTTTCCCATACCAACATATTATACTTAAACCTCCAAATTTAAAATCGCTAAAACTTACAAAAGACAGACAGGAACCGAAGCAAAACAAAAACAAAGACCACCATCATACATTACAATAAATTTATAACCTATACATCGCCCTCTGCTCATAAATTAATCAAGGATATCAATGGTGATATCACCTAAAACATAGATCATGGTTTAAAACAATGGTGATATCACCTAAAACATAGATCATGGTTTAAAGGGATTATCCGAGCCACACAGGAGACCGTTTCTCTTCTTTAGGGATAGGACGCTGATCAAGAATCTGGCAACCATGAGTGATCTTAGGGGGTCATCATCAATTAGTAGATATCTCAGTTTGGCTTCAATCGTATCATCGGCAATTCCCTTAAGATACTGAGCAAGAAACTTGCTCCTGGCCGGTAAGTGAAAAGCACAGTCAAAAATTATGTGATGCAACGATTCCGGTGCCCCACAATTACAATCACATAAGAGCAATATCTGTCCATTGGAGAATCTATTTCTCAGCACGTTCGATGGGAAGGTGTTGAATCTTGCCTTTACAAAGGCATATCTATGAGCTGAGGAAGTTAAGGAATTCAAATAGTTTGGGAGCCTTAAGAGGGGTAATAAACCAAGATTTAGAGGTGAGCAGGTACCATTGCCCAAGACCATTTTCTGCTGCAAGTCCATCTCCTCTAGCTTACAGGTTACTGTTCTTTTAGCTGGGACTATGTCCTGCTCTAGTAATTTGGATGGGGAGATTCCCATTGCCGTAATTTTCAGCTGTAAATTTTTTACCCATGGGCTCTGGAAATCATCTCTCCACATACATTGTATGAAGTACAAGTTTGGGAGATTGTGCCATAGAGATAACCAGTGACAAAGTATGTGCTTCCACAGAGCATTTTCCAGGGATACAATATTAAGTTCCATGCGTAACGCTGTATTACTTACACAGTTGGGCAGTTTCAATGTCCCTTTTAAAAACTGATTTTGAATGACCTCCAGGTGAGATAGGTTGACAAAAGTCCCCCAAATTGAGATGGCATAAGCAATTGTCGGGATCACCTTGGCCTTGAAGACTTTCAACGCCGATGGGATATGAAGGGCCCCATCGGTGAAGAAGAATCGCAAGATCGCCAAGGAGATAGCTTTGGCTCTATTTGTAACATAGGCTACATGGGCCTTCCATCTGAGGTTATGTTGTAACCGAACTCCCAAATATTGGAATCTATAGACTTGTTCGATGACTCTCCCATCAATTCTCCAATTATGGAGTTTCCGGCTCTTTGAGAAAATCAGGATCTTAGATTTTCCATAATTAATTGTAAGGGAGTTTGTGTTACAATATGATCCAAAAATTTTTAAGGCCCTCCTGAGACCTACTCTAGAAAAAGAAAGAATGACTGCGTCATCCGCATATAGTAACAAGGGGCAGCGATAAAGTGCTAGGCGGGGTGCATGAATCCTTTCTTGGGCCTCTGTTAGGGGAGTCCTCATGTCGCTTATGAACAGATTGAACAGGAGTGGAGCCAATATACAACCCTGTCGGACACCTCTGTTAATGGGAATTGAATTGGTGAGATCACCCTCCGGGGTGAATCTCACTCTAGCCGCTGAGTTCTCATGGAGTTTGATTATTAGCCAGAGAAGCCTTCTGTCGATGCCCCAGCGGGTGAGTTTTTCCGTACAGAGTCCTTAAGTAGGTCCCCTATCAGGAGGAGAAAATAACAGAGGCCAACCAGAGAATACAGTAGACACTCAGGTTGCAAACGTGATCCGTGCGGGATGCACGTTTCCAACCCGCAGCATTCGCAACCTGCGTCTGCGCATGCACGGGTTGCAATTCGGCGCTTCTGTGCATGCGCAAAGCACAATTTAGCTCTTCTGCGCATGCGCAACCGCTGAAACCCGGAAGTAACCCGTTCCAGGTTTTGGCAGTCTGCAACCCGAAAAAAACGCAACTGAAGCGTCTGTAACCTGAGGTATGACTGTACTGAGAAGCAAAGCAGCTCGCAAGCCTGATCTTTATTAAATTGTTGCAACAGGGGCCTCACTTGCCATAGGCAGGAGGGAGGAGAACTCAGAACAATGGTGCGCAAGCCTTTATATAGACTTTTGAAATTGCCCACCCTGTAGCCCAAGACCACCACCCCCAAAACATCACACATACATCACAGAAAGAGGCGGTCTACAGCAGAAATCCTGTTTGCCAGGATATCTGTTAATGGTCACTGATTGCTTTACCAGGGCAGCCTGGCCATTCTTTTGTGATGGCAAATACTTTAATTCCTGAATCCAGGTCACGGGCTCACCCTATTCATACACAAATACGCCCTTAAGACAGGATTTGTAAGCAAAGAGAAAATGGGAAAGATTTCCCCATTTCTCTCCCTACTGAAGAGGAATATTTGAGGTCACTGGGTGAGTCAAAATGGTTTCAGGACTGTTCTCCTGGTCTATTTCAGACTCGTGGTTTATATACTTATGTATGCGTTTGCCTTGTAAATTTTTGAACATTTGTTTTATATATTTGAGACCTTAGATTCTTATAACACCAGGAAGCGTGGCTCTGTGAGTGCCATAGATATGGATATATAGATATATATATATAGATTAGTTAAAAGAGATAAACCATTATCAGATATGAATAGGGGCATACGAGGCTTAGAAATTCTGGGGAAAAAACCCAGAATAAAATGAAATAAAATGCACCTTCCTTTCTCTGCCCACATTTGCCTCTGGTCCTGCCCATGATAGCTATGTGGCCCCAAAACGATCGCCCACTAAAACAATACATATGTTATTGTGATTAACAAAAGAGAATATATTTTATGTTTCAGCTCCTGCCTTCATCGGCTGCTCTGATAAGCATTGAACGGTGCTCTACCTACCTACCTACCTACCTACCTACCTACCTACCTATCTACATAAAGGTAAAGGTAAAGGGACCCCTGACCATTAGGTCCAGTCGTGGCCAACTCTGGGGTTGCAGTGCTCATCTCGCTTCATTGGCCGAGGGAGCTGGGATACAGCTTCCAGGTCATGTGGCCAGCATGACTAATCCGTTTCTGGCGAACCAGAGCAGCGCACAGAAACGCCATTTACCTTCCTGCCAGAGCGGTACCTATTTATCTACTTGCACTTTGACATGCTTTTGAACTGCTAGGTTGGCAGGAGCAGGGACCGAGCAATAGGAGCTCACCACGTCGTGGGGATTCGAACCGCCGATCTTCTGATCAGCAAGTCCTAGGCTCTGTGGTGCCACAGTGCCACCTGCGTCCCTCACCTATCTACATAGCTGTCAACTTTTCCCTTTTATTGTGAGGAATCCTATTTGGAATAAGGGAATTTCCCTTTAAAAAAGGGGAAAGTTGACAGCTATGCCTATCTATCTATCTATCTATCTATCTATCTATCTATCTATCTATCTATCCCTCCCACCATGAATGTAAAACAGCAGCCTCCCCAACACAATGGGGGTAGGAGTCCAAATAGGTGTCCATGGCGTTGTAAGAAAATGAGAGATGACCTTTGGTTGCCCCATTTGCTCAATGAATGGTTTCCTGCTCTTTGCTCAGTCAATTTCACCTCCCTGCCTTTCGCACACCATCTGTCTGGTGCCTGAAAAACGCAACAGTGATAGAAAGAATGAAGTAAGTCTGGTGAGATTCCCAAAACCGCTGCAGTTAAGAGCAATGCCTTCCGGATTATCTCGAAAGCTGCTCTGCCAACAGCATACGGGAATTATTACCAACCTCTCTAAGGAAGAGGCCTGGGTTTCCTGACATTCTCAGCTGTGGTTACGCAGTTTCCCTTAGCGTGAGGTTGGAAGGGGGAAAAGATACACTTCCTTTCTCCCTTTGGAGCAAATACATTAACAAGAGTCATTGGGAAGAGCTGCTTTCAAGGCTGAGGCCGGACTGCTTTACCCCTGTTGGCAACACCTATTTTTCTTATTATATATATTTTTCAAATATATCACTTAACAAGACCAATTCAAAAGTTAACAGAAAGCCAACTGAGGTTTCATCAGAAGCAACACTCTCTTGGATGTTTGTGCAAGTGGAACATCAACAGGCACTTTGTGAACCCCTGGAACTCCTTGCCACTGGGGCCTGATTCATAGCTGTCAACTTTTCCCTTTTTGTAAGGGAAATCCCCTTATTCCAAATAGGATTCCTCACAATAAAAGGGAAAAGTTGACAGCTATGGATCAGGCCACAATCTCACCGAAGCCACCTGACATGAGAAGCAGTAGCCAGGAATTCCCCCGGCCTGTTGCCTCTGCTCTGTTCAGCCCGAGGGCCAAATTCTCATATGGCCAGCCTTCTGAGGGCCAATAATAGCAATAGCAATAGCAATAGCAATAGCAATAGCAATAGCAATAGCAATAGCAACAACAACAACAACAACAACAACAACAACAACAACAATTTATTAATAATTTATTTTTTATACCCCTCCCATCTGGCTGGGCTTCCCCAGCCACTCTGGGCAGTTTCCAAAAAAAATTTAAAATACTGTAATACTTCAAACATTAAAAGCTTCCCTAAAGAGGGCTGCCTCCAGATGTCTTCTAAAAGTCTGGTAGTTGTTGTTCCACAGGACGGGTGCCACTACCGAGAAGGCCCTCTGCCTGGTTCCCTGTAACTAATTGGAACACTGGGCCAGAGGCGAAATGAGCAGAAGAGCAAGTGTCAGTTTTATAGAGGGGGTATGGGAGAAGTCCCAAGGGCCACATAGAGAGGTCTAGAGCAGTGTTTCCCAAGCTTGGGTCTCCGGTTGTTTTTGGACTACAACTCCCACCATCCCTAGCTAGCAGGTCAGGGATGATGGGAATTGTAGTACAGAAACAGTTGGGAGACCCAAGCTTGGGAAAGGCTGGTCTAGAGGACCTCATTTGGCCCTCAGGACTGCGGTTCCTCACGCCTTCTTTGACGGAAGAGCTTTTCTGGCAGATCCAAGCACATTGGGCTTGCCGAGAGACCTTTCATTGGAACAGGCGTTTTCCTCCTGGATGCTGGTTTTGGCAAGCTGCAATCTACCTGTATCTACCCAGTGAACAATGCGGAGCGCCCTGTTTGAACAAGACCAGTCTCCCTTTCCACTCCTCCCCGAGGGAAGATCTCCCCCACCCTCTCTCAATTCCGACTGATGCAATCAAATTCTGGAAAACTGCCTCCTGCAACCTCCGTCCCAGCCAGCCCTCTCGGGAATGAGGTTTAATTTTCCACACGGAGGCCAACAGATGCTGGCATGTGCTGGATCTTGTCTATCGGAAGCAGGCCTGGCAGCGCCTGTGGGATTCCGACGGCCCACTTTGCATGCGCAAAACAACAACATCCCCACAGCGAGGTTCCTGATTGACAATGAAGGCAGGGAAAGGAAGGAGGGAACCTGGCCAACCATTCTAGTTTGGGCCAATAAAACGTTTTATTCCTCAACCAAGGATCTTGAAACCATGGATAGGGAATACAGTGGTACCTTGGGTTACATACGCTTCAGGTTACAGACTCCGCTAACCCAAAAATAGTACCTCGCGTTAAGAACTTTGCTTCAGGATGAGAACAGAAATCGTGCTCCGGTGGAGCAGCAGCAGGCCCCATTAGCTAAAGTGGTGCTTCAGGTTAAGAACAGTTTCAGGTTAAGAACGGACATCCGGAACGAATTAAGTACTTAACCTGAGGTACCACTGTACGTTTGTTTGGGACAGGGCTGGGCTGCTGCTTTTGAATTCTGGTGCTGGAGGAGACTCTTGAGAGTCCCATGGACTGCAAGAAGATCAAACCTATCCATTCTGAAGGAAATCAGCCCTGAGTGCTCACTGGAAGGACAGATCCTGAAGCTGAGGCTCCAATACTTTGGCCACCTCATGAGAAGAGAAGACTCCCTGGAAAAGACCCTGATGTTGGGAAAGATGGAGGGCAGAAGGAGAAGGGGACAATAGAGGACGAGATGGTTGGACAGTGTTCTTGAAGCTACCAGCATGAGTTTGACCAAACTGCGGGAGGCAGTGGAAGACAGGAGTGCCTGGCGTGCTCTGGTACATGGGGTCACGAAGAGTCGGACACGACTAATCGACTAAACAACAACAACAACCACTGTATGTTTGTTTGGGACAGGGCTGGGGAAGCCCTGGCTCTTTCGCTGCTGCTAGGCTTCAGTTTCCATCATCCCTGGCCATTCGCCACGCTGGCTGGGGATGAGGGGAGATGTAGTTCAACAGTGTCTGGAGAGCCACGGATTCCCCATTCACGGTCTGGAGCTTGTGATGTACCGTATTTTTCACTCCATAAGACACACTTTTTTCCTCCTAAAAAGTAAGGGGAAATGTTTGTGCGTCTTATGGAGCGAATGTGTGGTTGATCGCAGGCTCCCTTTCCGGCCCAGGCCTCCATCGTTGAATGTTCTGCAGACGGAGGCTGTTTGTTTCCCCAGCGATATGTGACTGGCTGGTTAGATTATCTGTCTGGAAACTGTAGAAATGGATCCGTTTCCTTTCCTAAAGAAGCTGCAGAACTGTGAGTTGAACCCCATGTAAACAGGATTTTCCCCCTTTGCAAAGTAAGCTCAACAACTTTGAGCTGATCCTCAAAAAAAGGGCTTTTCCCCTTTGCAAAAGAAGCTGCAAAACTTTGAGCGGATCGCAAAAAAACTGAGGCTTTCCCCCTTTCCTCCTCTAAAAACTAGGTGCGTCTTATGGTCAGGTGCGTCTTATGGGGTGAAAAATACGGTAATATTGCCAAATACTTGAATGGGCATTGAAGCATTTACTATGGTTCAGCCCAGGGATGGAGAGCCTCAAGCCAAATGTGTCCTTGTCAGGGACAGGGCAGAGGAGGAATGGATGGAGACCCCCTCTGCAGCCTGACCCGTCCAGAGAAGAAGGAGGAGACATTTCAGAATTACAACAGGGGGTTGAGGGAGGTCACAGCTCAAAGGCAGATGAGGGGAAAAGCTGGGAAATAATGGGAAAGGAGGAAGAAACAGTACCAGAGCAGGGACAGCTGACGGACACAGTGTCTTTAGAAAACAATCCAGACCCTTGGACTCCAGGGCTGCAGCACTGCTGTGAGGGAGAAGCCCCTCTTGAAATAGCCTTGCTGCAAGAACTGACTCCCTCCATGCAGACTGAAGGTGTAAATAGGTGTGAAGATAAAGGTAAAGGGACCCCTGACCATTAGGTCCAGTCATGGCCGACTCTGGGGTTGCGGTGCTCATCTTGCTTTGTTGGCCGAGGGAGCCAGCGTACAGCTTCCGGGTCATATGGCCAGCATGACTAAGCCGCTTCTGTTGAACCAGAGCCGCACACAGAAACGCCGTTTACCTTCCCGCCAGAGCGGTACCTATTTATCTACTTGCATTTTGACGTGCTATTGAACTGCTAGGTTGGCAGGAGGGACCGAGCAACAGGTGTTCACCCCGTTGTGGGGATTCGAACCGCCGACCTTCTGATCAGCAAGTCCTAGGCTCTGTGGTTTAACCCACAGTGCCACCCACGTCCCTCTGTGAATAGGTGAATAACCCATTATTTCTTAAGGCTATGATAGTCTCCACTATGTCTCAGTTCTCCAAAGGAACACAGGCCCTGGGTGAGTGACTGGAACCCCCCCTGGACTCTAGCTGTCGCTTGGCGTATCGTGAGGGTGACACACGGCGATTGGAACAATACCATCATGAGGCGGACAAAAGCACAATGCATTTCTATGTCTTTATCAAACTGATACATGCGTGTTTGTGCATACTTCCTATGCTTTTCTGCAGATATTATTTGGCTGTAGAAGTGCACTGCAATATCCACAGCAGAGCGGATTTTGGCAGGCACCTACATTTCAAGCACAATTCAAAGTGTTGGTGCTGACCTTGAAAGCCCTAAATGGCCTCGGGCCAGTAAACCTGAAGGAGCGTCTCCACCCCCATCGTTCAGCCCAGACACTGAGGTCCAGCTCTGAGGGCCTTCTTGTGACAGCTAAAAATTGGCCGCTGTTTCTTTAATGCTTAAAAAAAGCTGGTGTCAGCATGAGTCAGCGGCCTGCATTGGGTTATATATATAGAGTGAGAAATGTTAGTTTGTTGTTGGGTTGGTTGGTTGGTTAGTTAGTGAAAGCTGGTAGTGTTGATGTGTGTACAGTTGGTCAGTCGCTTTTGCAGAAAGACTTTTAAGAATAAAAAGCAGAAAGTACTCTGCAAGGATACTCTTCTCGTGGACTCTTTTATGCCAACAAGGGTCCGAGGACCAGGCTGTGGCAACAAAGGGATGTCAGAACCTTTTTTTTTTTTTTTTTACAAACACTGACACTTCTGGCAGTTCTCTCACTGCAAGAAGTGAAGTTACAGGGAACCAGGCAGAGGGCCTTCTCGGTGGTGGCGCCCGCCCTGTGGAACGCCCTCCCACCAGATGTCAAGGAAATAAGCAACTATCTTACTTTTAGAAGGCATCTGAAGGCAGCCTTGTATCAGGATTTTTTTAATGTCTTATGTTTTACAGTTTTTAAATGTGCTGTAAGCCGCTCAGCGTGGCTGGGGAAACTTAGCCGGAGAGGCGGGGTAGAAATAATAATAATAATACAGTTCTACCTTGGATCCCAAACACCTTGCGAGTCGAACCTTTTGGCTCCCGAACGCCGCAAACCTGGAAGTGGGTGTTCCGGTTTGCGAACGTTCTTTTGGAACTCGGAACGTCCGGCGCGGGTTCCGATTGGCTGCAGGAGTTTCCTGCAGCCAATCGGAACCCGTGCCTTGGTTTCTGAATGATCTGGAAGTCGAACGGACTTCTGGAACGGATTCTGTTTGACTTCCGAGGTGCCACTGTAATAATAATAACAATAACAATAAATTTGTGCATTGTTTTTGGAAGGGATGAACCGAATTGATTTCCTTCCCCATCGTGGGGTATGGAAGAGCCCTTACAGCCACCTGCTGGAAAACCTGGTGACCAGAGGGAGTCGAAGGATATACATTTATGCCAGCTCCTCATTGCTGTGTGTGTGTGTGTGTGTGTGTGTGTGTGTGTGTATCACAGCTGCCTCTTCCCTAATGTAGCTCTCTTCTCCCTGACATGTCTTAAGGGTTCCCTGTCAGACTCATCAGAGAGCAGCTCATGTTCTTTTGTTCCCCAACATGCAGGGTCCCATCCGCGTCTAGCAGAGCACCGGTAGGCTGAGCCAATGTTTTCTTAAGGTGTACACGAGATTAAAAGCTGTTCTGTTGGATGCCTAATACCACAACATGGCCCGGCCCTTTGTAGTTTGCGTGTTCTCCGCGGCAAAACCCAGCGACACGAGTTTCGAGAAAGGCGCTGAAGGGGATGTGTCGCGCGCCCCATCAAACCTCGATGTTAGGGGATTAGACCTAAGAATAGCTGACAATATTGACTCAGAGTGGCACAATGGAGACCTAATTAGCAGCTTGACGTTTGGCGGACAGAAAGACTCAAGGTTTCTATGGCTGCTCAAGTAATTACATCAACATCTTCCCTGGCTGGCTCCCCACCCCCACCCCACTTCTAATTGTCGATATCTCAAGACGAATGGGTTGGATCCTGCTGAGTTCAGAGTAGACCCATTGGGATTTAATGGATCCGAGTTAGGCATGTCTATTTATGGTCAATAGGTCTACTCTGAGTAGGACCAGCATTGGATACAGGCTCCTTACCTCCATTTCCTTGAGTTCTTTTCAAAAAAATAAATAAATAAATTTGCAAATCCAACTTTTAAAAGACAATAAAAATAGTGTAACCATAAGACTAATAGTAGCCACCACCCTGCGATCATAAGAACACAGTCTGAAGGTAAGAGTCACCAGTACATACATTTTAAGTTAAATGTGTAAGTTTTGTATTTATTTCAAACATTTTATACACTGATTGTTAAAAAGAAAACCTCCAAGTGGTTTACCAAAAGAATAAAACAATAGAATTATCGATAAGCCTTAATGTATCATTTGTGGGCTACAACAACAGCGAAGATTTGTCCATTTGTTTTATAAAATTTATACACCGCTTGCTTGTAGAAAAACCTCAAAGTGGTTTACAAAAACGGTAAAACCATGAAATAATCACTAAAAGATTTACAACCGTTAATTTGAACACATAATGTTAAACTGCAGTAAAGTAGACTAAAACAAATTAAAATTAAAAGGATCCTGGCTGATAACTATAGGCAGGGAGTTCCATAGTGCCATTGCTGCCACATTAAATGATAGAGTTCTTACAGAGGCAATTGTGGGTATTTTTATGTGGCACTTGTAAAACTGATTGTATTAGCTGGATTGGTTTCCGTTCTAGGCATGAGGTGAATCAGCAATTTTTACTTCTCCGACATCTTTACTGCTGATTGCTACCCTCAATAATCTGCCGCCTGAGGCAGGTGCCTTATAGTAGGGCCAGTCTTGCCGAAAGAGGGGGCTTTTTGTCTAGGCTAAAAAGCTGTACTCAGTCAAGAGAACCCTGGATAATTTGACTGATGTGGTCTCACTCCTAGGGTTTTTATTTTTATTTTTTTTAAAAAAGAGCTTTATATTTGATAGGATTCGAGACGTTCTCCATTGCGCAGACTTTCTCCCGCCTCCGCGTTTTCACGCTTGAGGAGAAACCTGGCCCAGCCTTGACAGGTGGCAAGTCTGCCTGCGAAGCAGAGAGCCCTGCTTGTATGCCTTTCCGTGGCAGGGTTTTGAAAGGAAGATCAAAGCCAGGGAAAGTGTTTCTGTACAAATAACGCGGATAACCGTAAAGTAAGCACTGGAGAGAAAGCATCACATTTCAAATGCGGCAACTGCCTCAATTAAGCTGAGGTGGGTGGATCTGGTTGCCGGCCTCTCGCCGTCTCCACTCCTTTCCCCACATTTTTGGATGACGGTACAAGTCTCCGTTCAACAGAGCGTGAACCTCCATCCATCTCTGTTCGTCAAATGTGGGGTTTAGCCCTACGGAGGTATGCAAGTCATGCCAAGGGCAGGGAGACTTCCAGAAGTTTTCACCTCTCTGAATTTCACCCTGGATTCGGAGTTCCAAATTATCAGGCCTTGTCTTTTGAGGATCGCAGAGCTGCAGAGTTGCAAGGGGCTTGGGAGACAAAAATAAAACCTTTTTCTCAATGTAGAAGCTTTCAACCATGAGGGCTGGCTGACCCTGGCAATTTTGGCTTCTTTCAGTTTATCATTTCCCTAGCCTTAAATTCCGGTCCTCACATTTCCACAGCAGTCTGCGGATTATTCCTTTTGAACACCCTCATAAAATTCACCACCATTTTAGTGTGCGTTTCTCGGAATGTACACCTTTTTTTGCTGTGCAATCTTTGAAAATGACTACCATGATAGTAAGTAATTTAGGAATTTTATTTACGGCCATAGGCCCATACAGGTAAAAACGACACATAAATAACAACTTGTGCACATGGGGAAAACAGCCACTAAAGCACCACTATAACAATAAAATACTATAGAATAGAATGGCATACTACGCCTTAGTTAGCTTGTAGTGCTCCTTGATAGAGACGCGGGTGGCGCTGTGGGTTAAACCACAGAGCCTAGGACTTGCCAATCAAAAGGTCAGCGGTTTGAATCCCCACAACGGGGTGAGCTCCCATTGCTGGGTCCCAGCTCCTGCCAACCTAGCAGTTCGAAAGCACGGCAAAGTGCAAGTAGATAAATAGGTACCGCTCCAGCGGGAAGGTAAACGGCATTTCCGTGCACTGCTTCTGGTTCGCCAGAAGCAGCTTAGTCATGCTGGCCACATGACCCAGAAGCTGTACGCTGGCTCCCTTGGCCAGTAAAGCGAGATGAGCGCCACAACCCCAGAGTTGGCCATGACTGGACCTAATGGTCAGGGGTCCCTTTACCTTTAGGGTAAAGTGTGACTTAAAAATGTGTATGTTACTGAATATAACACGCATTACATTAAGCAAAACTGTTTTGCCCAGAGGTATATTAGGCCAAAGATGTACAGAAACATGTATATTTTCTTTGTGCATATCCTTTCAAGTTTGCAGTATTGCAATGCAGCCATCCAACCAAAACCTATGTGCAAAAATGTGTTAGGGGAAAGTGTGCAGTAAAAAAAAAAAAAAAAACGCCACCTACATTAGTGAAGGCAGCGTACAAAAATGTGTTCTATCGTGGTAAAGGTAAAGGGACCCCTGACCATTAGGTCCACTTGTGGCTGACTCTGGGGTTGCGGTGCTCATCTCCCTTTATTGGCTGAGGGAGCCGGCGTACAGCTTCCGGGTCATGTGGCCATGTTACAGGGAACCAGGCAGAGGGCCTTCTTGGTAGTGGCGCCTGCCCTGTGGAACGCCCTCCCACCAGATGTCAAAGAGAAAAATAACTACCAAACTTTTGGAAGACATCTGAAGGCAGCCCTGTTTAGGGAAGCTTTTAATGTTTAATAGGTTATTACATTTTAGTGTTTTTTATTTTTATTTTTATTATTAGCGGTCTGCAGAACTGCATTGCAAAATTTGAAGCAGCATGAATCTCAAAGGAGGGTTCCTTTTTGGGTTGTGTGTTGTTTTTCGAATTAGGTAGGTTCCCCTTTAAACGCAGACCGGATCCCATTTCTGTCTCAGTCATACCTGATACTCATCCGGTAGCTGGATTTTTGTTTGGCAGGGGGAGGAGCCAAGTGCTATCTCGGTAATCAGTTTCATTTCTGCGTTGCAGCCTGGCACTGGAAACAAACGTTCTCCTGTTAATCCTCCTCGGCTGCCACTGTGTTTTTTTAAGGGAGTTCCCTCCCTGGCACGCCTCTTCCAGGAAGCATTGCCAACGTGCATTTATCATAAGTGGATCTGATAGTCCTCATTAGTTGGGATAAACAGGCAAGCGTTTGAATCATTGCCTAAGCTAAAGGGCCCGAGGGGGGTTCTGCTTTGCTTAACACGTACAAATTCACACTATCGTCTTGTAGCGCAGGGGTGGGGCATCTCAGGCCTGGGAGTCAAATGTGGCCCTCTGGGCCTTTCCTTTCGGCCCCCAGAACGCTCTGAAGGCCACGCCACCTTCTCCCAAGGCCACCTCTCCCTTCACCGGCTATCACACCCTCCTTGAGGGCCTTTGCCCAGCTGAAATGTGTCTGTGAACTCTGATCCTGTCTCTCACTTGTCTAAAGGAAGGATAAAGAAGTACAGTGGTGCCTCGCAAGACGAAAAGAATCCGTTCCGCGATTCTCTTCGTCTAGCGGTTTTTTTGTCTTGCAAAGCAAGCCCATTGACAGCTTAGCGGATTAGCGCTATTAGCGGCTTTTAGCGGATCAGCTGATAAGCGGCTTAGCGGCTTAGAAAAAGGGGGGGGAAGGAAAAAAACCCGCAGGAACTCGCAAGACATTTTCGTCTTGCGAAGCAAGCCCATAGGAAATTCGTTTTGCGAAGCGCCTCCAAAACGGAAAACCCTTTCATCTAGCGGGTTTTCCATCTTGCGAGGCATTCGTCTTGCGGGGCACCACTGTACTTTGTGCATGTATACACAGAAACTAATTTTGGTTACCACTTTGGCCCTTTTCACCACTGGCCAGAGGCAAAGAATTTAGCTTTTGAGCAGAAGAGAGTTCCCCACCCTCAGTGTAGTTAATTTAAAGGTAAAGGGACCCCCGACCATTAGGTCCAGTCATGACCGACTCTGGGGTTGCGGCGCTCATCTCGCTTTATTGGCCAAGGGAGCCGGCGTACAGCTTCCGGGTCATGTGGCCAGCATGACTAAGCCGCTTCTGGCGAACCAGATCTAGTTGGCAGCTTGTTTTGGAGAATGCTTGCCATTCAACCTCCCGTCCTCTTCGTTACAGTGGTACCTCGGGTTACATACGCTTCAGGTTACATACGCTTCATGTTACAGACTCCGCTTACCCAGAAATAGTGCTTCAGGTTAAGAACAGTTTCAGGTTAAGAACGGACCTCCGGAACGAATTAGGTACCACTGTATTCCTGCATAGGTAGCCTTGGCGGCAAGACTGCGATTCCGTGGTCTCAGGTGGAGGTTTCAGGCCTTGGGCAGAATCCTTTAGTCTATCATTCAAATAAGGGGGGCGTAAAGTGGTGACTCCCCCCCCCCCCGGCGACAGTGTTTTCAGGGTTCCCTGTTAAAGGGAGTTGTGCGAGGGGAGTCACTGGCGAAACACTGAAAGGCACTTGGTGAACTCCCCTAAGTTGCGCGGAGGGGGTCTGGCTGGCTGTGTAAACACATGTTTTGCAGTGCCCCCTCTGATCCGATTAACCCTGCTGTGCCTCAGTGCCCCGGCTGGGGGACTGAGAGGGACACACGCCCAATGCCTAAGCCAAGGTTGCCTACATCTGAAATGGTTAATAAAGCCATTTTAAATCTCAAAGTACATTGTCGTGTGCAATTCATTGCTCTTGGACTGTCTCATGGAGGGGCAGGGATCTGCACGCAAACATCTGTAACAATGGGAATTCTACATTCTTGCAGTGCTGTGGCAGGGCACCTGCCTGGCTTGCAGAAGGTCCTAGGTTCAATCCCCGGCATCTCCAGGTAGGGTTGAGAGGGACTCCTGCCTGGAGTCCCAGAGAGCAGCTACCAGTCAGTGTAGACAACACCAAGCAAGATGGACCAATGGTCCAACACAGCATCGTCCAGTAATAATAATAATACAGTCATACCTCGGGTTACAGACGCTGTAGGTTGTGGTTTTTTTTGGGTTACGGACCCACCGAAACCTGGAAGTACTGGAACGGGTTACGCACGCACAGAGGACTAAATCGCGCTTTGCGCATGTGCAGAAGACCAAATCACAACCCGCGCGTGCACAGATGCATTGCTATGGGTTGCGAACATGCATCCCGCACAGATCACGTTTGCATCCTGAGCATCCACTGTAATAATTTTTATTTGTACCCCTCCCTCCCCAGCCGAAGCCAGGCTCAGAGCAGTTAACATCATGCAAATAACACAGTACACATAAAAACAGGCATCAATTAATTAAAATACATCTTAAAATTAATTCAGACAAATTAAAATCTGGACAAATGGCAGTTATCAGGTTAAGACTGAGAGCGGTTAATACTTGCCAGGACCAACTGTTTTCACTGATCATATAAGGACCTGTGAACAGGCTGGTTCTTATACTTCATGCTTGTTCTTATACAAAGGAAAACAGGTCAGACTGCCCCCTGGCCAAAGGCCTGGCGGAACAGCTCCGTCTTGCAGGCCCTGCAGAAAGATGTCAAACCCCGCAGGGCCTTAGTCTATTGTGGGAGAGCGTTCCACCAGGCCGGGGCCATGGCCAAAAAGGCCCTGGCTCTGGTCGAGGCCAGTCTAATTTCCCTGGGGCCTGGGATCTTCAGAGTGTTGTTGTTTGAGAATGTATTCTTAAGGCTGCAAACTCCTTTTGTTTCTGCCTACTCATCACCTGCAGTTCTGGACTGACTTTCCCCATGGGGCAAAGGCCCCTCATTGGTAAAGTAGTTGTTGTTCCTCCTCCCCTCACCATCTTAAGCCAGGATGGGACTTGAAGTCCTGCCATATCTGGAGGAAACATTGGGGAACGGTGGGGAAACGTTGGTCCTCCAGATGTGGCAGGACTTCAAGTCCCATCACCCCTAGCCACTGGCCATGCTGGCTGAGGCTGATGGGACTTGCTTTGCAGCAACATCTGCAGGGCCACAGCTTTCGCAGACCTGTCTTAAAGGTTTTCAAGGTGCAAGCCCATCACTGACCTCTTCTGAATGCAGGGCACACATTTTGACTTTCCATTTCTGGGATCAGCCAGCAGAAAAATCATTCCCGATATGATGGATTAAGTCCAACCGTTTCAAGAGTGTAGGAAGAAGGGCAGATCTGAAGGCAAGAGTTGAATCGGGATAGAACCTTTTGTGTTCTTGAAAGACTTGGGCTGCATTCAGGCAGCACTTCATTCCATTTTCCTGATTCCAGCTTCCTTACCTGGCAATTTCCACGTGTGATTTCATGCAGCAAAATCTGGGGAGGAATTCTGGCGTGGAGTTCTTTCCCGACATTTGAAACGTAGTGTGACAAAGTGGTAAATTGACCAGAAGGCCATGGTTCCGTAACACAACAGGTAATGAATGATCTTGGACGAAGGAGTTGAGGGGATGCTCATTCAATTTGCAGATGACCCCAAACCCCGCTAATCACGCAGAAGACAGAACTGGGGTTCAGCACTGGAGAACTGGGCCTAAACTAACAAAATGAATTTCAGGAGGGACTAAGGTAAGGTTCTGCACTTGGGCAGGAATAACCAGCTGCACAAATATAAGATGGAACACGTGAAAAGGATCAAGGGGTCTTGGACAGAGATGCTGTTGTGGCTAGCAGTCACTGATAGCCTCATCTTCCATGGATTTGCCTAATTTTCTTCTAAAGCCACCCAACGTGTTTCTGCCCATTTCCTCAACTTTGGGGTCAAATACCAGGCTACACCCTTCATTTTACCACCCCTCTGGAAAAAAACTAAGGCAGAATGATGGAAGTGACATCTACTTAGAACAGGCATCCACAAAACTCAGCCCTCCAGATGTTTTGGGACTACAATTCCCATCATCCCAGACCACTGGACCTGTTAGCTAGGGATGATGGGAGTTGTAGTCCCCAAACAGCTGGAGGGCTGAGTTTGGGGATGCCTGACTTAGAGGAAAAACCAGATTACATCCAAGATAGTAGAGTAGGAAACGGCACTACAGATATTAACCACATTTGCCTGGCGGGTAAGGGAGTATGTTTATTTTTCCATAAGGATATGAACCATAAATATAACAGCATCTGTTGTGTTGAGGAGGGTCCCAGCAGATCATCAAGACTTGTGCAGTCCAATGTGTGGTTTAATACACAAACTGTCATTAGCTGGCATCCGGGAAAAGGGCTGGGGGGCAGCTGGCCAGACTGCATTTATTTGTTTGGTGAACTCACACACACATTTTTCAGCTCCGCACGCACACACAGAAAATAATCCGAATCATCCATCAGGCCATTCAAGTCAACGTTAGCCTGGCCGATATTGTTACAACGAGGCCATCCCTGGAGAGCACGAGGCGGAATCCATCAGGAAAGGAGCAAATCCCTTTTCGTTTCCATCCGTCCTGCTTTGCCGTCAGTTCCATCCCGTCAGCATAAATCCAGATTGACGTCTATGGAAAGGAAAGGAAAAAGAAGGGGGGGGGGGGGGAATAGCTGACGGAGAACAACAACATCGAAGATTCGAGTTCGGTTTCTGAGAAGCTCTCTAGGAGGCCGCAGTATCATGATGCTAAAACAACAGAAATAAAAGACTTGCAACATAAAGGGATCAATTAAAGGAAGGAGCTTTGGATAGAGATGGTGAGGATTAGCTTTGTACCCTGCGTGTAACTGTGTATGGTTCCCGCCCCCCCTCCTGGTTTGGCTGCAGCAAAGCGTCCTCAGGTTCCTTTGGTGGTCTCACGTCAGGAGAGGGAAATCAATTTATCTCCAAGGCCCACAAGTATACAAACAACTGGATGGGGCCGGCCCTCCCATGAGGCAAGGTGAGGCGACTGCCTCAGGCGTCACGATCCACGGGGGCAGCCGATCCCAAGTGTAGATCTTTATTCCCCCTTGTTTCTGACACAGATCATCACTCGCCCTTTATCTCCTAGCAGGGAAGGGGGAAACCATTTTGTGATGTGCCTCTGGTGCCAAAATGTCTTGGAACAGGATGGAATCTTTAGCTAAAATAATGCAAAAGGTCTCTTCATCACAGGTTGAAATACAGGGCAGGGCAGGAGGAATCAGGAGTGCTGAGCCCACGCTGCAGCAATGAGGCGTTCTGTGCCATCTTCCCAAAACCAAACCAAACCAGAAGAGGTGAAGCTTCAGACTGGTGCTACTGGGAAACAGATGCCTGACTTATCATTTTAATATCGCATTTAGGAGCTTCCAGATTACCTGTTTATTGAGCGTTTGTCCTGATGTGCTTGCCAGGAAATTAAGATGTTGCGTCAAAGCAAGTCTCACCCCACTCTTTTCCAGGGCATCATCCCATCTTTTTCCTTATGGCAAGAAAGTCTCTTCTTCTTTTTTATGGGAAGCAGGCTGGTTGCACAAGGCTGTAACTGCACATGACCTGAATTTGCTGGGATGTGATTGAACCCCATCTGAATACAGGGGTGCCTGGGAGAACCCTCTTTTCCCACGGACAAAACCTACCAGGCAATGGAGGTTTTGTACTCCAGTGGAGTACAAATGAATTTGCACTGTACTGAGTCAGACCATTGGTGCATCTAGGTCAGTATTGCTGACACTGACTGGCAGCAGCCCTCCAGGGTCTTTCCCCTGCCTAGGACTTTCTGCAAGCAAAGCAGGGGCTCTGCCACTGAGCTACAGCCCTCATGGGAGAATCCTGTGTTCCTGTGTAACTGGGAGTAAGCCCCATTGAGTTCAATAGGATTGACTTCCGAGTAGACAGGGTTAGGGCTCCCGCTGGAAGTTGGCAGCCGGATCTTCAGATCAAATCGCTGGCAAGGGTTGCCTTTGCAGAAAGGCAAGCAAGAGGGCTTTTTAAAATATTTAGATTTGGATTTTGCTATCATGGTCCAGTTAATTATTTTCTGCTAAGCAGACAAACCGACCAACTAGGCATCTGCCTTGATTCATGTTAGGGAGCATCTCCCCCTCCTGGCCAAGACGGAAATAAGAAAGGAATTAGGAAAGGAATGAGGCAAAAATTTAGAAGGGCCGTTTTGCTTAAGGAATAAGTAGGAGCTGCAACCGTTGTTGTTGTTGTTCCACCCATCTGCCTGGTCTGCCCCAGCCATTCTGGGCAGCCTCCAACAAATTAAAACATTAAGCACAGTAAAACACCAAAGATTAAAAACTTCCTGATACAGGACTGCCTTCAGATGTCTTGTAAAAGTCAGATACAGTCATACCTCATGTTACGTTTGCTTCATGTTACGTTCTTTCCGGTTACGTCCCACAGCGACCTGGAAGTACCGGAAAGGGTTACTTCCTGGTTTTGCCACATGTGCAGAAGCGCTAAATCGTGCTTCACACATGTGCACAAGCGCCAAATCGTGCCATGCACCTGCGCAGATACTGCGCTTCAGGTTGCGCTCTTTTCATGTTGCGAACGGGCCTCTGGAACAGATCCCGTTCGCAACCAGAGCTCCCACTGTAGTTGTTTATCTCCTTGACATCTGAAGGGAGGGTGTTCCTCATGGAGGGCACCACCACCGAGAAGGCCCTCTGCCTGGTTCCCTGGAGTTTCACTTCTCGCAGTGAGGGAACTAGCAGAAGACCTTTGGAGGAGAACCTCAGTGTCTGGCTGAACAATGAGGGTGGAGACGCTCCTTCAGGTATACTGGAGAACAGTATGTTGGACAGCTGTGGGCAGGATTCGCTCATTGCAAGCAGCTGGACTAGATGAGTCTACAATTCTAGGGTTAGGGATAGGCCTCTGGCCTGATCGAATAGGCCACTTCTTAAGTGGTTTCTTCTCCTTAATCTCCTTTCCCCTGAAGAGTCTTTCGGGACATCTGCATGAGAACGTAAGAATAACCTGCTGCGTCAGGCCAGGGGCCACCCAGTCTAGCATCCTGGTCTCACAGTGGTTGCCCAGATGTGTGGGAAATCTCAACAGGACCTGAGCACAACAGTACTCTCTTCCTGTGCTTTTGGGCAACTGATACTCAGAGGCATTATTGCCTCTGACCAAGGAGGCAGAACATAACCATCATAATTAGTAGCCGTTTGATAGCCTTTTCCTTCATGGATTTGTCTAATCTTCTTTTAAAATCCATCTAAATCCAGTGGCACTGAGTTCCACAGTCAACCAACACACTGCTTGAAGAAGTACTTTCTGTTATCTAGCTTGGATCTTCCAACATTCGCCTTTGCTGGATGTTCACAAACTCCAGTGAGAAGGAGAGAAACCATTCTCTAGCCACTTGCTTCTACAACATGCATGATTGTATAAATGCCTATCCCGCCACTTCTGACTCGCAGAATTAAAAAGTCCCGAATGCAGGGATTGCTCCACCTGCTAACTTTGTGGCTCCCCCAAGCCTGGAGATACCTCCCTGTTTTGTGCACGGATGGTGTTGTTCTGGATGCAAATTAGAGAACGCAACTGCTCTCGGCACACAGGATGCAATATTCGGCTTGATGAGACGCAGCCCCCATGCAGAAACCAGGATGCGGCGAGCAAAAGAGCCACGGAGTCGGCCAAAGTTTCATTTCCTGATTCTACGGCTTGCCTCTTCCGCAGTGGGAACTCGCAGAGCAAAATCAGGATGTTTACTTTACCCTATCTGCTCTTTCGATCCCAGCCACGAAGCCTTGATTTTAGCAGAATGCTGCTCCGCCCTCCCTTTCACAACCCCTCTGAGAGAACAAAGGCTTCCTTATCAATGGAATTAAAATTATGCCATGCTAAAAAAAACGAAAATGAAAAAGGGTCGCGTTTCATAAAAGGCAGCCGGGCTCCACCAGCAGTAACCTTGAGCTGCCGAGTTCATTGGAGATTTTTCAGGCCTAGAAATAGGGACGTAGAAGCTGTCTGGCACAGAACCAGGCCACTGAGCCATTCAAGCTCAGTAATATTTACAACAGGAACGGCGAAGATGTAACCCTCCAGATGTTCTCGGATTCCAACTTCAAGCATGACCAAAAATTGCTGGCATCCGAGTGTGCCTTCGGGGTTGAAGTCAAACCACTGGGGAGTTTCCTGCAGCTGTAGAGTCCGATATGGGAGAGACATGTTTTGCTGCAACTGGGGCAGATGATGGTGTCTGGCTGCGCTGCTGCAGATGCTCAATAGCTTTTCTTGAAAGACCTACATTGGCTCCCAGTACGTTTCCAAGCACAATTCAACGTGTTGGTGCTGACCTTTAAAGCCCTAAACAGTCTCAGTTCAGTATATCTGAAGGAGCGTCTCCACCCCCATCATTCTGCCCCACTGAGGTCCAGCTCCGAGGGCCTTCTGGCGGTTTCCTCATTACGAGAAGCCAAGTTACAGGGAACCAGGCAGAGGGCCTTCTCGGTAGTGGCGCCCTCCCTGTGGAACGCCCTCCCACCAGATGTCAAAGAGAACAACAACTACCAGACTTTTAGAAGACATCTGAAGGCAGCCCTGTTTAGGGAAGCTTTTAATGTTTGATGTATTATAATATTTTTTTGGAAGCCGCCCAGAGTGGCTGGGGAAGCCCAGCCAGATGGGCGGGGTATAAATAAAATAATAATTATTATTATTATTATTATTATTATTATTATTATTATTATTATTTCTTCTCTCTGCGCTCCTACCAGCAGCCATTTCTGCTCTGGACACGACCTGACTGTCTGCGGTCATCTGCAAGGGATTCCCACACGGCGGCGGTGACGTCACCAGCCTTCATTTTCCTGTTTGCAGACATTTTTGTAACACAGAGCCGGTCTGCCAACAGGCCTAGTGCCAGGAGCCAGCTCCCCGTAGCGCACGTCTTTGCGGATCCTGCCACCTTCCATTCTGTGGGCGTGACCAGGCCAGTGCAGACGTCGCTGAGACAGGGGTGTAAACATGCTGGGGTGTTAGAATTCCTGCTCCATGATTGCAGTCACGGGATTGTTGTCTTTCACATGACGGTGCATATTTTGACTCCACAGAGTGGGAAGTGACCGTGACAGGATGTTTGTGTTACTGTGTTCCGTGAAGTGGGACTATTGTCCTTTGCTCTTTTTCTCTTTGCTGTCTGATGCTAGAGAGAGAGGGAGCCGTGTTGCAGTGCTCCGTGTATAAAGGTAAAGGTAAAGGGACCCCTGACCATTAGGTCCAGTCGTGACTGACTCTGGGGTTGCAGCGCTCATCTCGCTTTACTGGCTGAGGGAGCCGGCGTACAGCTTCTGGGTCATGGGCCCAGCATGACTAAGCCGCTACTGGTGAACCAGAGCAGTGCACGGAAATGCCGTTTACCTTCCTGCCGGAGCGGTACCTATTTATCTACTTGCACTTTGATGTGCTTTTGAACTGCTAGGTTGGCAGGAGCAGGGATTGAGCAACAGGAGCTCACCCTGTCGTGGGGATTCGAACCGCCGACCTTCTGATCAGCAAGTCCTAGGCTCTGTGGTTTAACCCACAGCGCCACCCGCGTCCCTGCTCCATGTTTGTTTATATGTAAATAAAGTAATTAGCCAAAATGCTGAGTTGCTGAGGTCTGTTACACATGATGTGCAGACTCTGTGGATCCCTAAGTGTGCCAGTGTCTTTGGGCATCGGTCACTGTGATGTTTGGGCTGAAGAAAGCTTTTGAAGCTCCCGAACGAAAGACCAGGAGGGTGAGAACATGCCAGTCGGGCATGTGTCTCTGCCAGGGTCCTACTCGAGTGTAGGCCGAGCTCCTTACAACAGGGGTCGCTGAGACAGGGGTGTAAACATGCTGGGGATGTGGGGAATTAGGGGAGCACGTCTTTTTTTGAGGCTCTGCCCTGCCATGAGATAGGAGTGACAAACTCCTTCCCCCTGGTCTCCCAGAATCAAGAGAGGCACGCAGAGGGTGGAGAAGAGGTTAGCTTCATGCTGGCGCAGCCTCAGATTGCTTGGGGGAAACCCTGGAGAGGAGAGGATTTAGGCAGCTGTGGGGAGGCTGGGACTCTCGATCTCAGCAACTGTGTCACAGAGGCAAGACCTGCCAGAGATAGGTGCTGCGCTCATTAGGCCTGACACTGCAGATCCTGTTTTTGCTAATATAGAGTTAACTCCATCTTGCCCAGTGTGGTTTACTGCTGGCTCGCTCCCGTCACCTGGAGTAGCACACAGGCATCATGTCTAGTAGCCTTGCCCTCCATCCATTTGTCTCATATTCTTTCAAAGCAGTGTTGGGGCCTTGGAGCTGGCTCTCAGGACTCGAGAGGTGCGGAGGGCGGCAACACTACAACAGGGCCTTCTCTGCAGTGGCTCCCCATCTGTGGAATGCCCTCCCAGGGAAGTTCGCCTGACGCCTTCATTATACCGTCAGGCGCCAGGCAAAAAATGTTCCTTTTTAACCAGGCCTTTGGCTGACCTGATTGACACCCTGTACCCTTTTAAAATGCGGTTCTTTTTTGGAGGTGTGTGTTATCGGGTTATTGTTTTTACTTTGATTTTATATACTGTGATTTTTTATGTGAACTGCCCTAAGACCTCTGGGTATAGGGCAGTGTATAAATTCAATTAACAACAACAACAACAACAACTCTTCCCCCCCCCCCAAGACACCCCTCACTGTTTGTGTCTGACTGGAATGTGTCATTGGAACAAGGCCATTTGCTTGTCTGGATGGAGGATAAAGGTGTCCATTGTGCACAAAAGCTAGCCTACTGCGCTACAGAAACATTTCACAGAATCATAGAGTTCTAAAGTTGGGTTCCAAGGGTCATCTAGTCCAACCCCCTGCAATGCCTCGCCCAACAGCAGGCATGTCATTTGCTCAGAAGGGAATGTGGCCTTTGAGCTGAGAAAGGTCACCCCCCACCCGGTTTTACTGCTGTCTAAGCTAGTGGCATTCACCATTCCATGTGGCAGGGAGTTCCACAGTTTAAGCATCCCGAAACACATTATCCTTGGACCCAAAAGGCTTGCAAGTGGGACCAGGCTGAAGGTTGGCAAAAGAAGGCTAAAGCAACCGACCTGCCATTTCTCGATCTTCCAGCTGTTCTCTCCTTTTCTTCAGATTCCTGACGCCGGGTGCTCTTTCGGTTGCTATCCAGGGATGGCAGCTAACCTCAGCAGCCGGTGACAGTAGGATCGGCCCCCGACCGCTTGGTGATGTGCAGTTTGGCAACTTCCTCTGCAGAGGTCGGGTGTATCCCAACCGTCTTTGCCATTTGGGAATAGGTAGCGCCACATCTACAAAGAAGGAAAAGGGATAAAATTGCGTGGACATCAAAAGCCCTATCGATTCTTTCCTGCTACAGGATTACTGAATCAGCCTTTGATGACACATTTCTTTAATGACACATTTCCTCCTAGGAGCCAGAGCAATTGATCGCTCGTGTTTATTTCTTCTTTTACTGCAACTGCAAGAACAAAACAAACAAGTATGCAAGGAACTGCTTGGGCTGCAAAGGGGGAATTTTTTTTTAAAGGTTCCACAGGCAAAGAAATGACTTAGTAAAGGGAGGATTCAGTAAAGTCAAAGGCTGAGTGAACAAGAAGCAGCTACAGTGGTACCTCTGATTAAGTACTTAATTCGTTCCGGAGGTCCGTTCTTAACCTGAAACTGTTCTGAACCTGAAGCACCACTTTAGCTAATGGGGCCTCCTGCTGCCACCGTGCCGCCAGAGCACGATTTCTGTTCTCATCCTGAAGCAAAGTTCTTAACCTGAGGTACTATTTCTGGGTTAGCAGAGTCTGTAACCTGAAGCATCTGTAACCCGAGGTACCACTGTATTTTAAAGGGTCAGGAGCAGAGGATCAGCAGCAACTTTAAGTTATTATTATTAAGAGGCACCAAAATCCATTTCAAGGTTGCAACCTTATGCATGCTTTCTAGGAATCAAGTCCCATTGAACTGAATGGGACTGTGCTGGTTGTGGGGTAGCTATGGGGAAACACAGTGGTTTACTGACATCCATACAATACATTTTAAAGCACTGCTCTATCACGTCCCCTGGAGAATGCTGGGAACTTTAGCTCTGTGTCTCCTAAGAACTCTTGCCATATTGAACCAATGGCAGCTCCCAGAATGCTTTGGGGGAAGCCACGGATGTTAACAGTGGTATATCGGTGGTCTGAATGCATGGGGCGACTGTGATAGCAGAAATTCCACGTCCAGTGGAAGAGAAAGGCTTCGCAAAAGGGCCCTAACTTGGGAAGATCTGTTTCTGTGTCAGCATGATATCTTCCCCAATGATGCTGGCCCAAAGGTTATGGACCAGCCTGAGGAAGCGGTTAAACTGAGAGGGCCTGGATAGCTCGGTTGGTTAGAGCATGGTGTTGTTAATACCAGGGTTGCAGGTTTGATCCCCGTATGGGACAGCTGCATATTCCAGCATTGCAGAGGGTTGGACTGGATGACCCTCAGGGTCCCTTCCAACGCTACGATTCCGTGATTCGGACCATTTTTAGACCCAAGTCCAGCCCTCACTCATCCACACTGGGTCTTAGGTGAATTCCCCTCAAAGCAAAGTGTAACTACAGCCGTACCTCGGGTTACATACACTTCAGGTTGCATACGCTTCAGGTTACAGACTCTGCTAACCCAAAAATAGTGCTTCAGGTTAAGAACTTTGCTTCAGGATGAGAACAGAAATTGTGCTCCGGCGGCGCGGCGGCAGCAGGAGGCCCCATTAGCTAAAGTGGTGCTTCGGGTTAAGAACAGTTTCAGGTTAAGAACGGACCTCCGGAACGAATTAAGTACTTAACCCGAGGTACCACTGTACTCTCCACAACACGCAATGTGCAATAACTTGTCTTGTTAAAGCAGATCCTTTGCAAAACAACAGAAAAAATCTTCATTTCCTATAATCCAGGACCAGGTTTAGGTCTGATGAGGCTCATAGCTACTGAAGGTAATGGGGCCCTTTATATATCCAGCTGTCAACAACAAATTGTCACTTTTTTGTGCTGAATATATGCCATATGGTAATTTATGAATCTAACAGGTACAGTCGTGCCCCGCAAGACGAATGCCTCGCAAGACGAAAAACCCGCTAGACGAAAGGGTTTTCCGTTTTTTGAGGCGCTTCGCAAGACGAATTTCCCTATGGGCTTGCTTCGCAAGATGAAAACGTCTTGCGAGTCTTGCGAGTTTTTTCCCTTTCCCCCCCTTTTTCTAAGCCGCTAAGCCACTAATAGCGCCAATCCGCTAATAGGGATGCTTCGCAAGACGAAAAAACCGCTAGACGAAGAGACTCGCAGAACGGATTATTTTCGTCTTGCGAGGCACCACTGTACCTAAAGCCATTTGCACATAACAAAATATGTATTTTATCAAAGTAATTGTTGAAATGTCCATGCAGAATGCTAATTCTATGCAGAATGCAGGCACCCTATATAGTGAAATGAGAAAACCAGTGATATTTTAGGGAGCAGGCTGGCATTCCTTACATCATATGAGGCAACACAACAGAAAACATTGTTGCTGTACGTAGGTTTTATTTTATTTGTTTTTTATCTTATATATTGGAAATGTACATCTAGTTTTTTTCCCCTTTACATTTTTTTGGGGCCCCCAAGAGAGTGGGGCCCTAAACCATAGCTTGTTCAGCTTATACATAAATCCGGCACTGCTATCATCCCATGCAGAAACTTAGCTTACTTTCTTAGACGTTACTCCTTTCAGACGCTAGAGAGCAGCAGTTACAAGGAAAAGGAACCTGGCCCCAGGCACTGGGAGATTTCCCAAACGTTGCAAAAACACCCAACCAGCCCTGGGATTTTTTTGAAGAGCAAAGTTTCTCCAGAATGGAAATTTACCAAAATTGCTTATCTCCAGGAGTGCCTTCCCCCACTGTCCGCAAAGAGCACCGCAGTCCTTTTTTAGCAACAGTTTAAAGTAATTAGATCAGCCTCTCCTAACTTGTAGTTCACTCCAGATGTGGTGAACTACAACTCCCTGATGATTGGCCATGCTGGCTGGTGCTTATGGGAGTCTCCAGAAACATCTGGTTGGGGGAGGCTGAATTTAAGAAACTCAGAGGGTGGGTAGAGCAAATCTGCAAAGTTTAAAAGTTACTTTTACTTTATTTTATTTTAAAGCCACTTCTTACAACGCAACGTCTACTCAGTGGGACTGACTCCCAAGAAAGTATGCACAGGATTGCACTTTAATGAAATCAAAAGATGCCACAATTCAGTTTTTATTTCATTTTAAGGAACTGTTATTTTTAACCTAAGTTTTTTTGGGCATATTTTGAGGTATGTTTTCCCCCAAATATATATTCCTTTCGTACGGTATTATGGACAGACATTTGGAGACGTGTGAATCTTGAAGGCACGTGTTTCAGTTTGAGTACTGTTTTTGAGAAGCGCCAACCAAACTCCTCCGCTATCCCAGCCTGTGATCAGTGACTCTCCAGCTATTTTGGGCTACAGGATGCTTGGTTCCATGAACTCACCTCCTGTGCCCCCTAAGGTAAAAGGTAAAGGACCCCTGGACAGATAAGTCCAGTCAAAGGCTACTATGAGGTTGTGGCACTCATCTTGCTTTCAGGCCGAGGAAGCCGGCATTTGTCCACAGGCAGCTTTCCGGGCCAGCAGGACTAAACCGCTTCTGGTGCAATGGGACACCATGATGGAAACCAGAGTGCATGGAAACGCTGTTTACCTTCCCGCCGCAGCGGTACCTATTTATCTACTTGCACTGGTATGCTTTCGCACTGCTAGGTTGGCAGGAGTTGGGACAGAGCAACAGGAGCTCCCTCCATTGCGGGGATTCGAACCACCGACCTTCTGATCAGCAAGCCCAAGAGGTTCAGTGGTTTAGACCACAGCGCCACCCTCATTCCCTGTGCCCCCTAACCCTATAAAAAGCATTATTCAGAATAGGGCTTGCATAAACCACTAACAAGATCGAATTCAAAACAGTAACAGCAGGACTTATTCAAAATCCAGAACTATTTAGTTTAATTAATGCAACAAAACTGATGAATCTGATCCAGTCTGATAATCGTTTATACTGACAGTGCCCTACTGCCGCATCCTTGTCTCTTAGCACCCTGCTAGGTAACCCCACACTTTCCAGGAGGTGGGACCCCCTCAGTTCTGATGTTGCCAAACTGCAATCCTCACCAACTCTGCCTATTGGACCTGCTGGAAGTTGAACAACATCTGGAGGGCTGCAGGTTCTACACCTCTGGTTTAGTGAAACCAACCCCCCAACCCCACTGTGGACGTGGGTGGACCTGTGGGTTAAACCACAGAGCCTAGGACTTGCCAATCAGAAGGTCGGCAGTTCGAATCCCCGCGACGGGGTGAGCTCCCGTTGCTCGGTCCCTGCTCCTGCCAACCTAGCAGTTCGAAAGCACGTCAAAGTGCAAGTAGATAAATAGGTACCTCTCCAGCGGGAAGGTAAACGGAGTTTCCGTGCACTGCTCTGGTTCGCCAGAAATGGCTTAAGTCATGCTGGCCACATGACCCGGAAGCTGTACGCCGGCTCCCTCGGCCAATAAAGCAAGATGAACGCCACAACCCCAGAGCTGGCCACGACTGGACCTAATGGTCAGGGATCCCTTTACCTTTACCCCCCTGCCACGGTGGAGACTTTAAAAGAAAATATGACTATTCTCTCCAAAGCTTTGATGATTCCTCCTGCAAGCCTCCCCACGAAACATAATCAAAAAAAGCTTTTAGATTCCCCCCCCAATCTCTTTTAAAAGAAAGGCTTCTGCATATTTCAGCGATCATTTATTATCCTGAAAACATAAAGCTTTTTCCTTTGCTGCACTTTGAAGAGTTAACAGCTGCATAGCAAAATGGATTTTTTTTTGGAGGAGGGCTGTACGGTTTGCCAAGAAACATATTTCATAAACATAAATGCAAGAAACCTGGTACATCCGTCACTAAGCCCAACATTTTATTAATAAAGAAAGGCCATTTTTTTAAAAAAAAAACCAAAATCTAGGAAACGAGACATAAAAGTAAATGGAAACATGGGCTCTTTTTTTAGCACTGCCAAAAGCTAAACCGTTATCTTTCATAATCTTAGGGTGACTTAAAAGAGAAGGCTTTCGGAAAACTCTAGGAAGGGAGCGGATGGATGGGGTGGAGTGCAGAATTCTCGATTCCACTTACTTGATTCCAAGGGCAAATCCTTGAACAACTTCGCCGGCGTTTGGGCCAATGAAATGAAGGCCGAGGATTCGCTGTTCTTGCTGGCGTAGGCACACCATCTGAAAGCAAAATGGGGAGCAGCAGGAGACTGTCAGAAAAGGGCACAGGAAGCTGCCTTCTGCTGAACACTGGTTCATTGAGCTCAATTCTGTCTACACTGGCTGGCAGTGCCTTTGCCAGGGTTTCAGACAAGGGACCTTCCCAGCCTGACCGGGAGACGCCAGGGACTGAATCTGGGGCCTTCTGCAAGGTGGATGCTCTGTCACTATCAGAGGATAGCTGACTATCTAGCGCATCAGACCATCAGTCCATCTAGCGCAGTGTTGCACACACTGACTGGCAGCAACTTCTCCATGGTTTCAGGCAGGGGATGCCCACAGGCCTGCCTGGAGATGCCAGGAACTGAGACTGGGACAGGTTTATCCACCTGGCCCTAGTCTGCTCTGACTGGCAGTGGGTCTCCAGGGTTTATGGGCAGAGAAAGTCCTTTCCAATCTGGGAGCATTCTGCATGCCAAGCATCTCCTCTACCACCAAACTACACCTTTTGCTTAAAATATAGGAAGCTGCCTTATTTGGAGGACTATTCGTCCATCTAACTCAGTACTGTCTACACTGACAGCCAGCAGTTCTCCAGGATTTCAGACATTTTCATTTCCCTTTTAATTTCTATACGCCTTTCTACAATACGATACACAAGGCGGTTTGCAAGCTTAAGAAAGAACAAAATAGACAGCAAAGGGCACAACGCCCAAAAACAATCTGATTCAATACAAAAAAAAAAGTCATAATAAAGAGATAACTTTAAAATAAACAACTTGTAGCAAATAAAGCAATACAGTGGTACCTTGGTTCTCAAACACCTTGGTTTCCAAACACTGAAAACCCGGAAGTAAGTGTTCTGGTTTTCGAACATTTTTTGGAAGCCAAACATTGGCTATTGTTTCTGGGGCACCTGCACTAATCAGAAGCTGCGCCTTGGTTTTCGAAAATTTCGGAAGTAAAATGGACTTCTGGAACAGATTAAGTTAGGCGCTTTTGTTTTTACTATTTATTTTGTGTTTTTGTTTTTGAGGCTTTTTTGGTTAATTTGTTTTTCTGATTGTGTTGTACCCAGTTTAGCTACTGATTGGTTGATGTGTGAATGCAGAAATGGATAAAAGCCCCCCATCCAAAAAATGACTATCATCAGTGCAGGTAAGAAAAAAAAGTAATTTTATTTTTTATCATCTACAATACTGTTTTATTTATAGTACAATACATTGATTATCACTTTTATTTTATGGACCAACGGTCTCATTAGATAGTAAAATTCATGTTAAATTGCTGTTTTAGGAGTTGTTTTTAAAAGTCTGGAACGGATTAATCCGTTTTGCATTACTTTCTATGGGAAAGCGTGCCTTGGTTTCGGAACACTTTGGTTTTGGAACGGACTTTCAGAACGGATTAAGTTTGAGAACCAAGCTACCACTTGTATTCAACAATCCATTGGCATATAATAGTAAACAGTAAAATTAAATACCAGCAAATAATAATTAAGTAGTTTACGCTTAAAAATTGCAATGAAGAACTATAAAAATAACGGCAAGTTACAATGCATAAAATGCCACAAAACATACACAACCTGGGGGGGGGGCTGCCAACAGCAGAGGCAAATGTGAGCCTGGACAAGAGCAGGACACCCTGGCACTGGGAAGACAGGGGTGGCAGTTTTTTTGACACCCTACCGCTATGCAGAAGCAAATCATCAGGTAGGGCAGAACTGCTATGGCAGCTTCCCGGCAGACGAGGAGGTTGGTGCAGTGCAAACGCAGCAGCAAGGAGGCTGGATAGGCTCCGACAGTGCATTTGCCCCATGCCAGCCTCCCCAGGTAAGTGATTATAGCAAGGGCCATGGACTGCAAGAAGATCAAACCTCTCCATTCTTAAGGAAATCAGCCCTGAGTGCTCACTGGAAGGGCAGATCCTGAAGCTGAGGCTCCAATACTTTGGCCACCTCATGAGAAGAGAAGACTCCCTGGAAAAGACCCTGATGTTGGGTAAGATGGAGGGCACAAGGAGAAGGGGACAACAGAGGACGAGATGGTTGGACTGTGTTCTCGAAGCTACCAGCATGAGTTTGACCAAACTGCGGGAGGCAGTGGAAGACAGGAGTGCCTGGCGTGCTCTGGTCCAGGGGGTCACGAAGAGTCGGACACGACTAAACGAATAAACAACAACAAACACACATACTACAAGCCACCATCTTTCCAGCAAAGCCAAGGATGCAGAGCCTCCGTGCTGGAAGTGGAGGTCAAACGCCAGGAACACAGACTTACTTTTATGTAACATTGAGCTGCATCTCTTTCGGCCACGGTAAATTCCAACGGCTTATAAAACGCATGGTACACCTAACAGAAAGCAATATCGGAAGATGCAATCAGAGCCAGCGCCTGCCTTACATCATTGCTTCATTTTACATTTTTATCATTTCTGATAAGAGAAATCTCTCTCTTCTAGTGTTTCTTCTGCTAGCTGCTCCCCATCCAGTATTTCCCAGCTTCTGCCTTCTGAACTAGGCCCCTCTGCAAACCACTGTTCCTAATCTATACTGTCCTCCTGCTCCCGGGAAGATTCAGGATCAGGATTAGGTTGGAGGGGGTGACACCCACCATTCTTCCTCAGTGCAGCCCTCCTCAGCACGGTCCCTGACACACAGTGGCAGAGCAAGCTGGCCACTCAGCACTGGTGGCCAGCAGCCATACCTGTCAGGAGCCCAGCGTACCTCTATATGATCTGCTCCAAACCGTCCAGCAGCTTCTTCTTCCGACAGTCCTACACAGCCATACTCCAGGGGAGTGAAGACAGTGGTAGGCACCTAGGCGATAGAAGGCCATCCTGTTACTTTCTTTCTCCCCCCCCCCTCAAAATTTTTTATTCATTTTATAACACAAATAAAAAACACAAACAGAAAAGACAAACAAAACGAACAAATTCTTGTCATATCCTTATTTTTCTAAACATTGTTATGTGGGCTTCCCCAAGTCCCACCTATCTGATTTTCATTTTACTTCATCTTTAGCAGTTTACATATATCATAATTTCTAACCATCTTTTTTTTTTAATCACACTTAAAATAACTTCACATTTTATCCCTTACAAATAATACTATTTTAAAATACCCTATCTTCTACTACTAACCCTACAGCCTATATCCACTTCCAAAGCTATTCTAAGGTTTAAATATTAACATATTTTTTCAAATATTCCTTAAACTTCTTCCAATCTTCTTCCACCGTCTCTTCTCTCTGGTCTCGGAGTCTCCCGGTCAGTTCGGCAAGTTCCATATAGTCCATCATCTTCATCTGCCATTCTTCAATAGTTGGTAAATCTTGTTTCTTTCAATTCTTCGTGACCATCCTGTTACTCTCAAGCCAATAGATCAAGAGCCCCATGCTTCTCCCTATCTCCCAAAACTTAGTGACACACAGTAGTAGTGTAGTGGAAAAAGCCATCTAGGCCAACCCCCAACAATGCAGGAATCTCAACATGCGGTCCCCCATCCAATTTCAAACCATACTGGACCCTGCTTAGCTTCACAAATGTGTTAGCGGTTTCATTGCTGCACCATTTGGAGGGGTTGATGCAGGACCCCTTCATAATAGTGACAGCCAGGGCAACTCACAGCCCCTTAGATTATACAATAACTTTATAATTATACAAGTTATAATTAGGGATATATTGCAATGATCAGTGCAGATCCTCCATATATTGCCTTTCCCCTAGATCAACTCCTTCTCGGTGTTATTCCCTCACCCCTTCTCCAGAGCGACCCCGGGAGCCAATCCTCAGTGGCTGACTCGCCTCTTTGCACTGTGATTGGCTCCCATCAACACACAGAGAAAGAAGGCTTATTCTCATTGGCCAAAAAAGCTCCCCTTTCATGCTGATTGGGTGGTTCTAGGATGCTATGGACAAGGACTCTGCTACAGAAATAATACTAACAAGTCGTTGATCCCCCACGACCCTAGCATTGTTTTGCTGTTTACTTGAATTATCCGTGTTTTGCAATTTGTAAACTGCTTTGATGCCATATTGGCAACTAAGGGGTATATCGATTTAATAAATACAAATACAGTGGTTAATACAGGGATGCGGGTGGCACTGTGGTCTAAACCACAGAGCCTAGGGCTTGCCGATCAGAAGGTTGGCGGTTCAAATCCCCACAACAGGGTGAGCTCCCGTTGCTCGGTCCCAGCTCCTTCCAACCTAGATGTTCAAAAGCACGTCAGAGTGCAAGTAGATAAATAGGTATCGCTCCAGCGGGAAGGTAAACAGCGTTTCCATGCACTGCTCTGGTTCGCCAGAAGCAGCTTAGTCATGCTGGCCACATGACCTGGAAAAACTGTCTGCGAACAAACGCTAGTTCCCTCGGCCAGTAAAGCGAGATGACTGGACCTAACAGTCAGGAGTCCCTTTACCTTTAATACAGTGGTACCTCGGTTTTTGAACGTAATCCGTTCCGGAAGACCACCTAACTTCCACAAAGTTCGAAAACCGAGATGAAAAGGGCAGTCTGCAAATTCAATAGAGAAAATTGTGGAAAACAACAGATACATGCAGCAGAAGCCGTTTGACTTCTGAGGTGCATTTGAAAACGGAAGCATTTACTTCCGAGTTTTCGGCATTCGAAAACTGAAACATTCAGCTTCCGAGACGTCCCAAAACTGAGGTACCACTGTACTACAGATGTTAAATAACATCCACAATGAAACACTTATTCATGCCCAGAGGTATGTGATTGCTTTGCAACAAATCATTCATTTTCGAACCCCCAGGGAAGAAAAAAACTCGCAAACTACTCACGTTGTCATAATCCATGAGTTCTGCCGACTGGCCAAATAGCCTCTGAGCAACCAGCTTCCCTGCAGCAATGGCCGTAGGTGTTAGCTCGGGGCGACCCTAAGACAAGACAACAGAATTAGGAGAGGTCCAAAATGTCAGTGCAAGACTTGAACTCATGACCCGGACTAAGTTATGTTATCTATCTATCTATTCAGTCAGAACTCAACAGAACTCAATTCTGGCAGCTCTTAGCTGGGCTCCATTGCCATTGTGTGTGTGTGTGTGTGTGTGTGTGTGTGTGAGAGAGAGAGAGAGAGAGAGAGAGAGAGAGAGAGAGAGAGAACAAACATGACTAACAGAATATTTCCAAAAATCAACAAAAGTGTGGTGGGATACAATTGAGAACGGTCAGGTATAAGGTAAGGAGACCAAAGACATAAAGAAAAACATTGGAAGAATTGTACAGTGGTACCTCGGGTTAAGTACTTAATTCGTTCCAGAGGTCCGTTCTTAACCTGAAACTGTTCTTAACTTGAAGCACCACTAACTAATGGGGCCTCCTGCTGCCGCTGCGCCGCTGGAGCACGATTTCTGTTCTCATCCTGAAGCAAAGTTCTTAACCTGAAGCACTATTTCTGGGTTAGCGGAGTCTGTAACCTGAAGCGTATGTAACCTGAAGCGTATGTAACCCGAGGTACCACTGTACAAAAGAGGCAATACGGTAACACTTCAAGATAAGTCATAAACAGCAGATCATATAATCTGTTTGCCTTGTTTGTTATATGTTTAATGATAATTAAAAAGAACAGAAGCAAGTCCCAAATTGCAGCTTGGGATTAATCCCAAGGTTTAGGCAAATGTACGTGTTATCTCCTTTTCCGAACTAACGTTTTGGCTTTCAAGATTGTCTGTCAATGTGATTTGTCAACGTTGCCGTTTCCCTCTCCCCCCCCCCCCCGCAAACCGCCTGAAATGCAGCTGCCAATCATTTCTGTGGCAGGAAATACAGATGTTATTTTGGCGTTCCAGAGATCAGAGAAAGAGATAAAACCTGGAGGGTGGGGGAGGAAAGCCTCTGGCATACATTCCTTTAAAAAAAAAGCACAAGGAACACCCAAGCTAATTACTAAAACATCCCTGCAGACATAAGCGCAGGGTATTTTTTCCCCCTCTGTGCGTATGAGAAAACAATGGCTTAAGACTTCCCTGAGTAAACAAGTCGATACAAACACTCGCTTTGCACCCATGTGTGGGACTATGTTAGATTATCGGCAATAAAAATTCTAGGACCGGTGAAGGCTTTCTGGGAAATGGTATATAATGAGTTAAAGAAGGGGTTTAAAAATACTTTTCTTAAAAAACTGGAAACCTTTCTCTTGGGTATAGTGGGTGAAGAGATATCAAGGGAAGATAAAAGCCTGTTTATGTATGCAACAACTGCGGCAAGAATTGTTGTTGTTGTTGTTGTTGTTTAGTCATTTAGTTGTGTCCGACTCTTCGTGACCCCATGGACCAGAGCATGCCAGGCACTTCTGTCTTCCACTGCCTCCCCCAGTTTGGTCAAACTCATGCTGGTAGCTTCGAGAACACTGTCCAACCATCTCGTCCTCTGTCATCCCCTTCTCCTTGTGCCCTCCATCTTTCCCAGCATCAGGGTCTTTTCTAGAGAGACTCTGCTCTTCTCATGAGGTGGCCAAAGTATTGGAGCCTCAGCTTCAGGATCTGTCCTTCCAGTGAGCATTCAGGGCTGATTTCCTTCAGAATGGATAGGTTTGTTCTTCTTGCAGTCCATGGGACTCTCAAGAGTCTCCTCCAACACCATAATTCAAAAGCATCCATTCTTCGGCAATCAGCCTTCTTTATGGTCCAGCTTTCACTTCCATACATCACTACTGGGGAAACCATAGCTTTTACTATACGGACCTTTGTTGGCAAGGTGATATCTCTACTTTTTAAGATGCTGTCTAGGTTTGTCATTGCTTTTCTCCCAAGAAGCAGGCGTCTTTTAATTTCGCGGCAAGAATTATTTTAGCCCAAAAATGGAAACAAGAAGAAGTACCAACAAAAGAAGAGGGGCAGATGAAGATGATGGACTTTGCAAAACTGGCAAAGCTGACAGGAAAAATCCCAAACCAGCAAGATCAAGTATTCCAAAAAGACTGGAGGAAATTCATACGATATCTGAAAGATCATTGTAAGCAATTAACACCACTAGCAGGGTTGTCTGAAGACTTGTAATGAGAAATTTTCTCTCTTTCTCTCTTTATTTAAATTTTCGAGATATTCTGTAATGAGTGTAATTAGAATTGGAAAACATATAAATTGCGATGATATAAAAGGTGAATTTTGAAGGCCATGAGGTGGGAGGGAAGGAAGTTGATAGGCTCTAAGAGCCAAGGCGGTATAGTGGATAAAGATGATGTGAATGCATAATATTATATGAAAAAGAAATAAAAATTATATTAAAAAATAAAATAAAGAATAAAATAAAATAAATAAAAATTATAAGTATCTAGGAATGGTGGTACAGGCCTCAGAAACCAACAAACTACACATAAATTCCATTGGGAGCTCAGCAGAAAATAAATAAAAATTTGAGGACCCAAAGCAATGAATTCAAGTTACAAGAATGGTGATTCCGACTAAACATCAAGAGTAACGTTTCTGACAGTAAGATCTGTTTGACAGTGGAACAGACTCCCCTGACAGCCGGTTAACTCTCCTTCTTTGGAGGTTTTTAAGCGGACATTGGCTGGCCATCCATCATGGATGATCAAGCTAAGATTCCTGCATTGGACTAGAGGACCCCCGGGGTCCCAATTCTACAATTCTATGATTCTAATAATAATAATAATAATAATTTGTTATTTGTACCCCGCCCATCTGGCTGGGTTTCCCCAGCCACTCTGGGCGGCTTCCAACAAAGATTAAAAATACATTAAAATGTCACACATTAAAAACTTCCCTGAACAGGGCTGCCTTCAGATGTCTTCTAAATGTCAGGCAGTTGTTTATTTCCTTGACATCTGATGGTAGGGCGTTTCACAGGGTGGGCACCACCACCGAGGAGGCCCTCTTCCTGGTTCCCTGTAACCTCACTTCTCACAGTGAGGGAACCATCAGAAGGCCCTCGGAACTGGACCTCAGTGTCCGGGCTGAATGGTGGGGGTGGACAGGCTCCTTCAGGTATACTGGACTGAGGCTGTTTAGGCCTCTAAGAGCCTGCCAGATCAGGCCAGGGGCCCATCTAGTCCAGCATCCTGTTCTCACGGGGTAAACCAGGTGCTACAATGGGAAGCCCACAACAGTGGCGTAGCGTGGGTTGTCAGCACCCGGGGCAAGGCAAGTAATTTGCGCCCCCTAACCCATGGATTTGCGCCCCCTAACCCTAACCCCCAGATGTTGCGCCCGGTGCGGCCAGCCCCCCCTGCACCCCCCACGCAAACAGCACCCAAGTGCGCCAATAAACTGTGTGGTGTGGCGGTTGAGGGTGCTGGACTAGGGCCTAGGTGGCCAACTTTGCTGAGTGACCTTGGGCCAGTCACCCAAGCTCTGCCTAACTTCTACCACGCAAGGCGTGAGGGTACAGTGTGGAGAAGTGTGTTCACCGCAGCAAGAAAGGTAGGATAATATAAATGCCACAGATAACTAAAGAATACCCTCACTTCCTGCTCTTGACAGCAAAAGATATTGAGAAGTGTTACCTCCTCTGACAGCGGAGGCAGAACGTAGCCGTTTGGGTTAGGAGGCACTAATACATGGGTTGAGGGCCGGATCCGGCCCAATCGCCTTCTAAATCCCGCCCGCGGATGGTCCAGGAATCAGCGTGTTTTTACATGAGTAGAATGTGTGCTTTTATTTCAAATGCATTTCTGGGTTATTTGTGGGGCCTGCCTGGTGTTTTTACATGAGTAGAATGTGTGCTTTTATTTAAAATGCATCTCTGGGTTATTTGTGGGGCATAGGAATTTGTTCATTTCCCCTCCCAAAATATAGTCCAGCCCCCCACAAGGTCTGAGGGACAGTGGACCAACCCCCTGCTGAAAAAGTTTGATGACCCTTAGCTTTCTCCTCCACAAATTTGTCTGTTCTCCTTTAAAAGTCATTCCTGATAGAGGATTTGTCAAATGGTAAAAGAATATTGGGAAATAATATATAATGAACTGGAAAAAAAATATATTTAGAAGTACCTTTCCAAAAAAAACCACCAGAGTCCTTTTCATTGGGAATAATTCAGAGGGAAATTCCCAGGTGTCAAAAAAAAGGTTATTTGTGTATGCTACTACTGCAGACCGTGTTTTTTTTAGCCTCAAAATGGAAAATGAGCGAGGTCCCAACCAAAGAAGGATGGCAGCTTAAACTGATGGAATCCGCACAGCTTGCAGATTTAACTTTTCGAATAAGAGAACAAGAAGAATGTACGTTTAAAGAAGACTGGAAAATGTTTACTGAATATATGGGTGAAAATTGTGTTTATTTAAAAACGCTGGTAGCATGAAGTTTTGATGGATGTAACAATGGATTATTGAATGGTTCAGTTCATGTAAAATACGCAGGGATGAATGGTATGCAAAATGAAGCATGGAAAGAGAAGAAAGGAAGTCTTTGGTTTAAGGTTGTGTAAATGAATATTTTGAAATGTAAATTAGAAAATTTAATTATATGTAATGTCATTCCAGTTGGTAGCCATTATTACCTTTTGTGGGAGCAAATTCTATAATTTAACTAGGGACTGTGTGGAGAAGCTACTTCTTTTTTTGTCTGTACTGAATCTTCCGGCATTCAGCATTGCTGGGTGCCCTCAAGTTCTAGTGTATATTAGAGATGGAGAGGAAACTTTCTCTGCCACACAACATTTTGCCTCTCTTGCAAGAATGGTTAGAAGTTGTGAGTTGCTGTCATCAAGACAGCATGATGCATTTCTTTCAGAGAGGGAGAAAGAGAGAGCAAGCAAGAAGTGTTTTTGCAAAAACCGTGTGAACTTAATTGTCAATCAGTTTGATTTCACAGTCAAATTACTAACACCTTCAGCCTTTTTTTTTAAAAAAAAAAAGCTGTATTTTTTATTTTTTGCCTTCCACGGGCAGCAAAACCTATTTATTTCAGAGGCAGAATTGATATAGGAGAGATAACAAAGCCTTCTTGCCAGCTGTTGCCACATAATGCTTTTCACCTGATAAGCATCAGTAATAATCTCTGATGCAGAGGTGTTCTGCGCGGAGGAAATTACTGTTCTGTGTTGCTGGCATAAACACTCCAAATGAAAACGAAAAGCGGGGCTTTAACACGCTGATATAGGCTTGACGACAAATGGGCAGCAGTTATTAATCAAGAACAAAGTAAGTTTTCCTGTCATTGTCAAGGAGTTTATGTAGACGTCTACCTCTGTTATGTCTCCAATTGCATAAATGTGAGGAACAGAAGTGGTTTCTCTTGCATCAACAATGATTTTCCCCGTCGCGGGATTTGTTTCCACTCCAGCCATCTTCAAGTTGAGAGTTTGGGTGTCAGGGGCTCGGCCTGGGAAAGAAAGAGTAAGAGAGTGCATATGGTTGTTGTTTTCTTAGAAAACAATAAAAATCAAAAGAAACATTTTAAAAAGATTTTAGCAGTTTTAATTCTTACAAAAAAAAAAAAAAAAAAACAACCAACAATGTAAGGACATAGGAAGAGCCTTCTAGATCAGGCCAGTGACCCATTTAGTCCAGAATCCTCGGTCCAGTATACCTGAAGGAGCGTCTCCACCTCCATCATTCTGCCCGGACACTGAGGTCCAGCGCCGAGGGCCTTCTGGCGGTTCCCTCACTGCGAGAAGCTAAGTTACAGGGAACCAGGCAGAGGGCCTTCTCGGTAGTGGCGCCCGCCCTGTGGAACGCCCTCCCACCAGATGTCAAGAAAATAAACAACTATCTGACTTTTAGAAGACATCTGAAGGCAGCCCTGTTTAGGGAAGCTTTTAATGTTTAATAGGTTATTGTATTTTAGTGTTTTGTTGGAAGCCGCCCAGAGTGGCTGGGGAGGCCCAGCCAGATGGGTGGGGTATAAATAAGAAATTATTAATTATTATTATTATTATTATTATTATTATTATTATTACTACTATTATTTCAATTATATACAGGAAACCTGTAAGCAGGACCTTAGTACAATTGTACATTCCCCTTCTGTGGTTCCTATCGACTGGTACTCAGAAGCAGGGATGCAGGTGGCACTGTGGTCTAAACCACTAAGCCTCTTGGGCTTGCCGATCGGAAGGATGGCGGTTCGAATCCCCACGATGGAGTGAGCTCCCGTTGCTCTCTCCCAACTCCTGCCAACCTAGCAGTTCAAAAGCACACCAGTGCAAGTAGATAAATAGGTACCGGAGTTTTCAAGACTCCGTTGGGATCCTGCACACTCCCGCAGAGGATGCCTTGATCAACCGTTGCCGACTTACGAATCAACTCCCCCCTGCCCACAGACAAATGTCGCCTTCTGCAGAAAGCTCTCCAGATTGTTTTGAGAAAGGTCCGTGCAGTTTTGGGGTAGACGCAGACCAATTTAGCCAACTCATTAATGCGAAAAGCAAAGGCCTTGACTGATTTCTGCAAGGATGAATCCCAGCTGTTCATTTTCCTCCAGCTTTGCGGATTCAATCCTTCCCAAGGGGGCATGCTGAGGGTAGGGTGGGGGAAACAGCTTGGAATTTGCCAGCCGGTTCTCTTGTCGGGGATTTTTAATGAGGTCCAAACATCTCCTTGGACTCAAGAGGCTTTTCCTCTTATTACATGACAGAGATTCACCCCCCCCCCCAAACCAGGCCATTGTTAACCTAGAAACCTCTTAAGTTACAGGTGGACAGATTTTGGCTGAACCTTAAGGAGGAACTGCCTTGAACCCTAAACTAAGATCCATTGGTATTTTGGTTCTGTGGGCCTATCCAGATGTTCTTTTTATTGTGCATTAATTATTATTGGGGGGGGGGAGGTTTATTAAGACCCCACTTTAAATACTGTTTGTGCCTGCAAAATTTTGGGGCAAACATGCAGCTTTCTTTCTAATCTATGCATTTCTCATAGCTTCCTGGTGAAATCCTGTAAAATAATAATAATAATAATAATAATAATAATAATAATAATAATAATTTTTATTTATACCCCGCCCTCCCCAGCCAAGGCCGGGCTCAGAGCGGCTTACAAGCAATAATAAAAACAAGTTGAATGATTACAACTTAAAAACAAAATTAAAATACAACATTAAAATATTGTTTATTGAAACATTAAAATATTAAAATGTAGCCTCCTTGCAGGAGGAGAAGGAAAAGAAAAAAGAAAGAGAGGGAGGGAATCAAATTGGCTCCAAGCCAAAGGCCAGGCGGAACAACTCTGTCTTACAGGCCCTGCGGAAAGAAATCAGATCCTGCAAGGCCCTGGTCTCATGAGGCAGAGCGTTCCACCAGGACGGTGCCAGAGTTGAAAAGGCCCTGGCTCTGGTTGAAGCTAATCTAACTTCCTTAGGGCCCAGGACCACTAGGGTGTTGTTATTTATGGACCTTGAGGCTCTCCGTGGGGCATACCGGGAGAGGTGGTCCAGTAGGTACGAGGGTCCTAGGCCGTGAAGGGCTTTAAAGGTCAAAAGCAGCACCTTAAATCTGACCCTGTACTCCACAGGGAGCCAGTGCAGCTTGAAAAGCACTGGATGAATATGCTCCCATAGCAGAGACCCTGTGAGGAGCCTCGCTGCAGCATTCTGCACCCACTGGAGTTTCTGGGACAGCTTCAAGGGCAGCCCCACGTAGAGCGAATTACAGTAGTCAAGCCTGGAGATGACCGTCGCATGGATCACTGTGGCCAGGTCGGGGCGGGAAAGGTAAGGGACCAACTGCTTGATGCTATATTGCCTCATTTGATTTTTTTAAGCAGAGGTTGGATGGCCATCTGTCAGTGATTCTTTAGCTGTGATTCCCTTACTTCCAGGAATTCGAAATGTTGGCCCTTAAGGTTCCTTCCAACCTTATGATTCTGTGTTCCAGGTTTCTTTGTTTCCCTCCACTTTTGGCATTATACGTGCAAGTCTTGATATTCATACACAAGGCATTCTCAGGAAATAGTTTGCCAGTGTTCACAAAATGAGCCAACAATTTCCATTGATTCCTATGGGGAAATTTCTAATGCATTCCCGACCGCAGAATTTTGACCTCCAAAATGACAACAACAAAAACCCAGAAAAACCTTCGGAAACCTTGCAAAAGGCATACAAGAAAGGAAAAAAAATGCTTCCTTATTTGTCCAACCCCCTCCATCCTTCCCACCATGGTTTCTGGTGAAATGTCTGTCGAAGACCAGCAAAACACAAAAAAGTAAGGCTTGTTTGTTTACAGTACTACAAGCAGGTCCAGAAGTTTGGATATCTGAAACTGCAATGTGTGTGGGGGGGAGGCCAAGATTTGGGTCCTAATTCCTCATGTTTGGATAAGTGAATTTTTGTATTTGGATAGCGGGACCCGCATATATTGCGCAAGAGCGTTCCTCCAGGCGGCAATAGTGTGACCAAAGAGCAAACAATGTAACAGAACAATGCGTGCACAGTCCAGTATAAATCCACCACTGTTGCACTATTATTGCGTCAACCAACTGTCCACAGTCACATCATGTGTTTAGAGCACTGTGATACCGCTTTAAACAGTCATGGCTTCCCCCAAAGAATTCTGGGAGCTATGGTCTGTCAATGACAAACCTAGACAGCATCTTAAAAAGCACCTTGCCAACAAAGGTCCTAATAGTTAAAGGTATGGTTTTCCCAGTAGTGATGTATGGAAGTGAGAGCAGGACCATAAAGAAGGCTGATCGCCAAAGAATTGATGCTTTTGAATTATGGTGCTGGAAGAGACTCTTGAGAGTCCCATGGACTACAAGAAGATCAAACCTATCCATTCTGAAGGAAATCAGCCCTGAGTGCTCACTGGAAGGACAGATCGTGAAGCTGAGGCTCCATTACTTTGGCCACCTCATGAGAAGAGAAGACTCCATGGATAAGACCCTGATGCTGGGAAAGATGGAGGGCACAAGGAGAAGGGGACGACAGAGGACGAGATGGTTGGACAGTGTTCTCAAAGCTAGTAACATGAGTTTGACCAAACTGCGGGAGGCAGTGGAAGACAGGAGTGCCTGGGGTCACGAAGAGTTGGACACAACTAAACGACTAAACAACAACAAAATGGTCTGTCAAGGATGCTGAGAGTTGTTGTTCACCTCACAGAGCTACAGTTACCAGAATGGTCTAACAGCCAACCCCTCTTCAAAGGGAACTCTGGGAATCGTAGCTCTGTGAGGAGCAGCCTCCCATCTACAATTTGGCCCTGTTTGCTGAGGGACTGGTGGGATCTGTAGTTCCGAAGTATCTGGAGGGACCAGACCTGGTCCAGGATCTCGGATGGGGTAGGCCACACTGGACCTGGTGTTGGATCAACCCTCTTGACTTTTGTCAGGCAGATTCCTGCATTCCTAAGTATCTTTTAACACTTGGTGCGTTCAGTGTGCCACCTTCACCTTCTGCTCTCAAGGGTCTAAGCATCTGAAGAAAGCCAGCATTAGGCTCTGAACGCCAGTGTCTGGAATTGCAAGGAGGAACAGCGCGGCTGTTGTGCTCAGATCTTGTCTTCCTATCGGGGCATCTGGTTGGCCACTATGACTTTTAGAAGACATCTGACTTTTAGAAGACATCCGAAGGCAGCCCTGTTTAGGGAAGTTTTTAATATTTGATGAATTATTGTATATTAATATTTTGGTGGAAGCCGCCCAGAGTGGCTGGGGAAACCCAGCCAGATGGCTGGGGTATAAATAATAAAAAGGTAAAGGTAAAGGGACCCCTGACCATTAGGTCCAGTCATGACCAACTCTGGGGTTGCAGCACTCATCTCGCTTTATTGGCTGAGGGAGCCAGAGTACAGCTTCTGGGTCATGTTGCCAGCATGACTAAGCCCCTTCTGGTGAACCAGAGCAGCGCACGGAAATGCTGTTTACCTTCCTGCCGGAGTGGTACCTATTTATCTACTTGCACTTTGACGTGCTTTCGAACTGCTAGGTTGACAGGAGCAGGGACCGAGCAATGGGAGCTCACCCCGTCACGGGGATTCGAACCGCCGACCTTCTGATCGGCAAGTCCTAGGCTCTGTGGTTTAACCCACAGCACCTAAAGGGAAAGGTATTATTATTATTATTATTAGAACAGGGTGCTGGGCTATAGGGGCCACTGGCCAGATCCAGTAGGGCCTCTTTTTACACCAGTGTTTCCCAAACTTGGGTCTCCAGCTGTTTTTGGACTACAACTCCCATCATCTCTAGCTAGCAGGGCCAGTGGTCAGGGATGATGGGAATGGTAGTCTAGAAACAGCTGGAGATTAAGAACATGTTGGGGGGGGAGGCTTCAAAATTTAGAAGTGGAGCTAGCTAAGCCTCTAGACGCAACTAAAGCATTTTCCCAAACCAAAATACTTTCGCCCATTTGATCTTAATGGAGGGTATTGAATAGATCCTTTGGCTTGGAAACCAGAGCTGAACGTGGCTTTCAGCCAATAAAATTTCAACGTTAAGTTTTAACATTTTCGTCGCTGCTTTTAGGATTCCGCATGGGACACACGGGGGAAAGAGGATGAGGTTTTGCTTTGGGTCGGCCAAATGCATTTCACTTTCTTCCTTTTCGTTCTTAATGCCCAGATATTCAGATGTCGGGAGATTGGAACCGAGAGAAATTAAACATTGCCCTGCAGATTTGATCACCTCAGCTGTTGTTTTGGTTACAGCATAAAAAAAAATTTGTCAGCCTGTTTTAGGGAGGGGGGAGATATTCAGTTCAGTTCCCCTTTCAATGCACACTTATCTAATCTGCACTTTCTCTAACAATTTGTACACTGGAAGACAGTGATCCTTCGAAATTTGCACTTCTCTGAATTTTGCAATGCTATCCTCCCTTCAGCTAACCTGTACAAATACCAAAACATTAGGAAAGTGTGCATGGAAATGGGTATATATTTGTGAAAGTAGTATGCACAAATGCACTGTGTGTGGAGAAACTGGTATGCAAAAAATAAAATAAAATGTGAATTTGGAAAAACCGGATACAAAAATGTGCAAAGCAGGAGAAATTCACACTAAAATGCTGGTGAATTTTCATGAGGACTTAAAAAAAATGCAGACTGATGTGGAAAACTCAACTCAAGATTGGAAAAATGAGAAACTGAGAGAAACCTAAACTGACTGTATAGTGGTACCTCGGGTTACATAGGCTTCAGGTTGCATACGCTTCAGGTTACAGACTCCGCTAGCGCAGAAATAGTACCTCGGGTTAAGAACTTTGCTTCAGGATGAGAACAGAAATCGTGCTCCGGTGGCACAGCGGCAGCAGGAGGCCCCATTAGCTAAAGTGGTGCTTCAGATTAAGAACAGTTTCAGGTTAAGAACGGACCTCCGGAACGAATTAAGTACTTAACCCGAGGTACCACTGTATCTCCCACCCCTAGTTGTGGTTGCAAGGTGCTGCATTAAAACAAAAGCTTTAATTCGCCACTTCCCAGGCCTGACAGAAAATGGTGGAAATCAAAATGGGCAGATTTGCCCCTTCCTAATGTCTCGGCAGGGTGCTGGGATGAGAAATTTGTGTGGCTGTTTCTCTCTCTCTCTCCTTCTCTGCCCTCCCACTTCTCTCTATTTGTTTCTCTCTCTCTCTCTCTCTCTCTCTCTCTCTCTCTTAAAAGTTAGCATATTGCGTGCTAACTTGTTCCTCTAAGCTCTGCCTGAGCCGGAAAACGGGGAAACTGGAAAAGCCCCCATTAAGCTGCCGGCTTGCAGGCCTCCCCAGACGTTTTATTCTCGGCGCACAAAAGAAATACAACAGGAGGAAGTTGTTTCACATCCGAGCCCGAGATAAGGTCTCGCTTGTGTTTTCTTTAAAAGTATTGTCGTTGTTATTATTTTTGGTGCCTGATAGCATCGGAGCTCAGGGACCAGAGGGCCAAGAGAGGGACGGCAGGATCCGGCGTCCCACAGGGAAGGCTGAAGGAAGGCAGACAGATAGCTAGAGTGCCGACAGCTCCACTCGCCGATCCCAGAGGAAGTGTCAGTTTCGCCAGCTGAAATGAATCTGCTGGAGCCGTCCCAACCTTCCCGTCTCAGAGCCGTTCAGATTCAGCAATGTTTGGATTGGAAGAGCGGAGAGGACCCTGGCTTTTAAGGCAGGCGGATAATACAGTGAATCATATGTTTATTTATAATCAGATCTCCCATGCAGGGGCCGGGCTTTCCTTTTGTTTAATAATTTCCCTCCCTCCACATCAAAGGCCCTTAAGTGTTTTCCTCCGCTCAGCCCTTGTTTTCAGAACGCAAACACATTTCCCATCCCGGAGGAGACTCTCAAGTTCACATCAAACGTTGGGACGGTGTTCCCTCTCCCAGCGAAGAGAGGGGGGGAGGGAGAGAAAGCTTTTATTCTGTTTTCCTAATATAAGCCTCTTAAAAGGCTTTTTAAAAAAATAAAAAAGTCAGAGGGAAAATTTCTGATTTAGATTTCTGTTTCTGTATCTTGACCCCACCCTGGCCTGGCATGACGATTTTATGAGTGAGCTGACCGTTGCCTGGAATGGTTCCTCTTCTTCACCTTGCAAGGTTAACTTGGGGGTCATAAAAGGAGGTTGCTGGATCAGGCCATTGGCTCATCTGCTCCCACATCCAGCATTCTTAAAGGGAAAGGTAATAATAATAATAATAATAATAATTATTATTATTATTATTATTATTATTTATACCCCGCCCATCTGGCTGGGCTTCCCCAGCCACTCTGGGCGGCTTCCAACAAAATATTAAAATTCAGTAATCCATCAAAAGTTAAAAACTTCCCTGAACAGGGCTGCCTTCAGATGTCTTCTAAAAGTCTGGTAGTTAATGCCCGATGGAATTAATCTGCAGAACTCACTCTTTCAGGAGGCAGTGATTGCCTCCAAGTTTAGATGGCTTTGGAAGAGGATTGGGTAAATTCATGGCAAAGAGGAATATTGATGACTACGCCCTGTCTTCGCGGTTGGAGGCAGCAATGCGTCTTATTAAAAAAGGTCAAGGACCCCTGGAAGGTTAAGTCCAGCCAAAGGCGACTATGGGGTTGCAGCGCTTATCTCGCTTTCAGGCCAAGGGAGCCAGCATTTGTCCACAGGCAGCTTTCCGGGTCATGTGGCCTGCATGACGTAACCACTTCTGGCGCAACTGGACACCATGATGGAAGCCAGAGCGCACGGAAATGCCGTTTACCTTCCTGCCACAGCGGTACATATTTATCTACTTGCACTGGTGTGCTTTCGAACTGCTAGGTTGGCAGGAGCCGGGACAGAGAAATGGGAGCTCATTCCGTCGCGCGGATTCGAACCGCAGACCTTCTGATAGGCAAGCCGAAGAGGCTCAGTGGTTTAGAGCACAGCGCCACCCACATCTTGCTTTAATAAGCCATAATATCAACAAACCCAAAAGCCGAAGTGCGGCGATATGGAAATGCAAAAGAAAATCAGGACGGAAATTGCCGCCTCCTTACACCTCAACCTATGTAACCCCATAGAAACTCAATGCACCTCTTGCCGGCAACCTAGGTGTTGTTTTTCCATAGGCACAGGACCACGTAGGCAGCCTTGGCTCCTGTCCCTGTGGCTCTTGGGAGCTCCACCTTTTCCAAGCAAGTATGCTAAACATCCCGACAATCGCGCTCTGTGGCCACTTTCCCTTCCGTAGCGGCAGTTCCAAACACGGCTGAACATTACGCCAAGTACACCTGGAGTCTTCTTCGACATATGGCTCCTAAATCAAGCGTTGGGCTTGGCGCCATTCCAGGCGTTTGAGGCAAATCAGATAAGCCGCTCGGGGAAGAGCGCAGAGGGGAAACACCCTCAGATATGCAGAACGAACCTTTCCTTAACTTTTCTTGATATGCATCACAACTGTCAGGCGACACCCCTTGACAAGGCAGGTGGAAATATACCTTTTGTTATTTTACCCCCTCCCCGGAATCTCCTCCCCACTCTCACCTACAAACAGGTAGCAATAGCTCAGCTGGTTAAGAGCATGGTGCTAGTAATGCCAGGAGTGGCAAATCTGATCCCCTTATGGGAAAGTTGCATATTCCTGCATTGCAACTGCGCATGCGCAAAACGTGATTTAGCGCTTCTGCGCATGCGTGACCGCTGAAACCCGGAAGTAACCCATTCCAGTACTTCCGGGTTTCGGCGGGTCCATAACCCGAAAAACACAACCTGAAGCATCAATAACCCGAGGTATGACTGTATATGAATGTGCCAACCAAAACAACAAATCTCCCCATAAGCACAGCATAAAGGTAAAGGTAAAGGTACCCCTGCCCGTACGGGCCAGTCTTGACAGACTCTGGGGTTGTGCGCCCATCTCACTTAAGAGGCCAGGGGCCAGCGCTGTCCGGAGACACTTCCGGGTCACGTGGCCAGCGTGACATCGCTGCTCTGGCGAGCCAGAGCCGCACACGGAAACGCCGTTTACCTTCCCACTGGTAAGCGGTCCCTATTCATCTACTTGCACCCGGAGATGCTTTCGAACTGCTAGGTTGGCAGGCGCTGGGACCGAGCAGCGGGAGCGCACCCCGCCGCAGGGATTCGAACCGCCGACCTTTCGATCGGCAAGCCCTAGGCGCTGAGGCTTTAACCCACAGCGCCACCTGCGTCCCTATAAGCACAGCATAGTAAGAGCCATTTGACAGTGGAACAGACTCCCACAAGAAGTGCCAGACTCCCCTTCCTTGGATGTTTTTAAGCAGAGGTTGGAGGGACATCTGTCGTGTGTGATCAAGCTGAGATTCCTGCATCGCAGAGGGTTGGACTAGATGACCCTTGGGGTCCCTTCCGACTCTACAATTCTATGATTCTGTATCAGGAAAAAGGCAAGTCTACAATAGTTCTCCCTGACAGCTACGCAGGAAGATTTATTTGTAATAGTGCATTTAGTCATGTAAACAAACACCTGCAGTCAGAAACAAGTTGATCCCTATGGTAAGAACTAGGCCTTGCCACCCGGATAAAGTAAACAGTAATGCTTGGAACAACCTCTTTGCCTAGTCAGCTGGAGCGAGTGCTAATCACAGCCAAGTAGTCAAGAGCCTAATTACAGTTGATAGATTTTAGGTAACAGAAGAAAGATACATGAGCAGGTGAGTGAAGATGTGATAACACTGGTGGACTTTGTGACAAGGCCCCTCACAGAGACACCTTTCAGAGAAAGAATGTAATCATGCAAGAAGGTACCATCCAGGCAACACAATTATTTCATAGCTGACGTGTTTTAAGCTACTACAGCAAGAGAAAAGCCCTTGTGGAGACTTGCATATAGGCGTGTTTTGCACACATAAGTCAATCCATGGTTGTGTGCAAAACAGGCCTAGGGCTGGGCTGGATGAATCCCTAGATTGCCGAAGAAATATCAACAACCTCAGATATGCAGATGACACAACTTTGATGGCAGAAAGTGAGGAGGAATTAAAGAACCTCTTAATGAGGGTTAAAGAGGAGAGCGCAAAATATGGTCTGAAGCTCAACATCAAAAAAACTAAGATCATGGCCACTGGTCCCATCACCTCCTGACAAATAGAAGGGGAGGAAAGGGAGGCAGTGAGTGATTTTACTTTCTTGGGCTCCATGATCACTGCAGATGGTGACAGCAGCCATGAAATTAAAAGACGCCTGCTTCTTGGGAGAAAAACAATGACAAATCTAGACAGCATCTTAAAAAGCAGAGACATCACCTTGCCGAAAAAGATCCATATAGTTAAAGCTATGGTTTTCCCAGTAGTGATGTATGGAAGTGAGAGCTGGACCATAAAGAAGGCTGATCGCCGAAGAATGGATGCTTTTGAATTATGGTGCTGGAGGAGACGCTTGAAAGTCCCATGGACTGCAAGAAGATCAAACCTCTCCATTCTGAAGGAAATCAGCCCTGAGTGCTCACTGGAAGGACAGATCCTGAAGCTGAGGCTCCAATACTTTGGCCACCTCATGAGAAGAGAAGACTCCCTGGAAAAGACCCTGATGTTGAGAAAGATGGAGGGCACAAGGAGAAGGGGACGACAGAGGACGAGATGGTGGGACAGTGTCTTCGAAGCTACCAGCATGAGTTTGACCAAACTGCGGGAGGCAGTGGAAGGCAGAAGTGCCTGGCGTGCTCTGGTCCATGGGGTCACGAAGAGTCAGACACGACTAAACGACTAAACAACAGTAGATAGAAAAAAGAGTCACATATCTCAGTGGTAGAGCATGCATTCTACAGGCGAACAATCCCAGCTTCAGTCTCCGGAATCGCCATGGAAGGCTTGGGAATGGCTCCCTGCCTGAAATCTCAGAGAGCTACTGCTTAACAATTGGGTGGTCCAATCGTCTAACTCAAAATAAGGCAGCTTCTTAGTAGAGGAAGTGCTGTAGCTCAGTGTCAGAGCATGTAGAAGGTTGCCCTTCGTTGCATGACAGATAGCACAATTTCTGCTAGGGCAATTGTTGCATTGGGTTCCGCTGCAACACAATATTAAATCTCACCCTCGTGCTAGCAGACAGAGAAGATTGGATGGAACCCTCCATATATAGAACATTGTTGGGAACTGAGAGGTGTTTGCGATCACTCTTGCATGCCTATCTCTTCCCATGTGCTTTCCTTCCCCCAACATTTCCTGTGCTGCATTTTTTAAAAAAAAACCACGAGAGGGAACAAAAGGAAAAGGAGTGCCAGAGGAATTTCAAAACGCAAGTTTCTTTTTACCTACTGCCCACATCACTGTGTCAAATTCGTCCGACTTTTCTTTGCCAGAATCGAGGTATTTCCACGTCACGCGCAGCCGGCCGTTCTCCGCCTTCTTCACTTTCGTTGGGCTACATTTCTTCAGGAATCTCGTCCCGTGGCCTTCCATGTGATCTGCCACAAGAGTAGCCATTTGCTACAAAGGTGATGAGAAAAACAAACAAGCCAACTGCATTTTTTAATTTTTACTTTTATGTATCATTTACTTACTACAGGGCATGTGGCCTGAAGGACGTTGCCAGAAGGCAATGTGGTCCTCAGTCAGAAAAGGGGTTTCCATTCCTGTGGTATATAATAAGCAACTACCGCCTCACAACAGAAATTAATAGTGCTATTGGTTGGCAGTGGGAATGGCTAAATCTATCGATTTTGGTTTCTCTCAGTTTCTCATTTCCCCAGTCTTAAATTTAGTTATCAGTTTGCTTTTTCTAAAGCCCTCAGCATATTATTATTATTATTATTATTATTATTATTATTATTATTTAATTTGTATACCACCCTTAATCTGTAGATCACAGGGCGGTTCACAAAATAAAAATATAAAACAAGAACACAAACTACACAATAAAAACAAGAACAAAAATAGCAACAAACCAATAATCCCCTTCCCACGAGCATATTTAAAAGGACATAGAATGTTAACCAACCAAAGGCCTGGTGAAAAAGAAACATTTTTGGCTAGTGCCTAAAGATATACAACAAAGACACCAGGCGAGTCTTCCTGGGGGGAAAGCATTCCACAAATATGATTCCCGTGCAATTTTCTCCCAATATACATTTTCGCAAGGCAATTTCTCCCGACCTAGTGCATTTTTTTTGCATATCTATGCACAAGTTATCCCAACATAATGCGCACATTGCTTGGCTGGAGAACTGCATTGCAAAATTCAGAGAAGTGTGAATTTCAAAAGATGGAAGCATTTCGATTCGCGAATTGTTTAAGAGTGTGCAAATCTGGAAGCTTCACTTTTAAATAGGAAGTGAGTTGAGATTGTCCCTACAATCCAGTGTGGATGAGGGATTAGCAGAAAGATGGTTCCTGGTGCCCAAACTGTGCCTGGGCACCCAAAGGAACCAGGTTGTTTGAACCCCGTACTTCATACCTAGCCCTGAGAACACAAAGGGTTTTACCTGTCAGATGCCTTGTCAATATAGACGACTCGTTAAGGTATCCTGGAGGGCTTGTTTTACGGATGGAAAAGATGCCTTTGCAGAAGACATCTCCAAATTTTTGAACCAATGCCATGCTGCTGTCAGGCTCTAAACGCTCCTACTGACAACTTTGTTCAAAAAAGATGCCACAGCTGTTGATGGCGATAAGTCAAAACTGTCATCATCCGTCAAAGGATGAGTCTGGTAGTCGTGTAAAGGAAATATCACAAAACGCCCACACAGGAGAATTTAAGTGCTGGTGTTTGGCTTTTTTAAAATAAATTTAAAAATACATGCTCTCAGTTGCAACTGGCCCAAAAAAAGTGGGGGGCAAGATGTTTGTTCTCTTCTGAAACTTAACACTCCTGTTTCCCTTTCAGCCTGTGCCGACTTGAGCCCCCGTGCCTATTTTATCCCAGAAGGGACCCGACCCCTCACCTGGGGGGGGGGAGAGTCTGCTGGGGGCCCTTGAGAAAGATCGCTGCCTAAGGATGGTGATCTGTCCAGAGTGACAGCATTGGGCTTGATGAACCGTAAATAAGGACACGGGTGGTGCTGTGGTCTAAACCACAGAGCCTCTTGGGCTTGCCGAAGGTCGGCGGTTTGAATCCCCACAACGGAGTGAGCCCCTGTTGCTCGGTCCCAGCTCCTGCCACCCTAGCAGTTTGAAAGCACACCAGTGCAAGTAGATAAATAGGTACCGCTGTGGCAGGAAGGTAAACGGCATTTCTGGTTTCCGTCATGGTTTTCCGTTGCGCCAGATGCAGTTTAATCATGCTGGCCACATGACCTGGAAAGCTGTCTGTGGAAAAACACTGGCTCTCTTGGCCTTAAAGCGAGATGAGCACTGCAACCCCATAGTCACCTTTGACTGGACTTAGCTGTCCAGGGGTCCTTGACCTTTTTACCTTTACATGAGCAGGAGACCTCTTCTGATATCTGACAGCCAAGCCCCACACAGTGTAGACTCGGGCAGAAAGCAGCGAAGGAGCTTGGAAACCACCTGCCAGTAAAACCTAGAAGCCAGAGTCAGACGCCCGAAAAACAGCAAACAACTTACCTGGTCAAATCCTCGGAGTGGGATGCTCCTCATCATAACTGTCGCGTTCAGTCCGAGGCCAGTGAGAAAGCCAGCACATTCGAGGGAAACATCTGGAGGGTTGTGGCTCAAGGAAAACAGCTCAAGTATTTTGAGAGGGCAAATGGACAAGAACTGGAACAGCAAGACGTAAGGCAGCCATGTTTTGTCCAACCCAGTGCGATGCTTCTCAAGCACCTATCATCCAGCTGGTTGTTGGGGGTCTGAGAACCGCAGGGTAAAGGGCCAGGCAAAGCACAGGGCCGGCGAGGCTTCTTTCTGTGGAGCAGAGGTGGCCGTGGTGTATGTACTCATAATAATAATTTTATTATTTATACCTTACCCATCTGGCTGGGTTTCCCCAGGCACTCTGGGCGGCTTCCAACACATAATAAAACATCAAACATTAAAAACTTCCATAAACAGGGCTGCCTTCAGATGTCTTCTAAAAGTCAGATAGTTGTTTATTTCCTTGACATCTGGTGGGAGAGCGTTCCACAGGGAGGGAGCCACTACTGAGAAGGCCCTCTACCTGGTTCCCTGAAACTTCACTTCTTGCAGTGAGGGAACCTCCAGAAGGCCCTTGGAGCTGGACCTCAGTGTACGGGCTGAACGATGGGGGTGGAGACGCTCCTTCAGGTATACTGGTCCAAGGCCGTTTAGGGCTTTAAAAGTCAGCACCAACACTTTGAATTGTGCTTGAAAACATATTGGAAGCCAGTGTAGATCCTTTGGGACCAGGGTTATATGGTCCCAGTGTCCACTCGCAGTCACTAGTCTCAGCCGCACAGTTAACTCATCAGGGTTGAACTCACCACCCGACAGCTGATGGGCACTGGGGCTATGAAAGTAATGAACCTTAAGTTTCAGGGTTCCTAATCCTGGAGGAGCTCCAGGAAAAACTTTAACCTCCATGGATTTAAAATTTTGGGTCTAGTAGACCTGATTTGTTGTCTATAGTTCAACAACTCCAACGTTTGAGAGTCAGTAGCACAAATGTTGTAAAGGTGTGGTGATCTGTCGTGGAACAAAGTCAATGAATAAGATAAAAGTGGTTAACCAGAACATGGTTGCTGACTGCTAAGGGTCCCCTGTGACAATTAAACCATGGGTTTATTTTAACCATGGATTTCAACACTTGAGACTATTGAACTTTCACAGGAAATGTAAATCGGTCACGTGATATAATAAATTGTTACAGCGTTTACAAAAGATACAGCTAGCTCCGACAACCAACCTGTTCAATGCGAAGCAGGGGAAGAAAAGAGAAGAGGAATGAGATGGGGAATATTGCTATAAACAAAACAAATTATTTTCTGGAGCACAGTGCGGCACAATAACAGGTAAATTGCACAGAAAGACACCTCAGGTTTCACAGGTAGACAGGGATAGAGAAAAAACAGCTTTTCAAAAACAAAACATACGCAGAGCTTAACAACTGGGGTGCCCGTTTTGAAAAGTTAAAACAGCTAGAAATTACATGATGTTCCCAAAGCACCTCCAGTGATCGAAAACGTTGAGGCTGCAAACCCAAAAAAGCACTTCGTGGGAAGTAAGCTGCATGGAACACAGTGGGACTAGCTTCTGAGTAAATATGTACAGAATTGCAAGGCCAAGCTGCAATCCTAAGTACGCCTACAGCCCCTTCAGACTGGCGAAGATTTTTGTTGTTGTATTTCACAATAGGCCATCAACAGCACTGACGTTCTATGTGAGAAAGTGATTCAGATGAGATTTCTCAGCAACGTGGGTTCAAATGAAATCCCAGAAAGCAAACGCCCAGGTGAGCATCGGGAGGGTCCACTTCCTTCTGTGTGAGACAAGGGTTAAGATCTACCTCTACCTTAACCCTTGTTAAGCTGTCACCCGATCAGGGCTGGATTTAGGTTTGACAAGGCCCTCAGCTACTGAAGATAATGGGGCCCTTTATATGTCCAGCTGTCCTTTGTCAACAACAAATTGCCGCTGTTTTTTGTGTTGAATATATGCTATATGGTAATTTATGGACCTAATAGGTATCTAAAGCCATTTGCACATAAAAAAATATGTATTTTATCAAAGTAATTGTTGAAAAGTCCATGCAGAATGCAAAGTCTATGCAGAATGTAGGCACCTTATATATAGAAATGAGCAAACCAGTGATATCTTAGGGAGCCGGCTAGCAGGCGGGGCCCATTGCTTATATCATAGGAGCCAACACAACACAAAACACTGTTGCTGTATGTAGGTTTTATTGTGTTTGTTTTTTATCTTATATTTTGGAAATGTACATCCAGTTTTTTCCATTTAATGTTTTTTTTTGGGGGCCCAAGAGAGTAGGGCCCTAAGCTATAGCTTGTTTAGCTTGCACATGATTAAAGGAGTCTTAAGTTGATTATTTGTGGGAAGCGGGTGGCGCTGTGGGTTAAACCACAGAGCCTAGGACTTGCCGATCAGAAGGTCGGCGGTTCGAATCCCCGCAATGGGGTGGGCTCCCGTTGCTTGGTCCCTGCTCCTGCCAACCTAGCATTTCGAAAGCATGTCAAAGTGCAAGTAGATAAATAGGTACCACTCCGGCGGGAAGGTAAACGGCGTTTCCGTGCGCTGCTCTGGTTCGCCAGAAGCGGCTTAATCATGACCCGGAAGCTGTACGCCGGCTCCCTCGGCCAATAAAGCGAGATGAGCGCCGCAACCCCAGAGTCGGTCACGACTGGACCTAATGGTCAGGGGTCCCTTTACCTTTACCTAAGTTGATTATTAAAACCATTAGACAATCATGGCTGCAACATTACAGGCACTGAACTGGGATGAAAGGGCCATTGAACTTAATGGGACTTGGTCCAAGGACAGAGATAGAGAGCTATACTGTCAAACTGTATCAGATTTCCACAGGGAGGGCACTGCAATTCTGGGTAGAAGCGGATTGGCCAACACATTCCAAGCCATGTCAGTTTGGACTGGCCAGGGCAGAAAGTAGGATGGAGTGGGGGTACAGTTTTTTGTTCCTTTTCAATATGTGTGTGCATAATGTGATACCAGGCACATTTGGTCTCTTACAATGGTCTGACTCAGTATAATGCAGCTTCCTATCTTTCTTCTTTGTTCCTTCGTAACCAATACATCCAAGTGGCCAATCAGACAAAGGTTGATGCTGTACCCAATAATCCTTTCTGCCCCCTCATCAAAGTGGAAATAAAACAAGTTTGCCAGCCAGGTTTCTTAACAGAAAAAATCCAAACCATTTCACTACAAAACCATTTTTAAAAAGAAAATGATGGAGGGGAAGACAGTGGTTTTTGGTTGTGATGTGGGAGGGGCTCCTTCTGAAAAACTGAGCTGTTTGCGAAAAGGCTGCCCCGATGGCAGGAAAGAGAAAAACTCAAAGAAAGGAGCAGGGGGAAATTAATGAGGATAATCTGCAGGCAGATTTTAACTTGGGGAGAGAGGTAGAGATGGAAAGAATGTGCAAATATTGTACATTAAGACAGCAACTCCTCAGCAAGGCAAACTAACCTGTGGGTGGCCCTGCGCATTGGCCCTTTCAAAAGGATAAGGCAACGCTAGATCACATAATAGCCATGTCAAAGCTAATCCCCAAGAGGTACTAATAATATAATTCCACCTCAGAAAGAAACCAAAAAAAGCAGGCTCTTCAAATAATGCTGTGGGTGCCCTGACGAGAATCACCCACCCTCCGCCGCGCCACGAGGGGTGGAGTGACAGGAATGCGCCTAGAGATATTATCTTACGGCTCCTGCACAGACAGGGCGGGCTTGCAATTGTCCGGCTCTCATAAACCACGATTCGGCTTCTGAGAATAGATGGGGCTCAGGAGATCAGACCTGAGATTTGGCTTCCACAATGGAGACAGACAAGAGCGTGACACTTTGCGGATGTTCAGGCGCTCTTAAAATGGTATTCCTGGGGGTGGGGGGCGAACAGATGAGCAAGGAAAGTGGGACCCTGCGAGCCCTCGTGTTTGTAAATGTCCAGGAAGGGTGGGAGGAGAAACACCCACCACCTGCGATTCATTGAGAGGAAGTTCTCACTGCCCCACCTACATCGGAAGGCATAGCTAAATCCAATCTCATTTGGATACCTAATGGGATGTACGGATTGCCAACGTTCATTTGTATTCTTAAATCGGGATCGACAGGATGCTTTCACTGTTAACATCTGCTGATGATGTTTCTTCCCCCTGTTATAAGAGCATATCTACCTATATACATAAAAACGTAAGGCTGTCGTCACGCTTCAGTTTGTGACAGCCAACAGGCATGCAAGGGGCGGGTCTGTGAGGTGTAAAAGGAAGGGGGTTGGTCAACTGTGCAGGAAGGGCGGTTGGCAAAGGGACAGGTGGGGGTTGGCGGGTGGAGCAAGCAGTGGCAGCAGCCAATGAATCAAAATGAAGAAGCGTGATGCTTTTTCTGCCCTCTCCAAGTCATGAACGTCAAACATTACTTAATGTTAAGGGTGTGCCCATTTGCACGTGGGAAACGGGGAGGATTTCTATCCATGTAAGGAGAGCCTGCTGGATCAGGCCAATGGCCCACCTAGTGCAGGATCCTGTTCTGACAGCAGCCAACCAGATGCAAGCAGGATTTGGGCACAAGAGCCCTTTCCACCCCCTGCAGTATTCAGGCGCACTGCTGCCTCCAGCTATAGAGGCAGGGCATAGCCTTTGTCACATAATCTTTAGGCGCCAGGCATAAACATTCCTCTTGTCCCAGGCCTTTGGCTTATTAAACCATCAATAGCCTTTTAAACTGTGTTGGGGGTATTGCTGCTGTTTTGTTTGTTATTATGATATGCATTTTTATGTTTTCGTATTGCAAATTGCCCTGTGATCTTGAGATAAAGGGTGGTATAGAACTTTAATAAATAATAGTAATAGCAGCTGTAGTCATCATTGGTAGCCTTTCCCCTCATGAATTTGTCTAATCCTCTTTTTAAAGCCGTCCCAGTTGGGACTGCCTCTTGTGGGAGTGAGTTCCGCAGTTTAACAATGCGCTTTGTGAAGAAGTTGTTCCTTTTCCCTTCCCTGAATCCTCCAGCGGTTCCACGAGTTCTAGTGTTAGGCATGAGGAAGAGGAACATGTTCTCTGCCCACTTTCTGAGCACCATGCGTAATTTTACAAAATTCTATCTTGCCGCCTGTTACCGTACTTTTCTGTGTATAAGACACCCCCATGTATAAGACACACTCTATTTTGGGGGACTCAAAATTAAGAAAATGGGGGGGGGAACAGGGTTGTTGAGCTTTATTTAGGCGGGATTGCCGAATTTTTTTCGCACGCGGCGAAAAATCTGCCTCTCGTCTGTCACCTCGCCAACTGCTGCAGCGTCAGCCAATCAACACCAGCCCTGGATGCAACAACCAATAACACGCCCAATAGCTGCTGACAGCCCTGGCAGCGACCTATCAAATGTCCACCCTATGCACTATCCATGTATAAGACGATCCCCACTTTTAAGCATAATTTTAAAGGAAAAAAGCCAAGTCTTATACACGGAAAAGTACGGTACTCACTTTTTCTCTAAACGAAAAGGTCCCAAATGCTGCTACCTTTCCTCACAGGTCATTTTGGCTGCCCTTTTCTGAACCTCTTCCAACTCTAAAAGGTAAAGGGGTAAAGGGACCCCTGACCATTAGGTCCAGTCGTGGCCGACTCTGGGGTTGCGGCGCTCATCTCGCTTTATTGGCCGAGGGAGCCGGCGTACAGCTTCCGGGTCATGTGGCCACCATGACTAAGCCACTTCTGGCGAACTAGAGCAGCGCACAGAAACGCTGTTTACCTTCCTGCTGGAGCAGTACCTGTTTATCTCATTGCACTTTGAGGTGCTTTCGAACTGCTAGGTTGGCAGGAGCAGGGACCGAGCAACCGGAGCTCACCCCATCACAGGGATTCGAACCGCCAACCTTCTGATCGGCAAGTCCTAGGCTCTGTGGTTTAACCCACAATGCCACCTGTTTCCAACTCTGCAATATCCCTTTTGAGGCGAGGTGGCCAGAACTGTACACTGGACTCCAAATCCAGTTGCCCTATGGATCTGAATCATGGCCTTGTGATGCCAGTAGTTGTATTTTCAGCGCCTTTTCTAGAATCATAGCTGGAAGGGACCACAAGAGCCATCTAGTTCAACTCCCTGAAGTGAGAAGAGAGGGAGACTTTTTGCAGGCAATGCCTTTTCCACCTGCCTTGCCCCACCGTCCAGCCCCAGGAGCCTTTCCCAGTCCATGACTTTGAGAACAGCTGAAGCAGCTGGGAAGAGAGTTCAGCGATAGTTTTGAAAAATAAGCTGTGTGTTCTTGTTCTCAGCTTGATCCTTTTACAGTGGTGCCTCGCAAGACGAAAATAATCCGTTCTGTGATTCTCTTCGTCTAGCGGTTTTCTCGTCTTGCAAAGCAAGCCCATTGACGGCTTAGTGGATTAGCGCTATTAGCGGATTAGCGGCTTTTAGCGGCTTATCGGCTTAGCGGATAAGCAGATAAGCCGCTTAGCGGCTTAGAAAAAGGGGGGCAAAGGGGGGGGAAAGTCGGAAAAACTCGCAAGACATTTTCGTCTTGCAAAGCAAGCCCATAGGAAATTCGTTTTGCGAAGTACCTCCAAAACGGAAAACCCTTTCGTCTAGCGGGTTTTTCGTCTTGCAAGGCATTCGTCTTGTGGGGCACCGCTATACATGGTTTTGTACGTTTTGTGGTATTTTATGCACTGTGATTTGCTGCCATTTTATTGATTCTAGAGTAGTAATCTTTTATTGTAACTGATGAGTGCAAACTGTTTAAATTATTATTTGCTGGTGTTTAATTTTATTTACTATGGGACTCTAATGGATTATTGAATATTGCTTTATTTGATAAAAGTTGTTTATTTTAAAGTTCTTGTGACTTTTTAAACATAGGATCTGATTGTTAGTATTACTGTTTGATGTTTTATTATTATGGGGTATGTTGGAAGCCGCCCAGAGTGGCTGGGGCAACCCAGCCAGCTGGGTGAGGTATAATAATAAATAATAATAATAATAATAATAATAATAATAATAATGCAGGAAACTTTTTGCCCAATATGGGGCTTGAACCCACAACTTTGGGATTAAAAGTCTCATGCTCTAAAGCAGCGGTTCTCAACCTGTGGGTCCCCAGATGTTGGACTACAACTCCCATCATTCCTGAGCTCTGGCCTTGCTAGCTAGGGGTGATGAGAGTTGTAGTCCAACAACATCTGGGGACTCACAGGTTGAGAAAGGCTGCTCTAAACTAACTTGTTTGTTTTTATTACTCTGTATTTTACAATGTTGTTTTTAAATCCTGTAAACTGCCTTTAACCCCCACTTGGGAGAAATGGAGTATATAAATATATTAAATAACAACAAAAACAACTTGGAAGGCGGCAGCTTGGCAAAGGCTCCCCTGTGCTGCTGACTGTGTAGCTCATATATAGTTTATATATATATATATACAGAGGTAAAACAGAGGCAGAGCACATAGATGCAAAGCAAAGTTGGGAGATTATTATTGTTTTCAAATGTCAAGGCATTAAACTGAATCATGGGAACATTTCTACGGGAAATTCGTTTGACAGAAACAAATTGTTGCTGAATGCACCGGCTCTCGCTCTCCGTCTGCTGTAACACAGTCTGATAAAGTACAGAAGTGCTACTGTAGGCCTCAAGGCTTATTTTGACTAAAGCTTAGGAATGCAACGTATAAACACAGGACTCCCACATTACACTGTTACAACTTGCACTGGACAAAAGCCACATTTACAGAGAAATATCTCACAGGGATAAATCTCGTGTTTTGCTTTTCTTGGCTTCTTCTTTTTTTAAAACACACACACACACACACACACACACACACACACACACAATTTCCTCACATAAATCACGCTCCCAAAATCCAAGAGGTGACTGATATACCGCAACCAACTGCAGGTTCAGTTTATCTCACTTTCAGCACTATCAAAAGGCCACCACCCTGTTTACCTGGGCGAGGATGAACAGAACCAATGCAAAAAGGGTGGCATCCAATTACGTTCAGCTTTGAGTAGACCCATCGAAATCAATGGATCTCTGCTAGCCCATGTCCCTTCTTTTCAATTTGTTTTTTTTTGGGGGTGGGGGTGGGGGGTGAAATTTACATGCTCACTGATTGTAAAAACGGCAACCCCAAAAAACCTAAAAGGGGTTTACAAAAAAGAGAATAAAATTATCAGTAAAAACAGTTAAAAACAACTATTTAATTAAAAAATAAAACAGAATCAGTGATAAACAAACAAACAAAACCAGATTAAAACACACACCAACCTTCTGCATATTTGGGGAGGCTTGTCTGAAATGTTTTTTGCAGACACCAAAAAGAGTACAGGAAAGGCAGCTGCCTGATGTCAAGAGGAAGGAGTTCCATAGTCAAGGTGCTACCACCCTGAAAGGTAGTTTTCTTACAAATATGGAACAGGTATTGGCGTGGCACTTGTAACAGCACCAATTCCACAGATCGAAGCGGTCCAGTTGGGATATATGGAGTAAGACAATCTCGCAAGCAAATGAGTCCCAACCTATTGAGGGCTTTGTATACAGTGGTGCCCCGCAAGACGAACGCCTCGCAAGACGGAAAACCCGCTAGACGAAAGGGTTTTCCGTTTTGGAGGCGCTTCGCAAAACGAATTTCCCTATGGGCTTGCTTTGCAAGACGAAAATGTCTTGCAAGTTCCTGCGGGTTTTTTTCCCTCCCCCCCCTTTTCTAAGCCGCTAAACTGCTTATCTGCTTAGACGAAAAAACCGCTAGACGAAGAGACTCGCGGAACGGATTAATTTCGTCTTGCGAGGCACCACTGTACTACCAGGAACTGGAAACCAGTAAAGGTGACTGAGCACAGCAGGGCTGTTGTGGGAGTTAAGTAAGGAGAAAGAAAAGCATGTTTACCACCATGAGCTCACGGGAGGAAAAGGCAGGATAAAAATGGAATAGATAAAGGATAAGGTTTGATCGGCTGCTGGTGAAATCAACTGAATCCAACCAACTGAATAGCTCAGTTGGTTAGAGCATGGTAATGATCATGTCAAGGTTTCAGGTTTGATCCCCGTATGGGACAGCTGCCGGTTCCTGCATTGCAAGAGGCTGAACTCTAGATGGTCCTGAGGGTCCCTTTCCAACTCTACAATCCTAGGATAACGATCAGTGTTCCCCGCCCCGCCCCCCCTGCCAAAAAATGTTTAGGGGTACTCTCGACTCAAGAAAATCACCATTTTATAGTTCAAATCATAAAGACCATAAAGAAGGCTGGTTGCCAAAGAATTGATGCTTTTGAATTATGGTGCTGGAGGAGACTCTTGAGAGTCCCATGGACTGCAAGAAGATCAAACCGATCTCCTCTTAAGGAAATCAGCCCTGAGTGCTCCCTGGAAGGACAGATCCTGAAGCTGAGGCTCCAGTAATTTGGCCATCTCATGAGAAGAGAAGACTCCCTGGGAAAGACCCTGATGTTGGGAAAGATGGAGGGCACAAGGAGAAGGGGACGACAGAGGATGAGATGGTTGAACAGTGTTCTCGAAGCTACCAGCATGAGTTTGACCAAACTGCGGGAGGCAGTGGAAGACAGGAGTGCCTGGCGTGCTCTGGTCCATGGGGTCACGAAGAGTCGGACATGACTAAACGACTAAACAACAGCAACAACAAAATAGTTCAAATCGGGAAAAATAAATACAGCAAATGGATAAAAGTGCAGTCGTACCTCGGAAGTCAAACGGAATCTGTTCCGGAAGTCCGTCCGACTTCCAAAATGTTCAAAAACCAAAGCGCGGCTTCCGATTGGCTGCAGAAAATTCCTGCAGCCAATTGGAAGCTGTGGAAGTTGTGCCAGACATTCGGCTTCCAAAAAAACGTTCGAAAATCGGAACACTCACTTCCAGATTTTGATTGTTCGGGAGCCAAAACATTCGAGAACTAGGCTGTTCGGAAACCAAGGTACAACTCTACAGTGGTACCTCGGGTTAAGTACTTAATTCATTCTGGAGGTCCGTACTTAACCTGAAACTGTTCTTAACCTGAAGCACCACTTTAGCTAATCGGGCCTCCTCTGCCGCCGCGCTGCCAGAGCACAATTTCTGTTCTCATCCTGAAGCAAAGTTCTTAACCTGAAGCACTATTTCTGGGTTAGCGGAGTCTGTAACCTGAAGCATATGTAACCCGAGGTACCACTGTACAACGATTCACAAAATGTTTAGGGGTCCCCCCAGGGAAAAAAAGGCACTGATAACGATAATTCCTTCCACCACCACCCTGCGCTTCGAACTTCAGCTGTTTTCAAGCCCTTTGAACTCTGCCAAGTTATCAATGTTAGCAACAAAGCAAATTGTATTCTTCCCCTCCTCCTCTGCCGCCAACTCCGATAGAAGACACAACAGATGTATGGAGAAGAGACTCTAGAATTACATAAACCAAAATAGGTGATCGAGTCTGCATCTTAAAGCACTTGCTGCCCTCTTGTGGCAAGCGACCAGCAAAAGAGAAATCAACAAAACGGGGACTGTATGCTTAAAAAATATATCGCTGTCACTTTTGCTTATTGCATACCATCAACACTGATTGAAATCTACAGTGGGGCTTTATAATCTAGAAGTCACCGTTCTTACATGGCCTCTGTTAACTCACGCTGGGAGTTTAATTATTGCATGGATATCCCACTTTTTTTCCCTCCCAGGAGCTCAAGGTCGTTGTCAGGGAACTGCCATCGGAGCCAGAGGGAGAGGGAGGGCTCCAGAGGGATTACGGAGAGCGTCCCAGGAGGGAGAGAAGCAGCCCATCTTTCGGGGAGGGAAATCAGCGTAGCACCAGTGGAGAAGGGGGGCAGATGGGGGAATCGGCGAGGTGGCTCCATGACTCCTCGCCGGAGACCAGCGGGGAGAGCACGGGTCCTCCGCTGCCCACACCCTCCCTGCGCAGAAAGCTTCTGCGCAGGGAGAGTAGGCGGAGAGTAGGCGTCAAAGAGCTTCTTTGCTGGAAGAAGTTCAAGAAACGCCCACTGACGGATTCTGCCAGCGACTGAGACAGCCACGGGTGAGTGGCTGTCCGGACAGAATAGGGTTCACCCAGGTAACTCAGCCAGGTGTGGCGACGACTTACGCACGAGCAACCCCTAGAACCATTACAGTCATGTACGTGGTTCTCCCCATTTTATCCTCATAACAGCCCTGTGAGGTAGGTTAGGCTGAGAGGCCGTGACTCGCCCAAGGTCTCCCAGTGAGCTTCATGTCAGTGGAAGGATTTGAAGTCTGGTCCTAGCCTGACACCACATTGATTCGCTCAATCAGGCTGTTTGACCAAAATGTATTTAATAAAACATAACAGTTTCTGTGTGTGTGTGTGTGTGTGTGTGTATACACACATACACACACACCTATACACACACACCGTATTCTTTGCTCTATAAGACACACTTTTCCCCTCCTAAAAAGTAAAGGGAAATGTGTGTGCGTCTTATGGAGCGAATGCAGGCGGGAGGCTCTGCTCAGCGCTCCCTTTAAATAATATTTTTTCCCTTGCATTCCCCCTCTAAAAATTAGGTGCGTCTTATGGTCGGGTACGTCTTATGGGGCGAAAAATACAGTATATTCTCCTTGGATGTTGACATTCTCTAAACTGACAAGTTTTCCCATTAATAGCTACCACCCTGAAAATACCGCTCCTCCGTCAAATAAGCTGTTACCGGTTTCCAATTTTGGGCTACCGCCCTAACAGAAAAGGAAACCGATAACCTCCAATACAGCATCTTTATTGGAGCTTCTTCTAAAACTCTTCAGTCACTGTCTACCACGTATGTCCACTGCATATGGCAACATGGACCTAGTCTCCCACCCTCCCAAAATTTGGGGTGGCACTTAAATATTCATCTCAGAGTCAGATATCACCCATGAACCAATCTAAAAGAATTATCTTTAAGCTTTGGTGATGAGGAAGGAAATGGAGTTTTCTCCCACACTTTTTCTGACCCGTTTTTCTGAATCTATCCCCTTACTAATATCCTGTTCCCATGCTTGACATAGACAAGCAAGTGACCCAGCAGATTCAGCCAGCAAAACGTTATATACAGTGGACCCTCCGGATATGAATTAAATTCATTCTGGGGATGTCTGCAACCCGAAAAGTCCGTAGGCAGAGGTGCCACTTCTGCACACACGCACGGCACACAGAGCGCTTCTGCACATGCGTGCGGCGAAACCTGGAAGTATACACTTGCAGGTTTGCCGTGTTTGTAACCTGAAAGTTACATATCCAGAGCGGTACGTAACTAGAGGGTCCACTGTACAGTGGTACCTTGGTTCACGAATGGCTTAGCTGACGAACAAATCGGCTCCCAAATGCCGCAAACCTGGAAGTAAGTTTTCCGGTTTGCAGACGTTTTTCAGAAGCCGAACGTCTGACGCGCCTTGGTTTCCAAACAGTTTTGGGAGTCGACAGGACTCCCGGAACGGATTAAGTTTGAGAACCAAGGTACCACTGTACGTTCCTTCTTTCCCCTGGGATATTCCAGGCAAGGACCCACCGCAAACGCCCCATGCTCAGGGGAAGAAATGTTATCACTCGCGTGGGAGACCTCGATCTGCGACACTTACGTTTTCCCTGGAGACTTTTTCAGCCAGAAGACATCATCACTCGTTATCCCATACTCCCGTGCTCCCGCGATCTAAGAGAAAGTACAAAAGAAAGGTGCACCCATCATAAGCTGACAAGAGCAGGCCTGCTGGGTCAGGCCAAAGGTCCATCTAGCCCAATGCTCTGCTCTTACAGTGGCCAAACAAATGCCTAAAGGAAGATCTTCAGCAGCTCCTGGGTGTTTTCCACCCCCAATTCCTAGAAACTGGTGCCGAGAGGCACACTGCGATAATTTGCCCCTGCCTATCACCGGAATGTAGGGACGTGGGTGGTGCTGCGGGTTAAACCACGGAGCCTAGGACTTGCTGATCAGAAGGTCGGCGGTTCAAATCCCCGCAACGGGGTGAGCTCTCGTTGCTCGGTCCCTGCTCCTGCCAACATAGCAGTTCAAAAGCACATCAAAGTGCAAGTAGATAAATAGGTTCCGCTCTTGCGGGAAGGTAAATGGTGTTTCCGTGCGCTGCTTTGGTTCTCCAGAAGCGGCTTAGTCCTGCTGGCCACATGACCCAGAAGCTGTACGCTGGCTCCCTCGGCCAGTAAAGCGAGATGAGCGCCGCAACCCCAGAGTCGGCCACGGCTGGACCTAATGGTCAGGAGTCCCAGACCACTACCGGAATGTGGCCCTCACAAGGTTGCCCAGAAGACCACGTGGCCCTTGGGCTGAGAGTGTTTACCACTTGCCGTAGCTTGCAAATCAGGATCCATGCCTGGGTATAGTTGTGATGGCTTTCTCTCCCCTCCTTGTTGCAAATCTCCCGCTCCCTTCACTGTAGTTTGACAGCTGTACCGCCGCTAACTATGGTTAACACCAGCCAGGGTTGGATTAACGCAAAAAACTTACGTTTGTGGGATATTTAGGCCTTCCCCCTGTGGCAAGGACTATGTTTTCTGCTGTGAGCAATGTCTGGGGATAAAAAATGAAAATAAATCAGAAAGGAGAGTTTAAAGGAAAGAGCTGCCATCAAGCCCGAGCATATGTACACTATTCAAAAGAATCCTTTACTGTATTTGCAAAACTATTAAAACTACATTTTATTGCATTTTTTAAAAAAAAACAAAGGAAATATAGCCAAGCAACTTACCTCTTTGCCTTTCATCAGCCCACGAATTGTGTGTGGATCCACAAAACTGCCTTTCACGTTTAAGTATTTCACTTTCCTATTATAATGAAAAAAGAAAGCAGTAGCTTCAATGCTACTCTATTTGCAGCACGATCCTCAACCTGATCCAGCTGATTCCTGGGTAGATCTGAATCACCTTGATCTGGGATTCAGCTGGATCTGGTGCAAGTCCTGACCGAATTACGTCTATTGGTAACACAACAGTTGATACTTATTAAGTAAAAACAGTTTGACTGTGTGAGAAAGAAGAATTGCATTTACTTATCCTGCAGCTGTACCCTATGGCCCCAGTTCAAGGATTTGACGTAGTTTTGAACAGCTTTTGACATTGCAGACCTGGGAAGAAAGAAGAATAGGAATGTTATATTTGCTTTAAAACAAAACAGGACACGAAGAATCACAGAATACAAGAGCTGGAACACGAGGATCATCTAGCCCAGGAAGGTAGGAATCTTTCACCCAACGTGGGGCTCGAACCCACGAGATTAAGAGTCTCGGGCTCTGCCCACTGAACTATCCCTTGTTTTAAGAGAATAATGAGAGAAAAAGCACCTCTGCTAGATATTTTGTAGAAGACGTTCATCTGTCTGTTCTCTATGTATCCGGACATCTCTTAAGCAAATCATAAGCAAATTTGGCATGATGGTTTTTGCCTATGTTTTGATGCCATTTTGAATGAAGATGGCAGGCAAAGGCTTTCAAAGCTTTTGCACTGCTTTTGATAACCGATTTCAAAATGGCCCTGACTTTTGTTTGATTTCCAAGCAACACCAGGTATGAGGCTGCAGTTTCCCATAACCACTTGTAGGAAAGGCAGTGTGGAGGCCACAATATGTGCAAAAGCACCACTTGAAGTCATGGTCAAGTTACATGACACCACGCGTGCGAGAGCCAGACCACAGTCCCCTCCTGGACCGCCCAGCAGAGTGTCGAGCTAGCCCAGGAATATATGCTGCTTATTTATTTTTTATCTGAATAGATTCATCTATCGCTGAATTGATTTTTAAACAACAACAACGACCATGCACTTTACATAAAACCATATAAAATATTCATTTAAAAACTCATAAAATTAATACATTAAAAACAAACTGGCATACAAATTTATCAAAGTACAAATAAAACCAGCAGTTCTAAAAACAAATACACATAATAAACCCACAGTGGTACCTTGGGTTAAGAACTTAATTCGTTCTGGAGGTCCGTTCTTAACCTGAAACTGTTCTTAACCTGAGGTACCACTTTAGCTAATGGGGCCTCCCGCTGCTGCCGCGCCGCCACCACGCGATTTCTGATCTTATCCTGAGGTAAAGTTCTTTTTTTTTAAATAGTTTTTATTGAATGATTTTATGTTACAAAAAACAATACAGCCATACTACCACTAAATATAATTGAGAAATAAAAATTACATACATCAATATTTACTGTAGTTTGTTATTTGTTATTTACCTCTTTCCTGAGGTAAAGTTCTTAACCTAAGGTACTATTTCTGGGTTAGCAGAGTCTGTAACCTGAAGCGTCTGTAACCTGAAGCGTCCGTAACCTGAGGTACCACTGTACTTGTTAAAATTGCATGACGTAATTGCATGGCCGAGTAGCCTTGCCTAAACAAAAAAGCTTTTCTGCCAGTGCCGAAAAATCATTCCACCAAGATGCTTTCCTTAATATCAATGGGCAGGGAGTTTCAGAGAGTAGGTGCTTGCAAGTGTAGCACTAATATCACGTGGCACTTGCACAAGGGCCAGTTTCCACGTTTCCATATGAGGTTGCATACCGTATTTTTCGCTCCATTGGACGCACCGGACCATAGGACGCACAGGACCATAGGAGGGGGAGAACAGGGGAAATTTTTTTTTTCTTGTTCTCCCCCTCTAAAACAAGGTGCGTTCAAGGTACATTCACCAGAGCTTGTGGGGCTGGCGGTGGGGGGAAGCGCTGCTTTCCCCCACTGCCAGCCTCAAAGATCCCTGAAGCCTTTGGAGCGCAGCGCCCCGCTGCCCTGCAGATACTTTGCGTGGAGCCGTCCCCAAGCTAGAGCAGCGAGACGGAGCCCTCCGTCTCGCTGTTCTGGCTTGGGAACAGCCTTGCTAGCTTCTGCAGGACAGAGGGGTGAAGGCACCCCGCTGCCCTGGAGAGGCTGTGCGTGCAGCCATCCCCAAGCTAGAGCAGCGAGACGGAGCACTCCACAGTGCTCCGTCTTCCTGTTCTGGCTTTGGGCTTAGCGGCGCAGCCTGCATTCGCTCTATAGGACGCACACACGTTTCCCCTTAATTTTTGGAGGGGAAAATGTGCGTCCTATAGAACGAAAAATACGGTAATACTTTTTGTCCCTCTCGGCTTGCATCTTACTGGCAGTTCACCAGGGCCTTAGCCAGAAGGGTCTTTTCCATCCTTTGCCACCTGATCCATTTCAACTGGAGATGCTAGATAATAGACACAAGACCTTCTGCATCCAAAAGCCTGGTCCCTCCCATACAATGTCAGAAGCAGTAGGGCCTCCTGATTATAAGCAGTCCAGCGAGTGGAGCTGGATGCTCTTCCTCCTCCTAAGTCTCAGTACTGCCTTTGTAGAACTCAACAGGGAGCAGGCGGGAAGGAAAACCAGAATTAGTGGGCTCTGCCTGCCATTAGCTCTGCTGGACTTTCTCTCCTTGCTGCCGCACTGGTCCTAGTTGGCACCAGCCTCCACTGTCTGCAGAAATTGAACCCAGAGCTTCCCCCACCACCCCACTGCTGATTTCCGTGCCTCCCCCGGTTCCATTCCCCCTCCTTCCCTTCCGAAGCTCCAGCGAATTCTTTAGCGCTCTGGATAATACAAGGCGGCGTTAGAATCCTGCTGTTTATTTTACCACGCTGCACAGTAACCGGCTTTCAAATTGATTTATCTGCAAGCGCTGTGAGCTATTACTTAGGGAATGATTGCAAATCAAGACCATAAATAAAGGCACCTTCTGGGCAAGGACGCCAAGCTGGGAACAGAGCAGGAGAAGAACCTGGAATTCCCATGCAAATATCTAAATCCGTTTGGCCTGAAGGCACAAGTGTAGGCCCTGGATAGAGAATGCCACCAAGCCTCTGTCCATGCAGCGCTTTCTTATTGGATGATAAGTACAGCTAGTGAGGGGGCGTGGCTTTATTTGAGGGCCAGACAGAAACTCCCGGAAGGCCACATTTAGCCCCAGTCATGAGGTTTCCCAGCCTTGCACTACAAACCCACTAGGAGCTTTCCATGGTGCTGAAGCTGTGCTGTTTTTTCCTGAACCCACAACTTTCGTGGCCTCTCTCTTCGTACACCTGACTTGATCTGATTTGACTCCTCCTGCTGTGAATTTGGCCAATGCATCTGCCTGATGAGCTTTCGCTCAATTCAAGCCACATCTGCAGAATGCATTTAAAGCACTATTATACTACTTGAGTGGGACGCAGGTGGCGCTGTGGGTTAAAGCCTCAGCGCCTAGGACTTGCCGATCGAAAGGTCGGCGGTTCAAATCCCTGCGGCGGGGTGCGCTCCCGCTGCTCGGTCCCAGCGCCTGCCAACCTAGCAGTTCGAAAGCACCTCCGGGTGCAAGTAGATAAATAGGGACCGCTTACCAGCGGGAAGGTAAACGGCGTTTCCGTGTGCGGCTCTGGCTCTGGCGATGTCACGCTGGCCACGTGACCCGGAAGTGTCTCCGGACAGCGCTGGCCCCTGGCCTCTTAAGTGAGATGGGCGCACAACCCCAGAGTCTGTCAAGACTGGCCCGTACGGGCAGGGGTACCTTTACCTTTACTTGAACAGTCACTTGACTCCCCCCTGAAAGAATCCTAGGAACTGTATTTCCCCCTGTAGAGCTACAACTCCCAGAGCGGTTTAAAAACCAGGGAATTCAAGCACTGTAACTCTGTGAGGAGAACAGGGGTCTCCTAACAACCTGCAGTGCCCTTAAGAAACGACAATTCGTAGGATGCTTTTGTGGAAGCCCTGTTTAAAACGATATGGTAGTACAGTCATACCTCAGGTTAGAAACGCTTCAGGTTAGAAACGCTTCGGGGACTTCCGGGTTGGCGCCATCGCCGAATGGCGGACTCCCTCCGAGCTTCGGAGGGAGCCTGCTCGGCAGGGGCTGGGTCCTACCGCGCCGACGACGCGGGGACCCTCAAAAACCATGGGCGCTGAAACTCATGGGCATGGTGACTTGGCGGGCACCGTTTGCGCCCCCCCGACCCGCGAAGGAGCCTTTTTAAAGGCTGCGGAGCGGGTGACGGGGGGGGGGGTGCTGTGAGTCCTCCGCTTCCCCTGCCGAGCGAAGCCGCATGCCATTCGACGGAGAGCGCTGACTTCTTCCATTGAAAATTTGGTCTTTAAAAGAATAACCCGTGAGTAATTGGAACTTGGATTAAAAAAGGGGAAAAATTCTATTTAAATTCGGAGCGAGCGGGGGAGGTGCAAAAAGGAAGTCAGCCTCCCCCCTGTTGTAGAGGAGCTAAAGCAAAGGATTTGACAACTAAGATCGAGTGTAACCTTTTTTTGATAAAGTTATTAACTTCGCGATGGAAAATTATAAGACTAGGCTGGAGGAGAAAGTGGAATGTGAATTAAAATGCAACCCCCCCCCCCGGAAACCCCGGGAGCGATCTGAAAGAGCGCCGGGAGAGGAGAAATAGAGGTTTTGACAGCTGTCAAAGGAGCTGTCAAAGCGGAAGAACAAAAAGAGAACTTTGTTACGAGGACTTTGCTGGTCACATTTGTTACAAATTGGATATAAATTGTTTAAAACAAGGAATAATAAGTTACTTTGACTGTTGGGTGTGATCGGGAAGGAAACTAGAGGAGCTGTGGGACACTACAAGTATTGTTGGCATCGAATTTGAATAGGACTTTTTATCGCCTGGGAAACTGCAGAAATGGAACACTATTTTGTCTACAGAGGTCTACACACTAAAGGAGACAATAGATTTATCTATTGAAGAATGGAAGGGACTTGACGTAATGTTTTGTTCCTGAATAACAAAGCCTCTGCAGAGGAATTAGAAGCTTTTTGGAATTAGAACATTTGTGCAGGAGAGCAGGGGGGGGGGAGAGGAGGAGAGAGAACAACAAGAACAATAAGAATAACAAGAACTGGACAAAGTTGGAAGATAGACTCCTTCCAAGATTGGACATGTGAAACCAAAGATGACCAAAAGATGGCAAAGACTAATAAAAAGACGGCAAAGCGGACTGGTGAAGGACTGTGGTTTAGATGTGGGAGCTCCAGGATGACAGTAGACATTGATGGACATTGGGAACGCAACCGGGAAAGGGGGGAGGGAAATTTGGAATCCAAAGGGTGTTAAATTACATTTTATTCTTTTTTTTTAATCTTTCTGTTTATCTTAATCTGTATTGCATATTAAAGACGGGAACTTGTGGAAGGGAACAGGTCGATTTTAGGGGATGGGAAAATATTTTTTTTAAATTGGGCCAATGATAATAATTTTAAAATTTGGGGTAAGAATTTGTTGAATCTCTTTGAAAGAATTGGAATACAAGAGGGGGAGGGGAGGGGAAGTCCTGGAAAGATGCCAATGAAAATAAGGTTTTAAATTTGGATGTTTTTCTTTTTCTGTTATATTTGAAAATCTTTAATAAATATTATTAAAAAAAAAGAAAAAAGAAACGACAATTCGTAGGATGCTTTTGTGGAAGCCCTGTTTAAAACGATATGGTAGTACAGTCATACCTCAGGTTAGAAACGCTTCAGGTTGTGCTTTTTCGGGTTGTGCACCGCGTCGAACCTGGAAGTACCGGAACGGGTTAGTTCCGGGTTTCGGCGCTCGCACAGAAGCACTAAATCACGCTTTGCACATGCGCAGAAGCGCCGAATCGCGACCCGTGTGTGCCCAGACGCAACGCTGCAGGTTGCAAACGTGCCTCCCATGTGGATCATGTTCGCAACCCGAGCGTTCACTGTATTTTAAATGTACAATGCAGATGTGGCAAGTTAAGTCTAGGACTGCTCCCCACACCCTATCCCCATGGACTCCAGGCCTCCCCAGAACAAGATGTGAGGCATCGGGGCAGAGTATTATGTGTACTGGACAGACTGCGTCCAGGTTTGTTATCCCAAAACAAATGACCACAGTTCTTAGTTATTCCAGAAGAAATGTGTTGCTCCCTTCATCGCATATATGTGGAACACCCTAAAGTAGGAATGGGGAATCTGTGGGCCTCCAGATGTTGTAAAGACTCCAAATTCCAGCACTTCCAGCTGGCAAGGCCTGTGGTCAGAGATGATGGGAGTCGTAGTTTAGAAACAACTACAAATTCCCCCATCCCTTCAGTAAAGCAGATAAATGGGATTCATTTTACCAGTCATGATTCACGGGATAGGATACATTCCAGCCATAGCGCTGGGCGTCTTTGAGAGAACTTCCCAGAAGAGCTGCTTGGTGCATCAGCTTCTTAGGAATGCAACCAACATTCACACAGGTTCCGCCAAGACCCCATTTGGTTCCTGCGGAAAAACAAAAAAAACGGACGCATGTGTTCAGTGCCCCAGCCTGTCCTTAAAACGACATATATAAATATTGTTATTATTTGAATTTAGGCCCCACCTTTCCTCCCCAAGGAGCCCAGGGTGGCAAAGAGATACACAACTTAAAGCAAATACAACACCGTCCGAAAACAGTGAAAACTTCCTAAAACCAATCTGTATTTTGATTCATATTGTTACGTGCCACTCCAAACTTCACTGAGCCACTACACAAGATTCCAGTTGGTGCAGGCGTACCTTTGGCAATGAGGCAGGATTACGGCTATAGCGTCTTGATCATATAAGGCTTATTTACACATTTATAAAATCATAAAATTGTAGAGTTGGAAGGGACCACAAGCGTCATCTAGTCTAACCCCCTGCAATGCTGGAATCTTTCGCTGAACATGAGCCTACTTATGGAGGGGCTCGTAGCAGCAGCACCCCAAGATGTGACAGCTTATTTCATAGCAGTAGCAACAAAAACCCAGCACCATCCTTTCTCTGCAGCCTATCCTGGGCTGCAGGGCACAATCCAGCGTTACTGTTCTTTTCTCTGCTTCCTGGTTACATCCCTTTTGACCCCAACCCTATAGCTTCCCAGCTTTCCATTTCTACCTCAGGAAGAGGCCTCACATCTGCATTCTCACACCTATTTCCTTTGATCCTGTGTTGTGTTAATGCCTAATGCTTTGATGCTCTGAACTCCCTAATTGTTTATTCCTCCCTGCCCCCAGGCCTTCACCTCACAAAGAAGTCTGTCCAATCCATTAACACTTGTTGATTTTGCTAGGATTGCAATGTCCAAGGCACAACTCATGAAGCCATTCCTGGGTTAACTCTATGCTAATTCCAGGGGGTTGGGGACGCAGGTGGCGCTGTGGGTTAAAGCCTCAGCGCCTAGGACTTGCCGATCGAAAGGTCGGCGGTTCAAATCCCTGCGGCGGGGTGCGCTCCCGCTGCTCGGTCCCAGCGCCTGCCAACCTAGCAGTTCGAAAGCACCTCCGGGTGCAAGTAGATAAATAGGGACCGCTTACCAGCGGGAAGGTAAACGGCGTTTCCGTGTGCGGCTCTGGCTCGCCAGAGCAGCGATGTCACGCTGGCCACGTGACCCGGAAGTGTCTCCGGACAGTGCTGGCCCCTGGCCTCTTAAGTGAGATGGGCGCACAACCCCAGAGTCTGTCAAGACTGGCCCGTACGGGCAGGGGTACCTTTACCTTTACCTTTAATTCCAGGGGGTTGACAGTGGCTAACCCCTCTCTTAAATACGCAGGAGTCTGGCTATTGCCAGTCATAACGACGTACCAGTTCGAATTATATCCTAAACATTGATTAAACCCAAGCGTTCAGCAACCACAGATACATAACAAGATATTACATGATGATGGTGATGATGGCTGAATTGTTTCTTACCCTTCGGAGAAGGTTCCACATAATCTAACACAGCTACCTTCTTTCCAAATTGGGAAGCTTCAGAAATAAAAAGAAATCACACAGTTATTTTAAAGGAAAAAGTAAAGCATCACTATTAGGGTGCCAATGTTGGGGGGGGGGGGGCGGCCGGTTTGCTTTGGCGAGTTAGTTTTGCCACTGCCTGTACCCAACATCCACCGCACCTTACAGCGCATTCAATTTCATTTCACTTCATTCTCACTTTTAATTTGTATACCGCCTTTCTATATTACTAGGCACAAGGCAGTTTACAAGCAGAAGAAACTAACAAACAAAATACAATGAAGGTCACACACATCCTAAAAATTTGATCCAATACAGTGGTGCCCCGCAAGACGAACGCCTCGCAAGACGGAAAACCCGCTAGACGAAAGGGTTTTCCGTTTTGGAGGCGCTTCGCAAAACGAATTTCCCTATGGACTTGCTTCGCAAGACGAAATGTCTTGCGAGTCCCTGCGGGTTTCCCCCCCTTTCCCCCCCCTTTTCCTAAGCCGCTAAGCCGCTTATCAGCTGATCCGCTGATAAGCCGCTTAACAGCTGATCCGCTAAAAGCCGCTAAACCGCTAATAGCGCTAATCCGCTAAGCTGTCAATGGGCTTGCTTCGCAAGACGAAAAAACCGCTATACGAAGAGCCTCACGGAATGGATTAATTTCGTCTTGTGAGGCACTACTGTACAAAGAAGCATAGAAGCATAGCTATAAAATGAACAATAAAGTAATATCCAATAGCCCATTAGAATACACAATAACTAAAATTTAGAATACAGTAACACAATAAAATAACCAAGAGCTGGCCAATACGCTGTTCCCTTATTTTCATTCTCAATTTCAGTGATGGTAACTTTGCTGTGACATTATGATGTTCCACAATAAATCAGGCCAGAGGTAGCCAATGTACTGTACTTTTCCGTGTATAAGACTAGGGGTTTATTTTTATTCAAAAACAAGGTTTAAAAACTGGGGGCGTCTTATACATGGGTAGTGGGTAGGGGTGACGGGTGATTGGTTGCAACCGTGAGCTGCATATTGTCACTGGCGAACTGAAGTGTGATTGGTGGCTGCGGCGAAGGGTCGCTTTGTATTGGCTGTGGGAAATGGGTGTGCGATTGGTTGCCGCGTCAAGAGCTGCTATTTACTTCTGCTGTCGGTGATCAGGTAGACGCTTGTAGCAGATGCGAGCGATTGCAATCGTCGGGCTAGTGATTTACTGCATCCCCCCCCCACAAAAAAACTCAACAACTCTTCTCAATCCTTCCCCAAAAAGCAACAACTTTGGGCCATTTTCTGAAATCGGAATCCCCAAAATGGGGGGGGGGGGAGCGTGTTATACAAGGGGGCGTGTTACACACAGAAAAGTACGGTAATCTCTCTCTGGATGTTTTGGGCTATAATTTCCATCAGTCCCAACCAGCATAGCCAATGGTTAGGGTTGATTGGAGTTGTAGTCCAACAAAACCAGGAGGGAATACTTTGGCTCCTGTGATCTACATTAAACACTACTGCTGCTTGACTCTTAATTGCAACCTCTGGGATGCAGCAGAGGGGCAAAGGGCCTCCATCCTCCCTCTCAAGCTGCTCTTTGCCTATGGCACCATCCATGTCTTCCTGCCCCTCTTCCTCATCTGATAACACCTGCTGCCCCAGCCCCAAGCCAGTCAGTGCAGTGGGAATCACAAGCCCTCCATTAAAGGCAAGCCAGACAAGCAGTCGTCTGCAGCCCCACAAAGGAAAGGCCACCTAGGTTCTGCTGGACCACAACTCCCATTGTTCCTGACTGGTCATGCTGGCCAGAGCTGATTGCAGTTGGGAGTCCAAAAACATATGGGGGAACCAGACTGGCTAATAACCCTGAGCTAGAGCAACAAAAGGATGCGGGTGGTGCTGTGGGTTAAACCACAAAGCCTAGGACTTGCCGATCAGAAGGCTGGCGGTTCGAACCCCCGAGACGGGGTGAGCTCCCGTTGCTCGGTCCCTGCTCCTGCCAACCTAGCAGTTCAAAACCACGTCAAAGTACTAGTAGATAAATAGGTACCGCTCCAGCGGGAAGATAAAGACTGTTTCCGTGCGCTGCTCTGGTTCGCCAGAAGCAGCTTAGTCATGCTGACCACATGACTCGGAAGCTGTATGCCGGCTCCCTCGGCCAATAAAGCGAGATGAGCGCCACAACCCCAGAGTCGGTCTCGACTGGACCTAATGGTCAGGGGTCCCTTTACCTTTACCTTTAGAGCAACAAAAGCAGCTGGGAGGATCACCCTTGGATGAACTGCCAACTAACACATTGCAATAATGATTTACAGGTGCAGACCTTGCTACAGCATGGTGAATTTCATTACCCCTTTTGGGTGAAAGGTCAGGCAGAGATAATGTTGAGATAACTCAACCCAAGGAGAGCCATGATAATAAATCGGGCCAAAATCCAGCACCTTGTTCTCGAAACGGGCAACCAGGAAGCTCAAAAGGAGGACCTGAGCGCCACAGTGCTCTGCCCACCTGAAATTCCTAGCAAAACAGATATTTAGAGGCATAGTGTCCCCAACAGTGGAGACAGAGCATAGCCGTTGTGGCGAATAGCCACTGATAGATTATCCACATCTCTGTATGCCCTGCCTCCTTCCCTCAGGAAAACCTGATCTTTAGTGCTCAATTGGAACAAACAGCAATCGGGTTTTCTGTGGTTAGTCATTTGTTCCGATCTCAGAACCAAAGAGCAGGTTTTCCAGGGGAAGTGGAAGGGGGAAGGCGGGACCGCTTTGACCCATGCCTAGAAAAGTATGGTTCAAGTGGAAAGCAGTTCAGACCACAAGTGGAAGTGTGGACAAGCCCTTTGTGCTTAATGTGGATTGTAAGCCCCTTTTTCCTCCTTTAATTCTTCCTCGTCTACGCAGAGTCTTCCTCCTCTACCCCCTGCTCTCCCACAGTATTCGTATTCCATTGATTTATAGAATGGTGCTATGATGTTGACAGTTTTATTCTCAACCCCTTTGGCAATTATCCCGAGCAAAGTTAGGGCGCCTCACAACTGCGCATGAATTACCTTCTTTCGCGCAAGCAAGGCCACCAGATCCTCCCCCGACGACTAGGAGATCATACTCGTGCTTCTCTGAAAGAGAGAAAGGAGGGAAGATTTTTAAATTTATTTTAATAGCACAATCCAGGAGAGATGATGCTAAGTATCTGAAGAGGCAGCCTGATATTTGGTTGGTCTATTTTGTTATCCAGCTTAGGGCACTCATATTTACAGAACCGCCTCTCCTGGTATGCCCCGCAGAGGACCTTAAGGTCCATGAATAATCATAGTTTAGAGGTCCTGGGCCCTAAGGAAGTCAGATTATCCTCCACCAGGGTGAGGCCTTCTCAGTGATGGCTCCGACCTGGTGGAATGCTCTGTCCCATGAGACCAGGACCCTGCAGGATCTGACTTCCTTCCGCAGAGCCTGTAAGACAGAGCTATTCCGCCTGGCTTTCAATTTGAATTTAGCCTGATCTTTTATTCCCCTTCCTTCCCTCCCCTCCCCTTTTTATGAAGATTACCCGCTCTGGGATCCCACAGCTAATTCTCCCCTGCTCTCCACGCTGGCCCAAATAGGACTAATTTAGCCAGCTAGCCCTGGTGATCATCTAATGTTTATTGGATAGATTTTCCCCTAAATTGATTTTTGAACTTTGAATTTATTGTTATTCACGCTTTTATACTGTATTTTATGCTGTTTTTTGTTGTATCACAATTGTGTTTTAAATTTGTTGTTAGCCGCCTTGAGCTCGGTTTTCTGAACCAGGAAGTGCGGGGTATAAATAAAAAATTTATTATTATTATTATTATTATTATTATTATTATTATTATTATCTTGGCGGGGGTGGTTACAGGTTGCTCGCCCTGCGGTACATGGAGTTGAACAGGTGCTGGGAACCTTTTGTTCCTTAGATGTTGCTGAACTACAACTCCCATCAGCCATAGCAAGCGTGGCCAATGGCCAGGGATCATGGGAGAGGTAGTTCTGCAACATCTGGAGGGCCCAATGTTTCACACACCTGGAACAGAACTTTCAGTAATGCCCTGGTTCACATATAACAGTTAACCATGGTTTAGTTTAACCATAGTTAAAGTTGATTGTCTGAACTACCCCCTTGGCTTAACTATGGTTTATTTACTATTACGAGGGTTGTTCAGCGCAAAAATCTATGGTATCAGTATTTGGATGGTCCTGGTCCCCCCCAAGAATGCTCCTATTTTCAGCTGTAAAATTGTAGATGTTGTATCACAAATCTCTTCCCCCCCCCCTTTTTTTTTTTTGCTGAGCTTCAGAATGACAGACAGAAACAGAGAGAATCACAGAGAAATTTCTTTGCAATGGGCCTGTTTGTGCTCTTGCAAGGCTGTTGCAACAGTAGAAAATATTACCTCAGCTTTCCCCACCCATTCTAGGCAGGAGCATGCAGGAAAAGTACAAAACAGCTCCAAGCAAGGACATCACATAACCTGGCACTGAGAATCTAGAAATTTCCGAATCGAGCATGCTGAGTTTGGAAAACAGTGCAGAAAAGACATGTTTTAATTGCATTCTCAGATGATAAGTCATCATAGAACACAGTGAGACTCTTATGACAGGAGCTGGGTCAAAAGTGTCCCCCAATTTCCATCTGTTTATTTGTGCCGGGGAGAGGGAGACTAACCCCGCCTGTCACATATTTCAGTGACCGAAATGGTTACGAGGGAGGGGGGAAAACAGCTTTGTGGTCTGCGCTCTTTAAGAAAGCCTTGGGAATTGTTTGAGAGGGAAAAGGTTTGTTTTTCTTGAGGTTTATTTGCTAGATAGGCCGTGGTGCAAAAAACAAACAAACACCAAAGCAGTGATTATTTTTAAGCCTGACACATTATCATCGCTGGGTGTACAAGGGAGGAAATGAGATTTAGCCAAAAAAAAAAACAAAACAACAAAACAACCGAAAAGAAACCCTATCAACCATCAGATTGCTGAAGTTTTGCTGAGGAGCACAAGCAGTATCCAAATCGAGCCAGCCCTCCCCGAGTCGCCTCAGACGGCCCCCAAAATTGGCCAGATTGCATAACAACAAAGCAAATATAATAGTATCAGAGGGATGGAGGGAACGTTACAGGCCATCAAACCCAAGCGGATGTGACAGCCGGCCGGCCGCTTCCACTCCTGGCTTCCAAAGCAGACTGGTTTCTCTCCTGCCTGTCTCTCACACCTTTAGCATCTTCCCGGCAGGCAAAAGAGGGAAGAGGAAAAAAAGGTATGTAGGAAGACTGATAATAGATTGGACATTCCCTAGGTTATGGGGTGTGGCAGCTCAGTAAGAAGGTGTTTATTTAGGGTGTGATTCTGTTTGCAGTTTCTATTTTAGTTTAGGGAAGCTTTTTAATGTTTAATAGACGGGTTACAGACGCTTTAGGTTACAGACTCCACTAACCCAGAAATAGTACCTTGGGTTAAGAACTTTGCTTCAGGATGAGAACAGAAATTGTGCTCTGGCGGCACGGCGGCAGCGGGAGGCCCCATTAGCTAAAGTGGTGCTTCAGGTTAAGAACAGTTTCAGGTTAAGAATGGACCTCCGGAACGAATTAAGTACTTAACCCAAGGTACCACTGTATGGTATTTTAATATTCTGTTGGAAGCAGCCCAGAGTGGCTGGGGAAACCCAGATAGACGGGCAGGGTATAAATAATAATAATAATAATAATAATAATAATAATAATAATAATAATTATTACTACAGTGGTACCTCAGGTTAACTGTTCTTAACCTGAAGCACCACTTTAGCTAATGGGGCCTCCTGCTGCTGCCACACTGCCGGAGCACGATTTCTGTTCTCATCCTGAAGCAAAGTTCTTAACCTGAGGTACTATTTCTGGGTTAGTGAAGCCTGTAATCTGCAGCGTATATAACCTGAAGTGTATGTAACCTGAAGCATATGTAACCTGAGGTACCACTGTATTATTTTAGGGGAGGGCAGCAGCTTAGTGGTGGAGCACCTGGTTCACATTGCGGAAGGTCCCGGGTTCAAATCTCCGGCATTTTCAGGTAGGGCTGGGTGAGACCCCCTTGTCTGAAACCCTGGAGAGCTGAAGTCGGTCAGTGTATAAGACAGTACTGAGCTGGATAGACCAATGGTCGAACTCTGTTCCTGTGTACTTAGTATTATCAGAATAACCGTCTATTAGCTTTCCTACCTATCCTTCACCACAAGGTCCCGGGGAGGTGAAAACAATGCAAAAATATAAGATTAAAAATATATATATAAATGCAAGATTAAAATTGGTTAAGACAGTTGGCAGTCAAAAGAATATACTGCATTGCAGCGGGTGCAAAAGAATCTTCCCTTGCAAGGCTGATCTCTATAAACAGAGATTCAGACTGTGTACACAATTACACTTAACACATATGGCTTTCCCCAAAGAATGCTGGGAACTGTAGTTCACCCTCACAGAGCTATAGTTCCCAGCAGCCTTAACAAACTAGATCCTTTGGGGTGAGTCGGGTGAGTCAGCTCAGAAGCAGATCCTGCTGTGGTTCGAAGGACCTCCCCGCCAAATTAGCAATGTTGATAAATACCATATTCAAATTGCTATGATCTTTTAAAAATGGGTCTAACTGTATTTTGAATGTTGTACCACCGCAGTGCCTGGATGGGTGCTCACATCAAGGAAACCCCCCTTCCAAAAAAAGCTTTTCTGAATACAACAGGTTTCTTAAACTTGATTGTTGCTCAGTTTCCTTACTTTTGTACTTGATCGATTAAAGATTAAAGCTGTGAATTGCTCAGAGACGGTGGTTAATTGGGCTGTACAGTGGACGCTCAGGTTGCGAATGTGATCCGTGCGGGAGGCACGTTCGCAACCCACAGTGCCATGTCTGCACATGCGCGGGTTGTGATTCGGCGTTTCTGCGCATGCGCAAAGCGTGATTTAGCGCTTCTGCGCATGTGCGACCGCTGAAACCCAGAAGTACAGTGGTGCCCCACAAGACGAATGCCTCGCAAGACGAAAAACCCGCTAGACGAAAGGGTTTTCCGTTTTGGAGGTGCTTCGCAAGACAAATTTCCCTATGGGCTTGCTTCGCAAGACGAAAATGTCTTGCGGGTTTTTCCGACTTTTTTTCCCTCCCCCCCTTTTTCTAAGCCACTAAGCCGCTTATCCGCTAAGCCGCTAATAGCGCTAATCCGCTAATCTGCTTCGCAAGACAAAAAAAACGCTAGATGAAGAGACTCGCGGAACGGATTCTTTTTGTCTTGCGAGGCACCACTGTAACCCATTCTGGTACTTCCGGGTTTCAGCAGGTCCATAACCCAAAAAAATGCAACCTAGAATCATAGAATCATAGAGTTGGAAGAGACCACAAGGGCCATCGAGTCCAACCCCCTGCCAAGCAGGAAACAAAGCAACCTGAAGCGTCTGTACCCCGAAATATGACTGTATATGAATGTGCCAACCAAAACAACAAATCTCCCCATAAGCACAGCATAGTAAGAGCCATTTGACAGTGGAACAGACTCCCACAAGAAGTGCCAGACTTTCCTTCCTTGGATGTTTTTAAGCTGAGGTTGGATGGACATCTGTCGTGTGTGATCAAGCTGAGATTCCTGCATTGCAGAGGTTTGGACTAGATGACCCTTGGGGTCCCTTCCGACTCTACAATTCTATGATTTTGTATCAGGTAAAAGGCAAGTCTACAATAGTTCTCCCTGACAGCTACGCAGGAAAATTTACAGTCCTACCTCGGCTTAAATGTGCTTCAAGTTGAGCGCATTCGAGTTGCGCTCCGCGGCAAACCGGAAGTAACGGAGTTAGTTACTTCCGGGTTTCGCCGCTTGTGCATGCGCAGATGCACAAAATGACGTCACGCACCTGCGCAGAAGCAGAGCAAAGGGACACGCGCGTGACAAGATGTGCCATCACTAGATACGTTTACCAAAGTTTCATTACAGCAAAAGCCAGCGACACAGAACACCACAAGGTCAAACAAAAGGAAATCAACAACATCAAAAAAAAAATTACACAAGGGAACTTCGCAGTGTGCCATTCAACAAAAGAGATTTACGCTTCCTGATTGCTAGAGTGCAAAATTTGGCCACCTCATATGATATTGAGCTTGAGGAATCTTCCAGAAGGTATTTTCGTAGAATTTCGGGGGAGGATTCCAAATAATGTTGTAGGGGTATAAATTTTGATAAAAGCGGCAAAATAAGTTGAACTCGTTCTTCACTATAAAATTCGCAAAATAGAAGGATGTGAGTGACAGATTCTACCTTATTAGACATACAGGGGCAGAGACGCACATGCATTGGTGCCCGCGTAAATTTGCCGTACAGCACTGCTGAGGGCATTGTCTCAAAGCGGGCTCTGGAGAAAGCCCATCTATAAGCTTCGTTAGTGATGTTAGTTAAGTAAGGGGCAGCTGCAAAATTAGGCCAAGCTTTTAAACATCTATACGTCTCCGGGAGTAGGGCGTCTTCTTGTTGTAATTCGACATCGTAAAGTCTCTGAGTGATAATTACTTTTGCCTTGTTCAGAGTTCCATTAAAAAGATTTTCAGGGTTTAGGCCAATTTGTTTGATCTTGTTAGTTATCTGCATAAGCCAAGGAGGATAGGGAACTGTGGCCAGGAGGTAAGGTAACAGTCCCTTAGGATTGTAATGGATTTTCAGCCAGAGGAATATTGCTTGCTCCCAGACTTTTAATTCCACTCTGGGCAGTCCTGCCTCTTGCCTTAAGACTGCATTAGGTGTGCACTTTGGGGTAGCAAATAATGATCTTAAGAATTTTGATTGTACTGTTTCAAGAGTCTTAAGGTTGGCGGAAAGGCTAATTTGAGAGCCATACAGAAGTTGGGCTAAAGATTTTGCCTGGAAAACTTTAAGGGCCATCGGGAGGAAGCCAGCTCCTTTCCTTCTGAATAATCTAAGGGTGGCATTTGCACTTCTTCCTGCTGATATAGCTGATGTGGTCAGGTGTGTTGACAATTTGGCATTATAAGAGAAAGTAATGCCTAAGTATTGGAAGATCTTAGTCTGTTCAATGGCGTTTCCCTTTACGCTCCAATTATCTTTCCTGAAGGAGCGGTTAAAATGTACAATTTTGGTTTTGGCAAAGTTAATTGTTAACAGCCTAGTGTTACATTGGTCACTAAACTTTCCTAAGGCACGTTTCAGACCCACTTTGGTTTGACAGAGAAGAACAGCGTCATCCGCATACATTAAAACTGGTACTTTTCTGCCGTTAGAGAACACGGGGGGATGGGTTTCAATTTCACGGCAACATGTGACCAGGGAGTTAACATAGATGTTAAATAAAAATGGGGCTAATAGACATCCTTGTCTAACTCCTCTATGGACTGGGATTTCTCTAGAGAGTCTGCCGTCCTGTGCGAGTCTTATCTGGAGGGTATTGTTCTCATGAAGCTTAATCATCAGAAGTAGTAACCTTCTGTTAATACCCATATTGGCCAGTTTGGCCCAGAGCCTACCCCTGGATACAGAATCAAATGCTGCCTTTAGGTCCACAAAGGCCACATACAGTGACTTTTTCCAATGTTTCACATACTTATAAACAAAATAATCTAACACTAAGCAGTGATCAATGGTGGAACGTCCAGATGTAAATCCTGCTTGTTCAATTTCTAGCAAATCATTATGGTCTAGCCATTCACACAGTTTTAGGCATAGGTGTTTTGTATAAAGTTTGCAGATCACATTCAGAAGACTAATTGGTCTATAATTAGATGGATCAGAGGGGTTGCCCTTTTTAAATATAGGAACAATTATAGCCAGTCCCCAATCTTTAGGAATTTCAGTTGTCTTATGTATATATGAGAATAGATTTGCAAGAACCGGGGCCCACCAGTTTATTTGCGCTTTCAGAAGTTCAGCAACAATGAAATCACTTCCTGGGGCTTTGCCAGATTTCATTTGTAGAATTAACGAAGTGATTTCAGTTTCAGATGTTGGGGGCCATAGTGTATCATTATCTAAAAAGATGTTAAGCAGCGCAGGAGGTCGATGTTCCCTAAACAGCACTTTATAGTGCTCTTCCCATGAGTTTGCAGGGATTATTGTGCCCTCGTTAGGAGCTTTTGTTTGACTGGAGATAATTTTCCAGAATTTGGTATTGTCTTTTTCTATTGATGCTTTTATGAGGGCCTGCCAGATGAGAGAGTCTGCAGTTCTTTTTTTGGTTTTTAGTAACTCTTTGTAGTTCTTTTTTTTAAGTTGTAACTTAATTTAGTAATGGGGTTAGGATTTTGCTGGAAGACCTTAAAGCATTCCCTGAGTATAAGTTTTGCCTGGATGCATTCGGGGTCAAACCATTTTTTGTTGGTAGGTAACTCATTGTGGCTAGATCTCCTGAGTCTTGATAATAACGGTTGGAGTTTTTGGATTAATGTATTATAATGGTCAATTGGGGAGGTCTCTTCAGTATCGTTGGAGGTCAGATCAGCCCAGAGGAGTTGACCTTCCACTGATTGTGTCCAAATGCTAAAGTTGTTATTAACATAAGGGGACCATTTAATTCTGGATATGCCTATTTGTTGTAAAACATTAGGATCAGGTGTCTGTGGGGCGAGCCCACATCTAGAGGGTTCCCAAAATTCAGTCCTTTTAAGATTTAGAGGTAGATGGTCACTTTCGGTTCTTATATCTACAGTAAATTCAATATGTTCATCAAAGAGTTCTTGGGAGACAAGAATGTAGTTAATAACAGAATGCCTTAAGCCTGACCAATAAGTAAATTGGCCAGGGCAGTCTCCTGAGGAGAGGCCGTTTAAAATAACAAGGTTTAATCTAAGTGCCATTAGAAAAAGACATGTACCAGCAAAATTGGTAATTGGGTCAAGTGAATGACGCCTGAATAGGGGCCAATGTTCATCATTAGCATTTAGGGGACCCATTCCACTTTCGTTGATTAGCTGTTCGTCTGAATGGCCTAACCTTGCATTAAAGTCCCCACCAATAATATGTTTCCCTCTAGATTCAAACGGGGCTCCGGAACGGATCCCATTCGTATCTAGAGGTACCACTGTATTTGCAATAGTGCATCTAGTTATGTAAGTGAACACCTGCAGTTTGAAGAGCTACAAGTCAGAAACAGGTTGATCCCTACAGTAAGAACTAGGCCTTGCCACCCGGATAAAGTAAGTCAGCTGGAGCGAGTGTGAATCACGACCAGGTAATCAAGAAAAGAGCCTAATTGCAGTTGGTAGATTTTAGAAGACAGGTACATGGGCAGGTGAGTGAAGATGTGATAACACTGGTGGACTTTGTGACAAGGCCCCTCACAGAGACAACTTTCAGAGAAAGAATGTAATCGTGCAAGAAGGTACCAAAATTATTTCATAAAGGTAAAGGTAAAGGTAAAGGTACCCCTGCCCGTACGGGCCAGTCTTGACAGACTCTGGGGTTGTGCGCCCATCTCACTTAAGAGGCCAGGGGCCAGCGCTGTCCGGAGACACTTCCGGGTCACGTGGCCAGCGTGACATCGCTGCTCTGGCCAGAGCCAGAGCCAGAGCCGCACACGGAAACGCCGTTTACCTTCCCGCTGGTAAGCGGTCCCTATTTATCTACTTGCACCCGGAGGTGCTTTCGAACTGCTAGGTTGGCAGGCGCTGGGACCGAGCAGCGGGAGCGCACCCCGCCGCAGGGATTCGAACCGCCGACCTTTCGATCGGCAAGCCCTAGGCGCTGAGGCTTTAACCCACAGCGCCACCTGCGTCCCTAAAATTATTTCATAGCTGACACATTTTAAGCTACTACAGCAAGAGAAAAGCCCTTGTGGAGACTTGCATATAGGCCTGTTTTGCACATGCAAGTCAAACCATGGTTTAGTGTGAAGACAGGAAAGAGATTACAGATGCTGATACACTCAGGGAAGCTTACGCCAGGCTTATCTGGCTTTTGTGTTACTGAAACCCAGGCTTGCGGTTTAGTTTTCTTCAGACTAACCACAACCTGTAAACCCCAGAACAAACCGGGAGCCCACAGATTCACACTAAACCATGGTTTGGCGTGGAGTGCTGCGGAAGCAAGCACACAGACCCATTGCAACATAAGCTATTGTGGACAGAGCACAAAACAGTGGTTGGTCTTTTAAGATGTCACTGGATTTTTTCATTTTATTTCATAGTTGGGAACCCTATCATTTGCAGGTCTATGTAGATGGCAGGCCATCAACTGTTGACAGAAATCAATTATTTGTATTTACAAATGGGTACTTTGTTGACACAATCCTCCTGCTTGACAAAACCTGAAGGATTTGGATCTAGCATACTTTAAGGAGCACCTCAGACCTTTTATCCCAGCTCAGTCACTGAGATCATTCAGCATGGATAGCCGTCTTTCATGTTACAGAGGTCTAAATGGCCTTTCAAGTGTCTCTTAAAAACCTTTTTATGCCTTTGTAGCAGTTTAACTTTTATTTTTGAATAGTCAGTACACCCCTGAGCATTTTTATTTTATCTTTTAAATGGTGTTTTAGGGTTCAACACTGTACACCTCCTTGATAACTCGTATTTCTGGCGGTACAGAAATACTTCGGCAAACAACTAAAACTCTTCCTTTTGCACTGTTAAATTACTCTGAGGACTGGCAGATCCAAAAATGTAAATAACCATCATGGTACCCACTCACTGTTTTTGTGTGTTATTTCTAATTTCTTGATAGCTTAGGCGCCAAGGCAGGAAGTACAGGGCACCCATCTAAGATATGTGCTCTGAAACACCCTGCCTATAATTGGCAAGGCAGGCATTCAACAGGTGGAGCATTCCAGGCACTTGGTTTGGGCCCCTCTTCTCTACCCTAGCAGAAGTCCAACTGGTGTGTGTGTGTGTGTGTGTGTGTGTATGTATGTGTGTATATATATATATTATAATAGCTGTCAACTTTTCCCTTTTCTTGAGAGGAATCCTATTCAGAATAAGGGAATTTCCCTTAAAAAAGGGAAAACGTTGACAGCTATGATATATATATATACACACACACACACACCCCGCTTCAGTGTAGAAAAAAACACAAAGCAGCCCCCCCTCCAAAAAAAAGATAAAGCAATAAAAGTATCCCTTAAAAAATTTGGACCAGTTAAAAACATACAGAAAGTTAAGACCACAATAAAATAGACTAAAGCTGGCACAGATTTTCTAAGCGTAATAATGACCATTGCTGGCTGCTCTTTTTCTTCCCTGCCTCCTACTGCCGTGGCTTAAACCGGTGGTGCAGCAGGCAGGAATTCAACAGGCAAAGCCTCCCCCAATAGGGGAGAATGCAAAGGCGGGACCCCAGGCTGGGAAGGCTTCCCCGGTTGGATTCCTGCCTGCCAGGGTCCTCTCCTCTCCAGCCCAGCTTTGCAGAGGCGCCTGCTCCGTCTCCGCCCGCCTGCGACCCCCGCCATCGACCATCGGGGATCCCCGTACCTGAAGACAGGGCCCGCGCTGTACGGCAGAGCCCGGGCTTGCGTAGGAAGCGCGGGCTCGCTCGGCACAGTGCCGCCATGATGCTGTACGGCAGCCCAGCTTCCTCACGAGGACCCCGGCCTCGGATCAGGGGCTGCCCGCGCGAGTGCCTGGCTGCCTGCTCGCGCCGCCTCAGACGCCCCGTCGCCCAGGGAGGAGGAGGAGGAGGAGGAGGAGCCAGGCGGGCGGCGCGGAGAAGGGTCGCCTTCGGGGCCGGGTAGGTGAGACTCGCGGGGGAGGAGTCCGCGGTGGGAAGGGCCCTGCCCAATGGGTGGGGCCGGAGAGGGAGGGGCCACCCACCTCTCCTCTTTCCTGGCAGAGGTTCAACTGGTAGAGCATGGCTTGGCAAGGCAGGCATTTAACAGGTGGAGCATTCCAGGCACTTGGTTTGGGCCCCTCTTTTCTACCCTGGGGGACGCAGGTGGCGCTGTGGGTTAAAGCCTCAGCGCCTAGGGCTTGCCGATCGAAAGGTCGGCGGTTCGAATCCCTGCGGCGGGGTGCGCTCCCGCTGCTCGGTCCCAGCGCCTGCCAACCTAGCAGTTCGAAAGCACCTCCGGGTGCAAGTAGATAAATAGGGACCGCTTACCAGCGGGAAGGTAAACGGCGTTTCCGTGTGCGGCTCTGGCTCGCCAGAGCAGCGTTGTCACGCTGGCCACGTGACCCGGAAGTGTCTCCGGACAGCGCTGGCCCCTGGCCTCTTGAGTGAGATGGGCGCACAACCCCAGAGTCTGTCAAGACTGGCCCATACGGGCAGGGGTACCTTTACCTTTACCTTTACCTTTCTACCCTGGCAGAGGTCCAACAGGTAAAGCATAGCTTGGCAAGGAAGGCATTCAACAGGTGGAGCACTCCAGGCACTTGGTTTGGCCCCTCTTCTCTACCCTGGCACAGGTTGGTAGAGTAAAGGTAAAGGTACCCCTGCCCGTACGGGCCAGTCTTGACAGACTCTGGGGTTGTGCGCCCATCTCACTTAAGAGGCCAGGGGCCAGCGCTGTCTGGAGACACTTCCGGGTCACGTGGCCAGCGTGACATCGCTGCTCTGGCGAGCCAGAGCCGCACACGGAAACGCCGTTTACCTTCCCGCTGGTAAGCGGTCCCTATTTATCTACTTGCACCCGGAGGTGCTTTCGAACTGCTAGGTTGGCAGGCGCTGGGACCGAGCAGCGGGAGCGCACCCCGCCGCAGGGATTCGAACCGCCGACCTTTCGATCGGCAAGCCCTAGGCGCTGAGGCTTTAACCCACAGCGCCACCTGCGTCCCACTGGTTGGTAATGTAGGGCTTGGCAAAACAGGTGGAGCAATCCAGGCACTTCGTTTGGAGCCCTCTTCTCTGCTCTGGCAGAGGTCCAACTGGTAAAGCACAGCTTGGCAGTAGCAGGCATTCAATAGGTGGCGCATTCTAGGCACTTGGGTGGGACCCCTCTTCTCTATCCTGGCAGAGATCCAACTGGTAAAGCACGCCTTGGCAAGGAAGGCATTCAACAGGTGCAGCATTCCTTCGTGCAGATAGCAGGTTGGGAATGGCTGGAAGGTGGTGGTTTTTGTTTACGCTGCATTGTTTGTGTGATTCTGCTTACTAAGAGGGACTTGTTGCTGTTTAGTCAGAGCACATCACAAGAGGAACAGGAAGGAAATGATGTCTGTGCAACCAAAGACAGGCATAGGCAAACTTCAGACTACAATTCCCATCATCCCTGACTGGTCCCGCTAGCTAGGGATGATGGGAGTTGTAGTCCCAAAATGTCTGGATGGCTGAGTTTGGCCATGCCTGTCCAAAGATGTTGATGAACTGTAACTCTATGACTTTGTCAGATCCCCCATGCCTCCTTCCCAAAGCCCAGTGCCTCCTTACCCAGCTTTAGGAAGGCAGCATGAGGGCTCGGGGGATGTCAAAGATTGCTGAGGGCCACCAAAAAAGCTTTGAGGGCCTCATACAGCCCTAAGGCCACGTGTTGGGCTGCCCTGAATTCTAGACAAAAGTCCCAGGTTTCCCCCTCCCGATATATGAACTGACAGACAACCCAACCGGGAAGCAGTCAGCCCTGTATAGAATTGTGCATTTGAAAACATGCTCTACCAAAATGGAACCTCAAATCAAATCCTTGCAGGCTGCCTGGGTTATTCCCAGCATTCCCTATCGCTGCAACTTGACACAAAAACCCTGCACAAACACTATGCAATAGAAAAAAAGGTAAAGGGTGAAGGGACCCCTGACTGTTAGGTCCAGTCGTGGCTGACTCTGGGGTTGAGGCGCTCATCTCGTTTTAGTGGCCGAGGGAGCTGGTGTACAGCTTCCAGGTCATGTGGCCAGCATGACTAAGCCGCTTCTGGCAACCAGAACAGGGCACGGAAATGCCGCTTACCTTCCCACCGGAGTGGTACCTATTTATCTACTCGCACTTTTGACATGCTTTCAAACTGCTAGGTTGGCAGGAGCAGGGACCGAGCAACGGGAGCTCACCCCGTCGCGGGGATTTGAACCGCTGACCTTCTGATCGGCAAGTCCTAGACTCTGTGGTTTAACCCACAGCGCCACTCGTGTCCTTATATGCAATAGAAAGAAATATCATTATCCCTACCCCATCCTCTGCCATCGCTCTCTCTCCTGGTGCAGGATTCATGTACAAGCTAAACAAGCTATAGCTTAGGGCCCCACTCTCTTGGGGGCCCCAAAAAAATTTAAAGGAGAAAAACAACTGGATGTACATTTCCAAAATATAAGATAAAAAACAAATAGAATAATACCTACATACAGCAACAGTGTTTTGTGTTGTGTAGGCTCCTATGGCGTAAGTAATGGGCCCCGCCTGCTAGCCTGCTCCCTAAAATATCGCTGGTTTGCTCATTTCTATATATAGGGAGCCTAGGGTGAGTCTTTGTAAACTGTGTTTCTAGAGGAACTTTTGTTATTGCCAAATGCCAATGTGTTTGCATTATTAAGTTTGTTATGAATAAAAAATCATTTTAAGTTAGAACTTAATAATTATTTCACCATTAATATACTTCTTCTTAATTGTATTTCACTATTAATATACTCCTCCGTAATTGTATTTCAGTTCAACAAATTACTTTGATAAAATACATATTTTGTTATGTGCAAATGGCTTTACATACCTATTAGGTCCATAAATGGGACGCAGGTGGCGCTGTGGGTTAAAGCCTCAGCGCCTAGGGCTTGCCGATCGAAAGGTCGGCAGTTCGAATCCCTGCGGCGGGGTGCGCTCCCGCTGCTCGGTCCCAGCGCCTGCCAACCTAGCAGTTCGAAAGCACCTCCGGGTGCAAGTAGATAAATAGGGACCGCTTACCAGCGGGAAGGTAAACGGCGTTTCCGTGTGCAGCTCTGGCTCGCCAGAGCAGCGATGTCACGCTGGCCACGTGACCCGGAAGTGTCTCCGGACAGCGCTGGCCCCTGGCCTCTTAAGTGAGATGGGCGCACAACCCCAGAGTCTGTCAAGACTGGCCCGTACGGGCAGGGGTACCTTTACCTTTTTAGGTCCATAAATTACCATATAGCATATATTCAACGGGGGGGGGGGGGGACAGCAACAATTTGGTGTTGACAAAGGACAGCTGGACATATAAAGGGCCCCATTACCTTCAGTAGCTTAGGGCCTCATCAAACCTAAATCCAACCCTGCTATCTCCCCTCTCTTTCCCCCCCAATATGTATAACAATAAAGTCCCGCACCGAATGTAAACGAACTGTGAAAAAGACTCAATTAATTGAAAGTAGAGACGCTTTATGTACTTTTCCTTGTTTATTTGTTTGCTTTATAACACAGAAAATCTTTAATAAAAATTAATTTCAAAACAGCGTGAGTCTTTTCATATGAAATTGTATTTGCCACGCAAGTAATCACCTTGAAGACGGTTATCTTGGAGGTAATTACTCGCCTGGTACTGATACGGCAAGTGCAATTTCGTATGAAAGAACTTCACCTCCACAGAGAGCGGAATAAATTCCTTCCATCCATTCATGTCCAAGAGCAGTTCTTTGTTGGCCCAACTTCCTGTGCATCAAGGTGACGTTAAAGACATTAGAAGCTTTGTGGGCACAGATGGGATTTAATTTCACCTCTGGCTCCTCTTTTCAATGCCAATACTTGGCCATATAAACATATAAAAGGTTGATTATAAAGGAAGGGAATTGTTGGTGTAACGTGATCCAAAAACCTTAGTCTCTTCCAGCATTGGTCTTTGCATGTTGAAAGCCCAGCGGCCTTGCTTAGTCATGGATTCATCACACTGCTATCTCTTGAAACATTTGCTGAAGCAATGTGTCAGCATAGATGCCGTGTTGTGAAATGTACACTGCGCACGCCTAAAAAACAGAGAGGGGTGGATCATTTTGCTCCTTTGATGGAATTGTTGTTCCATTCCTTTGCAGAGTTATGCAGACTTACCAGTTCATAGAATATTATTGTTGTATTGCTGTTCATTTAATCTCTGTTCCACTTCATATTTTTAAGGGGGGGAAACAATCTCAAGGTGGTTTACAGCCTGCATTAAAACAGCAAACAATACTGTCAGGGAACTGCCATCGGAGCCAGAGGAGGAGGGAGGGCTCCAGAGGAATTCCGGATTGCGTCCCAGGAGGGAGGGAGGCAGCCCATCTTCTGGGGAAAGGAAATCAGTGTAGCACCAGTGGAGAAGGGGGGCAAATGGGGGAATCGGCGAGGGGGCTCCATGACTCCTCGCCGGAGACCAGCGGGGAGAGCACGGGTCCTCCGCTGCCCACACCCTCCCTGCGCAGAAGGCTTCCGCGCAGGGAGAGTAGGCGGAGACTAGGCGTCAAAGAGCTTCTTTGCTGGAAGAAGTTCAAGAAACGCCCACTGACAGATTCTGCCAGTGATTGAGATAGCCACGGATGAGTGGCTGTCCGGACAGAAAGGGTCCACCCAGGTAACCCAGCCAAGCGTGGCGCCGATTTACGCACAAGCAACCCCTAGAACCATTACAGCAATCCGTCAGTCTCTGACGTTGCTTGTGCACAGCCCCGGAGAGGCAGCACGATGAGCCAAACAGGGACAGCCGGAGAGACGGAGCAATCAGCTGCAGTGCAGAGTCTGGTTGAAAGGAACCGAGACTTGGAGCAGCATGTAGCTATCCTGCCAGCGCGGCTGGACGAAAGACGGGCTCAGGATGCACAGGTCAGACCCACCCCCATCGCAAGGAAAGTACCGGGGCTGATACACAAGTTTGGTGGGAAGCCCCAGGACTACAATGCTTTCCGAATGGAAGTAAAGTACGCTTTGGAACTGCAAAAAGATGACTTTGCTGATGACGGGGAGAGGGTGGCTTACATTGTGGGGCATCTGCAGGATGGAGCGCGCGAATGGATCAGGCCCCTGATGGCGACGCAAAATGATGCCTTGAAGGACCTTAAGAAATTCCTCCAGGCGATGGATGCGATGTACTCCAGCGAGGTAGAGCAAAATGTGACTCGGCGGGAACTGATGGGGTGCAAGCAGGGGAGCCAGTCCGTCAGAGACTACTGGTCGCGTTTTGCGATGTTAGTCCACCGGCTAGGGTAGGATCTGGAGTCTGAACTGATACAAATGTTGTTTGAGGAGGGTCTGTCCCCCGCAGTGAAAGACGAGCTGTCCCGCGCCTCCCGACCACGGTCGCTGGATGAGCTCACAAAGGCTGTGCTGGCGATCGGCGTACGCCAGGAAGCGCGGGCTCACGAGAAGCGGGAAATGCGAGGGGAACGTTTCCATGACTACCGCATTCCTGAGATACCGAGGCAGCCTTCCCAGGCGGCGGAGCCAATGGAAATTGATGGGGCGCGCGCCTGGGAGGTTTCAAACTCCAGTGAAGGTCGTAAAAGGGAGGGAAAGGAGTGGAAAACTACCAAGAAGTGTTTCCTCTGTCAACGACTAGGACATTTTGCTAAGGTCTGCCCTCAAAGAAAAGCCTGGCAAGGGATGGTGGGGGCTGCTGGCTGCGACGAGAAGGGGGAGGAAGGGCAGGCGCAGGGAAACGACAATGCCTGGCTGCCAACCAGCAGGGGCAGCAGCCAGGCCAGCAACCAATAGAAGTGCCCCAGCCTGACCCTCCCAAGGCAGCTATAGCCATAGAAGTGGTGCTAGAACTCCTGAATGGGCACCCCGTCAAAGTTAAGGGACTGCTGGATTCGGGCAGCTCGTGTAATTTCTTCAGCAGAGACTTCGCTCTGGAACACCAATTCCACTTGTTGCCTCTAGATTTTCCCTTGCAAGTGACCACCATTGATGGCAGGGAACTTCTGGGGGGGGGAGTGACACACCAGACCCTGCCAATGCGAATGAGGGTTTCCAGGCACACGGAGACCATTGCCTTTCACATGGCCACTCTGGCAGGACCCCCAATAATACTGGGAATGAGCTGGCTGGCACTGCATGATCCGGTAGTGTCATGGCATCAGCGGTCAGTCACCTTTGGGTCAGCTTACTGCTTAGGACACTGTCTGGGAGGGGAGAACCCAAGGATGACGGTGGCCAGGGTAGCTGGGCTGGCTGTGGAACAAAAAGGGGAGGTGCCACCACAATGTGCTGACCTGAAGGAGGTCTTCAGCGAGGAGGCAGATAGACTACCCCCCCACAGGCCCTTTGACTGCCAAATCAACTTACTCCCAGGGGCTCAGTTGCCGGTGGGTAAGCTGTATGCCATGTCCGACCGGGAGATGCAGGAGTTGCGGCAGTTTATTGACAAGAACCTGAAGAGGGGGTTCATAAGGGAATCAAAAGCGGTGGGGGGCAGTCCGGTGTTCTTTGTGGACAAAAAAGAGACTAATCAGCCCAGATTAGTCGTAGATTATAGGGCCTTGAACCTGGTCTCAGAGCCCGTGACCTTCCCAATGCCCAGGATTGACGACATTTTAACACGGGTGAGGAAGGGGAAAATTTTTACCAAACTGGACCTCAGGGGAGCATACAATTTGATTAGGATAAGGGAGGGGGATGAATGGAAAACTACCATGTTCACCTCCCTGGGGGCTTTTGAGTACTTAGTCATGCCATTTGGATTACAATCGGGGTCCGCCTGCTTTCAAGGATTTATGCACCATGTGTTGGGGCCCCTGCTGTACAAGAACTGCGTAGCCTTTTTGGATGACATCTTGATCTATTCGGACAATGAGAAGCAACACGTCAGAGACGTCAGGGAAGTGCTACAGAGACTGCAGAAGCATCAGTTGTGGGTCAAGCTGGAAAAATGCCAATTTCATGCCAGAGAGGTCGAGTTCTTGGGGTACAAGTTGTCAGACAAGGGCCTAGCTATGGACCCAGACACGGTGAAGGCAGTGCTGGAATGGAAAGCCCCCAAAACCTGGAAGGATGTGCAAAGGTTCCTAGGGTTCAGCAACTTCTACAGGAAGTTCATAAAGAACTTCGCTCACTTGACAGCGCCCATCACAGATTGTCTCAGTAGCAAAAAGAAGTTCGCGTGGACAGAAAGTGCCCAGCAATCCTTTGAAAGACTGAAGAAGGTGTTTGCTTCAGAAGAGCAGCTCCTGCACGTTGATCTGGAGAAGCCCATGAGACTGGAGACGGACGCGTCTGACCGGGCCATTGGAGTGGTCCTTTTGCAGCCCGGGGCCAAGCAGGGCTGGAGGCCGTGTGCCTTTTTCTCAAGGAAGCTGAGCAAGTCAGAGCAAAACTATACAGTGTATGACCGAGAACTGCTTGCGATCTATGCGGCTTTTCGGCAATGGAGACATCTGTTGATAGGGGCACGGCATAAGATCCAAGTTTTTACTCACCACAAGAACTTGGAATACTGGCGGACTGCGCGAGTGCTCAACCAGAGACAGATTCGATGGGCCCAGGAGTTCTCCAAGTTTTCCTTCAAGATCAGATACGTGCTGGGAGAGGAAAACGTAAGAGCAGATGCTCTCTCCCGGAAGCCGGAGTACATGGAAGGAGACGGACCACCGGAGATCCGGCACGTGTTTCCTGAGGACTGATGGGTGTGTGGGGGAACGTTGGTTGGGATACGAGAACTGGCAGGGCTTACTAGAGATGATGCATTCGCTCAAGCAAAAATCAGGGAACTCCGGGACGGGAGGGAAGACCATGGAGGGTTTGAGGAAAAGGAAGGGCTACTGTACTATAAGGGGGCGCTGTATGTACCGGGGGAGACCTTGAGGGGGAAGGTACTGAAACAATGCCATGACAACCCAACAGCTAGGCACTTTGGACAGCACAAGACCATGCTGCTTGTCACCAGGCAGTTCTGGTGGGCAAAGGTGGGGGAAGATGTACAGGAATATGTACGGGGGTGCGACTGATGCCAGAGGGCAAAGGGGGAGAGGGCTGCCCCCGCAGGGTTACTGGAACCCTTACCTACACCGGGAAGGCCCTGGGAGGTGGTGTCCATTGATTTTATGACAGATTTGCCCAAGTCAAGGGGGAAGACAGCAGTCATGGTAGTAGTCGATCTACTGACAAAAATGTGCCATTTCATAGCTTGCTCACATGCGGTGACGGCAGAGGAGACAGCCAGGTTGTGGATCACATTTTCAGGCTGCATGGATGGGACTCCCTCGAGGGTAATCTCGGACCGAGGGAAACAATTTACTTCCAGGTTCTGGAGGAAGCTCATGAGCTTGCTACAGGTCGAGGTGAGCTTCTCGACGGCGAGGCACCCAGAAACCAATGGACAAGCAGAAAGAGCGAACGGTATACTCCAGCAATACCTACGCTGCTACGTCAGCGAGAGACAGAACGATTGGGTAGAGAAACTAGCGTTGGCTGAATTTGCGTACAATAACGCTGAACACGTGTCCACAGGGATGAGCCCGTTCATGGCCAATTATGGGTGTCACCCCGGGGCTTCCCAGGGAGGGGGGAGGAAGGGTGGAGTGTGCCCGCGGCTGAGCAGTTTGTAGAAGAAATGGAGGCCTTGCACCAGCAACTCAAGATGAACTTGGAGCGGGCCAAGGAAGTTTACAAGAGGCAGGCGGACAAGCACCGTTGGGAGGGGGAGGCCATACGGGTGGGAGACAGGGTGTGGTTGTCAACCCAAGGGTTACCCCTAAGGGGAGGGTGCAAGAAGTTGCAGCCGAAGCGGCTGGGGCCTTTTGAGGTAACACAGCAGGTGAACCCAGTGGCCTTCAAACTCAAGTTACCTGACAGCATGAAGATACATCTGGTGTTCCATAGGTCCCTACTCTCACCGTACAGGGAGGGGAGGGAATTTCCGGGGCGGGAGGGAGGAGTCACCACCCACCTGCTGGTAGAGGAGAGGGAACTCCGCAACCAAGCCACGGAAATACTCGATTCAATGTGGCGAGGTCGCCAGGTGAAGTACTTGGTGGCTTGGGAGGGAGAACCCAGGTCAGAAAACATGTGGGTCCCCGCTGAATCGATCAATGACGACTATCTGGTGGGGGAATTCCACAGTTTGTTCCCGGATAAGCCAAAACCACTAGCGAGATTCTGAGAGGAAGAATTTGGAACCACAGACGACGAAGGGGACTTTGTGGGTTTTCCGGCCTTCGAAGAGGAGGGAGGGGAGGTGTCAGAGGGAGAAGAATCAGACTGGGAGGTCCCCCCTGCGGGAAGAGATCTGAGCAGGTGGGAACCTGGTTTTGAATCCTCAGAGGATGGTGACAGCTCCTTCAGGGGATTCCCTGCATCGTCGGCCGAGGAAAGAGACGAGGTTGAACCGGAAAATCGCGCCGGGGATGGAGGGGGTCCTGGGGAGGAGGTGGATGTCAGGGAACTGCCATCGGAGCCAGAGGAGGAGGGAGGGCTCCAGAGGGATTCCGGAGAGCGTCCCAGGAGGGAGAGAGGCAGCCCATCTTCTGGGGAAGGAAATCAGTGTAGCACCAGTGGAGAAGGGGGGCAAATGGGGGAATCGGCGAGGGGGCTCCATGACTCCTCGCCGGAGACCAGCGGGGAGAGCACGGGTCCTCCGCTGCCCACACCCTCCCTGCGCAGAAGGCTTCCGCGCAGGGAGAGTAGGCGGAGACTAGGCGTCAAAGAGCTTCTTTGCTGGAAGAAGTTCAAGAAACGCCCACTGACGGATTCTGCCAGCGATAGAGACAGCCACGGATGAGTGGCTGTCCGGACAGAAAGGGTTCACCCAGGTAAGCCAGCCAAGCGTGGCGCCGATTTACGCACAAGCAACCCCTAGAACCATTACAAATACAATCCAGAACAGAACATTGCTGAAGAAAGTCAGATATAAAGTATCCATTTAAAGCAATGTAATTAACAGGAAAAGGGACGCGGGTGGTTAAACCATAGAGCCTAGGGCTTGCCGATGAGAAGGTCGGCAGTTCAAATCCCCGCGATGGGGTGAGCTCCCGTTGCTCGGTCCCTGCTCCTGCCAACCTAGCAGTCTGAAAGCATGTCAAAGTGCAAGTAGATCAATAGGTACCGCTCTGGCGGGAAGGTAAACGGAGTTTCCGTGTGCTGCTCTGGTTCACCAGACCTGGAAGCTGTACGCCAGCTCCCTCGGCCAGTAAAGCGAGATGAGCGTCGCAATCCCAGAGTTGTTCATGACTGGACCTAATGGTCAGGGGTCTCTTTAATTAACAGGAAACTAAAATATTATCTTAAATGTTTCAAAATGAAACATTACAAAGGAGGTCAAGTACAGAATGCACATTTAACGCAGCCAAGTTAAAATATATATCTTAAAACAGCTCAAAAGAAAAAAGGATCAAACCAGAGGATGCTGGCAGGACTGTGTCCTCAAATCAGGAGAGTCATGAATAAGGTGCTGATGGCTCTCTCACAGAGGCCCCTACCACTCACATTGTTGCCATAATGGCACTTTCGACCACTGGTCCTTGGAGTGTTGTTTCGTGGCCATCAGCCGCTTCTGCCATTGTTGCAAGTGGGGCAGAAGTGAAATTGTTAATGCAGATGTTGTTACAGGATCAGTTCCAGCACTAATTTAATTCTGGGTGTTTGGATGCATCCTATTACCGTATTTTTCGCTCCATAAGACACACTTTTTTCCTCCTAAAAAGTAAGGGGAAATGTCTGTGCGTCTTATGGAGCGAATGCTTGGTCCCTGGAGCCGAATTGCCCAGGGGCAAAAAGCAGATCGTTCTTTCTTTTTCTTTTAGAAAGAGGGAAGGGGGTGTTGAAACAAAGCCACTGAACAGCTGATCGGCAAGCGATCGGGAGAGAGATAAGGGACTCTAGCGATAAAGGAGGCTGCCTGGGAGGGGGAGGTAAAGACAGCCAACTTGCAAGGAGAGGAGAGAGGAATACTAAAACAAGCAATGAGGAGAGAAATTAGAAGAAAAACTGCTCCAGCATTGGCGCAAAAACGTGGTTACAAAGCACGGATCCACATGGATCCTCAGGATTTTTGCATTGGGTCACCCCAAATTCACCATCAGATCATATAGCATGTCCATGGCTATAGACTGCACCAAAAAATCACACATCCACTGTTTCGTGGGGATGCAATGGCGCAAAAATGTGGTTACAAAGCACAGATCCACATGGATTCTCAGGATTTTTGCATTGGGCTGCCCCAAACTCACCATCAAATCACATATCATGTCTGTGGCCACAGCATGAACCACAAAAATCATACATCCACTGTTTCGTTCAGAATATTTTTTTTTCTTGTTTTCCTCCTCTAAAAACTAGGTGTGCCTTATGGTCAGGGGTGTCTTATGGAGCGAAAAATACGGTAATCCGGGAACTTGTCCTAAGTCCTTGATCCTACAGATGGGGATGGCTCCTGTTTACTAAGACATGTTTGCTGTTGGCAGATTTAGCACATCAGCATTTTGGCTTCCCTAGAGATGGCACAATAATAACATGTTGAGCAGATGTGAACCTGCACAAATGATCCCCAGGAGGGGCAATGATGGGCCCAGGCTGAAAAAGGTTGCTGACCCCTGGTTTAGTCAATACAAATGTGCACTGTTGTTGTTGTTTTTAATGCAGTGGGTTAATTGATTAAAAGTTGCCAGGATAATAAATAATAATAATAATTGCAACAATGCCCTCTCACAGCTAGCCCTACCAAAGTTTGTTGACGGTGGCTTGCATTTTTGCAGGCTCTGTGCTGCGCTCCAGCTGCATCTATGCTTGCCACATCAGCCATGACCTTTGGAACAGCACACAATGGGAAAGCAATAGCGCCCACTCAGCATTCCAGGCAGCATTACTTGCGCCACAGGAATTTCTGAAGTTGGTCTCAACAGCCTCGCAGCACAGTCTGCACCATGTTTACACAGACGTGAGTTGTCTTGAACTCAGTGGAGTTTGCTACCTGGCAAGTCAGGTTGCGGTCTGAGAACGAGAAGCTGGACACCTGCGTGTGCAAATACCAGGAGGTGGGGTGGGGTAGTCCTTGCACTTGTGCTGCAAGCACAGAATGTGATCCTGAGCATGGGATCCAGCTTTTGGGAAACCTCTCCTTTGAAGAACAAAAACTAGGCAAGTTTCCAGCTCTTTTAAGATGCCTGGGAAATTGTGAGGGCAGCGTTTGGTGGGCTTCTTGAGCTCCTCAGTTTTTATTTTTTTAAAAACGACGACAACAAGGCAAGCTGCTAGCCCTTATGATTATGCTTGGAAAGTGTGGGCTGTGCTCAACAGGTTGCTGAGTATGGATACTTTTGCTACCCTGCAGAAAAAGTCTATTGCCCTAGCTCTTGTTTAGCAGGAGCCTCAACAAATCAGGTCAAATAATACATGTCAAACCTCTCAGGTTTAAATGCTAAGCTTGATCATGCACGATCATAGTTGTTATTTCCACTTCAAGAAGTTGGGGTGGAAAAATTAGACGTGACATTAACATGTGGAAGCAATTAATGTGTGCAGTTATGGGAGATCCTGAGCAGAATCACGAAATGACGCCAGTTGCCAGGGTCTTGCTATCGCAATTGTCCTACCCTAGACCACCCCACTGTACCATATAAACATATTAAGCGGCCTTATAGATAAGTCAAAATATTGCTCCTTTTAGCCCAGTAGTTAGCCATGAAGCTCAGTGGATGCTTTTTCAGTACCTGTTAACCCAGCCTACCTCACAGGGTTGTTGCATAGATAAAAAATGCTCAGGAACCAAGCGTGCTGCCCTTGAGCTTATGGTTGTCATTTGGCATCCGTCTGTCTCTGGGACAATGGAGGAGTGCAGCTTTGGGGGTGAAGTCAAACTGTCGGACAGTTGCAGCGCCTGCTGTGGCTGTAGAGAAAAAATGCAGGCGAGACATGTTTTGTTGCAGCTGGGGCAGGTGAAGGCATCCGGTTGTGCTGCGGCAGATGCACCATGGCATTTCTCCTCTCTGCGCTCCTCCGAGCAGTCATTCCTCCTCTGGTCATTGCTGTGGAAACGTGACTTGACTTTCTGTCTCCAGCCACTGCAGTCGTCTGCAAGGGGTTCCCTTACAGCAGCGTTGACATTGTCAGCCTCCATGTCATATTCAAAGACAGAGGTCCTTTGGCTGGGTCAGGACAATATGGGATTTGGGGGCGCAATTCGTGCCAGCACCGTCCGTTAAGAGTTTGGGTGTAATCTTCGACACCTCCCTTTCCACGGAGGCACAGATTGCAGCTATAACAAAGGCAGCATTTTTTCATCTCCGCCAAGCTAAGCAGTTGGCTCCTTACCTCTCTTGCCCTGACCTAGCCACTGTGATCCACACGACGGTCACCTCCAGACTGGATTATTGTAACTCACTGTACATGGGGCTGCCCTTGAGACTGACCCAGAAACTCCAGCAGGTGCAGAATGCCGCGGTGAGACTCCTTACGAGGTCCTCGCCGCGGGATCACATTCACCCAGTGCTATACCAGCTGCACTGGCTCCCAGTGGACTATAGGATCAGGTTTAAGGTGCTGGTTTTAACTTTGTTGTTGTTGTTTAGTCGTTTAGTTGTGTCCGACTCTTCGTGACCCCATGGACCAGAGAACACCAGGCACTCCTGTCCTCCACTGCCCCCCGCAGCTTGGTCAGACTCATGCTGGTAACCTCGAAAACACTATCCAACCATCTCGTCCTCGGTTTTAACTTATAAAGCCCTATACGGCCGAAGACCTTCGTACCTACAGGACCGCCTCTCCTGGTATGTCCCACGGAGGACCTTACGGTCTTCAAATAAAAACATCTTGGAGATCCTGGGCCACAGGGAGGTTAGGCTGGCCTCAACCAGAGCCAGGGCTTTTTTGGCTGTGGCTCCGATCTGGTGGAACACTCTGTCACAAGAGGCTAGGGCCCTGCAGGACTTGACATCTTTCCACAGGGCCTGCAAGACAGAGCTGTTCCACCAGGCCTTTGGCCAAGGCACAGTCTGACCCCCTCCTTCTGTAATCCTCATAGAACTCTAGCCCAATGGTTGCCATTAATTTGACTCTGAATTGATTTTAGAATGAACTGATTTTAGAATGTATTTCAATTAATTGATTGTGATTTTATGTAAACTGTGATATTTTTACTGTTGTTAGCCACTCTGAGTCTGGCTTCGGCTGGGGAGGGCGGGATATAAATAAAATTATTATTATTATTATTATTATTATTATTATTATTATTATTTTTGCAGGCATTTTTGTAACACAGAGTTGGTCTGCCAGTGGGCCTGGTGCCTGAAGCCAGTTCCCTGTCCTTGGGGATCCTGCCATTTTGCGTCTGTAACAAAGACAGGGTAGTTGTTGCTGGGACAGGAGTGCAAACATGCTGGGAAAATGGGCTTGGAAGAGCACATCTTTCTTTGAATGTGATGCTCCGTGATGCTCTGACAATAAAACAATGAACAGGGTGGTGGTACAGTGGAACCTAGGTTTTCGAGATTCTCGGAAGCCGAACAGCCTCCGCTGCATGTTTTTCTTTTTTCTTTTTTGCCGACCGCCCATTGCTCCTCGGTTTTCGAATGTCAAACGGTCTTCCAGAACGGATTACATTCGAAAACCGAGGTTCCACTGTATATGACTACTGCAATCGACGCAAGATAATATCACCAAGACAACTATTTGTAAACAAACAATAAATGTCCATAAGTATGGCAAAAGTAGTTTCTTTCCCAAATAGTTTTTTTTATCTTAAACAATTGCAAACACAGTAAATAAATAGTTCACTTGTAATATATCAGTGGTTCAGTGCTCATTTCTTCTCTTTCCAGAATAGATTTTATCTTGAACAGTTGCAAACACAGTAATAAAGAGTCCTTTTTTGATATGCCAGTGGTTCAGTGTTTGGACGTCGTTCCAGTAATCAGACTTTTTGTTACTAAAGAGCTTAGTCATCAAACTTTGTAGTACAGTGGTACCTTGGGTTACATACGCTTCAGGTTACATACGCTTCAGTTACAGACTCCGCTAACCCAGAAAGAACAGAAATCGGGCTCCGGCGGCAGCAGCAGGAGGCCCCATTAGCTAAAGTGGTGCTTCAGGTTAAGAACAGTTTCAGGTTAAGTACGGACCTCCGGAACAAATTAAGTTCTTAACCCGAGGTACCACTGTAAATAATATAGAAGAGAAGACAGTATGTAAATTACTTCAAGCAGGGGCATATCTGTCCCCATCTGCATGTTTCCATCGGGAGGAGCATAGAAAGAGGATGATGTCCTTCAGTTTGTTAAGCCTTTGAGGGGCTGGTGGGAGTTGTAGTCCAAAAGATCAGGAGGGCACCAGGTTGGGAAAGGCATTAATTATTATTATAATATATTTATTCATACCCTGTTTCCCGCCCCCCCCCATGGGACTCTAGGCAGATTACAGACAAAAATAAGAACCCCTAAAAACAGTCACTAAAAACAGTTAAGCATGGATAAGATTAAAACTATATACTTCTAAAAAATCTATTAAAACCATACCAATAATTTCAGTAAAAACAGCACGGCCCCATGCCATGCAGAAGAAATTGTATAAATGAGTTTTGCTTGCATAATTTATTCTAGTTGCAGAATCAAGCTGCTCTTAGTGCAGAATGTGACTTTAAGAATCGATGCAGAATGGGGATGGTTTTAGCCAAAGTACAGGGAAACAAAAGAGGCGAAAGTAAACTGGTGAAATCTACAGGCTTAATGTAGCAAAGGATTAAGCGTGTGCCTTTATGTCCTCCTTGCACCGAATTCTTTTGTGATCCTCAGTCACAAATCAGCCCCTCTTCCCCCTTTCCAAGCATCTTTTCCTGTTGCTGGCAGAACGAAACACATATGTGGAAAATAAAAACACAGCAATGCTGAGAAAACGAAGCACATGCCCAAAAGTGTGAATGGGTGCCAAGTTGCCAAGGTTTCAGGCAGAGGCTTTCTCCAGCTTCCAGCTCCTTTAGTGGGACATTTTATCTGCAAAGCACTTGCCTGCCAATCTCTCCAACCTGCAAGCCAGATGGTATTCCCTGGGCAAGAGCACTTTCTTTCAAAGGAGTTCAGCTCAGGGGTGAATTGGCTCCTTACCTGGGCTCTTGGCCGTGTCAGCTACGTGTCAGTAACCAAGTAACAGGGGGCGTGTCACAAGAAAATGCGCGCATCCCGAGGTGCGTTCTGAGGTCAGCTTTAAGAAACAGTGTGGTTTGGGAGCAGCAGGGAAGGAGGACGAGAAGGGAGGACTCTGCCCCTTTTAGAAGAAGCTCTTGCTCTCGGAATCCCTAAGCTCTTGTCGTAATGTGATCAATTGTGACCAAAGAGAATACTGCAAGCCTCCAAGATCTCTGTAAGATCCACATCCCTCCAAGCACAGAGAAAGATCACTGCAAAACTGCTCCCATCCTTGTCGGAAAGGTACCCGTTTATATTTTTCCAGTTTTTCTGCAGACCTCTATCTTTGTTGCGTTTTAATGCCATGATTTAAGGAGCCAGGATGGAGGAGAAATTTGAGGGACGGGGGGAGCCTTCCTGGTCTCTCTTAATTCCACTTTGCTTCTTGCTTGCACAAGCTTTCGTGAAGCTGATCTGTGCGGGGAAAAGAACGTTTTGTTTTTAATGCATCCAGTGTGGAACAGTGGCACTTCAAAGGGGTGAAACAAGATAGCTTTGTGTTGTTGTTGTTGTTTAAACTGAAAGCGTAATGGCTGGATAACTACCTGCAGTGGAACCTATAGTATGTGTACAGAAAGGATTTTGTTCGAGAAATGACAGAACAGCACAAGTGGGGTTGGCTGATACTTTAAATAGAGCCGGCTGCCAAGTTCTGTTAACTCCTGGATTGTGTTTCACCTTAAAGAGCTTCTGTTATAATCTTTCTCCCTCTCCCTTTCTCTGAAATGGAAAAGCAGGCAATCAATTCCTGTTGCCACTTGCATGCCCAACAGGAGAACCTGCTTTTGAAGAAAGTGGTTGTTTGTTTGTTTCCTTGCTTGTGAGAACAACTTCTCTATCTCTCCCCACAACCTCTGAAACCATTTTAAAAAGCTGATTTCTTCATTTCCAAGCTTCTGTCTGCCTCTGTGCTTGCTTTCTGGGAAGTAGCAATGACCATACTCCTATCAAAATTCATTTCCCTGGTTTGTTTTTGGAAAACAGATAGCTTGATTTGCGCTGTAAATCTTCCAGACCCGCTTAGTGTTGGTATTGAATCGCTGAGGTGCAAAAATGCTGCTTTTGTTCAGTGTGTTTTATTTTATTGCCGTCTTACTGGGTGTTCCTTTTGCAAGTTTCTAAATGCTAGTCTGACACAAGCAGTTGATGCTGTCCGTTATACCACTCCGTTGCCTGAATGCCAGAACACCGCTGGCGTCTCTGGGGCCTGTAAGATTTTTGTCGGTCCAGCTGCCGTCTGGCCTCAGACAACCTTCTGCTGGGAGCCGAGCTGTTAAACAAGAGCAGCAAGAAAATATTTACCTTTATACCTCCCCCCTGCCACTGCAAAAAAGCAACACATCAAATGTCTGTAAAATTCAGGGCAGCAAGCCGTATTTCTTATGCAGCGACAGATTTTGAGCGGTTGCTTAGCACCACCTCGGTGACTCCTGTCCATACGTGGAATTGTAAGATTGCTGGGTTCTGCAGTTTCGGAAACCATTTCTAAAGACATTGCTTTTTGAGCACATTTAATTTATCAATGTTAAAAAACGGGGGGCGCTGTAGCCAACTAAACTCTACTTGGCACAAACCCATTGAAATCAATATACATGACTAACTTAGGTCCACTAATTTCAGCGGATCTACTCTTGAGTGGCACTTAGCTAGAGATAACGCCAATTTGCCTAGAATTCCGAAGCAATTCCCCACTCCCGCCCTCAGATTCTGAAGAAGCTAAAAAATCGAAAGGGAGGTTGCAAATGAAGTGGTGTTTATACAGCAATTTGCGTATCTGGTTCTGAGATCCAGGTTGAGCGGCAGTTAAATCTCATTGAAGACTAGGGGATAAGTCAGGTGGGCCTTTAAGCCCCATTGATTTCAATGGGAGCTAAGTGCAAGCAGCTCAGGATATGATAATCTCCTGGTTCCCTTGGCAGACACCCCTTAGTGGAATTTAATTTTTAAGTCAACGCGCCTAAGATTGTGCTGATGGTCTGGATCCAAGCCTCTGGCTGTTTGTGATGTTTAGGGTCATTTGCTTTAGCTTAAATATATTATTCATAATTATTATTAATATTTGGTAGTTCCTTTTTTTTTTTTTTTGCAAGATGAACTCAAAGCAGCATTAAAAGTGAGTAAAAGCAAGAGAGTTTTTAAAAGCCTAACATGCTAATATGTACCAAAAAGCCGACCCACTATTTAAAAAAGGCAGAAAATTATGGTCCAGAAGCCTGGGTGGATATAGATATCTTTGCCTGGTGTCTGAAAACAGATAGCAATGGGACTAGGCATGCTTCATAGGGCGGAGCATTCTGCAAATGGAGAGCCACCACCGAGAAGGTCCGCTCTTGTGTTAGCAAGGCCCTGTGAATACATCTAGGACAGGGGTCAGCAACCTTTTTCAGCCGTGGGCCAGTCCACCATCCCTCAGACCATGTGGTGGGCCGGACTATATTTTGAAAAAAAATATGAACGAATTCCTATGCCCCACAAATAACTCAGAGATGCATTTTAAATAAAAGGACACATTCTACTCATGTTAAAACATGCTGATTCCCAGACTGTCCGCTGGCCAGATTGAGAAGGCGATTGGGCCGCATCCAGCCCCAGGGCCTTAGTTTGCCTACCCCTGATCTAGGATATTCCTATAAACCCTAATGCAGGAGACCTACTCTACGGCAACCCTGGTAGGTAGGGTGGCCCTCTGGCCTGCACCTCCTGGTCAGTGGCAGCTATCTACCCATGCAGCACAATTGCTGGCAGGAGTGAGACCCTGTCATCATTCAACAGCTCAGCTCAGAGATTGCTGACTTACTTACTTACTTACTTACTTATTAAATTTATATACCGCCCTTCATAGACCTAGGGTACAACATAGAGTTTGACAAATGGAAGGCATTGTGGTGTAAAGATATGAATTTTTCAGCATGCACGACACTAAAGGAAAACATGTATAAGATGATGTACAGATGGTACATAACGCCGGTAAAACTACATAAAATGTATAGAACGGGCGATAAACAGTGTTGGAAATGTAAGAGCAAGGAGGGCGAATTCATTCATATGTGGTGGACGTGCGAGATTCTCAAAAAATTTTGGGAATCCATCTATAATGAATTAAAAACAATTCTTAAATACACGTTTGTTAAAAAACCCGAAGCCTTCCTGCTGGGGATAATTGGTAAGGATATCAAAGAAGAAGATAGAACCTTTTTTCAATATGCAACGGTGGCCGCCAGAACCCTCATAGCACAGTACTGGAAAACACCAAAAATCCCAACACTAAAGGAGTGGCAACTTAAATTATCCGAATATTTGGAGCTGGCTAAATTGACACAGAAAATAAGAAATCAAAGAAGTGCAAAATTTAACAATGAATGGGATAAATTTAAGATATATATGGAAATAGAGACAAGGGGAAAATTAAAATGTTGATCAGAAACACATATGTACTTATAGAAATCACAGTAGGCATGAGGCAACGCTTACTACGTAAAAAGTTTTATTAAGGAATAGACGCAGCAGATAGATAAACAAGATAATAATTTCCGAAATCGAGATAAAGGGAAGTCGATCAATGTCATCAAAGTTGTATGTATTTCATGTTTTGTCTGTTTGTTTTTTTCTCTTTTTCTGTTTTTTCTTTTTCATTTTGTCTTTTGTATGTTTGTGAAATATATTTATGTCAAAATTTAATAAAAAATTTTAAAAAAAATAAAATTTATATACCGCCCTTCAACCAAGGACCACAGGGCCGTTGTCAGCCTTGTAAACAGCCTTGTTGCCAGCCCAAAGGACAATGTGCTACAATTGGTGCATAAGGCCCTCAACAGCCTGAGACTGGTTTGCTTGCAGGATCACCTCGCCCCATATGTTCTCACTCAACCACTTCAATCTGGGCACTGTTACCTTCTCATGCCGTACTTGTAAGAAATCAATCTCCACCAAGCTAAGCAGTTGGCTCCTTATCTCTCTCGCCCTGACCTAGCCACTGTGATCCACGTGACGGTCACCTCCAGACTGGATTATTGCAACTCGCTCTACGTGGGGCTGCCCTTGAGACTGACCCAGAAACTCCAGCGGGTGCAGAATGCTGCAGCGAGACTCCTTACGGGGTCCTCGCTGCGAGATCACATTCACCCAGTGCTATACCAGCTGCACTGGCTCCCGGTGGAGTACAGGATCAGGTTTAAGGTGCTGGTTTTAACCTTTAAAGCCCTTCACAGCCTAGGACCCTCGTACCTACGGGACCGCCTCTTCTGGTATGTCCCACAGAGAAACTTACGGTCTGCAAATAAAAACATCTTGAAGATCCCAGGCCACAGAGAGGTTAGGCTGGCCTCAACTAGAGCCAGGGCCTTTTCGGCCGCAGCTCCAATCTGGTGGAACACTCTGTCACTAGAGACTAGGGCCCTGTGGGACTTGACATCTTTCCGCAGGGCCTGCAAGACAGAGCTGTTCCACCAGGCCTTTGGTCAGGGCGCAGCCTGACCCCCCTCCTCTAGCAATCTGCATAGAATTTTGCTTATTGGTTGCCATAAATTTGATTTTAATTAATTTTTATAATGAAATGTTTTTAGAATCGTTGGATTATTTTGATTGTTGTTAGCCGCTCTGAGCCCAGCTTCGGCTGGGGAGGGCGGGATATAAATAAAATTTATTATTTATTATTATTATTTTAGTATGCTTTGGAACTCCCTGCCGGCTGACACTTTGTTGTACTGTCTGAAAACATTTTGGTTTGGGCGAGCCTATCCATGTTTACATATACTGTTTTTTATTGTTAATTTTAATTATCTTTAAATGTTTTTATTTATGATTTTAATATTTCTTGCATACCACACAGAGGTTTTATTACAACCAAGCGGTATATAAACTTTGTTAAATAAACGAATCCGTAGAAACCTCTCGTGAGGAAGAGCTTGCCACCTTCTAAAGCAGTCTTGTTCTGCTGTTACACCACCAGGAAGTACTTCCTAATATTTATTCAAAATTTTGTCATTTGAGCCCATTTATTCAGGGCTTATCTTCTGGAACGAAAAAACACATTTGCTCCATCATCTATGTGACTCACAGCTTTTTAGGTTTTTGAAGACAGCTGTCACATCGCCTCCCAACGAAACAATCTCAACACATTCAATCTTTCTTTGTGAGATGTGGTCTTCACTTTCTGAAACACGCTGTGTGGCCAATTTTAGACATCTTCTGAGAAGGGAATATTAACTTCCTTAAAAAAACAAAAAACAGTTCCTGCAGCTTCTAAATAAGTGGGATTTTTAAAAGCCAAAAATGAAATCGGATCATTATGTTTTTGCTTTTTTAATGTACTCATTTCTGTTTTCATTGTAATGAAGTTTTAAATTATAAAATTTGGTAAATGGGCAAAGAAAACAATTTATGCCACAATCCTATTCCCACGTGTACCTGGTTTAATGAACTTCTGAGATGACATGAATAAGTTGCACTGCTGGTTTCACATTGACTGTGATGAAGTTCTCCATATGGGGGAAAATATTGGTATTTAAAATCCAGAATATTGAAGAGAAAACTTATTCCTCATAGTCGCTGAAATTTGGAGCAAAGCTGGTCTTCTTAGTCGGCAGGGGGGAAAAATAAATTTTGTTTCATGACCAAATAAACCCTTTTTTGAAGGTAAGAATATTCCTTAGCATTCCCTAACAACCCGTCTCCTGTTTTAATGGTAATTGCCACAGCAACATAATCTTAACAGTGGAATTGCTTGTGTGACACATGCTGGGCACGTGTTGTAGGTAGAATTAAAATATCCACTGGGGCACATTGCTAGGGATATCTTTTTTTTAAAGGAAGAGGAAACAAACAGAACTCCAGCTGCTTCAGATTCTTTAGCCAGGAAAATGAGAGCTTACCAAGTGTAAGGGATTTTATGCATACCTGAGAACCACCCTCTCATCCACAGCTTTTCTGTGAATATATGTCTGGTGACTATATCTTCTGAAAAATCAGTTTTGCCACCCACAAAAGCATGAGGGCTGTTGTTGTTAAGAGTGTTGGACTTGGGAGAACTAGTGTGAACCAGCCCGTGAAGCCTTTGGTTCAATTTGGGCTAATCAGTATCACTCGGCCTTGATCCAGTTCTAAAATTGAAATACACAGCATTATACATTGTAGAGCATGCTTCACATTATTGGTGCTGACCTTCAAAGCCCTAAACGGCTTTGGCTCTGTATACCTGAAGGAGCATCTCTGTCCCCATCGTTCAGCCCGGAAACTGAGGTCCAGCTCCAAGGGCCTTCTGGCGGTTCCCTTGCTGTGAGAAGTGAGGTTACAGGGAACCAGGCAGAGGGCCTTCTCGGTGGTGGCACCCGCCCTGTGGAACGCCCTCCCGTCAGATGTCAAGGAATAAACAACTATCTGACTTTTAGAAGACATCGGAAGGCAGTCCTGTATTGGGAAATTTTTTATTGTTTGATGTTTTACTGTGGTTTTATAGTTTTTTGGAAGCCACACAGAGTGGCTGGAGAATCCAGTCAGATGGGCAGGGTGTAAATAAATAACAATAAATGCTATGAGTTAATCTGTGACAAGTGGCTTGTGCAGACTCTCAGGCAAGGGGTGTCTATTCAGGGAACAGCCACATAGTTCAGGCTCACAGGAAAGTCTGGGAGAAACTTCAGTCTGATTGTCGGTGTGGACAGTACTGTGCTGGGTGACACAAAGATCTGACTAAGGCAGCTTCTTGTGACTAATGGAGGGAGAAGGTAGATGTGATACAGAAGATCTGTAATAGGACCACCCCGGCCCCCTTTTTATGGCTTTTCCATCAACAAACTTTCCCTCTGTTTCATCCTCTCCCCACCCCTTCACCCCGGTCCTTTATCTCCCACATCAAATCTATTTCATCCCATATTTTTGTGCCATAACATTTGCTGGCCACCAAACAAACAAACAAAAAATGCATGAAAAATTTACTTCTCAACATCTTTTGAAACCCATCGTGATTAACACTGAATTGATCACAAAAACAACCACCACAGGTAAATGAATTTCTAGGACGAAGAACTGGGCCTGTTCTTTTGACTACAGTTTCTAGACTGCTTTATTTTTCGTCGTATCATTTCTGGAGAAAGAGAGAGGGAGAGTTTTAATTTGTACACGTCGGTTTTACAATGGCCTTTGGCTATAGCAACTTGCTGAAAGAGCTAATTAATTTTGCTTTGCCATTTTGGAAAATAAACCCACTGTGTAATTGCAAAGTATCATTTCACTCTTGCCGGGGAGGACTCTGGTTATTAGTGGTAACACCTCTGCAATGAGATCAGGACTGCTCTCCCCCAGGCACTGTGCCATTAAACTTTGCGTCGGCTACCGTCAGCGCCATAGGCTGATGGAGAGCTTATTTTTGTGGAAAAGTAGACTGGATTTCCTAAGCACTCCTTCGGCCAGAGTGAGCTAATAACATCTAGATTGGATTGTAAACTCTTGTGTGTCTGAATTCCGCCGCACAAACCTCAAAACCCTGTAATAAACCCTGAGAAGCTAATCATGCCCCTGGAAGGAATTTGAAAACTAATGCTGCAACTGAATGTAGTATTGCTACTGTTCAGTCCTAGAGAGAAATGATCAGTGGCTTGAAAAATACAGGGACAGGCAACAGGTAAAAGACCCCTGGACAGTTAAATCCAGTCAAAGGCGACAGTGGAGTGCGGCACTCATCTTGCTTTCAGGCCGAAGGAGCCGGCGTTTGTTCACAGACAGCTTTCTGGGCCACGTGGCCAGCAGCACTAAACCGCTTCTGGCACAACGGGACACGGAAACACCGTTTACCTTCCCGCCAGATACCTATTTATCTACTTGCACTGGTGTGCTTTTGAACTGCTAGGTTGGCAGGAACTGGGACAGAGAAACGGGAGCTCACCACCGTCACACGGATTCAAACTGCTGACCTTCCGATCGGCAAGTGGTTTAGACCACAGCGCCACCCGCTCCACAGGAATGGGCAAAGCTATATTGACACCTGAGGCAGAAAATCTCAAGAGCATCCCCACTACATACAGCCTGGGGTAGCCGACATGTTGCCTTCCAGATTATCCCTGGAGAGCTCAGTTGTTTAGAGCATGGTGCTGATAACACCAAGGTTGCAGGTTCAGTCCCCATATGGGACAGCTGCATATTCCTGGATTGCGGGGGCTTGGACTAGATGATCCTCAGGGTCCCTTCCAACTTTACAATTCTATGATTCTATGGTGATGATGATGATGATTAAAATTTGTATACTGCCCTATACCCACTGGTCTCGGGGCTGTTCACAAGATAAAATCAAACTATGAAAACATAAAATACATACTCAAAATAAAACAAGAACAACCCAATAACCCCTCTCCCCAACACATTATAGAAGGGCAGATGTTGTTGAACTCAGCTCCAGCCAACATGGAGGGAACATGGTGGGAACATGGAGGGCATTTTGTTCTCTATCCCTTGTCTATGCCAACTTGCAGTAGCTCTTTGAAGTTTTATATATATATACACACACAATATATATATATATATATATATATATATATATATATATATACACACACACACACACACACACACACACACACACATATACACACACACACATACACACACACACATACATTTTTATTAGTTTTTTAACATATCATTTTCAACAGTAATTAAACATACTTTTACATCTTATTCATTTTTTTTTACTTCCATCAGTCCTGTCTGAAAATTTTCCAATCTAATCTCTTAGTATGCATTTCTTATTTTCCCTATTACATTTCAAACTCATAACCAATATCTTTTCCTACTTTGTAACACTTCATATATTCCTTTTTACAAAACGTCTTGTAGTCCTACTAATGTAATTTGTTTATTACAGTTGCTCTTCAAATAATTCAGGAGCAAAACACACTCTCTTCGTCCAAGCCAACTGCTTCACGGGCATAATTCCATTATTCAGGACATAATTTTAAATTCCCCACTGAGTAGTTGTGAGACATGTTACCAGAAATGGCATGATTATGCCAGGTTTTCTGCGAGCTCCTGAAATTATCTGTGCATTGTGACTTTAGTCTTTGGCAAAGTAGAACTGTTTTACTGCACCTTCAGGAGTTTTGAGGTGCACATATTGCACATGTGTCCATGCGCGCACACACATACCCCTTCTGTCCGGGGGACAAGGAGCAAAAAGATTGTCAGCCTCTGCACACCATGTTGGCTCCCTGCCATTCCCAAAGGCTAAACGGAGACTGTTTCTATGCAGGAGAATAAAAGAGACATTTTTTATTTAAAAAATTGTCACGCACAGAAACCAGCGGGGAATATTTTAGTCTCCCTGAACACTCTTTTAACTGACTTGAAAGTTGCCACTTCTCAACAACAATAACTTTTCAAAAGAAAACTCCAGTGTGAAGCTGCCAAGTTTGATTTTCAGACTTGAGTTCAGGCGAGCAGAAAGTAATTATCTTTTCCCAGTTCATCACCAATTGTTGGTGGGTCAAATCCACTTGGGCTTAATCTTCAACCCAGATCTTGTTGTCCTCTGCTGGTGTGAGGAGCTGTGTCAGCCACATGATTAACCCTCCTGAAATTAACTACAATTGCTGTGAAACTTGCTGAATGATTAATCAGCAGGATGCATGAATTGTCTAGGCTCTAGACTAGGAATACCCATTTCCAGTGTCCTCTTACAACCTCCACCCTGGGAAGGAGATGGCTCCACACCTTAGGAGCCACTGTGGAGCCACTGTCACCTTGTCCCCTGTACCCCATGGAGGTAGCTCTGCCACGAGACTCCTGTGAATAAACCAGATACCTTGGAAGATCAAGAAAGATATGAGCAGCTTCCCCCACAGCTTGAAAACCCACTGTCCAGAAGAAGCTAATGACTGCATTAAAAGATGCTCATACTTTGCATGGCCAGATGTAGCACTTGGGGGGTGAATTTTTAATCTTAACTTTGAATGTAAGAAGAGCCTGCTGGATCAAGCCAATGGCTCATCTAGACCTTCATCCTATTCTCACAGTGGCCGCCCAAATGCCTGCGCTCAAGAGCACTCTCCCCACCTGTGTTTTCCAGCAACTAGTACTCAGAAACATTGCTACCTCTGACTGCAGAGGCAGAGCATAGGCACTGTATGGTCCAGAAGATAAAAAGTTCTGGCAGCTGGTGCTGAAACAACTTGCATCTTTGGCTCAGCTGCAGGGTTACTAACCGTGGTGCTGAAATTCATGAACTTTGCATCAGGACCTCCGCGGCCTTAGTTCACAACTAATTCCAGATCCCTTGGCCTGCTGGTCTCCATCTTGCTTTGGCCATCACCTCTTGTCTGTGGTGGGAATGGCAATGGATCAGGGAAGCTTTTAATATTTGATGAATCATTGTATTTTAATATTCTGGTGGAAGCCGCCCACAGTGGCTGGGGAGACCCAGCCAGATGGGCAGGGTATAAATTAATTAATTAATTAATTAATCATCATCAACAGCAACAACAACCACCACCACCACCACCTGCATAAACCCGCTGGCAGCAAAATGATCCCTCGTTTTCTGCATGTTGTGGAGCAACAGTTGCAACAGCAAGGTCCTTCCTCTGCCCCTGCTGTGTGCACCCTGGGGATAAGGAAGGAAGGTGCTGGCTTGGTTCTAGTTGTCTTTCGTGGCACCAGCTGCCAGTGCTTCAACCAAAACAACAACAAACAGATTAATCTGGCAGCACAAAACAGCAAGAACGGTACACAGGGGAAAGAAAGCGAGCTGAACAGGAGCTGTATCCAGTGCTACTCGTACTCAGCATAGATAGATCCACTGATATTAATGTCGGGTCATTGAATTGGGTCTGGCCGGAGTGAAACTTTGTTGGCTACAACCCCATCTTGTTAACTCATGATAGCTGTGCTGTATTGCTGGCAAACCCCACTGGGATCAGAAGCAATCCCAGTAGAGCACGTTGGAGGAGAAGGTCTGGTTTCGTGTAAGGCACACCCCTGTGTACATATGAAACATCAGGCTGGGTGCTACAGGACAATGTCACATTTGTGCATGAGGGATGCGCCCAGCTGTCTGGAGCACAAGGAGGGCAAATGGTTGGCAGTTTTATTATTTATTGACAAAGAATACATTCACGGTAGCACTTAAGGTGCACAGTGGCTATAAAACAGATCCGGTCTTGAACATTCTGGGGGCTTCTTACACCACACACACACACACACACACACACACACACACACACTGGATCTTTCACTCTGTGAGTGTGTGTGTGTGTGTGTGTGTGTGTGTGTTTGTGTCCTTCTGCATACCTTGGGGTTCATGCAAACCTGCTACTGTTTCCCTCTTATACAGTGGTACCTCGGGTTACATATGCTTCAGGTTACATACACTCCGCTAACCCATAAATAGTGCTTCAGGTTAAGAACTTTGCTTCAGGATGAGAACAGAAATCGTGCTCCGGCGGCGCGGCGGCAGCAGGAGGCCTCATTAGCTAAAGGGGTGCTTCAGGTTAAGAACAGTTTCAGGTTAAGTATGGACCTCCGGAACGAATTAAGTACTTAACCCGAGGTACCACTGTGTGTGGGTGCCAATGCTTGGACTACACAAGCACTCACAACTCGAACGCTGGAAACATAAGGAAGTGTGGCATCTTCTCTATTTTGGCACTGAAAAGAAGCAAGGAAGGAAGCAAGGAGAAAAAAAGAACAAATACGTATCATGGTGAAAGCGTAGGAAGGGGAATGGCCATAGCTCATTGGTAGGGCACCTGCTTGGCACGCAGATGGTCTAAGGTTCAATCCCCATCATCTCCAGGTTGGGCTGGGAGAGTCCCTTGCCTGAAACCCTGGAGAACGGCTGCCAGCAGACTATATTGAGCTAGCAGTGTTTGAAACTCCCATTGTTGTAGCTCATTTTGCAACAAGGAATTTCATTAGTGTGAGCAGTTTCTGAGCTCTGGGTGCAGTACTGCGCTTAAGATTTCAGCTTAAAACTGCAGAGTGGAAGGAAAGGAAGACCTTTTGCTGCCTCCCCGCTTCCAACTAGTCTGAAGACTGGAGAAGAGACCCTCTTAAGAATATTGGGGGGTGGGCAAGAGAAAGACTAGACCAGGGGTCTGCAACCCGCGGCTCCGGGTGGCTCTTTTACACCTTTGCCGCGGCTCCGGGGCGGATACTAGCGAGGGGAGGAGGCGCATTGTGCGCCCCGACACTCCCCACTGTGGCGGGCGCTGTACTGGCTGTGACGTCGCATGGGGGCGGTGCGTGCGTTAGTCACACATCGTCCCGACGTCACCTTCCCTCCCGCCCGCTACATTGTAAGGGGCACGTACGCTGGTCACTGCATTGAAAGGGGGCATGTATGCTGGTCACTGTTTTGAAGGGGAGTAAAGAACACACACACACAAAAAGGTAACTTGTTAATTTAACGTTTATTTCTATGAGGAGGAGTAATTCTGAGGGGTCAAACAAAGAAATAATAAAAAAGTGACAAAAAAGTTATTTTTATAATGACGAGTTTTGCGGCTCCCAGTTTTTTTTTCTTCGGAAACGGGTCCAAGTGGCTCTTTTTGTCTTAAAGGTTGCAGACCCCTGGACTAGACCATGCGAAAAATGAACAGAGTACTTTAATTGCAGTTCATTCATTTTCAGCTTTGTATTCTTATAAAAAAGTGCACCTAGACACCCTGTTGTTGCTCCCATAACCGAAGTTCAAGGTGCCATTTAGCTCCTGGGTTTCATATCTCAGTTTCTAATGCTGTGAGCTAGATGCATTGATGATCTGACTCCATAGCTTCCTATGTGGAAATGGAGTACTTCCAGTTTTCAGTCCTGACCTTTTCCTCTCGGAAGAGCTGGTACTCAGGTAGAGCATCCGTCCTACATGAATAAGGTCCCAGGTCTGGTCCACAGCATCTGCAGGTAGGGTTTGGAATTGCTTCTGCCTGAAACCTTGAGCGAGCTGTTGCCAGCCTGTGTTGGCAACACTGAGTTAGATGGCCGAGTGGGTCTGATTTGGTGTAGGCAGCTTCCTCTGTACCTGTGGCCTCCTCACCCCGTCTCAAGATAATTCTGAATTACCTTGCAACCGTGTGAAGAGATCCAGATACACATTGTGCCTTGGGGAAGAACTCTGTTGGAAATGCATTAGACTTAAAGGTAAAGGTAAAGGTACCCCTGCCCGTACGGGCCAGTCTTGACAGACTCTGGGGTTGTGCGCCCATCTCACTCAAGAGGCCAGGGGCCAGCGCTGTCCGGAGACACTTCCGGGTCACGTGGCCAGCGTGACATCGCTGCTCTGGCCAGAGCCAGAGCCAGAGCCAGAGCCGCACACGGAAATGCCGTTTACCTTCCCGCTGGTAAGCGGTCCCTATTTATCTACTTGCACCCGGAGGTGCTTTCGAACTGCTAGGTTGGCAGGCGCTGGGACCGAGCAGCGGGAGCGCACCCCGCCGCAGGGATTCGAACCGCCGACCTTTCGATCGGCAAGTCCTAGGCGCTGAGGCTTTAACCCACAGCGCCACCTGCGTCCCTATGCATTAGACTTAGAGGTTCATATTTCTTATATTTTCCCCGATCAGAATTTGAACCTGAACCTGGCCTGCTTTCGCTTACCACTCTGCTACGGTTGCGGTTTTCTACAAATTGCTCCTGTGCACAAAAAGCAAAACAAAGCAATATAGAAGGGCAGTTTGAAGTTCCAGCCTTTGCAAGGCAAAGAGAATGCATGACAAAGTTTTGTGGAGGAGAAAAAGAGGCCGTTTGCAAGACTTTGAAACGGATAACGCTCCTTGCGCAGCCGAGATAAGTAGATGGGTGAACAAAGACCAACTGCACTGTGAGCGGAGGGGGTCTCCATGGCAACGTAATTATTTTCTGACTTCAATCTGCGTCCTGCATAATGATAAGAAGTTTAAAGGGAGGTGGAGGGACATCTCTCCCACTTGCTTCCTCAGCAAAACCAACTCGAGAGAGTAAGCTATCAGGGCATGTGTAGCTGCTACCATCCCTGTTTAATCAAGATGCCAGCCCTGTGCGGTGCCAGCATTGGGGGAAGGGCCATACAGCAACTCCGTAGCAGAGGAGACAGTCTCTGGTTCCAAACTAGCAAAGCCAATGATAATATCCTGCGGCAGGGAGTTTTTCTTACGAACAGGCCCCCAGGCTTCTGTGAGCTCTTTTACGATACGATAATCTTTATTGTCATTGTCCCATACATAACGACAAAATTGAAAAATCTACATAAAACATTCAAAACAACAAGCCTGCTATCCCAGCTATCCCAACCTGGTTGCCCCCCTAAAAACTCTGATACCCCATTTTTAAATACGATATACTCCCATAGAGACTCCCTACACTGCGTTTGGGTACCCAAAATCGCATTTGGGTAGAAACTGTTTCAGGGTCTATACGAGCAATCTCTACCTCCGGGATAATCTCACTCTGCCAGTTAAGTAAAAAAACCCAACAAGGTCTCCATTGGCCACCTTCAGGCCTTAAAATTGAACGTGCTGGCGGTGTCCCCAATTTCTCTGGTCCTCTGGTTTTACCTGTACAGCGGACCCTCCAGATACGAACTTAATTCATTCTGGGGGTCCATTCGCACCCCAAAAATTATGTAAATAGAGGCATGCTTCTGTGTATGCACGTGGCGCGATTGAGCACTTCTGCACATGCGTGCGCGGTGAAACCTGGAAGTATACACTTCTGGGTTTGCTGTGGCCATAACCCGAAGACTCCATATCCAGAGGGATCCGTAAGTAGGATATAATAATAATAATTATTTATTATTTATACCCCACCCATCTGGCTGGGCTTCCCCAGCCACTCTGGGCAGCTTCCAAATTTTTTAAAAAAATACTGTACTACATCAAACATTAGAAACTTCCCTAAACAGGGCTGCCTTCAGATGTCTTCTAAAAGTCTGGTAGTTGTTGTTCTCATTGACATCTGGTGGGAGGGCATTCCACAGGGAGGGCGCCACTACCGAAAAGGCCCTCTGCCTGGTTCCCTGTAACTTGGCTTCTCACAGTGAGTGAACCACCAGGAGGCCCTCGGTGCTGGACCTCAGTGTCCAGGTAGAACGATGGGGGTGGAGACGCTCCTTCAGGTACAACTGTATGTCTCTTGGATTCATCACTGAGCATTGAATCCTGTCCGAATGTCAGGCACTTACCTCTAGGTCTTTAGCCATCAACCACTCAGTGTCAGGGGACTGACAAGGAATGGTTGAGACTCCCCCCTTCTCCTACACTTCCCATAGAAGAAACAGACAGCATAGATTTAGAACAGTGGTTTGCCGAAGGGGCGCTGTGGGTTAAAGCCTCAGCGCCTAGGGCTTGCCGATCGAAAGGTCGGCGGTTCGAATCCCTGCGGCGGGGTGCGCTCCCGCTGCTCGGTCCCAGCGCCTGCCAACCTAGCAGTTCGAAAGCACCTCCGGGTGCAAGTAGATAAATAGGGACCGCTTACCAGCGGGAAGGTAAACGGCGTTTCCGTGTGTGGCTCTGGCTCTGGCCAGAGCAGCGATGTCACGCTGGCCACGTGACCCGGAAGTGTCTCCGGACAGCGCTGGCCCCTGGCCTCTTAAGTGAGATGGGCGCACAACCCCAGAGTCTGTCAAGACTGGCCCGTACGGGCAGGGGTACCTTTACCTTTACCTTTATAGTTAAGAGGCTGCAGAGGGGAGAAGCTGGGAAATATTGGGAGAAGAGCAGCAGGAAGAAGAACCAAGGGAGAGACAGCTGACAGTGTCTTTAGAAAGCATTCCTGACCCCCCCCCCTCCCAGGACCAGGTGAGCATTGAGAGTAGTAGAACAGAAAGCTCAGATGCAGAAAGCTCAGTTTAGCCATCGCAGGGATGACGTAGAATTAGGAGAGATGGCACGGATGCGACTTATTCAGAACACCACCATTATTTAGCGGAGATTGTCTCTCTCTGTGAATACTGAATAAATAATCGGTAAGAACTCTTCTTATTTTATCTGCTCCTTGGCTGCCACTGTGGGAGGGATAGGATTCACTGAAGCCTGACACTCAGGTAGCAAAGGTGCAATTTTCGTCCTCCAAAGTTTTACAGCTTTGCTGCCAAGTCGGCATGCAGCTCAGCAATTTGTGCAGAGATCATGTCCATCGCTTCTACTGCCGTTACAGTGGCATCGTTTGGTGACACCTTTTCGCCGTGTTTGCAGCCTGTGTCCGATCATTCACCTGACATTATGACTCGCCTGTTAGAATATGTTAAGATAAATTACAGGACAGAAAACAGAGGAAGATGGAAAGGAATTGCTGAAACAGTTAATTGGAATACAAAAAGGGAGGCGTGAGGAAGTCGATGAAGCAAGTGATTGAAAGATAAGATTGAAAATATTGGATTTTTTAAAAAATTGTTCTTGTTTTGTTTTGTTAATTCAATGTTCTATGTTGTGTTTCTGTTTTTGTTTTTGGTATTGTATTATATTGTTTTGTTTAATTTTTTTTCTTTTCTTTTTGTAATCTTTAAACTCTTAATAAATATTATTTTTTTAAAAAAAGAGATTATGACTCGCCTGTTAGCTTAGGTAGTGAAATTGTGATCCTTCCTCGCTGGTGCACCACGAATCATGTCGCATCTAAGCAGATGTAAAACTGTGCATTCCGATTGTGGAATGCTTTCCCTGGAGAGACTTGCTTGGTGCCATCCTTACATGTCTTTAGACGCCATGCAAAAAACATTCCTCTTTACCCAGGCTTATGGCTGTTAAATAATCTATGGCCTGTGAAAGTGTGTGAGGAGGACTTTTATTATTATGATTATTTTACTATTAGGGTATCAGTCAGTATTCTTTTTGCTATGTCTTTATTACATTTTTAACATTGATGTTTTGTAATGTCCTCCTAACGTTGCACACCACCCTGGGATCTTTTGTTTTTTTGTATGTTTTTATGAAATCATTTTTATTTTATTTTACAAATATAGAATTATAACAAGCCAAATACTCTGAATCTCAAGACTTCCGAATCCGAGACCAGGGAGAAGAGTCGGTGGAAGAAGATTGGAAGAAATTTAAAGTTTATTTACAGAAACATTGTAAAATTAAGGAATGTTAGAAGGAGGCTGGAATGAAGTTATGTGGCTTTAGCAGAAATATTATAAAGGATTAAGTAAAAATAGATTGTTAATGGATGAAAGGAGGAAAGGTAAAGTTGCATTATATTAAGATAAATTATAGGATAAAAATTGGGAAAGATGGAAAGGATTTGCTGAAATAGCTAACTGAACTAGAATACAAAAAAAAAGGGAGGTGCGAGGAGGTCAAGGAAACAAGTTAATGAAACTTAAGTTATGGGAAGGTTTGTTGTGTTTTTTAATTGTTTCTATTTTTCTGTTTTTTTTTAATTATTATTATTATTATTATTATTATTATTATTATTATTTTCTATTCTCTTCTTTTTTTACCGTGATGTGTTGTTATGTTTTTGTTCAACTTGGAATTATGTCTTTTTCTTTTTGTAACATATAAAACTTTAATAAATATTATTTTTTTAAAAAAAGACTTCCCCCACCCCCTTCATGGGTCCTATTGTCAGCATTCACAACTGCATATTATTCTGTGCTATATTTTATATCAATCCATGTTGTCCATAGTATTTGTTACATTACAAGTGAGATTAAAATCCTTTTGATAAAGGGTGGTATATAAATTGAATAGATGATGATGATGATCATCATCATCATCATCATCATAAAGCCCTTTTCTGAGTATGGGAATGGGAAACCGAAAGTGGTAAATCCGACCATGCCTGGTAGGATTGCTCTGTAAAATAGCTAAAATAGGCACGCATAGAATCTTGGCTTAGGTTTCATGGAACAGGCAAAGGCAAACTGGGCCCTCTAGCTGTTTTGGGACTACAATTCCCATCATCCCTGACCACTGGTCCTGTTAGCTAGGGATGATGGGAGTTGTAGTCCCAAAACAGCTGGAGGGCTGAGTCATAGAAGCAGTAGCCTCAGTCTCCTTAGACGACTAGCTAGTTATAAAACCTTGCCTATGATAGAGTGGACCTTTCATGCCTGGGTTCCCTTTGTCTCTGTCTTTGATAGCTGGACTGTATTAGAGGCTCTCCTCCTGAATTTTATTTCAATAAGAAAATGTGAGGGAATGCTAGCAGTTTGGGAATCATCCTTTTTTGGAGGGCTTGCAAAATAACAACAGCAACCACCTGTGCCACAAACCAGATTGGATGAAAACTCGTATCGGAGTGCTCTGTAAATTGATAGCCATAGTTTTTAATGTACTAACCCTTTATGCTCTTCCACACCTGTTTAATTAGATTCTTATAGACTTTTATATATACCTTCTGTTTCAATACTTTTTAGCTTTCCAAAATGTTTTACAGTTTTTAAATGATTGTACCCCATCCTACTTATCCTGGTCTACGACCGTAATAAAGATTTGAATTTGAATTCAACAACAACAACAACAATAGTAATAAACTTAGGTGGGGACAAAAGTGGTGGTTTGCGCCTCTTTGCCTTAGCAGCTTTGCTGAGACCTTTTAAAAATGTTTAGTGTTTTTTAATCTGTGTTTTCATGATAACATTTTGTATAGTTGGTTTTAATGTGTCTTGTGGATTTTAGCTGTGGTTTTATCCGCAGTTTTATGATGTACTCTGTCTGGAGAGCTCATTGACTGATGTATTAATCTTTCAATAAGATAAATGTTCCATCTTAAAAAAAATATTTATACCAAGTTTAGCGCACCAGCTCACATTAACGAGGCCAGGGGCTGTCAATACACCCGTCTCAGCTTAAACATACAAGCCGAAATACGCCAGCTACCTTGAGACATATCCACATGAAATATACATTTATAATGCAATGGTAGTCAGGTCCTCAGACCACTGCCTGGTTGTAGATTGTGGGTGATTATCTTTCCAGTGCAAGTCACATGGTGATCATAAGTGTTTGCAGGAACTGTCGGCCCCGATTAGCTCAGTTTCTCACTCCAGTCTTAAATTCAGTTATCTACATTTTGCAGCAGTTGTCATTTTTTAAAAAACAAACGTCGTGAAAATTCATCAGCACTTTCTCCTAGTAGACACCTTTTTACATGCAGTTTCCCTCGTATGCATTTTTTGTATGTCGTTTTCACTAATATCCTCATTTTTATGCATACCTTAATATATGTATCTTTTGCAATCATTGTTTAGTCAGCACTGCAAAATTCAGATGAGTGCAAATTATGAAGGATGCAATGTTTCGGTTCACGTGTTGTTTCGGAGAGCACGCATGTGATAAATCCAGCTTTCTTAAAAAAAAAAAAAATTAGATTTTCCACAATTGTAACAAAAACCACAAAGCAAAATAACACACAAAGACAAAAAAATAAACAAATAAACAAACTTAATTCTTTGAAAATCCCACCTTTTTACACCTCTTAATTGACTTCTAGTCCCTCCCTTTGAGTTTCCTTATAATTGAATGTAACAGCTTTCCAATATCATTAAACTAAAAATCACTCCAATTAAATCCATTTTATTCACTTTTCTTAATAGTCTAAATCCCATTTATTTATTTATATCTTATTCTAATCCTAGGGCTATTTGGTACTTTCAAGTAGTTTTTAATTTTTTATATTACAATATTAATTCAAATAGTCCTTGAATTTCCTCCAGTCCTCTTGAAACTCCTCTTCTTTCTGGTCGCGGATTCTTCCAGTCAGGTCAGCTAGCTCCAAAATGTCCATCATCATCATCTGCCAATCTTCCACTGTTGGTAGTTCTTGTGTTTTCCAATTTTTAGCAAGTAATATTCGAGCAGCCGTTGTGGCATACAAAAATAATTTAACATCTTTCTTGGGCAGTTCCAAACCTATTATTCCAAGAAGGCAGGCGTCTGGTGATAAATCCAGCTTTCAATGTGTTCTGAAATGGATTTCTTCCCCATCCCTAACTGGTTGCCTACCTATGTCTTCCAGATGCTGGAAGGTTGGATATTGACCATCCTGGTATCTGTCGGTGTCGGCTCCCTCCTGTTTATGGTGGCGCTGGTGATCCTCCTCAGAAACAACATCCATGCTACTATGTTCTGGAATGAAATCGTGCTAGAGAAAATCACCAACTTTGTCATGGATCAGAGCAAAGAGCAGCGGATCTTGAACTCTGTGTCCTACAATGCCGTCAAAGGGGATCCTGAGAGCGTCTTGGACTGCATCGACAACTACTGCTCCCAGAAAGAGTGGGCCATGAACGTAGGCGATGAGAAAGGTAAACGGGTGTCATGGACGAGTTGGATGCAGAGGAAGGGTGGGAGGAACCAGCTGGGGAACCCCCAAAGGAAGAAGGCCCAAAATCCAGGGAGTGGTGGTGGGATGACAATGAGTGGTCAAAGGGAGAAGACTGGGAAGAGGAGGTCTCGAAGGACGAAGAGGTAACAGGGCTTAGTGAGCTGGGATGCAGAGTCTGTGGTGCAGTCACAAGTGTCTCTCCCTCCTGCTGCGGTGCAAGCTCCCTTTTCCCTGGTCTCCCAACGGTGTGAAAAGAGGGGAGGAGGGGTTGGCTTCATGCAGACACAGTCTCTGATTGCTTGGGAGAAGCCCTGGAGAGGAGGGCTGTGGGGAGATGGAGACTTTCAGTCTTGGCAACTGATGCGTAAGACCTCCCAGAGATGAGCTGCTGTGCTCCTTAGTCCTGACACTCAGCCAAGGGATAATTGTGCTTTTGCTTAAAAAGAGTCAACTCCAACTTTGAGCGGTGTGATCTGCTGTCGGTTCGCTCTTTCACAATGGGCTGGAGCTCCTTTAAAGTTGGTCTTTGGTCGCCACCAAGAGATGTGGAGATGGCTTCTCTTTAGAATATAAAGAAAGCCTTGCTGGATCAGGCCAAGGGCCCGTCTGGTCCAGCATCATGAGCAACCCAACCGGAGCCGGAGAAGGGGGAGCAGCTGCAGCCGTTCCAAGCCTGGAAGAAAGGTACAGGATGTTGGAGGTTCAGTTAGCCCTGCAAATGGCTAGGCTTGAGGAGAGGAGGGCTCACGATGCAGAGAAGGGAAAAGCCACCCAAGTCTCGAGGAAGGTGCCGGGACTGGTGCAGAAATTTGGGGGTGATCCCAGGAACTATCAAGCCTTTAGGACAGAAATGCAATATGCCCTTAATCTGCAGTTTGATGATTTTCCTGATGAGGAATCGAGGGTGGCGTTTGTGATTGGCCATCTAGAAAAAGATGAAGGGCGTTGGGGACGCACACCAGCAAGGGACGCACACTAATAATAAATTTTATTTATACCCCGCCCTCCCCAGCCAAGGCCAGGCTCAGGGCAGCTAACAACCAATAATAAAAACAAGTTGATTAAAATACAATTTAAAAAACAAGATTAAAATACAACATTAAAACATTAGGATGCAGCCTCTTCACAGGAGGAGAAAGGAAAAAAAAAGAGGGGGAGGGAATCAAACTGATTCTAAGCCAAAGGCCAGGTGGAACAACTCTGTCTTACAGGCCCTGCGGAAAGAAATCAGATCCTGCAGGGCCCTGGTCTCATGAGGCAGAGCGTTCCACAAGGCCGGAGCCAGTGTTGAGAAGGCCCTGGCTCTGGTTGAGGCTAATCTAACTTCCTTAGGGTATTGCTATTTATGGACCTTAAGGTCCCCCGTGGGGCATACCGGGAGAGGTGTACCATAGAGAGAGCATACCACTAGCCTTCCTTGTGATTCCCAGTGTCAGAGCTGCCCGAGGTCCCAGCTCACAAAGGACCAACGCCAGTCCGTTGTTATATACAAAAGTCTTTATTGAAGTGCAGTTTCGATTTCAAAGCCGCGGCGCGCAGCTCTACGTCTTAAACTCTAGACCGCTGAAGCTCCGTCTGAATCTCCACCCCCCAGACACCAGTTTAAGACTCTAGCCTTGCTCCACCTCTTCCTTTGCTCTTTCCTCCTCTGGGTCCGCCTGTCCGCTGGGGTCTTTCCCTTTCTAGACTCTTCTGACGCTGAGTCCCCTGAGTCTTCCCCCTGCCTCCGGCGGGCTTTAGGACCTGGTTCCCAATCCGGGTTTCCTGCTGTGCATTCGAACATGGCGCGCGCGCCCAGCCGGCAACCTTCCTCCTGACCGTTACACTGCTCCTGTCACTGCTTCCCCCCTCGGGGGGGCTAGCTGGACCTGACTTCCCCTCCGTTCCCTCACTCTGCGATGGAGGCGTGGCCACCCCTGATTCATCTTCTCTCCCTGCTGGAGGAGAAGCTGGCCCTGATACATGGGACTCTTCCCCCCCACTATGCTCTGGTGGAGGAGCTGGTCCTGATCTCTCGCTGCTGCTTTGGGAGTCCCCACTGGCCCCTTGTTTCTGGTGTGTCCCCCCTGGGACCCCCCTTGCCCTGGCCATCGGTGCCCCCCTCTGGGAATATTCTGATTCGCTGGAGAAGCTCATGGAATCTCTCGGGCCACTTTCATACTCCCCTATGCTGCCCTCAGATTCTTCCCCTTCGCTCTCCATTTCCTCTCTCCCCTGTGCCTCTGCTCCTGAGCCCCTGACACCCAGCAACTGGCCTTCAGAGGCATTCTGCTTCCGCCAATGAAGGCAGACTGCCTCCAGACAGCCTTGCATTTAACAACGTGCCTGGTAGCCACAGCCGGCCAGGAATTCCATGCAGGCACATCCTTACAATTCCATGCAGGCCATTGAGACACCTGGTGGAGAAAAGACCAATCTCTTCATTTTCCCATTGGCAGCCTGCTGCATTTTGGTGCTGGTGGGACACAGGTGGCGCTGTGGTCTAAACCACAGAGCCTAGGGCTTGCCGATCAGAAGGTCGGCGGTTCGAATCCCCGCAACGGGGTCAGCTCCCGTTGCTCGGTCCCTGCTCCTGCCAACCTAGCAGTTCGAAGTGCAAGTAGATAAATAGGTACCCCTCTGGCGGGAAGGTAAACGGTGTTTCCGTGCACTGCTCTGGTTCGCCAGAAGTGGCTTAGTCATGCAGGCCACATGACCCGGAAGCTGTACGCCGGCTCCTTTGGCCAATAAAGCGAAATGAGCGCCGCAACCCCAGAGTTGTCCGCGACTGGACCTAACGGTCAGGGGTCCTTTTACCCTTTACAGGGGAAGGGGAGCCCCAGTTCATTTTGAGTATATAGCAGTGCCCCTGGGCATGGATAAAAGAAGCTGGTGAATGCATTGATGCAGGGGATGAAGGAATGCAGTGTATATTTATGTGAATGGATGGGGTTTTTTGTTAATGAATGGGACTGATAGGGGATATGAATGGAGGGTGGTGTTGTGATGGGAAGGACAGAGAGAGGGGAGGAGTGACTTTGGCCCCACTTACCAACTGCATGCATCCCTATAATAGCCCTTTCAAGAGGTGAGGATACATGTCAGGATTTGGCTCATGGCAAGGAAAATATTCTCCCTCTTAGTACCCAGAACAGTTCTGTATTACCTGCCTTGCCTCCTTGTAAGATGTGCACAATTCAGTCTCGAGCTATGGTCATCGCAGATTGAAAATTTCAATCAGAATGTAACCTAAAAATTTTAGGATATGGCATTTCTGTTCTAAACATCAACAAGTCAAACTCAGACAAATGAAACAGATATAACAACCGACAACAAAAACTCCAATGCATTCTGTTCTTAAACAATATTAAACACTTGTTAATAAAGCATAAAGTTGTACATTGTCCTGTCCGTTTCTCATCCCAGTGCCTCCATTTTCAAACAGAAGCACTGCCTGTTTCCCCCCTCTCTCAGTCTCTCACTGTCTTAGTCAATTTCACTGGGTATACCATGTCCCAAATTCTCAATAGCTATTCAGTGGTAAATCTATACATATGATCTTGCTCTCAGGTACCCTGTCTCAGACACCTCTACTGTAATTTAGAAAAAAAGAAAAAAAGGCAGTTTTTAGGGCTCTTCTGTCAACTTATCAGGTCTCCAGGCCTATTAATCGAGCCCTGCTAAAGTCAACACCCTCCTTTTCCAGGTGTGATCCTAGATAAGACCGTTGAAGAGGCAGATCCTACCATCGCTTTGGAATTTGGAACGTACGTAGGCTACTCGGCCATCAGGATCGCTCGCCTTTTGAAACCAAACGCCCGTCTTCTTACCATCGAATTCAACCCTGAGTTTGCCTCCATTGCCAGAGAGATCATCGAAATTGCTGGACTCAGCGAGAAGGTACTATCCGGCACACAGAGAGCTCTGAAATGTTTGTCAGCAGCAAATGGATGGTGGTCGCGGCTCTCTGAGAGAGTCGTTGTTTTTAATTCCATTGAATTGTGGAGTTGATCAAAGATCATCTGGTCCAAGTCCCTCCCAACGCTCCCACAGCATCCCTGATAGGTGGCAACGCTCTGGGGCATTGTGGGAAATTTAGATGGCAGACCTCCACACCAGCCGTGCTGCTGGAAATTAAAATGTCAGGCCCAGTGCTTATTGGATTGGAAATCAGGGCATCTGTCCATCAGTCCTGGTAGACCTGCCTAAGGATGTGGGTGGATGCCAGGCCAGAATGAGGTAGGAAAGGGAAGACGCAAACTATACATTTGAAACATATCCGACACACATTTAAAGCACGATTTCTGCACTATGGTTACCAGATTTTTTTCCAATGAATCCAGGGACACTTTTTTTGTGTGTGAAGCTGAGTAGCAACAGGGAGTCAGTAGTGGGGATGTTGAGGCAAATGACCCTGGTCCCAAGCACACATGCATATTGTATAAAGGTGCAAAGCCCTTCTTTCGCAGCCTGTGAAACATAAATGCCCAGAGTTTTTTTTAAAAACTGGGCAACGGTGCACCGCCCACCCGTGAGTCCCGAGCCCTTCCTGATCTCCTTCCTCCTTCCCCCTTTGTTTTAACAGATCAGGGGAGGCTCGGGAGTCACGGACAGGTGGCCGTTGCCCAGGAGAGGCCAGCCTGAGAGTGCAGTTGGCTCTGGCTGGCTTCAGGAGCTGCTCGCTGCTTTGGTGCAGGAAATATGGCAGGTGCCACGGCAGCGAGCAGCTCCTGAAGCCAGCCAGAGCCAACTGCACTACCCGTCTGGCTCCGGGCTGCTGAGGCTGCCACGTTTCCCGGGGACAGATCTGCAAATCTGGGGACATTCTGGGGACAGAATTTGTCTGGGGACAGATTTGCAAATCTCCAGGAACTGGGGACATCTGGTAACCCTATCTTAGACTACATATCCGTTTTGCTGCTGAAATGGAGCGCACACTCTGTTTTGTGATCAAGGATGGCGAAACTGTAGCTCTCCAGATCTTTGGTGGACTATGGCTCCCATCGTTCCTGGCCATTGGCCATGCTGGCCAGGGCTGATGGGAGTTGTAGTCCACCACTTCTGAAGAGCCACAGGTTCCCCATCCCTGCAGATGATTGGGGCAGATCTGGGTTTGACTGGGGGGTAGTTTGGCCCTGAGTGACCCTTGACCGAGCTGAGTTGTTGGGAAAGGCCTTGCTCTTTATTATTTTGCCCTTACAGAAGAAACAATTGCAGCCTCATAAACTTTCCCGGATCATAAGCCAAGAGAATCACTAGTTCCCAGCAAAGGTCATCTACTTTATAACTACACAGAGAGAAAACATTTGGGGAAGAAATAACCAAGCCAGCTTATTATGCGCACACAAAACCCAAGTGACCCCCCCAAGTCGTATTTGACCGAAGCATTTTTTGTTGTTTACAGCAGGGCAATTCAACTGCTTTGGTGGCTGGTGCGCAATGGGACTGATAGGGCAGAAGGCAGGGAGACCAACAGTAGGTGGCGCTGCAGGCAATGACAAGCAGAGCCAACCAATTCTAGTTTTGTCCCTGCTGAGTTCTGCAAGGGGTAACACTGAGACGAAGGAGGAAGAAGCTGACAGAGGCATCACTCCAACTTACTCCTCTTGGATTCGTTATAAATAAGGAGGCAGGTGCATGGGGGCTGGTTGAGGGCAGTGCCCCCTAATAAACCAGCCTCTACTGCAATGGTTTCCAAACTTTTTCAGGCCACTGCCCTTTGGCTTCATAAACTCATCCCCAGTGCCCCCTGAAGGAGCGTCTCCACCCCCTCATTCTGCCTGGACACTGAGGTCCAGCTCCGAGGGCCTTCTGGCAGTTCCCTCACTGTGAGAAGCGAGGGCCTTCTCAGTAGTGGCACCCGCCCTGTGGAACGCCCTCCCCTCAGATGTCAAGGAAATAAGCAACTATCTGACTTTTAGAAGATATCTGAAGGCAGCCCTTTTAGGGAAGTTTTTAATGTTTCATGTTTTATTGTGTTTTTAATATCCTGTTGGAAGCCACCCAGAGTGGCTGGGGAGGCCCAGCCAGATGGGTGGGGTATAAGTAATAAATTGTTGTTGTTGTTGTTCCCCATAAAAAGCATTCTTCAGAACAGCGGTTTGCACAATCCGCTATGGAAGATAATAGCACAGTAAGTTTCAAAACAGTAGCAATCAATTGCACATTTATTCAAGGTCCAGTTAAAATGATTTAGTTTAATTTTCAGCTGTGGACCACCCACTTTGGCCCTCCTGCTTTCAGCGTCTAAAGCATATCATCATCATCATCATTACTAATTTATTAGTTGATTTACTTCCGAAAGTGACTCAAACAAGCCACTAAATCTATGCAAATCAACCACAACTACTTGAAACTCTTCAAACGAAGAGCTGACTATTGCTATTATTGTAATAATTTCTTAGTTGCTTTACTGACAACAAATGACTCAAACGAGCCACTGAAATGTTTAAAAAGTATGCCAATAAAAGGCAGGTCTTTCATAACCTACCCCTCTAAAAACAACCACAAGTGCTTAAAACCCTACCAGTTATGAGCTAAAAGAAAAGTTTTTGCTTGGCGTCTAAAAATAGATAAAAGGTGGCCCCAGGTGAGTCAGCCTTGGGGAGAGCATTCCGCAGTCTATCCATAGCATACAATCTTGGTTCTGTATCTGGGACTGGCTCTGGGGCCTGGGGCAAAGTGGCCTCTTGTGATCCTCCTCTTCTCTTGGTGGGACCTGGCGGGTTTACCTGGCGTTGGCGAGAGACAATGGCACCATTTTAACTCACACTAGCTGCCCTTTTTGTGGGACACGGGTGACGCTGTGGGTTAAACCACAGAGCCTAGGGCTTGCTGACCAGAAGGTCGGCGGTTCAAATCCCCATGACGGGGTGAGCTCCCGTTGCTCGGTCCCTGCTCCTGCCAACCTAGCAGTTCAGAAACATGTCAAAGTGCAAGTAGATAAATAGGTACCGCTCCGGTGGGAAGGTAAACGGCGTTTCCGTGCGCTGCTCTGGTTCGCCAGAAGCAGCTTAGTCATGCTAGCCACATGACCCGGAAGCTGTACGCCAGCTCCCTTGGCCACTAAAGTGAGATGAGCGCCGCAACCCCAGAGTCGGCCACGACTGGACCTAATGATCAGGGGCCCCTTTACCTTTTTAGCTGCCCTTTTGATGTCTCATATTGCCCAGAGAGACACTGCCTAGGGCAGGCTTCCTCAAACTAAGCCCTCCAGATGTTTTTGGCCTACAATCCCCATGATCCCTAGCTAGCAGGGCCAGTGGTCAGATGATGGGAACTGTAGCCTCAAAACATCTGGAGGGCCTAGTTTGAGGAAGCCTGGCCTAGGGGCACTGTGGAAAATTTAAAATGGCCGCTGGACCCAGCCACTAGATGCTGCTCACTGTACCAGGTCAGGGAGGAGGGATTAAAGGGGGCTCCAGAAGAGACGTCAGCAGTGCCCCCCCAAGTTCAGTGAGGCCCCAAAAGCTGCCCAAGGAAGGCGGGTACTGACGCTGAACCTCTCTGTAACACAGCTCTTCTTTGCTTTCAGATCACAATCATCGAGGGCCATTCTCAGGACATCATCCCACAGCTGAGGGAAAAATATCAGGTGGACAAGGTCGATTTTGTCTTTCTGGACCACTGGAAAGAAAGATACTGTCCCGACACCATCCTCCTCGAAGTAAGTTGGAGCGATGCCTCTCTGGAAATTAAGAGATTCCATATTCCTGGTGTGGACCACACGCAGCGGTCTGAACTCTCATGCGGCCTAGAGCCTGCTAGATTTTGTCTTTCATTTTGGTCTTCTGAAAGACCAAAGGCGATGGGAGTTCAGAGCACCTGGAGTCAAAAACATCTGGACGTCACCAGCTTGGGGAGGGCTGAGGTAGACTGCCTTGCATCCTTTGAGAGGGAGAAGCTATCAGCTTGCCAGTTAGGGGCCTTGCATTCATTTAAGGAGTCCCATTTGTTTTAGCTATGAAAACAAATGGGAATTCAAATGAACGAGTTCCAAATGAAAATTACCTTTGTTTTTCATTGGTTTCTACGGGGATGAAAACAGTGAAAGAGTTTGAAGCAGGTGTAAAGGGCACAGCAAGATTTTAGGAAGCTACCAGGGGTGGAGGGTGTGGGAGAACAGTCAAACTGATGGAGCTAAAAATGGGGTCCACAAAATGGGGTCCTGCCCGCACCCAGCAAAGGGAAGGTGGTATCATCACAGAATGCCTAGAAAACACAGAAGTTAGAGGCAACAGAAGTCTGGCCAGGTCTCCCATTCAAGCCATAAAGTGAACAACAAATGGAAGTAATGCAAAAAGTACAGTTCAAGCCAGTGTAGAAACAAAACAAACTTGCCCAGCCCACTTCCAAACTTCCACATTTCCACTTCCAACCATATTAGATAAGAGATGGAAAGAAGATGAAGCCCCTCCCAGCGAAGAATGGCAGATTAAGTTGATGGATTATGCCGAAATGGCAGAAATGATGGAAAGAATCAGAAATCAGGAAGACCAAAATCTTAATAAGGAATGAGGGAAATTTATAACTTATCTTAAAGACCATTGCAAACAGTTAAAATCATTAGTAGGATTGGAATATCGCTTGTAGTTTAATGGTGAATTTTGGACACAATGGAGAGGTAAAAGATTTGGGTTAATATAAAAGATGCGGGAGGAAATGATTAACAATAGGACCCACAAAGGGGAGGAGGGAAGTCCAAGAGATTCCTTGGAATCTCGTTTTTATGTGGTAGATCTTCCGAACATCTTCTTGAAGAACTTCTGGGATTCTTCAAAATGAAGTAAAGACCTCCCTTAGAGTGGTAGGACCACTCTCAAGAGAGAGCTAATCGTCTATCTCCTGTCTCTTTTCTCAGGAATGTGGTTACCTAAGGAAGGGCTCCATCCTTCTGGCGGACAACATCGTCTACCCGGGGGCTCCAGATTTCGTCAAGTACATCCATAGCCACAAAAACTTTGACTGCACTAACTACCCCTCTCACCTGGAGTACATGAAAGTGGAGGACGCAATGGAAAAGGCCGTTTACATGGGATGAGAGTGAGAGTGTTAAAACCTTAGTGTCAAGCCACTGCTTGTATGTGTGAGCACACACTGTAGTCCTGTCTGTGGGTCGGCGTTAGCTTTCTGTAGTTTTGGGCTTGTGGTTAAAGCGAATTTGTCACAGTAGAAGAAGTTGCAAAGAAGGCAGGTCAACAGGAGAACAAGGAAGCTTCTGTTATGGTCAACTGAGACCCACTGAAATGAATGAACATGGCCAACCTAGGTTCATTGATTTCAGTGGGTATACCCAGAGTAGACCCTAGCAGGATACAACCCCTTGTGTATAAATAGGCTAGGCAGCTAAGGATCCATGGGCAGTTTTGTTACATTTCCATTTTAGCGAATGACCATTTTCATTGATGGCCTCACCTATTGGATGTTCTGCTTTTTACCCAACAATGCCAAAGCCCTGTGGCTTGCTTTGTGTTTCTCAGCCAAACAAGACCAAATTGCCTTTGGAGACAGACATAAAAGGGGCATTTCTAGGGGGGGGGGGAATGGGGGAAAGCAATGAACAGTCAGACCTATCTTCTTCTTTCGCAGCGGCCAGAAGCGACATGAGAATTGCAAACTGGGAGGCAGAGTCTGTTCCATAGGAAGCAGCAGGGGCTGGAAGTGGCTGTGACAAGACTAGTCATTGTGCTGCAAGCCATATATGCACAGTGCAATTTAAGCTTACAAATTGGTCCATTTCCTGCCCCTGCTGGTTTTGGAAAGGAGAAATGGGAGCCCCTTCTGTCACTTTAGTCGCCTTCCAACATGTGGAAGGCAATGTTTTCCCCCTTCCCATTTTGGAACCCTGGATTCGAAAACAGACTAAGAATCTCAACGCACAGAAAAAGTTTTCAGCTTCATGTGGTCATATCCCACAAGTTTGGGGGGCGCTGACTGAAAGAGCAGTGGAAGGTAGAAGGTCAGAGCACTTGTACTTGGCCCCGTTCCCTCCCTCCCGGAAACCCTACTGGGTTCCTACTGCCTGACAAGAGCTTCTTCCTCTAAAGCCTTTAGAATGTGGATAGACTGGCAACCTGGAAGGTGTACTTTGGCAGGTCCAGTGGTTCAGCAAATCCACACTTTTACTGGACCGCTGGAAGCCTCAAAACGCAGCTCTCTTCGAAAATCCAGTCTTCTCTGCATTTTTACACCAACCAAAAATAGCATAAGATAGATAAGATAAAACTTTATTCGCATTAGCCAATGGCCATAGCAACAGTAAAGCACTACAGTATACGCAGAAAGGGAAATTTGGTATAAGAGCACAATTAAAAGTCCTGAATCAGCCGTCAGTTAGTGTCCCTTATTCTGATTGCCCCTGCTATGAACCTAGCAACCTTTGCTGTTATCTGCTCATTTTGATCTGATAGAAGAAAGGACATTGTGGCAGTGGTTGAGCGCCCTGGGATGGTTAGTACTAGTGGGGTGATGATCTCGTTCCTCAGGTCTTTGTAGAGAGTACAAGACAGGAGGACGTGTGCCGCTGTTTCGGTGCTGCCATCTCCACAGGGGCAAAGACATTTCTCAGGCGAGATCTTTTGGAATCAACCCTCAAATACTGCAGATGGCAAAACATCCAGTCTTGCAAGTGTAAAAGCACATCTGTATTTTGGGATAAGAAGTTTGTCAAAAATAGCATATATTCAGCAAGCGTGTGTGCAAAAATGGGTACATTAATGAAAAGAACGTTGACAAATATGTAATGTTACAGAAAGTGTGTCATAGAAGAAATGGGCACAAATAAGCACATCTGCGCATGCTTTTATTAAGAGCTTCTCCCCTCCCTATTACATGATTGCTGAGGGTTCACCCTCCTGCTCATGGTTTTCTCATTTACCCTGAAACTGCCTGTTGCTTATCAGTTTTAAAAGTCAAAAAGAGTGTTGGTTTCTTAGGTTGAAGATATACCACTAAGCATATACCAATTGGGGCCACGTACACTGTGGGACACGAGTGGCACTGTGGGTAAAATCTCAGTGCCTAGGACTTGCCGATCGCATGGTCGGCGGTTCGAATCCCCGCGGCGGGGTGAGCTGCCGTCGTTCAGTCCCAGCTCCTGCCCACCTAGCAGTTCGAAAGCACCCCTAAGTGCAAGTAGATAAATAGGTACCGCTTTCTAGCGGGAAGGTAAACGGCGTTCCGTGTGCTGCTCTGGTGCCGGTTTGCCGGAGCAGCTTTGTCACGCTGGCCACATGACCCGGAAGTGTCTGCGGACAGCGCTGGCTCCCGGCCTCTTAAGTGAGATGAGCGCACAACCCTAGAGTCTGTCAAGACTGGCCCATACGGGCAGGGGTACCTTTACCTTTACCTTTACACTGTTGTTGTCCCCACCCTCCTGAACAGATTTTTGAGGGAATTTGGACAAAATTACCTCCCCTGTAGTGCATGGATGGGGTATCTGGTGGTCTTCTGAATGGTGTCAGGACCTCCCAGCTCCCACCAGTCCCAGCCAGCATTCCCAATGGTCAGGGAAGATGGCAGCTGCAGCCCAGCGACATCTGAGGAGAGGTTATACTGCTGCCTTGTAAACAGATTACATGAAAAAATAAATGCTTGAATTTATGGTGGGTCCTTCGTCTGAACTGATTGACGATGACCTTCAGGGTCCCTTCCAACTCTCTTTGATTCTATGAATTCTTACAACGTTGTAGTAATTGCAGAAAGAGAAGCCGCTTCTTTCTACTAAAGGCCAAGAATGTGCAGATGACAAAGACCCTGATGGAGGTGTAGCTGTTCTTCACTTTTATCTCTTTGGGCATTGCTTGTAAACCAAGGGAATCCTTCCGGAATGATCCGTGGGAAATTCATGTTGCTGCGGTTGATAGCCGTGCTCCCATTTGTTGAGCTGTCGTTTGTGTTCTGCACTGTAAAATTGCTGAGTGATTTCCTCACTTTCCAAGGTGAGAGGGACCAAAGCAGAGAGAGTGATGATGTATCTCCTCAGAGCTTTCAATAAATCCCCTGGCTGTGTACTCCCTGTTGCAGGTCCCAAAGGGTGTATATAATTCAGATTTATAAATAAAAAATAGATTTACCCACCCACTCAAAGAGAACCATTTGTGTAATTTGCCATTCTTGCATCACTCATGCCTGTACTCTTTTATAAATTATCGACGTTATTGCAGACGCACTTGTTTCATTTCTTTCCATGCTGCCTTTAAAGATGCGCCTATCCCTGAGGGTACATATACACACACAGTAGTAACGACTGGTACATAATATAACAATCATAAACGGACTAAAATTTATAAGCAAGATGAAGAACAGCCACTGAGGGGGGAGGGAACCCCATAATTGGTTAAGAATTAAAACTCTGACAATTTTTTTTTTAATTATTTGCCAATCATTGAAAAGATAGCAGGTGGGACCAGGTGAGCATTCCTTGGGGGAAGAATTCCCTAGATGGGGTGCTAGCAACCAAGAGGGCCTCCAACGATTATCGGAACAGGAGTCGCCAGCCTTTTGGGGCCTGTGGGCAAATGAGGAATTTTGAAAAGATGCTGGAGTTGCTGCTCAGAAGATGGCTGCCATGGAGGTGTGGCATAACTACATAATGGCTGCTGCCAGGTGTGTGGCAAAAGACAAAATGGCTGCCATATTAAAAGCAGCAGAAAAAGAGGACCACAAAACATACCTCCACCAGTGTAGACAAGACACCCCTGCAGTACATAAGCATATGGCTGCATTTGCTTACGCTGAAAAGCTCTTTGCTCCTCCTGTTCCGAACAGGAGGAAGAGTGGGTGTCCAGTCCAGGCATCCGGCAAAATCAGATACAGTCATACCTTGGGTTACAGCCACTTCAGCTTGCGTTTTTTCGGGTTATGCACCCAACGAAACCTGGAAGTACTGGAACGGGTTACTTCTGGGTTTTGGCTGTCACGCATGCGCAGAAGTGCCAAATTGCAACCCGCATGTGCGCAGACGCTCCGCTGCGGGTTGCAAACGTGCATCCCACATGGATCACGTTCGCTGGGTTTATTTATTTATTTATTTATTTATTTATTTATTTATTTATTTATATTGATTTGTATGTGCGCACACAGACAATAATTATTATCTCATATTAAAAATTGGGAGAGGGTGGCTCTTAGTACAGCCCTCCAGTGTACACTAGAGTCCAGAACTGTGGAACCTTCTGGAAAAAAATATATTTCCGAGGTTTCATGGCTCATAACACCACTCTGTTTTGGAGTAGTACCAGTGCTTTTTTTTTTCCCTGTGGGAATGCAGGGGGGGGGGGGGGCTCATACCCCTAAACATTTTGTGAATTTAACAGGAGAAGAAATTCGCTGTATTTATTTTCCCCAATTTGAACTGTATTTTCTCTCAGTGGTCATTTTGTTGAGTCAAAATGAGAGTATGCCTAAACATTTATTTAGAAAAAGAGCACTGAGTTATACCATAAAATCATATATCAATGGAAAGATAATTTAATGAAGAATGTAATGCAATCACTTTTATGAAGGATTATTTATTACAACAGCAGTCATAAAGAAGAAATGTGAAACGCACAGAAAAAAAATGAGATATACAGGTTAAATTGCCGTGTTGGCACTTTGCGATAAACAAGGCAGGCTGTGACCCTACCTGCCTGTCTGCGGACTGTCTCGCCAGAGTGGTGCATGCTGTAGTTATCTCCCGCTTGGACTACTGCAATGCGCTCTACGTGGGGCTACCTTTGAAGGTGACCCGGAAACTACAATTAATCCAGAATGCGGCAACTAGACTGGTGACTGGGAGCGGCCGCCGGGACCACATAACACTGGTTCTGAGAGATCTGCATTGGCTCCCAGTATGTTTCTGAGCACAATTCAGCATGTTGGTGCTGACCTTTAAAGCCCTAAACGGCCTCAGTCCTGTATACCTGAACCCCCATCGTTCAGCCCGGACACTGAGGTCCAGCGCTGAGGGCCTTCTGGCGGTTCCCTTGCTGCGAGAAGCCAAGTTACAGGGAACCAGGCAGAGGGCCTTCTCGGTTGTGGCACCCACCCTGTAGAACGCCCTCCCACCAAATGTCAAAGAGAACAACAACTACCAGACTTTTATAAGACATCTGAAGGCAGCCCTGTTTAGGGAAGCTTTTAATGTTTAATAGGTTATTGTATTTTAGTGTTTGGTTGGAAGCCGCCCAGAGTGGCTGGGGGGACGCAGCCAGATGGGCGGGGTATAAATAATAAAATTATTATTATTACTATTATTAAAACTTTTCAATGGACAATAAAAAACAGAAACAAGACAAGAAGAAAGAAAGAATGAAAACGAAGAAAGCAAGCAGAGAGAGAAGAATAAAGAGAAAGAAAGAGATAAGTAACAGTGCCTTCCAACTATTCCATCTGTAAGTTGGGCCTGCAAGAGTTCCTCTTAATAGTCCAATGTTCAATACAAAGCAGCATCCAGTTAGCTGATGTTTTCCCAGCGTTCAATCCAGGCATTGCCCAAATGGACAGAATCAAACTTCCTGATGAATTCTGATTCGGCAGTTGCATATTGGAATACAGGTGGCGACCATTTTCGGCACTCCCAGTGGACACGCGATCTGGAAGAGGGCACAACAGGGTGGAATGGGGGCATGGCGTAACGGAATCCCTGCATGACATGGTCACCACTTGTATATCTTTTAAAGCTCCTTTCCTGTTGTCTGCTAACCACCTCAGCTTTTACATCTGTCAACTGCATTTATTCAAATTGCTGCACAGTAACAAGAGGGATGCAGTCAAAGACCCGCCCCCCCCCATTTGCACTCTACATTTAAAACAGTTCCATATCACTTTAAACAGCCATTCCCTCTCCCAAAGAATCTTGGGAGTCACAGTTTGTTAAAGGTGCACCAAGTGTCATGAGGACCTACAATTCCCAGAGTTCCCTAGGAAGAGTGGTTGATTGTTGAGCCACTCTGGGAATTGTAGCTATGTGAGGGGGTGTAGTAGGGTGTCTTCTAGCAAAGCCACTTCCGAACTAGAGAGGAAGTGGGGTTGCGGGCTTCACGCCCAGCCCACATGCGCGGGGGCTGGTTTGCAGCCTCCGCGCGATTGAGGGAACTCCCGGTCGTGTCATCGCCCGGCCAGCCAATCAGCTGGGTGGGTGGGTGTGGCTAGCGCTATTTAACTCTGGTGCAGCTGGGGGATCTCCCTCTTTGGCCGCTTCTACACTCCGGTTGGTAAGGGGTATTGTTATGCAGATGAGAGTGGGGAGGATGTGCCATCACTTCCCTAGATATTGAAGGCTGGTCCGTTAAAGGATTCTGGGGGGCGTGGCCCTGTCCGAAGCCTATGGAGGTGAGAGCCCAAGGCACACTCCCGAGCAGTGACCCCGGGGGAGCTCCTAGGTGATGTGCATCAGCAGGACTCCCTCTACTGGTGGTTAACCCTTGCTGGTCTTCAAGCATGCAGGCTGAAGCCGGATAGACAGTTAGGACCAATGCCTAAGCCAATACCGCTCATTAAAAGGTAATGGGACCCCTGACCATTAGGTTCAGTCGTGACCGACTCTGGGGTTGTGGCGCTCATCTCGCTTTACTGGTCGAGGGAGCCGGCGTACAGCTTCCGGGTCATGTGGCCAGCATGACTAAGCCGCTTCTGGCAAACCAGAGCAGCGCACAAAAACACTGTTTACCTTCCCGCCGGAGCGGTACCTATTTATTTACTTGTACTTTGACGTGCTTTCGAACTGCTAGGTTGGCAGGAGCAGGGACCGAGCAATGGGAGCTCACCCCGTCGCGGGGATTCGAACCGCCGACCTTCTAGTCGGCAAATCCTAGGCTCTGTGGTTTAACCCACAGCACCACCTGCGTCCCTTTCATGCCGCTCATTACTTGTAACCAAGAAAGTTTTGGCCATTTTTAGCCCATCAACCTTAATACTGGTGTCACGTGTCGTTGTTTCCTCTGGGGGAGGCGGGAACTCGCCACGCAACCCTCAGCACCCTTTACAAACTATAGTTCCCAAGGTTCTTTGGGAGAAGCCATGACTCTTACAAGTGGCACCTCAGTGTTCTAAATAGTGCTGTTGTGACCAAATTGTGAACAAATCCTGAAAGGAAATGCAAGCCACGACTCAGACACAATTCTGAAACACAAAAGTTTTCCCTTCACAAGAGAAACCAAAGCTACTCCAGTGACTACTTTTGGAGCACACGGCTGATTCTGTTAGATCCCCACCCCTAATATAAGGTTAGGGCCCTTATATTTCATGCTTGTGATTCCCAGGATAACCTTTGACCTTTGGGACTCCATTCTCCAATATGCTCAGGCTGTGATGGGCTCCGAATGAAGCCGTTCTGACAGCTGGAAAAGGTCAAGATGCAGAAATACTGCAATTTATTTCACTTCCATAGCTCTCAGGCAGCATCTATGGCTTATGGGCATTTTAGTCCACCTGGGAAGAGGGGGGAAACCCTGGAAAAAACCCTCCAGTGGAGCAGAACATTGAAGATGTTCAGCAAGCATATCATGATGTGCCAATCTCAACTTTTTCTATGGCTTATTTCTGTGGATCATGGCATAACTTGGTATAAAAAAAGACTCCACAACCTGGAACAATTTTGACCTTGGTATTGGTCTTTATCTTAAACGTAACCTGGAAGGGATGAATAAAAGTTCTCACGACCTAATACTTAATGTAAATATCAGCACACTAATCCTGTCCCACCAGCAAATATTATTTTATTTATTAATTAAATTTATATAATAATATCTGGTATGAAAGAATGGTTTGTACACATAATATAATCTTCTTCCAAAGGTAAACTCATGATTCGGGAAACATACAAGACAGCTAGTTAAGTCATTTCTCACTAAGGTCATGTTCTTTCAAACTGGGTAGGGTAAAAAGAAAAGAAAAGCAAACAGGAACTTGTAGGAAATAAACAATGGAACAAAGGAATAAAGGGGTTACAGCAGTGTACATAACAATGCATATATCTGTGAGCGTAACATACAAAAATTACTATTATTAGGCAAAGTTGCATTAAAAAAAAATGTCTCTGAGGAGAAATTCGCACTAAAATGCTGATGAATTCTCATGAGGGCTTTAAAATGAAAACCCAGATGGGGGTGGTAATGTGGAGAACTTTGCTTAAGACTGGAGAAACTGGAATGGACAGATTTGCCCACTCCTTAGCTAGCGACACCAGAAGAGATGCTGTCCCACCAATCACTACAGGCATCCGAGGCCAAAGATTTCGCGCAGACCAAAAGCAAAATAACAGAGAACACAGGAATTCGTTCCAGGCATTGTTTATTGAAAACACACCAAATTGTTAACCTACACACCTGCTTCCAACAAGCATTCTACTTGTCTGTGTTACGGAAAGTTCCTAGAATAATATCAATACATTCGGGTTATGTTAAACATTGGTTCTGTAAAGCGTATAATCCACCCCCACCCCTCCCTTTCTTGAATCTTAAAACCAAACCAGTCTGTTTATAGTACAGTTTAAATACAATGCAAAAGGACTCCCCGGCCCCAGCCCTGCGACCGCCCTCCCCCAGTCTAAACCAGAGCGACCACCTTGAGGAAGAGTACAGAAGCACACATTGTTGGTTTTAATTGTCTTTTCTTTCTCTCTCTTTAAATTCCACTCTTTTTAAGGGTTTGGGTTATTTCCTTCCCACCCCACCCCACCGTGAGAAAATTTTAAGGCACATGATTGTTTACAAACACATTGGCTACTAATTCGCCAGGAACTTGCTGGGGTTGAAAGCGGCCTCCACTGGATTTGTGGGATCCACATGCTCCTGCCCCCCTGCGACACAACGATCTTACATCCACTTAAAAGTCTGGGGCTACAGCTGCCTACCCCCAAAAGTGCTTAGCGCACCCCTCGTCTTACGTTCCAAAGACACAAAAGCCCAAACGGCCGGGTGGCGATTTAAAGAGATTCCCCTGTGTGGGGGGTGTTATTGTGGCAGATGCCCCTCAGAGGCATGAATTGGGCTGCAAAGGTGCTGGCCGCAAAGGGACATTGCTGAGGCACGCCACTAAGGTCCAGTTGACACACACGTGCACCAATGCGCTCATTGCTTCACAACTCGCTGCATGTAGCATGGTCAGGGACGATGGGCACTGCAGTCCCTCAACATGGCTACCCCTGACAATGAATGTTGGCGACGTTCGTCTGTGTCAAACAAACACACTTCCTGCGAGTTAGAAACGAGTGAGCAGGTTGGGCCAGAAACTTTCTACCTTTGCTGGAAGAAGAGGCTGGAAGGTCTACCTATCAGAGATGCTGGCAGAGGTGGCCCTGGGTCTTTCAAAAGTCAGCGGTCCCCGTGCAAGGCCACAATTTGGCACACACAAACATGTCTCTTGTCTTCCATTCTGCTCAATTCACTACATCATAGCTGTGACGCCTTGAAATGCCCCCTAGGCTTGGCACCCAGTGCGACAGAACTGGTTGTCCTGCCGTAAATCCACCTCTGGCGCCAGAGCCATAAATTCCGTGCATGAGCTGGAGCTTGGAATGGATCAGTGTTCTTTGACATCTGGAGTCCACGGATTCTTTTTGACTACAACTCCCACCATCCCCAGCTAGCTTAGCCATAGGTCAGGGATGAAGGGAGCTGAAGTTGAGCAACATCTGAGGGCCCAGATGTTGAAGAACTCTGGGCTAAATGACCTCCCATATCTGACATGCAAGCATTAGTGTATTTTCCTTGTTTTGCTTGCCCTTATAACCTTTTTGGGTTGAAATGCTTGGGTTTCCTTGGAACAGTTACCGTATTTTTTGCTCTATAAGACTCACTTTTCCCCTCCTAAAAAGTAAGGGGAAATGTGTGTGCGTCTTATGGAGCAAATGCAAGCTACGCAGCTATCCCAGAAGCCAAAACAGCAAAAGGGATCGCTGCTTTCACTGTGCAGCAATCCCTCTTGCTGTTCTGGCTTCTGAGATTCAGAATATTTTTTTTCTTGTTTTCCTCCTCCAAAAACTAGTTGCTTCTTATGGTCTGGTGCGTCTTAAAGGTAAAGGTAAAGGTACCCCTGCCCGTACGGGCCAGTCTTGACAGACTCTGAGGTTGTGCGCCCATCTCACTTAAGAGGCCAGGGGCCAGCGCTGTCCGGAGACACTTCCGGGTCACGTGGCCAGCGTGACATCGCTGCTCTGGCCAGAGCCAGAGCCAGAGCCGCACACGGAAACGCCGTTTACCTTCCCGCTGGTAAGCGGTCCCTATTTATCTACTTGCACCCGGAGGTGCTTTCGAACTGCTAGGTTGGCAGGCGCTGGGACCGAGCAGCGGGAGCGCACCCCGCCACAGGGATTCGAACCGCCGACCTTTCGATCGGCAAGTCCTAGGCGCTGAGGCTTTAACCCACAGCGCCACCTGCGTCCCCTGGTGCGTCTTATTGAGCGAAAAATACAGTAACTCGGGCCTCAATCTTTCCACCGGATGTCCTCAATTTCTGCTTACATGGCAAATCCATGTGATCCACTTACCCAAGCACCAGCATATCAACAGAATAGCGGTGACTACAGTTTGAGGTGGTCCTGTCCACTCTTTGCTCAGAGATTCTACCACCTCGTTTTGCTACCGGAACTCTGGGTGTACAAGAGATCCGAGAGTGGCAAAGGCTGCAGTTCTTACCTAGCAGTAAGCCCGATTGTCAATAGGACTTACCGTATTTTCCGCTCCGTAAGACGCACTTTTTCCCTCCTAAAAAGTAAGGGGAAATGTGTGTGCGCCTTATGGAGCGAATGCAGGCGGGAAAAAACCCGCAAGAGCCGCACTCCCTATAAAGAGCGTGTGGTTCTTGCTGGCTTTTGCGGGAGGTGGGGGTATTTCTGAGCTGGTATGGTTGGGGTTGCACTGTTTGTTGAGATGAAAGAGCCACAATACATCATATGCAACAGGCAGAGGTCTCCTTCTGCCTTGCGACACAATGCTTTTCGACAGAGGCTTAGCAGAGATCTTCATGTGAAGAACGAGAGGCAGCAATCACCAGGTGTGTCTGCACACTGGTTCTGATTTAACAAGGTAACAGGAACAGAATGCACTCATCTTGAGAACGTAAAAACACAAGAAGAGCCTTCTGGATCAGGCCAGTGGTGCAACTGGTCCAGCATCCTGTTCCCACAGCAGCCAACCAGATGTCTGTGAGAAATCTGCAAGCAGGAGCCCAGCACAAGAACCCTCTCCCTTCCTGTGGTTTCTAGCAACTGCTGTTCAAAGGCATTACCGCCTCCAACAGGGTTGGGGTGCTGCTAAACCTTCTCATATGCCTCGGCCTTTCCCATACTAATGCCACCCAGATGTTGCTGGACTACAGCTCCCAAAATTTCTGACCATTTCTGACTGGGGCTGATGGGAGCTGGAGTCCAGCAACAGCTGGAGGGCACCAAGTCAAGGAAGTCTGCCCTGAGCGTAATTTAATATACAATAGTCCCAAATCAGGTAAGTGGAAACACACATTGTGGTTTATGGGTGTTGGTGAGTGCTGGACTCAAATGCCCCAACGTAAGTTTGCCACCCTTTTTTCAGGCTGTAAAGTTTTGTTGTTTTGTTCTTTGGAGGAGGTTTCACTGATTTTGAGGGGGCATGAGCAGGGGTCAATAGTGTGTGGATCACCAGCAGTGTTGACAGTATCCCCAGCTGCTGGAGGGGGAGTCCTATCCTTGACCCACAATGCACCAGCCAGGAAATGAAGCACTGCCCTCACTCAGATTACTTCATGTTGCTGCTACTTAAGCACTGGCGGAGGAACAGGGATGCGGGGGGAGCGCATCGCCCCCGGCGGCACGATCCCGGTGGGGTGCCATCACGGCTGCCCCCCCGCTGGGCACCATGCCCCCCGCAGGTGGTGCACCATGCCCCCAGGACGCATGCCACGCCCCTGCAGGCAGCGTGCCATGCCCCTGGGACATGCGCTGCACCATGCCACACACCCCGGGACGTGTGCCAGTCACACCCCTGCCTGCTCTCCACCCCCCCACCCCCCGCGTAAAGCTCCACCACTGTACTTAAGGACCTAGAATTGTCACAAAGGCCAATCAGAGCGAGGACAAACGTTTCCTGACCTCTCACTTCATAGCCTTGTGGGTGATTTTTTTTTTAATGCCAACTAGTAGCAGGGACTCCATCAACGCCAAGGTAATGCAACAGGAGATAGCAACAACAAAAAGCTGAATTAGGTGGGTGTCATTGAAACTTTCTCTCCCTCCTCAATTCACTTTCAAGTCAAAAGTTGAAAGGTCCTTTGGGGTCAGCTCTAGCATTGATAATCTTCCAGGTATGATCTTTAGAGAAGCCGTGATGTGGCTGCCTTTTGAAACCATAACACTTCGTTCCATCAACCACTGTCTCACTCAAACCGTCTGGGAACCATCTATCTGCTTATAGATTTCTGAGGTATCCTTGTCCAAAACTACCTACAAGAGTTCTGGGAACACAGACAGCATCCTCTGCCCAAATGCGGTAGTTTGGCCAAACTGAGTATACACACACACTATCATGGTTGGGCCACACATTCCACATCCCGTTGCCCCAGCTTATTCCACACAGGTCTTACCAATACACCTGCCTCTCTTTGGTATCTTTAGTCTTATCTGATACTGCCCAAATGGAGCCAAGGAGTGACAAAGGGTTGCATTGAGCATCCTAGTGGTCTCAGGTGCAGAAGCTTTGCTTGAATGAGATGAAATGGCTATGCCTGGCATCCACGAGCAGCTCATATTCCATCAGCATTAGCATGCCGTGATCTCATGGGTCAAGCATCGGACCGTTGTGTTCTGTGCCACCTTTAAACCAGAGATGGGAAACTTATTGCCCTCCAGGTGCTGTTGGACTCAAACTCCCATCAGTCCCAGCCACCATGACCAATGTTCAATGTTCAGGGAGGATATAGTCCAGCCACATCTGGAGGACCACAGATTCTCCTTCCTGTTCTGTTATTGGTCCAGAGCATTATCCCATTATCCCACCAACTCCATCCATCACTAACAGAACAGGGATGGTGGCTCAGACTGATGGAACAGGTTGGCTTAATCCGGAAATTTGGCACAATAAATTCAACCCAGGCCTGTCTCTTGTGACCGAAGGCCAATAGAACGAGAGTCCCGCAGTGCCAAAACTGAGCCATGACAGTTAAGAACTTAAGAAGAACCTTGTTGAGTTAGACCAAAGATCCTAAGAAGTACAACAGCAGCAGTAGCTCTGCAGCACCAGGCTAGTGGTCCATCTCCTCCAACATCCTATTCTCATAGAAACTTATGGGAAGCCTGAAGGCAGGAGCTGAGCATAACAGCATTCTCCTCGCTTGTGATTCCCAGCAAATGGTATCCAGAAGCATACCCATCTAGTCCAATGGGTAGTCCAGATGAGATTTCTGCTCCATCACAGCCTGCATGGCCAATAGTCAGGGATGATGAGAATTGTGGTCCAGCAACTTCTGGCTACTCTTGAGCTACACCAGCACCCCATTTCCTACAGTGGCCAATCAAATCCCGACATAAAAGCCCATATGTAGGGCAAGGAGGCTAGGAGAACCCTGACCTACTGTTGCCTGCCTGGGTAAACAAGGAAGGCTACTACACTGGCAATTGTGTGAAACAGCAGCATAACACAACAGCCAAAGAGTGTGCCACAGGCAGGGCTGGGTCAAAACAATGCTGGGCCAAGAAAATACTATTAGGTCAGCTCCGCACAGCATATGACATAAGCACCTTTTCATATATTTGCACATGTGGTGTAATTTATCTTGCCTTTGCTATCCAGGGGGTAGGGGAATCAAGGAGATTCAAACTCTGCCATGGATCAGAGAGGATGCCCATGATGCAAGCAGGAGCAATGAAGAAGGGACCACAGAGAACTGCTAAACAAGAACCAACATCAATCTAGCCCCACAGCAAACTGCTCTGGAGATGTGCAGGCCACAACGGACATAGCTTTACCTAAGGGCAAGAGACTTCAACTCCCATCAGCACCAGCCAGCATACCCAAATAGCCATGGACAATGGGAACTGTAGTCCAATCATATCTAGGGGGAGAAATTGGATCCGGTTTGCATTTAAAGGCGAACCTACTTTATTCACGCTTTCCGAAACAATATGCAAACATGACATTAGGGGGAACTGTCTTGCAAAAAAACCCGAGTGCATTAGGCAAAATTGCATACAAAAATGAGTACACTGGGAGAAATTTGCAGTAAAATGCTGATGGTAACTTTTTTAAAAAATGCAAACTGATGTGGAAATGTGAAGAGCTGAACTTAAAGTGTGGGGAAAGGAGAAATGGAGAGAAATCGAAACTGACACGATTTGTCCATTTTCAACTATATCTGAAGGGCCACAGATAGTTCCTTCTCCCTACGCCCTCTAACTGGCCACAATGCATCTGGAAAGAAGAAGCTGCAGCTCCTGAATTAGGAGTCTCTATTTTGAGCATTCAAAGCCAGCAGGTGGTGGCATTCACAATAGAAGGGTTAACAAAAGGGGTGGAGATTGTGGTTTTTTTGTCACTGCCCATGGAAAGGTAGCAGTGCTGACTAAGATTCCTACAACTGACCTATTAAATGCCTACTTATTGCTACGTACAAGCAGAGTAAAAATTGCCACTAGACAGAACACGGAAGGAGGAGCCACCTAGACTCCTATTGACAGCCCTGACACACATTGCCAAGGTTCTCTCCGTCAGTTTTACATCTCATGGACAGCTAATATTGGTGAGGATCAGCTACAAGAAGCTTTGGAGTACTAAAGGGACAGACAGCCAATACAAATACTAAGAAACAGGCCCCGTGGGTGAGGAGCAAGTGATCCTAGCAGCCAGTTTGCTCCCTGGCGAGGTCTCCTGAATGATAGACGAATCCTTTTGGATCACCACCTGACTTTTCAAATGTCCTTTCATTTGGGTCCTTATAGACACTGCTGGCCCAATGGCATTGTTAAGTGTTCATCCTGGCTCAGACTACAACATCAGTGATGTGTTTTGTGCAGAGGTGGTGTGGGAAACCTTTGGCCTTCCAGATATTGCTGAACTACAACTCCCATGATCCCTGGCCATTGGTCTTGCTTGCAAGGGGCAAAGGGAGTTGTAGTTCAGCAATATTCGGAAGGCCAAAGATTCCCCCACACTGATGTTTTCGATCTGGTTTAGGTAGGGTTGCCATATTTCAAAAATTCCCGGCACCTGTTGAGTTGTTTTTTTAGGAAGACCCCCAAATTGTTAAGCTTCACCCCCCCCGGGTTTCCCCCGATGCCATTTTTACACCCGAAAACAAGGACCTGTCAGGAATTTTCATGACAAATGGCAAGCCTAGATTTATGATGCTTAAGAGCACAGGTTTCAAATGAAACAAAATAATTTTTTCCCCTTCCAGTAGCACCTTAGAGACCAACTAAGTTAGCTATTGGTATGAACTTTCGTGTGCATAAACACTTCTTCAGTGTGCATGCACACAAAAGCTCATACCAATAACTAAATTAGGTGCTACTGGAAGGGGAAATAATTATTTTGTTTCGACTACGGCAGACCAACACGGCTGCCTACCTGTAACTAGGTTTCAAATGAGTTATATGGCTTGCAATTTGACTCAAGGGAATCCTGAAACTGCCTGAATGGTCTTTGGGTTGGAGAATGCCTTTTGGAGAGGGGCCCTAACTCACAGGTAGAACACATGTGTTGAAAGCTGAAAGTTCCAAGACTGATCCCTAGCACATCCAGCTTGGCTAGCAGGACCAAGAAGCATGAAACCATGGAGAGCCACTGACAACAAGATTCAACAATACAGTTGATTGAGCATTCTTACCACCCTTGAAAAAGGGCCAATCCCTTGCCAGCATTTTAATCTCAGAATGTCCACTGCACTGCTTGACCAAAGCAGAAGGGGATGGTGGCATCTTGCAAGGTTGAGACTACCGCTGGCCACAAACTGAGCTATGCTCAAATGGACCCTGCCTGCGATCATGAGTGAGCGCCCCCTGCTCGAATATTCACAAGTCAATTCAGGGACAGGCCGACCACTGGTCTGATTCTGTATAAGCATTTTATCATGGTTCCAAAAACTAGGCTATTAATCCTCCAAGTGCCTTGCAGAAGTGAAACTCTCCAGAGCCCTTGAGAAGGATTAAATGTCTAGGCAGGGTATATGTGATTAGACGCGCACACACACACACACATATAGCGAACGGAGCCGAATGTGGCAGCCAAAATCAATTATGCAGATTAAGGATGCAAATTTGCTTGCATTGTACCATTTATTGTGGTTTTGCAATCCATAGGTAGCAGGTCCAATGAACTACCAGAACTGAGCAGAAGAATGAAGCTTTCCCTCTGGCTAATGAAAACTTAGTAGCTCTGCTCCCCCCCCCACACACATTTCACCCACTGAGCACATAGCCCTGGGAAAGCTTGTGCCAATTGCTTGCTTCTGCATTCCATTCCGCAATCCATTGCTTGCTTCCGCATTCCAGGCGTCCCTGTTGCCGGTCATCTTCCCCTTCCCCTCCCTGGCCATTTCTTCCTGCCTATATTAACCTCCCAGTGGAAATTAGACCTTCGGATTATGGATCTCTCTGCCTCAAAATATTTGAAGAGGCATAGCTTAGTGGTAGAACACCTGCTTTGCATGCAGAAGGCCCCAGATTCATTCTCCAGCATCTCCAGGTAGGGCTAGGAGGGGGCTCCTTCTCTGAAAGCTCAGAGAGCTGCTGCCTGTCTGTGTCGACAGTACTGAGTTGGATGGACCAGTGGGTCTGACTCAGTATAAAGCAGTTTCCTATGTTCGTGGAAGGCTCAAGAGATCTTTGGGACAGTCAGCAGGAAAAGGGCAGCCGCATGATCGTCAGAAAGGCCAGTGAACAAATGGGGGAGATTTATACCCCCATCCCACCCAACCACCCAAGTAGCAATCTGACTCCCATTTCTTTTGGTAAATAAAAGGCAGGACCAGAGCATAGACTGAAGCCAGGGTGACAGAGACGATTCGCTTGCAGGGGGGGGGTCTAATAAAACTACAGAGCAGCAGACTCAATTAGTTACAACTTGCAGACGAGCTTTTCTTTTCTTTTTTTAAAAAAACACAAAACAAAACAAAAAACCCTTTGTATACAAAAAAGAAAAAGAAAAGAGGAATTACATACGATTCGTATATAGATGATATAAAAATGTACAGCCCGGTTAAAAGGGTCTTCACTTATCAAGAGTAGAAGTATGAAAAGAGCACCATTGTTAGAAACAAGAAAGATACTGATCCTGTTCCACTCTTCACTGTTTAGATCACGGAGGCAAAGAGGTCTCCAGTTAGAATCCAAAGAGGGCTCCACCTGTCATGTGTTCTTTGGCCAATAAAGAGCTTTTGGGCCAGCATGGGCCTCCCTCCTATAGGTCACTGGCGCCATGTGCCTCTGCTTCCATAAAGAGACTCAGAGGTAACCCCAGTTATGTGACTGTGATGGGTTAGGGGGCGAGAGACTGGGGGCAGAGAGGGGCAGGTACATGCTTGTGTCTGCACCAGCCAAGTTGCCAAATAGCTTCTGACACCAGTCTTTTCCCTGAATTGTTGCAAAATGCTTTCCTGCTACAAATGTCACACGGTTTTGGCAACCTATTTTCTGCACAATATATAGATAGAGATATATATTTATATATGTAATTCATGTCAAATTTTATTTTCTTTATATTCCAGAAGATACAAAGCTATTGATGCTTGCTTTTTCTTTCTTTCTTTCTTTCTTTTTTATGGATTTTTATTATTATTATTATTACTATTATTATTATTTTTTTTTACAAAAAGTTAGATGTTTAACTAATACAGCATTTTTTAAATTTTATTCTCTCCCCTCCCCTCCCCTCCCCACCCCACCCCAACTTCATTTTAAATTACAAAGGAAACAGCAGGACCCCCCCCCAATGAAATTTGCTGGATTATTTTTTAAAAAACAAAAACAAAAAGTGCTTTCCAATCACATCATTTAAGTGAATATGGCAATCAACTAATTTTAGCAACAAGGGGGAGAGAGAAAGTAGGCAGGAGTAAGTGGAATTGAAGATTCAGAGTGCAATCCTATGCCTGATTTCTGAGGAGTAAGACACATTGACCTCAATGGGACTTACTTTTCAGGGGGGTGCATAGCACTGCACGGTTAAAGGTTCTGCTTCCATTTTCTCTCTACAACAGACCAAACCCGAAAGAAATTAATGTGGTTAAAGCACAAAGCATCATTGTACACAATGCACGGGACTAGGGATATGGTTATATGCACCAATGGCAAACATCTCGCCAAAAGCCCATAACAACAGCGATCCTAGGTAATAAGGCTTTGCACATAAATAAGATGTCGTCATTCCTCGAGTGTACAACCCTAATTAATTACAAACTAATCTATCCACACATGGGTGGCTCGAAACATATTATAGTTCCCTTTGAAGCACTCTGTTAATAGCTTAGCCAAAATCATACATGAGATCCAGCAATGGGTGGAGATTATTAACATTTTACCAGCAAAAAAGAGTAGAGACATATGAAGTTTATGATGCATTTGAAACATCTTCCTTGCAAGGAAGATTCCACTTTTTCCAAAAGTTTTAAATATTATCTATTGGTGGGTGGGGAGCGCGATGCTGACATCATGTTGCCGTCAACTCAACACCAGCAGGCTAGAAAATTAAGAAGCACTCATCAGCAACAACAGAAAGTCAATCATGTCTGTGTGGTCAGGGGATGTCATTATCACTTTTTTCCCCCGAAGGAGGACAGCAAAAACCTTGAATGAATCATTTATATGTTTGGAAAGTATAAACAGAGCCATTACAGAAGTCAAAAGGCAGATGAATGGAACACTAATGATAATATAGGCAGCACAGTGTGATATCATTTACTTCAAAAGCAAAGTATACAGCCCACGTCAATTCCAGCTTCCACCTTTCCAAGCCAGTCCACCAAGATTTCCCCCAACTCTTTCTCTCCTTTCGTCAAAATCCATCCAACTCAGCTCCACAATTCTGCATTTCCATTGGATCAAAGAATAAAAACCTCAACAACAGGCCACAAAAAAAAACTTGCTTTAAAAAAATCACAGTTCATAAAGAAAGGAAAAAGTGCTAAGGTTTTTTTTATGACTATACCTAAGATATACTCCGAATATTCTGCACTTTTTCTTTCCACATGTGAATTCTTTCTCTTTTTTAAAAAACTTCTCATTCTTCTTCTCCTTACCCATCTCATGACCTTCAACTCATAACTTGGCACCATCCACATAGAAGAGTCAGCTAAGAACCAAACCTGTCCGACATAAGCTTGGAGAAATTGTCTTGCGCCTTTCTGTGTGGAAAGGGCAGGGTGATGTTGGGCGGGAATGTGATTGGTTCTTAAAAAGCAGAACGGTCCCTGCTGTAAGGCATGCTGCTCTGGGATTGGCTGATGGTCCGTCGCCCTGTCCCTGCCCCATAGAGAATCTACAGCCTGGTTGGTTGGTTCCACCGACGCAAGCGCCAAGGCTTTTCCATATCTGAATGGCAGTGATGGTTAATTAATGAGATCCTGTTTGTTGAGTCGTCATCTTCTTCTTCTTCTTTTTTAGTTGAGGAAAAATAATAATAACAATAACAAAACAAGCGGCGGGACTTTAGCCCTAAAAAAAAGAAAAGCAAGAGTTAATTAATAGGGGTAATGGGGAAGGGAGGCGCCACAAACTCCAAATAGGTTTTATTCTAAAAGCAGCTGGAATTAAGGAAGAAAATTAAAACAAGGTACAGTCAAACCTCGGTTCTCAAACGCCTCTGTAGTCGAACGTTTCAGCTCCTGGATGCCGGGACCTTGGAATTAACTGCTCCAGTTTTTGAACAATTTTTGGAAGCTGAATGTGCTACGCGGCTTCTGTCTTGAGTTTCCCTATTGAATCGAGGCTTCTGCTTTCAGTTTTCGGTTGTCAAACATTTCGGAAGTCGAATGGTCTTCTGGAACGGATTATGTTCGACAACCGAGGTTTGACTGCATTGGCACAGGGACTACCTCTCTTTCAAGTTTTTTTTGGGGGGTGGGTGGGTGCTCAGCGTCAGGGCCAGCCCATGCAAGAGGCAAGGTGAGAAAAGCGCCTCGGGCGGCAGAATCCACAAGGGCAGCAGATCTGGCCTCCAAGGAACACATCTGCTGCTGCTGCTGCTACAGTTGTGATGCACTCCTTGGAAGATGGATCTGCCACCAAGGATCTACCAAGGGGTGTGTGTGTGGCAGATCTGCCACGTGGATCTGCCACCCCACCATGCCACCTCTACAATGGCCTCTTGGTGAAGAGGAGGCGCTGCTGGTCTCTTCCCCACCCCTAGGGAGGAAATGGCAGGGGCTTCCCTCTGGGGTCTCCTGGGCTCTGCACACACTTAGCATCATTCAGAGCGGGGCCCTTTCGCTCCCGTGACAGCCTTTGATTCCCACTTCAATCATTGGGTAAGGTAGATATGACTCCCACCCCTGTTCCCAATGTAGATCTTCATTCTGCCCTTGTTCCTGGTGTAGACCTTCGCTCACACGTCCTTCCATTTTGTGGTTCGCCTCAGGTAGCAAAATGTCTTGGGCCAGCCCTGAGTCAGGGTAGGGAGTTTGTGACAGATGAGATGGTGAGAACAACAGGGGCTTTTTCTTTGGCGATCTTGACTGGGAAACTTGAAAAGTCTCTGCTCCTATTGAGGTGAACAGGAAGGAGACTACCCAACCCTACCTGGAAGGTAACATATTACAGTGGTGCCCCACAAGACGAACGCCTCGGAAGACGAAAAACTCGCTAGATGAAGGAGTTTTTCGTTTTCTTAGCCGCTTCGCAAGACACATCTCCCTATGAGCTTGCTTCGCAAAACGAAGCTTGCCCCCGCAAGCTCCGGGGATAGCGGGGGAAGCGCAGCGCGTCTTCCCTGCTGTCCCCGGACCTCTTTTGAAGCAAGGGGCGGCGGGGAGAAGATCGCTTCTCCCTGTTGCCAGCCCCGCAATCTCCGGCGACAGAGGGGAAGGCGCGCGCCTTCCCCTCTGTCCCCAGAGATTGCAGGGCAGGCAACGGGGAGAAGCAATCTTCTCCCCGCCGTCCCTTGCTTTAAACAGGTCTGGGGACAGAGGGGAAGGCGTGCGGCGCTTCCCCTCTGTCCCCGGATGGTCTCCATAGGAACGCATTGATTGATTTTCAATGCATTCCTATAGGAAACCGTGCTTCGCAAGACGAAAAACTCGCAAGAAGAAAAAACTTGCTGTCTCCCGGTCCCAGCTCACAGAGGACCAACGCTAGGCTGTAGTTATGTACAAAAGTCTTTATTGAGGTTCAGTTTCCATTTTAAAGCCGCAGCGCGCAGCTCTACGTCTCGACCTTAGACCGGCGAAGTCCCGTCTGAGTCTCCACCCCTTCCACACCAGTTTAAGACTCTCGCCTTGCTCCACCTCTTCCTAAGTTCCTTTCTCCTCTGGGCCCTCCTGCCCGCTAGGGTTTCATCCTTCCTGGACTCCTCTGACGCTGACCCTGATGATTCTTCCCCCTCCTTCCGGCGGGCTTTAGGACCTGGTTCCCTATCCGGGCTACCTTCTGTGCCGCTCGCCTGTACATTTGAACTTGGCGCGCGCGCCCAGCCTGCAACTTTCCTCTTGACCGTTCCCTCGCTCTCCGATGGAGGCGTGGCCACCCCTGACTCCTCTTCTCTCGCTGGTGGTGAATATGTGGGCTCTGATACCTGGGACTCCTCCCCCCCACTACGCTCTGGTGGGGAAGCTGGTCCTGATTTCCAACTGCTGCTCTGGGAGTCCCCGCTGGCCCCTTGTTTCTGGGGTGTCCCCCTTGGGTCCCCCCTTGCCCTGCCCATTGGCGCCCCCTTCTGTGAATCTTCCGATTCGCTGGAGAGGCTCATGGAATCTATCGGGCTGCTGTCATCTTCTCCTACGCTGCCCTCGGATTGCTCCCCCTCGCTCTCCATCTCCTCTCCTCCCTGCGCTCCCGCTGAGTCCCTGACACTTGCGGAACGAATTAATTTCGTCTTGCGAGGCGCCACTGTACAGTGGTACCTCCGGTTGCGAACAGGATCCGTTCTGGAGGTCCGGCCGTATCCCGAAGTTTTCGCAACTGGAGAGACCACTTCTGAGCATGCGCGAGCAGTGAAACACTTCCTGGTTTGCCGCTTTCGCGACCTGAAGTTTACATTACCCAAAGGTAATGTAACCTGAGGTTCCACTGTATTCTAAAGGAATAGAAGAGAGGAAGGAATAGGCAAAACTCTGCCCCAGGGTAAGCTACATAGTTGGAGCAGAACTGCGTAGAGCAGCTCCTTAAATAATCTCAGCTATAACACACTTTGGTGTTTGAAACAGGTCCTTTCTTTAGAACAAAGGTTGCCAACATGGTGCCCTCTAGTTGTTCTAAATCCCACCAGCCTCAACCAGCATGGCCAGCAGTCAGGGAAGATGGGGGCTGCAATGTCTGGAAGGAACCTTCTTTAGAGAATGAACGAGGCAAGGGGGATAAATCAAAGCAACATTAATAATATTTAGCATTTAAATTGTGCTTTAATGCAGCATCCAAAGAACGGCACATCCATTCACTTGCTGTGATCTATACTGCAACCCTGTAAAGCAGGTCAATATTTTTTCCTTTTACTTGACAACCCTGTAAAGTAGGTCAGAAAGAGTGGCTGGCCTAAGGCCCTCTAGCGAGCTTGGAAGTGGTGAGATTCAAACAAGGGATTTCCTGGTTCATATCATCATCATCATCAACCACAACATGGAGGGGTGAAGCCAGCTGCCATGATGCTGCAGCATCCCCTTGTATCCTGACAGATGCTTCTCAAACCACTGGAACAGAGCTTAGGTTCTTGCCTATTGAGACCTTGGAGACAGGAAGACCCAAGTTGTGCTGGCCACCATGGCTGCAAAGCACGGTTTCATTGCTCAACAGTCAGAACAGTGAGGTTCACACTGATTACACACAACATCATAGCTGACAAACCGTGGCAAATTCTAAAATGGAAGCCAAACTGGGTCAAGGGTATGACTGCACCACAGACCAGCTGTGGCTAGAACAGCTCAGAGAGAATATCTGTGAGAAATCAACGTGGAAGAAGCAAGCAAGCAAGTATGGAAGAAAAAGTGAGCCTATCAGGTTGGGATTGCAGCAAGAAATGGAACTGTTGATCTGTCGTTGGACTGGCCAGTAACCAGATCAGGCAAGAGCACAATGAGCCATTGTCTAAAGCTGCCTTTCTCAAACTCGGCCCTTGTAGTTTTGGGACTACAACTCCCATGATCCCTAGCTAGCAGGACCAGTGGCCAGGGATGATGGGAATTGTAGTCTCAAAACATCTGGAGGGCCGAGGTTGAGGAAGCCTGGTCTAAAGGGCTAGGAGTCAGAAGACTGTGCCTGTTTTCCAGGAGAAGGCCTCCACTTGCTCCAGATTGCCTTGGATCAAGCTTGTTGATCTGGGAGTGGTTTTGAGCTTCACTCAGGGTATGGTAAGCAGAGCTCCTGCAATTTTGGCTCGGGTTACTAAGGGCTGCCTCTTCTGTCCATGGGACATGGGGATCCATTTTGATCTCAGCTGTTACGTGGCCACCTCTCCCCTCTCAGTTTTGTGGTAGTGGACTGATCACCAAATCCTTGAAGGCACTGAAGAAGGCCCTCAACATCAGGCTGCTAATAAAAGTGAAAATACACAGAGAACTGGAAGTATTCTGGCTCCATATATAAGAACACCAATTCACATCCTTTTCAGGAAAATTTTATCAAGAATTTCTGTTTCAAAAGCAGGTGGCGGGGAGTTTTGCGACCAGTTGCTTAGCTTCACGTACATTTTGTATGGGTTACAATTGACTCCACCAGCAGTGCATTGCAGCATTTTATCAAATAGCGATGAGTGAAATATATATTAAACAGAACACACTGAAAGCAATTTCCTATCTGCTTCTGCCTGCAAAGGAGCCAGGCGGGCAGAGAGAACACACAGCGATGCAACACCATGCGCAAACAAGAAAAGTTAATCACGAGCACCAATTACCGTGAAAAGGACCTACCATGCATGCAAATTAGACCCAGGAGTCAACAGGCTGGGGTTTAGGGTCACGGGCATCCACCAGAGTCACCGAAGCCCTGTTACTCCTGTTAATGGTTTTCCTATTTGTGTCATTCTGCAGCAGACAGGGTGAGGCATTAAAAAGGCAAAACAGAGCAGATTAATCAAACAGACAAACAAACTTGCCAGTTCAAAAGGTTTGCAAGGTAGCATTAGTGCAGAAAAGAAAACGAGAGAGACAGAGAAACAGGGAGAGAGACAGAATCAGTAAAAAGCATGCTTCATTCCAAACTCCAGTAACAATAGCCGTGAGCATTAGGCAGACAGTGCTGGATGCATCAATGTAATTGCAGCTCACGACAAGTGGCTCTCCCAGCAGCGGAGCCAATCAACTGCAAGCACAGGAGATCAACACACACCTTGCCTTTGGAGGAGAGGAGGATATTGCATTGTAGGGGTAGGGAATCTGCACCCTGCCCCGTAAGAAATTGCTGGGCGTCAACTCCCATCACTCCATGCTGGCTGGAGCTGATGGGAGTTGGAGTACAACAACATCTGGAGGGCTACCCAGTGACTTGCCCAGGGCGGGATTAGGACAGAGTGTTAGCTTCCCAGCAGGGGAGTTGTAGCAAAGTGGCAGGGAGGTTAACGCAGTGCAAGCACATCAGCAGAGCCAATCTGGCAATCCTGCCAGTGTGTAAACACTGCGCCAACCTCCCCACTGCTTTGCCCCCTTCTCTTCCCGATAAGCAGCGGCAAGTCTGCTGTCCAGGAGCTAGTGTTGCGGCTCTGCCTCTGGGCCACAGGTCCTCCCCAATGATGTATTGCTTTGCATTCCAACAGTGGCTGCTACTGGGTTGCTCAGAGTGTGGCAAAGAAACACAGCCTGTCCACATTACCTAGAAGGGGTGGGGAATGAACCTTTCTATAGGAAGGCTGAGTCAGAGAACCGATAAGAAATAAGGTAAACTTGGGAAAGGCATTAGAAGAAAACTTCATTCTCCTTCCTTGATCCGTGTTTTGTGTTGATCCATGTTTGAGCCTGAGATCAAAAAGTAAAAGCATGGACTTGAACTGAGAGAGAGAGAGAGAGCAGGGAAGCCAAAATATCCAGCTTGTATATGACCTCATTTTGCTTCGCTAATATGAACAGAACTTCACGTCTTCGGCAAACACTGTTGAAGAAGACAAAGCAGATCTTGCTGACTAGTGAGCAGCAGAAGGACCTCAACCAGCACCCTTACGAACCAGCTGAGCTTCTTGACATTTTGGCGTGAAGAACGGCTTCCTTAGAGAAAATACAGAGACCTACCAGAAGTCTAATGCCTTATTAGCTTAAGACATCAAGCAACCAAGCACCTAAATGGCACAAGGCACACGCCCAGCAGCCCAAGACGAAGCACTGGCTTACATATTTCAACTTCCACAAAGGCAGAGACATTTCAGCACCTGCAACATTTGGATACTCAATTTGCAGGAATAAGATTGGGGAGCTTTCACACTTCTACCGCTTTCTACTGTTTTATAATTGTTCTCATTGTTAGAAAATCAATTTCTTTTTTGCATAAATAGATAAAACAAAGCAGTGACACTTGCTGCTGGTTTTTTATTTTTTGAAATTATTATTTTTTTAAATAGCAGTTGTGGAGGCTCTGAATTTGATTGGAGAAGTGCTTAATCCGTCAGCTCCCGGCTGCTCCTCTCCCGAGCATCTTTTCTCCTTTCAGGGAGAAATATGCCTAGAACCAGTATCTTTCCCCTTGTAGTTGAGAAAGCACTTGCAGGGGGGGGGGGGGGAGGAAGAGATTTTGATTGGAACGATAGCCCACAAAGGAAGGATTAACCACCCTGTGGCTACTACTCTGATAAAATTCAGAACACCCACAGCTGCATTCAAAGTAAAAACAACATCCACCAGGCCATTCCATCGATATCCTGCATCACGCCCAGTTTAGCTCAGAGGATGACTCTGTGTGTATTGATTTGTGGTACCCAATGGCTGCTGCAGACAGCAGACAGGACTAGCCATACATGCTTAGCTGGAAGTTAAGTCCCATTAAACTCAATGGGTAGACATGCCTAGGACTGCATTGTTAGAATCAGCAGACAGGACTAGCCATACATGCTTAGCTGGAAGTTAAGTCCCATTAAACTCAATGGGTAGACATGCCTAGGACTGCATTGTTAGAATCATGTGCCTTCTTCATGTTCTACAGCAGGGGTGGCCAACTCCCAAGAGACTGGGATCTACTCACAGAGTTAAAAACTGGCAGTGATCTACTCCCTTTTTTGGGGTTCAGGTCAAAGTTGTTGAGTTTTTTTCAGGGAGGAGGTGAAATGTTGAGCTTTTTTAAGGGGAGCCACAGTTGCTCAGCTTCTTTGGAGGGAGCCAATGATCTACCGCAGACGTCCAGAGATCTACTAGTAGATCACGATCTACCTGTTGGGCATGCCTGTTGTACAGTATACAGCCCACTGAGCAATGGGGCCTATCTCTCACCTTTCAACAGAATAAACACTTGCCCATCTTGACCCAATGTGGCACTAACACACACATACCTGTAGGGGGGGAGGAGAGTGTAGAGAATTCCGTTCCACCTTAAGGAACAGACATGTGGAATTATTGCATGTCACATGTCTGTTTACATTCCAGCACAGTATGCCGGGAACTTCCATTTGTGTATAGCTTTTGCTTTTGCTGTTCTCTCTGAGACGACATGAGAGAGAGGCGACATGGTTCTTTGTTCTGATTTATGATTAATAAATCTGTAGCATGACTTCACAAGCCTCATGCCTATTCTGGGTGCGCAGTACATTCTGCTAATAGCGTGCCCTGGCTTTTGAAGCTCGGGTCGTATGATGTATGTCAGAGCACGGGCCGATGGAAGGAGACGGCACAGCTGGGGCTTATCAGCTGGCCTCCTGGCCCTCTGCATGTCGACAGAGAGCAGGAACATGCGCTACTGCTAATAGTGAGCTCCACCTCTCTGAGAAACTGTCGGAGAACTTTTCCTTCCCCTCGAGAAATTCAGTCAAGTGGTTACACCTTCCCGATTCCTCTACCCACAAGCAGGTTGGAGAATGAGAAGTCATTTGGATGCTGCTCTGGTGTCCTGACTTCTCACTTGCCGCTTGGAACCTTGCCTCTCGGTTTGTCCTTTAGTTCTGACTCACTCTTCAGACCCGAGTGCTCGCTTTGCTTCCTGGCTCTTGGTTCTCAGGGGCTGGTTTGCCGCAGGTTTCTGCCTACAGCTCAGTCAAGACACCACCCTCACTCGATGGCACGAGGTGAGAAAGCTCCGTGAAAAAATCCTCTCCTCTCCTATCTTTTGTGCTCCTGACACAAAAGGCAGGTGTGATCTGTGTGCTGCTCTCCTGGGCCAAAAGGGGATAGCTAGTACCGTATTTTTTGCTCTATAAGACTCACTTTTTCCCTCCTAAAATGTAAGGGGAAATGTGTGTGCGTCTTATGGAGCGAATGCAGGCTGTGCAGCTATCACAGAAGCCAGAACAGCAAGAGGGATTGTGGTTTTCACTGCGCAACGATCCCTCTTGCTGTTCTGGCTTCTGAGAGTCAGAATATTTTTTTTCTTATTTTCCTCCTCCAAAAACTAGGTGCGTCTTGTGGTCTGGTGCATCTTACAGAGCGAAAAATACGGTAAGTCTCCTTTCCTGGCCAAGCACAGGCTTAGGAGAAAATTGCAGTCAGGCCAAATGGGTATCAACGACAATTGTGTTCTTGGGGCACGATCAGCTCTAAGGGTCACTGAGGTCTCTTAATCCACGCACAGCTGTAATCTTCACCCACTAACAGTGCTGCCCGGTGGAACTTCATATGGAAAGCAGAGCAGCGGGTCAGGAGGGCAGCGGGTCTTGCGATCACACCACAGCTTTAAGGCTCTCGAGCACAGCTAAATAAAGCAAGCGGCTTATTGGAGTTGCCACTGGGAGTGTGTCTGGGAAGACGAGGGATTACCCTAACGAGGCGGGCGGATGAAAATTAAAAAGCCCCTGACAAAATTGCTGAGCTGAAACAATCCTTGCAACTTGAATGATACAAAGTTCCCCAGGACAGGGTGCTAATTGCAAAACCGTCAGGACAAAAAAAGAGAGAAGATGACGAGCGCAGCTTGACATATTGGCAGAGGACCGAGAGCCCAGATAAAAGGAGATTTCCGAAGGCAGAAGCCATATTGATTTGTTGCTGGTCAGTGTTAGGGACATCTGCTTGGCATGCAGAAGATCCCAGGTGCAGTCCCTGGCTTCTCTGGTAGTAAGTAGATGCTTTATCATTTCTCAGGGACACTGGAACCCATAACATAGGGAATAAGTGTTGTGGAATCCACAGAACCTGATGGTTCTATGTTCCATGTCCACCAGTAAGTTGGAAGGATGGGAAACCAGATTATATCTGAGCACAAGCCTGTGGAGTCAACCTCGCCTAGTTTTGCACAGACACTCGCACGCATTTCCAGTTCTTCTCACCACGGAAACCACAAGGGAGCAGAGGTGCTGGTAGGACAAAGTCTCCTGCACAGCTATAGACTTTAAGGTTGGGGTTGGTTTCCAAATGGAGGAACTGAAAGCAACAGAACAAAGAACAAAAGCAAACCATGTGTGCCTTATATGTAAGGAGCTGCTAAATCATGGCACCACTGGCTCCAAAAATCCTGGCAGGGCCCACCACTGAGGTCCACCCTTTGCTTTTATTCTCCAACTCAGTGGTCTGAGCAGAACTAGGTGGCTGAGTCCAGCTGCCATTTTAACTCCACACAATGCCTCTTGACGCAGTATCATGCGGAGGAAATGTCTCCCAGGGACATTAAAAGACTGGCCCTCCGCCACCCAGTCCTAGAAACTAATGATGCCAGGCAGTCGCGTAGCGTGGGTTGTCAGCACCCGGGGCAAGGCAAGTAATTTGCGCCCCCTAACCCTGAGTGAGCCAGGTAGGGGCAGAGAGCTGTGAGTGCGAGCGCCCCCCCCCAGATGTTGCGCCCGGTGCGGCCAGCCCCCCCCCTGCACCCCCCACGCTACGCCACTGATGCCAGGCAAAACCAAAATAAGAAGGGGGCTCACTAGAACACACCTTGCCCAGGACCCCGTCAAACATGGCTGCTGCTGTTACCCTGAGTCTCAGTCTTAGCTTTTCAGAGAAATGCCTTGCCCCAATAGCTCTTCCTCCTCCACTCAAACTTCCTTTGAAGGAAATGGCCTTGGGATGTGGAGCGAGGGGACACATTCCCTTCTTCTTAGAACTGCAAGGATGAAGGGTCATTCTAAGAGAGTAAAGGGAAGCAGAGGTCCTTGTGAGACAGTGGCCCACAGGAATCCCCCTTGCCATCCCAACAGGCTGGGCAGGTGGTGTGGAGGGTGGGCCAACACCCAGGTTTCAACCTAAGGTTTCATTTTACGCCCATTCTTTATATCAAAATTTCCACAGCAGAAAACCTAGGAAGCACGGTGTCTTGTACGAGGGTTGGGAACACCACAGAGGGGAACGACAGATTCTCCGATCTTCACTACCAACAAATACAGTAGATTCTCTGGTCTTCACTGCTAATAAATACAACAGGTTCCCTGATCTTCAGTGCTACTGAAAACCGCAGGCACCAGCGGCAGCAACACGGAGGCCAAAGGCAAGGAGGTGAGGCCTAGTATCTTCTCCTTTGTAGATGAGCAGATGGTACTATCAGAGCCGTGATGGCTGGGGATATTCAAAGGGGAGCTCTGCACCTCTATATAGAACAATTCAAATTAATTCTGCCTTACATTGGCCCACAAAACTCCATTAAAAGGTGGGGGGGGCATTGCAAATGCCTGATGTGCAACTCGGAAGAACACAGCTTACTTTTAGTGGTTCTTTCTCTGACGCGTCCCCCATGTTGTCGTTGGCTTTGTATTTTCGCTCTTTCTCCCGGTGATCGATGGTCGAGTAGCCATCTGCAGAGGAATGACAGGAGGCCGTAAAGGAATCTGCGGCATCAATGGCAGCATGGCATTAAATGGGTGCCCGTTCCACTCTTTCAAAAACAGCATCACACTGGATACAAACCTTCACCCCATCCCAAAACTAGCACAACATGGCCACACACACATACAAAGATGTCGTTCCACTGCTAGCATCTGTAGGTATTTTTCTTTTATTTTTTTAAAAAATTGTTTCTCTAGATACATTAGAACAAACTGCCCCAAACAATGCAGCAAAATTACTTTGCCTTAGCTGAAAAGCAAATCTTCTCCCTGGATTGCAGAAATGTAATGTCCAATGAAACTAAAATATTATAATGTCTGTATATTAAGAGTAGACTTCAAGGACCTGTCTTTTGTTATCTAGATTATTCACAAACGAACTAGAATTCCATCATTACCCCACAAATGTGTGTCTGTCTGGTTCCTCCTGCTATTCTTAATTTATGTGCAAGTTTATCATTTAAAAGTGCTGCCACACCCTTTGGTCCCAGGATGTCAGGTGAGCACCTGTAAGGTCTTTTCAAAGGGTAGCCATTGTCATCCTTATGCTCTTATGCTATCTGAGCACTTGGGCATAATGGAGGATTCCCTGTTGCCCCACAAACCTGCCAGGCTATTCAGAGGTCCACTGGCAGCCCTGCTTCAGACACCCCTAACTTTAAAAGGGAAGGCCTCCTAGGAAATGGGTCTCTAGCCCCTCTCCTGAAGGACCACCTCCACAAATACCTGTCACAACCCCTCACACTACCCTAAGGACGTTGTAGATGAGGAGGGAGTTCAGGCTGCTCCTCTGCTCAGGCAGGAGAGGATAAAATGGGGAGATGGAAAACCACATATGCCACCTCAAGCTTGATAGAGACAGTGGCTGCCACCAACTTAGACGGCTTTAGAAGATTAGACAATTTCACAGAGGACAAGGCTGTCAATGTAGGCTATGTGCCCCCTCCACTGTCAGAGGCATAGTGTTTCTGGATACCAGTTGCTGAGAACTGCAGACGGGCAGAGTGCTGTTCCCTCATGCCCAGCTTGTGTGGGATGTGAAACACAAGAGCAGTCAAGTACAACATTCCTAGAGTGAACATGTTTACACATGGGGAGAAATGTTTGTCCAGCCAGCAGGTAAACTTCCTGTTTCCTTCTGGGCTGGGACAGACTTCCTCTGCATGTGACTAGAGGTGGGTGTGGCCTCACCTGTGCAGGTAATGACAAAAGCACAGGGCAGGGCAGCCATCTCTCTCTTTTGACTACATGCATCGAAGAAGCAACATCTGCTTAGCCAAAGATGTCCTCTGGGCTTCCAGCCAAGAGAGGACAAAGGGACTGTCTTCTTACGAGATAGTTTCTAGGTATATGTTACTTTTCTAAGCTAAGTCTGTCTTCTGGGATCCTATTGTGAACAGAATGATGTGTGAGTAAACCTTTTTATACTTTTATAGAAGACTGTGTCGTGTCTTATCTTTTATGAGGGAATAAGGGGAAAATACCAGAACAGTTATTATAGAGGCTTTAGCGAGCCTCAGCAAACGCATCCGCAGCCAGTTTAAAAAGGGGAATGTTACTCTGCTAAATTGTGAAATTGTTAACACAAGTTGGAAAGGCTATTATCAGACAATATATCCTTTCCTGCATCCCTGGACATTCCCACAGCTTGCAGGCTTTTCCACAGGTATTTGGTTGGCCACTGTGAGAATGGGATGCTGAACAGGACGGGCCATTAGCTTGGTCCATCAGCCTCATTTAATAGGTCTATGATGGTGTTCTTAATCCTACCATCTGCCGTTGCCTGCATTTGAAATCCAGTTTCCCTCTACACCTCCGTAAGTCTTTCTTAAATTCACAATGCATGGAAAACCCTTTTTACTCTGGGTACATAACTAATATGTTCCAGCAAAGTAGCTTCTGATCCTCAGCTTTACACTGCCAGGCTGGTTAATACATGGTCACCCTGCAGTGAGCTCTCATTTGAAGTGAATCTCTTCCCACCGAGAGGATGTATTTCGGAGCTTTCCCTTAAGCAAGGAACATATTCACAGCTTATTCACGCTGGCTAGAAGGTTTGAAGTGAGGTATTTGAAAAGCAACACAACAGAATCTTTTTCCTTCCTGTTTTTACAGTTTTAGGTTTCAAGAGGAGCTGTACTTGGTTTTTAAAAACGCACGCAACCTTCCTTCTCATAGATGAGAAAGCTGGATCTAACATTTATTTATTTATTTATTTATTCATTTATTCATTTATTTATTTATTTTTAAATGCTTTTTATTCCAGTTGAAAATCTGAAACTTTTAGATGTTGGATTTTATCAGCGCAGACTTAAAACATAGGAACCAGCTGTAAATGGTTCCTTTAGCGTAGCATTATCTGCAGTAAACATTAGTGGCCATCATTTGGAATGAACATTGTTTGGAATGAACTAATTCTTAACCAATGAACTTAACCAAGTTCCCTGAATTAGTTCAAAAATCTGCAAACTACTCAGTGATGATGTCCAATCACATGCTGATTTCAACCTGCTGTAAAAGTATTTTTCTTTATGCTCTTTTTCTCTGGCTTATTTTGTTTATTAATATATTTTTTAAAAAACAACAACAAACCCTCTGAATTACACGTGAAAGCAGCCCCTACAATTGCCCCTTAACTCATCTGTTTCATCTTTTTTTTTTTTTGTAGGATTCCTGTACAATCCTGTTTCCTTCTCAATGCCCAAACCCCAGCAATTTCCAAAATGCCTCTAGAATGATGCTGTATCATTGAGATCTTTCAAACTTGTGATTCTTCACAAGCTGGAGCAAGAGACCATAAGAGCAGATTACCAGAAAATGCAATTAAATAATCATGCTTTACTGACAAGTTGATTCAGGTAGGTAGATGTGTTGGTCTGACGCAGTCGAAATTAAAAATTAAAAAACAGTCTGAAGAAGTGTGCATGCACACAAAAGCTTATACCTAAACTTAAAAGGTAAAGGTGAAGGGACCCCTGACCATTAGGTCCAGTCGTGACCGACTCTGGGGTTGCGGCACTCATCTCGCTTTATTGGCCGAGGGAGCAGGCGTATATCTTCTGGGTCATGTGGCCAGCATGACTAAGCCACTTCTGGTGAACCAGAGCCGTTTACCTTCCCGCCGGAGTGGTACCTATTTATCTACTTGCACTTTGACGTGCTTTCAAACTGCTAGGTTGGCAGGAGCAGGGACCGAGCAAAGGGAGCTCACCCCGTCGCGGGGATTCGAACCACCGACCTTCTGATCAGCAGCGCCACCTGCGTCCCCTATACCTAAACTTAGTTGGTCTCTAAGGTGCTACAGGACTATTTTTTAATTTTTAATTTTGACAATTAGATGTTTCTTTTTCCTGTGGAGGGCTGTTTTCACTTGCCAATTAAGGGTGGGGCTGAAGCGAGCGGTGAGTGGAGCCAGATTCCAAAGTGGTGGTACCCAAAATCTTCTCCCTTCTCCTTCTGCCACTCTAACGCCTCTTCCTCTTTCTGACACCCCCGTCCCAATTTCTCTCACACACTTTATCTGATAGCCCTTCGTCTCACTCTTCTTCCCAAGCCCAGTGGGCAGCTAAGGAAAGGATAGTTTGCTTCCAGGCCATTTCTGAAGTTAGGCCAAGGGTAGGGATGGAGGAGAAATTGTATTCAGTTCAAATTCAGTTGCACTGAAAGGCAAATCTACCTAATTTGCACTTCCTGAAACAATATGCAAACTGAAACGCAGTCCTCCTTTGAAATGAGTGCTTCTCCGAATTTTGCTATGCAGTTCTCCAACCAAGTACCATATTTTTTGCTCTATAAGACTCACTTTTTCCCTCCTAAAAAGTAAGGGGAAATGTGTGTGCGTCTTATGGAGCGAATGCAGGCTGCGCAGCTATCCCAGAAGCCAGAACAGCAAGAGCGATTGCTGCTTTCACTGCGCAGCGATCCCTCTTGCTGTTCTGGCTTCTGAGATTCAGAATATTTTTTTTCTTGCTTTCCTCCTCCAAAAACTAAGTGCGTCTTGTGGTCTGGTACGTCTTATAGAGCGAAAAATACAGTAATTCATACACTAGGTAAAGTGTGTACAAAATTAGTGAACTAATGTGTGTACAACATTAGTGAAAACAACATGCATACACACACTAAAACGCAGTATCTTATGGAAAATTGCTTGCAAAAAAATATGTATATTAGACAAAAATGCATGCAGTAATTCGCATATCAGGAGAACTTTGCACTGAAGTGCTGACTCTCTGTAAAGAAAAACAAAAGCACAAACTGATGTTGGAAATGGGGAACTGAACCTAAGATTAGTAAACTGAGAAACTGAGAGAATCCGTGATTGTCAGGGTTCACCCATCCCTATCTTGAGGGCCACATAAAATTAGACTAGCTGCCCACACCTACATATCTATATTTCTACCTGCCTCTTTACATTTTTACAAACACGCACACTTAAAAATGCTATTGATATTTTGGAAAGAGAAAAAAAATCAGTTCTAAATGTCAAGTTCAGACGCCTGAAAGCACTTATTCTTGAGAAGCTGAACTCCCTTGTGAGGGAAAAGCTTCACTATGGGAAAAAGACAGAAGAGGTTGATCCGTAACTGTGTTTACCTGGCCCAAGTTCATCCATAGGAATCATATCCCGACTTCCAGTCTTCTCGTTATCTACAGGAGAGAAGAATAGAAACTAGTTGGTCTATTGGAGAGGCAGATCAGGTCTCACAATCCGCAGGGAGAGGGAAGGAGGCAAGAATTTTCTGAGTGGAGGGAGCGTGTGCTAAAAGCAAATGTTTACAGGCTGGTGATTTCCAACCCACTTAAAGTAATAATAATACAGTGGTGCCCCGCAAGACGAATGCCTCGCAAGACGGAAAACTCGCTAGACGAAAGAGTTTTCCGTTTTGGAGGTGCTTCGCAAAACGAATTTCCTATGGGCTTGCTTCGCAAGACGAAAATGTCTTGCGAGTTCCTGCGGGTTTCCCCCCCCCCCTTTTTCTAAGCCGCTAAGCCGCTTATCCGCTAAGTCGCTAAAAGCCGCTAAGCCGCTAATAGCGCTAAGCCGCTAAGCCGTCAATGGGCTTGCTTCGCAAAACGAAAAAACCGCTAGACGAAGAGAATCGCGGAACGGATTCTTTTCGTCTTGCGAGGCGCCACTGTAATAATTTATTATTTATACCCCATCCATCTGGTTTCCCCAGCCACTCTGGGCAGCTCCCAACAGAATATTGATAAGAATAAAAAAGCGTTAAAACATCGAACATTAAAAACCTCCCAAAGAATCCTGGGTGCGGTAGTTTGTTAGGAGATGCCTATTCCCCTCTCAGAGCAGCTTAACCATCAATCCCTCTTCCCAGGGAACTCTGGGAATTGTAGCTCTGCGAGGAGAACAAGGGCTTCCTAGCAATTCTCAGCACTATTTATATTTAAAGCACTATTATACTCTTTAAACTGTCACGGATTCCACAGATAACTCCATATAGTTTGTTAGAGGTCCTGAGAGTAGTTAGGAGCTCCCCCACCCCGCCCCAGTCTCCCCACAGAGCTACAATTCCCAGAGTTCCCTGGGGTGAGGGTCTGACCATTAAACCACTCTGAAAAATGTAGCTCCATGAGGCAAATAATAATAATAATAATAATAATAATAATAATAATAATAATAATGAATTTATATACTGCCCATACCCGAAGGTCTCAGGGCTGTTCACAGAACAAAATCAAAATATAAAGCCACAAAATATATAATCAAAATAAAAACAGCCACACAATACCCCCCCCAAAAAAACCCCCTACATTTTAAAATGGCATACATAGGATGTCAATCAAATCAACCAAAGGCCTGGTTAAAAAGGAACGTTTTTGCCTGGCGCCTAAAGGTGTATAATGAAGGCGCCAGGCAAACTTCCCAGGATTCTTTGCGGTGAGCCGTGACTGTTTAAAGTGGCATGTTATTGCTTTAAGTGAGGCCAGTATCTCAGCCTAACCTACTCCCCAGGGTGGTTGTGCCACCTTGAGCTCCTTGGGAGGAAAGGTGGAATATATATTTATTGAATAAACACGTTAGAATGAATGTTTGGCATCGCGTCCAGCCTGACCCCCTGTATCTTCTCATTTTCACACGACTGCTTAGAAGAGCTCAAGACGGGCCCCTCTGGGACGAGCACAGACCTTGACTTTTATCCACGAGAGGCAGGGTGCTGTCGTCATAGCCAGACTTGCACGAGGTGCCTTTGGATCCCTTAGGAGTCGCAGATGCAGACTGGAAAGAAAGGAAAACGCCAGAGTCAGCAGCTTCGCAGGGAACAGAGCGGAAAGCAAAACCCGCTTCAGAAAGTTATCATGAAACGCTCATTCCAACAAAACCAATCTGCGTCCTACTTCCTATTTTTAGTACGGCGGTAGTCAGCAATAAGTCGGCATGCTGAGAGCTCATTTTTCCAGCTTGTGTGCTTTATGGTCTTACTGGGATGGGGGGGGGGGGATGGAATTGTGACAATGCTGCTCTATTACTTTCCTGGCAGGTGAAGTCAGCTCCCCCCTTTAGGAGGGACTGCTTTGTGGGTGGGAATCCGGGTCCTTGCAGCGACCCTGGACGGGGCGGAGGAACGCCGCCCATGTCTTCACGATCCCTGGCCGTGTCACGCCCCAGGCCAGCCAATCGGGTTTGCCTGGGGGCGTGGCTACGCCTGTTTAAATCGTGGCACGGCCAGGGAAGCATCCTCGTTTGCCTCCATTTCGCGGGATCTCCCAGCCCACCCACCCCCTTTTTTGCGTGGTTTGATTATGGCCTTGCAATGATTTTTGTTGGTCGCCTGGTTAAGTCTTATTGTAAAGGTAAAGGGACCCCTGACCATTAGGTCCAGTTATGGCTGACTCTGGGGTTGCAGCGCTCATCTCACTTTATTGGCCGAGGGAGCAGGCGTATATCTTCTGGGTTATGTGGCCAGCATGACTAAGCCACTTCTGGCGAACCAGAGCCGTTTACCTTCCCACCGGTGTGGTACCAACTTATCTACTTGCACTTTGACGTGCTTTCGAACTGCTAGGTTGGCAGGAGCAGGGACCGAGCAACAGGAGCTCACCCCGTCGCGGGGATTCGAACATCCGACCTTCTGATCGGCAAGGCCTAGGCTCTGTGGCTTAACCCAGAGCGCCACCCGTGTCCCAAGTCTTATTGTAAATTATTGTAAATTTAAGTCTGCCGCAATTGGATTTCTTATGGACAGTGCCAATCCTGAATGTATTGGATTTGTGACCACTATGCTCATTTGTACTTAAGTAGCAGTAAAGCTCTGCTGGATGAGATATTAATTGCCTCTAGTCTGTTTTGGGGAGAATCCTGCAACGTGTTTAAGTTTTTACTCTGCTAACTATACATTGGAGTTCTGCTCTGGATCAATATTGAGTGGAATTCCATGACAACATTTAATTTGCAGCGGTGTGGTGCTTTATTTGGCTACCACGTTGCTTTCACAAATGTTATTTATTAGAGCTGTGTTCCTGCTTGCTCCACTCGCAACCTCTTACAACCCCCACATTAATCCCATTGAGCTTTCCCTTCCCAAACTCATGCAACCACTAAGCTCGCTTTTCGCCTTCCCAACCCCATTTGCTCCAATAGCTCTCAAGCAGACCTCTGCAGTCGCCTTCACCTGGAAATGGGATTTGTTCCAGCCTTCCTTCTGCAAAACACTCCGTAGCTCTTTGTAACTCCAGGTCATCTGAAGGACATGAGAGGCTGCTTTCGTTTCCCTGGAAGACTGGCTGGTTTTGGAGGGGGCGGGGTGTGGGGAGAAGAAAGCAGGCAAAGAAACAAACGTCGTAAGTCAGACAAATTCAGATATTGAAGCCTGTTGGCAATTTACGTCATTAACAAATGCAAGCATCTGGAGGGACTGGTCAGTCATTCTCTTGAATCCGAAACTATTACAAAGGGCCAGTTCTCACGACCATGTTTATGACATGGTACATTTATCTTAGGGTTCCTGCATACATCCTTTTTATTGCTCAGGCATGATTATTTGTGCTCGGGACGCTTTTAAGGATGGTCACACACAGCCCTGCTTTCAACACTGCTGGTGCCTGCAAAAAAAATTGGGGTACTCACACACTGAATGACAAGCAATGCCTCAAATGTGATTGGATGGAACTGGGGTGTAAGGAAGAGGTAGAAACTGCTTAGCCCATCCGATCCCCTGGATTTTCATGAAACCCTAAATATAAATATAACTTCTCCCATTTAACAGTTCACTTGCTTGCTAAGGCTCTGGAATGTGGCTTTGCCCTTTTTGACTCGCTTCTGCCTGTGATGAGTTTGAGAAATATTTGCATCCATGCCATGCCTTGGAATTGTAAGCCAGGAGAAAGCAGCTTCTGACCAACATTTCTGCAAATAAGCTTTAAGGATCTTGGCTTCAGATAATGCATAGCCTAAGACAAAGTTTACACTTCAGGCATTATTAACTCTGTCCTTATATTTCTGTTTCCTTTATTGAACTAGTCATTATATATCTGCTTGTTTGTTTTTTGCTTGGGTTTTTCTGCATTTTGTAAGTTGGGCATGTACAGTGGTACCTCTGGTTGCGAATGGGATCCATTCCGGAGGCCCGTTCGTAACATGAAAAGCCTGAAACCTGAAGCGCCGTATCTGCGCAGGTGCGTGGTGTGATTTGGCACTTTTGCGCATAGTGCAATTTAGCGCTTTTGCGCATGCGCGAGTGGTGAAACCCGGAAGTAATCCTTTCCGGTACTTCTGGGTCGCTGTGGGATGCAACCTGAAAAAACGTAACATGAAGCAAATGTAACTTGCGGTATGGCTGTACTACCAAGGTACTCCTATGGAGTAATTTGAGGAGCTGAATGGTCTCGGGGCCAAAATAACAGACCAAATGCTTAAACTCACAGTAATTATTTCATTGCAATACTTAGTTGTGCTTCCCTTCCAGTTGCCTCAAAAAGGGAAAGGTTGTGGTGGCAGTTCCACTCAAGACTAATAAGTGTAGCTGCCAACCTGGCACCCACGGGCACCAGCGTGCCCACCAGGACCTCATATGGCACCTGGGAAAGGTCTCAGTAAATGCCCCCTCAAAAAACCCACAAAGCATGAAAGTGGTTAGACTGCAAGCATAGGTAAACTCAGCCCTTCAGATGTTTCGGGACTACAACTCCCATCATCCCTGACCCCTGGTCCTGTTAGCTAGGGATGATGGGAGTTGTAGTCCCAAAACATCTGGAGGGCTAAGTTTGCCTATGCCTGGGTTAGCGTATGCAAAAATAAAAATATTTCCGCCCCACCATCAAAAGGCAGCTTCTCTCTAGCACTGTTGTGGTGCAAATGAGAGCTATTTGAGATTATTGCCCATCTCCTTACGATCGTTGCACATTGGGGCAGTTTATTTTGTTAACAGCCTTATCATTGCCATCCATATAATGGAATGTTGTGAAAGGACAAACGTCTCCCACTCTGCCAATAAATGTCTGGATTTCCTTAAATGATGATGCCTGATAAATGCATGCCTGATACTGAGGAATAGAGCAGGCAACAAGGGAATCTGTCCCGAGATGACTGATCGTTTCATTCTATTGATCTTGTCTCTGAAGTCAACTCAACCTATTAAGGGCGGTGATTTACGATAAGCAGTTACGGCATGTGCATTAAGCGCTCCAGCTGCGCAACCAAAAGATGAAACGCAAAGGTTGGAAGCCACAGATGTCCCAGAGTTATTTCATTTCCTGCTTTAGGAATATGATGGTCAGCATGACGCTCCTAACTCTTGCAGAGGAGGTGAGCATCAGAGCCCTGAAAAGTCCTTCTGTGGCTCGGAAAAGAAAATCAGTTCCTGCAGATGCACAGGGAGTGTTCTTTAAAGCTCAAATATATATTTAAGTCCAATACAGTGGTATCTCTGGTTGTGAACGGGATCTGTTCCAGAGGCCCGTTAGCAACCTGAAAAGAACGCAACCCGCGTCTGCGGGTCGTGATTCGCCGCTCCTGTGCATGCGCATGACGTCATTTTATGGGTCTGTGCATGCGCGAGCACGAAACCCGGAAGTAACCCTTTCCGATACTTCCGGGTCGCCGCGGGACGCAACCTAAAACGCGCAACCTGAAGCAGACGTAACATGAGGTATGACTGTACACCAATTAGTGCTTAGCTTAGCTCAGCAAATAGGCACCTGGGCAAGTCCAATGGTGCTCCTGAGTCTTGGGAAGTTAAGCAGTGTGCTAACCCAAACAGCCCAGAGCATCAGCCCAGACTTGGCAACCTATCCTCTCGATCTGTGCTTTTCATGACCTCTTTAGCTTATCCTAGGACAAGAGACACACACACACACAAAAGACGTCCTCCGGTATGCTCCTTGTTCAATGCAAATGCTTTAATAATAATAATAATAATAATAATTTATTATTTATACCCTGCCCATCTGGCTGGGTTTCCCCAACCACTCTGGGCAGCTTCCAACTGTATATTAAAAACAATACATCATCAGACATTAAAAACTTCCCTAAAGAGGGCTGCCTTCAGTTGTCTTTTAAAAGTAAAATAGTTGTTTATTGCCTTGACATCTGCTGGGAGGGCATTCCACAGGGCAGGCGGCACTACCGAGAATGCCCTCTGCCTGGTTCCCTGTAACCTCACTTCTCGCAATGAGGGAACCGCCAGAAGGCCCTTGGTGCTGGATCTCAGTGTCTGGGCTGAATGATGGGGGTGGAGACGCTCCTTCAGGTATACAGGATGCTGTCTGAGCTAACGTTAATGCCCAGGACAAGGACTAAAGAAGTGAGATGTCAGGTGTCTCCAGCATAGCTGGTGTAAGAAGAGAGAATAACACAAGGACAAGGAGCAAATAACCTCTCCATGCTGCCTTGTCCTCTTTTTCTTTGATTGGTGGTGTTGGCTGGGTTCAAAGTGGAAGGAAGCCAACAGGCAGTAGCAACAGGGGTGGTGTGGGGGCCAAGCGGAAGGGATGTGGAGCATCTGCTTAGAAAGCAAAAGGCCTTGAGGTCTCTCTGCAACATCTCCAGGGGCGGGAGTAAGGAACGCCTCTCTGAACCCTGGAGAGCTCTAGCCAGTGTAGACAAGACTGAGCCAGATGAAAGATTGATCGGACTTGGTATAAGACAGATTCCTAGGTTTCGGCCCAGAATGCCTGAAGGAGTGTCTCCACCCCCATCGTTCAGCCCGGACACTGAGGTCCAGTGCCAAGGGCCTTCTGGCAGTTCCCTCACTGCGAGAAGAGAAGTTAAAGGGAACCAGGCAGAGGGCCTTCTCGGTAGTGGCGCCCGCCCTGTGGAATGCCCTCCCATCAGATGTCAAGAAAATAAGCAACTATCTGACTTTTAGAAGACATCTGAAGGCAGCCCTGTTTAGGGAAGTTTTAAATGTTTGATATTTTATCACTTTTTTATTGTTGTTGTTGGTATTCTGCTGGAAGCCGCCCAGGGTGGCTGGGGGAACTCAGCCAGATGGGCGGGGTATAATAATAACAATAATTTTTTATTATTATTATTATTATTATTATTATTATTATTATTAATTATTATCATCATCATCATTAATTATTATCATTATTAATTATTATTATTAATTATTATCATTATTAATTATTATTATTAATTATTATTAATTATCATTAATTATTATTAATTATTATTATCATTAATTATTATTATTAATTACCCAAGGCCCTCTGAAACCAGGAGCTGGCTCTGCACTCTAGTACAATCAGGAATACAAGTGCATTTGGGATTATTGGGGAGAAAAACAGGATTTGCACTCCCATGATTCTCTGTTTGCACTCCCTAAACCCTTTGTGGCTTAGGGCCCTCGTATTTACGGGACTGCCTCTCCTGGTATGCCCCACAGAGGACCTTAAGGTCCATGAATAATCATAGTTTAGCGGTCCTGGGCCCTAAGGAAGTCAGATTATCCTCCACCAAGGCCAGAGCCTTCTTAGTGATGGCTCCGACCTGGTGGAATGCTCTGTCCCATGAGACCAGGGCCCTGCAGGATTTGACTTCCTTCCGCAGGGCCGGTAAGACAGAGCTATTCCGCCTGGCTTTCAATTTGAATTTAGCCTGATCTTTTATTCCCCTTCCTTCCCTCCCCCTCCCCTTTTTATGAAGATTACCCACTCTGGGATCCCACAGCTAATTCTCCCCTGGTCTCCTCGCTGGCCCAAATAGGACTAATTTAGCCAGCTAGCCCTGGTGATCATCTAATGTTTATTGGATGGATTTTCCCCTAAATTGATTTTTGAACTTTGAATTTATTGTTATTCACGCTTTTATACTGTATTTTATGCTGTTTTTTTGTTGTATTACAATTGTGTTGTAAATTTAGCCAGCTAGTCCTGGTGATCATCTAATGTTTATTGGATGGATTTCCCCCCTAAATTGATTTCTTAATTCTGAATTTATTGTTATTCATGTTTTATACTGTATTTTATGCTCTTTTTTGTTGCATCAATTAAGTGTTTTAAATTTTTTGCTAGCCGCCCTGAGCCCGGTTTTCTGAACCGGGAAGGGTGGGGTATAAATAAAAATTTATTATTATCATACATTATTATAAATACTCATTATCTGAGGGCCTCTTTCCAAACTGAGCTACCCTCTCCTGTTTGCACCATCTCTCATCAGCAGAACACATGCATGTTCCAAACCCAGCGCTGCCAGATGAAAAGGAGCAAGGTAGCAGGCGACAGGAAGGATCCTTTGAAATGATCCAGATAAAAACTAACCTCGATTTGCTGATAGCGACCAGCTTCTGAATGCCTTGCGTTTGGATCAGGGACCTGGCATTTTCTACGCTGTCGGTAATGATTTCATGGATGGTATTCAGGACTGCAACCACAGTGTCCTCCTCCAGGTTTTTCAAAGACCTCTGCTGCTTGCTGGGCAAATTTCTCACTAGCTCCCCCATGGCGTAACTACCTGAGGAACAGAAAGGGCTCTCCTTAGTTCATTCCGATCGTTCAATTCAGTGGCGTAGCGTGGGTTGTCAGCACCCGGGGTAAGGCAAGTAATTTGCGCCCCCTAACCCATGGATTTGCGCCCCCTAACCTGTGGATTTGCACCCCCTAACCTGTGGACTTGCGCCCCCTAACCCTAACCCCCAGATGTTGTGCCCGGTGCGGCCAGGCCCCCCTGCACCCCCCACGCTACGCCACTGGTTCAATTCAAGGGAAAGAACAGGTTACGACTCAGCCGGGAGTTCATGCTTCGTATTATTCCGTCTATTTTGTTTTATAAAACATATGCAGTGCTTGATTGTATAAGGTCTCATCACAAAAATCAATAAAACAATACAAGTTATCCGTATAAACGGTTAAAAGCAGCTATTGAAAACCACCCAGAAAAAGATGAAAACCAGCAATAAACAGATTAAAGCACACATCAGCAATCTACCGTATCTTTTGCTCTATAAGACTTAACTTTTTCCCTCCTAAAAAGTAAGGGGAAATGTGTGTGCATCTTATGGAGCAAGTGCAGGCTTCGCAGCTATCCCAGAAGCCAGAACAGCAAGAGGGATTGCTGCTTTCACTGCGTAGCGATCCCTCTTGCTGTTCTGGCTTCTGAGATTCAGAATATTTTTTTTCTTGTTATCCTCCTCCAAAAACTAGGTGCATCTTGTGGCCTGGCGCATCTTATAAAGCGAAAAATACAGTACATATCTGGGTAGGCTTGTCTAAATAAAAAATGTTTTTAGCATCTAAATGTTTTAGATGACCTGAGTTCCTTCCAGCTCCACTGTTCTATGATTCTATGAGCTAGATCAGGCACAGGCAAACTCCGGACCTCCAGATGTTTGGGACTACAGTTCCCATCATCCCTGACCACTGGTCCTGTTAGCCAGGGATGATGGGAATTGTAGTCCCAAACATATGGAGGGCCAGAGTTTGCCTATGCCTGAGCTAGATGGTCCGGTTCAGTACAGGTCAGCTCTCTATGCTTCTGTGGGTACACACATTCCTCTTTCAATATAAAATTAGACCCTATATTTACAAACAGGGTGGATTTGATTTAAATCAAATAGATTTAAATCATTATTTAAATCACTAGTCAATAAGACTTGATTTAAATCTCTTTTTTTACAGAAAGACTCATTCTTGCTGGTATAATCTTAATATATACAACCAGATGAAGGTTTCATTTTTGGAATAGTAAGTTTTCAGAGTAGTTTTTACAGTTATATCAAAAATTAGTGATTTGGTTATACTATTAGAAAACATAAGACAGATAATTATGAAATTATTGTTTATATTTGGACAACTTTTCTGCCATACTTTATTGGAAGGAGAAAAATAATCATTTCCTTAATAACAATTTAAACAATTTATTTAAATATAACAATAGAATTATAGCATATGTATCCATGTTTGTTAGCTGATGTGGTTAAACAATTAAAAAAAACCAACAGACTGAGTTTTAACACACATGAAAAACTTAAAACAAATGCTTATATCCTGATGAATAGCCTTTGGACTATAATTTAACTTAAATAGAAAACTATCTTTAGAAATATTTTTCCTCCGAAAGCATTTCATTTTAAAAATCTGATTCAAAAAAAAAATTGATTTAAATGTTTTTTTTATTTTTTTAAAAAAATCCAATTAAAAAATCATTTATTTTTATCCACCCTATTTACAAACAAGGAAGACAATAGATTAAACATTAATGCCATTTCTGATTAGCCCTAAGGCTCCTCTTTGTAATTTGGGGCTATCAATAGATCTTTGTGAGCCTTTCCACAAGTTTCAGATCCTTGCTCGAAAGTTTTCTGAAGACTCATTGCCCAAAGCGAGCACATTCTGCAAAAGAAAAGTTGTGGTCATCAGGAAAAAGCACAGGGGTTTGCATCCTTTGCTGCAGATTTCATTGCTATCATATATTACCCTTTGCAGCTTTCATCATACGGGCACGGGGGAACAGTTGCTTAGGCCGTGCTTTAATGCCAATATATAAACAGTTTACTCTCAAGATGTCCTCGGAAGAGACCCACAGGGTCACAAAGAGCGCTGCCTTGCATATTCTCAGCTCAGCCATGAACAGTGTGCATATCCTTCATGTTAATAGTATCGAGAATGCTTTCAGGAGACCAAGGCTTAGTATCCCCCAATGCCAATTTTTTGCAGTTCAGCAGGATGAAGCTTTAAGCCAGGGGTCAGCAAACTTTTTCAGCAGGGGGCTGGTCCACAGTCCCTCAGACTTTGTGGGGGGCCGGACTATATTTTTTTTTGGGGGGGGGAATGAGAAAGGATTTTTTCACCTCAACATTGGCTGTGTGGATAAATCTCCAGCAGAAGACATCATCTGTGCCTTGTTTCAGGGGACCTACCCATTTGCTGTAGGAAGCATTTGGAACATACCTATGAGATCCTTATTGCGGCGATCCATGGAGAGATTCCTCAGAGCGATGGACACGGCTCTCACCACTTTGTCAGAATCGGACTGGAGGAGCTCCACAAGGACCGGAAGGCCTCTCTCCTTTCGCACTGTCGCCCGGATATACGTGGACCACTGACCAGGAAGAAATGGGGCAGGGGGACACTCGAGAAATTTAGAGGGGCTTCAAGTCAAAAACCCATGTTTCTATAGACATTTTTTAATAATAATAAAAAAAAGATTTTGCGTTTTAAGAAAGTTGATCTAATGCAGTGTTTCTCAAACCTGGGTCTCTGGGCTGTTGTTGGACTACAACTCCCATCACCCCTAGCTAGCAGGACCAGTGATCAGGGATGATGGGAATTGTAGTCCAACAACAGCCAAGTCTGAGAAACACTGGATCAATCCATTCCAGCCTGGCTTTGTCACAATCAGCACTGTTTTTATTGCACTGCATTTCAGTTTCCATCAAATACTATGCCATTTGTCTTGCGGTCCTCTATTTCATGTAATTTACATAACTATGCACATGATTTATGTAAGTTAATTGATTTAACTGAATTAATGACATAATTATTTACACTCCATTCATTTCAGTGCAAAAGAAACATCATTTAAAGGGGGGGGGGGGAGAGACAGTAATCAATTATGTATCAGTTGCAGACTGAACAACAACAACCGTGAATATTGATCACTGTCAAAAAGGTTCTCCACCTGAGGCATAAATGAGCCTCACAGGAAACCTGGGGGTGGGGGGAGGCCAGATCATCTTTCCAAGGCAAACTTGGGCAACAGGATGAAACCTAAGCGGGTATAATGCCTCTCACCGCAAAGTACTTAAATGACAGTAAGGGTATGAGAAGAACACACATCACTCACTGTCCAGTTTCCGGCACTGAGGTTCTGCAAAGCTCCTGCTGCTGCTTCCAGAGTGTTGAAGTTCTGGCTTTCGGTGAGAATCGACAGATAAAGCCTCACCACTTCGGGCTGGTAGAGCAACTCAAAACCTAAAAGCAGAGAAGGCGGAAAAAAACCACATTTAGATTTGTAAGACTGCTAAAGAGAGGGATGGGACGCGGGTGGCGCTGTGGGTTAAACCACAGAGCCTAGGACTTGCCAATCTGAAGGTCGGTGGTTCGAATCCCCGCGACAGGGTGAGCTCCCGTTGCTCAGTCCCTGCTCCTGCCAACCTAGCAGTTCGAAAGCGCATCAAAGTGCAAGTAGATAAATAGGTACCACTCCGGTGGGAAAGTAAACGGCATTTCCATGTGCTGCTCTGGTTCGCCAGAAGCAGCTTAGTCATTGTGACCACATGACTCGGAAGCTGTATGCCAGCTCCCTCGGCCAATAAAACGAGATGAGTGCCGCAACCCCAGAGTCGGCCACGACTGGACCTAATGGTCAGGGGTCCCTTTACCTTAAACAGAGGGAGGCCAGTTTCCTCGAAGACAACGAAAGGGTCTTGTGTCAAATTCACACCAGACTTTTTAAGCACATGTGAAGCCCTAAAGATTCCTGGGAAATGTAGTTCACCCCTGACAGAAGAACAGTTCCCAGGACCCTTAATAAGCCACAGTTCCAATGATTCTTTTATATGATTTAAGTTTGTGATGTGGGTGTAACTGTCTAGTATCTTAAAGGCTAACGAATGTATTATTTTTATTTTTTTCCTGATAATCAGGGGTCAGCAAACTTTTTCAGCAGGGGGCAAGTCCACTGTCCCTCAGACCTTGTGGGGGGCTGGACTCTATTTTTTGGGGGGAAATGAACGAATTCCTATGCCCCACAAATAACCCAGAGATGCATTTTAAATAAAAGCACACATTCTACTCATGTAAAAACACTAGGCAGGCCCCACAAATAACCCATAAATGCATAATAATAATAATAATAATAATAATAATAATAATTTTCTTTATATCCCGCCCTCCCCAGCCGAAGCCGGGCTCAGAGCTGCTAACAACAGTAAAAGTAACACAGGATCCTAAAATCAATTCAAAATCAAATTAATGGCAACCACTGGGCTAGAGTTCTATGAGGATTACCAAAGGACACATTCTACTCATGTAAAAACATGCTGATTTAGAAGGCGATTGGGCCGCATCCGGCCACCGGGCCTTAGTTTGCCTACCCATGATTCATGAGAATAGGGACATCCCATTCCAAATAATGATATTTTTACTATTTATACCCCACGCATCTTACTGGCTTGCCCCTGCCACTCTGGGCAGCTTCCAACATGTATAAAAACATAATAAAATATTAAACATTTTTAAAAAGCTTCCCTATACAGGATTGCCTTTAGATGGCTTGGAGGGTCAGCTAACTCCATACGCTCCAACATTTCTCCGATGAAAATAGGGACATCCTAAGGACAAGCGGGACATTTGAGGATCAAATAAGAATGTCAAAAAAGCAGGGCAGGTGACTGTGACTTGCCCCAAATGGCCCCACAATCTAAATAGGGAGGGCTGGTGGGGCTAGATAGACCTGAGAGTCTGAGATTGCCCCCCCCCCCCCCCCCGGTTCTAAGTTGTCTCTGTAAGACAGCACAAAATATTCATTTTAATAATCCCGATAAAATCAAACCTTAAAAGCAAAGGGACTTAAAACATTCATCAAAAAAAGAAAAAAAAAGGATAAAGTAGTCAGGCATCGTAAAACAGACAGACATAATAAAATCCCATATTAAAATTCCATGTCTGGGTCGGCTTGCCTAAACAATATAATGATGTTTTTAGGCACACTATGCTAGATTTCTGCGGTGTAAGATTTTGATAGCAACGTTTATTATTTCTTCGGTGCCCGAGGGAGGTGCAGAAAACAAACCAGCCGGCGACACCAACAAGGTGCTGAACGAAGTGCGGGGGGGGGGGCACGACAAAACACTTTAAAAAAAGAGCATGGCATACAAACAAGAATACTGGGCCTGCAGGCTTGCAGTCTAAATAGACAGAGACACTTGTAAGCAGCAGAGTGAGGAATCCGCTGAATTAATACCCTGCAGGATAAAGTAGACCCAGCACAGGCATCAGTCATGTGGTTGCTCCATGCAAATCGAAAGGAAGGGAGGGGTTCTTAAGGAGCAGTGGCAAGACCAGAGGAGGACTTCAGGGCAGATGTCCTTGGGCCCCCCACTCATCATTAGTGTCAGATGCTGGTGGTGGTTGCTCATGAGGACACCGACCTGTCTTGTACAGGTTTTATTGCACAAACTATTTACAGTGCAGATCTACAAAGCATAGCTGTCAACTTACAGATTTGAAAATAAGGGACCAACAGCCTTGAAAATAAGGGACCAGCAGCCAAAATAAGGGACCTGCAGCCTCACCTGTTCCAGGCACTCCAGTCTTCCTGTCCTCCTGCAGTCTGGTCAAACTCATGCTGGGTAGCTTCGAGAACACTGTCCAACCAACTTTGTAACCAGAGGTTCAACTGAATAGAATCTGAATCACATGCACCACAAGGCCCATGCAGCCTCAACTTAAGATGGCTCCCTGGCCTGGCTTTGCACTGCAAAGTTTGCAGCAGCACGTGCAACAAAATGGCGTCCAGCATTCAAAACCCCCCTCAGCTTGCAATAACTAGCCACACACAAGGCATGCAAGCTCCACCCCCCAGTCGTTCTTAGACTTCTTATTGGGTGAGCAACACAGCCAAGCAACACAGTTGAAGCCTCCCTCCTCCCTGGCCTGCAGGGAAGGAGGGAGAGGAGCTGCTTCCTTTGAAATTTAAGGGACATAATTTAAGGGACATTTAAGGGACATCCATCAATAAGGGACAGCAGCGGGACATGGCGCTGGAATAAGGGACTGTCCTTTCAAATAAGGGACACTTGACAGCTATGCTACAAAGTTCATGTCTGTCTCATGTCTGTAGAATCCAGGAGTGGCCCCTTCCGGCTTCTCCCCCAACATAAGAACTTCAGCACCCCAATCCTCCTCCTCCCCTCCTTGCATTTCACCCCTTTGTGCAAGCTGGGCGACGGAAGTGGCATGCGTCCCTCCTGACCAGGTGAGGCGCTGGGGCTCTCAGCAGCATCCTCAAGCCCTTTCCTCGCTTGGCTGGCCCCTTCCCTCTCTTCTCCACTGGAGGTGTGGCTTTTCTCACTGCTGGAAGAGAAGATGCTCTTCAGGAGTTTCGGAGGCTCTCTGTAGCCCAACGGCCCCCCTGCCTCCCTCCCCTGTTCCAATGGCAGTCCCCTGACAATTAGGATCAGGAGGACTGGCTTGTCATACAGTGGTACCTTGGATCTCAAACGCCTTGGCTCCCGAACAAATTGGCTCCCAAACGATCGAAACCCGGAAGTGAGTGTTCCTGTTTTTGAGCGTTCTTTTGGAAGCCGAACGTCCGACGGGGCTTCAGCAGCTTCTGATTGGCTGCAGGAGCTTCCTGCAGCTAATAGGAAGCCACACTTTGGTTTCCAAACCTTTTGGAATTTGAACGGACTTCTGGAACGGATTCTGTTTGACTTCCAAGGTACGACTGTATTTTGAAGTAAAGTAATACATATTGCTGGGACATGGGTGGCGCTGTGGGTTAAACCACTTAGCCTAGGACTTGCCAATCAGAAGGTCGGTGGATCGAATCCCCGTGACGGGGTGAGCTCCCATTGCTTGGTCCCTGCTCCTGCCAACCTAGCAGTTCGAAAGCACGTCAAAGTGCAAGTAGATAAATAGGTACCGCTCTGGCAGGAAGGTAAATGGTGTTTTCGTGCGCTGCTCTAGTTCGCCAGAAGCACTTAGTCATGCTGGACACATGACCCGGAAGCTGTACACCGGGCTCCCTCAGCCAATAAAGCGAGATGAGCGCCGCAACCCCAGAGTCGGTCACGACTGGACCTAATGGTCAGGGGTCCCTTTACCTTTAATACATATTGCTGTAATACATATTGCTGTATTGCTTCTCACGTATGGAAGTGAGAGCTGGACCACACAGAAGGCTGATCACCAAAGAATTGATGCTTTTGAATTATGGTGCTGGAGGAGACTCTTGAGAGTCCCATGGACTGCAAGAAGATCAAACCTATCCATTCTGAAGGAAATCAGCCCTGGGTGCTCACTGGAAGGACAGATCCTGAAGCTGAGGCTCCAATACTTTGGCCACCTCATGAGCAGAGAAGACTCCCTGGAAAAGACCCTGATGTTGGGAAAGATTGAGGGCACAAGGAGAAGGGGACGACAGAGGACGAGATGGTTGGACAGTGTTCTTGAAGCTACCAGGATGAGTTTGACCAAACTGCGGGAGGCAGTGGAAGACAGGAGGGCCTGGCGTGCTCTGGTCCCTGGGGTCACGAAGAGTTGGACACGACTAAACGTCTAAACAACAACAACAATACATATTGCCTACAGGGGGTGCTAACATTTCATGGGCTCATAGGCTCATACACAAGCTGGCAAAACTGTTGACACACACCACAACCTATCATACTGGCTGCAAGAGAGGGATGTTTTCAAGTGAATTTTTCATGGCCAGCAGGGGAGAGAAGCCTGTGCATTCCAGGGAAGGCCTCTGTGGGTGAAGAAGTGCCCATGGGCACCATGTTGGCGACTCCTGAATTGCCATCCAAACAGCAGAGAGGAGGACCTGCAAGACCAGTGGCATGCCTCCAAATGCCAGTTGCTGTGGGCACAAGTGGCGAGTGTGCTGTTGCCCTTAGTCCTTGCTTACCGGCTTAACATGGGCAGGCTTCTTTAACGACGAAACCCCAAATCTGAGACCCCCTCGAAACTGGTGCCAAAGTTTTGCTGCGGGGCCCTAAGCTATAGCTTGTGTTAAGTTGTGGGTGAACATATCAGATGACACAGCGATTCTTCAAACAGCTCTTGTTTATTCACAGGCCAGGACAGAACTGTACTGAAGGGTTCAGTCAGCCTGCTTATATAGAGCTCCACTACAACGTAACTGTATCAACTTTCTAAAACTATCCAATCACTGAACCTCACTTTCAATCCCTTATTTACATAACTATCTACAGTATCCCCCTGCTGGCCCAGGGTGAGAACTTCAGTACATAACAGCTTGTTTAGCTTATACGTAAATCTGGCACTGTGAATAACCCAAACATCATGAACCTTCTGCTTGTTTCTTTTACACAGAGAAGCTTCCAGAAGCTTCTGGAACCCTCTGGAATTAATTAGAATAGGAAAAAATTCAAAACATCAGATCAATGCTTTCTGCACTAAGAAATGCAAACTGACATACTGCCCCAAAGAAAAGGATCGTGTGGGAGAAGAACATGACCAGCAACCATCTACCCCAGTCTCTATTCCAGCACTGAAAGAACAATTTCCTGCTGACGCTATACCATAGCTGTCAACTTACAGATTTGAAAATAAGGGACCAGCAGCCTCGAAAATAAGGGATTTTAGTCAACCAGCAGCCAAATGAAGCCTCAAGCCAAATGAAGCCACAGCGCAGCAACCTGGCAAAGGGGATGCAGCAAGGAAAACCACCATCACCTCTCCGCTGGGAAGTGCTGAGCAAAGGCGAGTCCCCAGGCAACGTGGCCAATTTGATTGGCACAAGGCATGCAAGCTCCACCCCCCAGTCGTTTAACTCCTTATTGGGTGAGCAACGCAGCCAAGCAACACAGTTGGAGCCTCCCTCCTCCCTGGCCGGCAGAGAGGGAGGGAGAGGAGCTGCTTCCTTTGAAACCCGGGAATTTTAAGGGGCATCATCAATAAGGGACAGCAGTGGAACACGGCGCTGGAATAAGGGACTTTCCCGCCAAATAAGGGATGGTTGACAGCTATGCGCTATACCAGTAGATGTGCTGATTCAAATACTCCTTTTGGACGTATCGCAACAGATCCCAAACCGAGGCAAAGTCATGGGCGCGTACATACACCGACTTCTTAGGCGCCATCAATCCAGCTGCCCCATTTGCGGAAGGGATTTTTATTTCATTATTGCAATGGTTCTTCCAGCTGTGTGTGGCACCGTCAAAACCTTCCTTGAAGTACCTTCCGCAGCAGATTCTTGCAAGGCACAGCTGTTCTGGCTCCCATTAAGCACCTGCTTCTCTCCTTAAACCCATTTTCTTAATTTCAAAATCATCTTAATTATTTTTCCCCCTGCCGTACTCGCTACTTTTTGCGTAATATATGGCTAATTGTCTGCCGCCGCTTTCTGTTTCGTGTCTTTTCTTTTTTTTAAAACGCGCCATGGAATTTTGAAGAGACGAAAAGGTCAATCAATGCCGCTAATGAGCCAATGAGACAAAAAAGAAAGAAAGAAAAAATCAACAAAATGCTAATTGCTCTGTTGCCTGGTCTTTTTTCAAACGGCGGCTGTGGCAATTAAAATGCAGGCAGGTCTGGCGCATGTAAAGTATCTCACAGGACACAAGTCTAGCAACCATAACTGCTAGGGCTAATAATAATAATAATAATAATAATAATAATAATAAATCGGCTACTAGAATTATGAGCAGAAACAGAAATGCTAATTGTAAGTGATATATAAATATATTGAATGCTAGTACTACTACTAATAACCTGCTATTACACTATTGTAAACCGCCTTGTTATCCTCGGATGAAGGGTGGTATATAAATTTAATAAATAATGATAATAATGATAATGATAATGATAATGATAATGATAATGATAATGATAATGATGATAATAATAATAATAATAATAATAAAGCAGCACCGAAGATTTTGAAAGCACTATGCATGTTGTTGTTGTTGTTGTTGTTGTTGTTGTTGTTGTTGTTGTTATTTCTATTATTATTAAAATCTTTTATTGCATTTCTATCCCATTTTCCCTCCAAGGTGGATTACTGACGTCTTGTCCTGTGCTGGCAGTGATTTTTTTGGGGGGTGAGGGGTGGAAGTGAGTGAGGATCTGGCTTACCACTAATTTTAAGCGTACGTGATCAGCTCAATTGATTTTGGATTGTTATAAGAATGGTAAACACCCAACTGATCAGGTTATAGGGCTAATTTGAGCCCAGCTGTGCCGTTGCTGAATTTCTGAAAAGGTTGCCTTTTTTTTTGTTTTCCCCAAGAAGGATTCCTAAGCCTTTAAGAGATAAGTGAAGACTGGACAAAAGGAGAAAAAACGAAAACGAGGAATGGGCAATTCAGTAAAAAAGTAAAAATAAATAAAAATGGGCCCCATATTGAAAGCTAGGGCTGGAAGGTGGGCCTCAGGTCTGAAATGGTTAACGGCACATGCCCCAAGCTTTTCGCAGCTTGATGATTATCCGTTTTTATAAAAACACTGTGTCTGCCTAGTAACATCTCTTCCACATTTTTGCTCTACTTTGCTTTCGAAATTGTTTTGCGGGTCTTTGGACCGTAATAAAGAATGTCTGTTTGTTTTATTATTGAGGTTTATAGTTCAAGCTCGGACTGAATAGATACCAAAGGACGACCACCAGATGGCAGTCATGGAATCCAAAAGCAGAGACGCCTGTTCTTTCTGCATGGTCACATATATATTTAAAGAGTAGCATGTTTTGCAAAGAGAAGGTACGGTTGCCATACTTCAAAAAGTAAAAAAAAATTGGGGTGTGTGTGTCCAAAGTTTTGGGCTTTTTTCTGCAAAATCTCAAAAAAGAGAAGTTTCTTAAACCTATTTTTTAAGGGAAATCACCAAAAAATTGACACTTCCAATATGGACTTCCATACACCTGGGTTTCCCCAGACATTATAGCCTGGGAAATTCTAGACATACCGCAGCTCTAAGAGAAGGCAAACCCTAAGCAACTAGAAAAACGTGAGTTGAAAAGCAAAAAAAATCCAATTTTATTAAAAAACAACATCAACAAAAACCATAAACATGAAGCAAAACTTAGCCGATTTTGGATGCTTGTTTTTCCCCAGATGAAGCACTAGTAACTTCAATTGCAAAGGGGGATATAGTTCACTATTCTGCAAACTGGAAAGAGGTGTAAACTAGCATTCAGGGGGGGAGTATTGGTTTGTTCTTTTGGTTATTGTGCTGTGTATTTTGTGTTTCTATGTTGTAAACCGCCCTCTGATCTTTGAATGGAAGGCGATATATAATTTTAATAAATAATAATAATAGAGCCGTACCTTGGTTTTCCAACAGCTTAGTTCTCGAATGTTTTGGCTCCTGAACGCCGCAAACCCGGAAGTGACTGTTCCGGTTTGCGAACTATTTTTGGAAGCCGAACATCTGACGGGGCTTCCGATTGGCTGCAACAGCTTCCTGCAGCCAATCAGAATCCGCGCTTTGGTTTCCGAATGTTTTGGAAGTTGACCGGACTTCCGGAATGGATTCCATTTGACTTCCAAGGTACGACTGTAATAAAAGTGTTTTAAAGCAGGAGCTGGGCCCTTTCCTAAGATGCAAATGTCAAAAAAGCTTCTCCCTGTCTGATAAAAGACGTGCAGATTTGTCCTTTAAGAGCCCCGCCTGCTAGCGCAAGACACCTTTAATACAAAACTAACAACAACCTTAGGACGCGGGTGGCGATGTGGGTAAAAAGCCTCAGCGCCTAGGACTTGCCGATCGAAAGGTCGGCGGTTCAAATCCCCGCGGTGGGGTGCGCTCCCGCTGCTCGGTCCCAGCGCCTGCCAACCTAGCAGTTCGAAAGCGCCCCCGGGTGCAAGTAGATAAATAGGGACCGCTTACCAGCGGGAAGGTAAATGGCGTTCCGTGTGCTGCGCTGGCTCGCCAGATGCAGCTTGTCACACTGGCCACGTGACCCGGAAGTGTCTCCGGACAGCGCTGGCTCCCGGCCTCTAGAGTGAGATGAGCGCACAACCCTAGAGTCTGTCAAGACTGGCCCAAACGAGCAGGGGTACCTTTACCTTTACCTTTTTAACAACAACCTTGCTACTCCTGGTTGGTATCCTGCACTTCCGCACCTCCTCGTCTGCCAGCAATTAGAATGTCGAGACAAAACGGAATTTTGGGGACGTGGGGGGGGGGTATTCAAGAAAGTGAGCAGAGATTTTTATTTTATTTTTTCAAGTTAATTGGTGGTAGGCAGACCCAGCAGCAAAGGACTCAGAACGATGGATAGGAAAGGTGGCTTAGTTAGAACACAGAAAATCACAAAGAAAAGTGGAGCAGAGACCTCTTTCAAGGAACAGGCTATATTGTGTTGAATTTCCTGTGTTGAATTTCCTCTCGCTGCCCCCGTTCTCCTTGCTAACTGTAAGTAAATTCAACACGGGAAATTCAACACAAGAAGTAAACAAGGAATGGTCAATAATTAAGGAATATCTCAAAGGGTACTGTGATAATAAATGGGTATAGTCGGAAGTTTCTTTTCTTTGCTGATTCAAACAGTGGATATCATTATGTCTTTGCCTTTATTCACACTTTCATTCTTCTTCTTTCTCTTCTTTCTCTTCTTTCTCTTCTTTCTTTCTTTCTTTCTTCTGTTCTGTTCCTTTCCTTTCCTTTCCTTTCCTTTTATATTTATATTCTCTATAATCTTTATAACATAGTGAATGTTATTTTGTTGGTATTCCATGTATTTTAAGAATGTTTGTCTAATAAAATTTTCAATTAAAACAGATAAAAAATCAAGGAACATGCTATGTTAGCTCCACCCCCACCCCAAAAGTCCACCCCAGCTGTTGTATGGCAGCTCACAAGAAAATAGACATTTCCTTCTACTAGGCCCAAAAAGATTCGTCTCTATCCTTGGATTCCTTCAAGTACCGCAGAGGAGATGTTAATCGGTTCCCGCACGCTGGCGTTCCCAGCTCCTAAAACATTTTACTTATTCAGCTGCAGTGACAAATTATTCCACTTCAAAGCTAGATGAAGGAGGAGGCTGGTGGGTCAGAGGAAGAAGTGAACAGGCCAGACACAAAATACCTGGGCACATTTCCTCGTAAAAATCAACAATGGCAACCATGAAGCTTGAAAGGTACACCAGAGGGTCAGAGTTTTTAAGTGGTCCAGTACAATCGTACCTCGAAAGTCAAACAGAATCTGCTCCAGAAGACCATTCGACTTTTGAAACGTTCGACTTCCAAAGTGTGGCTTCTGATTGGCTGCAGGAAGCTCCTGCAGCCAATCGGAAGCTGAGGAAGCCCCATTGGACATTCGGCTTGCAAAAGAATGTTCCAAAATTGGAACACGCATTTCTGGTTTTCGATCGTTCGGGAGTCAGAACGTTCGACTCCCAAGGCGTTCGGGAGGCGAGGTACGACTGTGCCTTGGAAGCCATTCTTAGCCATGTGAATTCTAAGCCAATTAAAGAACGACACCAATACAAAATAGCAGTAGAGTTTTACGAACTCTCGATACGAACTGACCTGATCCGTACTTGCATTTGGTGCCAAATTTAAAAGCAAGTGCCTCTTCCTGCAAGGACTCACTCAAATTAGGAACATCATCATCATCATCATCATTACCACCCTTTTGTATCACACCACTCCTTCGAATAGCCCAAGGAGCCTTACACAGATTGCCTCCTCCCCATTTTATCCTCACAGCATCGTGAGGAAGGTTAGGCTGAGAAGAAGTGACTAGCTCAAGGACACCCAATGGGAGTTATGGTTGAATGTGGATTTGAACTCAGGTTCCTCCCAGTTCCTAGTCCAACACTCCAAACCCTCTATCACATTGACTGCCAACTCTAGTTGGGAGCTCCTGAGTGGAACCAATGCCAACAGTGGGAGGAAGGTGGGCATGGCTGGAGAAGAAGAAGACGAAGACGAAGACGAAGACGAAGAAGAAGAAGAAGAAGAGGAGGAGGAGTTTGGATTTGATATCCCGCTTTATCACTACCCAAAGGAGTCTCAAAGCGGCTAACATTCTCCTTTCCCTTCCTCCCCCACAACAAACACTCTGTGAGGTGAGTGGGGCTGAGAGACTTCAGAGAAGTGTGACTAGCCCAAGGTCACCCAGCAGCTGCATGTGGAGGAGCGGAGACGTGAACCCGGTTCCCCAGATTACGAGTCTACCGCTCTTAACCACTACACCACACTGGCTCTCACTGGAGGAAAACCAGCCTCGCAACATCCTTGGCCGACAAAACTTATGACCTCTGGCAATGTGAACTTGGGGCTCTCAAATTTCAGTGGCGCCCTGTGCGAGACTAAAATTCGGCGCCCCCTACCTCTTTCACTCCATTCTAGATCATTGTTGTGGTGCCCCTGCAGCAGAACCTGCTTCCAGTGTGGCCGAACTGGTCACGCTACCCTAAAACTGCCTCTGCCTCTGGTCTAATTTGGCCTGCAGGCTAAAAGTTCCCTATTCTTGGCCTATGCACTTCTAGAAGTAGCAGACTGGTATCTGCGTAATAGGACCCATAGCTGCTCTGCTTTCTGAAGACCACGCAGGAGGTAAAGTGCTAATGGGCATCTCCTTACAAGAGAGCGCTAAGCTAACTCAGAGTGAAGGCAATGTTTCGTACCCTCCCTCTGAATAGGTGGATGTTTTTATCTCAGTCCACAACTCCCTCCTGGGAGATGGAAGGAAGCAAATTTCATGGAAGGCAAATTGTTTCATAAAGCTCACCCCCTCCTTTTCAGCTCAAGCACACAAAAAACCAAAAACCTTTCATTTTTATCAAGAAAACATAAACTGAAACGGCCAGGATGCCAGGAGACTGGCAGAAATCCTGCTGTTTTTAATTCTTTCCCAGCACTGGGTTGTGGGAGACCCGTGGTTCTGCTTGCAGGCAGAAAGGAATACAGGAGTTTGCCCTGTCTTACTACACGCATAGCTGTCAACCGTCCCTTATTTGGCGGGAAAGTCCTTTATCCCAGCGCCGTGTCCCGCTGCTGTCCCTTATTGAGGATGTCCCTTAAATTTCCCGGGTTTCAAAGGAAGCAGCTCCTCTCCCTCCCTCCCTGCCAGCCAGGGAGGAGGGAGGCTCCAACTGTGTTGCTTGGCTGCGTTGCTCACCCAATAAGGAGTCTAAGAACGACTGGGGGGTGGAGCTTGCATGCCTTGTGCCAATCAAATCGGCCGCGTTGCCTGGGGACTCGCCTTTGCTCAGCGCTTCCCAGCAGAGAGGTGATGGTGGTTTTCCTTGCTGCATCCCCTTTGCCGGGTTGCTGCGCTGTGGGAACCACCACTTGAGGCTTCGTTTGGCTGCTGGCTGGGCTTTCTGCCTTTGACTCAGAGGGGCTCAGAAGTTGAACATACCTGTGCTTGGAAAATCCCTTATTTTGGCTGCTGGTCCCTTTTTTTCGAGGCTGCTGGTCCCTTATTTTCAAATCTGTAAGGTGACAGCTATGTATACATGACTTAGAATACCCTCCACCCTTGCTACTTGACGCTGCTAATTAGCCAGAATCTCCACCCCAACTCTCTTCCCAAAGTCAAAGCTTCCTTTCTGGGCTCTTCCCAGCTTTCAAAAAGCTGTCGCCTGTCTTCAGTGGAAGCACAAGGACTTCTAAATCCCTCTTGGCTGCATCCGCTGCAGTGCTGTCAGGGAGACTATTCATACAGCTCTGAAATAACAGGAGCAAAAAAAAAAATAATAAAGTTTTTTTTAAAAAAACCACCCTCTCCTGATCCTCTCGAATTTGTTGTCAGGTCAGCGCCAAAGAAGGGAGAATACAAGCTGCTTGTCAGGCTCTCTGAGCGCAACAGGTGTCTCCAGCTCCCTCCTCCTTCAAAGGATGCAGATCAAAGAGAAAGCCTCTGCGATGGAAGCAAAGAGAAGGGCTTATGGAGGGAAGGAGTCTTTGCAGAGATAAGTCCTCTCATCTTCAGGTGAATGATGAAAGCACTTGCTTAATGTGTCCACAATCCAGCCTTCCCTGCCGCGCAAGATTCGTGCTTATTGCTTCTCCGAAGTTTGGCACGGGGTTTAAGAAAGGTGCCTGGGTATCACCTGTAATTCTGATATAGTAGTAGTAGTAGTAGTAATGACAACATCTGCATTGTGCTTTTGAGAGTTCAAAACACTTCAAATTAAGGTTCAGGCATTCTGTTCAGAGGATATTTGGCTCAACAATTCTAATGGGCTGTCCCATGGAAAATGGAGCACGCCTTGTACAGTAGGCTAGTTTCTACAAAACAATGTGGACTAAGGATGCTCAGGGGATACAGGATACTGACAGGAGGGGCCGGGCAAAAAAAATAATAATGGGCAAAATTCACCCAATGAACCTTACTGGTGGAAATGCTCTCCAGCCCTGTGATTTCCAGCAATGAGTCTGCTCAGAGCCATACTGCCTTCGACATGTCTAGGTACTTAAATCGACACCGGCTATTGCATAACAAGCAGGTGCGGGTGGCGCTGTGGTCTAAACCACTGAGCCTCTTGGACTTGCTGATCACTCTGCAACAGGGTGAGCTCCCATTGCTCCACCCCAGCTCCTGCCAACCTAGCAGCTCGAAAGCATACCAGTGCAAACAGATAAATAGGTACCACTGCAGCGGGAAGGTAAATAGTGTTTGTGTGCGCTCTGGTTTCTGTCACGGTGTTCCGTTCCGCCAGAAGCAGTTTAGTCATGCGGGCTACATGACCTGGAATAATGATGATGATGATGATGATGATGATGATGATGATTTATTGCCCATCTGGCTGGGTTTCCCCAGCCACTCTGGGTGGCTTCCAACAAAACACTAAAATACAATAACCTATTAAACATTAAAAGCTTCCCTAAACAGGGCTGCCTTCAGATGTCTTCTAAAAGTTTGGTAGTTATTTTTCTCTTTGACATCTGGTGGGAGGGCATTCCACAGGGTGGGCGCCACTACTGGAAAACGGTCTGTGGACAAATGCCGGCTCCTGGACTTAACCATCCAGGGCCTCTTTACCTTTTTACTGCCTTTTACATGTCTTGGTGATTAAATTGACACTGGCTATTGTATAACAAGTGACTGCAACATAGAACAGAGAAAATGCAGCCTTCCTCAGTACAGTGGTACCTTGGTTTACGAACTTAATCCATTCCTGAAGTCCGTTCTTAAATCAAATCCATTCTTAAACCGAGGCACACTTTCCCTATTGAGGCCTCCTGTTGCCGGTGCCCTTCCACTGTTTAGCTTCCGTTCATAGACTGAGGTAAAGTTCACAAACCGGTATTGCGGAGTTCATAAACCGAATACAGTCATACCTCGTGTTGCATTTGCTTCATGATACGTTTTTTCAGGTGGCGTCCCGCGGTGACCCGGAAGTACCGGAAAGGGTTACTTCCGGGTTTTGCCGCTCGCGCATGCGCAGACACAGCGAATCGCGACCCGCGCATGTGCAGACACGGGTTGTGTTCTGCTCATGTTGCTAACGGGACTCTGGAACGGCTCCCGTTCGCAACCAGAGGTACCACTGTAGTTCGTAAACAGGGCTGTTCGTAAACCGAGGTACCACTTTACGAAACAATCTGCAGCAACTGTTGCTTGTTGGGGTTTGTGGGCCAGAATGCAGAGAGACCAGCAGTAGTTGCAGCTGCAACCAATCACAGGCAGAGCAAGCTAGTTTTGTCCCACCCTCCTGAGATTTGCTAGGGGAAAACTGAGGCTAAGCTGGAGGAGGTTAACAGGAAGTGCCACTCATGCCCCCCCCTTCTGGATGCTTGTAAGTGTGCAGGCAGGTGGGGCTGGCTGAGGTTGTTGAGGAAGTCCTCCATTTGCCCAAATGGACTAGACTTCACTGGTAGTCCTGGGTTTGTGGGTGTGCCAATTTGAAGTTTCTTCTCCTTCTCTCAGAGCACCAGAAGTCACGGACGTCCTGTGAAGGAGGGATCAAGCCAGGTAATAGGAAGCTCTTCTTCACACGAAGCATTGTTAATCTATGGAACTCTCTCCAGAAGGAGGCCACCAATTTGGGTGGCTTTAAAAGAAGACTGGACCGATTCATGGAAGGACCAGGCTATCAGTGGCTATTAGCCATGATGACCATGCTCTCCCTCCACGGTTGCAGGCAGTAATGCTTCTGAGCACCAGTAGCAAGAAATTGCCAGAGAGTGCACTTGTGCACAAATCTTGCTTGCGTACAGTGGTGCCCCGCAAGACAAATGCCTCGCAAGACAAAAAACCCGCTAGACGAAAGGGTTTTCTGTTTTGGAGGCGCTTCGCAAAACGAATTTCCCTATGGGCTTGCTTCTCAAGACGAAATGTCTTGCGAGTTTTTCCGACTTTTTTTCCCTTCCCCCCTTTTTCTAAGCCGCTTATCCGCTTATCCGCTAAGCTGATAATCCGCTACAAGCCGCTAAGCCGCTAATAGCGCTAATCCGCTAATCCGCTAATGGGCTTGCTTCGCAAGACGAAAAAACCGCAAGACGAAGAGAATCGCGGAACGGAGTCTTTTCGTCTTGCGAGGCACCACTGTACTTCCCACAGGCATCGAGATGGCCACTGTGGGGGCAGGATACTGAACTAGATAGGCCACTGACCTGAGTGAGTACTTGGAACTTGCTAAGCTAACCGAAGCCTTAAGGAATAAGCCTAACTAAACTATCCAGAAGGAATGGGAAAGCCACTTCCGACTATCAGGAAGAGGTGGGGTTGCGGGCTTCACGACCCCAACCCAAACGCGGGGGCTGGCTTCCAGCCTTGCGCGATCAGGGGAATCCTCGGGCTGGGTCATCCCCCGAGCCAGCCAATCGGCGGGCTCGGAGTGTGTGGCTTGCACTATTTAAGGCGAGCGCGGCCCCGGGATCCCCCTCTTTGACCGGCGCAGCTGTTTGTGTTTCCCACCCGGCCACTCCTTTTTTCTTCCGTTTCAGGCTTCCATCTGACCTTGCTATGGACCTCGGTTGGTCGCTGTTAAGGGGCCTGGTAGGAATTTTTTTCCATTTGGCAAATTGGCACCAGCCATTTGGTTTTTCGCCTACCTCGTAGCAAATCGTCACAACTTCTTTGGTCTTGGCGGTTAGGCATTGGTAGGGGTATTGTTATTTAGATGTGTTGGGGGGGAGCACCATCACCTCCCCCCAAATATTGATGGATGGTCTGTTAAAGGATTCCGGGGGGCGTGGCCTCGTCCAGTGGCATAGTGTGGGTTGTCAGCACCCGGGGCAAGGCAAGTAATTTGCACCCCCTAACCCGTGGATTTGCGCCCCCTAACCCTAACCCCCAGATGTTGCGCCCGGTGCGGCTGCCCCCCCTGCACCCCCCACGCTACGCCACTGGCCTCATCCGAAGCCTGTGGAGGCCAGGGCCTAAAGCGCGCCCCCGAATGGTGACCCCGGGGGAATTCCTAGTTGACGTGCATCAGCAGGGCTCCCCCTGCTGGTGTTAACCCTTCCCAGTGTTCAAGCAAACAGGCTGAAGCCGGATAGTGGATAGGACCAATGCTTAAGCCAATACCGCTCTTACCTGTAACGAATAAAGTTGTGGCCAATTTAAGCCCATTAACCTTATTCATTGGTGTCCTGTGTCTTTATTTCCACTGGGGGGTGGCGGGAACTCGCCACACAATGCCTAAATACTTATTTATCGAATCAAGGCTCAACAACCAGGATTTGGCTGTGTTTAGAATAAACCAGTAAGTAAGTGAGGATATGACTCTTCATACCAATATGAGGAATATAATGAAATGCAGAGAATCTGTCTTAGCCACAGGAAATGAACTGCTGTGTGATCGACAGAAGTCGAAACCAAAACAAAAAAATAAGCAAAGGGAATCCACCCCAGAAAAGCCAATACCTCAGCAGAGAAATGGCACCCTGGGATGTCTTTCCTAGTTATTTACTTTGCTTTTTATATTCTTTGAATTTGTTCCATTTTCGTTTCATATTTATTTTTATACCTGTTTTGTTTTTGTTTGTATGTAGGTGTGTGTGTTTCTTTTCTTTTGTCTTTATTTTTGTCAGATGTATGTATGCTTTGCCTTTGTTTTGTATTTGCATAATAAATAAATAAATAAATAAATAAATAAATAAATAAATAATAGAGGGGCCATTGGCCTAATCCAGCGAGCTCTTCTTATGTTCTTCCTATGGAGAACAAAAGTCTTGCAGTCTGCTTCTGTCTGCGGAGAGCTTAATGAAATTAAGAATGCGTTAGTAAATCTTCATATGTCCATCTTTCCCCCTCTATATTTAATTTTTTAATTGTTAAAATGTCTATTGGTGATAACCACCAGGGCGTTTTCTGCTCCAACAGTTTTTTATTCCTTTCCCACACTTCCAGCAGTGGCCCTCTGAAAATGTGGTTAGGAAAACCTTTATGAACCCTTCCCTTGTCTCGCCATAAATAGGCATGCCAACCGAATCTTAGATTAAACCCCTCTAGATCTAACAAATTTTTGTTTTTGATGACAATCCAGTCTTTTACCCAACAAAGACATGCAGCTTCGTAATATAACCTCAAGTTTGGAACCGCAAGGCCACCCCTATCTCTTTGGTCTGTGAGCAATTTAAATCTGATTCTTGGTCTCTTTCCCTGCCAAATGAATTTAGAAAGTAATCTCTGCCATTCTTTGAATATTGAGGTTCCTCTAATTATCGGTGTATTCTGAAATAGGAAGAGTAATTTAGGTAGTAAGGTCATTTTAATCGCCACCATTCTCCCCAACCACGAGAGATGTATTCTATTCCATGTATCCAAGTCCTTCATTATTTCTTTCCATGTTTTCTTATAATTATTTTCAATCAGATTTATATTTTTCATAGTTAACCAGATTCCAAGGTATTTTACTTTTTTAGTTATTTTAATTCCAGTTTGACTTTCAAGATCGTGTTTGGTTTCTTCTTCCATATTTTTGGTCATTATTTTGGTCTTTGCTCTGTTCAATTTAAATCCGGATAATTTTCCAAATTCCTCTAGTAGCTTTAACACTTTGCCGACGCTCTCTTTTGGTTCTTCCAATGACAGCATAAGATCGTCTGCATATGTTTTCAGTTTATATTCTTTCGCTCCTATTTTTATGCCACGGATCTCTGGGGTTTTTCTTATCTTGTTTGTGATTATCTCTAAAACCATGATAAACAACAGCGGTGACAGAGGGCACCCCTGTCGAGTGCCTTTTGCTATTTCAAACTGTTCTGTCAGGGTATTGTTAATAATTAATCTAGCTCTTTGTTGTGTGTAGATTGCTCTAACTCCTTGCAGGAATGTGCCATCTATCCCTGATCTTTCCAGGCACTTTATCAGAAAACCCCAGGAGACATTGTCGAATGCCTTCTCGGCATCGACGAACATTAAAGCAGCGGGAATTTCATTATGACATTCTAAATATTCAATGATGTCTATTGTATGTCTAATATTATCTTTTATTTGTCTGTTGGGAAGGAAACCGGCCTGGTCAATATGGATGAGAATAGTTAAACACTTTTTAAGTCTGTGTGCCATTATATCTGCGAAGATCTTGTAGTCGTTATTTAGTAATGAAATCGGTCTATAATTCTTGATGTTAAATTTGTCTGAATCTGGTTTCGGGATCAACGTGATATAGGCTTCTTTCCAGGATGCTGGCATTTTTCCTCCTCTTAGTATCTCGTTGATTACGTCACATAGTACTGGTGTTAAGTGTTCCTCTAGGACCTTGTAATACTTGGCAGATAACCCGTCTGGGCCTGGGGCTTTCCCCAGTTTCATCCTCTTGATTGCCTCTCGGATCTCCTCTATTTTTATGGGTTTATTTAAGGCGGTTCTTTCCTCTTCTGATATATTTTTGGGACTATTTTCTTCTAGATATTTTGAGATGCCCGTTAAATCTTCTTCTTCTTTTTTGTATAGGTTCCCATCCTCATCCTTGCAAATTTGTTTGGGTTCTAGTTTCTCCTTCGCATAGATTACTACCCCTCTTTTTTTCTTTGAGTTTGAATTAATGAATTCTATTCCCAACTTCTTATTTATTAGAATATGCTTATGTTTTTTGGCAACATGAGTTTCTTGGCAACAAATGACATCAATATTTTTTTTCTTCATAATCTTTTCAAATTTATTTCTCTTGGGCTTATCATTAAAACCATTCACATTCCATGAAAGAAACTTAAGAGACATTTTGGGTTATTATTGCGTGCGCTTTATCCTTATTTCTGGTTTAGAATCTGGTGTTATTCTTTCTGTTGGATTCTCTGTCTTCTCCTTCCTCTTCTTCCTCCGATTTTGAGTCTTCCATCTCCTCCTCCGTTCCCCCCCGCCCCCAACTCCACTCCCCCCCGTCTCCCTCCCCCCTGCATCCAGGTCACCTCCTCGCTGTCTTGCTTCCTCTCTACCCAGATCTTTTTCGTACCTTCTCAGGAACTTTTCTGCTTCATGTGTATCTGTCAACTTGAATTTTTTGTTCTTGTAATAGAAGGAAACCCCTTCTGGGAATTCCCATTTATACTGAATTGTGCTTCTCTTCAGCACACTTGTCAACTGTGTATATCCTTCCCTTTTGCGTAGAATCCTGACTGGAATTTCTTAAAAACCCCGAAGCCTTCCTGCTGGGGATAATTGGTAAGGATATCAAAGAAGAAGATAGAACCTTTTTTCAATATGCAACGGTGGCCGCCAGAACCCTCATAGCACAGTACTGGAAAACACCAAAAATCCCAACACTAAAGGAGTGGCAACTTAAATTATCCGATTATTTGGAGCTGGCTAAATTGACACAGAAAATAAGAAATCAAAGAAGTGCAAAATTTAACAATGAATGGGATAAATTTAGGATATATATGGAAATAGAGACAAGGGGAAAATTAAAATGTTGATCAGAAACACATATGTACTTATAGAAATCACAGTAGGCAGGAGATAACGCTTACTATGTTAAAAATTTTATTAAGGAATAGACACAGCAGATAGATAAACAAGATAATAATTTCCGAAATTGAGATAAAGGGAAGTCGATCAATGTCATCAAAGTTGTATGTATTTCATGTTTTGTTTGTTTGTTTCTTTCTTTTTTCTGTTTTTTCTTTTTCATTTTGTCCTTTGTATGTTTGTGAAATATATTTATGTCAAAATTTAATAAAAAATTTTTTAAAAAAATGAAATTAAGAATGCGGTGGACGGCAGAAAGGCGCCCAGAGCCGCGAATGATCTTGTTCAGATCTTCTAATCATGTGCATCCACCTCTGTTAAACTTTTATTTACCAGCTGCATCCCAAAGGAGAACGCTCCCTTCCGGGATTGGACAGGATTTAATTGAGCATGGCTGATTAGTTTGCATGCTCTTAATATACCCTTTTTGCTTGCAAAAACACGGCCTGGGCTTGTTGCTTGAGCATGCAAACCTCACACCCTTCCTTGGTACTCATCTTGGCTTTGAGCATCTGCTCACTGCTTTCCTTGAACACACACACACACACACACACACACACACACACACACACACACAGCCTGTAAGGCTCTGCAGCTGCTCCTGCAATATCCTCCGGGTACACACAAGGCATGCAGCATCTAAAAGATGGCAAGAGGAAGCCCCCACCGCAGGGAAGTCAAAAGGCTGCAGTCACTGAGCTTGATGGAAATCATGGCACCCACAAAGACTTTCATGGGTGTCCCTGGCCTGGTGCACCAAACTCTGAGATATTATAGCAGTGGTACCTCTGGTTGCGGATGGGGTCCATTCAGGAGCTCCGGTCTGATCCTGAGGTTTCCGCAACTGGAGGGACCGCTTCTGTGCATGTGTGCGCGACGGCAGACTGCTTCTGCACATGCACGCACAGCAAAACACTTCCAGGTTTGCCGCTTTTGCAACCCGAAGTTTACCTTCGCAAGCCGAGGTGCTACTGTATTGTAATTATTATTATTTAAAAAGTACGATAAGTCTCCAGCCTTTTAAAAAAGAAAGTTATGGGTCAAACTGTGAAATGGGAGTGAGTGTTATGTGATCACCTTGTATATTTCTCCTGGTACTGGGGTGTATGTGTGTGGTGTGGTGTGGTGTGGTGTGTGTGTGTGAGAGAGAGAGAGAGAGAGAGAGAGGAGAGAGAGAGAGAGAGAAACACTATGTGATCTCCACAATCAGGACAAGTAGGAAGTAGCCAACTTCCTGCAGTGTGTGATCTCTTTAATTTTATATGATGCCAAGATCCCCATGGCAGCCTTTTTGAGTTATGCCATGCCCCACTGCAGCCAATTGTATTACGTCATATCCCCCACGGCAGCCATTTTGTGACAGGCAACCCCAAAACTCTCAAAGTTTCGAATGTATGTACCGGTTCAAAAAGACTGGTGACCCCGATCTAAACCATGTATGTCCCTATCCTCTGATCCATTCCATATTCCTTTTAAATAAAAAAATCACCTCAGAAATTATCACAAGGCAGAAGGCCATTAGAGAAGCTTTCCCCTTCATCCTCCATTTTAAAGATCTTGGCAGGCCGCTGTCGTAATTATATGCTCAATTGATATCACTGCTTTGAAGCTTGTGATTTCAAGGCACTTCCAGATTGGAATTTGCTACATGAGATGTTCCCTGTCAGCATTAGTTTGATTCAGTTTGTATTTCAAGGTGAACCAATGGAATTTGCAATTCCCATTTCTGCACATCCTGTTTTACTGTTGCTATGGCCATTGGCTAATGCGAATAAAGTTCTATCTATCATCTATCTATCTATATCTATCTATCTATCATCTATCTATCTATCTATCTATCTATCTATCTATCTATCTATCATCTATCTATCTATCATCTATCTATCTATCTATCTATCTATCTATCTATCTATCATCTATCTATCTATCATCTATCTATCTATCTAATCTATCATCTATCTATCTATCTATCATCTATCTATCATCATCTATCTATCTATCTATCTATCTATCTATCATCTATCTATCTATCTATCATCTATCTATCTATCTATCTATCTATCTATCTATCATCATCTATCATCTATCCCTTCTCATTGGGGCCAATATGAGAACAGGATGCTAGGTTTGTTGTTGTTGTTGTTGTTGTTGTTGTTGTTGTTGTTGATATACCGCCCTATACTCGGAGGTCTCAGGGCAGTTCACAGAATAACCTGTGCCCTCTGGTTGTCTGTGGAGAAAAAGGGGTTTTCCAGGCAAAGACATCTTTGAAAAAAAAAGCAAGTAAGAGTTGGTCATGTCCCCTTTTCTTCCTTTCAGGCCATCCATGTGCCACAAGTGATTCAAACAAGTAGGACAGGGCAGACTGGACTACTAACATTTTCCATGGGCTAGTGATTTTTGTGGACTTGCTTGCAAGACAAGCAACAATGAGAAGCAACAATGAGAAGACAACAGTGGGAGAGCAGTGCATGCTCTGCAGAACTGGAGCAGAATAACACATGCAACTGCGTTTCTGCGGGTTTAATAAAAATTGCTGCCTGAGCGTGATTCCCCTTTGGCTCCATTCAGCGATGGTATTCTCGTGCTCTTATATGCACCTCAAAAAGGATATTGTAAGCTGGAAAATGTCCATAAAAGGGCAACCCAATTAATGATCAAGGAGCAACTCCCCTATGAAGAAAGGTTGAGCGTTTGGGCCTTTTTAGTTTACGGAAAAAGGCAAGTAAGAGATGCTATTAGAGAAATGGACAGAATTAGGCATGGCATTGAAAAGTGGGTAGGGAAAAGCTCTTCTCCCTCCCTCATAACACACTGGAACACGTGGGCATCCAGTGAAGCTGAACGTAGGAAGATAAAATGAAGTAATTCAGGATGCAGCGCATCATTAAACTATGAAACTCGCTTCCACAGGATGGTCACAACCCACCGTATTTTTCGCTCCATAAGACGCACTTTTTTCTTCCTAAAAAAGTAAGGGGAAATGTCTGTTCGTCTTATGGAGCAAATGCATGGTCCCTGGAGCTGAATTGCCCAGGGGAGAAAAGCAGATCATGCTTCTTTTTTTGAAAGGGGGAAGTGGGTGTTGAAACAAAGCCGCTGATTGTTTGCCGATCAGGGAGAGAGATAAGGGACACTAGAGATAAAGGAAGATGCCTGGGAGGGGGGAGGTAAAAACAGCAAACTTGCAAAGGGGGGAAACGGGAAGACTAAAGCATTAAGGAGAGAAATTAGAAGAAAAGGAGGAGCAAAAAACTGCTCCAGCTAAGGAAAATACACTAAGGCAAACAAGAGGGAAGGGAGTGTTGAAAGGAAGCAGCTGATCGGTGGGATTGGGAGAGAGATAAGGGATGCTAGAGATAAAGGAGGCTGCCTGGAAGGGGGGAGGTAAAAGCCCATGGATCCTCAGGATTTTTGCATTGGGTCACCCCAAATTCACCATTGGATCACATGTCTGTGGTCACAGCATGAACCACAAAAATCATACACCCACTGTTTCATTCAGAATATTTTTTTTCTTGCTTTCCTCCTCTAAAAACTAGGTGCGTCTTATGGTCAGGTGCGTCTTATGGAGCGAAAAATACGGTAGATGACTTTAAAAGAGGATTAGACAGATTCACGGAGGAGAGGCCTATCAACTTCTGGTGGCTACTGGCTACTGGCTTCGTGGTCGGAGGTCGCGCTGCTGAATACTCATTCCTGGAAGTGCAGGAGGCAAGCGTGCTCTTCCGCTCGAATGATGCTTGGAGGTGTCCTACAGGTATCTGGTTGACCACAATGAGAAGAGGAAGCTGGACTAGATAGTTCTCCTTTGGCCAGAGCTATTCTTGTATTCTCATATTCAGAGCCTTCAACAAAAGAGTGTAACAGTGGTTGCAGTACGGCCTTGGCCTGTGGTCCTTGGCCTGTGGATAAGGACTAACAAACGCATTTCTGATTGCCTGGGGAATCATTAAGTATGCCCCTCTCTTAGAAAGCCCTGACTGCAAGAACAGAAGGATAGAAGTAGCCATTGGCGTCTCTTCCAGACTTTTAAAAGGGCTTCAACTGCGGGAAGTTTCCAGCAACGAAGCACTTGACCTAAGGGAACTTTCTCGTGTCACTTGTTCTGCCTCAGCCATTCCTGGAAAATTTTGCCGTTCTCCAAACTTGTCCTCTGTGTCAGCAAAACAGTGTGCTGCAGTGATTTTGATGGACAGCCAAGGCACCCCTAATTTTGTGCAACAAAGTCTCTCTCTCTCTGTGTGTGTATGTGTAATTGCCTTTGGTCTCAGCACAAAGCACTAGGAATGGGCAAATCTGTCAATATCAGTTTCTCTCAGCCTCTCATTTTCTAAAGTTCAGTTCTCCACATTCCCACAGCAGCTTGTGATTCTTCTTCAAACCCTCTGCACAAACCCTCGTAAGAATTCATCAGTTTCTTCGTGCAAATAACTCCTGATATACCCATTGCTATGCAATCTTGCCTAATATGCATTTTTTTTTTTTACAAAGCAATTTCCTCTAATTTAATGTACTTTTGTATGTTATTTTGAGTGATATATGTACACATTTTTAGGCACACATTCCCCTAATACTTTTTTCTGGTACACATTATTTGACTGGACATTGCAAAATTTGGAGCAGTGAAAATTCAGAGGAAAGGCTGTGTTTGAGTTCTCATATCATTTTGAAAGGTTTGGAAGGTTAGCCTTTAAATGCAAACTGAATTAAATCTCCCTGCCATCTCAATCCTTTGAAGCTGGGAAAGCTGGAGAATGAATATGGGACCTTTACACACACGAAGCGTGAAGTCCACTGTGAGTTACGACTCTATTTTTTTCCTTGAACTGAATTATTAGATTGAACTATTGAGAGTGTGTTCTGTTCTTTAGGTAGTTATGCCATGGGGAAGCCAGTAAGAGGTCTTAAAAAAAAACAAAAAACCTGGAGGAGGAATACAGTGGTTGCAGTCCTGAATACCATCCACAAAATCATTACCAACAGGGTATTCAGAAGCTGGTCGCTATTAAACAAATTGAGGTTGGATTTTAACATGTCCACAAGGGCAAAGGAAGCTGCCTTCTTCTCCCCACTCAGGCTGCTTGTCCATCACGAATCATGAACTCCAACCTATAATTTTTTTCACTAATCATGGGACGCGGGTGGCGCTGTGGTGTAAACCATTGAGCCTTGGGCTTGCCGGTCGGAAGGTCGGCGGTTCGAATCCCTGTGACGGGGTGAGCTCCCGTTGTTCGGTCCCAGCTCCTGCCAACCTAGCAGTTCAAAAGCACGTCAAAGTGCAAGTAGATAAGTAGGTACCGCTCCAGCGGGAAGGTAAACAGCGTTTCCATGCGCTGCTCTGGTTTGACAGAAGCGGCTTAGTCATGCTGACCACATGACCCGGAAAAACTGTCTGCGGACAAACGTCGGCTCCCTCGGTCAGTAAAGCGAGATGAGTGCCGCAACTCCAGAGTCGTTCACGACTGGACTTAAATATTACGGGTCCTTTGCCATTTAATTATGCACGCATATGATAATCCGCAACAACACGCATTAATCTATGCATTTTGTGTACGTTTCTTGGTTGGAGAACTGCACTGCAAAATTTGGAGAAGTGTGAATTTTGAAGGATGGCTGCCTTTTGGTTCACATGATGCTCTCGTGGCTGCAAATCAGGTACAGTGGAACCTCGGCTGCCGAACGCTTTGGAAGTCTAACGTTTTGGTTTTCGAACACCGACAACCCGGAAGCGAATGCTTCCATTTTCGAAAGCACCTCAAAAGTTGAACAGCTTTTGAGGTGCATTTCTCAATTTTTTTCAATGGATTTTGCAGCAGTTGCGCCTCAGTTGTCAAACGTTTCAGAAGTCGAATGGTCTTCTGGAACAGATTACGTCTGACAACTGAGGTTCAACTGTAGCTTTGTCTTTAAAGGCAAGCTGAATTGAAGTTCTTCCACTTCCTTGTGTGTGTATGTGTGTGTGTGTGTATGTGTGCATTACAGGATGTGTATACCTATTTGAAATCTGTGCTGGCTTGAAGGGCCTTCCATGGAGAGTTGATTCTGTTGCTGCTGCTGCTGCTGCTGCTGGAGGTGATGTTGTTTAGCTGAAATAGCAGGGAAAAAGCATGGTGGGAATCCGCTCCAATCCAACAGTTCTGGGTGGATGGGCAGACCTGTTTTGGCGTCTCCCGCCTGAAATCCCAAGACTGAGCCAGCCGCAGCGAAGTGGAAAAACCACGTCCCACTCCAACTCCTGCTTCTCATCCCTGGCAGATTTGCCTGGCTTGGCATGTGCTCATTTGACAAACGCGCTCTGCAACTGCAGTTCGGAAATGAACTAGGCTCCATAAGGCAGGCAGTTCTTTTCGTTTTTAAAAGAGCACACACACACACACACACACACACACACACACAGGCATTGACACAATTGCTCGGGGAATATAAATTCTAAAGGAATCAAGCAAACGCATGGATACAGACACACAAACCCTTCCCTAATCTCATCTGAAATCGAGGGATAAAATCCCCTCCACCTCCAAAATGGGGGTTTTAATTTTAAGGATGGTGGGGTCGAAATACTTTGCCTCTTTTTTGGTGGTAGGAGAACATGACTCGGCCTTTGTTTGTTAGGATTTTTTGGGGGAAGCCATGTCTTTTTAAAGTGGCATGATACTGCTTTAAACGTATTGTGCAGATAGGGCCTGAGATGCATAAACAGATTGCATAGTCTGTTGCACGAGTTTCTTCTGCTGCTACTGTTGTGCTAGATTCCTCCTCTGTGAAATATAAAAATTCACCCACTCACTAGTGCAAGACTCCTTGCTGGAGCCTTTTCACTAGTGGACAGAGAATGCTGGCTACAGTGCACTCATCTTTAGGTATCAGGAGAACACCTTCCCATTTACCTGGGTCTTTCAAAAATGCTGCTTGTTGTTAACCCTGTCCCTGCTGCTGTTTCTATCCTGCTCCTGCTGTTCTAAATGTTTGACATGCCTGTAGCCTGTTGTTCTCTATCATGTTGCCTTGAACTGATTGATTGTCCATAAGGCATCTTGGAAATTCCTTGAGCCGAAAAGGCAGGAAGAAAATATTGAAAATTTAAAAAAAGACAAATTGAAAACAACAGCAACAGTGAGAAAAGGAACAGAAGTGTGCATGCCCATGCACAACTACAACAGCAACAGCAACAACAGCACTCCTAAAATCCTCCTACATTCAGAGCAAGAGAACAATGGGGAAAACACCAGAGCTGGCAAATTGGCAGCTGTCATTTCCAAGCGTTACCTATTTGATCATTCTTTATTATCAGAAAATGGGGACTCAGATATCTCAGTCCTTCTTTAGCAAAAAGCAAAATATAAAACAGCCATCAGTGGCTCATCCTTTCAAAATGCCATTAGCTGCACAGAAATTGCCGCGCCGTTCCCTCGTGGGTGAGCAAAGATTCAGCATTCTACCCAGACAGCCCAATCTTCCCAGCAGATCTATAATTTTTATTTAGAGGCTCCCAATGTGGTGCAGATGTATATTTAATGGAGAGGCTCATAAATAACAAAGCGCAGGGCCCTATCTATGAAGATTTAGAAGGGAAACGGTTTGACACCTGCCCTATTAAAAATATATCTGTACAAAGTGCTTATAGAAGAATAACACTCAACACTATCAAAGCAGCCTAGGTAAGCACGGAACAGCTTAATCAATTCTCAACAACACCCCCTGGAAATTCAGAATGGCCTCAGCTGCGATGCACAGCACCTGGGCTGTTGGTCAGGAGGTGTTTTATTAAGATTCCCCAACCGTGCAAAAGCTCCTCCAGTCGAAAACACGGAGCTGGCAACACTTCCTTGGCTTCCTATCCCGCGCCTTGGCTTGCTGGGAACAAGGTTAGAAGGCATGGCCACAGAAACGTGCCAGCAACCAACTTTGCCAGCGAAACAGCAACAGCGGGGGCATCCGTCAAGCTCAGCGTAGGCGCCGCTTCTCCCGGTTAGGTAATCTGCCCGTGGACACACTCAGCGATGCAATAGCTAAGAGGGCCTGCATAGGAAACCTCCAAAGCCCATTGCAAAAGCTCCCCCAGATCTCTCGGCTTCCTCTAATAATTCAGCGCAGCTGGAAAAAGCCTGCCGTGCAGTTTCTCGCGGGCTGTTTTATTACACAAGTGGGTTTGCGCTGTTTGAATCCGACGATGTTCTCTTTGAAAATTGCATTTTTAAAAATGCTGTGGGTTTTATTTTTTAAAATGCTGTGGGTTCTCCCCCCCCCTCCTCCTAGGGCAGTCTGGGAACATCTGATGTTGCAGCATTGCTGAAGCTGTTCCGATCTTCATCAGAGGCCCTGCTCAGAACTCAAAATCCACCATTAGAGGTGTGGAGAGTGGCCACTAGGGATACGTATGGAACTCCCTTCTGATGCCCATTTGTCTTTAGACAAGTGCATGGATGATAGGCTAACAGTGGCTACTAAAAGCCTCATAGTTATGTTCTGCCTCCACTGTTGGAAAAAGTATGCTTCTGAATACCAGTTGTTGGAAACCACGGAAGAAGAGTGCTCTTGCACTCTGGTCCTGCTTTCAAGCTTCCTGCTGAAATCTGGTTGGTGCCTCTGAGAAAAGGATGCTGTATTCAATGGACCTCATCCAGCAGCATCTTTCTGTTGGGAAGTGTCCAGGGAACGGGGGCAATTTGCAAGCCCCCAGCTGCCTCCAGCCCACCGGCCGGCAGCCGGGCGAACTCCGGTCTCCCTTGCAGCAGCATCAATTAGCAGCTCATAGCTTCAGAAGCCTTCAGAAACTTGAGCACGCTCTAATCAGCAGAGTGAATACCTCTTCACAACGGAAGTGGTGGACAGAGGCATATGTAAAGCGTATTTACAAGCATTTTATTCAGCATAGTTCATAGGCAAAGAAAACATGTCTGCTCTCTTTCATGTCCAAGCAGCAGCAGGAAGCACAAAGCAAAACCAAAGTTCCCAGCAAGCTGTGCTGGAATACAACAGCTCCACACATCCGTTTAGGTGGAACGGAACATCATAATCCTAACACTTTCTTCTTATGCTCTTATGTCCGGTGGCTCCTTCTTTTATGGTGCAGGTGGTGGGAACTCATAGCTCAGTAGCTGAGCATTTGCTTTCATGCAGAAGGTTCCCACCAGCATCTCCAGTTAAAACAGAGGTAGGCAACTGGCGTCCTGTGGGCCACATCTAGCCCATGCAGCCTTCTTGCCCCCTTTTGGAATGTTAGTATATCCTAAACCCTTAAGGTTAAAGGGATCTAGTAGCAGGTGGCCAATCAGAGTAGATGATGCCAAGTTAGATGGAGAAATAATCTGCCTTGATATAAGGCAACTTCCCGTGATCCTTTCAAATCAAGGCATGAGCTTGAGGGTGGTACTGCTCATCCAGGCTTTTGGCAGGATTTATCTTGTTTTAAAATCTCGCTGCTGTTTTCAATTTGACTGCTTAAAAAAACCCCAAACACCTCAATTCAATGCTTATTTTCAATTTCATTTTGCAACTGTTGTGTTTGGATGATATTGCTGTTTCAGCTTCTGCCCCGAGCCGCCTTGGACACTGCGGCAGAGAGGCGTACTATATAAACAGTTTAATTACATAATTATACAATAAAGTTAACAGCAGCAACACCACCACCACCACACAATGGACGCTCTGTGGCTGTGCCCCTGATCAGGCTCTGGGATTGGAGGTTACAGAAGAGTAAGGACCCCTGACCATTAAGTCCAGTCGTGACCGACTCTGGAGTTGCGGCACTCATCTCGCTTTATTGGCCGAGGGAGCAGGCATACAGCTTCTGGGTCATGTAGCCAGTATGACTAAGCAGCTTCTGGCGAACCAGAGCAGCGCATGGAAACGCCGTTTACCTTCCCGCGCTGGAGTGGTACCTATTTATCTACTTGCACTTTGACGTGCTTTCAAACTGCTAGGTTGGCAGGAGTAGGAAACGGTTAATGCATTTACTTTTGCATGTATTTGGAATGCAGACACATAACATTTATCAGAAGTTTTGGAAGGAAAGGGGAGGGCAATTTGCCACCCAGGATCCAGACTTTGCAAAAATGCCATTGTTTAGCAACAAAGATCACGGGAGTATAAAAAGCAGCTTTACATCAAGTCAGACCACTGTTCTTTCTATTTCAGTATATTTTACACTGACTGGCAGCGGCGCTGCAAGGTTTCATGCAGAGGTGTCTCCCAGCCCTACCTAGAGATGCCACGGTTTGAACTTGGGACCTTTTGCATGCAAAGCAGATGCTCTACCACTTAGCTACGGTCCTTGCCTAATTGCATTCTCGGGTGTCATCCCTCAGGCACAACAGATTTCAGCTCTGCCTAGGAAACTAAAATATTTCATAGCCTCAGGAAAGCCACTGGTCATAGAATGAGCAGAGGCAGGAGGAACATCTATTTTCAGGCTGCCAACTCCTTAATTAGACAGGCAGATAGATAGGTGTTTAAAAACCCATCCATTTTATTTTGCAAGAGCTAAGAGGGCCAGCATAGGAAACCTCCAAATCTCACGGCGAAAGCTCCCCCAGATCCCTCAAGCCCCACATTGGGGGGAAATTCTTGCACTGCAGGGGGTTGGACTAGATCAGGCTTCCTCAAACTCAGCCCTCCAGATGTTTTTGGCCTACAACTCCCATGATCCCTAGCTAGCAGGACCAGTGGTCAGGGATGATGGGAATTGGAGTCTCAAAACATCTGGAGGGCCGAGTTTGAGGAAGCCTGGACTAGATGTTCCTACTGGCCCTTTCCAACTCCACAATTCTATGAATCAAGTCAGTGTTGGCAATACTGAGCTGGAATAACCAATCGCCTGACTCATTAAGGGGCAGCTTCCGTGGTTAGAATATCTGCTTGGCTTGAGAAGGCCTCAGAATCTTAGGGTTGCCATATGTCCTCTTTTTCCGGGACACACGCTCTTTTTCATGGGTATGGAAAATGAGAGCCGTCATAGCGACCCATAGTTAAAAATAAAAAGGTAAAGGTAAAGGGATCCCTGACCATTTGGTCCAGTCGTGACCGACTCTGGGGTTGCGGCGCTCTCTCGCTTTATTGGCCAGTGGAGCCGGCGTACAGCTTCCGGGTCATGTGGCCAGCATGACTAAGCCACTTCTGGTGAACCAGAGCAGCGCATGGAAACGGCGTTTACCTTCCCGCCAGAGCGGTACCTATTTATCTACTTGCACTTTGACGTGCTTTCAAACTGCTAGGTGGGCAGGAGCAGGGACCGAGCAACGGGAGCACACCCTGTCGCGGAGATTCGAACTGCCAACCTTCCAATCAGCAAGTCCTAGGCTCTGTGGTTTAACACACAGTGCCACCCGCGTCCCATCATAATCTTATAAACATACAATAATAATAAAGACTAGGGATGCATTGCAACAAGCACTGCTTCCATGTGTTACCTTTCAGCTAGATCTACTGTTTTCTGTTCACATACATGGGCAAATGATTTGAAGTGCTCTTTCAGAGTGACTTAAGTTGCGTTTTCCTTGAAGTTCCATAGTACGAAACAGAACTTGCCTGCCATAATCTTGAAACTGAAGCGCCTTGTGTTAGCAGTGTTCCTTAAACGTCTAGCTGTGGAGCATACAGAACAACAACTCCTCGCTGCTCTTCTTGTCGCACAGGGGTAAATTAATCAATGCAGAGCCTTCTTCATAAACAGAATAAAACTTTACTGAAGAAAATAAACTTGTTCAGAAACAGCATAGCATAGTACTTCCAGGGAGCACTCAGGGCTGATTTCCTTCAGAATGGAGAGGCTTGTTCTTCTTGCAGTCCATGGGACTCTCAAGAGTCTCCTCCAGCACCATAATTCAAAATTACAGTCATACCTCGGGTTAAATGTGCTTCAGGTTGAGTGCTTTCGGGTTGCGCTCTGCGGCGACCAAGAAGTAATGGAACGCGTCACTTCCGGGTTTCGTCGCTCGCACATGCGCAGGCGGTCAAAATGATGTCACGCGCATGTGTGGAAGCGGCGAATCGCGACACACGCATACGCAGAGTTGCGGGTTGTGTTCACTTCTGGATGCGAACAGGGCTCCGGAACGGACCCCCATTCATATCCAGAGGTACCACTGTAGCTCTTTATTAACAGAAAATAGCGTCACAGTAGAGTCCTCTGGTTCGTTTTAATCCAGTTGAGATGTTGCTGGAACTGATCACCCTTCCCCCTCTAGCCTCTCACCCTGGATCCCTCCCAAGCAGACGAAGGCTGTGTCAAGGGGGTGACCCCTTCCTCTGGGCCTGTCTGGCCTGTTGTTCGACAGGACTTTCCTCGATTGGGGTGTCAGAGGGGGAGGGGAGCCAACAGGACTGGGACCAGGGGCAACCTCAGATGCTTCTCACAGTGATCACACTGTGACTCTCAGCCTCTAACCAGCCTCTAGCCTAAGGTTACCAGATTTTTTGCAGAGAATCTGGGGAAACTTTTTTTTTTTGAAAAGAGAGAGAAAAAAGTTATTTTTAAAAAATCATTTTTTTATAAAAAATTAAGAAGTAATATCTTCTCTTCTGGGTCTCCTCTGTCGCGCGGCCTACCTCTGATCTCTTGGAGCACTATCTGCCATGGAGTAGGCTCAGATCGGGCCTGGGCTCGGCCACATATCCTTGCCCTCCCGGTGTTCTCCTACCTCTCTTCCCCAGCGGCGGCGGCAGCAGCAGCAGCATGGCAGAGTCAGGGCTCCCCTCTTTTTTCTCCTTCCTCTTTCTCTTCCTTCTCCTTCCCTCCTTCTCCCTACGTAGGCTCCGGGGTTTTTACTGGCCCTGGAGCACCGCTGGGCAGTTGGCTAGGTAGCCGAGCGCTCTCACTCCTGGCTCGATTTTGGTCATGTGGGGGTCAGCGGTTCCCCCAGTTGATGTGTTGGGCGTCCCCGGTTCCCCAGCGGCAGCAGCAGTCTCAGCAGCCTGGAGCCAACCTGGTAGCACAGTTGGCTCTGGCTGGCTTCAGGAGCTACTAGCTGCCATGGCGCCCACCATTTTGCCTTGCCGGAAGTCCCCATATGATGTGTCTTGTGCCGTTGAACCAATCATGCAACATTCATTCCCTACTAATAAATCTAGAACACTTAAAATATAAATCCGGGGACATTAAATGAAATCCGGGGACGGATTTTGTCTGGGGGCAGATTTGTAAATCCGGGGACTGTCCCCGGGAAATGGGGACATCTGGTAACCATACTCTAGCCCTCCTTCTCCCGACCCTGCTTCTTGATTGCTCAAACCCTCTGCTTCTAGCTCATTGCTTCTGCAGGCTGCTCTTCAGTGTCCCATCAGCGGGATCCCGGATCTAAGTCATCTTCTTCTGTGTCCTCCCTGGGGACATCCCTCTTGGGCGGATGGCTCCTCCCACTCTTGGTCATCCAAGAAGTCCCTGGCAACACCCCTTCTCCAGAGTGACCCTAGGAGCTGATCCCCAGTAGCGGACCTATCTTCTTTCACTCTGATCAGCTCAAAGCTAGGATCACGCTTCAGAAACAGCACCTGTTCTTCATACCCCAATACACCTCTATGTGCCCCTTAATAGGCTAACAGCGCCGGTCATGCATCTCCTCCTCTGCAATGGCCATTGCAAGATGTTCTCCCAAGACAACAACAAACTCTGAAGCACATGTTATTGCATTAACACCCACTAAGCATTTGGTATGCAATGGTGAGAATTCTCATATTTCAATGGTTTTTTGCTAAGTACATTGCTCATCGCAATCCCCTGTGGCGGTCATAATTTACAAAGGAGCTAAGGATTGCTCATCTGTCTTGCAGTGTCTCGTGTCGGCAGAACTTTATTACCTTGGATAGGAGATTTTTCCCTCGCGGATCTTTTCATGTGGCAAACTCCCCCCACCCGCCCTCCGCTCAGTACATTAAATTCTCACCTCTCCTCATCCATCACAAATGTAGAGTCTGGGTACCAGCTGGCTGCTTCTCAGCTTCAGCTGGAATAGAAGCATTGGCTTCTTGTTCCACCATGTTCCGCTTTTCCCCCTCCTTGATAATTTACTTAGAAATGAAATTAATGCTTTTCATGGTCTTTGTGAGGAGGGGGATCAGGCCCCCTAGGTTTTTTTGCTAGGGTTCAAGGTGGCAAGGAACTCCTTCCTGGCCCTCCCTGCAAGAGTTTCTAACATAGGTCTTATACTGAGTCACAACTGATGATCCATCTAGCTCAATACTGTTGACACTGACTGGCAGAATCTCCCTGACATTTCAGACAGGGCCACCACAGTCCTAGCAGTCCTAGCCCTTCCGCTAATAAGAAGTTGCCTTATACCAAGTTAGACCATTGGTCCATCTAGCCCAGTACAATGTTTGGCAATGGCTCTTCAGGATTTCAGGCAAGTGACGTTCCCAGCCCTACCTAGAGATTGAGACTGGGACCTCCTGCATGCAAGACAGGGCCTTACTGTTGGTGGCTCCTTGCTGACCTGTGTGCCATTTGGGCTACACAGCTTCTAAGTGGGGAAGTATTAGGTTTCAGGGAGGTGGAGCTGCTTAGTAGTCAACTACTGTTGTTGTTTAGTCGTTTAGTCGTGTCCGACTCTTCGTGACCCCATGGACCAGAGTACGCCAGGCACTCCTGTCTTCCACTGCCTCCTGCAGTTTGTCAAACTCATGCTGGTAGCTTCGTGAACACTGTCCTACCATCTCGTCCTCTGTCGTCCCCTTCTCCTTGTGCCCTCCATCTTTCCCAACATCAGGGTCTTTTCCAGGGAGTCTTCTCTTCTCATGAGGTGGCTAAAGTATTCGAGCCTCAGATTCACGATCTGTCCTTCCGGTGAGCACTCAGGACTGATTTCCTTCAGAATGGAGAGGTTTGATCTTCTTGCAGTCCATGGGACTCTCAAGAGTCTCCTCCAGCACCATAATTCAAAAGCATCAATTCTTTGGCGATCAGCCTTCTTTACGGTCCAGCTCTCACTTCCACACATCACTACTGGGAAAACCATAGCTTTAACTATACGGACCTTTGTTGGCAAGGTGACGTCTCCATTCTGAAGGAAATCAGCCCTGAGTGCTCACTGGAAGGACAGATTCTGAAGCTGAGGCTCCAATACTTTGGCCACCTCATGAGAAGAGAAGACTCCCTGGAAAAGACCCTGATATTGGGAAAGATGGAGGGCACAAGGAGAAGGGGACGACAGAGGACGAGATGGTTGGACAGTGTTCTTGAAGCTACCAGCATGAGTTTGACCAAACTGTGGGAGGCAGTGGAAGACAGGAGTGCCTGGTGTGCTCTGGTCCATGGGGTCACGAAGAGTCGGACGCGACTAAACGACTAAACAACAACAAAGAGTGATTTAAAATAAAAATTAAAAAATGTGTGATGTCAATGTGACCAAGACTTCCAGCACAGAGAGTGAGTCTTTCTGGTGGATGTCAGTGCTGGCATATTTCTTTCTTTATAAGTTAAGCACAAACCGCTTCCAATACGGAGGCTGCTTAGTCATGCGCTTGCCGTGGTTTAAGCGACACCTTGTCTTCAGGAGCTGACCCACATAAAAAGAAAACAATCCCCTCTGTCAGGGTCTAGAATGTTCCTGTCATGGTGGGAAACGTCTGAGGGAGCAGCCCTGCGTTCTCCTCAAAGAGACGTGACAGATCTTGCCAGGGGAACCAGCGGCTGGAACTGGCGGGTTGCAAGCGCAGGTCAGACGTCGCCGAAGCAGAAGCTGCCGGCGAGAAAATGGCTGGCTGTTAAACTGGGTCAGGTTCTGAGGGGAAGCATCCTAAACGTGTGATGAAATCGTTGCTGATGAAACACGGGGCCCCACCTGCACAATGCATTTAGAGCAGCCTTTCTCAACCTGTGGGTCCCCAGATGTGGTTGAACTACAACTCCCATCACCCCTAGCTAGCAAGGCCAGAGCTCAGGGCTGATGGGAGTTGTAGTCCAGCCACATCTGGGGACCCACAGGTTGAGAACCGCTGATTTAGAGCATTATCCTAGAACAGTCATGACTCCCGCCCAGGGAATCCTGGGAAGTGAGAGTTGTTGGGAAGGCCCCCAATCCCCCCCTCACAGAGCGCCAATTCCCACTTGGAAAAGAGATTAATTGTCAATGGGGAACAAGGGTCTCTCCGAACAACTCTCAGCATCCTTAACCAACTACCCAGGATTCCTTGGGGTGAAGCTTAAAGTGGGATGTCATTGCTTTAAATCAGGCATAGGCAAACCCGGCCCTCCAGATGTTTTGGGACTACAACTCCCATCATCCCTAGCTAACAGGACCAGTGGTCAGGGATGATGGGAGTTGTAGTCCCAAAACATCTGGAGGGCCGAGTTTGCCTATGCCTGCTTTAAATGGAGGTTTGTTTGGGGTGGTGGTGTCACAAGACTACACTCCTGAGTGGTGGGAATAGGGAGAGAATGGCCTGCATCGTTCCTTCCTCTCAGGCTGCTTTCCTACTCAAAAATCACCCCCAGCTGCTTTTCTCCCCATGAGAGTAAATATATAATAGCGGGAGCCTCAGCAGCTCAGGCTCATTCTGCATCACAACAGCTCTCTCGTGAATATAGTACCATTTAAAATATCCTGGAGCACTACATGCTTTGAGATTGCCAGGCAGCAATCCAGATCTTCCTTCCCTTTGTGTCTCGCGAAAGAGAGACAAAAGTTCATCTTTCGGTTTGTTTCAAACTCAGTGCTCGGAACGAATGGTGCTTTAAACCCAGAATTGTTTAAACGGCACATATCACTGCCTATTAGACAAAAGACCCTTGTGATTAAAGTCCCGTGGAGAACAGTTTGACTTTCCGGAGCGAGAAAAGGACATGCGCCGATTCCAGTTCCCCAAGGTTGTCATGAACATTAGATCGGCTCAACTTAACTACCTCTTTTATTTGAGGACTTTACAAGAGGATCACGACCGGATCGAAGCTTCTCAGCTCAAAGAGTGCAGCTTTAATAAGAGAAGGTGGTTCAAACGGAGCTGGGTTTTCACAGGCCCTACTACTTGCATACCTGCCAAGACATAACGTCTCTGGAGGAGCCATTCAGAGAGGGAAGAGAAAGACAATAGCGTCCTTGCAGTGGAGATGGTTGGTGTTCATTGGGATGGGGGAGCGTAAGGCAGGAGGCTAACACTAGATGGCGCCAGAGCCAATGATAGGCAGAGCCAACTAATTCTAGTTTTGTCCTTGTCCTTCTCCCTACTGAGTTCTACAATGGGAACACTGAGATAAAGGAGGAGAAAGGTGATGGACAGGAGAAACCCCCTGGATTGGTTGTAACTAAAGAAGAAGACAAGCTCATCTTGAGGGGAAACATTCCAGTTTCATGCTTTTTCAATTTTTGCAACATAGTTCTCAGCTTGCAATACAGTCCTCAGATCTGGAATCATATTTTAAGGGCTTAGCAAATGCACATTTTAGAATTAAATAGGTTTAGAAATGCATAGGTTGAGATCTTTAGTTGCCAGTTCATTTCCGGGCTGAATTCAAGATGAAAAGGCATTCTCTTACATCTCAGATACTGTGGTACTTAATTCGTTCCGGAGATCCGTACTTAACCTGAAACTGTTCTTAACCTGAAGCACCACTTTAGCTAAGGGGGCCTCCTGCTGCCGCCGAGCCGCTGGAGCACGATTTCTGTTCTCATCCTGAAGCAAAGTTCTTAACCTGAAGCACTATTTCTGGGTTAGCGGAGTGTGTAACCTGAAGCGTATGTAACCTGAAGCGTATATAACCTGAGGTACCACTGTATCTTAGAGGCTGCCTCCTTCCCTACAGACTGTCTTGGGCGTGATCAGCAGAAAGGGAAGTTTTTTTTAGCCCTCAGAAGTTTGAGATGTAGGTTGTAATAATAATAAGGAGGAGGAGGAGGAGGAGGAGGAGGAGGAGCAGTAAATGGCAGCAGCTGAGTTGTATTTTTTTGGAAACTGAAAGCTGGTGCAGTTCTTTCAGCACCAGAGGGGACCACATTCTGCTTAACAACCTGGTCACTGCATTCTGAATTGATTGTAGTCTACAAATGCTTTTCAAGGGCAACTCAATGTAGAGCAGTTAAGCTTAATCAAACTGTATCTTAATTGAGGTTCCCACAGGCCAGGTTCAAATTGCCTGGGACGATTTTGCATTGCTCAGCCTGGCTGCTGTGTAATTAGCAGCTGTCAGTCCCGGCAAAGATATGGGCCATTCTTTAATCGGTGCGCAAGTCGCAAATGTGAGCTTCTACATTCCTCAGATGTGATGCAGTTTAGTGGCGAGAGAGAGCCAGGGATTCTGCGCGTGCTCAGAAGCACTCTCCTGTGTTATATTCTTTCTCGCATTCTAGGCTTTGAAATCTTGGCATTCAAAATAGACTGCCAGGGACTGATTAAGGGTATACCATTTTAATAGCTAGGGACTAGGAATGCTTGAGGAATTTATTCTTCGCTAGTTTCAAAAAATAACAGGCCTGATCTGTACCTCCTGGGCTAATGCACAGATCAGGACAAAGTTATTCTTACCATATAATCAAAGAATTGCAGAGTTGGAGGGGATCCTGAGGGTCATTTAGTCCAACCCCCCGAAATGCAGGAATCCTATCCACAGTCATCCCTGGGTGGGCTTGAAACGCCAGCCTTTTGGTTAATAGCCAGACGCACTGACCCATTGCGCCACAGGAGGGCACTTAGCTCCAGGTTTTACCCTTCTCCAAATTTTGTGAGGGAGGTCTTAGCTCAAAAGCAAAGCAAAATCCATATGAAAATGCATGTTTAGACATGTGTACTTGGATGGAGGGTGGACATTTAGAAATGCACATTTTGCTCAAAAAGAAATTGCAAACCTGTATTTAAATGGAGGTGTTTGTGTAGATTTCTTAAAAATAACAACAAAACAACAACACTTCAGTAGAGCACCAAGGTCCTGGGACATGGTCCTTCGCCATGTTTCAATTAAGCAGTCAATGGATAAAGATCAACAAACAGAAGCTGAAACATACAAGATCAGAAGGGGCAGCTACAAAGAAGGCCCTGCCTTGTGTTCTAATCCGCTGTACCTCTTATAAATGTGGAAAGCCAAGCAATCTTAAATGGTGGCCAGAATCAAGGGCAGAATCATTTCAAGCTTTGCATGAGCTGTTCTGACGGCGCCTGCAGTGCCATTTGCTAAATAAAAATAAAAATTCAGAACCTAAAATAGGCTTTCATTTGAAAGAGATCAATCTACAATTATTCGTTTTTTAAAAAAGGAAAAACCCTACCTTATGTCACTCAAATCAAATTCATGTGATTATTAAGACCTTTTTGGTCTTGGCAACTGATCTCATCAGAACCAATTAAAGCTCTGTGCCACGGATCTGACCTTTGAGGCAAAGACTTTGAAAATGGCCGTTCTGCTTCTGCTTATCTCACCTAATAATTCCAAATTGCTGCACTCTCATTATAACGTTAAGTAAGTATGTAGGCCGGCTGCTTTGGCCAGATACCTGCTTTGAAGAAGAAAAGGAACTGGAGAGCTAGCTAAAATCCAAAATCCACATTAGGGCAATTCCTTTATTAGACCTTGATTGCTATTCTCCAGAACTGTCCATCAGGCTAACTGGTAAACAAAAACATGTGTCTTACTCATAAGAATGGATGAATTTTAACAGATAGGTTTCCACTGAACACACCCCAAAAAGGGGAAGCCAAGCATAATACAGTGGTACCTCCGCTTGCAGACGGGATCCGTTCCAGAGGTCTGGCCATATCCTGAAGTTTCCGCAACCCGAGGTGTCACTTCTGCGCATGTGCGAGCAGCAAAACCCAGAAGAATACTTCTGAGTTTGCCACTTCTGCAACCTGACGTTTACATTACCCGAGGGTAACATAAGCTGAGGGTCTACTGTATGTATGTCCTTCCCATCAGTCTTATCTGCAACCGAAAGTATGCAAAGCAACTACAGTGGTACCTCGGGTTGCATACGCTTCAGGTTACAGACTCTGCTAACCCAGAAATAGTGCTTCAGGTTAAGAACTTTGCTTCAGGATGAGAACAGAAATCGTTCTCCGGTGGCCCAGCAGCAGCAGGAGGCCCCATTAGCTAAAGTGGGGCTTCAGGTTAAGAACAGTTTCAGGTTAAGAACAGACCTCCAGAACAAATTAAGTACTTAACCTGAGGTACCACTGTAATTGGAGCCTCATTTGAATGTTAGCTCTCACTCCTTACTCTCCAGTTTAAGACGGTAATTAAATATTGACTCCATCCAGGGTTCTAACACCAGCCATTCCTCCCACTTGCACACCACTATCTAGTTTATAATCTAGCCCAGCAGAGGTCTATTCATAAAACAGGCACAGCATAACAAGCATTAAAACCAAGTATATGAAACAATGGAACAAAATACCCCCAACACACTCACCCATCAATAACCATAAAAACAATGGATCTTAGATCAACACCATAAAATAGGCCAGAAGTCATATCTCGGTACAAAGCAATTTAACAGCCCAAAGGTAAGCAAATGTGTCTTAACCTGGTACCTAAAGACTGTCCATGAGAGTACAAGGGCTGCTTCCCTGGGGAGAGCATTCCACAAACTGGGAGTCATTACTGAAATCACCCATAGCACCTTCCTCGGAGGAGAAGATACCTGGAATCAGGGGTGCCAACTTGAATAAAATGTTGGGCGGCGGGCTGGCTGGTAAGATTTCACAATGCTCACATGTCATTTGAATTTCAATGCCCAACAACTGGGGGGGGGCGGCCCCCTCAAATATTTCCCCCCCATCTTTATTATTTTATTCACATAATATACATTCTTTACAACAGACAACTCCAAAATAAAATCATATATAGCAAACCCATACGTCTCATGTTTTCATTTACACTGATGTCCTCTCCGATACCTTTACCTGATATTTCTTTCTGCTTTCCTTATAGAATCTTTACGGAAATTTAAATCTCTTAAATCCTATACCAATCTTTAACAATTTCAATTAATCCCTTCACCTCCCTCCCCCACAACCCAGTACTTCCCTCCACTAATGTGCGATCTTCTTTGCCTACTATTACTTTTGTTATTGTTGCGTTACTCACTTTATTTGTTATTCCATCCTTAGGATAATATTATCCCATCTTCTTACGCCTTTTGAACTTTTGCATAATACAGTGGTACCCCGCAAGACGAATGCCTCGCAAGACGGAAAACCCACTAGACGAAAGGGTTTTCCGTTTTGGAGGTGCTTCGCAAAACGAATTTCCTATGGGCTTGCTTCGTAAGACGAAAATGTCTTGCGAGTTCCTGCGGGTTTTTTTCCCTCCCCCCCTTTTTCTAAGCCGCTAAGCCGCTTATCAGCTGATCTGCTAAACCGCTAAGCCGCTTATCAGCTGATCCGTTAAGCCACTTATCAGCTGATCCGCTAAGCCGCTTATCAGCTGATCCGCTAAGCCGCTAAGCCGCTTATCAGCTGATCTGCTAAGCCGCTACGCCGCTAATAGCGCTAATCCGCTAATCCGCTAATGGGCTTGCTTCGCAAGAAGAAAAAAACGCAAGACGAAGAGACTCGCGGAACGGATTCTTTTCGTCTTGCGAGGCACCACTGTAATTTTTAAGCTCCGGCACTGACTTTTTTCATGTATTCCTCAAATATTATATAGGGGGCCCTGAAAGAGAATCGAACCTGCAACCTTTGTGTTATCAGCACCAATCTCTAACCAACTGCTAATCAGAAGGCTTCCAATTATGATCATAGACACTAAAGCCTTATTGGAAATTATTCAGAATGTATAAAGGCATTCCAAATGTTTGCTGGATGTGTGAAAAATATTTTCTCATGCTTGGTGGAAAAAGCTAAGAACTGTCAGATACAAATACAAACATTGATGCAGAAGATTTTCAATGTGACCATTCAACTGAAAGCAGAAATTTTCCTGCTAGGAAATACAGTTGGATATACTGACTATGAAACTGACTATGGACCATTATTTCAATACCTAATAACAGTGGCGAGACTTTTATATGCACGAAGATGGAAAGAGTCGCCATTTCCTACCTTGGAGGAATGGTAGTTACAATTTTTTGACTTAGCAGAGATGGCAAAGTTGACGTGTTTAATCAGAGAAAAACCATTGCATGTCAAGGTCCCTAGGGCCACCCCAATAACTCATACATCACACAGAATTTTTTGTTTAAGATTTTTGGCATAATTTTGGCCACAACTTTATTAAAATACAAATTTGTGAGTGGTTGCTTAGGCATTGGTTGTGACTATCTGCCCCCACCATGGGGGACAGACTGACATTCAGCACAATGCGAAAGTCAGAATAGGGGAATACACTTGGGGGTAGCGACGGAGCAGGGAACCTGCCCTCACCCCAAATGCAACCAGGAGCTCATTGCTATGGCCCGAGCCCCCTTGACAGAGTGGACAAGCCCCCAATTCCTTTAACGGAATCCCTTGCAGCAGCAGCATTAGATGGGCAGGCACAGCCAATCCGTGCCCCTCAACCAACCAAACCATGAACCAATGCCTAACTGCAACTTTACAAGTTGTGACGATTTGCTATGCAGTAGGCAAAAACAAAATGGCCCCAGCCAATCACCCAGATGGACAAAATTCCTACCTGGCCCCTGTTCCAAGAGCAGACGACCCCATGACAGGCATAGCAAGGTCAAAGCGAACAACCCTAAATATAGGGGGGGGGGGACAAGCAATCTGATGCACGGTCGAAAAGAGGAAGCCCTAGCCTCGTGCAAGGAGTTCCAGCATTTCTGGCTGTCAATCAACAAACGGCAACATTAACTTCTTCCCAACAACAGGGGAAGCCCCAATCGCACCAGTGGCCAACGATCAATTAGCCCGCCCCCAACTTTGGAGTGTCCTGGCGGCCCCCACCGCAACACGTGCTCTCCATGAAGAACACACTTTGTTGATATCTGCTAAAGATTGGAAACCCCTTATAGGCTTTTTGCATGAAAAAAGAAAATGAACTTATGATATCTGGGTTTGAGGATTGAAGAATATATTGGTTTGTAGAAAGTGGAGTGTTGGGTGCTATCTTGAAGTGGATGCCTTGATCTATTTTCTCTATATAGCTAACAGAAGAAGGATCACAATCTCTCCCTTTTATTTTTCCCATGTTCCCTGCTCCCCTTTGTGTTTGCATTTTTATTTACATTAGTTTCTTCTATCTTTGATTAAAAGATATTGGATATTTAATATTAACCTTAGTATATTTTCTCTATGGGGGGGGATAAAGCCACTTCCGAGATAGGGAGGAGGTGGGGTTGCGGGCTTCACGTCCCTCCCCACAATCGCGGGGGCTGGCTCCAGCCCCACGCGATAACAGGGAATCCTCGGACGCGTCATACCCCGAGCCAGCCAATCGGCTGGCTTGGGGGCGTGGCCTCGCCTACTTAGGTCTGGCGTGGCCGAGGGTCTCCCTCTTTCCCGTGCCGCAGTTGACCCGGTTTTCCCTCCCCTCCCACCCTTCAGGCTAGGTTCTTTGACGTTGCTATGGGCTTCGGTTGGTCGGCGTCAAGGGGCCTGCTAGGAATTTTTCCAACTGGCAGATTGGCACCAGCCAATTGGTTTTCAGCTACCTCATAGCAAACCGTCACAACTCCACGGCATTGGCGGTTAGGAATTGGTGGGGGTACTGTTCTAATGTTATGCAGATGAAGGGGGCGAAGGAGCGCCATCACCTTCCCCCGAACAAAAGGGTAGTCCGGTAAAGGATTCCAGGGGGCGTGGCCTCGTCCTAAGCCTATGGAGGTGTGGGCCCACGGCACGCCCCCACGCGGTGACCCCAGGGGGAGGTCCTAGTTGACGTGCCTCAGCAGGACTCCTCCCACTGGTGGTTAACCCTCACCGGCCTTCAAGCATGCAGGCTGAAGCCGGTTAGTTGTTAGGACCAATGCCTAAGGCCAACACCGCTCAATTCCTGTAATCAATAAAGTTGTGGCCTAATTTGACCCATTAACTCGAATTCTTGGGTCCTGTGTCTTTATTTCTTGGGGAGAGGCGGGAACTCACCACGCAATAATAATAAATAATAATAAAATTTTATTTATATCCTGCCCTCCCCAGCTGAAGCTGGGCTCAGAATGGCTAACAACAATAAAATTGGATGGAATTGGATGAATACTTTGGGCTCCCTGCAGTGGAGACTGTACCATAGTAGTGAACGGGCAGCTACTCCACCAACCTCAGCTGGCCCCTGCCTGCTTGCCTTCCCACTTACAGCTAATTCTGGGGGTGACCCTAGCTGTCAGCTTCCCCCTCCTTAGTCTCAGGGGCGCCCTCTTAGAATCCATCAAGGAGAAGAACAGGCACAGAGCCAGAATTTGTTGGCTGTGCTCATCATTCGCTCTGGCTCCCCCTACTGTTGGCCTTCCTGCCTTCTACCCTAGAAGCTCCAAAGGGCACCAGTCGCCACAACTTTTAAAACAGGCATCAAGAAATGCAGCTGTCTGTTCATCAAACCCTGATCGACACAAAGGCGGGCATTCTGTTTCTCTGCCTTACCAAGGGTGGGTCTACACACAGGGGGGAAACACACATGCTATAAATAAGTCAGAAATTAAATCGTTATAACAAAAGAAAAAAATCACTATAGAAAAATCACATTATTATTATTATTATTATTATTATTATTATTATTATTATCATCATTGCATTCCAGACCCATCTGGTGTTGCACGTTTGTAATACATTCAAAACATTGGGTTTTTTTTTTTTTTTTTACTAATGTACCTGAGTCCCAAAACACCTTCTTGTCAAGGAAGAAAACAGCTGCCTCCACTGGACAGCACCTGTACTCCCCTCCAGAGAGGTTTGCCCCACTCTTTTTTGGGGGGGAGGGAAGCCTCAACATTTTGCAGCTTTTGCAACCCATCTCAAACCACCTCCTTAGGAAGAAAAAAGCAGTGCTGTATTTTTCTGTGTATAAAACACCCCCTATTTTGGGGGACTCAAAATTTAGAAAATGGGAGGGGATTCCCCCAAGTTGTTGAGCTTTTTTGGGGGAGGATTGCCCAAAGCTGTTGAGCTTTTTTTAGGGGGGATGGCTGAAAATCGCTCACCCACCACACCAAAAATGCCGCTTGTGCATGTCGCGAACACCACCTATCCTCTGTTCCCTTGCCGACAAAAGCAGCAAATCGCCCACCAATTGCCACAGCAACAGCCAATCAACACCAGACCTTGCCACCAATAACAATCTCCGACTTGCAGCAACAACCAATCCCATGTCCCCACAATGCACTATCCATGTATAAGATGACCCCCAATTGTTAACATGGTTTTTGAATAAAAAACCCAGTCTTATACACAGAAAAGTACGGTATGTTTTAGCATGCACTTGTGATTCCATTTTGGCCACGTGTAAAGCCTGTACTCAGAATGGCTTTGTTTGCCACGCTAACAAACCTTAAGTTTTGTTATCTTTTCAACCCGTCAAACCCAAACAGAAGGAAGAACATACTGCTCAAACCACACATTGACCACGATGAGTGACAGAAGAAAGTCGGTGCCAAGGTAACAGTGGTACACAAACAGCACCCACCCTGGAGCTCCCCTTGGGTGATGTAAAGCAAAGACGGCGTCTCCTCAATATTAAATTTAATTGTTAGATATGCATAAAATTTGTAACACCACACACACACATGTTAGGCAATATTGTTAGAATCCTTTAAATCTGCTGTAGGAAACAGTGCGGAAAATGCACATTGTTTGCAAAGGAAGACTTCAGCTCTCGTTATATCTTCTCCAAACCAATTCAATCAGAAAACAAAATAATAGACGGGAACAGAACCGGCCGTTGAACGCTCATTTAATAGTGAAATTAAAGAAGCATGAAAGATAAGGATAAATGTGGCGTTTTTCAATCCCTCTGCAACACCCCTCAAGAGCATGCTTCTTTCCTCGCCCCTTGCTGATCTTTGAAAAAGCACGCTCGCGAGCACATTACCTTTTGCTGACTCAGACCGCTTAGGTAAATCCAGTGTATCAAAGTTTCTGTCCACATCTCCGTTCTTCTTCCCTGTGCACGACACAGAAGAATGAGCAATGAAAGGAATCAGCAGCACACGAATAAACCTGAATCAGTCACTGTTGCGTCCAGAGAAGAAAAGAGGACAAATGGGGCACAAAGCCCAACATTACACAACATCATCACATGCGTGCACCATTTGCAGGAGAGTTCCAGGCATGCAAGGAAACATTTGTCATGTCTTCACATTCCAAGGTAATAAACACATATTTTTTATGTACTGGTTAGTGAGACTTGCTGCAATGTCAACCACCGGGCCTAATCCTAAATTTGTTTCACTTCTTTATTTATTTTAAAAGTTAGTTATTTATTCGTCCTTTTCTCTCTCTTTTTTTAAAAACCCTGCCCTTCCTTCCAAAAAGGAACCCAGGTGGCAAACACACCACCAACAAAACAATAAAAACATCTAAAAACAAAAGGCCGCAGTGAAAAACAAAACAAAACAGCTATTCAGAGAATCAGTGGCCATTATCTGGGCCTCAAAGAGTTGGTGGGGGGGAACCCACACCTTCTAAGCGGGACTTCCCCCAAATATTTTTGCTACCAGGAAGAAAAAACTAAACATTACCTCTTATTCCGCTTAAATAACACGATACATACAGAAAAATGCAACCAGTTTCCCCAAAACATTCCCAGAGTACAGGTCAAGTGTTTTTAAATGTGCATTGGTATACTCTTTATTCGCAAGAGAAAAAGTTTTAAATCTGAAACTGACAAATGTCAATGTGCAGGTCTGATCAGATTCAAGGGCATGTTTACACTACAAACATAAGCCGGTTTCAAACTGGCTCAGTTGTCGTTGCCTCTAATACATGGGAAGGACAGGCTTTGGGGAGAATTCTGGTAGAGATCTTTGACCAAAATATCTCATGGCCCAATGTTAAACATCTAATGTGGGGGGCAGTCATGGGGAGAATGGGGCTCATCTTCCTGCTTGCATGATGTGCCTGATATATTTTCATGATTATTAATAGTTTATTGCATTGATATCTTGCCTTTTTTCTGCCATGGAAACAGGAGGTCTGATCACAGATTTTCAATATTTCATACACTTTAGCTGTTGGGTTTCAAGACCCGTTAAATCCAACCATCACTTTTTTAACCAGACAACTTGGCTAACAGAGTTTGTTTGTGTCTGTCGACAGAACAGGCTCAGTGTCAAAACCAAAGTCGCTTCCCCACCCAACTGGCCTCTCTTATTCGCTTTTTGACAAAAACTTGGCTAGGGTCAATGATAGCAATCTGAAGAAGATTCCCAGATCCTTCATTCTTATTTGTTTTTGTTTCTTTTAGACCGCTCAAAACAAGACAACAGCACCCTGCTTTGGGAGACAAACAGAACAGCAAAGAGGCAAGATGTCAGCTGTTGGGACAGAACGCCACTATTTTATTTTTCTTCTGATGACAGCTAAGCCCATATGCTTCTCTGAGAAGAGGACTCTTAACTTGTCACTTCAGAAATGACAAGAATTTATGGCAGAAGGCAAGAGAGGGAAAGAGAGAAGGAAACGGAAGAACGTAGAATGCAAAAGTGGAGAACATCACTCTCCACCCGAAACACACACTCTGTTTTCTCCACAAAACACTGCCTGGTCTTACTGCCCTGCAGATCCCTATGCTCTTTTTCTCTGCTTCAACACCTTTGCTCCCTGTTAAGGTTGTGCATGATGAGGAAGCATTGATTTCCATTCCAACCCATGTTGACTGCATGCAGTGCTGTTTCTGTTCTGCTGCATTTGGCTTCCAGCAAAAGCTACGCTGTCCACTTGGGTGGAATTTTACATAGTTAATCGCAGGGGGTGGAGAATCTGTGGTACGCCTGATGTTGCCACCACCCCTGGCCTTTGGCCATGCAGGCTGATGGGAAGTGCAAGTCAAGCAACACCCAGAAGACCACAGATATCCCTTCCTTGTGCTCTACTGCCAGTAAATGTGCAGCAGCTCTTGTGCATCCAGTCTTGGTCTTCAGCTGGGGCCTGATCCCAGCAGCTGGAGGGCAGAGCGACATAGCTGGAATGCAGGTGCAGGCAATAAGTGATGATGTGGGGCAGGAGTCCAGCACCCTCACTCAGCAGAATGAGCAGAAGGGTCACCCAAAGGCAGCTGGACTTGCTCACCACATACTGAAGCAAGCAAAATGGTACACGTTACTAAAGGGGGTGGTGGTGGAGAAGAGAGGACAATTTGAAGTAGGTGAAGACCACCACCCCATAAGACCATTCAATCCAGAATTTAAAATTACCTAACTCAGGGGTAGGGAACCTCAAGCCTATGGGCCAAACACCTCCAGGTCTCTATACATGGCGCTTGAGTTTCGCCATAAGCCACACTCCGTGTTTTTGCCTGCAGGGAATCTCTTCTGGAATGGAAATATTGCCTTTTGCAATGGAAGTGTGCAGCTGTGCTGAGGCAGTATGTGTGCAGTGGTGTAGCATGGGGGGCAGAGGGCCGGTTGCCCCCCGGTGCAAAATGGTTAGGTGTGCAAAATTTCAACACCTGGTGCTGCCTCAATACCACTGCACACTTCCGTTGAAAATGACTTCTCCATGAGAACTAGGAAGTGACCTCTCCAGATAACAGAATGGCTCTTTTTTTCTTATCTCTGTCCTGGGTGATGCAGACGCCGTTAGGCGGTTGAATGAGCATGCGTACTTCATCCGTTTCCCAACCACTACTCTGTGAGGCCCTGGGCACTGGCAACCCACGCTATGCCACTATGTGTAGAACCAAGTGACTTTTGCGTGGTTGAAATCTAGCCTAATGTACACAAGGAAGGTTCACACCCATTGCGCCATCCATGTTTCCCTCAGGCCCCACCCACCCCTGGAAAGTTGCCCATAAGGGAATAAGGTCCTCAGCAAGGTAAAGGCTCCTCACCCCTGACCTAACTGCACCTCAGGATGTAGTATTTTGGAAGAAGACCAACATATCAGCAGCCTTAGAGGCTTTTAAATTCCTGAGGAAAAGTTTAGGGAAATCCAGGGCTGTTCTCTCTGCCCCTGCCCTGGATTTACCTCAGAGTTCAGCAATGACAGGTCTACAACCTATGTGGCACTCAGCAGCTGTCAGGAGTTCTGGCACATCAGATTTGTCTTTACAGTGTATCCTCTCCCTCCTCTTCGCTCCTCTCGTTCTCCCCGCTGTCAAGTGGCGTCTGACAACACCCAGGGGCCCCGTCCCAAAGGGGACAGAGGTATATTTTCAGACGAGAAGTGCTGCTGAAGCCCTCAGCAGAAGAAAGGCAGCTTTTAAGATGGCAGCTGACAGGCCTGCTTTATGGGAGTTGGCTATCAGAGCTGGCAAAGACCTTGGGGACAGGAAGGGCTGCCTGACAGGAAACTTGCTTGTATAATAAACGATTTGCAATCTCTCAAGCCGTGAAATTAAAAGCTTCTTGAACGCCATATTTTCTGAAACAGGGGGCTGTCAAGTGCATCTGATTCCCAGCATATAAACAATTGCCATACTTTCATTATCCCCTGCTCTGGCCACTGAGAAAAGACGAGAAAGGCTGAATTTACAAATGAAGTTGTAACCTTTTAGTAGTAAAACAAAACCTTTCCAACCAAGAAATCCAGAAAAAGGCAGTTGCTCTGATTTTTGCATTGAGATCTACATGCTCATGGAGAAACCTGTGGCCCTCAAGATGTTGTAAAAACTACTGACCACTGACCACGCTAGCTGTGGCTGATGGGAACTGGAGTCCCACAACATCTGGAGGGCCACATCACTGGAATCTAACAGGATGACATGGTGACCACCACAGAAGCTGGAGGAATGGCTTCAACATCTGGGTGCATCCCAAACCAATGGATGGCACCAAGAACACAAGGAGACCCTGGCTTCATTAGGCCAGTGCCCCATCTCACAGTGACCAGTCAGATGCCCGCAGGAAGCATGCAAACAGGAGCTGAGCAAAAGAGCATTCATAAATGCTGTTCAAAGTATGGATACTGCCTACCACATGGAACACTTTCAGGCCAGCATTTCACAACAGCTGGTACTGGCAGAAAAACTCCCCACCCCACTGGTGGTGGGGAACTATGTGGAGTGTGGGTTCAAGTTTTGGGAGGGCATGCATGCAAAAGGATACTGGGGCCATTTCCTACCTTGTGCTTCCCAACCCCATGCCCTATGTCAGGGCTGGGAAGCTTTGGGCTAGGCCAAATGTGCCCTCCAGGCCTCCGTACCTGTCCCATGGCACTGACAGGCCAAGGCCAGCTTCTGGACTGGATCTAAGTAACAAGTCAGATGGCTTTGGAGGCAGAGGTGTAGTAGCCCAGACCAATTACTATTTCTGCCATAGTTTTTTTTGTCTCCAGCATCCTAGAGCCATCCAGTCAGTATGAAAGGGGAGCTTTTTAGACACTGAGAAGGAGTATTGCCACACTTTGTGTTGATCGGAGTCCATCAGCGTAAAATGAAGTGAGCTAACCATTGAAGACTGGTTCCTAGGGTCACTCTGGAGAAGTTTCGTGGGAAGAATCTCAAGGAGGACTTGTACTGAATGCTCCAAAACTAAGCATTTATAGGAATACTGAAAACACAAGGCACTTCAGTTTCAAGAGAATGGCATGCTAGTTTTTATGTACAATGGAAATTCAGGGAAAACACATCTTAAGTCACTCTGAAATAAGATATCGGAGCACTCCAAATCATTTGCCCATGTACGTGCACAGAAAATCTAGCTGAAAGGCAGCTTTCCAGTCCTGGCATAGGGCATAGGGTTGGGAGATCTGTAATGATCATTGCAATGCATTCCCAGCTATTATTATTGGAGAATTAGAAGATTATTGAGGGGGTATGGATGAGACTATCCTGGAGGGAGCCTGCATTTCTGGATTTGCCACTACACTACTGCTTGGAGGAAGCAGAGTCCCACTTGCCCCAATGGACTGGCCACGGGAAGGTCTTCTAAGAGTAGCTCTCCTCCATATCACACTACAAGAAGAGTAACTCAAAGCAGTCTGAATTCATCACAGGAATTTGCAATCTACAGCAACAGAAGCAAACAAGTGGGATATGGGGCATCATAGCAGCAACACACCTTGGGAACTGGGGAGGGGCGGCAGGGCGGAGCCAACCTCTGCTCCCAGTTTCCGCCTCTGTATATACGGGAAGAGGAAAGGGGGAAGGACAGCGACGTCAGAGAAGAAATGTAGAAAAGACTCACCTTGATTGAACCACTCCTCTAATAACCACAAAAGCAGCCAAAGAAGAAAAAAGAAACAAACGTTTTCAAGAGGAAAGTGAGAGGGGGGAAACAGACGAACAATCAGTTGCAGGATTTTCACAGAACAGGTTCAAAACCCAAGAGCTACAGGTAAATAGCAACTCTGAATTCCTGAAGAGGAAAACACACACACACTTGCACCCATAGTGTATACCACACTCGTTACTTGCAAAAAAAGGAGAGTCCACTTTTCTCTGCTTGATTTTGAGAGCCAGTGTGGTGTAGTGGTTAAGAGCGGTGGACTCGTAATCTGGGGAACCGGGTTCGCTTCCCCGCTCCTCCACATGCAGCTGCTGGGTGACCTTGGGCCAGTCACACTTCTCTGAAGTCTCTCAGCCCCACTCACCTCACAGAGTGTTTGTTGTGGGGGAGGAAGGGAAAGGAGAATGTTAGCTGCTTTGAGACTCCTTCGGGTGGTGATAAAACAGGATATTAAATCCAAACTCTTCTTCTTCTTCTACAAACATCAAAAAGAGCTTGGGTGGGGTGGGGTTGAAGTAGGCTAAGCTCCTATGCCAAGGAAAGCCAGCATGGTGCACCCTGGATGTGATTGTGCTACTGTTCCCAACAGCCCTAGCAAGTATGACCCAACAATCAGGACTGACAGGAGTTGTGGTGCAGCAAGTTATGGAGGGCACCAGCAGCAGAACAAGAACAAATATATCACTCAGTGACTTTAACCCTCTCCTGTCCTCTCCTCTCCGTTTTTGCAGTGAATTGTTTTGTTGAGTCAAAGGAGAGACTTGTGATAGTGGTTAGTGGCTGAGAATTGGAGACTCTGGAGTGGTTGTGTGAATGGTGTGTTTGTAAAAAGGTGAAAGGTAAAGATAAAGGACCCCTGGACGGTTAAGTCCAGCCACAGGCAACTATGGGGTTGCGCCACTCATCTCACTTTCAGGCCGAGGGAGCCGGCGTTTGTCCGCAGACAGCTTTCTGGGTCATGTGGCCAGCAGGACTAAACTGCTTCTGGCACAATGGGACACCGTGACGGAAGCCAGAGCGCACAGAAACGCCGTTTACCTTCCCGCCAAAGTGGTACCTATTTATCTATTTGCACTGGTGTGCTTTCAAACTGCTAGGTTGCCAGGAGCTGGGACAGAGCTACGGGAGCTCACTCTGTCGCGGGGATTTGAACTGCCAATCTTCTGATCAGCAAGCCCAAGAGGCTCAGTGGTTTAGACCACAGCGCCACCCGCATTTGTGCATACTGGTGGGTGCATGTGAGGTGTGGGAGTAGAATAGGAAGAGTGGTAACGGAATGAGTCATAAGCACTATACAATTTCAGTAGATGTAAGGCAGAATTTGGGGGTGACGTGTAGCGTTTCATGAGCCACAATGTGTTTTGCCAAGACAGAAGCTGAAGCAGGAAGGGATACGTGACTCTAAAGACGTTTCAAAATGCTCTGCTCTGTTGTCAGTTTTTAGGAATGTATTGTTTTGAGCACAGTTTTATTTAATATTGCAATGCACTGCATTCTATCCTACTTTCTCAGTTGCGTTGTTGTACACAATTTATTTTGCTATTCTGCAGCCTGCTTAATCGGACTGCCTAAAATGTAGATCAATAAATTAAATAAAGAAATCAAATCATAAACCTACTGCTATATTGGGTACAACTCTAGGCTCTGTGTCAGCTCCCAACTGCAATCTGCTGCTTCTGATCCTGGTTTTCTGCCTTCGAATCTTCTCCAGCAGCTTCCCTCTCACCCTTTAACACAACTGTGCTCAAACGTACACACACACTCAGATTCCAATATACTCTCACACGACAGAAACAGAGTCAGTGGGTTAAAAGGCCCATGGATCAGAGATACGAAACAGCTGTTTACAAAGGTCAGGGTGATGGAGGGATGGAAATACATGGGTGTTACATACCAATGGATCTTTATTGTATAACATTCTTAACATTCAGTAGCCACCAGGCCTGTTCAGCACAGATTAGGTTAAAAGCTTGTGACGTACCAGAGACTGACCCTGATTTAGATGTGTAATGCAAACCACACCTCCCATTGTGCCTTTTCTCTTTCATTTAATATGCTGGGCCAACCTGGGCCAACAGGTGTGCAGAGATTCCTGAGTGTTGGGTTACTGGGGCTTGCATGAGCCTCACTTCCCAGCCTCTAGTTCATCATTTTCTATGCCATTATTCATTAAACCGCCCATATCATAATGCTGTTACACTAATCTATGGCCGAACACACTCGGAATACAGGATACAGGTCTGGTCGCCTTGTTTCCAAACAGTTACTGAAGGAAAGGTTCAGAAAAGGAAAACCAAGATGATCAAGGGATTGGGGCGACTCCCTTAGGGGGAAAGGTTATGATACCTGGGACTTTTTAGTTTAGAAAAAAGGCAAGTAAGCGGGGGCATGATAGAGGTGAATAAGATTCACGGGTTGTCCCATAAAGCTGACTGTTGGAAGGGTCAGAAGAAAGAGACAGAAGTGCCTCTTCAAAGAGGGCAGGGCAAGGGGCAGCTAAACACACACACACACACACACCTAGGATCCAAGTGCAAAAGGCTGGCCCTCGGACAAGCTGGGTTGTACGATGTGAACACAAGCATTTTGTTTCTGGCTTTCAGTTCTGGCTGGTACCCACTGGTAGGGCAGGAGGCAGGGAGGCGAACAGTAGGTGGCGCCAGAGCCAATGAGAAGCTGAGCCAACCAATTCTCGTTTTGCACACGGCCTCCTCCCTGCTGAGTTCTGAAGGGGCAACATTGAGAAGGAAGAGGGAGAAGATGGCAAGTAAGTGCCGCTCCTTGACTCATAAACAAGAAGGCAGGTGGGATTGGAGAACTCAAGAGTGAGATTGGTGGGGATGTGCTCTGTTTGCCCCAGTGGAGCAGCCGCCATTGCTTTAGGGTTGCAGCAACACAAACCTTTGGCCTTCTTTCCTCCAAAGCAGCCCGCGTCGTCCTTCTTCTTCTTCTGAGTTCCTCCCAGGCCTCCAAGTTGATTTGCTTCTAGCTCCTGGAATTTGTCCGCTCCCGGGACTTCTTTGTGGACGTGGTAAGAGAGGTTCCTCATGATGCACACACAGTTCTCCACAGACTGCGGCAAGGCGGTTGCCCAAAAGGGGGCGGGGGAGAGAGAGGAAAAGCCATTAGACTGGTAAGCAATTATCTTACACCACCGAAGATGCGAAAAACAAGCAGACATAGGAAATTGCTTAAACCAGGTGAGACTACAGTGGTACCTCAGGTTACATACGCTTCAGGTTACAGACTCCCCTAACCCAGAAACAGTGCTTCAGGTTAAGAACTTTGCTTCAGGATAACATACGCTTTGCTTCAGGTTACATACGCTTCAGGTTACAGACTCTGCTAACCCAAGAACTTTGCTTCAGGATGAGAACAGAAATCGTGCTCCGGCGGCGCAGCGGCAGCAGGAGGCCCCATTAGCTAAAGTGGTGCTTCAGGTTAAGAACAGTTTCAGGTTAAGAACAGACCTCCGGAACAAATTAAGTACTTAACCTGAGGTACCACTGTATTTGTTCAGTATGGCGTATGCCAGCTGTTTTCCAACCTGGTACCTTCCAGAGGTTTTTGGACTGCAATTCCCATCAGCCACAGCAAATGTGGAATGGAGCTGATGGGAGTTGTAGTCCAAAACATCTATAGGGCACCGGGTTGGGGAGGGTTGTGCCAGCATGACACAGGCAGTGGCTCTCGGGGAGAAATGGAGCAGTTCCCATCCTTAAATCTCCTTTTTTCTTTTTAGCAGGGGTGCCGGAAAATGAACCCGGGACCTTCTGTGTGAAAAACAGCTTCACTACAACCGAGTTCTGTTCCTTCCCCTGATGAACAAAACCTCATCAAGGGAAGTCACTTGCAAATTTTTAAGCACCCTTTTTTTTTTTGCTGCAGCTCAGTGATGGAAAACACACATTTTATGCAAGAGGCCCCCTAGGTTCAGTCTGCAGCTAATCAGTCTCTTGGGAGGCAGAAAGGTCATTCATCAGGGGCATGGCAGGAGTCGAGGAAGAACAAAAAGAGCATCAAAATCCCATAGGGTACCCCCCCCACCCGGAAACGGGCCCCTCCACCCATCCACCCCATGCAAGCAAATTTCCACTGAATGCCCTAGCTGGGAAAAAGAGAGACTCAGCATGTCTTGTTCCTTCGGCACAGAGGCCAATGACCAACAACAGCCGGGGTTGGGACTGTGGCACAACATCTGCAGATGGTCCCAGCTTCAGCCTGCATAGCTCCGTTGGTTATAGAGCATGGTGCCGATGATGCCAAGGTTGCAGGTTCAATCCCCGCGTGGGGCAGCTGCATATTTCTGCATTGCAGGGGTGGGGTTGGGCCAGGGTCTCGTACAATTCTATGGTTCTGTGATTCTAATCCCCCAGCATTGCTCAGCAGGGCTGGGAAAGACCTCTGTATGATACTGCGGAAAGCTGTTACCAAGGGTGAGGGGTGGGGTAGGTAGAAGCAGTGCCAGATTTATGTATAAGCTAAACAAGCTATAGCTTAGGGCCCCACTCTCTTGGATGTACATTTCAAAAATATAAGATAAAAAACAAATAAAATAGAACCTACATACAGCAAGTGTTTTGTGGTGTGTAGGCTCCTATGATGGAAGTAATGGGCCCCGCCTGCTAGCCTGCTCCTTAAAATATCACTGATTTGCTCATTTCTATATACAGTGGTGGGACGCAGGTGGCGCTGTGGGTTAAAGCCTCAGCGCCTAGGGCTTGCCGATCGAAAGGTCGGCGGTTCGAATCCCTGCGGCGGGGTGCGCTCCCGCTGCTCGGTCCCAGCGCCTGCCAACCTAGCAGTTCGAAAGCACCTCCGGGTGCAAGTAGATAAATAGGGACCGCTTACCAGCGGGAAGGTAAACGGCGTTTCCGTGTGCGGCTCTGGCTCGCCAGAGCAGCGATGTCACGCTGGCCACGTGACCCGGAAGTATCTCCGGACAGCGCTGGCCCCTGGCCTCTTAAGTGAGATGGGCGCACAACCCCAGAGTCTGTCAAGACTGGCCCGTACGGGCAGGGGTACCTTTACCTTTACCTTTTTATATACAGTGGTATCTCTGGTTAAGTACTTAATTCGTTCCGGAGGTCCGTTCTTAACCTGAAACTGTTCTTAACCTGAAGCACCACTTTAGCTAATGGGGCCTCCCACTGCCGCCGCGCCACCGCTGTGCAATTTCTGTTCACAGTCTAAAGCAAAGTTCTTAACCTGAGGTAATATTTCTGGGTTAGGGGAGTCTGTAACCTGAAGCGTATGCGTAACCTGAAGCGTATGGCCATCCTGACTCGGCCCCAGACACACTGACCAGATGTTTGGAAGCTGTGGCTGGATGGTTACGTGGGAGCCGATTGAAGCTAAATCCTTCGAAGACAGAGGTCTTGTGGTGGAACGGGATGATATGGGATTGGGGGGGCAACTCCCATCTCTGCGGGGGCGCAATTAGTGCCAGCACCGTCCGTTAAGAGTTTGGGTGTAATCTTCGACACCTCCCTTTCCATGGAGGCGCAGATTGCAGCTATAACAAAGGCGGCATTTTTCCATCTCCGCCAAGCTAAGCAGTTGGCTCCTTACCTCTCTCGCCTGACCTAGCCACTGTGATCCACGTGACGGTCACCTCCAGACTGGATTACTGTAACTCACTCTATGTTGGGCTGCCATTGAGACTGACCCAGAAAATCCAGCGGGTGCAGAATGCTGCAGTGAGACTCCTTACGGGGTCCTCGCTGCGAGATCACATTCACCCGGTGCTATACCAGCTGCACTGGCTCCCGGTGCAGTACAGGATCAGGTTTAAGGTGCTGGTTTTAACCTTTAAAGCCCTATACGGCCTAGGACCCTCGTACCTATGGGACCGCCTCTCCTGGTATGTCCCACAGAGAAACTTACGGTCTGCAAATAAAAACATCCTGAAGGTCCCAGGCCACAGAGAGGTTAGGCTGGCCTCAACTAGAGCCAGAACTTTTTGGGCTGTGGCTCCGATCTGGTGAACACTCTGTCACAAGAGACTAGGGCCCTGCGGGACTTGACATCTTTCCGCAGGGCCTGCAAGACAGAGCTGTTCCACCAGGCCTTTGGCCAGGGCACAGCCTGACTCCCTCTTTCGGCAATCTTCGAGGAGCTCTGGCCCAATGGTTGCCATTGGTTTGATTTGAATTAATTTTATAATGAATGATTTTAGAGTGTTGTGTTCTGTTGTACTGTTTTATTGTTGTTAGCCGCCCTGAGCCCAGCTTCGGCTGGGGAGGGCAGGATATAAATAAAATTTATTATTATTATTAATTATAATCTGAAGTGTATGTAACCTGAGGTACCACTGTATAGGGTGCCTACATTCTGCATGCACTGGTTGCATGGCAACATGTGCAAATGGCTTTAGATACCTATTAGGTCCATCAATTGCCACATAGCATATATTCAACACAAAAAAAACAGTGACAATTTGCTGTTGACAAAGGACAGCTGGACATATAAAGGGCCCCATTACCTTAAGTAGCTTAGGGCCTCACCAAACCTAAACCCAGCCCTGGGTAGAAGCACCTCCCAAACTCCACTGTTTGGGAAGAAAATACATTTATGCCTGTCAATAACAGCAATCCAGTATTGATCGGTGGTGGCTGGTGCCCATTGGGATGGGTGGGGCAGTAGACTGAGTCAGGCAGAGCCAACTCTTTCTAGTTTTCATAGAATCATAGAACTGTAGAGCTGAGAGTCATCTAGTCTTGCAACGCAGGAATCTCAACTGAAGCATCTGTGATGTCTCCCTGCTCCTCCCTGCAGAGCTCTACAAGGGCAACATGGAGACTAAGGAGGAGGAGGAATCATAGAATCACAGAATTGTAGTGCTAGAAGGGACCCCAAGGGCTGTTTAGTCTACTCCCCTGCAATGCAGGAACGCCAGTTCAAGAATCCATGACAGGTGGCCCTCTAACCTCTGCTTAGAGCAGTGTTTCCCAACCTTGGGCCTCCAGCTGTTTTTGAACTACAATTCCCATAAGCCCTGACCACTGGTCTTGCTAGCTAGGGATGATGGGAGTTGTAGTCCAAAAACAGCTGGAGGCCCAAGGTTGGGAAACACTGGCTTAGAGAACCCACCACCTTCCAAAATAGCCTGTTCCGCCATCAAACAGGCTCTTGACGTCAGAAATCTCTTCCTAATGTTTACTCAGAATCTCCTTTTTTGTGATTTGAATCTACTGGATCGGGTCCTACCCTATGGAGCAGGAGAGGGGAAGCTGATCGCCAGCACACACCCTGGACTGGTTGTAGTAGTAGTACTACTACTACTAATAGTAATATTTATACCTCAGCCACTCTGGGTGGCTCCCAACAGAATATTAAAACACAATAAAACATCACACATTAAAAACTTCCCTAACCAGGGCTGCTTTCAGATATCTTCTAAAAGTCAGATAGTTGTTTATTTCCTTGACATGTTATGGGAGGGCATTCTGCAGGGCGGGCGCCACCACCGAGAAGGCCCTCTGCCTGGTTCCCTGTAACCTCATTTCTCGCAGTGAGGGAACCTCCAGAAGGCCCACGGAGCTGGACCTCAGTGTCAGGGCTGAACGATGGGGGTGGAGACGCTCCTTCAGTATGGAGGAAGCCAGTATGTGGGGGCTGGCTGCAGGCAGACAAAGCTAGGTGGGTCAGTGCCCCGATTCCTCCTAATGGACCAGCTTGCACTGAGATAAATGCTTTCCTGTAGCAGGCCTGGCTGCCTTTTAAGCTTCTGTGAATACAAGCATCTTTCAAGCCAGCAGATGTTCCCAGCTAGACCTCGCCCCTCACCTTCAATGCATCCTGTACGTCCCCCTCATCAAGAAATCCACATTTGCTTAAGCCAAAGTGAGTTTCTATTCACACCAGCACCAAGGAGCAGAATCACCTTGTTATCTGTGTCTTTTTTGCCCACCGCAGACTGCAGGGCATGAAGGAGGGCGTCTACCAAGCCGTCACATTCCCGGAGCCTCCTGCGCGCTTCCGCTCCATCAGAACTGACGTTCCTGCAAAACGAGAGGTAGGCAAACGTTACAAGCCATAATCTCCACATAGCAAAATTAAGCCAAGCCCCCTGCACCCTCCTGCGTCAATTACAGACATTAAGAACCTAATGATCTTGAATTAACCAAGACGCACACAAAAGATCATCTTGCAAGCCAACAGGGAACCACAGCTTCTGTATTGCATGATAAGTAGAGCCTCAGCTTGCAGCTCTGCAACACACCCAGGAGCTCTTGGCAGGGCTGGCCCACCCGTTGGACAAGGTGAGGAAACTGCCTTGGGCAGCAGAAACAGCAGGGGTAGCAGATCCGGCCTCCGGGTGTAGATCTTCACTCCCTCCTTCTCTCTGACGTGTATATTTATCCCCCCCCCCTTCTCAAAGAAAACCCAAGAGAGAATCTTGAACTGAATGTCAGTGGTGGTTCAGTAAAAGTGGCTCGCTGACTTGAGCAAGCTAAATCTAAGAGTAACCCCAGGAAGCTTTCGGGTTTGTTTTCATTTCGGCAGCATTTTAAATGGGAGTATATTTTTAATCCATGTTTTATGTCTGTGCCAACAAGCGTTTTCTTGTATTTGCAATGGCCTGTGGCTGAAAGCCATGAATATTTATTGGGTAAGACGCAGCTTCCTATGTTCTCGTTCTGTAAATTCCAGAGTTCCCTACCTGTCAAAATAAGTATAATAGCAAAAGCATTTAACAGGTGGTTGTTGCAGTGTTAAAGGCAAAAGGCCCTCTATATATTGGCACAGCCTTCCCTAGTAGGTGACCTTCAGGTGGGTTGGAATACAATGCCTATCGGCCGGAAGCACCAACGCTTTGCTAGCTGTGGTAGATGGAAGTTGTAGTCCAAACTGTCTGGATGGCACCAGGTTGGGAACAAATACATTAGCAGATAACCTTTTTTCAAAAGAAATAGCCATCAATGAAGCGGAAGCCAGAAGGGAGAACCCCCTGGCTGCGCAGCTGTTTAAATACTGCAAGCCATGCACCCCGGTGGACCGGATTGGTCGGCCATGGGCGTGATGCGGCCGGGACTCCCTGTGATGTGGGCAGTATTGCCACGCCCCCTGCTGAACACGGGGAGCGCACAGGGCCTGCCTGCAACACCGCCCCCCTGGGAAGGGGAGTGGCCCTCTGCACAACTTAACATCAGCACTTGTGCAACTTTGAGGTTCTGCCGACTTGTTTGAGAAAGCTGGGGCAGCGTGGTGTGTGTGTGTGTGTGTGTGTGTGTGTGTGTGTGTGTGTGAAGAGCCTTGTTTCCATTTATTTTTAACACATCTTCAGGGAGCTCCCTAGTTCCTGTGCCAAACAACACAGAGACTGATATGGAAATGTCTTCTAGATATGTAGATCAAAGGAAATAAACCGCAGCGCTGCTTTATATTTCTCTTTAATCTTCCGGCACGGCATGTAGAAAGTCACACTGTGCCGCACAAGGGCCTTAGCGAGCGCTGGAAGATTCCTGAAAAGATCAGGAGGGACATGCTGTTACATCTAGGGCAGGGGTATGTGCTTGCAAGCTCACTTTTGGAGTGCCAATCCTCAAAAACAGAACCACAAGATGGAGATATCAGCCGTCGAGCGGCCATATCCCAGGGCCATCCTCTTCCTTACTTCCGACAAGTGAAATCCAAAGTTTGTTTGGAGCAAACTCCACACAACTGATCCAGCCTCACTCAGTGTCGGTGGACTACAAATCCCATCATCCCTGATCATGAAATAGCCATGCAGACTGGCGCTGACTAGCCCTGCTCTAAGCTTATTCCTACATTTTCCGGGAGCGAATGCCACAGTTAAAAAACACACTGCATAAAGACATACTTGCTTCAACGCTCAATTTCAGTGGATGATCCTGAGCTCTAAACCAGGCATATGCAAACTCCGGCCCTCCAAATGTTTGGGACTACAATTCCCATCACCCCTGACCACTGGTCCTGTTAGCTAGGGATTATGGGAACTGTAGTCCCAAACATCTGGAGGGCCAGAGTTTGCCTATGAGCAGTCTTTTGTCCAAGTCCTTCACACCAACCAAGCCAGTCCAACTTACAACAACATTAACAGTGAGGAGATTTCACCCCTCCCATATCCAAGAATCTCCTGACGAGTCTGCTGATTCTCCAGAGAGGAGGAGCAGTGTTCTGCTTTCTACTTATTCAGCTCCAGCACCAAGTCAAGTTAGTCAGTCAGTGTGTCGGAGAGAGAGAGAGACTGAGTGTTAGAGATCGTGTGTAGAGATAAGGTTGCTGCTAAGAGTAGCTGCAGACACTCAGTGTAGCATTCATTTATGCTTAGACCTGTTTAGCTCTGTATATAGTTTTGTATTATAGTTGTAGTTATAGAATAAATGAAGATCTTTTACAGAGCTGCTCTCCGAGTCGTGTATACACTGCTAGACTCTGCTATACTCTGCTGTGCGACGACTGTATTGTGGAAGTGAATCCGGTGCTCACAACTCTAAGCTGTGAGTCCACAGCACTTTGACCTGGAGGTCTCTGGAAGTGCTACCCAGCTCGCCTAGCCCAGTCGAGGTTGAAGTGCATGAGTCCAGTTGGTGACACTGGCTCAAGGGCGATGCTGACAGATTCCTGGCGAATAAAAGGTGTCGGGCCACAATGGTTAACTTGCAGTCTCGGCTAGCCATTTCTAATTGAGTGGAATGCGTTTAAAAACAACAACAACAACTATGTACCATCCAACATGGCACTCTCCAGATGCTGTCAGACTCCAACTCCCATCAGTCCCAGCCAGCATGGCCAATGGTCAGGGATGACAGGAGTTGTAGTCCAACAAGTTTTGAAGGAAAATGTGCTGGCTACCAGTGTGCTACGCTAAAATAGGGAACCAGGCCAGGCAATCAATTTAAAAAAGTTGAGCTCTTTATGAAATGGAAATTAGGGACCCGAATACTCTGATGACACCTTGAAGCTATTGCAGTAATAACAGTTGCAGATCCACCTTCAAGTACCTTTAAGTAAAAATAGGAGGGTTTTTTTTTGGGGGGGGGGGCTAGTTAAAGCTCAGATGGTGACACCACTGCAATGAAAATGAACCACCTGGAGCAACATGTAATTTTTTTTTATTAAAAAAATAAAACCCTTTTATTATACATTTTAATTCTCTTTCATTCTGAAGCGCCCTTCATTTAAGGGAAACTGGGCAGAATTTTAATGAAGAAATGATCAGATTATTTCCCAAAGACAATTCCCGCCTCGCCAATTTCCTGCCATCTATTCCGAACAGAATTTTAAGTGGCTCATTTAGGGCAACTACACTTCTAACAGTGTCCATTTTGCAGGTATATTAATGCTCCGAGTATGCAAAGATGACGCTGTCCTTTTTATTTTCTTACATTAGTAAGCATTAGCATTAATGTACTTTCTGACTGGATGACAAGGAAGAACACAGAGATCAGACTAGCAAAATTTGGCAATGATGCACCGCTCACATCTTATGCCGGACACAAACAGACTTTGCCCAGAGTTGGAGTGGTTGGTGCAAGCAGTAATCTAAGTTGATCCATTTTATTCGGGGATGAAGAAATGTTGGAGGGCATGGAACTTTTCAGTTTAGAGAACAGGCGAGCATAAGACAACATGATTTGTTGTTGTTTAGTCGTTTAGTCACGTCCACCTCTTCGTGACCCCATGGACCAGAGCACGCCAGGCACTCCTGTCTTCCATTGCCTCCCGCAGTTTGGTCAAACTCATGCTGGTAGCTTCGAGAACACTGTCCAACCATCTTGTCCTCTGTCATCCCCTTCTCCTTGTGCCCTCCATCTTTCCCAACATCAGCGTCTTTCCCAGGGAGTCTTCTCTTCTCATGAGGTGCCCAAAGTATTGGAGCCTCAGCTTCACAATCTGTCCTTCCAGGGCTGATTTCCTTCAGAATGGAGAGGTTTGATCTTCTTGCAGTCCATGGGACTCTCAAGAGTCTCCTCCAGCACCAGAATTGAAAAGCATCAATTCTTCAGTGATCAGCCTTCTTCATGGTCCAGCTCTCACTTCCATACATCACTACTGGGAAAACCATAGCTTTAACTATACGGACCTTTGTCGGCAAGCTGATGTCTCTGCTTTTTAAGGTGCTGTCTAGGTTTGTCATCACTTTTCTCCCAAGAAGCAGGCGTCTTTTAATTTCGTGGCTGCTGTCACCATCTGCAGTGATCATGGAACCCAAGAAAGTAAACTCTCCCACTGCCTCCATTTCTTCCCCTTCTATTTGCCAGGAGGTGATGGGACCAGTGGCCATGGTCTTCATTTTTTTGATGTTGAGCTTCAGACCATATTTTGCGCTCTCCTCTTTCACCCTCATTAAGAGGTTCTTTAATTCCTCCTCACTTTCTGCCATCAAAGTTGTGTCATCCAGCCCAGCCTTTCGCATGATGAATTCTGCATATAAGTTAAATAAGCAGGGAGACAATATACAGCCTTGTCGTACTCCTTTCCCAATTTTGAACCAATCAGTTGTTCCATATCCAGTTCTAACTGTAGCTTCTTGTCTCACATAGAGATTTCTCAGGAGACAGATGAGGTGATCAGGCACTCCCATTTCTTTAAGAACTTGCCATAGTTTGCCGTGGTTGACACAGTCAAAGGCTTTTGCATAGTCAATGAAGCAGAAGTAGATGTCTTTCTGGAACTCTCTAGCTTTCTCCATAATCCAGCGCATGTTTGCAATTTGGTATCTGGTTCCTCTGCCCCTTTGAAATCCAGCTTGCACATCTGGGAGTTCTTGGTCCACATACTGCTTAAGCCTGCTTTGTAGAATTTTAAGCATAACTTTGCTAGCGTGTGAAATGAGTGCAATTGTGATAAAAAGTAAAGGTACCCCTGCCCATACGGGCCAGTCTTGACAGACTCTAGGGTTGTGCGCCCATCTCACTCTATAGGCCGGGAGCCAGCGCTGTCCGCAGACACTTCCAGGTCACGTGGCCAGTGTGACAAAGCTGCATCTGGTGAGCCAGCGCAGCACACGGAAATGCCGTTTACCTTCCCGCCAGTAAGCGGTCCCTATTTATCTACTTGCACCCGAGGGTGCTTTCAAACTGCTAGGTTGGCAGGCGCTGGGACCGAACAACGGGAACGCACCCCGCCGCGGGGATTCGAACCGCCGACCTTTTGATCAGCAAGCCCTAGGCGCTGAGGTTTTTACCCACAGCGCCACCCGCGTCCCGATAGAACTGTATAAAATTCTGCATGGCATAGTGAGAGTGGGTAGATAAAAGCTTCTCTCCCTCTCTCATAACATTAGAATCCCTGGACATCCAATGAATATGAATATTGGGAGATTCAGGACTAATAAAAGAAAGCACTTGCTCATGCAGCACATAAACTATGGAACTCTCTGCCACAAGAGGCAATGATGGCCACTTACTAGGGTGGCTTTAAAATAGGGTTGGGCAAATTCATGGAGCAGAAGGAGAGCACAGGAGAGGAGAGTGGTCTTTTGCTCATGTCCTGCTTCCAAGTTTCCTTCTGGTTGGCCATTGCTCCAATTCCCAAAGGCTTTTATTGTGTTGTTATTGGGGGAGATATTAGAGCCAGTTTGCATTTTAAGTCGAATCCACCTCATTTGCGCTTTCTGAAATGATATGTGAACCAAAAGACAGCCGTCGTTTCGAAATTCACACTTCTAAGAATTTCGCACTGGAGTTCTCCAGCCACGTCATGTGGACAAAAGTGAGTATAACCAGAGTAACGCTTGCATGCATGTGAAAAATAACATGCAAGAAAGCACTGTACTAGAAAGCATGGTTTTCAAAAATGCGTACACCAGGAGAAATGTGCACTAAAGCACCAGCGAATTTTCATGAGTGTGTTTTCAATAAATAAATTGCAAGCTGATGTGGAAATATAGAGAGCAGAACCGAAGATGGGGAAAATTAGAAAGTGCAACTGAGAGACCTGGGCATCCCTAGACTCAAAACATGGTACAACTTGCTGATAGCGTCTCGCTTACCCGGTTTTGGGAAGGCAGCATGAGGGCTGGGGAAGGGGGCATCACATTTTGGCCCTGATCCCCAGCCTGCTCACCAAGGCAGTGTGCAGCCTGTGGGTTCTCAGTCAAAGTATTCTCATGGCCCATTTTGTGTGAAACTTTGGCCTGCCCTGTGCTAGAGCACCTCTGTGTAGAAGAGAATTCTTCAGTTTAGGAGCTGCCACAGATAAGGTCCTCTCCTGGGCCACCGTTCATCACACTTCTGAGGGTAGCAGTACTACCAACTTCTGAGGGTAGCAGTACTAAGGCAAAGGGGCCTTAACACCCAAGAAGGTCGGTTGAGATTGTATAAGAACTAGCTACACACACACACACACACACACACACACACACACACACCATAACTGCTTATCCAAATTGCATCTGGTGCTAGATGAATTTGATTTCACGTAAACTATTTGTGGAATAAGTAAAACCAGATCCATTGTGAGATTAAACGTTCTCTGAAGGATTTTTGAGGTTAAATTTTTTCAAAGAGGGATTATGATCATTTACTAACACAGCTGCTTCAGAGGCCATTGCTAGGCAGGATATGCTACCAGAAAGTAAGTGGATGAGTCACTCAGAATGTAGGAAAGAGCCTTTTGCAATATGTCAGAAGTGGAGGACAGTGGTGTGGTGTGGCAAGAAAAAGCTCCAAAGCTCAGGAGGTGATATTTGGTACGGTAGCAGTACAGAAGAATGTCCCTGTTTTCAAATGCACCACGCCAAAGTCTAAGCCCAACACTATGGGCTTATTCAGATGTTACACTTAACAGAGCATCTCAAAAAACCTGTTTGTGTGAAAGCATGTACACTTGTTGATTTGCACAGCTCAGCTACAGCGTACATCCTCGCAGAATGCGACACACGAGCAATTGTATGAGTGCACAGCTGTACTGCATGTTTACACAGGTATACAAAATTGCACACTCATTTTGAAGGCAAACGCACCACCATCGCTGCGGATTAGAGAAAGAATGACCTCCATTCACCCCTCAAGTTTCAACCACCTTGCCAACCTGAAGGCAGAAATGATGTGAAGAGGATTTGTCTGGCTGTTGAAATCTCTGCTTTCCTTAGGAAAACAAAACGGAGGAGCCCTGAGTAAATGTTAAAAGAAAAGTAAATTCCGATCGTTGGAGAAACCCATCCGGCGGGGAATGTATTCTGTTAGCATTGCGGGAGGGAGAGTGGTGGAAGAGATGTTAGGAATCTCTTCTTGATTTCACGTACGGAGGTAAGGCATCCAGAAAGGCATTTAGGATCAACCATAAGTAATACTTATGGAAGGGCCATACGTAGCTCAGTGGTAGAGCATCTAAGGTCCTGGATTCAATCCCTAGCATCTCCAGGTAGGGCTGCAGCATACTACTAGGAGGTAACAGAGCTGGGACACTATTAAGGAGAGCAGGACAAGATGTCGTGAGCACTCCCACCTGGTCCAGGTTTGGAGCGAGTTTGTGGAAAGATGCTATGAGTACCACATCTGCCTCAGTGAGTAACCCACCTTTTCATCACAGCTGCCATTGCTCCAGCAAGCTAGGAACTTAGTAAGTTTTCCTACACCGATTTATCTAGCTCAGCATTGTCCACACCAGGGATTCTGACCAGGTGCCAGGAGTCCAGTCCCCGGCTTGATAACACACTGAGCGTATTTAATTAAAAAGGATGCTTTATTGTCAAAACAAACAGATAACTCCGGACGGCTTTAGTACAGCCTCCGCCATCATCAATCAAGATGACCCTTCTGAGGACTGCTTCCAGCATGACCAGAAGCAACTGAACTTTCGCTTCATACGACTTTTGTTTTGCTTCCTGTCTTGCAGCCCTCCCATTCGCCGAGACCTTGGACTGAGTGGGTCAGCCCCCGCCTCTTCCTCATTCTCTGAGAGGCTGTCTCTTAACTCTTTCCCACCTGTTTTTGCTTCCGGCAAACTTTGAAGCCTGCTCTCAAGCCATTCCCTTATCAACTGGCATGCCAAGGGGTGGAGGAGTTAGCTCTAGCCGATGCTCATCCTGCATCGCAGTTAACCCTCTCTGTTCCTGGCTGCTTTCTTCAGTTGGCTGCAACCCTTCCCTGGGAGCTGGCTCATTCCTGACGCCAGGGCTGATCTGCTCTGGAAAACGCTATAAAAATATTACTCCCAATGCAATTTCCCATTGGCCACAGATCGCTGCTCTACAGAGCCCCCTGGTGTCACATTTTTTATAATGCATTTTTAATGTTGCAACTCACCAGTGTAGATCAGCCCCAGATGTCCCCATTTGGCCCATGAGGCTATTTTAGTGAAAACTTGCCCCACACTTGATGTGTACTCCTGCTAGGAAATGGCTGGCATGTCTGAGCCCTGTGCAAAGCAGGATTGTACTCTCCACGTATCAGCTGATGCAGCGAACTGGCTAGCCTGTCCAAACCCTTGCAGGAAACAAGATTGAACTTCCCACACAAGCTTTGGCAGGTGGCGTGGGGAAGCACCCATCAGTCACCTGATGTGTTAATATGACGTCAGGTAACTGACAGGTGGGCCATTCCACCCATCTGTCAAAAGTTGAACTGCCAGGGTGGGGTGGGGGAGATAAAGATCTGGCCCACTAGGCCAAAAATATCCCCCATCCTGATTTACCTTGAGGGGCAGCAGATCTCCATGATTTCACTTTGGGAAATGATATACAATGAATTAAAAAAAAAGTTTAAAATAACTTTTGTAAAAACAACAACAGCAGAAGCTTTTTTATTAGGAATTCTAGGTACCGACATTTCAAAGGAGCAGAAAAGACTTTCCATGTATGCGACAATAGCCGTGTGGATGTTACTAGCCCAGAGATGGAAAGAAGACAAAGTCCTCACGAGAGAGGAATGGCAAATTAAGCTGTTGGGACTATGCCAAAATGGCAAAACTGATTGGAAAGCTCAGGAACCAAGAAGACCAAAACTGCAACAAAGAATGAGGGGGGGGGGATTATAATTTATCTAGGAGACTACTGTAAACAGATGAAAAGATTAGCAGGATTTCAATAACATTTGCAATGTAGCAAAATTTATGGATAATATGGAGAGATATAAAATATGGATGATTAAATAATATGCAGTTTAAAATGTTGACAACAGGACCCATGGAGGAGATGGTGGGAAGTTTGGAGATTCAGAGAAATCTCTAAATATGGATGTATACAGTGGTGCCTCACAAGACGAAATTAATCCGTTCCGTGAGGCTCTTCATATAGCGTTTTTTTCGTCTTGCGAAGCAAGCCCATTGACAGCTTAGCGGATTAGCGCTATTAGCGGCTTAGCGGCTTAGCGGATCAGCTGATAAGCGGCTTAGGGCTTAGGAAAAGGGGGGGGAGGGGAAAACCCCCGCAGGAACTCACAAGACATTTTCGTCTTGCGAAGCAAGCCCATAGGGAAATTCGTTTTGCGAAGCGCCTCCAAAACGGAAAACCCTTTTGTCTAGCGGGTTTTCCGTCTTGCGAGGCGTTCGTCTTGTGGGGCACCACTGTATTTGGTATTGTTATAAATTTACACTTGTAAAATCAAATAAAAATTATTTCGGGGGAAAGGGAGATACCAAGAATTGAACCTGGAACCTTCTGTATGCACAGAAAATGCTCTGTTACTGAGCGATGGCCCTTCCGCTTTGATCCAGATGATCAAAAGTCCTTAGATGAGCCTAATCAATTGGGCCCATCACCATCATTAAAAATCTATTGCTATGGACTCCTTTCATTTGACTGTGGAAAACACAGTGAGTTGTCGAGTGTCCTCTGCAAAGAAAATTCTCAGTATGCTTATATTAACTCTACCTCCTGCCCTGGCGCATTTGCTAAAATCCTCAGCTGCAGCCCTGCAGTCTCTTCTTATTAAAGTTGCCGACTTGAAGCCTGCCCAAGGTGACCCATAAACATTAAAGAACATCACCAGGCATGGTCTGAATTTTGTTTGGGGCATTTCCATGATGTGGCAAAAAGACACACACACACACCCCCGGTGAGCGCCACCATCTGCGCATTAACTCGATTTAAACGAAAAAGCCTTCTCCCCTTAATGCTAGCGTAGAGGGAGAATGAAGACATTTTCACTGAATAGCAAAGCAGTCTGAATTCTGACACGGAGGAAGCAGATAGAGTAATAGCAGGCAGGGAAGCAAGAAGGTGTCTGGGCAATGGGGAGAAAGGAGTCTGGAACAAAGCGGAACGGGAGTGCAGGAGGTTCAGTGAGAAGGCAGTTAATAAGAAATCAATCGATAGATAAGGTTAAGAAAGAATGGGAATGCTTTAAAAATTACTTGAATAATTATGGTTCCAATAATAACACTCGGCTGTGTTTAGACTAATTTCTCAGGCAGAGGTATCACAAGATGGAGACAAATATTTAAATACAGATCAAAAACAGAAATGGCTGAATTGAAGAGTAGACGGAAAGTCAACAAACCAACAAATTAAAAAATGAGGTTCAATCCAGCACCAGGGACTTTGTGAACAGAATACCCTGGTACCGGTTTGAATTAACTAAATACTGCTTTTTGTTTGATAGGTACGTTTTGGTTTTGTTAATTTTTCAGTTTTGTCGTTGTGCATTTCCCTGTTTATTTTCTTCTTCTCTCTCTTTTTATTTCTTTTATATAATACACGTTTATTCTAGATCTCTTGACAATTTGATTATGTATATTGTAATAACTATCTTAAGTCTAGAAATATCTAATGTAAGATGATTTTCTGTTTTGTTTTTTGTATGTGATGTTTGTTTAATAATAATAAAAGAAGAGAAGGCAGCAGAGTGCAGGTCAACAGCAGAGGGGGCTCTGACATTAGGTGAAACCATCTCAAAGGATAAGAAGTGAAGCCAGTGGTCTAGGCCACATCAGCGCCATACATTTAGAGCAGTGTTAAACCATTTTAAACAGTCATGGCTTCCCGCCCCCAAGAATCCTGGGAACTATAGTCTGCTCATTGTGCTGTGAGTTGTTAGGAGACACCCATTCCCCTCACAGAGCTACAATTCCCAGAGTGGTTTAACAATCAATCCCTTTTCCCAGGGAACTCTGGGTGTGCACAGGACACTAGACAGCCACAATGGAATGTGGGCGAGGAAGAAATCAAATTCAGTTTGCATTGAAAGGTTGATACACCAAATCCACACCTTCTGAAACAATACGTGAACGGATAAGAGCCGTCCTTTGAAATTCGCATTTCTCCTAAATTTGCAATGCAGTTCTCCAGCCTAGTAAGTCAAATACACGCAAAAATCCACACAACAAGGTAAAGTAGGCATGAGGAATGAATTATATTGGGAGAGATTGCTTGCAAAATGGTGGATGTCAGGCTGAACGGCATGCAAAAATGTGTATGTACGCAGGTCCAGCTTACCAAACACAAAGTGTTCCATAGAAACCTTTTGTTCACATAATGAGACCAGTGTTTCCATTTTTCCCTATGGAAATATTTCTAATGTGGGATTTGTCCAATCTCTCCCCCCTCCTTTTCAATGGTTTCTTCCTGAAATGGCTGCAACCAATCAGCAAACGAAGGACACTGATCTCTCCTGCTCCCTGATTTGTCCACCTATCTGCCTGAAAATGGTCACCACTGACCAGCAGAGCACAAACTGACAAGGAAGTTGGCTGTTTGGATAAGTGAATCTGTGGAGCATATAATGAGGTTTGGGCAGAATTCTTTACATGCCAATAAGTGAATTTTCAGATAGTGAGCGGGCGGATAATGGGACTAAAATTTATTAGAATTCCGCATTGAAAGGCTCATGAATTTTCATGATGGCTGGTTGGTTTAAAGCAGGCGTGGCGAAACTTGGCCCTCCAGCTGTTTCGGGACTACAATCCCCATCATCCCTGACCACTGGTCCTGTTAGCTAGGGGTGATGGGAGTTGTAGTCCCAAAACAGCTGGAGGGCCAAGTTTGGCCATGCCTGGTTTAAAGCACGGAGCAACGTGGAAACATGAGGAATGGAATGCAAGAATGGAAAAACAAGGAACTGAGAGAAACCGAAATAGAAAGATTAGCCCATCTCTACAAGGGGATGAAAGGGGTGTGGGTGGCGCTGTGGGTTAAACCACAGAGCCTAGGACTTGCCGATCAGAAGGTCGACGGTTCGAATCCCCGCGATGGGGTGAGCTCCCGTTGCTCGGTCCTTGCTCCTGCCAACCTAGCAGTTCGAAAGCACGTCCAAGTTAAAGTAGATAAATAGGTACCGCTCCGGCGGGAAGGTAAATGGTGTTTCCGTGCGCTGCTCTGGTTCGCCAGAAGCGGCTTAGTCATGCTGGCCACATGACCCAGAAGCTGTATGCCGGCTCCCTCGGCCAAGAAAGCGAGATGAGCGCTGCAACCCCAGAGTCGGTCATGACTGGACCTAATGGTCAAGGGTCCCTTTACTTTACCAAGGGGATGATAGCAACGTGCTCAGGCAAAAGAAAGGGAGATAGGAATGAAAAAGCACTTTCCACGGCCTAAAGAAAATGAATTTCACACCCTCCAAATCCTCAGATTTTTCTGCACAGAGATACAGGCCTCCCCTGCAAATAAACACACACCCATGCTCTGCAGACTTGCTAAGCTGACTTGCAGCTGCCTCCCTGTCATTGGAGACAATTCAGCAGATAAAACTGCATGCAGCTACTTTTTTTAAAAAAAAGCTTTAAAGACATTTGCAGGTCACCTTAAAGGCGACCTTTCTTCAAGAGTTTTGCTTCTCGCTACTGTCATGCTGAGCGGTTCAGAGGCCTGCTGTGCAAGAGAGAGAGAGAGCTGGCGCCTGCTCAACTTTAAAATTATTATTCTGTGCGCAGAGGCTGCTTGAGATGCTGAGTGCATTTGAAACAATGTGAAGAGAACCTGCAGAAATTTTGAGCTGTCTGGTGGAACATGGGCACAGCTGCCAAGACAGAGAGCTAGAGAAATAGACAGACAGACAGATCCGCAAACTCTATCTAGCACTGCAAGGGCCGTAGCTCAGTGGAAGAACATCTGCTTTGAATGCAGAAGGCCTCAGGTTCTATCTCCAGCATCTCCAGGTAGGTCTGAGGGAGAGGGAGAGCCCTCACCATGAGGCAAGGTGAGGAATCTGCCTCAGGTGGCAGAATCCATATCTGCAGCCGATCCAGCCTACAAGGAATACTTTGTCTACTGCTGTAGCTGCCACAGTAGCAGATCTGTTGCCCCCTCAGCACACCCCACTCAACACCCCGCTTGGTGAATCGGAGGGGCTGCTGGTCTCCTCCATCCTTGTTCCCAATGTACTTCTTCACTCACCACTCCTTCCCTGGTGGAGTGATACCACTTTGAGGTCCCACAATGTCTTGGGACACCTGGCTTGCCAGTAGTACATGTGAAGAGGATCTAGAGAAGAGGGCCTTCTCGGTAGTGGCGCCCGCCCTGTGGAACGCCCTCCCGTCAGATGTCAGAGAGATCAACAACTACCTGACATTTAGAAGACATCTGAAGGCAGCCCTGTTCAGGGAAGTTTTTAATGTGTGACATTTTATTGTATTTTTAATCTTTGTTGGAAGCCGCCCAGAGTGGCTGGGGAAACCCAACCAGATGGGCGGGGTACAAATAAATTATTATTGTTATTGTTGTTGTTGTTTATTTATACCCCGCCCATCTGGCTGAGTTTCCCCAGCCACTCTGGGCGGCTTCCAACAACGTATTAAAATACAGTAGTCTGTTAAACATTAAAAGCTTCCCTAAACAGGGCTGCCTTCAAATGTCTTCTAAAAGTCTGGTAGTTATTTTCCTCTTTGACATCTGATGGGAGGGCATTCCACAGGGCGGGCGCCACTACCGAGAAGGCCCTCTGCCTGGTTCCATGTAGCTTTGCTTCTCACAGTGAGGGAACTGCCAGAAGGCCCTCAGAGCTGGACCTGAGTGTCCGGGCAGAACAATGGGGGTGGAGACGCTCCTTCACGTATACTGGGCTGAGGCTGTTTAGGGCTTTAAAGGTCAGCACCAACACTTTATGTCCAATGTTGGGCCCCCAGGCCAAATCCGGCCCACCAGAGGCAGTTTAATTTGGTTGGTTTAATCCGGCCCCCAGAGGCAGTTGTGTTCGGGGGGGGGGGCATGGGCTACGTTCCCAGCGGGTGGTTATGTGGTGTGGCTTGCTCACCCGCCTGCTGATTGGCTCTCACAGCTGCTCGCTGTGCGGCTCTTGGAACCGCCCATCCACCGGCTCATGCATGTTCCCTGCTCTCCATCCCAGCCACTGGATGGCTTGAACAGGCGCACTGTGTGTGGCTCTCTATGGTGTCTGCTGGCCTCGCTCCTGTGCGGCTTGCTCTCCTGCTCGCCTGCCTGCTGGTTCTTGGAGCGGCTCGCTCTCCTGCCTGCCTGCAGGCTCTTGCAGCCACTCTCTCGCCTGCCTATGCACCCCTTGGTGAGCAACAACTTGTGAAAAGAAAAAAAAGAGTTAAAAAACTGTTGGAGAAAGAACCCCTAAAAAGTTCATCAACTTCAATCCTAAAAAAAGCTCAACAACTGGCCCTCTTTGATCTAGGGGTCTTAGTAGACCACAAGCTGAACATGAGTCAACAGTGTGACGCAGCAGCAAAAAAAAGCAAATGCTATCCTACATCGACAGAAATATAGTGTCCTGATCAAGGGACGTCATGGTCCCACTTTATATGATAGGTAAAGGTAAAGGGACCCCTGATCATTAGATCCAGTTGCGGCCGACTCTGAGGTTGTGGCGCTCATCTCGCTTTACTGGCAGAGGGAGCCGGCGTACAGCTTCTGGGTCATGTGGCCAGCATGACTAAGCTGCTTCTGGCAAACCAGAGCAGCGCACGAAGACGCCATTTTCCTTCCCGCCGGAAGCACTTTGATGTGCTTTCAAACTGCTAGGTTGGCAGGAGCAGGGACTGAGCAACGGGAGCTCACCCCGTCGCAGGGATTCGAACCGCCAACCTTCTCATTGGCAAGCCCTAGACTCTGTGGTTTAGACCACAGCGCCACCCACGTCTTTATATGATAGCAATCTTCAAATATCTCAGGGGTGTCACAAAGCAATGGATTAAAGTTGCAAGAAAGGAGATTCCGACGAAACATCAGGAAGAACTTTCAGACAGTAAGAGCTGCTTAATGGTGGAATGGACTCCCATAAGAGATGATGGACTCTCCTTCCTTGGAAGAGGTTGGATGGTCATCTGTCATGGATGCTTTAGCTGAGATTCCTGCATTGCAGGGAACAGATGAACCTCTGGGTTCCTTCCAACGCTACAATTCTAAGATTCTGTGAGAAACCAATGTCTGAAACCCTGTAGAGCAGTGTTCCCCAACCTTGGGCATCCAGCTGTTTTTGGACTACAATTCCCATCATCCTTGACCACTGGTCTTGCTAGCGAGGCATGATGGGAGTTGTAGTCCAAAAACAGCTGGAGGCCCAAGGTTGGGGAACACTGCTGTAGAGTACAAGAGCATAGGAAGAAACTGCTGGATCTAGCCCAACATCCTGTTTTCACAGTGGTCTACCAGATGCCTGTGGGAAACCTGAGCACAACAGCCTTCTCCCCGCCTGTGCTTTCCATAAACTGTGGCATTGCTATACTTGCGCCATGAAGCCATGAGGTGCACAAGCTCTACACTGAATCGGCACATGTAAACATGGAAGCAGATAAAAGGGTTAAAGACACGGTCCTTTGCCAGAGGTGAGACAACTGGGTAACAATGAAGGACACCATTCAGGGTGGAGGTTTTTTTTAATGAAATCCTGGGGCAGAGGCCCTTGCCAGCGGGCCATTTGCATCTGGAGATCAAGAGGTAAGGGGCTCGCCTTCGCTTCCAAGGGGACGCCAGAAGGTGACGAGCTGCAGGGCGGCTTTTTAATCTGCATTTTGGAGTCAGGTTGTGCAGCATAAAAGGGGCACGTGGGCTCAGGCTGTGACTCTGCAGTTAAAAAAAGGCAATGCATAATGCATCGCTATTACAAGCTAAACATCAGGCGCCGTCAGCCTGAACTTGAACGATTCCAACGGTGGCAGGAATTACACTCCCTTGCTCATGATATAAGCCTGGGGAAAGCCATATGCCCTGATCCCATCCAGGATCTGGGAGCTAATTAAGAATCTCTTCCAGCTCAGCCTCCTTTATTGCAGCTCCTGAGAAGCATTGGCTCATTCAACTTGCATTGCTCGGTGGGGAAAAACACACCCCTTCCCACCGCCATCCTCTGATGCAGGCTTGGGGGGGTATATATGTTTTCTCCTGCAAAGCACATATTCTCTCATGGAACTATCTTTCTGGTGTGCATATCAGGGATGGTGCAGCCAGAGGCAAAAGGAGGCAGAGCGGCAGATGAGGAACTTGTCTTTGGCCAGCAGGCTACATTCCGTTAAGAGGCTCCCATGCACACAACTCTCTGTCAAAAAAGAGGTGACCCTCTTAGGACACTTCTAAGAAAGCACACATGGAGAGGAATCAGTGAGAGGTGAGGCTTAGGGAAGGGTCCCAAGGGCTAAATAGAGAGACCCACATAGCTCAGTTGGTTAGAGCAGTGTTTCCCAACCTTGGGTATCCAGCTGTTTTTGGACTACAACTCCCATCATCCCTAGCTAGCAAGACCAGTGGTCAGGGATGATGGGAACTGTAGTCCAAAAAAAGCTGGAGACCCAAGGTTGGGAAACACTGGGTTAGAGCATGGTCTTGATAACGCCAAGGTTGCAAGTTTGATCCCCGTATGGGACAACTGTGTATTGGTTGCACTAGATAACAACAACAACAATTTATTTATACCCCACCCATTTGGCTGGGTCTCCCCAAACACTCTGGGCGGCTCCCAACAGAATATTAAAACACAATAAAACATCGAACATTAAAAACTTCCCTAAACAGGGCTGCCTTCAGGTGTCTTCTAAAAGTCAGATAGTTGTTTATTTCCTTGACATCTGCCGGGAGGGCGTTCCACAGGGCGGGTGTCACCACGAAGAAGGCCCTCTGCCTGGTTCCCTGTAGTCTCACTTCTCACAGGAAGGGAACAGCCAGAAGGCCCTTGGAGCTGGACCTCAGTGTCTGGGCTGGATAATGGGGGTGGAGACTTTCCTTCAGGTATACAGGACCGGTGTTATGTGGTCTCGGCGGCCACTCCCAGTCACTAGTCTAGCTGCCGCTTTCGGTATTAATTGTAGTTTCTGGGTCACTTTCAAAGGTAGCCCCACGTAGAGCGCATTGCAGTAGTCCAAGCAGGAGATAACCAGAGCATGCACCACTCTGGCGAGACAGTCTGAGGGCAGGTAAGGTCTCAGCCTGCACACTGGATGGAGCTGGTAGACAGCTACCCTGGACACAGAATTGATCCTTCCAAGAATATAATTTTATGATTCTATGATTCTATCTGCCCCTGACCCCAAGGTTTCCCAGCCTGGTTGTCAGACCCTCAAGGTTGACCTGAGGTCTGCATGTTTGCCTGCCACACAAACCCCCAGGTGGCAACAGAGAGAGATTGAATCTCCAGGTGGGCAAGAGCACCTTCCCTACCCAGGCTCCCTAAACAGATGAGAAGGAAGGATCCCAAGGGGCCGGTCTGCTATAAAACTAATGAAGCTTAAGCTTCAGGGACCCTAATTCCAGAGGGGCCCCCAAAGCGACTTTAGCCCACATTGATTCTTAAAAATGGATCTAGCAGACACAATCTGAGTTGCATAACTCACATTGATTAATATTTTGTTGTAAGTATTTCAACAATCCCGAAGTTTAAGAGTCATTAGAACAGATGGGAAAGATGGAGGGTACAAGGAGAAGGGGAAGATGGAGGACGAGATGGTTGGACAGTGTTCTTGAAGCTACCAGCATGAGTTTGACCAAACTGTGGGAGGCAGTGGAAGACAGGAGTGCCTGGCGTGCTCTGATCCATGGGGTCACGAAGAGTCAGACACGACTGAACAACTAAACAACAACAGCACAGATGTTGTAAAGGTTGTTGTAAACAACCCCATTGAAGAAGATAACAGTGGTCACACAGATCTCATTGCTGGCTCTTCATAACAGTTCAGGCTGCAGGCCTCCCAAAACATAAGTCCACCACTGATGATCCTTTCATTTCAGGTGGACCTGGGAATACAACCTTTAGCTAAAGTTTCTACCTTAATTTCCAGCTAGTGACACATTTGCTCATTTGTTAGACTTCATCTTTTTCATTTGAATGACATACTCTCAGAGACTGCGGCTAATGTTTCATGTGTTGTGAATAATAATAATAATAATAATAATAATAATAATAATAATAGCCCGCCCATCTGGCTGGGTTGCCCCAGCCACTCTGGGCAGCTTCCAACACATATTAAAACATAATGATATCATAATAATGACATCATTTGGGCCTCCCCTCTGTGACATCACCAGGGACTGCCTCCAAGTCTCAGATTTTGGCACTGAAATTTGGCCGGGGTTGAGCAGCTCTTGACCTACTATGCGGCCCTCAGCAAGGAATGCGGCCCCTGGCTGAAAAAAGCTTCCGCACACCCTTCATTTTAACCTGTTTAAATTTTCATGCCATTTAAATAAAGCCCTCGGCACTCCGAGGACTTTTCTCCCTGATCTGCCTTTGCTTTGAAGCAGGAATATAAACCCGCGATTTCTCCTGGCAAAGTTTGAAGAAGCACACAAACACACAGGCTATGCCTTTTCTCTTCACCAGACAAGCTAAATCGGGAGACGCTCACCCAGCCAGCTCTCTTCCTTAAAATTGAAGATTTATTGCTTCACTCCCGTCCTCCCCCTGTCAGTCTGGAGACCAGCCCCTGCCTCGCACCAGGGGAAGGATTTGCAAAGGAGGAGGCGGCAGAGGATATATGTTGCGGCTGTTACCGTGTGCTATTATCACGCCTGAAAGATGGGGGGAGAGAGAGAGGGAGAAAGCTTACAGAGTAATTCATTCTGAAGGCTCTAATTCCCAAACACTTTTCTTTGGAGAAATGCTGTACATTAATCATGATTAATAGGCAAGCAGGGACTGTGGCTCGCTCATTTTGACACAGTTATATTCCACCCCATCCCTCTAGACTCCCACCTTCTGCTTCAGCACTGACACCGAGACATTATCACAGTTTCCTCTGACCAGCAGTGGTGCTCTGTGGTCTCAGGGTGAATCCCTCCCCGCAAGTCCTGCTACTTGGGATCCTTGACAGGGCAAGGATCGAACCCGGGTCCCTAGCAGGCAAAGCACGTTTTCTGTCCTGGCACACAGCCTGAGGCACACGGATGAAGCTGACCGCAACAGAGGCACTTGATGGCAGTGCAAAGTTATGTCTGATAAAGGCACAGAAGAACACAATGGGAGCTGTTGTCTCAGGTCGGTACAGAAGCCTTCTGCCAGAGAGTGCCGTCGCTCAGTGGAAGAACACCTGCTTTGCATGCAGAAGGCCCCAGGCTCAGGCCCCAGCATCTCCAGGTAGGTGCCACAGACTGGTTCAATGCAGAAGAATGGTGGGACAAACCAACTGGGGAACCACCAAGGGGAGAAGGCTCAGGTCAAAGGCAGAAAATGGAGAGGAGCCTAACCCTCCCTCATTTCTCTGATGAAAATAGGGACGCCCCATTCCATAATGATAATTTTACTATTTATATCCCTCACATCTTTCTGGGTTGCCCCAGCAGTCTGGGCAGCTTCCAACAGATATAAAAAACATAATAAAACATAAAACTTCCCTATACAGGATTGCCTTCAGACGGCTCGGGGGGTCAGATAACTCCATACTCCCCAACATTTCTCTAATGAAAACAGGGATATCTTGCCATACCCTCCAACATTTCTCCAATGAAAATAGGAACATCCTAAGGAAAAGTGGGACATTCCAGGATCAAATCAGAAACCAGGATGGCTTCTCTAAATCAGGGACGTCCCTGGAAAATAGGGATACTTGGAGGGTCTGGAAGACTGGGCCGAGATGTCAGAAGCTGAAGGGGCAACAGGGCTTAGTGAGCTGGGAGAATGTGTGGCAGAGAGCGGTTCAGAATCAGAGGAAGAAGCTGAAACAGGATACTGGGATGAGGAAGGCCAAGAGGCAGAGATGAGTCCAGTGGTGGGTGTTTTTAACCTGTGTTCTGGTAATTCTGTTTAGGGTTGGTTGCATCTTTTAATTTTACTGGCTTTTATTAAGGATGCTGTGTCTTGTTTTACACTGAGAGGACTTCTGCCCTCAAACATTAAAAACATACGGTTTAGGTCACACCCACACAATACATGTAAAGCTCAGTGATACAACTTTAACAAGTCATGGCTTCCCTCAAAGAATTCTTAGAACTTTTTAAGGAATCCCCATAAGGACAGGGGTGTGGGGGCATTCCACTCACCCCTCCATACAATTCCCCAGGAAGAGACCACATGATGTGTTATCTACAGTCACTTCCCGGAAGCATTTAAAAAGGGATTTTTTGTCACACGGCCACAAAGCTGCTTTAGGCAACTTAAAAAATTTAAAAGGAGAAAGAAAGAAAGAAAGAAAGAAAGAAAGAAAGAAAGATGGAAGGAATGAAGGAAGGATGGAAGAAAAGAAAAGAAAAGAAAAGAAAAGAAAAGAAAAGAAAAGAAAAGAAAAGAAAAGAAAAGAAGAGGCAGCCCTTAGACCTCCTTATAAGTACAGATCCATGCGCAGTTTTCTCAATTGATTATGCAGCTTAATCCATATATCAGCATTCTGATCCATTCATGTATCCAAGAGGGTGTGAAATGAGGAGGCTGACTCGAAAATAAGGAGCGATCTGGAATTCTCTATATATTTAAAGCACTATGATACAACTTCCAAACAGTTGTGCCGCCCCGCAAAGAATCCTGGGAAGTGTAGTTTGTTAAAGGTGCTGCGAGTTGTTAGGAGACTCCCTATTCCCCTCACAGAACTACAATTCCCAGACTGGTTTAACAATCACAATCCCTCTTCCCAGGGTATCAAAGCACACATGGGGCCCAAGACAATAAATCAGCAGTTCTCAACCTGTGGGTCCCCAGATGTTGTTGGACTGCAACTCCCATCATCCCTGAACTCTGGTCTTGCTAGCTAGGGGTGATGGGAGTTGTAGTCCAACAACATCTGGGGAGCCACAGGTTGAGAAAGGCTGCAATAAATGAATACAAAGCGAGTGGGAGATTCCCTTCCGGGGCAAACACTCGTCGTTTTTGTTGGGACTGCAGTTTTAAACCGTCTCCCTTTGTGCCACTGCTCTGACCCGGATCAGATAAAGAAATATATTCATACATTTAAGATCCTGTGTGGCTTGGGTCCTTTTGCCCTAGCTAAGAGAAAGAGAGAAAGAGAGAGAGAGAGAGAGAGAGAGAGAGAGAGAGCACATCCAGCTAATTTGCACAGCACTGCAAGGAGTTTGACAGCCCCTGCCCACGTGCCACGACTTGTTGGGCAAATTTCGTTAACATTGCAACTGAAATAAAATAATAATAATTTGAAATGAAAAGTATCTGTGATTGTGGAACAGACGTGCTGCGAGCTGGCACTGCCGAGATCCAAGTTATTTTAAAATTCCGCAATTCTGAACAATCAGACCTATTCTTCTCTCTCCCTTCCCCTCCAAACACCTTCCCTGGTGCAATAAAATTAATGCAGCCCCTCTCCATTGAGAGTGCATCCTTCCAGTGGGAGAGAAATCAAGGAGGAGAAAAGGAACAAATCAAAACATGTCAGGTTTTTTTTTTTTTTTAAAGGTGGAGCATGCTCTGTAATTTGAAGTTAGTGTCATTCATCAAAGACTGGATCCCTGGGTCTACTCTCCATGCCAGAAATGGTAAAAAGGGAAACTTAACACGCAAGCCAGCCAGACAGATGGCTGCAAAATTTATTCTCTGTTGGTGTTCGCCATGCTGGTGGCAGGCTTTGTGTCGCACAGCAGACAGAGCAGTTTATTTATCGCACCAGGCCGCCATCAGCATCAACAGACTTAATAATCTCAAGCCCTCGCAGGCAACAGCAGCCTGTGTTTGCAAACCAAAGCATGAGGCAATGGAGAAACTGTTCCCATTTTGCAGAAAGGTGGAATGAGGCCCAGCCAATTGAATTCAGGTGAAGAGCCCATTCACTCGTAGGAACAATGGCTGCATTCGCGTGGCATTTTATTCCATTTCTCCGACATTTCCCTAACTGTTCATTTCCACATTGTATCTGAGCTTTCACTCAAAGTGAAAGCCACTTCCAGAAAAGTAATTGAATCTGTTTCATGCTCATTTCTGTGTTATTTGATTTCAGGGGGTGGGGTGGGGGAATCCATTTGCAACTCTCTTAACTCAGAAAATTGTGGGAGGAAAGCTATGAAATTTGGGGCGGTATATCAGCGTGCAGTTCTTTCTGCTGTTTTTATGGGGGAATCATAGGGACGCGGGTGGCGCTGTGGGTAAAAGCCTCAGCGCCTAGGGCTTGCTGATCAAAAGGTCAGCAGTTCGAATCCCCGCGGCGGGGTGCGCTCCCGCTGCTCGGTCCCAGCGCCTGTCAACCTAGCAGTTCGAAAGCACCCCCGGGTGCAAGTAGATAAATAGGGACCGCTTACCAGCGGGAAGGTAAACGGCGTTTCCGTGTGCGGCTCTGGCTCGCCAGAGCAGCGATGTCACGCTGGCCACGTGACCCGGAAGTGTCTCCGGACAGCGCTGGCCCTCGGCCTCTTGAGTGAGATGGGCGCACAACCCCAGAGTCTGTCAAGACTGGCCCATACGGGCAGGGGTACCTTTACCTTTACATAAGGGAACAGAATGGTGCATTTGCAGAAAGGGTGGAGGAGAAGCAATGCTGTCCAGTGACATTCATTGTTGTGTCGTCGTCGTCATCATCATCATCATCATCATCATCATTTATTTATTTATACACCGCCCCAGACACTCAGGGCGGCTCCCAACAGATTATCAAAGACATGATAAAACATCAAACATTAAAAACTTCCCTAAACAGGGCTGCCTTCAGATGCCTTCTAAAAGTAAGATAGTTGCTTATTTCCTTGACATCTGGTGGGAGGGCGTTCCACAGGGCGGGCGCCACCACCGAGAAGGCCCTCTGCCTGGTTCCTTGTAACCTCACTTCTTGCAGTAAGGAAACTGCCAGAAGGACCTCGGAGCTGGACTTCTTCTTTTTTTATATATATAAATATTTATTGAGATTTTTTAAATACAAAATGCAAAAATAAATCGGAGCTGGACTTCAATGTCCGGGAAGAACAGTGGGGGTGGAGACGCTCCTTCACACCTTGCCCACTGCTGTGAGTGAACCTACAAAGCCACAGAGCAGAGCTGGTGAAGGTGTGGCAACCCAAGGGCCACAGAGAGAGGTCTGGAGGGCCGCATTCAGCCCAAGGCCTTGAAGTCCCTCACCCCTGGAATATTCAAATGGCCCAGTTCATTCTCCGGGCAAACATGAGGTTTCTTTCCAATCCTTAAGAGACAATACGCAAACCTGCCTAGATTTGCAGCTCCACATTCAGCGCCAAGCGGGTCGCAGGTGGCGCTGTGGGTTAAACCACAGAGCCTAGGACTTGCTGATCAGAAGGTCAGTGGTTCGAATCCCCGCGACAGGGTGAGCTCCCGTTGTTCAGTCCCTGCTCCTGCCAACCTAGCAGTTCAAAAGCGCCTCAAAGTGCAAGTAGATAAATAGGTACTGCTCCGGTGGGAAGGTAAACGGCATTTCCGTGCGCTGCTCTGGTTCGCCAGAAGCGGGTTAGTCATGCTGGCCACATGACCCGGAAGCTGTATGCCGGCTCCCTCGGCCAATAAAGCGAGATGAGCGCCGCAACCCCAGAGTCGGAGACGACTGGACCTAATGGTCAGGGGTCCCTTTACCTTTACCTTTATTCAGCACCAAGCATGAGTATTTGAAAGCAATGTGTTATTCCTCACACTAGACCTCCACATCAAACTCAAGAAACTAAAGACCTCTGTGGTTGCAACAACCCCCCAAAGCCCCACGTTAACAGAAAAGGAAATTCTGCTGAACTACCCATCCCTTTTGTGTCTTGGGCTGGGGGTCTTCCGAAAGGAAAGCCAAAGATTGCTTGCCGCACAAGGGAAATTCTTTGCTTAGACCATAACCACTGAGGTTCCCTGTTAACGGGAGGGCAGGGAAAGAAACACCGCAGGATAGATTAAGCCAACCTATTAATGATCAGCTTAATATTTCTGCAGTATCCAGGGGAATCTAGTTTCCATTCCCATAAACCTTTTCGCCCTGCCACATCTAATAAGGTCTTGCACTGTGGTGATAAGGGAAGGAGGAAGGGGGGTGTTAATAAAATAAATAAATAAATAAATAGCCGCGCCTGGACCCTATTCAAAAGGCCCCGTCTCTCTTCCGGGACCAATGATCATTTCAGTAACGAGGCACCTCACACCACTTTTCATTACTTTCTGCATTTAGAAAGTGGCTCTCCGGGGAACGGCAGAGTGCAATGCAGAGAACGCAAGCCCAAGGAATGGAAATGAAGGAAACATTCTGGAGGTCCGCATTAATCAGCAGCAACGGGACTGAAGAGCACTCCAGCGCTCCACAAGGCGCAACGCAGCTCCTTTTATTAGCTTTGAACGAACTTATTCGCCCTCGCCATAAAAACCGAACGATTTCAAAGCACGGCCAGAAACAACAACAACCAACAACAACTTTGCCTTTTTATGGACTTTTGCTTTATGGCGAAAGCTTCCCAGGCCCCGGAAATGCTAAAAACCTAATTCTCCCAGATCTCACCAGCTGCTTGGAGAAATCTGGCTCACCTGTGGACATTCACAACACCACAACATCTCCCAGGGCTGGCTCTACTGTTAACCCACCCATTCAAACAAACTGCCAATGGATGCAAGAAGCAGCTGGCTTGCAGGAGAATGGTGCTGTTCTATTTATGTGCCGTAGCAAGAAATAGCTGCTGCATAAATCATCTCGAGGTACCAGCAAGCCTCCGAGCTGTCTCCGGGCTAACATTTCTTTACCTTGGAGTGATGCGCCCATGATATAATGGATGCACAAACTCTAAATCTCAAAAATGACTTGCTGTGCTAGCAACTTCTCCGTTTAGGAAGGTGTGACCTGCAGTGATGCGATGCCCCAAATAGGACACTTTGTTGTTGTTGTTGTTGTCCCCCAACCCAAAAAATATTGCTTTTCAACATTTATCACAAAAATAACATAACAAAATACGCAACAACAAGAAAACACACACTACAATAAACTAAACACACAAGAAGAAAATAATAGCTCTTCAAATATCCAACTTTCATCTCATTGATGACTGACTTTCATTATATCACCTTTATAACAGTTCTCCAAGTTCTTATTTCTAATAATATTAACTCCTTTCATTTACTAACCCTTTCTCCTTTATTAATATTCTAATCCTTAATATTTACTACCACATATCCTTATTCTAGGGATGAAGGCGCTGTGGGTTAAACCACAGAGCCTAGGACTTGCCGATCAGAAGGCTGGCGGTTCGAATCCCTGTGATGGGATGAGCTCCCGTTGCTCGGTCCCTGCTCCTGCCAACCTAGCAGTTCGAAAGCACACCAGTGCAAGTAGATAAATAGGTACTGCTCCAGCAGGAAGGTAAACGGTGTTTCCGTGCACTGCTCTGGTTCGCCAGAAGCGGCTTAGTCATGCTGGCCACATGACCCGGAAGCTGTACGGCAGCTCCCTCGGCCAATAAAGTGAGATGAGCGCTGCAACCCCAGAGTTGGTCACGACTGGACCTAATTGTCAGGGGTCCCTTTACCTTTATCCTTATTCTGCCCCTAAGCCTGTTTGTTACTTCCAAGGATTTTCTGTTTATCTTATATTACCAAATAGGACACTTTGTTGGCAATTCAAGTTCCTTTTAGCCAGTATTAAGGGAGGCATTTAAAGCCTCGCAGGCATCGATCCTTGACATCACAAAAACGTAGATAGCCCATTGCCATATCTGCATTAGAAAACTGACTGGAGGCTGGACCATCATGGTACAGCTGAAGCAGTGCCCCACCTACCTCAGCCAATATCCACCTGCCTGCCTTTTCCTTTACAATCAATCAGTGGCCAGTTCTGTTGCTCATTGGCTCTTGCGCCACCTACTGTTGGTCTTCCAGGCTTCTGCTCTCTGAGTCCCAATGGGCATCAAGCAGCAATGAGAAAGCTTCCAGCTAGACTGCTGACTGGGAGTGGCCGCTGAGACCATATAACACCAGTCCTGAAAGACCTACATTGGCTCCCAGTACGTTTCAGAGTGTTTGTGCTGATCTTTAAAGCCCTAAACGGCCTCGGCCCAGTATACCTGAAGGAGCGTCTCCACCCCCATCATTCAGCACTGAGGTCCAGCTCCAAGGGCCTTCTGGCGGTTCCCTCCCTGCGAGAAGTGAGGTTACAGGGAACTAGGCAAAGGGCCTTCTTGGTAGTGACACCCGTCCTGTGGAACACCCTCTCATCAGATGTCAAGGAGATAAACAACTATCTGACTTTTAGAAGACATCTTAAGGCAGCCCTGTTTAGGGAAGTTTTTAATGTTTGATGTTTTATCGCTTTTTAAATTATTATTAATATTCTGTTGGGAGTCACCCAGAATGCCTGAGGAAACCCAGCCAGATGGGTGGGGTATAAATAAATAAATTATTATTATTATTATTATTATTATTATTATTATTATTATTCCACATGAGGCCAAAAATTACTCTTCCCCTAACTTGCTAAACGTTCCATCTTCAAGGCTATCTACAGAATACTTAAGACACGGGCCCTTCAGATGGTGTTGGACTCCAAAGAGCCATTTTAAACAGTATCATACCACTTTAAACAGGCACGGCTTCCCCAAATAATCTTGGGAACTGTAGTTTGGTAAGGGCGCTGTTCCCCTCCCGGGGCTACAGCTCCCAGTGTTCCCTGGGAAGAGGGGTTTTGGGAAGCTGTAGTTTGTCAAGGGTGCTGTAAGTCGCGAGGAGACCCCTTGTTCCCTCTCCTACTGCTACAATTCCCAGAGTGGTTTAACAATAGATTCCTCTTCACAAGGAGCTCTGGGAAGTGTAGCTCTGTGAGGGGAAGAGGGGTTTCCCAACAATTCACAGCACTCTTTAACAGGATTCTTTTGGGGAAACCACAACTGTTAAAGTGGTCTGATACTGCTTTAAATTTATAGTGTGGATGGGGCCAACTCCCATCAGTCTCAGCCAGCATGGCCAATGACCAGGAATAATGGGAATTTTAGTTCAAGAACATTGGGAGGGCCAGAGGTTCCCTATTCCTTTTTTTAAATTTTTTTTTACTCAAAATTATAACAAGACATATTATCCAAAAACATATCACCCTTGTTCCCCCCCCCATTTTTCTTCTCCCTCCCTCCCACCTACCCCCACCCCACCCCACCCCCCAACTTCCCTCAGTTCCAGCCTTTTGTTTCTATAAGAATGCTGTTTTCTGCATGTTACAAAGTTGTATAGATCCTCAAACTATTTAGCTGATTATTATCAATAAAAGGTTTGTGAATGTTTATTCAAGAGGGAAGGGACACATAAGGGAAGGGACACATAAGAGAACAAGCTTTTATCTGCCGTTCCAACTGCTCTGGCAGTGTTTAGAAGTCTCTGTTATTAGAAGATGCCTAAATTTGAGTTCTGGGAGCACAAGAGAATCATACTGGATGCTTTTTGGTCAGGAAGGCAAAATTTAAAAAACACAAGAGGAGTCTGGAAATGAGGTTGGCCAATATTTACTCTTTTTGCTGAGACACTATCCTGGCATGTGCAGAGAAATGCTACAGATAAGGGAAAGACAGGTCTGTTTCCTAATGCTTGCGGAATTTGAATTTTGTGAATTCCTGTATGAAACATCCTGATCCAGGATTCAAATCTCCACTTGGCCACAAGGCCACAACCTTGGGCTAGTCAGTGCCTGGCCTAAACTACCTCACAGGGTTGTTGTGGAGATTACAGGAGGAAAGCGAGAGCCAGGGAATTCACCTTGAGCTCCTTGGAGGGGAAAAAGTGGGATATAAATGCAGCAACCAATTAAATAGAATACCCTTAGCTAGCCACTGAAGTCCACTCTGTTCACTGTGGCTCTGACACATCATTCATAAAACCTGGCCTAACCTAAAAACGGCACATATGGAGAGACAGGAGTTCAAAAACACAGGCAAATGTTTTGCACACATTCTGTCCTGGCTTTTCTGGAAGGCAGGGGTAGAAATTTAATAATGTACTGCTTTTATTTGTGGCGCTGTGGGTTAAAGCCTCAGTGCCTAGGGCTTGCCGATCGAAAGGTCGGCGGTTCGAATCCCTGCGGCAGGGTGCGCTCCCGCTGCTCGGTCCCAGCGCCTGCCAACCTAGCAGTTCGAAAGCACCTCTGGGTGCAAGTAGATAAATAGGGACCGCTTACCAGCGGGAAGGTAAACGGCGTTTCCGTGTGCGGCTCTGGCTCTGGCTCTGGCTCTGGCCAGAGCAGCGATGTCACGCTGGCCACGTAACCCGGAAATGTCTCCGGACAGCGCTGGCCCCTGGCCTCTTAAGTGAGATGGGCGCACAACCCCAGAGTCTGTCAAGACTGGCCCGTACGGGCAGGGGTACCTTTACCTTTTTTACCTTTATTTGTAAAAGTACAGGCATAGCCACCACCCTCACACATGACTGCGTATACGGGCAGCGCTGGGAAATAAGCAAATAATTTCATTCAAACCCAGAAATGGCGGGAGAGAGCTGGAGAGTCCCTGTGACTTGTGAGGAGACCCAAAGAGGACATCAGTGAGGGCAGAGGAAGCCCCTAAGAGACTGGAGGTGCAGTGGTGCTTTGTTTCAGCTGCTCAGCCTCCTCAGGTAACAGCTGATGCGCGGACAAGTGCAGCCACGTCCTCCATTTTGATTGGGGATAGATATTTTGATCTGGATTGGGGATAGAGTAGGAGAGAGAGAGATGGAGAGAAAGGGCGTGTAGAGGCTTTTCAGAGCATGCGCCTCACTTTACGTGATCTCAGTTATGTGCGTGGGAGCCTGGAATGTAACCCCCTATAAGTGGGGGGACAATGACGCTTGTATTTATCTAAAATGTGCACACAATAAAAGTCGTTTAAAAGCAGTCCGAAATAATGACTGGCCAATCAAGGAGGTCTGAAACAGCTGCAAAGACCTGCCAGCAGCATGAAAAGGTCTTCAGGATCCAGGAGGATTAAAGAATGGGACAAATTTACATTATTATTGAAAGACCACTGTAAACACTTGAACTCTTTGGCAGGTTTTAAATAACTCTTGCAATGTTACACAGACTTTGGATACAATGGAGGATTGGAAATTGGATGGACTTATAACATGTAGTTTAAAAAGTTACTTAAAGAACTCACGGAGGGGAGGAGGGAAGTCTTGAGATTCGGGTGACCTTAGTGATCAAACTGGGGTATCAAGGCTCAGGCAGCTGCTACAGGGAAACCTGGACCCAGGTCGTTCAGGACTCTGTATTATCAACCATAGCTGTCAACCGTCCCTTATTTGGCGGGAAACTCCCTTATCCCAGCACCAAGTCCCGCTGCTGTCCCGCATTGATGATGTCCCTTAAATTTCCCGGGTTTCATGCTCGCCTGGCTTGGGAGGGAAGCAGCGGCTCGGGGTCCTCCGCTGCAAGAGAGCACGAGCGCATGAGCTGCCGCGTCTCCATCTCTCCCTTTTCCCCCTCAGGGGCGCATCATGAGGAGAGGAGTGGCGGCGGGCGGGCAGGCAGCCCCTCTCTTGCGAGACTTCCACTGCACTGCCAGGGGAAGCCGGAGGCGGCTGAGGAGGCGGCCTGAGGAAGGAGGAAGAGGAGGGGATGGGGAGGGACGCAGAAGGGCGCCACTTCAGTGGCTACTGCGGCGCCGCAACCGCCTCATGTCGGGCTCGCGGGTGAGAGTCTCTCTTCCTCCCTACCTCTCTCTCGGGCGGAGAAGGGCTGATGGAACTCCTTGCACCAGGACGACGGCAGCCCCGACGTGCATAAGCTAAGCAAAATCCCTTATATTGGCTGCTGATCCCTTATTTTCAAGGCTGCTGGTCCCTTATTTTCAAATCTGTAAGTTGACAGCTATGATTATCAACACAACATTTCTGAACACGTAGAATGGAAAACTTGAGGTGTAACAGGAGCCAAGACTTTTTAAATGTTTCATTACCATCCCCCTTTTGCTCCTATGCAGATTTTGGGCAAAATGTGAATCTCTAACCATTCCCCCCTTCCTGCTTTCTTCACCCCAACTGCCGCAATCGCCTCGCACCAATCTCACCTCAGACATCCTGACGTGTTCTTGAAGACGGTTGTCCACTCGGCGTCTCGAGGCTTCGAGTCTTCGTTTGGCTCGTTCTCCCAACCGGAATGGGGGATGATCACTTCGTTGGTCAGGGTCTGTAGACCGTGGTTAATGATCACCATTTTGAGGGGCTCGTAGGAGGACAAGTTCCAGAGGGTACCTTGAACAAGAGAAAATGGCAGCGGAGAGTCATGGGAACCTGTGTTGCTAAGTTGCTGTGGAGAATATTGTTCAAGCGCAATCTGGTTCAAGCATTACAGCGAAACCAAAACTGTGTTTCAACTGACTATGGTTTGTAACAGCAACATTTCACTGGTTTCTTGGGACTGCTGCCTTTCTGATCTTTTAAACGTTGGCTTGTGGCCGTCTTACCTGCACTAACAGCACTGCAAAAGTGTGAGGCAGGTGTTCAGTAGAGCTGGGAGATACCTGGCTTTCAACATCACAATATACCACAAGCTAAACATCACAATATTTTTATTTAATTTAAACTTTTATTTGTATCCTGCCCTCCCCAGCTGAGACTGGGCTCAGGGCGGCTAACATCAAATATAAACATTGATATAAAATCAAACAATAATTAAATCACCTCTTAAAAACAAGTCAGGATAAAATTAAAATCTGAATTAGATGGCTTTCCGCAGGATTTGGGTTGGGAACAGTAAATGCTCATCAGACCCAACTGTGTACGCTGATCTTATATGGGCCTCCCATTATATGAACTCCTTCCATCTACAGGTTTGATCAAGAAAAGTATCAACACTTTGGAACATGGATGCAGAAGAAAAGCACACATGTGGAATCATGTTTCCAAAGCACCCCATAAGGTTTAAATGTAACGTGCATGGCCCATCAAGGTAATTTTAAGGCATTAAAATAATTACAAACATAATAAATATGTTTTTCCCAATAGTTAGCTGGGTATAGAGTTCGCCTTGGTACTCAAACAACTCGGAAGTCAAACACTGCAAACCTGGAAGTGTGTCGGTTTGCGAACTTTTCCCGGAAGCCGAACGTGCTCCATTTTGAGTGTTACGCTTCCATTTTGAGTGCCACAATTCCATTTTGAGTGTTATGCTGTGGTCTGTCTGTTTCTGCAGCTCTTTTTTGTGAGTGTGAGGAACCTGTTTCCCCTACTGATTGATTGATTGTGTGACTGCAGTACATTGTTCATTGCTTTCATTTTATGGACAATGGTCTTGTTAAGATAGTAAAATTCATGTTAAATTGCTGTTTTAGGGGTTGTTTTAAAAAGTCTGGAGCAGATTAATCCATTTTGCATTGCTTTCTATGGGAAAGCACACCTTGGTTTTGGAACGCTTTGGTTTTGGAACTGACTTCCAAAACGGATTAAGTTTGAGAACCAAGGTACCACTGTATCACAATGTCTGAAATAAGGGTGTAGAGTCACTGGCTAACTGACTTCACAGTTTTCCCCACATTGTGATTTTTGCATAACACACATACACACACATTGTGATTAGTGATGTATTGCCAGGTCAAAAATGATGAAATTGATACCACAATATGAACTTCAAACCAGTTTTGCACAATATATTGATATATCGCCCAGCCCCAGCGTTCAGCCTCTTGAGCAGAGGTGGAGAACCTTTTTCATCCTGATGGCTGCATTCCATTCCGGGCAATCATGACCGTGGTGGGCAGGGCCAAGAGCAAAAGTAGGTGGAGCAACACATGTAAATGTTGCCTTTATAAAATAGGCTAGCTTCTGCACACAGCCCTCTCTGTCCTCTACTCAGGCAAGCAAGAGGCATTATTGGAGTGCAAGGACAATTTCCAGACAGGCCAAAGCAACAGCAACCTGCTCCAGGAGGGCTACAAGGCAGTGTTGGTGAGTAGTTTGGCCTGGGGAGAATCCCAAGGGCCACACAGAAAGGCATAGAGGGCTGCATTCGGCCCCGGAGCCAAGATTCCCCACCCGTGCTCTTAAGCAGGGATGTGCGTAAAAGCTGGCAACGTTAATTCACGAAACAATGAAAACAAATCTACAGTAAACTGAAGTCTGGGTTGAAGGTGCTTAGAACTACAGTCATACCTCATGTTACAGTGGTGCCCCGCAAGACGAACGCCTCGCAAGACGGAAAACCCGCTAGACGAAAGGGTTTTCCGTTTTGGAGGCGCTTCGCAAAACGAATTTCCCATGGGCTTGCTTCGCAAGACGAAATGTCTTGCGAGTTCCTGCGGTTTTTCCCCCCTCCCCCCCTTTTTCGAAGCCGCTAAGCCGCTTATCAGCTGATCCGATAAGCCGCTAAAAGCCGCTAAAAGCCGCTAAGCCGCTAATAGCGCTAATCCGCTAAGCCGTCAATGGTCTTGCTTCGCAAGACGAAAAAAACGCTAGACGAAGAGAATCGCGGAACAGATTCTTTTCGTCTTGTGAGGCACCACTGTACGTTTGCTTCAGGTTGCGTTTTCAGGTTGTGTCCCACGGTGACCTGGAAGTAACCCGTTTCTCTGCTCGTGCATGAGCAGACGCGCAAAATGGCGTCATGCGCATGCGCAGAAGCGACGAATTGTGACCCGTGCATGCTCAGACATGGGTTGCGTTCTTTTCAGCTTGCAAATGGGCCTCTGGAATAGAATCCATTCGCAACCAGAGGTACCACTGTAGTGAGTTCTGAAATTCATCCCCACCCCTCTCATTCCCTCTTCCCTCGCCCTCTTCCAAATGTTATGGGGAAGGACCTTTTCTTAATGGTGCAACATCTATTTTGCATGAAGAAGATCACGGGTTCAAGTTCTGGCACCTCCAGGTAAGGCAGGGAGAGACATCGGAGGGCTGCTGCCAATCAGTGTAGACAATACTGAACTAGATAGGCCTCAGTGGACTGACTTGGGATAAGGCAGCTTCCGATGTTCCCTTCTTCGGTTTTTGATGACCTTCCTGTTTATTTGCATCTCATTCCACGACTGGGATGCTCAATCTGCATGTGTGATTTATCCCAGTCATATAAGGCAATAAATTTGAATGCATAGGTCTGTAAATCTGTGTTTATTCCTGCTGTATATAAGCAAAGAAATGCCCATCGGTTTTCTCTAAGCTTATAGGGGGACTGAAAGGTGTAAATATCAAGAAGCTGTAATGCAGACCAACTTTGGGTAAGCCTGTCTCTGTCCTGTCCTTTTTTAGGACACACAATAAATTTCTTGTCAAGCTCCCTGACTTGTTTGCCTTCTGCAGGTCTGAGCCAGGGGTGGCTAAACTGTGGTTCTCCAGAAGTTGTTCAATTCCAGCTCTCATCCGCCCCAGCCAGCGTGGCCAGGAGCCTGATGTGATAGGAGTTGTGGTTCAACAACTTCTGGAGAGGGCCACAGGTTAGCCACCCCAGTCTAAGCCACCAGTGGCAACTGGCTTGTGTTTTCATAGGATTGTTTCATGTTGTTTTACCTTATTTATTGCTCGCCACCTTAGGCATCAAACCACAGAGCCTAGGGCTTGCCAATTAGAAGGTCGGCAGTTCGAATCCCTGCGGCAGGGTGAGCTCCCGTTGCTCGGTCCCTGCTCCTGCCAACCTAGCAGTTCGAAAGCACATTAAAGTGCAAGTAGATAAATAGGTACCACTCCGGCGGGAAGGTAAATGGCGTTTCCATGTGCTGCTCTGGTTCGCCAGAAGCGGCTTAGTCATGCTGGCCACATGACCCAGAAGCTGTACGCCGGCTCCCTCAGCCAATAAAGTGAGATGAGCGCTGCAACCCCAGAGTCGGCCACGACTGGACTTAACGGTCAGGGGTCCCTTTACTTTTACCTTTGGCTATGGTGCAATTAATCGAAAGTGTCAGCACTCAAGCACTGGAACTCCCTGCCTGTTGACATCAGGGAGGTGCCTTCTCTATAGTCTTTTTTGGTGCCCACTTAAAACATTTGCCTTTCAGCAAGCCTATCCAAATATGTAGAATGCTGATGTGTTTGCTTTTTCACTTGGCATCAACTATTATTATTTTGTGAAGGTTTTCAGTACAGTGGTACCTCGGTTTTCAAACGTAATCTGTTCCAGAAGACCATCTGAGATCCTCGAAAACTGAGGTGCAAAGGGTGCTTTGAAGTATCGACAATTATCACCTGACGTCATTGCGGCATCAGATGACTGAAAGTTGGCCCCACCCACCTGTCACCTTTGACTCATGAGTGGTAGAGAAGAAAGGATCTGGCCCACTGGCCAGAACTGGCTCCCAACCCCTTATTAAATACATAAATAAATACATGCCTAATCTACATTTCTCGTTGCAGATCCTGGGCTATACTTTGCTCCCAAGATCTCCATTTAATTCTTCGCTGTTGCTTGGAATCGAGATTGTAAATGTAAACGCTTTGAACGCACTGCCTCCAGTGAGATTGGAGTAGGGAGGGAAAGCAAGAGAATTAGATGCTTGCGAGAGTCACACTCTCTCAGGCTTGGTTCCACCCCAGTAAAACAGTACAATAATAATAATCTACTTCCCAGAGTAACTGTCAGGCTGGAGGAGGGAGAGGCGGCAAAGTAATAATGCCACCCCTCCCCCAAAATTGCTATATAAATGCTAAGCAATACCCAAGAGCATCTCAAGTGAAAACTCTCCATTTTGAAACCCCTCTTTTCTTTACTTAGCATGCTGCAGGGACACCCACAACACTGCAAAAAAAAAGAGCAAGCTCTCAGCAGAATTATGTACCTGAGACCTAAGTGGCCAACTGGAAATTTAACAGAAGATGCCAGCTTAAAACTTCCTAGGGGCAGGCCAGGCAGAAAGCAACCTTTCCAAAAGGCCTCACATTTCCCCAAAGCTAATATCAAGTCATTACTTGCCAGGTATTTTCGATTTGCAAAATAGCAATTCTCACGATTTTTGCCTACTAAACCTCGGTTTTTGAACGTCTTGGAAGCCAAATGTTTCGGTTTTCGAACGCCAAAAACCTGGAAGTAAATGCTTCCATTTTCGAACATGCCTCAGAAGTCGAACGGCTTCCACTGAGGGTTTTTTTCAATTTTCTCCACTGAATTTTCAGACCGCCCTTTGCGCCTCAGTTTTCGAGTTTTACGGATCTCGAATGGTCTTCTGGAACGGATTACGTTCGAAAACTGAGGTACCACTGTACTGATAACCTTCACAAAATAATAATATTTGATGCCAAGTGAAAAAGCAGACCTAAACACACGGAATTCCAATGTGTGAGTGCTACCACTTTCGATTAAATACACCATGTTGTTGTTGTTGTTTAGTCGTTTAATCGTGTCCGACTCTTCGTGACCCCATGGACCAGGGCACGCCAGGCACTCCTGTCTTCCACTGCCTCCCGCAAAATGCACCATAGCCAAAATTAAAGGTAAAGAGACCCCTGACCATTAAGTCCAGTTGCGGACGACTCTGGGTTTGCGGCACTCATCTCGCTTTACTGGCTGAGGGAGTCGGCGTTTGTCCATAGATATCTTCCGGGTCATGTGGCCAGCATGACTAAGCCGCTTCAGGCGAATCAGAGCAGCACACGGAAACACCATTTACCTGCCCGCCGCAGCGGTACCTATTTATCTACTTGCACTTTGACGTGCTTTTGAACTGCTAGGTTGGCAGGAGCAGAGACCGAGCAACGGGAGCTCAACCCGTCATGGGGATTCGAACTGCCGACCTTCTGATCGGCAAGCCCTAGGCTCAGTGGTTCAGCCATAGCTAGCTGCTTGTAATCCATGAGACTCTTAATCTCAGGGTTGTGGGTTTGAGCTCTACATGGGGCAAAAGATTCCTGCCCTCACGGTCCCTTCCAATTCTACAGTTCTATGATTCTATGCCTCAATGTGAATATGGCAGGCCTATTTTAAGGATCAATATTCTGTGAGGACACCAGAAATAATTACGACAGATTATGCAATGTTGGGATTGGTATGCCAGGAAACCAGTCAACCCTACAACCTGCCTGAACCAGTAGGGAAAGAAAACTGGTTGGACCAAGCTGATACTTACCATATTTTTCGCTCTATAGGACGCACCCAACCATAGGACGCACCTTGTTTTAGAGGGGGAGAACAAGAAAAAAAAAATCTTCCCCTCTCTGCTCAGCGCCCCTTCAGCGAAGCGGCAGGAGAAATGGAGCCCCTTGCATTTCTCCTGCCACTTCACTGAAGGGGCGCTGTGCAGAGAGGGGGAGAATTTTTTTTCTTGTTCCCCCCCTCTAAAACAAGGTGTGTTCTGTGCATTCAAGGTGCATTCACTCAAAGCCTCTGGAGGCTTCAGGTGGCTACCTTGGAAGCCTGGAGAACGAGAGAGGTCGGTGCGCACTGACCCCTCTCGCTCTCCAGGCTTCAGCGAAAGCAATGCGAAGCCTCCGGAGCGCGGACGGAGTGCTCCCTTTGCGCTTCGGAGGGTTCGCATTGCTATCGCTGAAGCCAAGGAGCCTGCATTCGCTCCACAGGACGCACACATATTTCCCCTTAATTTTTGGAGGGGAAAAAGTGCGTCCTATGGAGCAAACAATATGGTATGTCAAGGGTCAGGGACTTCCAGCCCTCCAGATTTTGCTGGACTCCAACTCTGCATGCTCAGGGACAATGGGAGCTGTGACTCCAACATCATTTGCTGGGCCAAAGGTTCCCTGGAATCTATAGTTGATACCCTTGTCACTACTTGTCTGTGGCTTCACACACGTCCCAAGGGCATCTGCTTTTAGGCTGCTATCCTTTTAGGGCCATTCTTAGGTAGGCAGCATGTGCCAGCAGGAATTTTATCTCCCAGCTCCCCAACGCTTAAGTGGCACTTCAGCTGTAGCCCAACAGACCCAGATGACTAACAGATCTTTGGTGATATAAAACATTCCTCCCTGCAAAGTGACCTCCGAAAGGGACTCCTTTAAATTTAGCTGAGCCAAACAGCTTTGGCGTATCCAGGTTGGGATTTTGCTTGTGGCCTTCTTTGGGGTAAGAAAAAGGTAAAGGACCCCTGGATGGTTAAGTCAAGTCAAATGCGACTATGGGGTTGCGGGGCTCATCTCACCTTTCAGGCCAAGGGAGCCGGCGTTTGTCCACAGACAGCTTTTCAGGTCATGTGGCCAGCAGGACTAAACTGCTTCTGGTGCAACAGAACACCATGATGGAAACCAGAGTGCATGGAAATGCTGTTTACCTTCCCACCAGAGTGGTACACATTTATCTACTTGCACTGGTATGCTTTCAAACTGCTAGGTTGGCAGGAGCTGGAACAGAGCATTGGGAGCTCACCATCATCACGTGGATTTGAACCGCCGACCTTCTGATCAGCAAGCCCAGATGCTCAGTGGTTTAGACCACAGTGCCAGCCGCGTCCCTTTACCTGCTTTGGGGTATAGGATACAGTGTCTAGGTGTACATTTCCAGGGGGGCAGTTTGCTGCACATTAGCTCCACTCAGCACACATCTTGAAAGCCACATAGGGTGGCTGAGAGTGGCGAGTGGGAAAAGGATAAGCAAGATCGGTGCTGAACTTGCCTCCTCCTTAGCCAGACATTATAGTCCAGGTGTGGGGAACCCATGGCCCTCTGGAGGTTGTTGAACTACAACTCCCATCATTCCTGCCCATTGGCCATGCTTGCTAAGGCTGATGGGAGTTGTAGTTCAGCAACAGCTGGAGGCCCAAATGTTCCCTACTCTGGCTTTAGGTGGTTCTCGATGCCCTGTTTATTGAACATTCACTCCAATTTGTCTGCAGGGCAGTTCAATGACACTGGCTATTTTATGAACATTCGCTTTTACACATTTGAAGAGAGGTTAGATGACGTGTCAAAGGAATAGTTATCCCACACATTATAGTGTATTTCCCCAATCTCTTTCCTTGTTGCAAAGAGCCCAATATTTGGAGGAAGCGGGTTCACAGAATCATAGAATTGTAGAGTTATAGGAATTGTAGAACTGTAGGAATCCCAGCTGAACAGATGAAGAAGAAGAAGAAGAAGAAGAAGAAGAAGAGTTTGGATTTGATATCCTGCTTTATCACTACCTGAAGGAGTCTCAAAGCGGCTAATATTCTCCTTTTCCTTCCTCCCCCACAACAAACACTCTGCGAGGTGAGTGGGGCTGAGAGACTTCAGAGAAGTGTGATTAGCCCAAGCAGCTGCATGTGGAGGAGCGGGGATGCAAACCCGGTTCCCCAGATTACGAGTCCACCGCTCTTAACCACTACACCACACTGGCTCCAATGGCATCCAACAGATGGGATCGCTGAGCAAGACCTCCAGATCAACCTTAATCGCAGAACCTGGATCTGCCAGTATGTGTCTGGATCCCTGGTGAGAATCTGAGGGGAGCATTTTGGCGATTTGGGGGGCAGTGGGATTCATAAGAGTTTAAACAGATGAATTTGCCAGCAGCCGTAACCACACTGCTCACGGCATGTAGAGTTTCCTGGGAAGAGGGACTTAATGTTAAACCACTCTGGGTAGGTTTGGGTGGGTGGGTAGGAACAGGGGTCTCCTAGCAACTGTCACCACCCGTAAGAAACTACAACTCCCAGAATTCCTTGGAGGGGAAGCTGCTTCACGTGATACCATAATGCTTGAAATGTATGGTGCAAATATGGCAGCAGTCGCTTTTTCTCTAAACTACAGAGTTGCAAATAGAGGGCGGCCTTTTGCCAAGTGGGACACACAAACACCCTGCTTCCTGGCTCCAATAATCTAAACTTCCCGACTCCAATAATCAGTTGTAACCTGCCCTTTCCTCTGTTTTGCTTTAACCTGCTGCCAAGAGTCTTTTGCTACTTACTGCCAGCAGGGACGTTAATCACTATATTTATTTCCTTGAATCACTTCACTCACTACATTGCAGCTTATGTCCACACAAGGCACAGCAGTAATTATAGTAATATGGATTTTATTTTTTTAAAAAGGCAAGTCACTTTAGCATTTAAACAAATTAATATAATAGAAATAAAAAGGAATAAATTAGCTCCTGACGGCTAGCCATTGAGAACAAGAAAATGAGTAATTAATCCGGAATCCATTACGAGCTGAAGGGTTTTGTTTTGTTTTTCCCTAAGCACAGTGATCCCAGTCAACGAGCCAATATTTTGGGTATTTTCACAGAACGTGCTATTTTTTGCTGTGGAGCATTTGTTTATATAGCGGCCAAACAATGTAAGGCCAATTCCTTTAAAACTAGAAGATCTGCAATCTGTCCAGCAAGGGAGTTTGAGTTTGAGCATGAGAAATCTTGTCAAAGGCCCTCAAGCACCAGGAACGAGCGGGTCTGCAATAAAATGTTGCAGGGCATCTTTCGTGTTGGATTTCCAGGGGAGGGAAACTGATCTGGCCTGATCTGTATCTTCCCTCTTCCTCAGGTAAAACCATCAGGACTTCAAAGCACTACACACGACTTGCAGAGGGCCTTGCCTATGCTGCTTTGAAGCACGCTGATCAGCAGGCCTGAAGTTATCTCTCATCAGCTGATAAGCAGCGACTTCCAACCTGCTTTCGAAAGGGATCAGCTGCACAAGGGAGATCTCTCCCCAGGGAACTCGGTCACAGGGCTGATCCAGACACCTCTTTATCTGCCCCTCAGCTGACATCACATACGGTGTAGGGCAGGTATCATTTGGGTGAAACCACGTCATGGGCCAAACTGGGATCTGTGCTGGTCCAAATTTGGCCTGCGGACCAGAGGTACTCTATCCCTGGACTAGCCCAGCCTGTTTTCCTTTCATGGCATCATAGAAGGGTAGAGTTGGAAGGGACCTTCCGCGTCAACTCTTATTCTCCTTTTCTCTAAACCAGGGTTTCCCAAACTTGGGTCTCCAGCTGCTTTTGGACTACAACTCCCATCATCCCTAGCTAGCAGGACCAGGGGTCAGGGGTGATGGGAATTGTAGTCCAAAAGCAGCTGGAGGCCTAGGTTTGGGGAACCCTGCACTAAACTAATAAGTCCCAAGCGTTGCAACTTGTCCTCATAGAAGGGGTTGCTCCATCCCCTTGTCACTGGGGTGGGGGTGGGGTTTCAAAAACAAAAAACCTGCAACGCCCCCTAAAAGCAAACCCCATACAACATCCCTGCTGAAATAATTTTATCCACCAACGTTTTCCCTCTACAGAAAAGAGGGCCAATCTGGTGGAATGTTCTCTTGTCTGCACCTTGCAAAGGAGGCATTTTTCTACCCTGCTTAAACATTATCTTGATCATACATATTAGTTTTTGCAGAGATGTGCCAAAGGGCTTTTTTCCTCTCTCACACACACCCCTTTCCTTTTTTTCTTTTTCACACACCATTTGGGACATCTTCTTTTGATTTCTTCGCAAACCTGCCGTCCCAGTTGGCAGAAGATTTCCAGCTCAACACATTTTCAAATCAGCTATTGTAAACATGAAACACTGGCTTCTGTAATAAGGTTTATTCTTTTCAAAGAAGATTATGGTTACTCTGCATGGTTAAGAAAGGAGAAGACGCCGTATTAAGTTCTCTGTGTGCAAACAATTAAATTTGCGGGCCCCGTGGCCAGGGGCTTGTTCGCAGAATTAATTTCCAAGGTTTGGAGCTTTTTTAATAAGTAAAAAAAATGGGCGGGGGGCTCAGAACAATGACAACCACTTATTTTTTTGAAATCTAACCTGGATTATTTCCCCCTCCCTGGAGGATAATTTGACACCTCCCAGGATTCTTTTGGGGAAGCCATGGCTGCTTAAAGTGGTATTATAGTGTTTTAAATGTATTATGTGGAAGTAGATACAGGAGAAGCTTTGCCATTTTCTTTGGGGAGGGGGACATAGTTTGTGAAGGGTGCTGAGGGTTGTTAGGAGAACACTTGTTCTTCTCTTACAGCTACAGTTCCCAGGGTGGTTTAACAGTCGATTCCTCTTCACATGGAACTCTGAGAATTGTAGGTCTGGGAGGAGAATACAGTGGTACCTCGGGTTAAGTACTTAATTCATTCCGGAGGTCCGTACTTAACCTGAAACTGTTCTTAACCTGAAGCACCACTTTAGCTAATGGGGCCTCCCACTGCAGCTGCACTGCCACCACACGATTTCTGTTCTCATCCTGAAGCAAAGTTCTTAACCTGAAGCACTATTTCTGGGTTAGCGGAGTCTGTAACCTGAAGCGTATGTAACCTGAAGCATATGTATGTAAGCGTATGTAACCTGAAGCATATGTGGTACCTCGGGTTAAGAACTTAATTCGTTCTGGAGGTCCATTCTTAACCTGAAACTGTTCTTAACCTGAGCTACCACTTTAGCTAATGGGGCCTCCCACTGCAGCTGCACTGCCACCACACGATTTCTGTTCTCATCCTGAAGCAAAGTTCTTAACCTGAGGTACTATTTCTGGGTTAGTGGAGTCTGTAACCTGAAGCATCTGTAACCTGAGGTACCACTGTAGGGGCCTCCTAACAATTCTCAGCAAGCTTAAAAAACGACAGTTCCTGGGACTGTCAGGACTTTTAAGGTGGCATCTGGGGTGGCCTATCCTCTTTTGCTAAGTGAGGCAAAACGGGAAGCTGCTGCCACCCCAACGCCAGCCCTCCACCAAGGTCCTGCATACTGGCAGACCCTCCAAGTGTCCCTATTTTCCAGGGATGTCCTTGATTTAGAGAAGCTATCTCAATTTCTGATTTGATCCCGGAATGTCCCGCTTTTCCTTAGGACGTCCCTATTTTCACTGAAGAAATGTTGGGGGGGGGGGTATGGAGTCATCCAACCCCCAAGCCATCTGAATGCAATCCTAAGTAGGGAAGGGTGTTTTTTAAAAAAAACCATTTAATGTTTTTATATACCGTATTTTTCGCTCCATAAGACGCACTTGATCATAAGACGCACCTAGTTTTTAGAGGAGGAAAACAAGAAAAAAAAAATATTCTGAACGAAACAGTGGATGTATGATTTTTGTGGCTCATGCTGTGGCCACAGACATGATATGTGTTTTGTGCCATTGCGGCCCCATGAAACAGTGGATCCGTGATTTTTTTGGTGCAGGCTATAGCCATGGACATGCTATGTGATCTGATGGTGAATTTGGGATGACCCAATCCAAAAATCCTGAGGATCCATGCGCTTTTACCTTCCCCCTCGCAGGCAGCCTCCTTTATCGCTAGAGTCCCTTATCTACCTCCCGATCGCTTGCCAATCAGCTGCTCAGCGGCTTTGTTTCAACACCCCTTCCCTTTTTCTAAAAAGAAAAAAAGCACGATCTGCTTTTTGCCCCTGGGCAATTCAGCTCCAGGCAGTACACATTCGCTCCATAAGACGCACAGACATTTCCCCTTACTTTTTAGGATGAAAAAAGTACGTCTTATGGAGTGAAAAATACAGTATGTTGGAAGCTGCCCAGACTGCTGGGGCAACCCAATAAGATGTGTGGGATACAAATAGTAAAATTTATCATTATGGAATGGGACGTCTCAGTTTTCATTAGAGAAATGTTGGAGGGTATGAACTGGGATCATGCAGCTGTGGCTTCCAGGTTCTGGTGAGTTCTTGCAAGAGGTCCACAAGATCTCGCCCGAAGCCACATCCTCTCCTCCTTGCTTCTCTGGCGGCAGTGGTGGGAGAAGTGATGGCAGTGGTGAGACCTCACAATCTTTGTGAGATCTTACGAGAGTTCTGCGAGTTCTCGTGAGATCTCACCAGAAGCCACCGCTTCTCCTCGCTTCTCCGGTGGCAGTAGGGTGGGTGAAGCACCTTCAAGGGTGCCACCCTCACGAGATTTCGCAGCCCAAGGCAGCCTCCTCAGTCCACCTCATAGGCCAGCCAGCACTGAGTAATAATAATAATAATAATAATAATAATAATAATAATAATAATTTATTATTTATACCCTGCCCATCTGGCTGAGTTTCCCCAGCCACTCTGGGCGGCTCCCAATCAAGTGTTAAAAACAGTACAGTGTTACATATTAAAAACTTCCCTGAACAGGGCTGCCTTAAGTTGTTTTCTGAATGTCAGGTAGTTGTTTATCTCTTTGACATCTGATGGGAGGGTGTTCCACAGGGTGGGCGCCACTACCGAGAAGGCCCTCTGTCTGGTTCCCTGTAGCCTCACGTCTCCCAATGAGGGAACCACCAGAAGGCCCTCGGCGCTGGATCTCAGTGTCCGGGCTGAAGGATGGGGGTGGAGATGCTCTTTCAGGTATATAGGACCGAGGCCGTTTAGGGCTTTAAAGGTCAGCACCAACACTTTGAATTGTGCTCAGAAACGTACTGGGAGCCAACGCAGATCTCTCAGAACCGGTGTTATGTGGTCCCGGTGGCCACTCCCAGTCACCAGTCTAGCTGCCACATTCTGGATTAATTGCAGTTTCTGGGTCACCTTCAAAGGTAGCCCCATGTAGAGCGCATTGCAGTAGTCCAAGTGGGAGATAACTAGAGCATGCACCACTCTGGCGAGACAGTCCGCGGGAAGGTAGGGTCTCAGCCTGCGTACCAGGTGGAGCTGGTAGACAGCTGCCCTGGACACAGAGTTAACCTGTGCCTCCATGGACAACTGTGAGTCCAAAATGACTCCCAGGCTGCGCACCTGGTCCTTCAGGGGCACAGTTACCCCATTCAGGACCAGGGAATCCCCCACACCCACCTGCTCCCTGTCCCCCCAAAACAGTACTTCTGTCTTGTCAGGATTCAACCTCAATCTGTTAGCCGCCATCCATCCTCCAACCGCCTCCAGGCACTCACACAGGACCTTCACCGCCTTCACTGGTTCTGATTTAAAGGAGAGGTAGAGCTGAGTTGTATCATAGTGCTTTAAATGAATGGTGTGAATGTTGCCTAACTCTGACAGCAAGTTGGTCATGCAGCCATTCCTTGGGGGTGAGGTGGGAGGAAATATAAAATACAGGAATCTTCCTCACACCTCCAATGGAAGCTCACACATCCCAAGTTGCAAGAGGTCAGGCAAGACATCTGCTCCCAATGCAGTAGCCTCTTTGGAAACTAAAGACACAAAGCCCAGTTGTTAAAAATATATATATGCTGTGTAAACCCTGCTCTGCAGGTAAGGCGAGCTGGAATCAATTCTTTGCAGAAATGGAGTTTCTGGCCTACAGGATTAGGGATTTGTCTGGCAGAGAATACCAGACCCCGTGGCCACAGTACTGCAGCATTTTCAAATAATCCACACAAATTACATTGCGGTAAGTACCCAATGACGGAAAAGCTCGTTAAAAGCCCCTAACTTCTGCTTGCCTGTCCGAGCCACATAATAGAAGCAGCACATCCTGTATCTCTGATGGGGAACATTGGTTCTGCGCCGAGCCTTATCGCTCACGATAAAATAAGACCTTTCGCTGCCTTGCCGAATCACAACGTATTACTTCCCTTATCAGACCTGCCCTCATTCTTCTCCACACTGAGGATGAGAGAATGGTCTGCTGAAATAATGTTGGGTCCCCCCCCCCCGAGTCCCAAGAGATCACATGCAAGTCACAGCATGGGGAGGGGGGCAGGGAGAGCAGGGGAGAAAGCACAGTAAAATAATAAGAAGGAAAAGGATTGCTGCCGCTTGCAGCTCAGTTTCAAGATGTGCCGAAATAAATACAGTGGTAAAAGGTAAAGGTAAAGGTACCCCTGCCCGTACGGGCCAGTCTTGACAGACTCTGGGGTTGTGCGCCCATCTCACTTAAGAGGCCAGGGGCCAGCGCTGTCCGGAGACACTTCCGGGTCACTTGGCCAGCGTGACATCGCTGCTCTGGCCAGAGCCAGAGCCAGAGCCAGAGCCGCACACGGAAACGCCGTTTACCTTCCCACTGGTAAGCGGTCCCTATTTATCTACTTGCACCCGGAGGTGCTTTCGAACTGCTAGGTTGGCAGGCGCTGGGACCGAGCAGCGGGAGCGCACCCCGCCGCAGGGATTCGAACCGCCGACCTTTCGATCGGCAAGTCCTAGGCGCTGAGGCTTTAACCCACAGCGCCACCTGCGTCCCTAAAAATACAGTGGTACCTCAGGTTAAGTACTTAATTCATTCCGGAGGTCTGTTCTTAACCTGAAACTGTTCTTAACCTGAAGCACCGCTTTAGCTAATGGGGCCTCCTGCTGCTGCCGCACCGCCGGAGCACAATTTCTGTTCTCATCCTGAAGCAAAGTTCTTAACCTGAGGTACTATTTCTGGGTTAGCGGAGTCTTTAACCTGAAGCGTATGTAACCTGAAGCGTATGTAACCCAAGGTACCACTGTACTGTGAGATTGCTGAGGCCAAGGCAGTTCATACAACTAATCTAGATTCGGGGGCAGAAAGCAACAAAGCTGAATGCTGCCAGGTTCAGGGCAGATTCGGGGCAAGTTCTTTATGCAGTTATACTGCGGAACTCACTCCCACAAGGCAGGGATGGTCACCAACTTGGACTGCTTTAAAGGAGGATTGGACCAATTCATGGAGGATGGGCTATCAATGGCTGCCAGCCATGATGGCAATCTTCTGCCTCCAAGGTCAGAGGCAGAAAGGCTTTCAGTTTCTGGCGGTCACAGTAGGGGAAAGAGCTCTTTTGCTTAGGTTCTGTTTGCAGGTTTCCCTCTGTGGCATCTGCTTGGCCACTGTGAGAACAGGATGCTGGACTGTTAGTGAAATATACTCTGAGTCAAGAGTGGATTTCATGCTCTTTATTCAGCTCATAGTGGTGAGGAGGAATGGAAGTTCCCCCAGAATGTCTGCTTTATATACATTATTTATACAATGGGCCCCATGTGATTGGCTAATTCCGGGGTTCTCCTGTAGGCCAATCAGGTTGTGGATTCACTTCCACCTGGAGCTGGATTGGGTGGCTCCTGTGGACCAACCAGACTGCTGCATTCTGGAGCCTATTGCTCTAGGACCAATAAGGCTGCTGCACTCTGAATCCTATTGTTCTAGAACCAATCAGACTGCTGCCTTTTGGATCCTATTCAACTCAGTACATAACAGTTAGTATTTGTACTGTATTTGTTAGAAAATGCATTTTACAAAGCATAAAGTGCATTGGGGAAAAGAAAACCTACATAATGTAATGCAACAGCTGCAAAATCTTGTGGCTCCAATTAAAGTCACAGAAACGCTGAACCCTTGCTCTGTTAATGGGATAACTCCCTTTAAAAGTGTGTGTGTGTGTCTTAGATAAGGAGGGGTGGAGGCTGGCGTTTGGATGGTTGTTTTGCTATTGTTTTGTTGAGCGTGGAGTCTCCAAGAACACGCTACCCATAGGAGTTGGTGAGGACAGACAAAGGTATAATTTAGGGACTGCTTCAAAGGAGTTTTCGAAGGAAGAAGAACCCTCTCTTGGGCTCAAGAGAGTGAAATGAATTGTGCTGCTCTTAGGATGATATGGGGGACGCGGGTGGCACTGAGGGTTAAACCACAGAGCCTAGGACTTGCCAATCAGAAGGTCGGCGGTTTGAAACCCCGCCACGGGGTGAGCTCCCGTTGCTCGGTTCCTGCTCCTGCCAACCTAGCAGTTCGAAAGCACTTCAAAGTGCAAGTAGATAAATAGGTACCACTCCGGCGGGAAGGTAAACGGCGTTTCCGTGCGCTGCTCTGGTTCGCCAGAAGCAGCTTAGTCATGCTGGCCACATGACCCGGAAGCTGTACGCTGGCTCCCTCAGCCAGTAAAGCGAGATGAGCGCCACAACCCCAGAGTCGGTCACGACTGGACCTAATGGTCAGGGGTCCCTTTACCTTTACCTAGGATGATACTGCTGGTTAATAGTTGCCACCCTGCAAGTAAAGAGTCATCTTCAAAGTCTTGTGTATGGAGTCTACTTCGAGGGTGAAATGGCTGTATCACTCTGCATGAGTCACAAAAATAGCCATCATGGACTTGATGGGCCATGGGCCTGATCCAGCTAATCTGGTCTTATGCACTTAGTGCAAAATGTGGCACCCTTCTCCAGATCTGCTGTTTACTTTTTAAACAGCCATTAATGCCTTTCCTGACAGCATGTCTAGTGTCTTCATTCGTTTGGCCCCAATCCCGACAGCACATGTTCAGAGCACAAAATGAATTCATTAATCAAGATTCAAAGCCGCTGCAGCCACCCCTTTCAACAGGGGAAAGGGCAAACTCAGACGCGTTTCTGTCACTGCAGAGAAGCCTGATAACCATTTAACATTAAAAAGTTATCCATGCAGGTCAAATTATGGGCCACCCTTTCCATTTCTGAATCTTAAAAAGGCGGGGGGCGAGGAAGGAAATGTGCATATTTCTGGGAAATTAGCTTCTCTGACAAATTACTACTGAAAAATAAATGGATTTCACTCCTTTTTCTTTTCCTTTTTTTAAAAAAAGGAAGAACCTTTTTAAAGAAAAGTCTGCAAAATAATCCAGGACCTGAAGCAACCAATCCATTCAAGTTAAAAGAACATCTTATATACTAAAAGCAAACTCAGTCCTCTGAGTGCTGGTCTTGATGCAGCCAAAATATCACCAAGAGTGAGGCACCAAGCACAATTGGGGAAACAAAAATAACTTGGGCTGGGGGGATGGGACTGGGGGGGGGGGGCAGCAGAAATCTAAAAGCACTGAGCATGCCCAGTGACCGTCAAATGTTGGGTGAATAATGTGGGGGCAGGCAGGGAAGAGGCACAGGAGAGGGTCTAGCTGCCTGCCTTGGTACAACGAGAAGGAGTGCTAAGAACCTAAGACACAGTTTGCAAACTGCTTTGACGGTTGGTTGGTTGGTTGGTTGGTTGGTTGGTTGGTTTTGTACCATAAAGTGGTATATAAATTTGTTGAAATAAAATATAAAAAGAGCCCGCTGGATCCAGGCCAACGACCCCTCCAGTCCAGCATCCCTGCTCTCAAAGGGACCAACCTGATCATAGCTGTCAACTTTTCTCTTTTTAAAAGGGAAATTCCCTTATTCCAAATAGGATTCCTCGCAAAAAAAAAAAAGGGAAAAGTTGACAGCTATGAACCTGATGCCAACGGGAAACCTGCAAGGAAGAGCTGAGCACCACCCTGAGCTCCTTGGAAGAAAGGTGGGATAGAAATGTAATAGCAAACAAACAAATAAACATGCTTTTTAAGTAGAGATCCTTGCCCCAGCCCAAAACTGTGCTGGACGCATTTTCATTGCCGATAGTTTTATATATTTTTTGTTCTCTCTCTCTCTCGCACGCGCTCTCTCTCTCTCTCTCTCTCTCTCTCTCCCTCTGTGTGTGTGTGTGTGTGTGTGTGTGTGTGTGTTTAGGCTCCTTTGAGTGGAAGGGTGAGATATACAGTGATACCTCGGGTTAAGAACTTAATTCGTTCTGGGGGTCTGTTCTTAACCTGAAACTGTTCTTAACCTGAGGTACCACTTTAGCTAATGGGGCCTCCTGCTGCCGCTGCGCCGCTGGAGCACGATTTCTGTTCTCATCCTGAAGCAAAGTTCTTAACCTGAGGTACTATTTCTGGGTTAGCGGAGTCTGTAACCTGAAGCATCTGTAACCCAAGGTGCAACTGTACATCAATAAATGACATGTCTCTCCCACATCAGTCTCTACAGCCACCACAGGAGCTGCAACTATCCAACAGCTTGACCTCACCCCCCCCCAAAGGCGCACTCCTCTGTTGTTTCCTAAGACAGACAAATGCCGACAACAACAACAAGCAAATGATTAACCTCCTGCCAACCTAGCAGTTCGAAAGCACGCCAGCGCAAGTAGATAAGTAGGTACTGCTAAGGCAGGAAGGTAAACGGTGTTTCCGTGTGCTCTGGTTTCTGTCACGGTGTCCCATTGTGCCAGAAGCAGTTTAGTCCTGCTGGCCACATGACCCAGAAAGCTGTCTGTGGACAAACACCAGCTCCCTCGGCCTGAAAGCGAGATGAGCGCCACAACCCTATAGTCGCCTTTGACTTGACTTAACCGCCAGCGGTCCTTTACCTTTCTACCTTACCTAAATGATTAATCAATCAAGGAATAAATTCAGACCAAATGGTTGGCAGACCACGGCCCCTACTTCCGCGGCAAACTTTGCAGACTGGTGTTGAAGTAAGCAAAAGCTTTCCATAAAAACAAACATATCCCCAGAGATACAAACAGAGGTGCTAACCTGTAATGAGCTCCCGAACTTCCATGTCATTCGTCTTCCGCAGCAACCGGATCAAAGCCGGGATCCCATCACAGTTCTTTATCGCCACCTTGTTCTCATTATCCTTCCCGTAGGATATGTTTCTGAGCGCCCCGCAAGCCTTGCGGTGAACCTCGGGCTTGGGGTGGTCCAAGAGGCCCACCAAAATAGGAATTCCTTTGAGGTGCCTCACGTCCTTCTTGATTTTGTCGTTCTCGTAGCACAAGTGCTGCAGATACGCTGCTGCGTTGGACTTGACCGGATCGATGGGGTGGCTGAGCATGGCAATGACTTCTGGGAGGTCGGGGTCCCGCCAGCGGGGGTCTTTGCGGATGCTGTCAATGGAAGGCGAGCGCTTGCCCAGGCGGTCAATGCTGGCCATGCTCCCCCGCTCGGGCTGCGCCAAGGGCGCCGCATAGCTGCCATGCAGATAGGGGATCCTCTCGTCGACGATCTCGGTCTCAATCGGGTCATCGTAACCCCTGCTAAGAGAAAGAGGGGGAGATATTAGAAGGCATTCTGATTTTAAAACAAGAACTGTGCCTTTAAACAGGCTATGTTGGGAGCGTCATCCAGGAATGCTAAGCCAGACCCCACCCCACCCATATATTAAAGCAGCCTCTCTCAACCTGTGGGTCCCCAGATGTTGTTCAACTATAACTCCCATCATCCCTAGCTAGCAAGGCCAGAGCTCAGGGATGATGGGAGTTGTAGTCCAACAACATCTGGGAACCCACAGGTTGAGAACCACTGTGTTAGAGAGAACCTACCTGCCTGCAGACTTTCTCGCCAGAGTGGTGCATGCTCTAGTTATCTCCCGCATGGACTACTGCAATGCACTCTACGTGGGGCTACCTTTGAAAGTGACCCGGAAACTACAATTAATCCAGAATGTGGCAGCTAGACTGGTGACTGGGGGCGGCCGCCGAGACCACATAACACCGGTCTTGAAATACCTACATTGGCTGCCAGTACGTTTCCGAGCACAATTCAAAGTGTTGGTGCTGACCTTTAAAGCCCTAATCGGCCTTGGCCCAGTATCCCTGAAGGAGCGTCTCCACTCCCATCGTTCAGCCCGGACACTGAGGTCCAGCTCCGAGGGCCTTCTGGCTGTTCCTTCCCTGCGAGAAGTGAGGTTACAGGGCACCAGGCAGAGGGCCTTCTCGGTAGTGGCGCCCTCCCATCAGATGTCAAACAGATAAACATCTGAAGGCAGGCCTATTTAGGGAAGTTTTTAATGTTTGATGTTTTATCGTGTTTTTAATATTCTGTTGGAAGCTGCCCAGAGTGACTGGGGGAACCCAACTAGACAGGCGGGGGATAAATAATAAATTGTGGTTGTTGTTGTTACATCTGAGTTACCACAGATCAGAGAGTTAAGCACAACATTCTAAAACTGGCCAGCAGAGTTACAAAAAGACTTGTTTAAAGACGACCCATTCATATTCATATTTTACAGGACAGGAAGCCTGAAGCCTGTGAGCAATGAGAAGCAAGGCCAGCCATGGAAGGGTTAGTTGTTTACGTTTAATTTCTCTTGCTATTTTTAAATTATTGACAGTGGAGATTGGTGGAATTGGTGGAAACCACGGGAGTCGAGAGGGATGCAGGTGGCGCTGTGGGTTAAAGCCTCAGCGCCTAGGACTTGCCGATCGAAAGGTCGGCGGTTCGAATCCCTGCGGCGGGGTGCGCTCCCGCTGCTCGGTCCCAGCGCCTGCCAACCTAGCAGTTCGAAAGCACCTCCGGGTGCAAGTAGATAAATAGGGACCGCTTACCAGCGGGAAGGTAAACGGCGTTTCCGTGTGCGGCTCTGGCTCGCCAGATGCAGCTTTGTCACGCTGGCCATGTGACCCGGAAGTGTCTCCGGACAGCGCTGGCCCCTGGCCTCTTGAGTGAGATGGGCGCACAACCCCAGAGTCTGTCAAGATTGGCCCGTACGGGCAGGGGTACCTTTACCTTTACCTTTACCTTACGGGAGTCGAGAGAGGACTCTCGTGTTTGGTTCCTGCTTACATGCTTCCCATGGTGTCATCTGGTTGGGTCACTGTGAGAACAGGATTCTGGACTAGATGGGCCATTGGCCTGATCCAGAGGGACGTCTAGGTGTTGTTGAACTACAAGTCCCATCAGCCCCACCAAGCACGATGAATGGTGAGGAATGATGGGACTTGTAGTTCAAGAACATCTGGAGGGCCTAACCCCCTAATTAACCCCTGGGTCATATAATCCAATCAGGGACTGAACCAAATTAAGAGGTTAGACTCTCAGGGTGACTAATCTTTCCAAATTAGCCTTTTTCGATGCTACAATTAATGCTTGTGTTATCAAACACTTCCAACCGTATGATTATATTCAGCTGCTGGAGAAATCAATAAACAGAAATAGCCTGAAGAAATTGGGTAAGCATGGGAAAGCCAAGAAAGAAAAAAAGGGGGGAGGAAAAAAACCAAGAGACCCTTTTATTGACGCACTTATTGGAATATGTATAATTCATTAGTTTTTAGGGCTGCAATTTACACTGTCTCAACAGCCATTATGTCTGCTTTTATGCAGGAGAGCTGTTTCCATTCTGCAGCATAAAGGAAGATAATAATGTTACATTCACATCAATATTTTTCCTTGTAAGAAGCAGGGATAATGAGCGCCTAAACGCCACTCACAGGTGCAGGGGTTTCCCTTCTTCCTCTTTGTGCATGGTGCGAACAGGTGTTTCGCACCCGCTCCCGATGCTGTTGCCCTCAGCCCCAGGCAGAAGGAACCAGAATAGCCAGAGCTTCTGTCCTGATGACCCCCAAACTGGGATGGAGACCTTTAGGTCCCCAGTTTTCTTTTTCAAAGGTGACTCTCCAGGACACCCTATCTGAGGCCTTGGCCTCGCCCGCACTCCAGCAGCTGCTACAAGCCACCCAAGGGAGGAGGCCACCAGTGGTGGCCAGGAAGAGGCCATGGGGAGACAACGGGATGCTCCTTCGCAGCTGCTGCTCTCGCTTGGCAGAATCACTGGCTCATTCTTCTCCCTGAGTTCAGCAGCAGCGGCACTGGTAGGGGAAATAGGGACATTCCCGGGTCAGTACAGATGCCAGGATGGCTTTTGTAATTCCAGGACTGTCCCCGGAAAATCAGGACACTTGCAGGGTATGCCAATGGTTTGAGCCCTTCAGAGAATCAAACAGCAGGCAGGCCAGTTGATGCAGGCTATAAGGTAAAAAGGTAAAGGACCCCTGGATGGTTAAGTCTAGTCAAAGGCGACTCTGGGGTTGCGGCGCTCAGCTCGCTTTCAGGCCGAGGGAGCCGGCGTTTGTCCACAGACAGCTTTCCAGGTCATGTGGCCAGCAGGACTAAACCACTTCCGGCGCAATGGGACACCGTGACGGAAGCCAGAGCACATGCAAACGCCGTTTGCCTTCCCGCCACATCTACTTGCAGTGGTGTGCTTTTAAACTGATAGGTTGGCAGGAGCTGGGACAGAGCAACAGGAGCTCACTCCGTTGCAGGGATTCGAACCGCCGACCTTCTGATCGGCAAGCCCAAGAGGCTCAGTGGTTTAGACCACAGCGCCACCTACATCCCTCTCTAACATACAATGGGAATTATTATAGTCCACATAGAGCAACCTCAGGCTCTTTGTGGTCTCGGGCAAAGATATTTCCTAGCTTGTTGCCTGAGATCCTTGTAAAACTGGAGGCGCCAGGGATTAAGCCTGAGACCGTCTACTGGCAAAGCGTAATACTACTACTACTACTACTACTACTAATAATAATAATAATAATAGTAATTTATTTATACCCCGCCCATCTGGCTGGGTTTCCCCAGCCACTCTGAGCAGCTTCAAACAAAAGATTAAAAATAGATTAAAACATCAGTCATTAAAAACTTCCCTAAACAGGGCTGCCTTCAGATGCCTTCAGATACCTACGGGACCGCCTCTCCTGGTATGTCCCACAGAGGAACTTATGGTCTACAAATAAAAACATCTTGAAGATCCCAGGCCACAGAGAGGTTAAGCTGGCCTCAACTAGAGCCAGGGCCTTTTCGGCCGTGGCCCCGATCTGGTGGAACGCTCTGTCCCAAGAGACTAGGGCCCTGCGGGACTTGACATCTTTCCGCAGGGCCTGCAAAACAGAGCTGTTCCACCAGGCCTTTGGTCATGGCGCAGCCTGACCCCCCTCCTCTGGCAATCTGCACAGAATTTTGCTTATTGGTTGCCATCAATTTGATTTTAATTAATTTTTATAATGAAATGTTTTTAGAATCGTTGGATTATTTTGATTGTTGTTAGCCGCCCTGAGCCCAGCTTCGGCTGGGGAGGGCGGGATATAAATAAAATTTATTATTATTATTATTATTAAAGGTCAGATTTTGTTTAATTTCCTTGACATCTGGTGGGAGGGCATTCCACAGGGTGGGCACCCCTACTGAGAAGGCCCTCTGCCTGGTTCCCTTTAACTTTGCTTGTTGCAGTGAGGGAACCACCAGAAGGCCCTCAGCGCTGGACCTCAGTGTCTGGGCAGAATGATGGGGGTGGAGATGCTCCTTCAGGTATCCCTCCAATGCAGGCTTCAGTCATACCTCAGGATGAATACGCTTCAGCTTAAATATTTTCGGGTTGCGCTCCGCGACGACCCAGAAGTAACGGAGCATGTTACTTCCGGGTTTTGCCGCTCGTGCATGCGCAGATGCTCAAAATGACCTCACGCGCATGCGCGGAAGCAGCAAATCGCGACCCGCGCAGATGCATCTTACATTTGCTTCAGGATGTGAACGGGGCTCTGGAACGGATCCCGTTTGCATCCCGAGGTACCACTGTATACCCAGACCTAAGCCCAAACCCCTTACGGTTGTAATCAATAAAGTCGTGGCTTAATTTGAACCAAAATAATTTCATCCAGAGTGGTTCCTGGATCTCGTATACTGTGCGGGGCGGTGGGCTCCATGTTGCCTGGGCACCCAAATAGCTCTCCGGGGTTTCAGGTGTTGGGCATCTGCAGGGCAGCCCTAAATACAGATTTCAAGGAATGAGCATGGAGACTTCCCCGTGCAAGACAGCTGCTCTGGCCGTGACATTCCAGGCAGGGAACATCTGCACACTTCCCCCTAATGTATGCCTTTCAGTCCACATTAAATGCCTGCAGAGCAGCCTTGCAAAATTTGGAGAAATGTGAATTTCGAAGGATGGCTGTGCGTATTGTTTCAAGGAATTGGGTAAGAGTTGCCTTTCAGTGCAAATCAAATCAAATTTCTCCCACTTCCCTACATGCAAACTATGAGCTACGCTACTTTCCCATCCTCTGGTTAACTTCTGAACCTGGGAGGTACCAAAACTAAAGTCTGATGAGAAGTCACATTCAAGGTTCAGCACATTACGCAATGTTGAGGTTAAGGCACTCTTCACATGCTCAGAGGCACTGCCTATTTGTTCACATCTTTCAGAATCCTTGGTGTTAAGAGAATGATTCTGGGGCTCTGTGGGCGTTCCCATTCCACTTCATTTCTTCTACAAAATGTATATGCTGCTCCCTAGAACAAAAGACCTCTAAGCAGTTTGCAATAGCCAGTCCAAAAGATTAATCAAAGCTGCAAATAAAAAAACCCAAAACGCTAAAAACAAGTGACATAAAAATAAGTTAAAATACAATCAGTAATTTGAAGACAGATATCAAAAAACCAACAACAACACTACAAGCTAAAATGACATGCCTAGGTAGGGTTGCCAGAACAAAAAAGCATTTTTTAAGCAGGGTGCTAAAAACAATAGGTGCCTGCCTAATCAATGGGCTGAGATTTCCAAAATATAGGTGCTGTTATACTAAAGGATTATGGGACGCAGGTGGCGCTGTGGGTTAAAGCCTCAGCGTCTAGGGCTTGCCGATCGAAAGGTCGGCGGTTCGAATCCCTGCGGCGGGGTGCGCTCCCGCTGCTCGGTCCCAGCGCCTGCCAACCTAGCAGTTCGAAAGCACCTCCGGGTGCAAGTAGATAAATAGGGACCACTTACCAGCGGGAAGGTAAACGGCGTTTCTGTGTGCGGCTCTGGCTCGCCAGAGCAGCGATGTCACGCTGGCCACGTGACCCGGAAGTGTCTCCGGACAGCGCTGGCCCCTGGCCTCTTAAGTGAGATGGGCGCACAACCCCAGAGTCTGTCAAGACTGGCCCCTACGGGCAGGGGTACCTTTACCTTTACTTATACTAAAGGATTGCTTTCTTGCAAGTGCAGAGGAACATTATGTGGCACTTGTAGAAGTGCCTTTTCTATGGAAAACAAACAAACAAACAAACAAACAAACAAACACACACACATTCTCTCTAACCCCTGTTTTTATACCTACCAATATCTTCTTTTGCCTATCCAGACACAGCCTGGAGGAATCCGATAAGCTCTCAGGTTGGTTGTCATTGTCAAAAGAGAAGCAGCATATTGACAAGAGAAACCATAGTCTTTGGAGTCAGAGGAGCACTGGCTTGGAGTTCCTATAACTCACTCCACCACTGTTAAACTGTGTCTAAGGCCTTCTTTGTTCGGACTTTGTCCCTTCCAACCAAAGCCTTCCTCAATGAGCCCATTATTGCAAAACAAACAGGATTACAGACCCTGCCGCCATCCCATTAGCTCTTACAGCCACTAGCCTTCACAACGAGATTAACACTTTGGAAGCCTTTCCCAGGAAGCTACGGATGCTCTCTGCTTCGAACAGCTTCCCCTTTCCAGATGCACAAATAGAATGAGAGTGGTCCACATGGAAAGGAGCCAGATGCTTTTAATGTGCACTTATCTGGGGTAACAGATGGATGGGTTATAAGCAGGCAACAACCCTCACCCCCTGCTTCCTGTGGTAACGCTTTCTTGCATTTCTTTTAGTTTGATCTACCGTATTTTTCGCCCTATAGGACGCACTTTTCCCCCTCCAAAAATGAAGGGGAAATGCCTGTGCATCCTATGGGGCGAATGCAGGCTTTCGCTGAAGCCTGGAGAGCGAGAGGGGTCGGTGCGCACCGACCCCTCTCGCTCTCCAGGCTTCAGGAGAGCCGCAGCGCCAGTCCCACAAGGTCGGGGGACAGCGAGGAGGCGGAACGCCGCCATCCCGCTGTCTCCCGATGTGGTTTGGAGGCTGACGGCGGGGAGACGCGTGCTTCTCCCAGCCGCCAGCCCCGCAAGCTCCGGGGACACCTGGGAGGCGCAGCGCGTCCTCCCGCTGTCCCCGGACCTGATCTGCAGGCGGGCGGCGGGGAGAAGAGCGCTTCTCCCCGCTGTCGGCCCCACAAGCGCCTGGGGGGGGGAATAAATTTTTTTTCTTTATTTCCCCCCAAAAAAACTTGGTGCGTCCTATGGGCCGGTGCATCCTATGGGGCGAAAAATACGGTAAGTAGCGATGATGCTGGTTCGGTATGCAAACTTCCCTTCCGCTTGCATAATGCTTGCATGCTTTACAAAGTGTGCATCTTTTCACCTGAAAGCCCCTTTCTAGCTTGGTGCCTCATGAAGGCCAGAACAGCAGAATCCTAGGTTGCAGGGACACAAGGAAATGCATTCCCCCAAGGCACCTGTTGTAAACAAAAATTGCCCTTTTCCCTTATGGGGTATCCAAGAGCCCATATAGAGTCCTTACATAGGTTCCCTATTGGTAGGAGAAAATAACAGAGGCCAACCAGAGAATATTGAGAAGCAAAGCAGCTAGTAAGCTTGATCTCTATTGATCTGTTGCAATGGGGGCTCCCCTCACCCACAGGAGAGGAGGAGGGACCCAGAACGATGGCGCGCAAGGCCTTATAAAGACTTTGGAAATTGCCACCCTGTAGATCAAGACCACCCCCAGAAACATCATACATACATCACAGAAGGGGTGTAACCTAAGACCACCCCTCAGATACATCATACCTATATCACAGAAAAGGCGGTCTAAAACAGAAATTTGAATGTTGTTTTTCTCTTGTCCTTGTTTATCTCCTGTATGGCAGGTTACTTGATTGGATTTCCTGGGGAGCCTGGCCAGTCTTCTGTAATGATAAATACTTAGTTCCTGGGCCAGGTCACAGGCTCACACCCTATTCTTATATTAAATGTGCCCTTAAGACAGGATTTGTGAGGAAAGAGACAATGGGGAGGTTTGCCACTTTGACCTTGCAGAGAATATATTTGCTCAGTTTAGGAATCAAAATGGTTCCAGGTCGGTCTTCCTGTGCTGATCTATGTACGTGCTTGGTTGGTACACTTATGAACATTACCATATATCTAAGACTAAGTGCCTGGCGTGCTCTGGTCCATGGGGGTCATGAAGAGTTGGACACGACTAAACGACTAAACAACAAGACCTCAAAATTCCTATCACACACTCAATTTCCGTAGAAAGTGACAAGAGTCTCCTGCAGTGGCAAGGAGTCCTTGTGGCTTCCAGGGTATCCATGCTAAGGCCTATATTTTCCAGCATCCCCGGAGCTCCTGTAGCATCCAAGTGGGGTAGGGGTGGGGTGGGATGCTTTAATCTTTCAGGGATGAGTGAGTTCAATTTCCCAAAGTTACCAATTTTCCTGTCAACTTGCCCTTGAAAAAAGAAGTACTCATGAAAATCCATCAAAATTTTGATGCTAAAGGTAAAGGGACCCCTGACCGTTAAGTCCAGTCATGGCCAACGCTGGGGTTGCGGCGCTCATCTCGCTTTATTGGCCGAGGGAGCCGGCATACAGCTTCCATGTGGCCAGCATGACTAAGTCGCTTCTGGCGAACCAGAGCAGCGCACGGAAACGCCGTTTACCTTCCCGCCGGAGTGGTACCTATTTATCTACTTGTACTTTGATGTGCTTTCGAACTGCTAGGTTGGCAGGAGCTGGGACCGAGCAACGGGAGCTCACCCCGTTGCAGGGATTCGAACTGCCGACCTTCTGATCGGCAAGCCCTAGGCTCTGTGGTTTAACCCACAGTGCCACCCACGCAGTGGGTTTATGCTATAACCCATAACCCATATAACCCATATAACCCATATATAACCCATATAAGAAGGTAGGTTTATGCTATAAAGGAGGCCTAATGTTACGGGACGTGGGTGGCACTGTGGGTAAAACCTCAGCGCCTAAGTCTTGCCGATCACATGGTCAGCGGTTCGAATCCCCGCGGCGGGGTGCGCTCCCATTGTTCGGTCCCAGCACCTGCCAACCTAGCAGTTCGAAAGCACCTCCGGGTGCAAGTAGATAAATAGGGACCGCTTACCAGCGGGAAGGTAAACAGCGTTCCGTGTGCTGCGCTGGCTCGCCAGATGCAGCTTGTCACGCTGGCCACGTGACCCAGAAGTTTCTGCGGACAGCGCTGGCTCCTGGCCTATAGAGTGAGATGAGCGCACAACCCTAGAGTCTGGCAAGACTGGCCTGAACGGGCAGGGGTACCTTTACCTTTATCTTTAATGTTATGGCGCTTGGAGTTCCAAATCGAATACAGTTTAATATATCTCTGGAGCATCCTGAGGAATTGCTGTGATTGGTGGCCTTCAGGATTCCTGATGAAAATGCAGATTGAGAAATCTCCCGTGATCAAAGTTACAAAGGGGGCACAGAACAAATATCTTGAATTTGTTGGCTCACCTGGGCAATTCCAGAAGTAAACAAATGAAGATGATTCAGTGCCTTTGCCGTTGTTAGAAGGAAAGGTAGATTAATGGTGGAAATGGAGGGTGGGAGGAGAGAGAGAATGGGAATCGGAAAAAGAAACAAATGAAAATATCACCACAGGAGGAGGGCAGGGTGGGGAGAAGCCCAAACAGCAGCTATTCACTCAAGACAAATGAAAAGAGGGATGGCTTGTTTATTTTTAGCTCTGTGGGTGGAAGATGAAGAATATTCAGAGTGAGATGGATGGGCCACAAGGCTGAACAAATGGGCATTCTTGGGAAGGTAGGAGTGAGGGAGAGAATGAAGGATTCCTGGCAAAGCTAGCAGAAAGATCTCAGAAATATGACCACAGGAAAGACATCCCTATAAAAGCACAGAGTGAGTTTGACAGAAGGCAGGAGGGAGGGAGAGGCGCCGCTGACTGATAGAGAAGGAAACAGGAGAAAACATGGAGAGGGAAGTGCAAAGACATTACGTCTAGGGGGAAAGGTGATGGCATCCTCCCTAGTCCAGGGATGGGGGGCCACATGAGTCCGGGGCCACATTCTCTTCTGCACAACCTTCTAGGGGCCGCATGGCAGTGATGGGTGGGGCCACAGACCAAAGTGCGTAGACCAACATAGAAAACCCTCCAACATTTCTCGGATGAAAATAGGGATGTCCTAGTCCATAATTAAAGGGACGTGGATGGCGATGTGGTCTAAACCACAGAGCCTAGGACTTGCCGATCAGAAGGTCGGTGGTTTGAATCCTCGCGACGGGGTGAACTCCTGTTGCTTGGTCCCTGCTCCTGCCAACCTAGCAGTTTGAAATCACATCAAACTGCAAGTAGATAAATAGGTACCGCTCCAGCGGGAAGGTAAACGAAGTTTCTGTGCGCTGCTCTGGTTCGCCAGAAGCGGCTTAGTCCTGCTGGCAACATGACCCGGAAGCTGTACGCCGGCTCCCTTGGCCAATAAAGCGAGATGAGCGCCGCAACCCCAGAGTCATCCACGACTGGACCTAATGGTCAGAGGTCCCTTTACCTTTATTCCATAATTATAATAATATTATTTATACCCCGCCCATCTGACTGGGTTGCCCCAGCCACTCTGGGTAGCTTCCAACATATATAAAAACATAATAAAACATTAAGCATTTTTTAAAAACCTTCCTTATACAGGGCTGCCTTCCAATGTCTTCTAAAGGTTGTTTAGTTATGTACCTCCTTGGCTCAGGGGTCACATAACTTCATACATTCCAACATTTCTCCCATGAAAATAAAGGTAAAGGTAAAGGTACCCCTGCCCGTACGGGCCAGTCTTGACAGACTCTGGGGTTGTGCGCCCATCTCACTTAAGAGGCCAGGGGCCAGCGCTGTCCGGAGACACTTCCGGGTCACGTGGCCAGCGTGACATCGCTGCTCTGGCCAGAGCTAGAGCCGCACACGGAAACGCCGTTTACCTTCCCGCTGGTAAGCGGTCCCTATTTATCTACTTGCACCTGGAGGTGCTTTCGAACTGCTAGGTTGGCAGGCGCTGGGACCGAGCAGCGGGAGCGCACCCCGCCGCAGGGTTTCGAACCGCCGACCTTTCGATCGGCAAGTCCTAGGCGCTGAGGCTTTAACCCACAGCGCCACCTGCGTCCCCCCATGAAAATAGGGACGTCCTAAGGAAAACCAGGACATTACGGGATCGAATCAGAAACTGGTATGGCTTCTGTAAATCCGGAGCTGTCTTTGGAAAATACGTAGGGAGACTTGGAGGGTCTGACATCAGTAATTGTAAGCTCAGTTCGCTAGGCTAGTTTCTACACGCTCTTAATGCCCCCCTCTCCCCATGCCATTCAGGCAACAAGAAGCATTTTCAGAGCTCCAGGACACATTTGAACTAGGCAAAGGCACTCAAGGAGAGTGCAAAACAGTGCCACCAGAGGATGTGGTTGGTTGGAGTGCCGAGGGCCAGACACTCATGCCTGGAGGGCCATGTTTGGCTCAGAAACCTGAGGTTCCCCAGTCCTGAAAGTAGCCTCACCAAAGGGGAAGGAAGGAAGGATTCAGCAATTCTCTAACAGCAGCACACACCAAAGCCGAGGGAATGATGAATGCATTCAATTTTCCATATACTGTTTAGATATAAGAGATTAACCTCTGCGCTTAATCCCCCAACCTCCTTTCTCCAACGTTTCGCTTGTTCAAAGGTTCAAACCTTACGGTTTAGTGATATATATATATATATATATATATATATATGTGTGTGTGTGTGTGTGTGTGTGTATACATATAAACAAATATATGTCACACAAATATTTCCTCATCGCCCTTCACCTTATGGTCTCAGCAGGTGGCATGTATAGAATAATAATAATAATAATAATTTATTATTTATACCCCGCCCATCTGGCTGGGCCTCCCCAGCCACTCTGGGCGGCTTCCATAAAAACCAAAAATACAGTAAAATATCACACGTTAAAAATTTCCCTAAATAGGGCTGCCTTAAGATGTCTTCTGAATGTCAGGTAGTTGTTTATCGCTTTGACATCTGCTGGAAGGGCGTTCCACAGGGCGGGCGCCACTACCGAGAAGGCCCTCTGCCTGGTTCCCTGTAGCTTTGCTTCTCGCAATGAGAGAACCGCCAGAAGGCCCTCGGCGCTGGACCTCAGCGTCCGGGCAGAATGATGGGGGTGGAGACGCTCCTTCAAGTATACTGGACCGAGGCCGTTTAGGGCTTTAAAGGTCAGCACCAACACTTTGAATTGTGCTCGGAAACGTAGAAATAAAACAAGGGCAGACTTAATTTTAAAAATATATTGGATGAAAACAGCAACAACGTAAAAAGCATCATAATCAGCGCAACAGCACACAGGGCGGACATTCATCCTAAGCACATTATCCACACACACACACACACCCTTGTAAGCTTGACCTAAGAGGTGTGCCTCATAACCTCTCATGTAAGAGAACAAACTGAAGTGGCAAGAGGCATCTGAGTGGGGAGGGAGTTCCAGATACATGGAGCCACCACTTAAAAGGCTCTTCTTCGACCCCCTGCACCTCACATCTCATCCTACATAGGGAACATAAAGGAGGGACGTATTTGCTGAGCTAAGGAGACAGGCGAGTCAATATTGGCGAAAGTGCTCTTTGAAGTACCTGGGTCCTGGACCACTTGGGCCTTTAAAAGAGCTTTGAACTGGGCCCAGAAAAAAATGGCAACCAGTGCAGATGTTTCAAAAGGAGGGCAATGTGGCCACAACCTAATGTTCCCAACAGAATCCTCGCTGCCACAATTTAGACTATGAATGTAAGAAGAATCCTACCGGGTGAGGCCAATGGCCCATCTAGTCCAGAATCCTGTTCTCACAGTGGCCGACCAGATCCCTATGGAGAGTCTGAAAGCAGGATCTGAACGAAACAACCCTCTCCCTGCTGTGATTCCAGAGCAATTGGTACTCAGTGGAAGTAGAACACAGCCATTGTGACAAGTAGCCATTGAGATCTCTCTTTTTTGAAATTGTTTTTATTGGGAAAAAATTCAAGGATGAGGCGGGTACAGTGGTAGCTCTGGTTGCGAACGGGATCCATTCTGGAGGCCTGTTTGCAACATGAAAAGCCCGCAACCTGAAGCGCCGTATCTTCGCAGGTGCGTGGTAAGATTTGGCGCTAGTGCGCATGCGCGACACGCAATTTAGCGCTTCTGCGCATGTGCAAGTGGTGAAACCTAGAAGTTACCCTTTCTGGTACTTCCGGGTCACTGCAACCTGGTTTATAAGACTTAATTGATACTACAAAAAACAGCATAAAATACAATATAAAACGTGAATGACAATAAAATAAAAAATCAGATTAGGGGAAAAATCCACCCAATAAACATTAGATGATCACCAGGGCTAGCTGGCTAAATTAGTCCTATTTGGGCCAGCGAGGAGACCAGGGGAGAATTAGCTGTGGGATCCCAGAGCGGGTAATCTTCATAAAAAGGGGAGGGGGAGGGAAGGAAGGGGAATAAAAGATCAGGCTAAATTCAAATTGAAAGTCAGGCGGAATAGCTTTGTCTTACAGGCCCTGCGGAAGGAGGTTAAATCCTGCAGGGCCCTGGTCTCATGGGACAGAGCATTCCACCAGGTCGGAGCCATCACTGAGAAGGCCCTGGCCCCGGTGGAAGATAATCTGACTTCCTTAGGGCCCAGGACCTCTAAACTATGATTATTCATGGACCTTAAGGTCCTCTGCAGGGCAGACCAGGAGAGGCGGTCCTGTAAATATGAGGGCCCTAAGTTCTAGTGCCATGAGAGAAGGAGAAAGACTCTCCCCTCTTCACTTTCTCCATGCCGTGCCCCGGAAAAACAGGATACCGGACTCGGCAGCCCTTTCATCTGGCTGAGCGGGGCTCTTATCACCATCTGCTGTTACGGCTTGACAAAAATTAGCACAAGACGTATGGACGCACATTGGTGTGCAGACAGACGGAAAATCTGCTTCTTGTGCATTTGAAGGCGCTCTCGGAAGAAGCCGTTCCGTTTCGCCGCCACCCCGCTTTCCAATCTATATTCAAATGCGAGTGTTCTGAAATTGGGTCAGCAGTGAGAGGAGAGAGGGGGAGAGAGAGAGAGAGGAGCAAATAGCCAGCTACCTGTCCAATCAGATATGCAAGGAACCAGGCAACTGACAATTAGCAAAGGGATTACAGGTTTAACCCATCTGCTGGAATCGCCGGCAGGTACGCAGAGAACGCTGTAGCGCCGGTCCAAGAAGAAAAAGCGGCACTAGGCCGATTGCTACAAGGAGCCATCAGGAAATCAACCTCCCTCCCTCCTTCTTTTTGAGCTCTGGTTTCTACACTTGTTGCTGCAGCTCTTATAAGTCAACATGAACATGCCACAGACCCCCCCAAGTGCCTCTATTTTCCAGGGACTGTCCTGAATTTACAGAAGCCGTTCAGTTTCTGATTTGATCCCAGAGTGTCCGCTTTTCCTTTGTTGTTTAGTTGTCTTAGTCATGTTTGACTTTCCGTGATCCCATGAATCAGAGCATGCCTTGGAAACTCTCACTTTCTTCTCAAAGCTTCTCCTTTTTTATGTCCATGGAGTTTTCTTGGCAAAATACTGGAGTCGTTTGCCAGTTCCTTCTCCAGGTGGATCATGGGACCCCTGACCATTAGTTCCAGTCATGACCGACTCTGGGGTTGCAGCGCTCATCTTGCTTTATTGGCCGAGGGAGCCGGCGTACAGCTTCCGGGTCATGGCGAACCAGAGCAGCACATGGAAACGCTGTTTACCTTCCCGCCGGAGCGGTACCTATTTATCTACTTGCACTTTGATGTACTTTCGAACTGCTAGGTTGGCAGGAGCAGGGACAGAGCAATGGGAGCTCACCCCGTCGCGGGGATTCAAACTGCTGACCTTCTGATCGGGAAGTCCTAGGCTCTGTGGTTTAACCCACAGCGCCACCCGCATCCCCCACTGCTTTTCCTTAGGACATCCTTATTTTCTTCAGAGAAATGTTGGAGGGTATGGAGTTATGCAACCCCTGAGCCAAGGAGATAAGTAACTATACAACCTTTAGAAGACATCTGAAGGCAGCCCTATATAGGGAAGCTTTTTAATGCTCAATGTTTATTATGTTTTTATATATTTTGGAAGCCACCCAGAGTGGCTGTGTCAACCTAGTCAGATGGGCAGGGTATACATTTAAATGAATGAATGAATGAGTATAATAATACCGATGTACCTCAGAAGTCAAAAGGAATCTGTTTTGGAAGTCTGTTCGACTTCCAAAAAGTTCAGAAACCAAGGCGTGGCTTCTGTTTGGTTCCTGATTGCGGTGGCGCACCAGAAACAATAGTGGAAGCCACATTGGACGTTCAGTTTCCAAAAAAATGTTCGAAAACCGGAACACTCACTTCTGATTTTTGATTGTTCGGGAGCCGGAACGTTCGTCTTCCAAGACGTTCGGGAGCTGAGGTACGACTGTAATACAGTGGTACCTCAGGTTACATACGCTTCAGGTTACAGACTCCGCTAACCCAGAAATGGTACCTCGGGTTAAGAACTTTGCTTCAGGATGAGAACAGAATTTGTGCTCTGGCGGCACGGCGGCAGCCGGAGGCCCCATTAGCTAAAGTGGTGCTTCAGGTTAAGAACAGTTTCAGGTTAAGAACGGACCTCCGGAACGAATTAAGTACTTAACCCGAGGTACCACTGTACAGGGGAAGTGGTCACTTTCCCAAAATCTGTCCCTCTCAATGCCTCCACCTTGTGCATGGCCGATTCTGTTCTGACTACAAAACTAATGGCACCGACATCCAAACACTGGAAATTTAGGGGATGGGTATACCGAATCTGAGACTCATCTTTCAACTCAACCTGCAACTTGGGACCCAACCGGGATGATGATTATTAGTTTTCCATTGACTTTTGAAAGTACCCTTTAGAAAGGCTCCAGGTCTTAAGACACCACTTGCTTGGCCACATTTCTGCAGCTCAGCGCCCCCTCCCCCCCCCCCGCCGCCAACTATTTCTCCACTTAGTGACATGTTGTGCTGATTTATTGTTGCTTCCTACTAACCCCCCCCACCCCCCCACTCTCCCATCCTGGTGTAAACAAATATCCCTCAGAGATCGGACATGAAAAGAGAGCCTGGCGGCTTCCTTCCCACTTAGAAATGAGTGCAGGAATTGATTTTCAATAAGTCTCGAAAGGTTAATAATTCTGGCGATAAATGAAACTCGGCCAATGGACAAACAATGCAGCTGGCAACAGGCGGCTAAAGCAGATATTATTGCCACTTTCAGAAACCAACCAAGCTGCTGAGTGTTCCTCTGCAGGAACTGGACTTTTAGCCACACTTGCATGACACGGTTATTTCCTGCCTTGATAACCACCAGTGGCGTAGCGTGGGGGGTGCAGGGGGTGCCGGCCGCACCGAGCGCAACATCTGGGGGGGCGCACTCGCAGCTCTCTGCCCCTACCTGGCTCACTCACTCTCTCTCACTGCTGTGCGAATCCGATCCGAGCCGCCGGGTCGCCACCCACTGTGGAGGGGGGGGTGCCAGGCGTGTGGGTTAGGGGGCGCAAATTACTTGCCTGGCCCCGGGTGCTGACAACCCACGCTACGCCACTGATAACCACAATTGCCTGGGCAGCCTCTGCCTCTGTGCGGCTGCCATGCCAACTTCTATATGAAGTTCCGAATTCAAGTGTTGTCATACAGAACAGATATAATGGGCTGTATCCAATGTTTCCCATCTTCCGCTAGGGTCTTTAAGCTCCCAAATTCTAGTTCAGCACTCTAGCCACTATCACACCCTGGTTAACATCATGCCCTCCAACATTTCTCCAACGAAAATGGGGAAGTTATACAGTGGTACCTCTGGTTACGTACTTAATTCGTTCCGGAGGTCTGTTCTTAACCTGAAACTGTTCTTAACCTGAAGCACCACTTTAGCTAATGGGGCCTCCTTTCAGTTCTCATCCTGAAGCTAAGTTCTTAACCCGAGGTACTATTTCTGGGTTAGCGGAGTCTGTAACCTGAAGCATCTGTAACCTGAAGCGTATGTAACCCAAGGTACTACTGTACTGGGTACCAGGCCAAGGGGGTTGCCCCAGCTTTGCCATAGTGCATGCACAGAATAGAAGGTGAGGATCAGGGGATGCTGAATGTTGGCCTTGCCCAGGGCACCGCCAAAGACCGAAATCCATCCCTGCCAAGGGAGGGATGTCCCTCAGCAGCCAAGGAGTTTGGATTTGATATCCCGCTTTATCACTACCTAAAGGAGTCTCAAAGCAGCTAACATTCTCCTTTCCCTTCCTCTCCCACAACAAACACTCTGTGAGGTGAGCGGGGCTGAGAGACTTCAGAGAAGTGTGACCAGCCCAAGGTCACCCAACAGCTGCATGTGGAGGAGCGGGGAAGCGAACCCGGTTCACCAGATTACGAGTCCACCGCTCTTAACCACTACACCACACTGGCTCTCATAATAACGAGTGGTTACATTACATTATGGCCTGCGAGCACCCCAGTTGGAGAACAGCCTTTACTGAAGGTGTCATGGGCTTTGAAGACGCTCAAACTCAGAATGAAAGGGAGAAACGTGCTAAGAGGAAGGCACACTTGGCAAACCCTCACTGTGATCAACTCCTCAACTCCTGCCCGGAAAGTTATGTCCTCACTGTGGAAGGACGTGTGGATCCAGACTTGGCCTCCCAGACTCACTGTTAAGACCCTGTTCATGGAAGACAATCTTACTCGGCTATGAGTGATCGAAAAAGAAGAAGAAGAAGACATTATAGAATGCCTGTTGGGAAAAGCATCATGGAAAAACTGGGAGTGGGAAACACTGAAAACATTGGCTGCTTCCGTTTCAAGAGAATGGGGTGCAAATTCTATTACATACAATGGAATTTCAAGGAAAGCACAACTTGCCCCTCTGAAAGGAGGAGTGCTCCAGATCATTTGCCCGTGTTAGGTGCACAGAAAACAGTAGATCTCCACTGATGGTTGCAACGTATTCCTAATCATTTTTGTATTTTTTAAAGATTACTGCACAATAATCTTAGGAGGTTTTATCATCCTACAAAAGCCCGGCTGTAACTATCATAAAGGGACCCTGCACTGAATTTTTGAATGTGCTATCAATGAGAATTCTCATCGTGATCAGTCGCAAAAGCTGCCGCAGGCTCCCGTTTCTCATTGGGAGCCCTAAGCCATCCATCCCATGTAGGGACAACAAATGAGTCACTTTACTCTGAGAAATTTAGAAGCTGAGAGCAAGTGTGGGCTAGCATTTAGTCAATAAGACTAAGGGTCCAAGGTTCCACTCAGCTTGCTAGGTGATTTGGGGGGGGGGCAGTTGTGGCTTCTCAGCCTAACCTGTTCCCCTAAGGTTTGGCCGGTCTTTACTAAGGGCTGAGTATTTAGTGTGACAGGTCCTGTCCGGTGGAACTCCCTGCCAGCAGAAGTTTGGGAGGAATCATCCCTGCTTTATTTTAGCTGTCCCCTAAGAGCTCTGTTGGGACACGGGTGGCACTGTGGGTTAAACCACAGACCCTAGGTAGCTCTAACTACTGGATCACACCAATTCAAAAGCTCAGAGAAGCATTCTGAACTGGAGTTTAGTGGTGAATGGCATACCCTGAAAAGGAGCAAAGCTGCCACTGGCAGAAGAGAAAGGGGAGGCTGCAATGGAGTAAGACGCCTGAAGTGTATTGACAGTCATATTTCTTCCACTGGTTTCAAGTGTCATCAAACCTACTGCCTTTAACTGAATGCCAAATCTGTTTTTAAGGAAGAAAAGCTCAGGAGCGAAACAGAAACAAAACAAAGGCCAGCCCACAATCAAAGGCTAATTACCGTGGGGTTTCATCATTAAACAGAAGGCATTATTTATTGTCAAAGGCTCCTGGGAAATGAAAGGCGAAGGCTAATTTATTTGTGCAAAAATGGCTTTGAATATTTTTCCTTTTTTTAAGCCAACAAGAAACGCTGCCTTATACAGGAGGCCTGGCACGTGCCTCTTTATGCTTCTACAAGCTGCAGTCAAATTAAATTGCTTGTCAAAAGTTCCCCGGTCGTATTTAAATATGGAAAAAAACACACCAGAAGAAATGCAAAGTGGGGAGGGGGGAGGGGAATCCTCGTGAGCAAGTTGCCAAAGAATAATGGGCCAGAAAGAGATGCCTATGATTCTTAAAAGATGGGGCCTTTGCTGCAGTGGCTCCCCATCATCTGCTGCCCAGAAGCACAGTGCCTCTGACGCTGGCAGCTGTACAGTGTACTGGGAGCCCTGCATAGATACTATTCCTCCAGGATAGCCAGCCATTCAGCAGATGCCAGCAAGCCAGAACTGCTCTCCTGCTCTGGGTTCAATGCCGGATTTAGGACAGTGTGGGCAGTTCCCCTGCACAGGGCGATGAGCCATAGGGTGCAAAATAATAATGATAAAAGCTATATTTATATGGGCACCTCCTAAGAGGATCCATAAAAGGGCGACTGCACCAAAAGGCAATCTTGTGAAAATCATTTGCCCTTAAATCTGCAGGAAGATTGATACTGATACACTGGAAGGACAAAAACGTGGCCCCCTTTGATAGATGGATGGACGACGTGACAACTCTTGCAACCCATGAACGGACTGTTTACAGGCGAAGATTATGGATGGATGAATTTAATTATATTTGGGACATATTTATTGAAACCATAGTGACCCACAAACCAATGTATACTCGAGGGAAATAGTAAGTTTATCTACTTGCATATATACTACAGTCATACCTCATGTTACGTTTGCTTCATAATACGTTTTTTTCAGGTTGCATCCCACGGCAACCCAGAAGTACCAGAAAGGGTTACTTCTGGATTTCAGCACTTGCGCATGTGCAGACATGCAGAATGACATCACGCGCATGCGCAGAAGCGGCGAATTGCGACCCACGCGTGCACAGACGCGCCACTGCAGGTTGCGTTCTATTCATGTTGCGGAACGGGCCTCCGGAACGGATCCCGTTCGCAACCAGAGGTACCACTGTACATAATTTTGCAATCTTAATAATATTTTAGGGTTGTTCTATTTTCCTTGCTTTTTAAAATGTTTTATATTTCCCCCCCTTTTTCTTTTTCTTCTTCCCTTTAATTCACTGTAATACACACACATACAAATACATATGTAACAGTGAATTAAAGTAAAAAAAGAATAAATAGTAAATATATGAGAAATATTTTGGGAGGGGAGTGCCCAAGTTTACCCTTGCTCAGGGCTCCGTATAACTAAAGTCCGCCCTGGGAGGTACCTGTTTTCACAACCTGTAAGAGCAGATAGGTAGGAAAAACCAAATATACAACCCAATCCCTTTACCTCGTCTTGTGAGGTCTTCCTCTCTCAGGCATCCCGGCCGATGTCCGACGGTTCACCGTCGAATACTCCGGATCCAGCTCATACCCCTCGTCGTCAACCCCGAGGCTGCGATTATCATCCTCGAGCCCGTATGGCTCCGGCTGGAATCGTTCTGGCTGGGAGCGGTTCAGGTCTGCGTTGCTCCCCGTCGGGACCTGGGGCTGGGGTAGTGGGCCATAGTTATCCCTTCTGCTTGGCAACGTGAAGCTACCGTCCTCCGGCCGGTAACTGTTCCCGGGGACGTAGCCGTAGCGCGGGCGGTAATTGACGCCCCGGGACAAGCTACCGTAGTTGTCGGGCAGCTCCCCGTAACCGTCGTGACCCATGAACGGGCGGTACTGGCTGTCGTGACCATCGGGATAGGAGTCGTAGCTGTTGTAAGAGCGGGTCAAGGTGGAAGAAGCTTGCGGCGTGATGTACCGCTCCCCGTTCTTCATGTGTCTCCTGTCTATGGAGTCAGTGTAGCTGCCCATGGGAGATGACCCGTCCATCACAGGGAGCCCATCAGGCCCAACGGGGACCTGCCGGACAGTTCTGGTTGTGACCGTTTTGACCATTTTTGTCACCTGAGAAACAGAGAGGAAAGATAGAGCCATGAACGTTTTCCCGAACACCATCAATTGGGCCCACTTTTGAAATCATTTTCACAGTGCGCCAGATGACACAAAGAAGAAGAGTTTGGATTTGATATCCCGCTTTATCACTACCTGAAGGAGTCTCAAAGCGGCTAACATTCTCCTTTCCCTTCCTCCCCCACAACAAACACTCTGTGAGGTGAGGGGCTGAGAGACTTCAAAGAAGTGTGACTAGCCCAAGGTCACCCAGCAGCTGCGTGTGGAGGAGCGGGGAAGCGAAACCAGTTCCCCAGATTACGAGTCCACTGCTCTTAACCACTACGCCACACTGACAAAGCACATCCACCTGGCAGCTGCAGGTAACCCTCCACCTTATTGGAGGGGCCATAGCTCAGAGGAAGATGTAGCTCAGTCGGTAGAGCATGAGGCTGCACCTCTGTCTCGAGGTTGTGGGTTTGAGCCCCACATTGGGCAAAAGATTCCTGCAGTGAATGGGGTTAGACTAGAGAACCCACATGGTTCCTTCCAATTTTATAATTCTGTGTAGACGATCCTCAGCTAGATGGTCTGACTCTGTATAAGATAGTTCCCTACATCCCCATCAAAAACCAGTTTGTCCAGTTCACAGTTTGATTTAAATTCATCCAAATGATCTTCAGCAATTCCCTACCCAGCATCTAGAATGTTACAAGCTTCTGTGCCTGTATAAAATATAAGGTAAAGGTAAAGGGACCCCTGACCATTAGGTCCAGTTGTGACCGACTCTGGGGTTGCAGCGCTCATCTCACTTTATTGCAGCTTCCGGGTCATGTGGCCAGCATGACTAAGCTGCTTCTGGCGAACCAGAGCAGCGCACTGAAACGCCGTTTACCTTCCCGCTGGAGTGGTACCTATTTATCTACTTGCACTTTGATGTTCTTTGGAACTGCTAGGTTGGCAGGAGCAGGGACCGAGCAACAGGAGCTCACCCTGTCGCGGGGATTTGAACCGTTGACCTTCTGATCGGCAAGTCCTAGGCTCTCTGGTTTAACCCACAGCGCCACCTGCGTCCCTGTTTAAAATATACTTAAGTATAAAAAGTACTTAAGAAGACTAAGAAAACACAAACACATTGTTACTGGAATGTGAATTCTTTATTTCCCACAGCAACTATGATTCTTAAGCTTAAACACCCAGAGAGTCTAAATAATAAATGAAAAAAAAACCACACCACATGTAAGGGAATGAGACCAGGCTTCTTCAGGCTCGGCCCTCCAGATGTTTTGAGACTACAATTCCCATCATCCCTGACCACTGGTCCTGCTAGCTAGGGATCATGGGAGTTGTAGGCCAAAAACAACTGGAGGGCCGAGGTTGAGGAAGCCTGTTGTAGACGAACTCGAAATCATTCAAAGTTCACCCCAAAATGAATTAAATTCATGCAAAGTTCACCTGGCTGTTATGGGAATTACTTTCAGGGGTAGGTCAAATGGTTTAGAATGAATTCCGTGGTCTTCATTCAGTATACCTGAAGGAGCATCTCCACCCCCATCGTTCTGCCCGGACGCTGAGGTCCAGCGCCAAGGGCCTTCTGGCAGTTCCCTCATTGCGAGAAGCAAAGCTACAGGGAACCAGGCAGAGGGCCTTCTCGGTAGTGGCGCCTGCCCTGTGGAACGCCCTCCCATCAGATGTCAAAGCGATAAATAACTACCTGACATTCAGAAGACATCTTAAGGCAGCCCTGTTCAGGGAAGTTTTTAATCTGTGATATTTTAGTGTATTTTTGGTTTTTATGGAAGCCACCCAGAGTGGCTGGGGAAACCTAGCCAGATGAGCGGGGTACAAATAATAAATTATTATTATTATTATTATTATTATTATTATTATTATTCATTGAACTAGTTCATTTCAAGTGAATGAAACCCCCTGAGCTTCATCATTTTGCTCCATTCACAGGCCCTCTAGCTCCTCCCATTTAGAACACTCATATTCTTTCTTTTCCTCTGGAGTAAGGAGTCAGCTGTATGTCATCTAGACTGGTGACAGAACCTCTCCTTTCTGAACTGTATTTAAACCAGGCTCCTTTGGGTGCAGGATGGCCAGAATCCTAACTCTTACTTTGCTTTGTATTCATGTATTTAAACCTAGATTGTTGTGGTTTTTGTCTGTAATGTTGAATTTATTCTGCGTTTGTTAATTTGTTGAATTTGCTGACACGCTCTGAAAATTGCTATATTTGTATTCTGATGTTTTGAATGTTTGCTATAAGCAGCTCATTGTGGAAAAGCAATATCTAAGTAAACCATAGCAAAGCCATCAACAAAACTCCCATTTTTTAAGATCACCGGAGCACCTAAAAGCGAAGGCCACCAGGAATCACATAATGTAACATTTTCCTGTGGACATCTATTACTCACCCAATGCCCCTTTAAGGCTCAACCATTTCACGGTGGTGTAATATAGCAGGGCAGGGAGGAATGGACTTTAATATTGGTGCAGATAATTTGCTTCCAGGGCACGCCACGGCCGCATCCTATTTACTGCCAAAAGCAATTTCTGTAGTCGCCGTGAGTCAAATTTGTTGATTTCATGCACCGGAGTTCAAGACCCATCTCTTTTATTTATTTTTAAACAGGCCTGTTAGCAAATTTATCAAGGATGGCAACGGTGGTTCACAGCAGAATATTCAGTACAGTCCACGCACACCAATGACATGGGCAGTCACCTAATAAAGATGGCAGGCAATCGTTCTGTCGCTGTGTCGGGGTTGGAGACCTTTGCTCAAACAGAGACTAACATGCATGCATAAACAACAGCCAGGTGCAGAGATGCATGCAGAGTATCTGCCTTGCATGAACATACCCGCCAAAATTTATCCGATGGAAATGGGGACGTCCCATTCCATAATGATCATTTTACTGTTTATACCCCACACATCTGACTGGGTTGCCCCAGCCACTCTGGGCAGCTTTCAACAGATATAAAAACATAATAAAACATTAAACGTTTTTTTTTTTTTTTTTAACTTTTAAAAAAACTTTCCTGCATAGGATTGCCTTCAGGCGGCTCGGGGGGCAGATAACTCCATACCCTCCAACATTTCTCCAATGAAAACAGGGAAATCCTAAGGAAAAGTGGGGCATTCCAAGATCAGAAACAGAGACAGGGATGTCCCTGGAAAATAGGGACACTTGGAGGGTCTGCATGCAGAAGGTCCCAGGTTCAGTCACCGGCATCTCCAGGTATAGCTGAGAATGTCCCCTTCCAGGAACCCTGGAGAGCCTCTGCTAGTCCTTGCAGACCAGGCATAGGCAAACTCGGCCCTCCAAACGCTTTGGGACTACAATTCCCATCATGCCTGACCACTGGTCCTGTTAGCTAGGGATCATGGGAGTTGTAGTCCCAAAACATCTGGAGGGCCGAGTTTGCCTATGCCTGTTGTAGACAATACAGTGGTACCTCGGGTTAAGAACTTAATTTGTTCTGGAGGTCCGTTCTTAACCTGAAACTGTTCTTAACCTGAAGTACCACTTTAGCTAATGGGGCCTCCCGCTGCTGTGGTGCTGCAATTTCTGTTCTCATCCTGAAGCAAAGTTCTTAACCCGAGGTACTATTTCTGGGTTAGCGGAGTCTGTAACCTGAAGCGTCTGTAACTTGAAGCGTCTGTAACCCGAGGTACCACTGTACTGAGCTAGATGTAATGGTCTGTCTTGGTAAATAGCAGCTCCCTGTGTCTATAAGATCATACAGGCCCTGCTGCATATGGACAAAGGTCTGTCCAGCTTCCAGTTTTCCACAGTCGCCCACTAGATAGAGGCCACTTGGAAACCCACAAAGAGAAAATGAAAGCAGCAGCCTAGCAGGTAAAAAAGGTAAAGGACCCATGGACGGTTAAGTCCAGTCAAAGGTGACTATGGGGTTGTGGCGCTCATCTTACTTTCAGGCCGAGGGAGGCGGCGTTTGTCCACAGACAGCTTTCTGGGTCATGTGGCCAGTAGGACTAAACCGCTTCTGGAGCAATGGGACACTGTGACGGAAACCAGAGCGAACGGAAATGCGGTTTACCTTCCTGCCACAGCAGTACCTATTTATCTACTTGTGCTGGCATGCTTTCAAACTGCTAGGTTGGCAGGGCTGGGACAGAGAAATGGGAGCTCACTCCATTGCGGGGATTCGAACCGCCGACCTTCTGATCGACAAGCCCAAGAGGCATGGCGGTTTAGACCACAGCGCCACCCGCAAACTACCTCTGGAGCTGTAGGCACCATATAACCATCAGAACAGGTGGCCATTGAGAGAGTTACTCTCCAAAGGATAAACTTAGAGGTGCATGGTAACATTCCCTTACTGGAACAAAGAGCAACTGGAGAAGGAGAAAACTGGAGGGAGAAAGATTCTCCCCCACCTAAAGAAACAACAATGTAAGAACACAGCAAATTCAGGCCACTGTTCCACCTACTTCTGCCTTCTTGATACTGACTGGCAGCAGTTATCCAGGTTTTTAGACTGGGTTTTCTCCCAGCCTGCCTGGAGATGCTGCAAACCTGGGACTTTTGCATGTGAGGTAGATACTCTGCCACTGAGCTGCGACCCTTTTTTAGGTGACAGCCATCTGCAATGCCTTCTCTCCCTGCCACATTCTCTGGGCTGGTGTTCAAAGCAATGGGAGAGCCAATCCCAGATCTCCAGTGCCTTGTCCATATTGGTTATCAGATGGTGGAGAGCAGTGTTACGTCACTTCCTTGCATCACTAATACAATGCAACTTTTGCAAGCAAATTCCTCTAGTGCAATGCATGTTATTTTCAGTAATTAAAGGTAATAATGGCATGCATTTCATGCACAATTCACCCTAATATGCTCTTTTCTCGCTGCGAGAAGCAAAGCTACAGGGAACCAGGCAAAGGGCCTTCTCGGTAGTGGCACCTGCCCTGTGGAATGCCCTCCTGCCAGATGTCAAAGAGAAAAACAACTACCAGACTTTCAGAAGACATCTGAAGGCAGCCCTGTTTAGGGAAGCTTTTAATGTTTAATAGATTATTGTATTTTAATATTTTGTTGGAAGCCGCCCAGAGTGGCTGGGGAAACCCAGCCAGATGAGCGGAGTATAAATATTTTTATTATTATTATTATTATTATTATTATTATTATTATTATTATTATTAATTTCTTTCGGCACATGTTACCAGACTGGAGAATCGCATTACAAAATTCAGAGCAGTGTGAATTTCAAAGGATGGCTGCGTCTCTGTTCATGTATTGTTTCGGGAACCCTTCATTGTGAACTGAGCCAACTTTCTCCCCTAGCCTTAGTTATGACTCAATTGAGACTAGAAGTTTGGAGACAAGCAGCAGTAGACAATTATAAAAGCTGATCTATCCCAAGGGCAATCTTTTGTGTCTCCTGCCTTCATGTCTCCAGTAGAGATTGGCTTAGAACATAAGACAAGCCCTGCTAGATGAGGCCAATGGCCCATCTAGTCTAGCATCCTGATCTTACGATGCCTGGCCAGCCAGCCAGATACCTATGAGAAGCTGCAAGTAGGGTCTAAGAGCAACAGGAATTCTCCCCATCTGGTATCCCTAAGTAAAGGTAAAGGGACCCCTGACCATTAGGTCCAGTGGTGACCGACTCTGGGGTTGCGGCACTCATCTCGCTTTATTGGCCGAGGGAGCCGGCGTACAGCTTCCGGGTCATGTGGTCAGCATGACTAAGCCGCTTCTGGCGAACCAGAGCAGCGCACAGAAATGCCGTTTAACTTCCCGCTGGAGTGGTACCTATTCATCTACTTGCACTTTGTCGTGCTTTTGAACCGCTAGGTTGGCAGGAGCAGGGACCGAGCAACGGGAGCTCACCCTGTCGTGGGGATTCGAACCACCGACCTTCTGATCGGCAAGTCCTAGGGTCTGTGGTTTAACCCACAGTGCCACCCGCGTCCCTTTTGGTATCCCTAGAAAGTGGTATCTCCTGCAACAGTGGCCACAGAGCATAATTGTAATGTACTGAGTTGATCCAAAATGCAGCAGTCTGTTTGGTCCTACAACAATAGGATTCAGAATGAGGCAGTCTGATTGGCCCTAGAACAATAGGATACAGAATGCAGCAGTCTGATTGGTCCACAGGAGCCACCCAATCCAGCTCCAGGTGGAAGTGAATCCACAACCTGATTGGCCTACAGGAGAATCCCGGAATTAGCCAATCACATGGGGCCCATTGTGTAAATAATGTATATAAAGCAGACAGTTTGGGGAAACTTCCATTCCTCACCACTATGAGCTGAATAAAGAGCGTGAAATCCACACTTGACTCCGAGTGTATTTCAATAACCATCATGGCTAGTAGCCATGGATGACCTAATCCTTCACAATTTCGTCCAAGTTGGTGGACACCAGTATTTCTCGTGGGAGCAAATTACATAGTTCAAATATGTGCTGGGTGAAGAAGCAATTTCTCTCGCCTGTCCTGAAGTGTCCAACATTCAGTTTCCTTGGCTTGAGTCTCAAAGTAGCTTTTTTTTTTTACTCCTCAACTACAAAACGTTTCATTGTCCCACCAAGGGTGGGAGTAGAAAATTCCACAGGGCTTTACAGTAGCAATAACAAGTACTTTTTATTTTTATTTTTTTACCGCACAATACTTAGCCACTATCCATGCTGGAGGTTTGTCCATAAAAGAAGCAAAACACAGCTATTTTAATTTCTTCTCCATTCGAGAGATTATATTAGCTTCCACGAGCCGAGAAGAAGCCAAGAATCTTGAAAAAGGAGATTAAATGCTCTTTTATGAGCTCCCACCCCCCTTCCTTTGACAAACGACAGCTTTACAAATCAACATGCGTTTGAAAACGCAACGAGCGTCGGTCCATCTGCGGTCCAAATCTTAAGATCAGTGCTCAGCTGGTAAATCTGTGCATGGTGTGCTCAGTGGTTCGGAAGTTAAAAGCGAAGGGGAGGGGGGAAGAGGCATTTGTGACCTAAAGCGACTGATTAAAAAAATATCGATCAGGCAACAGATTAGCCAAGTCGCGGCCGAACGAAAAAAGAATTAAAAACATGAAATAATTAGAGCGTGCTGTTTTTAGAGCAAGCTACAAAACATATGTCCTCGGCTCCCATATTGTGTTGACAGAGGAACAAGCCGAGCATCTTTCTCCTCAAGACATGTGCAAGCAAATGATACTCTTGCCTAATGAGGTCCCGCAAAGTCCATAAAAAGCTGCAAGTCACGATCTCCTGCCGGAGGAATAATTAAGGCACTCCGTGAGCCAAGCTCTCATTGCACCAGCACCAACAGTGTCTCCACTACCCTAAGATCTACAAAGGACTAGCTGTGCCCCAAGGGGGTTTCGTCAGCAATTATGCTTTCCTTGGCAGCGCCAGTTTGCCTTTTGTTTTAACTGTTTCGGGATAAATTATACCGAGGAGCGAGAGCCACACCTAGGACAGCCGTGGCAGATTCACGGATCTGGAATGTTGGTCACATTGCAAACGTAGCATTTTTAGGTCAGCAACGAGGTCAAGAACGAGAACAGGTTGTGGGTTAGGAGGAAAGGCTTATGCCATGGGTAGGCAAACTAAGGCCCGGGGGCCGGATCCGGCCCAATCGCTTTCTCAGTCCGGCCCGCGGACGGTCCGGGAATCAGTGTGTTTATACATGAGTAGAATGTGTGCTTTTATTTGAAATGCATCTCTGGGTTATTTGTGGGGCCTGCCTGGTGTTTTACATGAGTAGAATGGGTGCTTTTATTTAAAATGCATCTCTGGGTTATTTGTGGGGCATATGAATTCGTTCATTTCCTCCCCAAAAATATAGTCCGGCCCCCCACAAGGTCTGAGGGACAGTGGACTGGCCCCCTGCTGAAAAAGTTTGCTGACCCCTGGCCTATGCATTCCATTTCCCTGACTGTTAATTCCTGCATTGTAGTTGCGCTTTCACAAGATGCAAATTCCAGAAACCAAACGGAATACTGTACATGTTTCGCACTCATTTCCACGTTGTTACCTGTCGCATCACCTTATGCCATATATTCCCACTCGGCCACTTTGATCTGTGAAACTGGCTCAGTTACAAGCGCCACTTAATACCCAATCCATCTTTTAGTGTGGTAGCGTTTACACTTTGGAATTCCCTGCCTATTGACATCAGGCTGGCACCTTCCCTATACTCTTTTTGGCACCTTCAAAAAACATTTTTGGTAAGACAACCCAGATATGTAGAATGTAGACATGTCTTTTTTTTAGTTTCTCGCTGATTTTAAGGTTTTAAAAAATGTTTTAAATATAGTCGTACCTTGGAAGCTGAACGCCTTCACTCCCAAACAAATTGGCTCCTGAATTATTGAAATCCAGAAGTGAATGTTCCGGTTTTTGAACGATTTTCGGAAGCTGAATGTTCGGCGCAGCTTCCACTTGGCTGCAGGAGGAGTAGTACTGTGCTTTGGTTTCCGAATTGTTCTGGGAGTCGAACGGACTCCCGGAACGCATTCTGTTCAAAAGCCAAGGTACCACTGTAGTTGTTTTCAATTCTTGTTGCTGATAATTTTATTGTTTTTATTCTCTTTGCAAACTGCTTTGAGGGTTTTTCTTCCAGGCGGCATATAAATTTTATGCAATTAAATAAATACGTACATAGATTTTTATTCCAGAAAAAGAACTGTTTGCAGCCTCCTTGACCTGGAAAATTGCAGGAGTAAAACAATGAAAACTGGGGAGGTGTGTTGGCATATAATTCTCTCCTGCTGTTTTCATGGGTGAATCATGGAGGGACAGAAGCACACATGGGTGGAAAGGCAGCAGCGCTCAAGAGTTTCAGACAAGGAGATTTTCCCCAGCCCTGTCTGGGGCTGCTGTGGATTAACAGCTAGACCTTCTGCATGCAAAGTGGATGCTCCGACCAGTAAGCAACATGTCTTCCTCCCCGCTCCTGGTCTGGGCTTAGAAGAGTGATATACCATATTTTTCGCTCTCTAAGACGCACCTAGTTTTAGAGGAGAACAAGAAAAAAATTATTCTCTCCCTCTCTGCACAGTGCCTCTCTAGCAAAGCGGGAGGAGAAATGGAAGGGGCTTTCCCTCTCTGCACCGCGCCTCTCCAGCGAAGCGAAGTCAGAACAGCAAGAGGGATCGCTGCGCAGCAAAAGCAGTGATCCCTCTTGCTGTTCTGGCTTCTGGGGTAGCCATGCCAAGCCTCTTCAGGGCAGGGGGAGAGCCCTGAAGAGGCTTTGCGCAGCTATCCCTGAAGCTGGGAGAGCAAGAAGGATCGGTGCGCACTGATCCCTCTCGCTCTCCTGGCTTCAGGGATAGCTGCGCAGCCTGCATTCACTCCATAAGAGACACACACACATTTCCCCTTACTTTTTAGGAGGGGGGAAGTGCGTCTTATAGAGCGAAAAGTACGGTATTCAGAACTACATAGTCTCTTCATCTCGGGTTCCTTGATGGTGGAAAGGCGGGAAACAAACGCAGGAAAATAGCTCAAAGGGGGCGAGAGCTCTACCATTGCAGAGGAGTAACCGGTCAAGTTCTTTGACGGGCTTTTCATCATTTGCTCGGCATACAGATGGCCTCCTGGAGCGGGCAGACTGTGCCCACACCAGCTGTTCCCCATGAAATGCCCTGGAAACAGTTGCTACCAGTCAAATCACATCCCAGAACCATCCCTCATTGGGGCTCCAGTTTTTGTTAACTTTCCCTCGCAAGAAAAGGCCGTTTCTCCTTCCTAGGAGACAGAACCCTCCTGCTCAACGATAATCTGCAAAATGCCAGGCTGGTTAATAAATCCACTTCTACAACATCTCTGGAATCTCACAAGGTGCATTTTGCGGGGACTTCCCTGGGCGAAACTCATCAAATAACATTTTTTAAAAGAGGGTTTGCTTTAATCGTTTTGCTTGCTTGGCAAACAACTGCATCAACAATCTGTGTGGTCAAGCGACTGAAATATTTGCGATGATTATAAAACTCTGCAGCCCCCAAATGCTGGTGTGTGTGTGTGTGTGTGTGTTGTGTTTGTTGTTGTTTTTTAAAAAGTAATTTTTATTACATTTTCAATTTTTTGTAATCACAATATCCATACATACAATAAGCTCAAACATCACTCTAACCGGGCATCGACCTCTTCCCGCTCCTCTTCCTGACTTCCATACATATTTACTTTATTCTTAGGATTTCTATAACCACTTTTTTACCTTCTCTCTTATTTTTATATTTCCCCTTATTAAATAAATTGTCATTACAAAACATTTCAACTCAAAGCTACAAACATTTTCAGATGTTTACAATATTCTTTCATAGACAGTCATACTTTGGGTTGAAGTTGCTTCAGGCTGAGCGCTTTCGGGTTGCGCTCCGCGGCGATCCAGAAGTAACAGAACGTGTAACTTCCGGGTTTCGCCACTCGCGCAGACGCTCAAAATGATGTCGCATGCATGCGCGGAAGTGGCGAATCGCGACCCACGCATGCGCAGACGCGGGATGCGTTTAACTTCAGGATGCGAACGGGGCTCCGGAACGGATCCTGTTCGTATCCAGAGGTTGTTGTTGTTGTTTAGTCGTTTAGTCGTGTCCGACTCTTCGTGACCCCATGGACCAGAGCACGCCAGGCACTCCTGTCCTCCACTGCACCCCGCAGCTTGGTCAGACTCATGCTGGTAACCTCGAAAACACTATCCAACCATCTCATCCTCTGTCGCCCCCTTCTCCTTGTGCCCTCAATCTTTCTCAACATCAGGGTCTTTTCCAGGGAGTCTTCTCTTCTCATGAGGTGGCCAAAGTATTGGAGCCTCAGCTTCACAATCTGTCCTTCCAGTGAGCACTCAGGGCTGATTTCCTTCAGAATGGAGAGGTTTGATCCAGAGGTACCACTATATAATATAATTTGCTCTAGTCCTTTTGAAACAGTTCGTCACACTGATTCCGGATCTTCCCCGTCAGCTTTGCTAGCTTGACGTATTCGACCATCTTAGTCCGCCAATCTTCCAATGTGTGTGTGTTGTGTTTGAGTCCTTAGTTCATTTGTAGAGCACCTGCCATTCATTCAGAAAATCCCAAATTCAAGTTGTGGCATCTCTAGGCAAGGCTGGAAAAAGAGTCCCTGCCTGGAACCGCAAAGAGCAACTGCCTGTCAGTGTAGACAGTATTGGGCTAGTATTGAACAATGGTCCAACTCATGTTATTCCTCAATCACAGGGGGTTGGACTAGATGACCCCTGGGGTGCCTTCCATCTCTACAATTCTGTGATTCTGTGTTCCTATGAAGAGCCTCTTGTCTTGCCCCAAAATTCTTCAGCTCTGAGTTGCCCTTTCGTACCCCCACCATCCAGGTATGGTTCATTTTGAGGTTTTTTAGGGTGGGAATTTGCAGCTACTGCAACTTCTTTCACTCTGATCTCATCAGAGACATAATTACAAAAGAAAAATATATCTTTAAAGAAAAATGATACATCTATTTGTAACTGGCTAGGCCACATGGCTGGCGCTGTGGGTTAAACCACAGAACCTAGGACTTGCCGATCAAAAGGTCGGTGGTTCGAATCCCCATGACGGGGTGAGCTCCCGTTGCTCTGTCCCTGCTCCTGCCAACCTAGAGGTTCGAAGGCACATCAAAGTGCAAGTAGATAAATAGGTACCGCTCCGGTGGGAAGGTAAACGGCGTTTCTGTGCACTGCTCTGGTTCGCCAGAAGCAGCTTAGTCCTGCTGGCCACATGACCCGGAAGCTGTACGCCACCTTCCTCGGCCAATAAAGCGGGAGAGTGCCGCAACCCCAGAATCGGTCACGACTGGACCTAATGGTCAGGGGTCCCTTTACCTTTACCTAGGCCACCTTTTGGGGAAGATCTTTGCATGTCAGCTTCCAGCAAATGCAAACCACGAAAGCAGAAAGTTCAATAATATAGCACAGTTTCAAACCACAAATTAAAAACGTTACCAACTAACTAATTGACAAGAATCCACTGAAAAATACAGTTCGAGCCACCACAACGAACACATATTCTGCAAGATAATCTCAATTAAAGCTTTTTGAAACATCTTCAAAGCTGTTTTGAAGGCCAAAATGGACAGGGCCCCTCTCTAACCACTCGCATCTGGCACCCAGAAGGGAAAGTGATTTTTGGGGTGCAAAAGGTTCCCCGCCCCTGCAATAAACAGATAATATAAACCAGGCTTCCTCAACCCCGGCCCTCCAGATATTTTCGGTCTACAACTCCCATGATTCCAAGCTAGCAGAAACAGTGGTCAGGGATGATGGGAATTGTAGTCTCAAAACATCTGGAGGGCCAAGGTTGAGGACGCCTGATATAAACGCTCTCCACACCTACCTTCCTGGTTCAAACCACTGAGATGATTGAGTGGGTATGCCGCTGAGACAATATAACACCGGTCCTGAAAGACCTGCATTGGCTCCCAGTACGTTTCCGAGCATAATTCAAAGTGTTGGTGCTGACCTTTAAAGCCCTAAATGGCCTCAGCCCTGTATAACTAACTGAAGGAGTGTCTCCACCCCCACTGTTCAGCCCAGACACTGAGGAGGAGGAAGAGTAGTAGTTTGGATTTGATATCCCGCTTTATCACTACCCAAAGGAGTCTCAAAGTGTCTAACAATCTCCTTTCCCTTCCTCCCCCACAACAAACACTCTGTGAGGTGAGTGGGGCTGAGAGACTTCAGAGAAGTGTGACTAGCCCAAGCTCACCCAGCAGCTGCATGTGGAGGAGCAGGGAAGCGAACCTGGTTCACCAGATTACGAGTCCACCGCTCTTAACCACTACACCACACTGGCTCAGCTCAAGCTCAGGTCCAGCTCCAAGGTTCCTTCACTGCGAGAAGTGAGGTTGCAGGGAAACAGGCAGAGGGTCTTCTTAGTAATGGCGCCCATCCTTTGGAACGCCCTCCCATCAGATGTCAAGGAAATAAACAACTATCTGACTTTTAGAAGACATCTGAAGGCAGCCCTGTTTAGGGAGGTTTTTAATGTTTGATGTTTTATTGTGGTTTGAATTCTGTTGGGAGCCGCCCAGAGTGGCTGGGGAAACCAAGCCAGATGGGCGGGGTATAAATAATAAATTTATTATATTATTATTATTATTATTATTATTATTATTATTATTACTCAACCTTCATTTCTTCAAGTGCATGGGACACAAAAATTAATGCCAAACAAGACTGAACCAGTTTCTTCTCTGCTCGAATGAAGCCATCAGACTCTAAGTAGGATGTATGGTTGGGTAAGAAAGACGGGTGCGTCCCCCCTACTCCTTTTAAAGCTTGAGATGACTTAAATAATTTATAGAAACTTCCAAAACTGGAACAAGTTTCTCTCTCTCTCTCTCTCTCTCTCCCCACCCCAAATTGTGTCATAAAACAGAAAATAAGTAAGGAGAAAGCACTCAAGTATAAAAGCATTTTGACATTTCCAAGAGCTTACTTTTGACATATAGACTGTAAAATTACCAGGCCGAAAAGGTACAAGCCATTACCTTGTTAACAGGAGGCTATGAAAGAACATACCCTTTAGAAGACTATGAAATGGGGAGGTCAAGCTTCTCTCCCAAATGTCCACTTACGCTGAAAGTGGTGGAGCTTTTCTGAGAGGGGCCAAGGAAGGCTGCTTCCCACGGAAATCTGAATGAGGTGAGCAACTGTGGTTTGAAGGGGGAGCACCATTGCTTGCCTTCACCAAGACTAGCGGCCTGATCAGAAGGTGGGTGGATGAATCATGGTTCCTCCAGACCGCCAGTATTTTGCAGGTGGAATTCAGGAGCATACCGGAAATATAGTAAAGGTAAAGGTAAAGGGACCCCTGACCATTAGGTCCAGTTGTGACCGGCTCTGGGGTTGCGGCGCTCATCTCGTTTTACTGGCCAAGGGAACCGGCGTACAGCTTCCGGGTCATGTGGCCAGCATGACTAAACCATTTCTGGCGAACCAGAGCAGTGCACGGAAATGCCGTTTACCTTCCCACCAGAGTGGTTCCTATTTATCTACTTGCACTTTTGGGTGTGCTTTCGAACTGCTAGGTTGGCAGGAGCAGGGACCGAGCAACGGGAGCTCACCCCGTCACGGGGATTCGAACCGCCGACCTTCCGATCGGCAAGTCCTAGGCTCAGTGGTTTAACCCACAGCGCCACCCGCGTCCCACCGGAAATAAAGCTTTTGTGGAAATAAAGCCATCCAACAACTTTAATACACTTTGAAGAATGAAGTGTCAAGAAACCGGACTAAAAAGTGCTGGATGAACTAACAGGAAGGTGTGTAAACAGCCTGCAAGCAAATTTGAGATGAAGATGCGATAAAGACCAGGGATAATCTAACCCCCATGTAAGATTGTGTCACGGTCCGCTTCATGGGCGATTGAAGTCCCAGCAGGGGACGTCAGGACCAGGGGCAAGATGGCGGGGTGGGAGCAGGAATGGGGGTCCAGAAGCCAGGAGTCAGAAAGCCAAGAGTCCGAGGGTCAGAGAGCGGGGAGTTAAGAAGCCAAGAGTCCAATGGTCAGGAAACAAGGAGTCACGAAGTCAGGGGTCCGAGGATCAAGAAGCAAGGAGTCAAGGGCAGCAAGGCAGGGAACATGTTGCTGTGAAGAAGAGCTGAAGGGAAAATGCTGACCTTATATCCCTTCCCAGCTCTTGCCACCAGGTGCTGTGAGTTACCAATTGGCCTCACCTGTGTGGCTGCGCCTTGCCTCTTCAGAACAAACTTAGGAAGGCCCCAGTCCTGCAAAGTCCTGTTGGTCACAGGGCCTGGCTCCTGCACGCACACCTGACAGATCGGTGCAAGCAAATGAGGATGAAGGCTCAATAAATAGGTCATCTTGAGGGAAGACTCCGTATATCTGAAGGGATTGTCTGCACCCATATTAGCCTTCCCACATTACGAGATCTGCTTCGCAGACCTGACTTGTTCACAGTATTCTTTGGGGGAATCCATAGGTGCTTCAAAAAGCAGAGACATCACCTTGCCAACAAAGATCCGTATAGTTAAAGCTATGGTTTTCCCAGTATTGATGTATGGAAGTGAGAGCTGGACCATAAAGAAGGCCGATCGCCAAAGAATTGATGCTTTTGAATTATGGTGCTGGAGGAGACTCTTGAGAGTCCCATGGACTGCAAGAAGATCAAACCTATCCATTCTTAAGGAAATCAGCCCTGAGTGCTCACTGGAAGGACAGATCGTGAAGCTGAGACTCCAATACTTTGGCCACCTCATGAGAAGAGAAGACTCCCTGGAAAAGACCCTGATGTTGGGAAAGATGGAGGACACAAGGAGAAGGGGACAACAGAGGACGAGATGGTTGGACAGTGTTCTCGAAGCTACCAACATGAGTTTGACAAACTGCAGGAGGCAGTGGAAGACAGGAGTGCCTGGCGTGCTCTGGTCCATGGGGTCATGAAGAGTCGGACACGACTAAACGACTAAACAACAACAACAACAAATAAGTGCTCCAAATGGATGTGACCTCAGCCATGACCTAACCTGGGTAGGTGCTTCCAGGTGCTTCCTTCTCCTCCTGAGTTGCCTCACATGCAGGTAGCCGTGCACTTTTGCAGTAGCCCTGAAGCTCTTGCCTGGCTCACTGAATCCTTTGCTCCTGTGGCCCTGGAGGAGGTGAGGTGTGTGATCTGATAGCCAGCCATGAGCCCAGGTAAGGATTCCCAGTCTTGTGGCAAGGGTGTCCAGACTGAATAGCACTATGAAGCCACTGGAAGTCTGGAAATCAGATGGTGGGGGGGGGGGGCGAGGGTCCTGACTCCTTTGCTCCTCCTCTGAGTAGACCTCTGGGCAAAGGCTGAGCACAAATACCTTACATGCATTTGAGAAAGAACAGGCCTGGGAGGGGGGAAGATTAATTATGTTCACTGCAGCAAAGGCAGATCATGATAAAGATATAGAAGAGTGAGAGAGTGTAAGAGACATATTTCAGAAAGAGCAGATTTCATCAGACACCTTTTTATGCAGAGATTCCCCAGCCCTTAAAAACAACCAGTCAGCCAGCCAACCACGGGCTCCTTTTAATCAGCCACAGTATTAGTCTGCGGAAGGGAGGCGGGGAAGGTAAACGGTTTGTGCCTTCCCTGGCCAAGGTGACCTTCATTGTTTTAACATGCTAAAATGTTTGGCTTTCAAGAGCGATTGCGAAGATTTGCGAGTGGTACCTCTGAAAGAGTCCTTTGTGCTTTGAATGATACTTACGCAGGGTCCTAGCTGGCGAGGCACATTAGATGAAAGGAGCAAAACAGGAGCTTGGAAAAGCAATTATTCACAGAAGCGCTCTCTCTTTTGTGTGTGTGTTGTGTGTGTACACACACACACTCTCTCTCTCTCACACACACACCCCGTATGGGGGAAGGCCTGTGCTTGCAACTCAATGACATTTGCCAGGTTTCGAAAGAGGATTAAGGCAGTGGTGGGTAGTGCCCGTTGCAAAAGGGGCATGGCTCAGTGTTAGGGTACCCACCTTGTATGCAGATGGCCCCAAATTCAATCTCCAGCACCTCCAGCAAGGGCTGGGAGAGATTCCCTTATCCAAAACCCTAAAGAGCTGCTGCCTGTCAGTGCAAGGCAATACAGAACTAGGTGGACCAATGGTCTGACTCAGTAGAAGGCAGCTTCCTGTGTCTTAGGGCAGCGGTTCTCAATCTGTGGGTCCCCAGATGTTGTTGGACTACAACTCCCATCATCTGGCCTTGCTAGCTATGGGTGATGGGAGTTGTAGTTGTTGTAAACAAAAATCTGCCCTTTTCCCTTATGGGGTATCCAAGAACCCATATAGAGTCCTTACATAGGTTCCCTATTGGTAGGAGAAGATAACAGAGGCCAACCAGAGAATATTGAGAAGCAAAGCAGCTAGTAAGCTTGATCTTTATTGATCTGTTGCAACAGGGTGCTCCCATCACCCACAGGAGAGGAGGAGGAACCCAGAACAATGACGCACAAGGCCTTATAAAGACTTTTGAAATTGCCACCCTGTAGATCAAGACCACCCCAGAAACATCATACATACATCACAGAAGGGGTGTAACCTAAGACCACCCCTCAGATACATCACACCTACATCACAGAAAAGGCAGTCTAAAACAGAAATTTTAATATTGTTTTTCTCCTGTTGTTGTTTATCTCCTGTCTGGCAGGTTACTTGATTGGATTGCCTGGGGAGCCTGGCCAGTCTTTTGTAATGATAAATACTTAGTTCCTGGGCCAGGTCACAGGCTCACACCCTATTCAAACACAGACATACCCTTAAGACAGGATTTGTGAAGGAAAAGACAATGGAGAGGCTTTTCCATTTTGACCTTGCAGAGAAAAGATTTGGTCAGTTTAGGAATCAAAATGGTTCCAGGTTGGCCTTCCTGTGCTGATCTATGTATGTGCTTGGTTGATACACTTATGAACATTACCATATATCTAAGACCATAAAATTCCTATCACATAGTTCAACAACATCTGGGGACCCACAGGTTGAGAAAGGCTGTCTTAAGGGAAGGGCCAGTTCTCAGTGACAGAGAACCAATTTTTGCATGCAGAAGGTCCCAGGTTCAAGGCTCGTCATCTGCAGGTAGGAAGAGGAGATAAACTCCAACAGGATTCTTTGAAAAACAGTACAATGTGGCTGTTGAGTGTGCAGCCTTTAATGCAAGGATGTTTCTGGGCAAAAACTCCCCTCGCCTCTAACCAATGGGCCAGGCTGGCTGCAGCTGATGGAAACTGGAGGGTCACAGGCTCCCCATCCTTGGTCTACACTCAGACACAGCAACTCTGCAGAGTCTCCACGGGGCATCTTCCCTCGCCAAGGATTGAACCTGCAATGCATGTGTGCTCCACCACTGAGCTCTGGGCCCCTCCGGAACAGGATGCTCGCCTTTGTTTTAAATGATTTCCCTGCTCCCTTGCTGGGAAAAAGATACCAGGTATCATATACATTTCGCTTTCAACCGCAAATATGTTTCTTATCAGTGGTATGACTATTCTGGGCAAATTCTGTCATCTGTGTGCCTGTCTTTCTTTATCTAACAGTTAGCGTGCGGCGGAGGCCCCTGCTAGTTCCATGAAGCACAATGCCCATTAAAGTTCAATCCTCCATCTTATCTCCCTGCAAGGCTTATGTTGCAGCCTCGTCAAACACGGCACCTCGGATCTGATCCTCCCTCTCTCCTTTTCGCTTTCTAAGGAGGAACTGGCAGGGGCTGATGCATTAGGGCAAATAGAGTGTTGCCCCTCCAACCTCCACCTGCCTGCTTTCCTACCTGCAAGGAGTCCAGGAGGTTACACTGGCTGCCAGCTTCCTCTTCCTGAGTCTCCTTGTTGCCCCTGTACAACCCAAGAGGGAGGAGGATGGGGACAAAAGCTGTTAGGTGGCTCACTTGCCATTGGCTGTGGCACCACCTACCATTGGGGCTCCAAGGGGCACCAACCACACCCCGTCCGCCTCACCAAGTCTAATCTCTGCTATGATTCACACATCTAATTCCCCCTCTCCCCGCAAAATAAAATACCGTATTTTTCGCTCTATAAGACGCACCCACCCATAAGACGCACCTAGTTTTTAGAGGAGGAAAATAAGAAAAAAAAATTCTGAATCAAATGTTGTTGAAGAGGCTATTCCTGAAGCCAGAACAGCAAGAGGGATTGCTGCGCACCAATCCCTCTTGCTGTTCTGGCTTCAGGGTTAGCTGAGCAGCCTGCATTCGCTCCATAAGATGCACACACATTTCCCCTTACTTTTTAGGAGGGAAAAAGTGCATCTTATAGAGTGAAAAATATGGTATGTTTGAAATAGTCAGAAAAGGTTTGTCAGATCCACAGCTGTGCAAAAACAGGGAAATGGTACCCTGCCTTATATCAGGCCAGGTTATTAGTCCACTTAGTCTAGTGCTGTCTACTCTGACTGGCAGCAGGGATAGGTTCCTCTGATCATCCACTGCCTGATTCTTTTAATGGCAGATGCAGGGGATGGAACCTGGCCCCTTGTACCAGCAACCTATGCACTCCACCAAACTATAGGTAAAGGGGTAAAGGGACCCCTGACCATTAGGTCCAGTCGTGACCGACTCTGGGGTTGTGGTGCTCATCTCGCTTTATTGGCCGAGGGAGCCAGCGTACAGCTTCCGGGTCATGTGGCCAGCATGACTAAGCCACTTCTGGCAAACCAGAGCAGTGCATGGAAACGCCGTTTACCTTCCTGCCAGAGCGGTACCTATTTATCTACTTGCACTTTGAGGTGCTTTCGAACTGCTAGGTTGGCAGGAGCAGGGATTGAACAACAGGAGCTCACCCCGTCACGCGGATTCGAACTGCCGACCATCTGAACAGCAAGTCCTAGGCTCTGTGGTTTAACCCACAGCGCCACCCGCGTCCCTATAGTTCCTCCGATAACTATCCAAGGAACACTTGTCGATGATATACGCAATTTACCTTTAGCTTTTGACAGGCTCTGGGAACCAGCCCAGCACCCAGTGGCATCCCAGGCAGGAGGGTCAAAAACCCCCAAGTAAAAGTGAATTCTCAAGCGCTCAAGAGCAAGGAGAGCCCAGTTATGTGGAGGTTTCTGTTCTGTTTTCAGAACAGGAACGTTTCTGTTTTCCCCCTGGTCACCTGCCTGAGCTGTCTGCATTCTACTTTTTTTGGCTTATTAAATCCAGGGGCAGGGAACCTTTTCTCCACCTCAAGGGCCGCATTCCCATCTGGGCAACCTTCCCAGGGCCACACGTCAGTGACGGCCAGGGCCGGAGGCCAAAGTATGCGGTGAATGCATGTAACAGTTCACCCTCGTACAGCCGGCCAGCTTCTAAATACCCTTGCACAACTCCTCTCAAAACAAAATAAAAAAAATTCCTTCCAGTAGCACCTTAGAAACCAACTAAGTTTGTTATTGGTATGAGCTTTCGTGTGCATGCACACTTCTTCAGATAACAAACTTAGCTGGTCTCTAAGGTGCTACTGGAAAGATTTTTTTTTTATTTTGTTTCAACTATGGCAGACCAACATGGCTACCTACCTGTAACTAGAACACCCCTCTCTGTTGCACACCCAGGGAAGCTGGAGGCATTCTCAGGGTCCACGAACACCTTCCAGCCAAGCATAGATGTTCAGAGTGCCAAGGGATGCTGGGGAAGGGTGTTACCTGGGGAGGGCTTCAAGGGCCAGATGAAGAGATGGAGGGCCGCATTTTCTCTCTCTCTCCCCCCCCCCCGTGCAGATCTGCAGCTCTTCAACGCCTACGCTCCAGAAGCTTCAGATCAATATATCTACAAGGTGCATAGGGAACAACTTGCACCTTAATATCCGCAAGACAAAGGAGATGGTGTTGGACTTTTGGAGGAAGAGAGGAGAACTAGCCCCACTGTACATCGGGGAGGGCTGTGTGGAGAGCATCTCCTCCTTTAAATTCCTAGGAGTTTATCTCAGGGAAGACCTTACTTGGAAAATCAATACAACCCAGGTGGTTAAGAAAGCCCAACAGAGACTCCATCTCCTCAGAGCATTGCAGAAGAACGATGTCAATCAACATCTGATGATCTCCTTCTACTGGTCCACAATAGAAAGTGTCCTTTCATACTGCATCATGGTGTGGTATGCTGGTTTAACATCAACTGATAGGAAGTGCCAACAGCAGGTGGTGAATACAGCACAAGATATTATGGGCTGTCCCATGAATCCGCTGGATGAAATAGCGGACAAACGTTGCCTCAGGAGAGTGAGGAAAATTCTCAGGGATGATTCACACCCTGGCCGGCACTTTCTTGATCTCCTGCCCTCAGGCAGAAGATACAGAAGCATGAATAGTCGCACCAACAGGCTGTTAGGCTGCTGAATGAAAAGATAACTACAGGGCAACTGACTTTTGGGTTTGGTGGGTGTGCTTCAGTAAACGAGGGGAATTAAGACTAAGAGAGCTGAGAGGTGGGTGCTCATGTAATCTCACTGTATTCAAGTTGTACAAGTGACAATAAAGTATTTAAATCAAACCGCAATAAACCCTAGATAAAACTGTGCTCCTTTCACCTCTCCACACCTTGTTGAGAGGTTTTGGCAGAGAAAAGGCCAAAGCCGATGGTTCCTACCTTGGTCTCGGTTCTCCTCGTGGTCCCGTCTTCTGAAGTCACAATGGAAACGTGGGACGTCGGGGTTCCAGGGTCTTCCTCCACAGTTACAGTCTCTTCTACCATTTCCTGGGGCTCCTGCATCATTGCTATTGACGTCTGGTTGCTGGGGCTTTGCTCCTAGAGAATAAAGGACGGATTGTGTCAATGCTGGGACAGAACTGGGTCAAATGTATGTTGGAAGTGTAAAGAAAAAGAAGGGACATTTTACCATATGCGGTGGGAATGCGGAGAAATTAAAAAATTCTGGGAAATGATATATAATGAGTTGAAGAAAATGTTTGAATTAACATTTGTAAAAAAAAACCAGATTGTTAGGGATTGTAGGGAAAGACCTGCCAAGGAAAATAAAGAATTTATTTATGTATGCGACAACGGTGGCAAGAGTCTTAATAGCGTAAGAATGGAAGAATGAGGAAACCCTGACAAATGAACAATGGCAAGAGAAATTGATGGATTATGCAGAACTGGCAAAATTGACATACAAACTGTGAGACAAGGACAACTGTGACTTTAAAGAAGAATGGGAACTTTTTACAAACAACTTAAAAAAACAACAGAATGAACTGGACTCCTTGGCAGGTTTTGAATAAACATACACAAATTTATTGACTGTTGATATAATAGACAGACAATTTAAGGATCTTTACAATTTGACAATATGCAGAGAACAACATGTGCTGAAAAATCAGAGAGGAATGGAGGGAAGTCTTGGGGGGAGGAGGGAGGGTTCTTTTTGGGGGAGGGGGAAAATTGGGGAAATGATGAAGATGATAAAAGGTAAAGGTAAAGGTACCCCTGCCCGTACGGGCCAGTCTTGACAGACTCTGGGGTTGTGCGCCCATCTCACTTAGGAGGCCAGGGGCCAGCGCTGTCTGGAGACACTTCCGGGTCACGTGGCCAGCGTGACATCGCTGCTCTGGTGAGCCAGAGCCGCACACGGAAACGCCGTTTACCTTCCCGCTGGTAAGCGGTCCCTATTTATCTACTTGCACCCGGAGGTGCTTTCGAACTGCTAGGTTGGCAGGCGCTGGGACCGAGCAGCGGGAGCGCACCCCGCCGCAGGGATTCGAACCGCCGACCTTTCGATCGGCAAGCCCTAGGCGCTGAGGCTTTAACCCACAGCGCCACCTGCATCCCTGAGATGAAGATGATATGTTATGATAATTTGTTATAGTGAAAATATTTTTTAAAAAATGCTGGGACAGAACTGGATGTCACAACTGCACAGAAACACCCACATGCAGGTAAGACTCAGGTGCCTCCTCTACCTTCAAAGACCCCTTTTGTGCTCCCCACGTTCACACCGATTCAGCAGCAACCTCTGTGGACCCTCCTGATCAATTAGGAGAAGTGAGTCGTTCCTGATAAATGCTCAACCTCCTGCCATCCCATCATCACGCTTAAGCTCTTGTATTGAATTAGGCATGTTGTGTCTCCCCTAGCAAGGAAGGCATTCTGGTCACATGGCAAACTCGCGCTGCCTTTTCAGTATGGAGTTTGTGCCATCACAACCCAATAATTAAATCAGGGGTGCATCGACAGGATCTGGCGAAGGACAAGGGAGGATGGCCCCTGGCCGTGCCATGGTTTAAATTTCCAGTGGCCATGCCTCCCGTCAGTGCTGATTTGACCACAGGGCCTGCCCTGGGCAGGGCCCCAGCCAATGCCAGTGACTTGGCCGGGCAGTGGCAAGGTGGGGGCTGATCTGCGCCCCCAGCCAGATCAATGTAGGGCCCAATGCCCAGTCGCAATGCCGCCTACCAGAAAACATGAGTAGACTTACAGGTACACTCCTTTTAAATCTACAGAAAGGACACATCACAGGGAAACTGACTCCTTTATCGGTCACATAGAGGCACAGAGCAGGAAGGATAAAAACTTAAAAATTAATTGCAATGGGCTGGTTTAATTTTGTTCGCTTAATTACGGCGATAGCTTTACTTTCTTCTGTAGCCCTTGATTGTAAACGCAAATCACTATACATTATAGTTAAGACAGTAGGGAGGAAAGGAAAAGAACTGAACAGAAAAGAGGGTCAGCTTGCCTTCAGAGGCTACCCTGCAGATGCTCTAAATAACACTGGTAAGTGGAGTTCATTCAAAGGTGTCATTTATTACCTATTTACAAAAGGCCATTTCTACATATTTAAAAGCTATTTGCTGCTCACAACAAGCCGGCCAGTTCTTATTTAAAGCGTCTGTAAGTAAGGAATGGGCTGCCTTGAACGTTGCTCGTTGGGCTCAGCCCTCCACAACTGATGAGCCTTGACAAACACCAAGTGCAGAAAACTGAGTCTGAAGGAGCTTATCCAGGTATACGCTGAGCTACTATGTGGCTAACCAAGCTTTGCAGCCAAAAATGCAAGCTACATATGAAAAAATGAAGGCACCAGAGTCCACTAGCTGAGCTATCCTAGTGGTTCAGCGAGGAAAGAGCTGCCGCTTAACTCCAAGCCAGGACACTGGATCCGTCTCTCTCAGTATTGTCTACCATGACTGGCATTGTCTTTCTAGGCTATGAGGGAGGAATCACTCCCAGCCCTACCGGGAGACGTGACAAATTGAATCTGGGGCCTTCTGCATAAAAGGCAGATGATCTAATACTGTGGTACCTCGGGTTAAGAACTTAATTCGTTCCGGAGGTCTGTTCTTAACCTGAAACTGTTCTTAACCTGAGGTACTACTTTAGCTAATGGGGGCCTCCCGCTGCCGCCGCACGATTTGTGTTCTCATCTTGAAGCAAAGTTCTTAAACCGAGGTACTATTTCGGGGTTAGCGGAGTCTGTAACCTGAAGTGTCTGTAACTTGAAGCGTCCGTAACCCAAGGTACCACTGTACTGAGTTACAGCCCTTCTCCAAACAATGAAGGGTCAGAGTGAGCTGTCTTATACTGGTTCATCTAGGTAAATTAAAAGTAAAAGACCGCTGGACAGTTGAATCCAGTCAAAGACAAGTATGGGGTTGTGGCGCCCATCTCGCTTTCAGGCTGAGGGAGCCAGCGTTTATCCACAGAAAGCTTTCCGGGTCATGTGGCCAGCAGGACTAAACCGCTTCTGGTGCAATGGAAAACCATGACAGAAACCAGAGCGCACGGAAACGCCATTTACCGTAGCTTCCTGTTGCAGCGGTACCTATTGATCTATTTGCACTGGCGTGCTTTCAAACTGCAGGTTGGCAGGAGCTGGGACAGAGCAACGGGAGCTCACTCCTTCATGGGGACTTGAACCACCAAGCTTCTGATCGGCAAGCCCAAGAGGCTCAGAGGTTTAGACCACAGTGCCACCCACGTCCCTTTTACCTTCCCTTAGTCTATCCTGTGCTAGGTTAAGGGTCTAAACAAGGACAGCCCCTATCACTGAAATTTGTTGTGTTATTGCCTTCCTGGAACAGGTATCTCATAAGCTAGAAGTATCTAAAGGACAGAGCTCTAATGATAGATATCTATTTCCCCCCATATGACATGATTATATTTCTTATATGAATATGGAGGCACACGGTTGCTCAGCGCCACCAGAATATGCAAATGTCTGGCTCACCTAAGACTTTGCAGAACCTTTATTCTCAATAATGGATGGAACTTGCAGGTGGAGAAGACTTTTGTTTTTACATATCTTTGTTATTTCGCAAAGGGAATCTTTGTATGAGTCAAGGCTCAGTGGTTTAGACCAGAGCTCCACCCGCGTTCATCTAGACCAGTATTGGCTACACTGACAGGAAGCTCTTCAGGATTTCAGACAAGGTTTTCCTGGAGATGCAAGGGAACCTGGGTCCTTGTGCATTCAAAGCAGACGTTCTGTTCACTAGATATCATCTTCTTGATAACCTTCACGAGTGTTTGATAACGTCCTTCATTCCTCGATGCTTTGCCGTTAATATTCCCAGACAGATCCCCACCTCGTCCCTCATTTTGCAGCCCTGCGGGGTTAAGAGGTAAGGCCTATCCATTGTTGTGCAGCAGCAGCAGCAACAACAAAGTTGTCTGTTTGCGCAGCCAAACAGCTTTGAATGCTCTTTGTTAAAGCACATGGGAAGAAAATGCTCTTCTTAATCCTCACGTGGTTTTCCAAAACTCCTTTGAGACAAAACCGGCTAAGGTGCCCTTGTTCCGGACAGTTTTATTTACAGCTACAGACTGACATTTTGGAAGAATACTGAGTGTTGCAATTAAGGGCTTTGGAGTTTAACCCTGCAGGCAGTTTTAGCTCCCAGTCAGCTCAAACAATAAGCCCAGTCACAAAGCCTTCCCAACCTTCTTCAATAGGCGCTGCCCTGTTTAAACCGGGACGCACACAAAGTCATCCTTTCTTATAATGAGGCCTGTTCTGTCTCCTTACCCGCCCCCTGTAATCGGAAATTGGACAGGAAGGAAAATAACAATCCATTAAAATGTGGCTTCTTCATCGTCAAATCTTGGCACACCGCTGTCTTAGCTGAAGACAGTGGCGCCTAAAAAATGTCACCAAAAGAACCTGCAAATGCGGACGGGGGACGGACGGACCTGAACACCTGTCAGCTCCAGATTCCGACCAGGAAAGGAAGAGGATCCTGTTTGTTCAGCTATGCTGCTCACACAACTCTTTCCAACTGAAAAATGGGATTTCGACCCCTCAACCCATTTCACTGCTCCGTTCATTTTTGTTATTTAAACCCAGCACTCCTTTTCAGAATTCATTTCTGAAAATCGCATTTGCTTTGTATCTGTTGTGCTAACTTTACAATTTTTTTAAAAAAAGGTTTCTCTTCCTGCACAGCAACTATTGCATATTTATTATTATTTCCTGCCTCCCCACCAGGGGTGGAGGAAGGGGGGTGCAGTTGGGGCAGGTGTCACCACTGAGGGGGGTGACAAAATGCCGGGCGGCACTCGCCTGCAGCACACCTGAGCCACGCGTCTTTCCTGGGAGTGACGCAGTGGCTTGGGCGTCCGCAGGCTCTGCGCTGCCCCAAACGGTCCGCCCGCCACCTCACCCTCAGCTGCAGGGCGGCTGAATGGGAGGAGGCAGGCAGAGTGACTCCTCAGAGGCCCCAGCAGAGAATCCTGCCCCGGCTCACCCCGCCCCCGTGGCCGGCTGGCCCCACCTGCTGCCCCAGGCACCCAATCGGCTTGCCCCGCCGCTGCTCCGCACCTCCCACTTCCAGTCTCTTTCTTTCCTAAAGTACAGTCCTGGCTCCCCCGCAAAGAATCCTGGGATGTATAGCTTGTTAAGGATGCTGAGAGCTGTTCATAGAACCCCCTTACATTACAGTACTGTGGTTCAGTGGCCAATCCCTTCCCCCAGGGAAATTCTGGGAATTGTTGCTGTCACGGTCTGGTGCATGGGTGATTGAAGTCCCGGCAGGGGACGTCAGGACCGGGGGCAAGATGGCGGGGTGGGAGCAGCAACGGGGGTCCAGAAGCCAGGAAGCCAAGAGTCCAAGGGTCAGAGAGCCGGGAGTCAAGAAGTCAAGGGTCCGAGGGTCAGGAAGCAAGGAGTCAAGGAGTCAAACGCAGCAAGGCAGGGAACGTGTTACTGTGGCAAAGAGCCGAAGGGAAATGCTGGCCTTATATCCCTTCCTGGCTCTTGCCACCAGGTGCTGTGAGTTATCAATTGGCCTCACCTGTGCGGCCACGCCTTGCCTCTTCAGAACAAACTTAGGACGGCCCCAGTCCTGCAAAGTCCTATTGGTCACAGGGCCTGGCTCCTGCACGCACACCTGACAGTTGCTCTGTGTGGAGAATAGGGTTCTCCTACCAACTCTCAATATTCGCTTGATGCAATGGTGCCTAACTTCCCAGCAAACTTCCCTGCAGGCATCATCTAACCTCCAGAAGGGCTGTGGCTCAGTGGAGGAGGAGGTGCTCCTCATGGAGAAGGTCCCAGTTTCCCTGGAAACTCCAGGTACGGTTGGGAATGTCTGAAATCCTGAGAGCTGCTACTAGTTTGTGTCAGGAGTCCAAGTTCCCAGCTTGATAATACAGTAAGTGTAGATAATTAAAAAGGAGGGTTTATTGCAAAAACAAACAAATAGCTTCAGACGGCTCTAACAAAGCACCATTACTCAAGATGACCCTTCTTAAGAGTCCTTCCGGTGTCGACAGAAGAAATTGAACTTACAACCCTTACATCTCTGGTTTTGCTTCCTATCTATCAGCCCTCCCATTCGCTGACTCCTCAGACATAGTGGGACAGTCTCAACCTCTTCCTGCTCCAAGAGGCTGTTATTTGCTCCTGTGTGTGCTTCCGGTGAGCTTTGGCTGTGTTTGAGCCTCCTCTCAGCTACAGCCTTATCAGCCAGCCCATCAAGGTCAGAAGGAGCTGCAGTCTGCAGCTGCCGGCTTTCCCCTGTCGAGAGGCTGCTTTCTGCAGTTAGCTGCAAACCTTCTCTTGGAGCTGGCTCATTCATGACACTGTGTGAGCAGAGCTGAGCTAAATGGCTCTATAAGGCCACTTTCCTATCTTCCTCCCTTCAAAACTTTGTGCAAACAAATCAGGACGAGTGCCCAAGAAACAGGCAATCTGAAAGTGGCCACTATATTTTTTAGTTACTTATTGTGTTTATATCCCACCATTTTCCTCCCGCCATGGAGCTCAGGGTGACATACACTGGTTCTCCTTTAATTCCCACATCAACCCTGTGAGGTAGTCAAAACAAAATAAAAAAATTCCTTCCAGTAGCACCTTAAAGACCAACTTAGTTAGTTCTTGGTATGAGCTTTCGTGTGCATGCACACTTCTTCAGATACACTGAAACAGAAGTCACCAGACCCTTATATACAGTGAGAGGGTGGGGAGGGGTATTACTCAGAAGGGTGGTGGGATTGGGTGATTGGCAGATAGCTGTGATGAGCCTGTTGACGACTCTTAACGACTGCAATAGGTCTTACAGGAAAAAGCAAGGGGTGAGAAGGTGAAAAATGGCTTTGTCATGTATAATGAGATAAGAATCCAATGTCTTTGTTCAGACCAGGTCTCTCCATGGTTTTAAGTTTGGTGATAAGTTGCAATTCAGCAGCTTCTCTTTCCAGTCTATTTCTGAAATTCCTTTGTAATAGAACAGCTACTTTGAGATCTTGTATAGAATGTCCTGGGAGATTGAAGTGTTCTCCTACTGGTTTCTCTGTCTTGTGGTTCCTGATGTCGGATTTATGTCCGTTTATTCTTTGGCATAAGGTTTGGCCTGTTTGTCCAATATAGAGAGCTGAAGGACACTGTTGGCATTTGATGGCATACACAATGTTAGACGATGAGCAATTAAATAGTCCCGAGATGGTATGTGTGATGTTGTTGGGGCCAGTAATGGTGTTGTCCGGGTGTATGTGGCAGCAAAGTTGGCATCTGGGTTTATTGCAGGCTCTGGTGCCAGTGTCCGTGTTAAGTCTGATTGTAGTATTATTGTGGGTTAGGAGTTGTTTAAGACTGGGTGGCTGTCTGTAGGCAATGAAAGGTCTTCCTCCCAGAGCTTGAGAAAGAGAATTGTCATTGTCCAGGAGAGGTCAACAGGACAATTGGATATCAATTGTCAACTGGATATCTCATTATATTACAGATGCTAATGTCTTTCAAATCAGGGTCCATTCTGGGGCGTACTAGACTGGGAATCTTTTCATCCTTTGCTCTAAATCCCTCTGCAGTAAAACTGTTTTGTGACAATAAACCCAGGGAGACTAACAGGAGGGAAAGGAATATTTTTCTGCTCTTTTCATGCACTTTTTGTGACACTTTCTCTCTCTCTGCTCCCCACCCCACCCCCAAAAGAAAATCCACCGTGTTTAGAATGAAAATAAAATTCACACTTTGTATTCAGGCTTGCCTGTGGGCAAAGCAAATCTTTAAAGCCTGGCACTGAGACATAAGCATCCTGCAAAACTGGAGCATGCTGGTTTTAAATGAGCACTGGTGAGCTAGTGTTTTATCCAGCGACTGCCTTGGAAATGTGAGTCCCGAGAGCTTTTTGGGGACGGATCTGCATTCCTAAAGTAGCTCACTATCCGTTGGAAGAGATGGTCTCCCGTCAAAAATAAAAATAATATATATATATATATATATATATATATATATATATATATATTTGGGAAGATTAAATTCCTGCTTGGCTTGCTATGCAGATGTCACAGTTTCAAGAGCAAATTTCCAGGCGGAGTTGGGATGGCACTGCTATTTGAGGTAACCAGAATATCCTGCCTTAGGCCATATCTGCACCATACATTTGAATCAGTTTTGTACGATTTCAAGCAGCTACGGGAGCTGTAGTTTGTTGAGCGCAATGGAAGTTGTTAGGAGACCCCTGTTTGCCTTGCAGAAAGACAACTTTCAAAGTGCTCACTGGAAGGACAGATCCTGAAGCTGAGGCTCCAATACTTTGGCCACCTCATTAGAAGAGAAGACTCCCTGGGAAAGACCCTGATGTTGGGAAAGATGGAGGGCACAAGGAGAAGGGGACGACAGAGGACGAAATGGTTGGGCAGTGTCTTCGAAGCTACTAGCATGAGTTTGACCAAACTGCGGGAGGCAGTGGAAGACAGGAGTGCCTGGCGTGCTCTGGTCCATGGGGTCACGAGGAGTTGGACACGACTAAACGACTAAACAACAACAACAGCAACAACAATCAATCAATCAATCAATCAATCCCTCTTCTCTGAAGATTCTGAAAACTGCAGGCCCTCCAAGTGTCCCTAGGTTCCAGGGGCAGTCCCAGATTTACAGAAGCCATCCAAGTTTCTGATTTGATCCCGGAATGTCCCACTTTTCCTTAGGACGTCCCGATTTTCATTGGAGAAGCATTGGAGGGTATGGAGTCATGTGACCCACTGAGCCAAGGAAGTAAGCAACTATACAAGCTTTAGAAGACATGTGAAAGCAGCCCTGTATAGGGAAGTATTTAATATTTAATGTTTTAATATATGTTGGAAGCTGCCCAGAGTGGCTGGGGAAACCTAGCTAGATGGGTGGGGTATAAATAAAATAATGATAGATAATGATAATGATAATGATAATAATAGAACAGGGATGTTCAACAGGTCGATTGCAATCTACTGGTTGATCGCAGGGCACTCCCCCCCCCCCAAAAAAAAAGCTCAACAAATTTGATGAAGTTTCCCCCCAGAAAGCTCAACAACTCTGGTCAATCCAATGGGGTAGATCACTGCCAGGTTTTTATATAGTGGGAGTAGATTGAAGTCTCTTGGAAGCTGGAAGTGCCTGGAATAGAATATCCACCCTCAACAAAGAGGCCTGTCATGGGGGCACCTGGTTGAACCCCCTCATAAATTTGCACCCGGGGCCATGCCCCACCCCCACCCCAACTAAGCTACTGCCTTGACATGACCACATAACTCTTGCAAGGCTTGCTGTTCTTGAGCAATTCCTTTCGGCAGGCATGTGGCAGCAGAACAGTTTCTTCTCCCTTCCTTTTTAGTTGTCTCTTATTTGAAGGACAAAGATAATTTGGCGCTGGCCAGAGAACTTCATTGTGGCACAAGATGGATTTGGGGACAGGGGAATCATCTCTGATACCAGAGCGGCTTAGATTTAAACTCCACAACATGTTCTCTGCTTGCAAAGCTCAACTGGCTTCTTACCCAGGAAGTTGGAGAGGAGTCACTCCAACGAGATTTGCTTTGGTATCCAAAATAGGAGCCAAGCCCAGTTATCTGAATCGCAGGACGTGTTAATTAATGAACTGTTGCCACTCAAGAGTCTGATCATGGCAGAGTTTGGATTGTGATGTGGCAAAAGATCTTTATGGGGTTTTGTTTGCTTATTTTGAACAGAACAGTGAGGGAGTTTGGGAATGGGGAGAAATTGGATTCCGTTCATGTTTAGAAGTGAATCAACCCCGTTCACGCTTTTAAAAACAATATACGAAACGAAACGCAGCTATCCTTCCAAATTCACACTTCTAACAAAACATTGCAATTCAGGCTGAGAAAAGTGTACACAAATTCGCAAGATATATATATATAGCATATATTCAACACAAAAAACAGTGACAATTTGTTGTTGACAAAGGACAGCTGGACATACAAAGGGCTCCATTACCTTCAGTAGCTTAAGGCCTCATCAAACCTAAATCCGGCCCTGGTTCTGGAGCCAGTCCACACAATGCTGGTATCCCAAGTTAGAGTTCAGTGACATGGGCATAGACTGAAAAGACTCTTTGTTTGCCAGTCACTTGGCCAAATGCCTATCTTGTCAAGGGCATGTAAGTTATGGCTTATCCAAGTCTAGAATCTCCAGGGACAGAATCTGCTGGAAACCTCTAGTGTAAAAGAGATGGAGTTAAGATAAGAGAGAGATATCAGGGAGAACATTGGCTGAGGGGATTTTTGGAATTCCATAAATTCCAGTGGCGGGACACAGATAGCTCAACATTCCCAACCTCAAATCTGAGCATTTGGATGTCTAGGGAAATCAAAAATCCCTAGCTTTCTGTTACAGAGAGAGAGAGAGAGAGAGAGAAAGTTTCCAGCATTTTAAAACAATTTTTATTGCTTTCCTGCATTTGTAGAACTTGATATGTGGGAAATGTAGACACTATTACAGTGGTATCTTGGGTTAAGTACTTAATTTGTTCCGGAGGTCCATTCTTAACCTGAAACTGTTCTTAACCTGAAGCACCACTTTAGCTAATGGGGCCTCCTGCTGCCGCCGCCGTGTGATTTCTGTTCTCATCCTGAAGCAAAGTTCTTAACCCAAGGTACTATTTCTGGGTTAGTGGAGTCTGTAACCTGAAGCGTATGTAACCCGAGGTACCACTGTATTCTCAATTTTTGTGAGACATTGGCCTGCGTTCCCCGCACCCAGCCCAGTGTTTTGCCTGGAAAAATCTCTTTGGAAGCCCATACCTAGGGAAAACCCCTCAAAGCAGAAAATTATTTATAACCTTAAGTACAGAAAGCTACTCTTTGTCAACATCTAGGGTGTAAGTAAGTTGGACTGAAAGGTGGGGGATAATTGATTTTCCATGTTTTGCTTCTGACTACGCTCTAGGTTTGTGAAATTACAATTATTCCCCTGAATGTACCAATCATGAATTCAGTTCCCTGCATGCCAACACTTAAAGCTAAAATGGCAATGCCCATGTAAACGAACGAGGCTTCAGGAAGGGTGAACGCGGTGGGAGGGTAACACCAAGGTTTGCTGAACTACAGAAAAACTTTGGGGCAGGAGAAGGGTGGCAAACAACTCAATGAGCATTGAGCAAGGCTTGGCGGCTGCAGAATTCTGAGTGCTGGACAGGGAAGAAAAATGGGAAACTGGAGGAAGGAGGTTGGAATGGAGTAGTCTGGAAATGGGCATGGCTGGCTTAGTGGCACCCTGAGCAGTAGTACTCCACATGCAACGTTTAGTTGCAGGTCGCACCCTTGTTTATTTTTGGTTGAAGTATGGGCAGGATTCAGCTGACATAGCCTTTGGCTTGTCCATCCATTTTAAAAGACAAGCACAGCTGGAGAGGTTTGTTTTCTTGCTGGTACCTGAGCACAGCTTTTTTTTATGCTTTACAGCTATAAGGAGGGAGGGAGAGAGAGAATAACCCTTCTGTGTTGTATGTTCAGATTCCCCGAGGGATTCTCGGGAGCTGGATCTTTAGTCCAGAGATAAATTGGAGGAGAGATCCCAGGGGAATAACTCAGGGATATTGGAGACACATTGTCAAATTAGAGTCGGCTAAATCAACACAAGTTCTTAGGTGGATATTTCTCCTAGGCAAAGGAAATGTCAGCAGTGTGCATGCAATAGGTTGTCAGTTGTGGAATAACAGACCAGAAAAGGGGAAAACCCCACTCACTTTCAACCCTCTAGATCAGGGGCCAGCAAGGCTTACCTTGCCTGGGCCGGTTCACTGCTATGGAGTCCCCTCTGTGGGCCAGATTACGGGCGTGCATGAGCGTGCACACCCATGATTTCCGACACCGGCGTCTGTGCAGACGCGATTTCCGGCACCACAAAGCAAGTCCCCACCCTACGTTGCACCAGTTTAGCGCAGCGCGTGGGAACTCACTGGGCGGGTGCCTTGGTTCGGGAGTGGCTCGTGGGCCAGTAAAACGACCCCACGTGGGCCGTTTGTGGCCCATGGGCCTTAGGTTGCTGACTCCTGCTCTAGATGTTGCTTGGCAACAGCTCCCATCAGTCCCAGCAAACATAGTCAATGGCTGGGGATTGTGGGAGTTGTAGTTCATCAACCTCTGGGGAACCACAAATTCCCCACACCTGTCCTACTTGCATGTTGTTGTCGTTTAGTCATTTAGTTGTGTCCAACTCTTCGTGACCCCACGGACCAGAGCACGCCAGGCACTCCTGTCTTCCACTGCCTCCCGCAGTTTGGTCAAACTCATGCTGGTAGCTTCAAGAACACTGTCCAACCATCTTGTCCTCTGTCGTCCCCTTCTCCTTGTGCCCTCCATCTTTCCCAACATCAGGGTCTTTTCCAGGGAGTATTCTCTTCTCATGAGGGGCCCAAAGTATTGGAGTCTCAGCTTCACAATCTGTCCTTCCACTGAGCACTCAGGGCTGATTTCCTTAAGAATGGATGCGTTTGATCTTCTTGCAGTCCCTGGGACTCTCAAGAGTCTCCTCCAGCACCATAATTCAAAAGCATCAATTCTTCGGCAATCAGCCTTCTTTATGGTCCAGCTCTCACCTCCACACATCACTACTGGGAAAACCATGGCTTTAACTATATGGACCTTTGTTGGCATACTTGCATACGTAGCATTTTACACTAAAATGCGGGACAATCCCGTATTATACAGGATGTGGGGCAACCCTATCCGAGGGCTATTTATTAGAAGGAAGGAAAGGCCCAGGCGATATTTCTCAAAGCTGCTCTGAGAGAAGCACAAGGGCTGCGTTCAGCCGTGTATTAACCCCTCATAAGAACACGGAAATCAAACCATCTGACCAATTCGGCAAAGAGGGCTTTTATGCCATTTTAACAATCTGAAGCTTCTCCGCTAATGGAAGAGCGGTGCAATTGGCGCTCAACTGTTTCTGATGGACTGGAATGATGGATGCAGCTGACCTGCTGAACTCATTCCCCACAAAACTCAGAGGGCTGCAAGAGGTCATAGGTACCTCTTCAGGAATTGCAGCACAGAGAAGAGAAAGCAACTGGGGGAAATGTGAAGGAGGAGCCGAGTGTCACCTTTTGGAAAGCTGCTTCTGAAAGGGAAGGGTAGTTTAAAAAAAAAAAATGACGATGAAAATAATAATCAAGGAGGAGGTGGAAATAACCTGATGCTCCCTCTTTCCTTCTCCATTACAGGAAGGCTAATGCCTCGTGCGTTTTTGCCAGACAAACCGCCCCCGAGGATCAGAAAGAGCAGTTTGTCATTTTGACAAGAAATATGTCTCTCGGGGCTCCTTCAGCACCTTGGCTCACTTAAGAGTTTGTTTTTCTCTCCTTGTGCTCCGGCTAGGCAGACACGGTGCAAAAGGAATGAGCTCAAACGCTCAATCACAATGAAGCATCAAAGCAAAGTACGTATGCATTTATCTCGGGGGATAAGAATACAAGCAGAGCCCGCAGGATCAGGCCAACGGCCCATCGAATCGAGCATCCTGTTCTCACAGTGGCCAACCAGTACGTTTTCGAGCACAATTCAAAGTGTTGGTGCTGACCTAAACGGCCTCGGTCCTGTATACCTGAAGGAGCGTCTCCACCCCCATCATTCAGCCCGGACACTGAGATCCAGCTCCGAGGGCCGTCTGGCGCTTCCCTCCTTGCGAGAAGTGAGGTAACAAGGAACCAGACAGAGGGCCTTCTCGGTAGTAGCACCTGCCCTGTGGAACGCTCTCCCTTCAGATGTGAGGGAAATAAGCAGCTATCTTATCTTTAAAATACAGTGGTACCTCGGGTTAAGTACTTAATTCGTTCCAGAGGTCCGTACTTAACCTGAAACTGTTCTTAACCTGAAGCACCACTTTAGCTTATGGGGCCTCCTGCTGCTGCCGCGCTGCCAGAGCACGATTTCTGAAGCAAAGTTCTTAACCTGAAGCACTATTTCTGGGTTAGCAGAGTCTGTAACCTGAAGCGTATGTAACCCGAGGTACCACTGTACATCTGAAGGCAGCCCTGTTTAGGGAAGTTTTTAATATTTAATGCTGCATTGTTTTTAACACTTGATTGGGAGCCGCTGGGGAAACTCAGCCAGATGGGCGGGGTATAAATAATAAATTATTATTATTATTATTATTATTATTATTATTACCAGATTCCTACGGGAAGCATGCAAACAGGAGCCGAGCCCGAAAACTTAGCGTCGCTTCTGTTACCAATGGTAATACCAAACAAGGAAATAAATAAAGAGAAACATACTTATTCTACTCTATATCTCTGAAGAGGATATACTTAGGGGGCATGTCTTTGATGAGCTGCAACAGGATGAGCAGCTTAGGGGCATCGGATCTCTGGCTCAGCTAGCATTAAGTCTCCCAACCCAGCTCAGCTGGAGCTACTGCAACATGCTCAGCAAGCTGGGGTTAGTGTAAGTCCCCCAAAAGGGCTATTTTGGAGGCATGGTGAGTTCAGACTTAGCCTGCACTTGAAGTCAGTTCAGCTCGGACACATGACCTGGCAACCCAGCATAGAAGACTGTTTTACAGGCTCATTTCCCCTCTATTGTGGTTAGGTAAAGCTGCACCCCGCTACTTGATGGGGTCTGGCTCTAATGTCACTTCGCACCAGTTTAATTTACACAGGTCTGCTTTAGGGCAGTTTCTTGGCATAGGATTGCTCCCTTGGTCTAGGTAAAAAAGGTAAAGGGCCCCTGGATAGTTAAGTCCAGTCAAAGGCGACTAGGGGGTTGCGGCACTCATCTCGTTTTCAGGCCAAGGGAGCCGGCGTTTGTCCACAGACAGCTTTCCGGGTCATGTGGCCAGCAGGACTGAACCGCTTCTGGCGCAACGGGATACTGTGACGGAAACCAGAGCGCATGGAAATGCCGTTTACCTTCCCGCCGCAGTGGTACCTATTTATCTACTTGCACTTTGATGTTCTTTTGAACTGCTAGGTTGGCAGGAGCTGGGGCCGAGCAACGGGAGCTCACCCCGTAGTGGGAATTTGAACCGCCAACCTTCCGACCGGCAAGTCCAAGAGGCTCAGTGGTTTAGACCACAACGCCACCCGCATCCCTTTCACCAGGGGTCAGCAACCTAAGGCCCATGGGCCAGAAGCAGCCCACAAAGGTAGTTTGACCAGCCCATGAGCCGCCCCTGAACTGAGTTGTCCGTTCGCGCGCTGTGCTATACCGGCGCGGCACAGGGACTCACTTCTGCGGCGCCGGAAATCACATCTGCACACACTTAGATGCCAGAAATCATGGGCACACGAACGTGATCCGGCCTATGGAGGGATCTCCGCAGGACCGATCCCACCCAGGAAAGATAAACCTTGCTGACCCCTGCTTTTACAGTGGTACCTCGGGTTAAGAACTTAATTCGTTCTGGAGGTCTGTTCTTAACCTGAAACTGTTCTTAACCTGAGGTACCGCTTTAGCTAATTGGGCCTCCTGCTGCCACCGCTGCACGATTTCTGTTCTCATCCTGAAGCAAAGTTCTTAACCCGAGGTACTATTTCTGGGTTAGCGGAGTCTGTAACCTGAAGCGTCTGTAACCTGAGGTACCATTGTACCTTCCCTTGGTCTATGCTAGGTTAAGGATCTAAACAAGCACAGCCCCTATCACAGAAGTTTGTTGCATTATTGCCCGCCTGGAACAGGTATCTCATAAGCTAGAAGTATCTTAACAACAGCGCTCTAATGATAGATATACATTTTCCCCCTATATGACATCATTTTATTTCTTATATGAATATGCAGGCGCACTGTTGCTCAGCGCCACCAGAATATGCAAATGCCTGGCTCATCTAAGACTTTGCAGAACCTTTATTCTCAATAATGGATGGAACTCGCAGGTGGAGAAGACTTTCATTTCTACATATCTTTGTTATTTCGCAAAGGGAATCTTTGTATGAGTCAATACTTTAATATTCCTTTGGAGAGGAGCCACTCCTTTGTACTTTCATCCTTCCAGGCTGTGACACTCCAAGGTTTACATTTTTTTTATCCGTAGTTTTCTCTCTTTTTGTTGTGCTCGCATTTCTTGGCAAAATCAATAAAATATTTAATTTTTTAAAACTTGTTTACTTAGAACCTAAACCCCACATTTGGCACCAGCTGGGGGGTGGGGGTGGGAAGCAGGATACGGACTTAAAACAACTGCCACCTTGCCCCCTAAATCTATAAGCTGAATTAAGGAGCTGTGTTGATGATAATTTAGAATGCAACCTTGATCTGGGAAGAAAAACAAGACTCCCCTTTTTTGCTTCCTTTCCTGCGTTAATGACATAAGATTCAAAATGCAGTGCTCAGCATTGCTGGAGCAAAAGTCTCTCTGGATCAACAGAATCTTTGCAAATAAAACACACCTTGCATTTGAGACACAGCCCTCCTTACCTGCCACTCGTGGCATCCCAGAAACACCTCAAAGAGCTTTCGCTTTTCCCAAAGCACCTTCGGAACATCTGAGCAAGAGACGCCGCAAGAGACTGGTTGGGATTACGAAATGCCGGTGACTACTACAATCTCCTAACAGGGAATTTTCCCCTACCTTTCTCCACCTGCTGCTGACATCATGCCTGCCAACAGACATGTGTAAAAACAAAAAAGCACACCCTACCAAATGAATCTTTTGCAAATTCTTTCCTTTGTCAGTCATGTTTCACCCTTTGCCCCGTCTAGTCTAGGAATCAAAGTGAAGCCGAAGTGAGGGTGGCTCTATGACCCAGAGTCCAGTGCACACTCCTGCAGATTCTGAAATCCACATTCTGAGGCCTCCAGAATGCAGGGTAATAATAATAATAATAATAATAATAATAATAATAATATACCTCGCCCATGTGGCTGGGTTTCCCCAGCCACTCTGGGCAGCTCCCAATGGAATATTAAAAATAGAATCAAACATTAAAAACTTCCCTAAACAGGGCTGCCTTCAGATGTCTTCTAAAAGTCAGATAGTTGTTTATTTCCTTGCTATCTGGTGGGAGGACATTCCACAGGGCGGGCACCACTACCGAGAAAGCCCTCTGCCTGGTTCCCTGTAACCTCGCTTCTCGCAGTGAGGGAACCACCAGAAGGCCCTCGGAGCTGAACCTCAGTGTCCGGGCTGAATGATGGGGGTGGAGATGTTCCTTCAGGTCTACTGGGCCGAGGCCGTTTAGGGCTTTAAAGGTAATCACCAACACTTTGAATGGTGCTTGGAAATGTACCAGGAGCCAATGTACGCTTTCCCCCTGCACAGTTCCTTCAGCTCAAATTGCCCCTCCACCACAGCTGCTATCAGCAGCAGAGCGGAAAGCCTAAGAGACACAATATGGGGTCCTGGGTGTTATTCTTCCTCCTCGCCTCTTAAACCGGGGAGATGGAGCAAGGTTGGGTAAGATTGACACCCAATCCACCAGAGCCTACCTCTGATCTAAATCTCTACCCAACCCCCTTTTTGCTTTCAGCCAGCCAGCACAGATCCCCTGCCTCGTGTGCAGTTTAGCCCTGAGTAGCTTGTTCTGAACTTCATTGCTTCTGCAGCGCTCAGGTTACGTTTTTGGCCCCGGATAACAAGAGTTTGACAGATAAGGTTAAGAACAGGCCCGTGCTTGTGCCTAAGGAACCAATCTAAATTCTCGTCTCCAAGAGCTGCGCTGGGTCACTCAATATGTTCTTTCAGTATTAAACCGGACAGTAAAAGATAACAGCAACAAGCCACCCTAGAAAAGGAGGAAATTAGGAGCTGGGAGTCAAGAAATCCATCACCAAGTGTTCACTCAGGTTGCTAGAGTGGAAATCATGCTCCTCTCAATTGGATCAGTGTTTGTTTCATCCGTGTGTGTGTGTGTGTGTGAGAGAGAGAGAGAGAGAGAGAGAGAAAGAGATAGACAGAGAGAGATACCGTTGTATTCCAAGCTAAGCTGGAAAGCCAGACCAAGGCAAGAATGCTTTTCATTTGAGAAGAAACTAAAGTCTTATCAAGGAGACACTGCAGAGGTGCCCTACAGGAATTTTAAAATCCTTACAGCCTGGAGTGAGAAACCCTCAGAGCTGGATTGGGGGGGTGGGTACATGGGACATGGGTGGTGCTGTGGGTTAAACCACAGAGCCTAGGGCTTGCCGATCAGAAGGTCGGTGGTTCAAATCCCCACAACAGGGTGCGCTTCCGTTGCTCGGTCCCTGCACCTGCCAACCTAGCAGTTCGAAAGCACGTCAAAGTGCAAGTAGATAAATAGGTACCCGCTCTGGCAGGAAGGTAAACGGCGTTTCCGTGCACTGCTCTGGTTCGCCAGAAGCGGCTTAGTCATGCTGGCCACATGACCCGGAAGCTGAACGCTGGCTCCCTCGGCCAATAAAGCAAGATGAGCGCCACAACCCCAGATTTAGCCATGACTGGACCTAATGGTCAGGGGTCCCTTTACCTTTACATTCTGCATGTGAAAATGGCTTTAGATACCTGTTAGGTCCATCAATTACCATAGAGCATATATTTGACACAAAAAACAGCGACAATTTGCTGTTGACAAAGGACAGCTGGACATATAAAGAGCCCCATTACCGTCAGTATCTTAGGGCCTCATCAAACCTAAATCCGGCCCTCTCTGCATGCAAAGCTGATGTTCTACCACTGAGCTACATCTCCTTCCCTGAGGCTAGACTTGTCTGAACGGGAGCTTCAACATAAACAAGCTTGACCTTCTCTGAGATGTCCCCCCCCCTCCTTTGCCGCTTCTGTAAACTTCCTTCACCGAGCATGTAGGTTACCACCGCAGCGTGTTATCTGGGGCTTGAATTCTTTCACCAAGGGCCTGTGGCCTTTCACCTTTCCTTTTAAGAAGGGGCTGGTTATCAAAGCAGAACAGCAGTCAAGTCCAGACACGCAGCCCCTTAAGTTGGGGTGAATCATCAACAGGTTGGGACAGAACAAGGAAGAGAAAACAAGCAGTGAGTTTTGGGGTTTTGGTTTTTTCCCAAGTGAAACAAAATTGCATAGATAGGAGATGGATGGGATTATGAAAGCCAGGATATTGCAGGGGGGAGGGGGGTTACAAAAGAGAAAAGAATATGTTAAACATGCATGTGTTTCCTAGTAAGGTTGCCAGAGGAAGACTATGGGACTCAAAGGGCTTTCAGACTGCCGCTGTTCTCAGGTGGGGTTCAATCACATACTGGGAAATTCAGGTGGAACAACTGCACTTGATCACAAGGTTCTGAAGCTGTGCATACACACAAACCCACAGAGAGAACTTTTTGCAATGGAAATTGACTGGAAAACGCAGTGGAAAGTATGGTATAAAGCTTAATTGGACACAACACCATCTGACCTCCCCGCAAAGAAATCAAAAGGAACGCTCCCCAAATAGCCAACGTCATCTAATATCCCTACAAACAAATTAGGGTGGGTACTCAGTATACAAGTCGACCTCTATGCAACAACAGCAGCAAGGATACTTATTGCTAAGAGCTGGAAAACTCAAGATCTACCCACACTGGAAGAGTGGCAGATGCAGCTGATGGACTATATGCAACTGGCCGAGATGACTGGTAGAATTCGAGACCTGGGAGAAGAGAGGGTTGAAGAAGACTGGAAGAAATTCAAGATTTATCTACAAAAATATTGTAATTTGGTTGAATGTTAAGAAGGATGCCAGATCACAAATAATTGCCTACCATTGAATTAGATTCGAATTTGACGATAAGTGAGATTAAGGAAAATATAAATTTTTTGGAGAACTGTTAGATTTTATTTAAATGAGCGGACATAAGATTGCAAATAAGTGGGTAATTTGCTTGGAATTTTTTTTTTTTTTTTTGTAAAGATGTAAGTGGGAGCGGGAGACGTGAGGGAGTCCAAAGAAGTGATGAAATTATGTTATGATATATGTTATGTTGTTTATTAAGCATTTGTATTCAAAAAACTTTAATAAATAAGTATTAAAAAAAAAAAGTATACAAGTCGACCTCATCTAATCTCTCTGCAAACAGATTAGGATGAGTGCTCGACGGATACCCAACATTGTCTGATCTCTTTGCAAGCAAATTTGGATGAATGATGAATACACAGATTGTTTGGAAGCATCCTTCGGGAGCACAGAACCCCCATCTCAAACCTACGCAGCCCATAAGGAAATCCGAAAGGGTAATTGGTCATTCTGTTTAAGATTACGAACAAGAACCTTGAAACAGATCCATTGTCAGTATTATAGAAACAGAGACCTGCTCCTGCTGAAACAGGGCAAACCTGCTCTCCACAATCTAGCACTGTCATGCTTTATCTGTTATTATCTTTCAAGACACGTCAAACCTCATGGGCATATTTAATTTGTACACATTCTCTCTCTCTCTCTCTCTCTCTCTCTCTCTCTCTCTCTGGATCCATAATATTTTGCAGAGTGCTGCAGTTTGTCCAAGTGCGTTAAACCTGCTTGGTCTGTTGGCTGGACGAAAAGCCCCTTTTTGCTGACTTTATGAAATCATTTCAACAGCTATCGTTGGGCAACTAATAACTTCCACAGCTGAGGTGCTCCTGGATGTAGGGATATAATACACCTGTAAATGCAGCAGGTGGCTGTGTGTAAATGTGTGTGTAAATGTGTGTGTGTAAATGCAGCGCAGGTGGCGCTGTGGGTTAAAGCCTCAGCGCCTAGGGCTTGCCGATCGAAAGGTCGGCGGTTCGAATCCCTGCGGCAGGGTGCGCTCCCGCTGCTCGGTCCCAGCGCCTGCAACCTAGCAGTTCTAAAGCACCTCCGGGTGCAAGTAGATAAATAGGGACCGCTTACCAGCGGGAAGGTAAACGGCGTTTCCGTGTGCGGCTCTGGCTCTGGCCAGAGCAGCGATGTCACACTGGCCACGTGACCCGGAAGTGTCTCTGGACAGCGCTGGCCCCTGGCCTCTTAAGTGAGATGGGTGCACAACCCCAGAGTCTGTCAAGACTGGCCCGTACGGGCAGGGGTACCTTTACCTTTACCTTTAAATGCAGCTTAGCAAACATTTTAGTGCACAGTCTGCATGCAGATTTCACAGAGAAAGAGTGATAGCCCGCGGGAAGCTGGACTCCATTGAAATCAACAGATTAAGTCCGTTGGATATCTCCACTGAACTATATCCATTGAATATCGCATACAGATCACACGCAAAAGAAAATTGTATCTTTACAACATGAGTATACTAAATTGGGTTGTAGCCACCTGAATTCTACACACTGAGTAGACCCACTGGGATGAATGGATCTAAGTTAAGCACACTCATTAATTCCAGTGGGTCTACTCCACTGGATACAACCCAGGATTAGTATTTTTCCAGAATGTTTTAATTGTAGCCCATTTCCCCCTACCGTGCATCCTACTTTTGAGAAACTTTTGTTGAAAAACAGCATATGAAACATTCTAAATACATAAATGCTTGTAAATATCTTTTCAGTTGAACAGAAGATCTTACAGTACCAAAAGACGCACGGATGCCTGCAATGTGTCAGAACTGTCTGGGAAACAATAACAGTAATAACTGTTAAATATTTATATACTGCCATTTCCCTGATGGCTCAAAATGTTTCAACGTTCAGTAATTTTTTTTTACAAAGCTCATATGAAAATCTCATATTGCTGATGGGGGTGGGAGGGAGACTGGGGTTGTGATTTAGTGGGTTCTGGAGTGAGGTACCATTTGAATTCAGGACCTTGAGCTCAGTGCTTATAATACGCTTAAGAACTGCTAGGCCAGGAAAGGGGAAGACTTTGACTAGTGGATGGTACAACCCACCTGTCATCATTATGACATCAAGTGACTGACATGTGGGCTACCCCGCCCACCTGTCAAAATCCCTTGTGCAGCACCGGAAAGCCAACTAGTTGTCAAACATTTCGGAACCATAGAGCAAGAGCTTCACCACTGCCCAAGCATAAGGGTGGCAAAGCTATTTTCTTCAGGATTTAGCTGAATGGCCAAGTTTCCCAATGTGCCAATCCAGCAGCATCTCAACCTGCCCCACAACACGTATGACATCAGCTGTGGGGCAGGTAGACATGTTTTTGGGGAAGCAGTCTTGTGAGCCACACTGGAACCAGGTCGAAAGTTCCTGCACCCCTGCGCTAGGCTATTTATTTATTTGGTAAATAAATTTCCTACCCTTCACCAAAGGCATACTCTCCAACATTTCTCTGATGAAAATAGGGACATCCTATGGTTTTTCCCAGTACTGATGTATGGAAGTGAGAGCTGGACCATCAAGAAGGCTGATCGCCGAAGAATTGATGCTTTTGAATTATGGCGCTGGAGGAGACTCTTGAGAGTCCCATGGACTGCAAGAAGATCAAACCTATCCATTCTGAAGGAAATCAGCCCTGAGTGATCACTGGAAGGACAGATCCTGAAGCTGAGGCTCCAATACTTTGGCCACCTCACGAGAAGAGAAGACTCCCTGGAAAAGACCCTGATGTTAGGAAAGATGGAGGACATAAGGAGAAGGGGACGACAGAGGACAAGATGGTTGGACAGTGTTCTTGAAGCTACCAGCATGAGTTTGACCAAACTGCGGGAGGCCGTGGAAGACAGAAGTGCCTGGCATGCTCTGGTCCATGGGGTCATGAAGAGTTAGATACGACTAAACGACTAAACAACAACAATTCCATAATAATAATTTGACTACTTATACCCCATCCATCTGACTGGGTTGTCCCAGCCAACTCTGAGTAGCTTCCAACATATTTAAAAACATAATAAAACATTAAGCATTAAAAAACCCCACTTCCCTATACAGGGCTGCCTTCAGATGGCTCTGGAGTCATATACCTTTCAACCAATGGCATAGCGTGGGGGGTGCAGGGGGGCCCGGCCGCACCGGGCGCAACATCTGGGGGTTAGGGTTAGGGGTAGGGTTAGGGTTAGGGGGCGCAAATCCACGGGTTAGGGGGCGCAAATTACTTGCCTTGCCCCGGGTGCTGACAACCCACGCTACGCCACTGCTTTCAACATATCTTCCATGAAAATATGAACATCCTCAGGAAATGCAGGACATTCTGGGATCAAATCAGAAACAGAGACAGGTTCTAAGAATCCGGTATTGTCCCTGGAAAAGCGGGATACTTGGAAGGTCTGCAAAGGCCCCGGCAAGTTATAGCTTAATAAACAAATCACTGTAACAACATTACAGCAATAAATCCATTAACAGATGAACAACCATAAAGTTATTTCCAAAAGCTAAAAAGGTGTGCCTTTCCATGGCTTCTGAAAATCATTAAACTTGGGGACACCACCAAGACCAGCCCATCTAGATCAGCTCTGAGCAACTGAGGCCTGAAGAGGACCCTATTCGTGATGAGGTTGTTTGTGTGAGAATCCCACGACCCTCAACTGAAATCCAAAGCTTAATTTGGCAAGATATTCTAATGGCCCATATTTAAGATATCTCATCTGTTTTCCATCCATAATCTGCTGTGCCTGTAGTGGTACTGAGGGACAAGTCCCCTTGGGAACGGAAGAGAGCAAAAATGCAAATATAGACTGAAAGTGATCTCACAACACCAAGGCCTATTAGCATTCCAACACTCGCCTTGTTATCTTGGCCCCATCAGGAAATATGATAAACAAGTAGCAAGGAGCTTGCATATTACAAGAGTGGCTGGTGTGTCTTGTGTCAGGTGGGGGGAAACTTGGCTGCAACCCAGAAATCCACCACAAATGGGCTGCACAAATTCTTTTTCATTTTACTGAAAGGCATTGAACACGGCCTAGACTCCCCCCCCCCCCTGTTCCAATCCATTGGGTTAAAAATTCACCAATGGCTATTTACAAAATAGGCTTCATAATCCACTTGTGTATGATTATTACAGAGGAGACCTTTTTTTAAAAAAGCAAGGAAAAAAGCAATTAACTTTGAAGAATAGGCAGTAAAACATTTCCCTGATCTGCACTGTCAAATACTGCAAAACAGAATTCAGAAGTAGGTTGATTATCCTTCCCGTCATCAGAATCAGTTTCTTGCTGAGAGACAGCAGCGGAAACAACTGAAATGGTGATTAATTCGCTGTTACTCCAAGGTGTTGTCTACTTTTTCATGTATAGCACCACCAAAACTGAATTAAGCACTGAGAAGAACTGACACCGGGCACCTCTATGACAGGGAGGGGACATCGCTCAGTGGTATGGGAAATAGGATCATATAATTGTCAAGTTGGAAGTGTCCCTGAGGGTCATCTTGTAAGGAGCTTGTCCTACACTCGAGTAGGACCCTGGCAGAGACACATGCCCAACTGGCATGTTCTCTCCCTCCTGGTCGATCGTTCAGGAGCTTCAAAAGCTTTCTTCAGTCTGAACATCACAGTGACCAATGCCAACAGACACTGGCACACTTAGGGATCCACAGAGTCTTCGCAGTTTGCGTAACAGACCTCAGCAACTCAGCATTTTGGCTAATCTACTTTATTTGCATATAAACACACACGGAGCAACATGGCTCCCTCTCTCTCAAGCATCAGACAGCAAAGAGAAAGAACAAAGGACATTTGTCCCACTTCACGAAACACAGTAACACAAACATCTTGTCCCTGTCACTTCCCACTCTGTGGAGTCAAAACATACACCGTCATGTGATAGACAAAAATCCCATGACTGCAATCATGGAGCAGGAATTCTAACACATCTAGTCCAACACTCTGCAATGCAGTAACCTCAACTAAAGTGTACATGACAAGTGGCCATCCAACCTCTGCTTAAAAACCTCCAAGGAATGAGAGTTGATCAACTCCTGAAGAAGTCTGTTTCACCAGTGAGCAGCTCCTACCATCAGAAAGTTCCTCCTGATGTTTAGCTGGAATCTCCTTTTTAGTAATTTGAATCCACTGATTCAGATCCTATCCTCTGGAAGCTGGCTCCATCTTCCATGTGGCAGCCCCTCAGATATTTGGAGATGGTTATCATATCCCTTCTTCTCTTCTCTAAGCTAAACATACCCAACTCCCTCAACTGTTCCTCATAAGGCTTGGTTTCCAGACCCTTGATCATCTTGGTTGCCCTCCTCTGCACACGTTCCAGCTTGTCGATATCCTTCTTAAATTGTGGCGCCCAGAACTGGACACAGGACTCCAGGTGTGGTCTGACCAGTGCAGAATAGAGCAAGACAATGACTTCCCTTCATCAACACTACACCTCTATTGAAGCAGCCCAGAATTGCATTAGTTTTGTTGCTGCTTCATCACACTGTTGACTCCTGTTAAGCTTGTGGTCTACATGACTGGCATGCAAAAAGTTCTAGGTTTGATTCTCTGTTGAAAGGATCTAATAGAAGATAAAGGAAGAAGACATTTCCCCTGAGATTCTATTGAGTTTGCATTTAAAAGCAAACCTACCCAATTCGCCCTTTCTGAAGCAATACATGAACCAAAACACAGCTGTCTTTGAAATTCACTCTTCTCCAAACTTTGCAGTGCAATTCTCCACCCAAGCAAACATGCATTTTACTAGGGCAAAGGGTGCATGAAAAATGCATGCATGCAAAAAGAGAGAGCCTTATTTCAGGGGAAACTGCATTGCAAAAGTATGTACGTTAGGCTAACTTGTGTGCAAAACATGCAGAAATCCACACTAAAAGGCTGGCGAATTTTCACCGGGCCTCTTTAAAAAATAATTAAAAAAAAAACTCGCAGACACATGTGGAAATGTGGAGAACCAACAGATTAGCCCACCCCTAATGCTGACTTAGGGACGCGGGTGGTGCTGTGGGTTAAACCACAGAGCCTAGGACTTGCCGATCAGAAGGTCAGCGGTTCGAATCCCTGTGACGGGGTGAGCTCCCATTGCTGGGTCCCTGCTCCTGCCAACCTAGCAGTTCGAAAGAACGTCAAAGTGCAAGTAGATAAATAGGTACCACTCTGGCAGGAAGGTAAACTGCATTTCCATGTGCTGCTCTGGTTCGCCAGAAGCGGCTTAGTCATGCTCGCCACATAACCCGGAAGCTGTACGCCGGCTCCCTCGGCCAGTAAAGCAAGATGAGCGCCACAACCCCAGAGTCATCCACGACTGGACCTAATGGTCAGGGATCCCTTTACCTTTACTGCTGACTTGGCTACTGGGAAAGAGGAATGGAATGGAGTATCCTGGAAAAGAGCATGGCTGGCTGGCATCCTAAACAGGAACCCCGAACACTGCAGCATTTTGTCTCAGTCCCCCCCCCCCCATTGCACCTTATTAAACTCTGAATTCTATGCATTCTCAAACTCCCAGCCATCCTCCCCGGTCGCTGGTGTGTAAGCCAAGAGGAGTATTTTTGGTTTGCTGTAGCATGTGGCAGCAGAACAGCCTATGACATCACTTCCAGAACCATCCATCTCATTCAGGGGATGCCTCTATAGTCACCAGACATTCATCACGTCAGCTGGCAGCCTCCAAGGCTCCTTTCATTTCCCGAAGCAGGAGCTTCCCTTCATCGATCGTGCTGTGTCAGGCCAGGCGGGGGGCTGAGAGAATCGCTGACTGGCTGGAGCTAACTTCCACCACTCACCCTCTCCCCTCACTCCCTGGAAACATTGCTCGCAAATTAAAAACATAAAACATGGGTGGGATTCATCTACCGCCTGTGGGCTCGGGGGTCTCGCCTAATGCTCTGCTTGGGCTGCAGGTTTCGGCTTTGTTTTCTGGGTTTTTAAATTCTTCCTCCGTGGCTCCGAGGATTGTCTCAAAGAGAGAAGAGATGCGAGGATAAAACCAAACAAATCCAAACAGATCAACACTTCGTGGGTTGCTGCTGTTGTGCGAAGGAACAGCAAGAGTCCTAGGGCTGCCAATTGCTTTGTTTTGTAAAAAAATAAGAGTTTTGCCTCTCCTCTCCTTTCTGGCAACGGTTTAATGCAGATGATATTTGTGAAACAGTGATTTCGGGAGGCACTGGAATTCAGTAGCAGAACAGCTGCTGTGCTTGTAGAAAGGCTACAAGAACCTTTCATCCTTATTTCATCCAGTATTTTGGGCAAATACTGAAGAAGCACATCTTTACTCTGGCTTTTTGGCACTCGAGGTCCCACCTAATTTTAGGTACCACCTTGTTTTTGTAATATTACGTTGTTTAAAACTGTTTTTAATGTTGTGTTTCAATGGTTGTAAGGGACACGGGTGGCTCTGTGGTCTGAACCACAGAGCCTAGGGCTTGCTGATCAGAAGGTTGGCAGTTTGAATCCCCGTGACAGGGTGAGCTCCCATTGCTCAGTCCCTGCTCCTGCCAACCTAGCAGTTCGAAAGCACATCAAAGTGCAAGTAGATAAATAGGTACCGCTCTGGCGGGAAGGTAAACAGCGTTTCCGTGCGCTGCTCTGGTTCGCCAGAAGTGGCTTAGTCATGCTGGCCACATGACCCGGAAGCTGTACGCTGGCTCCCTCGGCCAATAAAGTGAGATGAGCGCCGCAACCCCCCAGAGTCGGCCATGACTGGACCTAATGGTCAGGGGTCAGTTTATCTTTACCTTTACTTCAATGGTTTTAAACTGCTCTGGGGCCTTGGGGTGAAAGGTGGATTATAAATTGGAATATTGTTGTTATTATTCCTGGCATTTCTAGTTAAAATAGAATCAGTTCGCTGATGATAGGAGACCTGCTACCTGACACCCTGCAGAGTCGCTGACAGTCAAGTCGACAATATTGTGCTTCGTTCAGCATTCCCCATCCTGGTGCCCTCTAGAAGTTTTGGAGTGTGGCTCCCATCAGTCCTTAAGCTCAGGGTTAGAACATCTGCTTTGCATGCAGAAGGTCCAAGTTTTGATCCCTGACATCTCAAGGTAGGGCTGGATTGTTTCGGCACCTGGACTGATTATCTGTGCTTGGCCTTGGCTTGATTTTGACAGTCCTGCACCTTCATCCCAGACCTTATTGGTGCGAGTTTTGAGTAGGACTCATACAACATCCTGCAATGGGATCCTATCCGCCAAGGGCACCAACTGGAACATGCTGAAGGAAAGGGTGTGTCTGACACAGGGTACGGGAAGCTTGAAATTAGGGATCTTAACTAAATTAAGTTCTATAACCTAGAGCTGCATGGATCTCGTCGTACTTGCTTTGATGGAGCAGCCTTGTCTGTGGAAGGGGCAGAACATGTTGTTAACTCTGGCTAAATTCACCCATCAGCAGGTTTGGAAAGAGGGGTAATTAGGCACAGCTGGAGCATATGCTGGCACCTTCTTATACCTTAAGAATGTAAGACATGGGATTCAGGTTGATTAAGTGATGCAAGTTGATTAAGTGGGCATAAAATCAGGAACAATGAGCCTTTAAGAAGATAAGGAAGCCTGATGGACTAGGCTAATGGTCTGTCTAGTCTAGCAGCCTGTTCTCACAGTGGCCAACAAAATGCCTGTGGAAAACCATAACACTCTCTCCTCCTAGAGTTTCCAGCAACTGATATTCAGAATTACTACCGCCTCCAAGAAAGATATGGCCATGAACCCATCTCTGAGCCATGGGTTCCTACATTGCAGGATGTTGAGCTTGGTGACCATTCTAAAGTGAATGTGGATGTCCTAAATCGACTTTTATGCTCAATCTGAGATGGATATATTGTTAGTCATGGTATTTTAAACGTGAGCCAATATTCCCTTTTTTATTTCTGCCTTTTCTTCCCTCCTCTCTTTTTGTTAAACTTGTTATTTTTAAAAACAAACAAACTGTAGTGGTTCTAGGGGTTGCTCGTGCGTAAGTCGTCGCCACACCTGGCTGAGTTACCTGGGTGAACCCTATTCTGTCCGGACAACCACTCACCCATGGCTGTCTCAATCGCTGGCAGAATCCGTCAGTGGGCGTTTCTTGAACTTCTTCCAGCAAAGAAGCTCTTTGACGCCTAGTCTCCGCCTACTCTCCCTGCGCGGAAGCCTTCTGCGCAGGGAGGGTGTGGGCAGCAGAGGACCCGTGCTCTCCCCGCTGGTCTCCGGCGAGGAGTCATGGAGCCACCTCGCCGATTCCCCCATCTGCCCCCCTTCTCCACTAGTGTTATGCTGATTTCCTTCCCCAGAAGATGGGCTGCTTCTCTCCCTTCCGATACGCTCTCCGGAATCCCTCTGGAGCCCTCCCTCTCCCTCTGGCTCCGATGTCAGTTCCCTGACACAAACAAACAAACCCTTAACTGGGATATAAGGAGAGGCTTTGGGAGAAATATGCACCAAAGTCCATCAAGGATGGGTGGTGCCACCTGGCTTCCAGTTTGGGGCACTGGCTCAGCTGACCTGGGATTTGGGTTGATTAAGTGATGCAGGTTGATTAAGTGGGCAGAAGCAATGAGCACTTGAGAACATAAGGAAGCCTGCTGGACCAAGCTAATGGCCCATCCAGCCAAGCAGTCGGTTCTCACCGTGGCCAAACAGAGGGCTGTTGGAAATCCGCAAGGAGGACTCAAGCGGAACACTCCCCTCCTGCAGTTTCCTGCAGCGTGGAAAACTAGGAAACGATCCAACATGTGCGACTGGTGGCTTACCACACAGTGAAGCTCTGCACAACGCCTGAGGTTGCTGATTCTTGCTCCAGCAGCTCTTGATATGTGACTCATTTGGCTACAAGTGCAAATCACTCCGTCTGACTGAGGCTTTGCTAATCCAGAGAGGCTGAGCTGGCAAGTCTGGACCTTAGAAGTCTCCATAAACAAGGACGATGGTCAGCCTCTCCCTCTAACTCCCCTCTAATTTCCTTCCATATCTATTTTAATGTTGGCATTCCAGGGGGCAGGAAATTGTTCCCTTGCTAAGGAAGCATATCACTTTCCAAGCTTTTTTGCTACCGTTTTTACTGGCATAATAACATGCTGTCAAAAGCAAGCTGTTCTGGCCAAGGAGCAGATGTTTGACCACTGCTAAGGTGGCTACGTGCCTGGGCTTGAGCAGGAGAGGAGCAAAAAAAATCAACAACCTATAAATGCAGTTCTCCCCTCTTATTGCATTTTCAGTGGGGAGGATGTTTTTAAAGAAAGCAGACTATTACATCGATGCACCAAGGCCAAGGGGTATGAAAAAGACTCCACCTTAGAGCCCTAAGTCAGGCCACATTCACAATGTACATTTGAAGCACCACAACACCACTCGTTTTGCACAATTTGCACAACTTGTGCAAATTAAACAGTCATGGCTACCGCCCACGCCAAAATTCTGAGAGCTCCAGTTTGTGAAGGGTGCTGACAGCTGTTAAAGGTAAAGGTAAAGGTACCCCTGCCCGTACGGGCCAGTCTTGACAGACTCTGGGGTTGTGCGCCCATCTCACTCAAGAGGCCAGGGGCCAGCGCTGTCCGGAGACACTTCCGGGTCACGTGGCCAGCGTGACAAAGCTGCATCTGGCGAGCCAGCGCAGCACACGGAAATGCCGTTTACCTTCCCACCAGTAAGTGGTCCCTATTTATCTACTTGCACCTGGGGGTGCTTTCGAACTGCTAGGTTGGCAGGCGCTGGGACCGAGCAGCGGGAGCGCACCCCGCCGCAGGGATTCGAGCCGCCGACCTTTCGATCGGCAAGTCCTAGGCGCTGAGGCTTTAACCCACAGCGCCACCCGCGTTGACAGCTGTTAGGAGATCCCTATTCCCCTCCCAGAGCTACAGTTCCCAGAGTTCCCTGTAGTCATCATCATCATCATCATCTATTATTTCTACCCCCACCCATCTGGCTGGGTTTCCCCAGCCACTCTGGGCGGCTTCCAACAAAAGATTAAAAATACATTAAAACATCAGTCATTAAAATTTTTCCTAAACAGGGCTGCCTTCAGATGTCTTCTAAATGTCATATGGTTGTTTATTTCTTTGACATCTGATGGGAGGGCGTTCCACAGGGCGGGGGCCACTACCGAGAAGGCTCTCTGCCTGGTATTGTAAAGAGGTATTGATTGTTAGATCACTCTAGAAAAGACAATTTATGTACGTGACCACTGCTGCTTGGATGTTACTAGCCCAGAGATGGACTGCAGATTAAGTTGATGGACTATGCTGAGAGGGCAAAAATGACCGGAAGAATCAGAAATCAGAAAGACCAAAACTTTAATAAAAAATGAGGAAAATCATTGTAAACCTCAAAAATCATTGTAAACAATTAATATTATTAGTGGGATTGGAATAATACTTGTAGTTTAATGTTTAACGTTGTAGTTTAACACCTATCCTGCGGAACTCCTTGCCTATTGATATTGGCAGACATCTTTGTTGTCCTGTTTTAGACGCCTGCTGAAAACCAAATACATGCTTTAGTTACATTCCTCTTAAGTGCTTTATGCTTCTTTTTAATTATGGTCTTATGCCTATTTGTTTTCAATTGGCTTGTGTGTTTTAGTTCTGCTTTATATATAATTGGATACTTCTCTTTTTTTCTGAGCAAGCAGTTCAAACAAATAATTTTCTAAATAAATAATTGTTGCATTCAGCAGGCAGAGTCAAGTTTTCAGCCATATGTCATAGTGGTGGGAGGCTGTAGACTTTGGTATGAGGAGGAGAGCGTAGCAAGCATGTTCCTATTTTCATCTGTGACGAGTTGGAGGTTCTCCTACCTACATGATTTCTTAACCGCCTGGCCTCATCCCTTGCTGTCGGGTCTTTTGCTTGCTAACAGCAAGAGCAAAAATAGCACAAGCTGGCAAAGGGAGAGATCCCCGCCAAATATAAGTTGGGAGGTCCCAACTGCCTTCCTCCTTCAACCTCAGCAGAAGTCCAACTTGAAACCTGGGACCTTTTGCTAAAGCAAAGGAAACGCTCTAAAACTGAACACGGCCACTTCCTCCTCCTCCTCCTCCTCCTCCTCCTCCTCATTATTATTGGTTGCCATATTTCAAAAAGTAAAAACCAGGACACCCTGAAAGTTGCTGAGCCAAATAAACCACGACTTTTCGATTGGCCTCTCTAAGGTCCAGGACAAAGTGCAGCCATTATTATTATTATTATTATTATTATTATTATTATTATTATTACAATGTACTGAGTTTTTCGCTCCATAAGACACACTTTTTCTCTCCTAAAAAGTAAGGGGAAATGTCTGTGTGCCTTATGGAGCGAATGTGTGGTCGATCGCAGGCTCCCTTTCCGGCCCAGGCGTCCAGCGTTGAATGTTCTGCAGAGGGAGGCTGTTTGTTTCCCCAGCAACATGTGACTGGCTGGTTAGATTATCTGTCTGGAAACTGTAGAAATGGGGGGCCACTAGGGGCGCATAGGAAGATGGCTGACAATAACATCTCTCCGACCCACACGAGGTAATTAAGAGGCTGTGATGTGAGTAAACAGCCTCCCGCCCCCCCCATGCGTGTGTGTGGGGGGACTGCCTTTGCCTGATGTGCCCTATACCACCCCTGAATTTGAGGGGGTGGGGGCACTAGGCAGAAAGCCCTTGTGCGGATTTCGGCGCTCCTGGACGCTGTCTCTGATTCGCGCCTCTAGCTGCAGCAACTTCAAAAGAAACAATTAGGAGGAAGCTAATGCACATATTTCAAGGAAGAAGGGGGAGTAAAGACTGCTAACTGAAGAGATCTCTGAGAAAGAAGACGGGTCAGAGGAACAGGAATAAATCATGAGAAGACACACCAAGGCTCGATATGTTTGGCAACGGGACTGGATGGGGGGGGGGGGGACTTTTCTTTCTTTCCTCTATGTGATTAACCAAGAATCCCCCCCACACAAGTCACAAGTCAGAAATGCCGTTTAAATGACTTAAGCTGAGGATTTAAGACTGTGTGGAGATAATTTTCTAACCAAAGCATGTTTTAAGGAGATCGTGGAAAGCATAAGAGCTTTGGAATGACGCAGCAAAAAATAGTGTTGCCATTTTTGGCAAGTTCTGTCGAAAGACTTATGTCTGGGAGGAGGAATAGATCTCTTTTCATATTGTGGGTGAGCCTCCTCAGAGGGACTAAAGAAGGCGACAGATTTGTGAGACTAATGATGGAAAGAGTGCTTTTATTTATGAAAGTGATGGTCTATGGAAACCATCTCAACATGATGATTGGACGAACAGAAAAATTCACACAGGATTATAACTGGTGTTTACCTGCTTAAGGAGATTATCAGAAGAGATCATAAAGAAAAAAAGAAAAATATACGAACAAGATGAGATGTGGGAACAGCAAGATAGGATTGGATAGAATTATGAACATTATTTGGACAGATCTGTGGATATTAACGCGGCAGCAAGAAGATGATTGGAATCCCCTTCAGAACTTGAAATATGGGTCCTCCCAACAAAAAATTTAAAATTCGGCTTTGTAATTCGGAATTTATGTGATGTGATGTGATTTGATTGGTCGGTTAATAAAAAATATTTTTTTTAAAAAAAGGAAACTGTAGAAATGGCTCCCTTTCCTAAAGAAAGTGTAGAACTGTGAGTTGAACACCATAAAAACAGAATTTTTTCCCTTTGCAAAGTAAGCTCAACAACTTTGAACTGATCCTCAAAAAAAGGGCATTTCCCCTTTGCAAAAGAAGCTGTACAACTGTGAGCTGATTCCACCCCAAAACGGGGCTTTCCTCCTTTCCTCCTCTAAAAACTAGGTGCGTCTTATGGTCCTGTAAAATACGGTAATTTCCTGCCCTTGATCCTAAGGTCACAGGGTAGATTACAACAACTGAAACACAGCATTCATCTCAAAACACAATATTAAAAACAGTTTTAAACAACATCAATTTACAAAAATGAGGTGGGCCTTTACAATAGGCACCTCAAGTGTCAAAAGCCAGAGGTGCTACCTGTTAAGTTGTGGGTTGACATAGCAGACGACACAGCGATTTCTCCAAGTAGCTCTTTATTTTGTAAGCTGGAATAGAACTGACTGCAAACAGCTCAGCCGGCCTGCTTTTATAGGCAGCCGGCTGTCAACATTGTAGCAACAACAGCCCAGCGTTTCCCGCCTAAAATAACTGACGTGGACCTGAGTGAAAACTATCTACAGACCTGAGTGAAAACTATATACAGTATCCCCCTGCTGGCCCAGGGTTGGACAACTCGACTCTCACCGCGTACACCTGAGAGACTACCAGGGAAACGACATTCCCGTGGTAGGCGTTGGCCGGTTCCGGATTGCCTTCAAGGATTTTTCGGGCCTGCTCCGGTTGGTGGTGGTCGAAGGTCAGCGGCCAAGCCTCCTAGGGCTAGACTGGTTTGATGCCCTCGGCCTGGAAGTCACTGGCATCAACTGCATCTCTAACGCAGAGACTGAGGGTCTGGTCAAAGACTTTGCCGAGGTTTTCGACGGCACCTTGGGGCAATATACAGGTACGCCCATCTCCTTTACCCTTGATCCACAAGTCGCCCCCATCAAGCTAAAGCCACGCCGGGTTCCCTTTGCTCTCAAGGCTAAGGTGGACGAACAACTGGACAAACTGATCGCCCAAGGAGTTTTGGAGCCGGTTGACCACGCCAAGTGGGAAACCCCCATCGTCACACCTGTCAAGCCAGATGGGTCAGTGAGAATCTGCGCTGACTACAAGTGCACGATCAACAAGGCACTTCAGCAGCACGCTTATCCAGTTCCTGTTGTCCAACACCTGCTGCATTCCCTGGGTGAGGGTAAGGTCTTCGCTAAGCTGGACCTTGCCCAACAGCCCAGCGTTTCCCGCCTAAAATAAGTGACGTGGACCTGAGTGAAAACTATCTACAGACCTGAGTGAAAACTATATACAGTATCCCCCTGCTGGCCCAGGGTGAAACTTCACTACATAACACTACCATTACTCTGTGGAAGTGTACATGGACTGGTTGGATGCAGAGGAACCAGCTGGGGAACCACGAAGGGAGCCCGGGGAGTGGTGGTGGGACAACAGCGAGTGTTCAGAAGGGGAAGCGGGAGCAGACTGGGAGGAGGTGGTGTTGGGAGCTAAAGAGGTAACAGGGCTTAGTGAGCTGGGAGAGTCAGTGGCAGAGAGCAGTCCAGAAGCTGGAGCAGGAGAGGAGGGCAGGGGCAAGAGACAGAGATGGGCCAGGCTGGTGAAGAGTCAGAGGTACCTTCTGCTGCTGCAACAAGCTCCCCTCCACCCTGGTCTGGAAACCACAAGAAGGGAGACTGCTCTTGTCTCACAGGCATCTAATTGGCAGCTGTGAGAACAGGATACTGGACTAGATGGGCCATTGGCTTGATCCAGCAGGGTTGTTCTTATGTCTTTATGGTGCTGACAACGCTGAGCTACTTGGTCTAAGGCAACTTCTCAAATGCTGTCCCAGTTTCCTGGTGCTTGTCATCCTCGCAGACTTTCCTCCTGATCTTTCTCCTATTCATCAAAAAAAAACACCGCCTTGCTTTCTTTTGACAACGAACCTCTCCACCTCCCTGAAACTTCTTCCAGGTGCTCCTCTGAACTTTTCATATTTATGGATTCAGCAAGAAACTGCAGCATTTTATTTTATTTTTAATTTGACAGTGGGACCGAGATCAGCCAGGCTCTTGGATTTGAATGGAACAAAACCTCTCTCTCTCTCTCTTTGAAGGATCATCATATCAGATGCACCTCAAGCCTCTGATTCTCCAAGAGGGTTTTTTGCTGCAGGCGATCAGGTTGAAGTGCTCCAAAAATAAATGTATGTATTATGTAACGTGCTTGAAACAAGCTCCCCTACCGAGAGAAGCACAGCAGGTCACGGACTCACCAGAAATGAAGGAGGTCAAAGAAGAGGCTCGATTTTGCATTTTGAAGTCAAAACTCTCTCTCTTTCTAACCTAATCACGATGGCTCCTTTCTGCACAACAGGTTTAATTTAAAAGAAAGATATTCATTTGGCTCAGGGTGTGGGTGAAAAGGCAAGATTTGTATAACATGTCGCCTGCAAAAAGTACCAGCAAAGCATGGTGTAGCAGCTGGAGGGTTGGTCTAGAACAGCGGTTCTCAACCTGTGGGTCCCCAGATGATGTTGGACTAATACTCCCATCATCCCTGAGCTCTGGCCTTGCTAGCTAGGAATGATGGGAGTTGTAGTTCAACAACATCTGGGGACCCAAAGGTTGAGAAAGGCTGGTCTAGAAACTGGGAGAGAGGGGGTTCAAATCCCTGGCGCAGCTGTGAAACTTAACCTTGATCAACCTCGCTTGGACTACTGCAATGCGCTCTATGTGGGGCTACCTTTGTAGGTGACCTGGAAACTACAACTAATCCAGAACGCGGCAGCCAGACTGGTGACTGGGAGCAGCCGCCGAGACCATATAACACCGGTCTTAAAAGACCTACACTGGCTCCCAGTATGTTTCCGAGCACAATTCAAAGTGTTGGTGTTAACCTTTAAAGCCCTAAACGGCTTCGGTCCAGTATACCCGAAGGAGCGTTTCCACCTCCATTGTTATGCCCAGACACTGAGGTCCACCACCGAGGGCCTTCTGGCGGTTCCCTCGCTGTGAGAAGCCAAGTTACAGGGAATCAGGGGGCCACTAGGAGCGCACTGGAAGATGGCCGACAATACCATCTCTCCGACCCACACGGGGTAATTAAGAGGCTGTTATAGGAGTAGGCAGCCTCCCTTGTTGCCCCAAGGAAATGGGGAACACTGTCCTTGCCTGCTGTGCCCATAAATCACCCCCTAATTCAAAAGAAGGGGGTGAGGGCCCTAGGCAGAATGCCCCCGTGTGGACCTCGGCTCTCCTAGACGCTGTCTCTGATCGCACACTAGCTGCAGCAATTTGGAATAATTAATTACAAAAGAAGCAAATGCACATATTTCAAGTGAAGAAGGGGAGTGAAGTCTGCTAATTTAAGTGACCTCTGCGAAAGAAGACAACGGGTTGGAGAAACAGGAATATTTTACGATGAAGATACACCAAAGCCTGGGTATGTTGACAACAGGACTGAATGGGGGACGGGACCTTTTTTACTTTCCTTCTATGTGATTTACAAGAACCCCTCCTCATTAGAATCGTTGGTTGAACTGACCCAAGCAGGATGATTAAGGTCTGTGTGGAGATAAACTTTAACCAAAAGTATGCTTTATGGAGATCGAGAAGCAATAAGAGCTTTTGGAAAGACCAACAATTAATTCGGAGTCGCCATCTTGCCAAAGGATTTATAGCCGAGAGAAGGAACGGACTTGTTTTCAGACTGCATTCCTGGTGAATCTCCTCAGAGGTTTTGAGAAAGGAGGCAGACTGGTGACGCTAAGACTGTTTTGATGTATGGAAGTGATGTTACATGGAAAACGTCTGGATATGGCTACTGGATAAAAAAAATAATATCCACGCAAGATTACAAACTGTCTAACCAGCTTGTGGAGACTATCAGAGGTCACAAAGAGAAAGGAAAAATATATGAAAATAACAGCAAGAGATGTGGAAAAACAAGAAGAAAGGACTGGATAGCACTGTGAACATCATAAGGTTAGATTTGTGGACATTAAAACAGCAGTAAGAAGCAAGAAGTTGATTGGATCCCCTTCGGAACTTGAAATATGGGTACCCCAAACAAAAATTTAAAATCCGGCTGTGTAATTTTGAATTTATGTAATTTGGTTTGATTTGATGTGATTGGTTGGTTAATAAAAACTTATTCTTAAAAAAAAAAGTTACAGGGAACCAGGCAGAGGGCCTTCGTGGTAGTGGCACCCACCCTGTGGAACGCCCTCCCACCAGATGTCAAAGAGAACAACAACTACCAAACTTTTAGAAGACATCTGAAGGCAGCCCTGTTTAGGGAAGCTTTTAATGTTTAATAGGTTATTGTATTTTAGTGTTTTGTTGGAAGCCGCCCAGAGTGGCTGGGGAAACCCAGCCAGATGGTCGGGGTATAAATAATAAATTATTATTATTATTATTATTATTATTATTATTATTATTATTATTATTATTATCCAGTCACAGTCTCTCAGCCTAACTTGCTCTCAATAGTTCACTACTTTATGAGTCCTGATCAGAGACAGATTTAGGGGACTGCAACTGGTTGGCCCTCACTGGGTGCTGAGCCGAGAGGGGACCTCAGGGAGTGCAACAACAATAGCAAACAACTGAAGGAGGGAGGCAGAGGGCACCAAATTTTGGCGGTGCGCAGGGTGGCACCAAAATTTTTAAAGCCCAAAGTCCACCACTGACCCGACTTGGCATTTTGCCTTGCCAAAGAGGAGCAAATCTCTCATGTCAATAGCCAAGTGCAACTCTTCAGGTCAGGATTTAGAATCCCATTCCTAACCACAAAACATCCAGAAGTGGTGTTGTTGTTTTTCAAGTGGATTTGTTGCACCAGGGCAGGCATAGGCAAACCCCGGCCCTCCAGATGTTTGGGACTACAATTCCCATCATCCCTGACCACTGGTCCTGTTAGCTAGGGATGATGGGAATTGTAGTCCCAAACATCTGGAGGGCCGGAGTTTGCCTATGCCTGCACGGGGGGGGGGGGGTGGAGGTGGCTTTAATTGTGCAAACCTAAATTTCCAGAATTTGCTGGCATCCGTCCAGGGAACACTGACAGTCTCATGGCTCTGTTAGTGGAAACAGCAGGAGGGAACACCAGCGCTGGAAACTGAGCAGAAGGATTGTTGCAACAAGTCACACCTTTTCAATGCCACTGCAAGCCAATGTTAGAGCTTACAGCTGCAATGCACACTTGGCAGGAGGCCGGAGATTGATGTGTTCGGGGGTCAGACGCCCTGGAGGTAATGGGGCGCTCTTGCGACTTGGTGATATAAGGCTGGTTATTGTGATTTTTCTTAAATTAGAAAATTAGAAAAAATATAAACCTATTAAGTTTATAATTTACTCTAATTCTAATGTATTAATTTATAAATTATATTACTGGTAGGAATTTTAACGGTGGGGTTTTTGAGCTGTTTGGGGTGGCTCATTGGTTTGGCAAAGTAGAATACAGGTTGAAATATAATGACAATAATGGTTTCATCTGTAGAAAGGGATGCACAGATGCCACAAACACCTACAAAGGACCCCCTCCCCCTCTTTTATTAAAGTCAAGGAAAATGCAGAAGGGACTCTAATTTCACCTGAAGAGTCAGAACCATGGGAGCAAAATCTTGGGGCATTTTTCATTTCCATTTCCAGCGCAATCTCTTGACTCTCCAAGGTTATAATGCAGAACACAAAGGATTATTTTGATTTACAGACATGGCAAATGCCTCATCAGACTCACAAGTGAAAGATTCTTTTGCAGCGCCAAGCCTGAACCTTGACGCCTTTTAGAAAACAATGGGGGGAAATAACCTGCCTCGCCTCGCCTATAATCAGATCTATTTAAACAAAAAACAACAAAGAGGTTTGTGGCAACCAAAAGACTACCCAGCTTCTTATGCCGTAAGCTAGAGATGGTTAATGTGGTTTCTTCCAGAAACTGTAGGCTACTATTCCCATCGCCCGACCATTAGCAATGCTGGCTGGAGCTGGTGGGAGTTGCCGTTCGCAACACTTGGAGGTCACCATGTTGGGTACTGTTATAAGAATTTTAAGGTCTCAAATATAGAATAAATATTCATAAATGCACACATTGTTGTTGTTGTTGTTTAGTCGTGTCCGACTCTTCGTGACCCCATGGACCAAAGCACACCAGGCACTCCTGTCTTCCACTGCCTCCCGCAGTTTGGTCAAACTCATGCTGGTAGCTTCCAGAACACTATCCAACCATCTCGTCCTCTGTCGTCCCCTTCTCCTTGTGCCCTCCATCTTCCCCAACATCAGGGTCTTTTCCAGGGAGTCTTCTCTTCTCATGAGGTGGCTAAAGTATTGGAGCCTCAGCTTCAGGATCTGTCCTTCCAGTGAGCACTCAGGGCTGATTTCCTTCAGAATGGATAGGTTTGATCCTCTTGCAGTCCATGGGACTCTCAAGAGTCTCCTCCAGCACCATAATTCAAAAGCACCAATTCTCCGGTGATCAACCTTCTTTATGGTCCAGCTCTCACTTCCATACATCACTATCTAAATATCTAAATATATGAACTATATCTAAATATATGAACCATGTGTCTGAAATAGTATGGGAGAGCAACCCTGAAGCCATTTTGACTCTCCCAATGACCTCTAATATTCCTCTGCAGTAAGGGAGGCAAATGGGGAAAGCCTTCCCATTGTCTTCCCGCTTACAAATCCTGTCTTAAGGGCATGAATAGGGTGAGCCTGTGACCTGGATTCAGGAACAAAAATACAAACCAACACAAAAGAATGGCCAGACTGCCCAGGTAATGCAATCAGTGACCATTATCAGGTATCCTGGCAGACAGGGTTTCTGCTGTAGATCGCCTCCTTCTGTGATGTATGCATGGTGTTTTGGGGGTTGATCTTAGGCTGCAGGATGGGCAATTTCAAAAGTCTATATAAGAGCTTGCACACCATTGTTCAGGGTTCTGCTCCTGTGTGTGGTGAGTGGGGGCCCTATTGCAGTTCCAGCAGCCAGTGTGGTGTAGTGGTTAAGAGCGGTGGACTCGTAATCTGGTGAACCGGGTTCGTGTCTCCGCTCCTCCACATGCAGGTGCGGGGTGACCTTGGGCCAGTCACACTTCTCTGAAGTCTCTCAGCCCCACTCACATCACAGAATGTTTGTTGTGGGGGAGGAAGGGAAAGGAGAATGTTAGTCGCTTTGAGACTCCTTCAGGTAGTGATAAAGTGGGATATCAAATCCAAACTCTTCTTCCTTTAATAAAGATCAGGCTAGGCTTATTAGCCGCTTTGCTTCTCAGTATAATCTGGTTGGCCTCTGTTTTCTCCTACCAATAGGGAACCCACTTAAGGACTCTATAAGGGCTCTGGAATACACCATAAGGGAAAGGGAGCGGTTTTTCTTATAACAGTACCCCTGGCCTAAACTTTCATGCACTAGAGTATACTTCTTCAGATGCATGCAACATTATCCCATGTTGGCAAATGTGTGTGTGTGTTTGTGTGTGTGTGTGGAGTTTTCTATCAGGAATGTGTCTAAAGATCATGACATCTCATGCTTACATGGGGACCCAGGCCAGAACCTAAACTTTGCCATCAGGCAGAAAAACAACAACACCAAGATCTGCAAGAGACCTAAGACCAGCTTCTTTCTCCTTCTTTCCTTTCAAGCAATGAAAGGAAGTGGGCATTGCATGAACTGCAATGCCTTGGAGATGTGTTGCACCTGACTCCTGTGCTTAGAGACCTCCAAGATCACCCAGTAGCACGGCACCAAAAGCAGATCAAACAAGCCCAAACGCCCAACCCACACTTCAAAACAATCCAGATCAGCAACATCCAGGACCCTCCCTCCTTGAGATGTCTCTCCAGCTAAGAGGTTCTGATCTCAGATGACATCTTAGCCTGGGAGGGGGGTTCACCCTTCGAAACAGAAGCCATGCAGGAAGTTAGAGGGTAGGCCTGGATAGTTTTAATGACGTATTTTCATTAGAAAAACATACTACAAAACCTTAAAAAAGAGACTACTGAAAAATGAATCAAAAACATGCCAAAAATAGCTGTGTGGAGTAACGTTACCAGATTTTTTTTCAATGAATCTGTGGACACTTTTCAACTTCAGTGGATTTTCTATGGGGACTGATCTGTAAATCTGGGGACTGTCCCTGGGAAACAGGGACATCTGGTAACCTTAGTGTGGAGGGAGCAGGGGAGAGAAGAGAGATTCTTGGCCATTTGATGAAGCTGCCTTCAACCAATACATTCATCAGCTCCGTAATGAAAATCAATGTTAGGAGACTGGGGCTCTTCAAAGGGAATCAAACTTCCTTTCCATTTGTTCTTGCAGCCAAGATCATTCACTGTTTGCAAAACAACTTTCAGTGCGCTGCCTAGATGAGAAATGTACACTCATATTTTTCAGCAGGGGAGGCAAGCTTCTTCAGCACTGCGGGGGCTACTTCAGATTGGTTACCGTGAGCTAGAAAGCGGCTGCTAATTTGCATGTAATTAGCACAATTGCCTATCATTTTTCTAAACACGACAGATGTCAAACTACAATTGGAAGACATGCGGCACCACTTCTGAAATATTCTGGTTTTGTTTTTTTAAAGCACGTAATACAGAATTCTATTTACCTCTCTCTGCAATCATCAGAACTGAAAGCACCATGTATAGTCATGGAATATTGAAAACTTTAGCCAGTTAAGGGTGCTGAGAGCTGTTAGGAGACACCCCCTCATTCCCCCCACAGAGTTACAATCCCCACTATCAAACCCTCTTCTCAGGGAAATCTGGGAACCATAGCACTGTGATTTACCCAAATATGCTGTTTTCACCAATATATGCTTTTTATACACATTTACCCCAGTAAGTGCATTTTTGTACCTGACTGGAAGACCGCATCACAAAACTCAGAGAACTGTGAATTTTGAAGAAAGGTCATCTTTCGTTTCCTGTATTGTTTCAGGCAGTGTGAATTAGGATGCCCAACTTTAAATATGAACTGAAACATAGTTCTCACCCCATCCCTACTCAAGAACAGCTGATCACTGCTTCACATGAAGAGCACCTATCTGCAGCCAGCAGGTCTACCTGAGCGAATCTTTCATTTCTAGTTTGGCTCTCAATTCTGACTCTTGGCTTCGGTTCTGCATCCCCATTGCTCCTCTGTCCAGACTCTCGGTTTGTTCCCTGGTCCTGCCTTTGGGATCCTGGCCTGCTCTTCGATCCTGGCTCCTAACTCTTGCCAAACCATTGTCCACAGTGCATCCATGACAGTTGCAATATTCGACTATGCTTGCAATAGCAATAGTCATGGCGAGGTGCTGAATTCAGTTCCAGGATAAATTGTTGCCCATCCTGGTTAAAATCATTCCTGAAGACAAAGGACTCAACTGTTTCGTTATGCTTTTCAGCACTGGGAATAAACTGCAGCAGAGTTAAAAAGTTGTAGGAAGATATTCACTCCTCCATCTGCAGCAGTCACCAAGCCAGTGAGTATGTAGGAAAGATCTGCAGTGAGCATCTAGCAAATTTGCATCCAGAACAATGTAATTACCAATACCAATAAAGGAAAACACATGTAACTTTTCCTTCTTTACATCGGATAAATAAAAGCTTCCTCTCTCCGTAATCAACTACAACATTATGAGAGAAATGATGTTTGCTTTAAATCCTCCACATTTACTACGGAGAACAATTTACTCCTGGCACTTTATCGAACACCTGAGACGATGCGGATCGTTACCTCCTACAGGCACAAAGGATGTTAATGCCAGTATTTATGAGGAAGGAGAAGGGAAGCTATAACTGTAATGGAAGAAACAGCTAAGTGACCTGCTTGGCTATTGGAGAAGGTATTTGCAAAGGAACAACAACATTTTATGGGAGATTTAAAGAATGTATGGTGGCAATTGTCTGTCCCCAACAAATTCACCAGGATACTTCTGCCTCCTTCTGTCATAAAAAAACACACTTCTCTCTTTCACATTAACAATTTCCTCAGATCAGACAAAAGGGCACTATGTTTCTTAGCAAATACAAGGAGGCCTCGGATCATCTCTGGGAGGTAGCTAAAACAAATATTCCCCATGGCCCATGCTGAATTTGCAACAAATCAAACTACCATTCCATCCAAAACCCATCAAAGGGCCAACACTGCAAGACAACTGAGGTGTTCAGGCATCCCACTGCTCTCCCTAAAAGGGCCAAGCCTTTGCAAACATTTGATTCAAATCCTTGCAGGGGCTCTCAAAGCATTCCATCACTCCCTCCCCAAGGTCCAGAAACCTTCTATGGAACATAGAAAGATGGAAGCAAGCTCTTACAGGTTTTGGTTGAGCATCTTTCCTTGCCAGGGAATGAGTTCCAGGCTCCTGGAAACAGACAATGCATGTCATTTACAATGCTGGGTTGGAAGAGTAGTTTGCTAAGAATTCTGAGAGCCATTAGGAAACTCCTATTCCCTTCAGAGAGCGACAATTCCCACAGTGGTTTAACAATCCCTATTCCCAGGGAATTCTGGGAATTGTAGCTCTGTGAGGGGTCTCCTAACAACTTTGGGCACCCTTAACCAACTGCGCTTCCCATGATTCTTTGAGGAAGCCATGACTGCTTAAAGTAGGATAACCAGTGCTATGAATGCCCTATTCTCTTAGAATGGCAATGGCGCCCACCTGAGAGGTGCCAGAACTGAGTTCTGGCAAGTTCCGTCTGAAAAAAAAACCCCTATGATATTGCTTTAGATGTATATAGATGGGACCGTAAAGATGTACAGTGTACCTCGGGTTATGAACTTAATTCGTTCCGGAGGTCCGTTCTTAACCCAAAACCGTTCTTAACCCGAGGTGACCTTCACTAATGGGGCCTCCCACTGTCACCGCGCCACCGCCGCACAATTTTCGTTCTCATCCTGGGGCAAAGTTCGCAACCCGGAGCAACTACTTCCGGGTTAGCGGAGTTTGTAACCCGAAGCATTTGTAACCCGAGGTACCACTGTATAGAAATTTTCAAATCCCAAGTTTGCCCAGATGCTAACTTTGCTGCCCGACATTAGCAAGTGATGCAAGCTTTCCCCCTCCTAAAATTCACAGAGTCCAGAATCTAACGGTATGGAAAACAACAGAAGCCTGGTCACCCTGGAGGCATATCACAGAATTCGGTAGTGTGAGACTTTTATAGGGGTAAAAACTCATCAGGAGTGGGGGAGGGAGAAAATTTTTTTGATTGGATTAAACCCACCACACAGCTCAGCCTTGCTATCGAGTACACACTGCCTCGAATATTAAAACACCCCCAAGCTATGACACTGTCACGCTCCGCATTTCAAAGAGGAAATGCTTGGCCTTGCTTCTTGGGCTGGATGAGTTTACGTTATGAAGTGCTTCTCTTTAATATATAATTGTCAGGGGCTCAGGAGCAGAGGCACAGGGAAGAGAGGAGATGGAGAGCGAAGGGGAAGAATCCGAGGGGAGCGTAGGAGAAGAGGACAGTGGACCGAGGGATTCCATGAGCCTCTCCAGCGAATCAGAAGATTCACAGAAGGGGGCGCCAGTGGCCCGGGGTAGGGGGTTCCCAAGGGGAACGCCCCAGGAGCAAGGGGGCAGCAGGGACTCCCAGAGCAGTAGTTGGAAATCAGGACCAGCTTCCCCACCAGAGCAGAGTGGGGGGGAAGAGTCCCAAGTATCGGGGCCAGTGCATTCCCCACCAGGGAGAGAAGACGAGGCAGGGCTGACCACGCCTCCATCAGAAAGTCGGACAACGGAGGGGAGGTCAGATCCGGCCAGTATCCCGGAAGAGGGAAGCAGTGACCGAAGTAGTGTAACGGTTAGGAGAAAGGTCACTGGGTTGGCGCGAGAGGCAAGTTCAAATGTACAGGAGCGCGGGACAGCAGAGAATGAGGATTGGGAACCGGGTCCTAAAGCCCGCAGGAGGCAGGGGGAGGAGCTAAGCGACTCAGCGTCGGAAGAGTCCAGAAAGGGCAATGCCCCAGCGGGCAGGAGGAGAGAGCAGCGGAAAAGGTGGAGCAGGGCTAGGATCTTAAACTGGTGTCAGAGGGGTGGAGACTCAGACGGGACTTCGCCGATCTAGGGTTTAAGACGTAGGGCTGCGCGCTGCGGCTTTGAAATGGAAATTGAACTTCAATAAAGACTTTTGTACATTACGACAGCCCAGCGTTGGTCCTCTGTGAGCTGGGACCTAGAGGCAGCTCTGACAATAATCTTCTTCCTTTTAAGTGGAAAAATGCTTGATTCTCATCAAAGGTTCAGCTGATGATATGCAGCCTCGGTTTTAAGTACAGCTGGAGCCAGCCTGGCTCAACCACACTCTCTCTGAGGCAGCACCTGTTACCTAGCGCCCTGGTTGCAGGTTGATCTGAAGAGCCTGCCCAAGCCTTTTTGCCACCCGAGACAAGATAGGACCCGCTGAAATTTCCTACAGCACTTGCAGCCACCGCTCGGCACAGATGTCAATGAGGAGCCACCCCAAGACTTGCAAGGCTTTGCCAAAGTGCCCAGAAACCAGAAGTGGCTGACTATCAACATCATTTTATTAGTATGTCGCCTTTACACAGTTAAAAACAATGCTCAAGGTGGCTTGATGCTCATCATCATCAAACCTTTTATTGGCATCACATCCAAACCAAATCAATACAGAATTACCACTTCCCCAGCGGCACAAAGCATTTGCTAAAAGAAAGGAGGCAGAGCAGTCTATTGTCACATCTCTAGGTCTCCAGGGAGATCAGGTGTCTGCAGTGTATTTCGACGGCAAAAAACCAAATAGAGATATTTAGCCACTAACTTGGTGAGCTCCTGATCACTCCCCAGTAATAGAGAATGTATGACCTCCAACTCTGGTTTCCACTTGGGGTTGCAGAGTTGATTTAGAAATTGCTGGCGGAGATCAGCAATTTCTACAACATGACACGATTTACACAATCACAAACGTCATTAACAATAAATAAACCACATCAAAAAACACACACAACCAAATGGAAAACAATTTCCACATCAATCAAAATCTGAAACTAAGAATACAGCATTAATATCACAGTTTAAAATGACATAGGTAAAAAAGTAACAATTTAAATAAATAGCAATAGCAATTAAAACACACACACACACACACACACACACACAAAATGGAGCCCTCTCTGTCCAGCAGCGGCGGCAGCAGTCATTTATGGAGCCCGTCAGGCCCCGCCCTAGGCCAGGTGGTGAGTGGTAGGACTGGGGCCCTCAGGCGCTGAGCAGGGGAGTCCTCCTGGGTAGCAGCAGAGCTCTTGCACTAGCTTCTTGAAGGCTGCCAACATTAAGCCCACTGTGTGGGAATCCCTTGCAGACAATCACAGTGCCTGGAGACAGACAGGTCACATAGCCACAGCAGCAACTGCTGGGAGGAGCGCAGGGGAAAGAAGCACCATGGTTCCCTTGTAGCAGCAAAACCAGACTCCTCCATCTGTCCCAGCTGCAATTACACATGTCTATCAGTCTCCTCCCCTCTATGGTTTGACTTCACCCCCAAAGGCACACTCCTCCATCGTCTCCTGAGAAAGATGGGAGCCAACAGCCAAGGATGCCGTTTCACAGGGTGGTTTATTCCACTGCGCTGATGTTTTCCGAAAAGGGTAATTTCCCCATTATAGTTGAGCTTTCATATGATGCAAAAACCACTTCTGGGAATCTAATGGGCTATAGTGTATGTTCAGCGCTCATTTCCGCATTATTTGATTCCAGAAACAATCCGTTTGCAGCCCTCTTAATCTGGAAAACTGTGGGAGTGAAGTGATGAAACTTGGAGCGGTATACCAGCATCCATCTATTGCCTCGTATCTAAATTGGAGAATCACAGGGGAACAGAAGCACATGCACGTAGGAAACATCGGGGTGTAGAGACGTTATCCAGTAGCACCGCACTCGCTGGTGTGAGTGAATTAAGCCTGACACGCTGGTGTCTCGGTAAAAACAAAAAGCCACAGTTCTGTAACACAACAGGTACTGCAATGTGAAAGAAGAAGAAGAGTTTGGATTTGATATCCCACTTTATCACTACCCTAGGGCTTTTTGTTTTTACAGTTCGAATCCCCGCGGCGGGGTGCGCTCCCGTTGCTCGGTCCCAGCACCTGCCAACCTAGCAGTTCGAAAGCACCCCCGGGTGCAAGTAGATAAACAGGGACCGCTTACTGGCGGGAAGGTAAACGGCGTTTCCATGTGCTGCGCTGGCTTGCCAGATGCAGCTTTGTTACGCTGGCCCCGTGTCCCAGAAGTGTCTCCGGACAGCGCTGGCCCCCGGCCTCTTAAGTGAGATGGGCGCACAACCCTAGAGTCGGACACGACTGGCCCGTACGGGCAGGGGTACCTTTACCTTTACCTAAGGAGTCTCAAAGTGGCTAACATTCTTCTTTCCCTTCCTGTCCCACAACAAACACTCTGTGAGGTGAGTGGGGCTGAGAGACTTCAGAGAAGTGTGACTAGCCCAAGGTCACCCAGCAGCTGCATGTGCAGGAGCGGGGAAGCGAACCTGGTTCACCAGATTATGAGTCCACCACTCTTAACCACTACACCACACTGGCTCTCAACATTAGAAAGGAACATTAGAAAGCAGGACAGAAACGCCAGCATTATAAACATGAAAGCCAACACAAGTTTCCTAACATCTGATTGCACCCCAAGAGAGAAAGAGGGGATATTGGTAGGGAAGGTGATCTGGTGCAAATGGGCCAGTGCAGCTGATATGGCACTCCTGCTGGGGAAACATGCATTGTGCCAACCTCCCTGCCCCCTTGCCCCCTCCCAGGAAGCAACAATGACCCACCTGCAGGGAAGCTGCTGTAGCAGCTCTGCAGCAAGCAGCTTATGTAGCCATACAGTTGTGTCACCAAGAAGAATCTGAATGGCACAGGCGCTGCAATCTTGTTCTGGATGCCCAACAGAGTCTTGGGCAATATAGTCCTCTAGGACAGCCCTGAAATCTCCAGGTTTGCCTGGCAGTGGCAGGGCTTGAATCTCCAAGTGGGCAAGAGTACCTTAAATTTCTATTCAGGTAGGTAGCCGTGTTGGTCTGATGCAGTCGAAATATATATATAAAATAATTTTAAAAGTCCAGTAGCACCTTTAAAGGAATGGGTTTCCCAAACCCAAAACTGACTGCGCAGGCAGTTTGAAACTCTACCAAAATCCCTATTTTTCCTTAGCTAAAATCCATTAACTTGAGCTCTGAGTCAATGTATAAACAAAAACCCGGCCATGCTCAGAGCCCTCTCCTTTATCAGTTTGTGATGGCAGGGATGACCCTGACTGCACCAGTAGAACAGAGAAGACACATCTGTACCTTATGACCTAAGTCCGGAACAACGCCAAAGCGTGTTCTCGGAGATGATGACCTCTTCCTCCAAGATAAGTGTAGGAAGAGGAAGATCTTTTTATGGTCAGAAGCACAGGAAGGAATTCCCTTTTATGGTTAAGAATACCAGAGCAAAAACATATGTGATGTCAGCTTGCGTACATAGGCTGACATGGTTGGATTTATATGGGAAGGAGGGAGAGGGTGCCTGGAGAATATATATACTGCATGAAACTTGTCATTTCTTTGGACTTGCTGTGGACTTGATCACACAAGTGCCTTCTGCTATCCGGAGAGCAGAATAAACTCTTTGAACCAACCTCGGTGTCATTTGACTTCCTTCCTCCTGTCCCAGAGCAACGCAGACCCAATTGGTGAACTCAAATAAGGTTACACCTTAAAAGGTAAAGGGACCCCTGGCCATTAGGTCCAGTCGTGGCCGACTCTGGGGTTGCGGCGCTCATCTCGCTTTATTGGCCGAGGGAGCCGGCGTACAGCTTCTGGGTCATGTGGCCAGCATGACTAAGCCGCTTCTGGTGAACCAAAGCAGCACACGGAAATGCCGTTTACCTTCCTGTCGCAGCGGTACCTATTTATCTCCTTGCACTTTGACATGCTTTCGAACTGCTAGGTTGACAGGGGCAGGGACCGAGCAACGGGAGCTCACCCCGTCACGGGGATTCGAACTGCTGACCTTCTGATCGGCAAGTCCTAGGCTCTGTGGTTTAACCCACAGCACCACCTGTGTCCCTCTAGCACCTTAGAGACCAACTAAGTTTGTTCTTGGTACAGTGGTACCTCGAGTTACATACGCTTCAGGTTACATATGCTTCAGGTTACAGACTCCGCTAACCCAGAAACAGTACCTCAGGTTAAGAACTTTGCTTCAGGATAAGAACAGAAATCGTGCTCTGGTGGCGCGGCGGCAGCAGGAGGCCCCATTAGCTAAAGTGGTGCTTCAGGTTAAGAACAGTTTCATGTTAAGAACGGACCTCCGGAACGAATTATGTTCTTAACCAGAGGTACCACTGTATAAGATTTTGTGTGCATGCACACTTCTTCAGATACACTGAAACAGAAGTCACCAGACCCTTATATATAGTGGGAGGGTGGGGTGGGGTTTTTCTCAGGAGGGTAGGAGGAGAGCCTTCAATAAATCCAGATGCCAGCTTTGCTGCCACATACACCCAGACAACACCATCACTGGACCCAACAACATCAAACATACCATCTCAGGCCTATTTAATTGCTCATCTTCTAACATTGTGTATGCCATCGAATGCCAGCATTGCCCTTCAGCTCTCTATATTGGACAAATAGACCAAACCCTACACCAAAGGATAAATGGGCATAAATCTGACATCAGGAATCACAAGACATAGAAGCCAGTAGGAGAACACGTCAATCTCCCAGGACATTCAGTACAGGATCTCAAAGCAGCTGTCTTATTACAAAAGAATTTCAAAAACATATTTGAAAGAGAAGTTGCTGAATTACAGGTGAAACTCGGAAAATTAGAATATCGTGGAAAAGTTCATTTATTTCAGTAATTCAACTTAAAAAAAAAAAGTGAACCTAATATATGAGATAGACTCATGACATGCAAAGCGAGATATGTCAAGCCTTTATTTGTTATAATTGTGATGATCATGGCGTACAGCTGATGAAAACCCCAAATTAACAATCTCAGAAAATTAGAATATTAAATGAAATCATCAAAACAAGGACTGCAAATAGAGCAATATTGGACCTCTGAGAAGTAGAAACATGCACATGTACTCAGTACTTGGTTTGGGCCCCTTTTGCATCAATTACTGCCTCAATGTGGCGTGGCATGGATGCTATCAGCCTGTGGCACTGCTGAGGTGTTATGGCAGACCAGGATGCTTCAATAGCAGCCTTCAGCTCTTCTGCATTGCTCGGTCTCCTCATGTCTCTCATCTTTCTCTTGGCAATGCCCCATAGATTCTCTATGGGGTTCAAGTCAGGCGAATTTGCTGGCCAATCAAGCACAGTAATCTCATGGGCATTGAACCAGGTTTTGGTACTTTTGGCAGTGTGGACAGGTGCCAAAGTCCTGCTGGAAAATGAAGTCTGCATCCCCATAAAGCTCATCTGCGGAAGCATGAAGTGCTCCAAAATCTCCTGGTAGACGGCTGCGTTGACCCTGGACTCAATGAAGCACAGTGGACCAACACCAGCTGATGACTTGGCTCCCCAAATCAACACAGACTGTGGAAACTTCGCACTGGACTTCAAGCATCTGGCATTGTGTGCCTCCCCATTGTTCCTCCAGACTCTGAGTCCTTGGTTTCCAAATGAGATGCAAAAGCTGCTCTCATCAGAAAAGAGATTTGGGGAGCCAAATTATTGCATACATTTTCTGGAGTGTCTGGTCTCCTCCGTGCCCGTCTCTCCTCTTCCTATTAATCTCCATTTCCATGGTTCAGTGGTGGGAGGGAGCACAGAGGAAGAACCACCAGCCCTACCCCATGGTGATATCACAAGTCCTTGGTCTCAGGTTTGGGCCCTGAAATCTCATTGCCTGTGATGTTCCTCACCTGGCAACCCCATGGGTCAGCTTGTTCTGTTCCCCTCTACCAGTCCTGAGACAAGTAGCTCAGAGTGGTTGATAGGGATAGCTGCGGACAGGTAATAAAGGCTCCCAGGTATGGCTGTGTCAACAAGCTCAGGGGAAGAAACCGCCTTATGAATTGCAAGATTTGAGGGGGGGGGGGAAGACCTGAGCTTTCATTCCCCAACTCCACCTCTTAATATGCTACATCATAACCAGAACAAATGTTATCATCATCATCAACGTTTATCAGTCACTTTACAGAAAGGGAAAAGTCTCAAAGCAACTTGGCAAGATTAAACGCAACAGATACAAGCAATCTAAAACAAAACAAAAACCTAACCCAACGAACAATACAAAAAAATGTTCCTCCAGCAACAAATTAATAAAGGACAAGTTCTAGCCACTCTACAAAAAGATGAATGCCACTATAGAATGATTATTAGAAATCACAGAATTGTAGAGGTGGAAGGGACCACGAGGGTCATCTAGTCCAACCCCCTTGCAGTGCAGGATTAAGAGCCTCATGCTCTACCACAGGGGTCAGCAAACCTTTTCAGCAGGGGGCCGGTCCACTGTCCCTCAGACCTTGTGAGGGGCTGGACTATATTTTGAAGAGAGAGAAAATCAACAAATTCCTATGCCCCACAAATAACCCAGAGATGCATTTTAAATAAAAGGACACATTCTACTCATGTAAAAACAGGCTGATTCCCGAACCATCCACGGGCTGGATTTAGAAGGCGATTGGGCCGGATCCAGTCCTTGGGCCTTAGTTTGCCTACCCCTGCTCTACCAACTGAGCTGTAGGAGGTGGCGTAATTGCCAAAGGACTAAGCGAACAAAAACATATTAGCTTGATACCTAAACACGGACAAGGAAGGTGTCAGGTGCATTCTCCTGAACGAAGCATCTGAGAGGTTAGGAGGCTACCAATGAAAAGGCCTCAAACTGTGGAGGCAGAGCATAGCCATCTTGGCTAGTGGGCATCAATAGTCCTCTCCTCCATGAATTTCTCTAATCCTCTTTCAAAGTCATCCAAGTCGGTGCCCATCACTGCCTGATGTCAGGAACTGGGCAGAGGAGGAATGGTGGAGACCGCCTCCCTATCCGGACCCTTCCATGGAGGAGGAAGAGGAAGACAGTGTAGATTGACAACCGGGGGTTGAGGGAGGTCCCAGCTGAGAGGAAGATGAGGGGGAAAGTTGGGAAATCATGGGAAAGCCGGAACAACACCCGGCTGACACGTTGTCATTAGAAAGCATTCCAGACCCTCCATCTCCCAGAACCTGGCGAGCCTTAAAAGTAGGAGAGCAAAGAGCTCAAAGACAGAGGGAAGGTAGCATGACCCGTAGAAGAGACAAATGAGGAAGCTGGAGAGACGGGTGGTGGAGATTCACTTGGGACAATGCCATTATCCAAGAGGCTGGGTTCTATAGCCTCTCTCTGTGAAGATTGAAATATAAAAGGACAGTAGGAACTTTTCCTTGTCTTTATGCTTTCCTGGGCAACCAGCTGGGAGCCGCTGACAGCATCCTGACACCTACTGGGGAAGCAAATTCCAAAGTTTGACCACTCCTTGAAGAAATACTCCATCCTGAATATTTCAGCAGAGAGGAGGACGGTGGGACTCCTTTATGCAATCCCCCCCCCCCGAAAAGGAAACAGGAGCTTTGGGGCAATTTAGGTTGCAGGGGGAGGGTTGGTCTGTGCCCCCCTCCCGTGGCTGTTTTGAACGTCTAACAATAGTTTGGGCAATTCACAGTCATGAGCTTCCCACCATCTCATCCTCTGATCCACTTGCTGCAGGAAAAAGATGACAGAGCTGAAGAGAAAAAGAGGGGGAGAGAGAGAGGAAGCTTAGCTCGCTTTCTCCCTCTTCTCATGCTGCATCCATAATGAAATTGAGATAAACTCTCCCACCCCCGCCAAATAAACTATAATGTCAGATGTGAAGCAGTAAAGCTGGGAAAGCACAGCGAGAGGACCAAATGAGCAAGCAAGAGTGGGAGTGGCAGAAAGCTTATGTAACAGGGAAGCGCGAACCGTAGGCTTCTCTGTCTGGCCCCCTAGGCCACAACCTTCACTCCACCGTCTCTGAGAACTTTCACTCACTTGGAATAAACCCTGGAACTGTGAGGGTACGTCTTCCCTGCTGGATGGAGCATGGAAAGATGTGAGGTGCGTATCAACACCTCCAATTTACACATGGCCTATGGCACACAGGCAACAGCCATGGCCATTGCTACCCCAATTTTTGCCTCCGAACCCATGGACCACTGGCGCGTGGCCCCTGAAAGGTTCACAATCAGGAAATCGGGTTTCCAGCTCCTGACATGAAGCGTACTGTAAGACCCCTTCAAATTATTGTATTTAGGATGTGGTATATGATTGCCGGAAGAAATATCAACAACCTCAGATACGCAGATGACACAACACTGATGGCAGAAAGTGAGGAGGAATTAAAGAACCTTTTAAAGAGGGTGAAAGAGGAGAGCGCAAAATATGGTTTGAAGCTCAACATCAAAAAAACGAAGACCATGGCCACTGGTCCCATCACCTCCTGGCAAATAGAAGGGGAACAAATGGAGGCAGTGAGAGATTTTACTTTCTTGGGCTCCGTGATCACTGCAGATGGTGACAGCAGACACAAAATTAAAAGATGCCTGCTTCTTGGGAGAAAAGCACTGACAAACCTAGACAACATCTTAAAAAGCAGAGACATCACCTTGCCAACAAAGGTCCGTATAGTTAAAGCTATGGTTTTCCCAGTAGTGATGTATGGAAGTGAGAGCTGGACAATAAAGAAGGCTAATCGCCAAAGAACTGATGCTTTTGAACTATGGTGCTGGAGGAGACTCTTGAGAGTCCCATGGAAGATCAAACCTATTCTGAAGGAAATCAGCCCTGAGTGCTCACTGGAAGGACAGATCCTGAAGCTGAGACTCCAATAGTTTGGCCACCTCATGAGAAGAGAAGACTCCCTGGAAAAGACCCTGATGTTGGGAAAGATTGAGGGCACAATGAGAAGGGGACGACAGAGGACGAGATGGTTGGATAGTGTTCTGGAAGCTACCAGCATGAGTTTGACTAAACTGCGGGAGGCAGTGGAAGACAGGAGTGCCTGGCATGCTCTGGTTCATGGGGTCACGAAGAGTCGGACACGACTAAACGACTAAACAACAACATATACCAACACATACCAAGTAATCATGTTACATAGGGGATGACTCTAAAGCAGTGTTTTGCAAACTTTGGTCGCCAGCTGTTGTTGGACTACAACTCCCATCATCCCAAGATGGCAGGACCAGTGGTCAGGGATGATGGGAGTTGCAGTCCAACAACAGCTGAGGACCCAGGTTTGAGAAACACTGCTCTTCTAACTACCCTGGGGCAGGGGTAGCCAAGCTGGTCCTTGCCAGGTGCTGGTTCCACTCCCAAATTCTTTTATTCCTTAGCCAGAAAGGGGTGATGGGATCAGGGATCTCCTGATAACTCTCAGCACCCTGATTCCAAAATGTTTCCCTCATTCGTCTTGTTTCTGTCTCAGAGCCAACTAACCTTTAATTTTGAGTCCACGTGTATTTTGAACTCACATGTATGTGAGTTTTTACTGACTTGCTCCTGTCACCCGCCCCTGATACACCATGGCTACAACCCCCTGGCTATAAAGTGGGACAGGGGAAGAGCAGTTATTGAGGGGGAATGGGGTTGCCAGGATTTGGTGTCCTGTGCCATTTTTAAAGATAAAGAAAATGCCAGAACAGGGAAGGAGGAAAGAATTAGAGCAGCGTCCCGCTGGAACTCATTTGTAAGCAATTTCAGAAACGCTGAATGCAGATGTTGCCTATCACTTTTAGACGCCCTTTGTTGAAATGCAAACATTTTGCTCAGCTTTTCGTATTGGAGGGATTAGATGTGCAGGGATTTATATGCAAAATTGATTAACACTCTCCACAATTCCCCTTTAGCAGAGGAAGAAGAGGTGGAAACCCAGCCTTGATTTACATGGCCGCTGTTCCACCAGCTCTTCTACATATCCATATGCAGCGAGAGCATCTCTTAGGTCCCTGCCCTGCTTTTCAAAGCTTTTCCTTGGTTTATCAGCAGGGTAACCCTGCCCAGGATTTTTCTTCTCCTTTCCTTGTCATTTCCCTCCTACTCTATCCTTTTCCTGCAGGCGAAAGCTGTCCTGGATTGTAGCTTGATCTCTCGTTCCTGAAATCCTCAACGTGATCACATATTACCATTTTAGCACTGCTTCAGCTGTTATCCCTTGAAGCGCTTCCAGAACATCCTTGCCTTCAGCTCTTCCAGACCTAGCAACTGAAAGCTAGCATCCTGCTTCTGCAATCCATCCCCTGCCTTTACCAACACTGGAACCTCATCCCTTCCGATAATAAGTGGAGTATTGCAGAGTCTCATGACTGCAATCCATCTCCTGCTTTCACCAGTACAGAAAGAGGAGCTGTCTTTCCCAGCCTCCAAGTTTATCATGGCACTGCAGAACCACTGAGATGCAATTCACAGGGGTGCTTCCGATAGTAGTCAACCAATATACAAAGGGACAAACAAAATGGGGTGAATGCAGCCATGGTGGCTGGTGCCCATTGGGACTGGTAGGGCAGAAGGCTGGGAGGCCAGCAGTAAGTGGAGCCAGAGCCAATGACAGGTAAAGCTCCCCCATGACTGGTTGTAACAGGGGCCAACCTTGGTAATATGCCACCCTGTCCTTGCACTACCTTCCCAAAGCCAGCTAAGTGAGTCACTGGGTTTGGAGAAGTGGGGACAAGGCTCAGGCAGGGTCCCAGAACCCTCCTGCTCCTTCCTGAAGAAGAGTTTGGTTTTGATATCCCACTTTATCACTACCCTAAAGGGACCCCTGACCATTAGGTCCAGTTGCGGACGACTCTGGGGTTGCGGCGCTCATCTCGCTTTATTGGCCGAGGGAGCCGGCGTACAGCTTCCGGGTCATATGGCCAGCATGACTAAGCCGCTTCTGGCAAACCAGAGCAGCGCAAGGAAACGGTTTACCTTCCCGCCAGAGCGGTACCTATTTATCTCCTTGTACTTTGACGTGCTTTCGAACTGCTAGGTTGGCAGGAGCAGGGACCGAGCAACGGGAGCTCACCCCGTTGCGGGGATTCGAACCGCAGACCTTCTGATCGGCAAGCCCTAGGCTCTGTGGTTTAACCCACAATGCCACCCACGTCCTATCACTACCCTAAGGAATCTCAAAGCAGCTAACATTCTCCTTTCCCTTCCTCCCCCACAACAAACACTCTGTGAGGTGAGCGGGGCTGAGAGACTTCAAAGAAGTGTGACTGGCCCAAGGTCACCCAGCAGCTGCATGTGGAGGAGCAGGGAATCGAACCTGGTTCACCAGATTACGAGTCCACCGCTCTTAACCACTACACCACGCTGGCTCGTTTGTCTTTGGGAAGGAGACAGGAGGACTTTAGGACCCTGCCAGAGCCATCACACCTTATTCCCAAAGCTGGTAAGCGCTTCCCGGGCTTTGAGAAAGGACCCTCCTTGGCTGCATGGCTAGTGTTCCTGCACAGCTGAGGTTGCCCTAAATCCACCTCTGGTTGTAAGCAAGAAGGCAGGGCAGGCAAGGGCAGGCTGAACTTGGTCGGACAGTTTCCCATTCACCCTAATGGAGCAGCCACAACTACATATATGGGTGGGGTTTTTAAAAGTATATTGTCAATGGCCAAGGGGCATATTGGCAACTCTTAGGAATACAGAGGTGAGGAGGGACAGTTTTGCACAATGCTGGCTGGGGCTGAAAGGTCATTCACCAGCGTGGTGTAGTGGTTAAGAGCGGTGGACTCGTAATCTGGTGCACCGGGTTCGCGTCTCCGCTTCTCCACATGCAGCTGCTGGGTGACCTTGGGCTGGTCACACTTCTCTGAAATCTCTCAGCCCCACCTCACAGAGTGTTTGTTGTGGGGGAGGAAGGGAATGTTAGCCGCTTTGAGACTCCTCAGGATAGTGATAAAGCGGGATATCAAATCCAAACTCCTCTTCTTCTTCACCAGCTCTGGTCTAAGATGTCTGCTGCTCAGGACCAAGCATCCCTGTAATCTGATCTAGGTCCTAACTGAATCTCAGAAGGTGGTGTGCTTGCCTTCATTGAAGACTTTTAAACAGATCAGGTGGCCACCTAGCTGTGATTCCTGTATTGCAGGGGCTTGGACTAGACTACTCTTGTGGTCCCATCCAACTCTACCGTTCTACGAGTCTATTGAAGGCCCTGGAGTCTTGAGTTTCCATCCTGTTATGTACATTCCCCAATACAGACACCTGTCAAGCGTAATGTCCCATTCTGGGGGACGCACCCCCAGGCTCCCAGTTACAGGAGATACAAGCCTTCACTAAAGAACTCAACAAGGAGCAGAGGGTGGCAGATGCAGAACAATCCAAATGAACCACGGTCAAGCGTGGAGAAGCAGTCCAGATCCAAACATGATCCAAAGTCAAGCAACAGCCCAAGGTCAATATCAAAGGGAATTCAGAAAATATACAACACAGCAAGGCAGGGGCACCAGCAGCCAGTATCTGGTCCTACCTCCCCAACAGAAAAAAAAAGTATCTAGCATTCCCTAGAAGCAACAGTTGCTTTTGAGTAAGGAGATGTTTCTGTGATTAGGAGACCAGGTTCAGGATTCTTTGTTAAGTTAGGCAACGGAGAAAATATGCAAATCAGGAAAGAAAAAACATAAAAGTGAGAAAGAATTGAAGCTGGCAGGTTCAGAGAAAGGTTAGTTGAACGTTTTTATGGAGCTTTCTTGCTTCGGCTGATTTATTAAAGGGGTTGTCCTCTGTCTGCTGCTACTACAGGCAAACAGTTGAATCGTTCTCTGAAAAGCTACTGTTGTTTCACGTTGCACCGCGACCACCCCCTGGGAGAAAGCCAAAAGAATGAACAGAAATGTTTTAAAGCCACAGCGCTATATGGAACTTGGTAATAGCAGCTATGGCCTTGTCTCGAGAACTCCTGGATATCACTTCCAGCTGCTACTTAAGAGGAAGGGCTGTGGCTCAGGGCTAGAGCATCTGCTTTGCATGCAGAAGGTCTCAGTTTCAATCTCTGGCATCTCTAAGTAGTACAGGGTGAGACTCTTACTGTATCCAATGTAGTGTAGTGGTTAAGAGCAGTAGACTTGTAATCTGGTGAACCGGGTTCGCGTCTCCGCTCCTCCACATGCAGCTGCTGGGTGACCTTGGGCTAGTCACACTTCTCTGAAGTCTCTCAGCCCCACTCACCTCACAGACTGTTTGTTGTGGGGGAGGAAGGGAAAGGAGATTGTTAGGCGCTTTGAGACGCCTCCGGGTAGTGATAAAGCGGGATATCAAATCCAAACTCTTCTTCTTCTTCTAAAACTCTTATTGCTATTCGGGGTAGGCAATGATGAGCTAAATGAACCAATGGTCTGCAGCTTCTTAAGATTTTTATTTATTTATTTATACCCCGCCCATCTGGCTGGGTTTCCCCAGCCACTCTGGGCGGCTTCCAACAGAACACCAAAATACAATAACATATTAAACATTAAAAGCTTCCCTGAACAGGGCTGTCTTCAGATGTCTTCTAAAAGTCTGGTAGTTGTTTTTCTCTTTGACATCTGGTGGGAGGGCGTTCCACAGGGCGGGCGCCACTACCAATAAGGCCCTCTGCCTGGTTCCCTGTAACTTGGCTTCTCGCAGCGAGGGAACACCGCCAGAAGGCCCTCGGTGCTGGACCTCAGTGTCCAGGCAGAACGATGGAGATCCAAAGAGATAGTTCTAGATAAACACTGTCATTGCCACTTACTTGGAATGACCACCAAGGAAGGTGATTATCAACAGAACATGACCAGCACCTACAAACTAAATTAGTAAGGAGGTTTTGAAGCAGAGATTGGATGGGCATTTGTCACGTATGATCTAGTTGAGATTCCTGCATTACAGCGGGTTGGACTAGAAACCCTTTGGGGTCCCTTCCAACTCTACAATTATATGATAAAATTATAAACCAACAAAACATAATATGACTCAATAAAACAAAATGAAGTATACCAATATGCCAGATAGTTCCCTGCTTCCAAACAATAATCCTTATTCTTATTAAAGGGTGAGCCATTGGAGGAGGCCCCTCGCCATGACAGACCCATAAGTCAGAAACATTCAAAACACACTTGGAAACAAGCCATGAGGTTGATACAAGGGACATGAGGAGGCAATTATTTCTGCCCTGTCCTGCGTTCGTTGCAACCAGTGATGTTTCTATTCCGCTACAGTTCAGTTTCTGCCAAGGTTTGCAATATTCATCTCACCATCTGTGAGGGCTGAGACTAACATAAACATGGACAGACTAAAAGAAAAAAGGGGGGTGGAGAAAGCCAATGCTGTTTGCATCCTTTCTGTTCCTGACCTTGGATGAAGACCATGTGAATTGTAGCAATTTCCAGTCCGTTTCTGGTGGAATCCTTTGACATTTATTTCATTAAAAATGTATATGCCATTTGATAAAACCGTAACGTTATCAAGCTTTCAAAAACTTAAAACAACAATAGACTAAAAACAGATGAAAACTCACATCTACCTTCTGAATTTGTCTAAACAAAACTGTGTTTAGCAGGCACTGAATAAAGTACAGGGAAGGGGCCTGCTGTTAGGAATGTGGCTCACCAGAACACAGGGGAAGAGTCAGACTCAGAATTTGAGGTAAGTGAAGGAGGGACCGACTCTGCAGATGAGAGCGGGCTGACAGGAGTCGAGAAAGGGCAGTTTGACCCCCTTTCTCAAGGAATACACTGTTAGCTCTCAAGAAGAAGAAGAGTTGGAAGGTAGCCAGAGCATTGCTAGGCAATCAGCAGATAAGCAGAGGTCTGAGACTGTATCAAGCAGAAGTGGGGAGGGCGAAGGCCAGCCTCTCAGTCCTCGTTCTAGGAGACTGGATAATATCAGAGGGCAACGGAAGGGCAAGTGGGAAAAGGCGGAAGTTTGGTGTTCTTCCTGCTGTGGGAGGGGCGAAGATTCAGACTGACCAACTATCGTCAATGTGAGCAGGCGAGAAGCCATGCTCTGGATGTGTTTTGTTGAAAATAAATGTACATAAAACTGCCAGAGCGTCATTACTTATTATCGGGGCTTGCTTGCCTGCCAGAGATCATTACACCTGCCAGCTATCAATAGGCAGGAAGTTCCAAAGTGTGGGTTCTGCTGCTCCAAAATATCAAGTTATTATATCCCTAGCTGATTTTTTCCTTCCGATAGAGAGGAATTTGTAATCCCCTCTCTTGGCTTGCTGGGATTTCCTTCCTTTTTGTTTGGCCTGTTTTGTGGACAGCCACAAAGGAATACAGTAGTCCAATGCCTAACTTTTAAATTCATGGTTAAAAAAAGCACCAACAACCAGTATTATTGTTTTAATAATTGCAAGCCAGAGTCCAGATTCAAGCTGCCTTGGGACTTGGATGTTGCCAAAGAAAAAGCAGCAGCAGCGTTTGAATGGATCTATGAAGTCCCCATTTTACAGAAACCCTCGTCCAAGAAAGGAATCTTGCTGGCAGAATTCCAAGACACCACAGGGGATTCTCTGATCTCATTCATGCCAACTCTCAGCAATCAGAGCTTTGAGGGGTGGGAGAAGGAAAAGGCATAAATCAGCATGTCAAGGAGCTTGGAAATTAACCTAATTAAGCCACGCAAGAAAAATAACATTAAGGGAAAAGGGGGGGGGGGGAGAGAATGGTGTATCAAACTAAAACGCATCAAAGCCCAAGTAATCTGCACTAAGGTCAACAACCTTTCCTAAATTTATATCAGTTATTAATCAAGAGAACAGAACGCTGCATATGAAGGCCCTTTTTCCAGACATAAATAGCTCCACTTAGAAGTGGGTGAAGAGAGAGACTTTGAAAATAGGACACACTTCCCTTAGAAATGGGTTAAGATGTTAGGAGAACAAGGTCACCCAATAAACTGGGTGAATTAGCTTCCATGTTGCAGAAGATGCGCAGCAGTCTCGTTGCTTAAAGACAGTGAAATGACCAGCGAAATGACCAGCTTGCGGTTCAGAGGAACTGCGGATGTGATGTAGTCTAAAAGGTAAAGGGACCCCTGACCATTAGGTCCAGTCGTGGCCAACTCTGGGGTTGCGGCGCTCATCTCACTTTATTGGCCAAGGGAGCCGGTGTACAGCTTCTGGGTCATGTGGTCAGCATGACTAAGCCGCTTCTGGCAAACCAGAGCAGCGCACGGAAACGCCGTTTACCTTCCCGCCGGAGCGGTACCTATTTATCTACTTGCACTTTGACGTGCTTTTGAACTGCTAGGTTGGCAGGAGCAGGGACCGAGCAACGGGAGCTCAACCCGTTGCGGGGATTCAAACCACCTACCTTCTGATCGGCAAGCCCTAGGCTCTGTGGTTTAACCCACAGCGCCACCCACATCCCAAGTCTTAGAGGTCTTAAACTAGTGGACCAAGGGATGGGCGGTAAACATTCAGCAAGTCCACTGCCATAGCAGAAAATTAGTCTCCTAAACAGCAATAAGCCAAAACAACAACAACACCACCGTTGTGTGGTAGGGTTAGGCCCCACATTTTTTATTTTAAAAACCCTCCAAGTTGGGCTTGTACCCTCTTCTGAAAAAGAAGGAGCCTCTGATTCTCAGCCCTGCCACACATAAGAAGCTGCACCATACCGAGTTGAATTGGAGCGGGCAGCCTATCGTACTCTGGCTGTTGTCAGACTCCAAATCCCATCAGCCCCAGCCTGCCTGGCCAATGGTCGGGGATGATGGGAACTGTAGTCCAGCCACATCTGGAGGGCCATTCCCCATCCCTGGTCTATACTGTCCTGCATGGCTATCATCCACGGCCTTGGCTCAGTATACCTGAAGGAGCGTCTCCACCCCCATCATTCTGCCTGGACACTGAGGTCCAGCACCAAGGGCTTTTGGGCAGTTCCCTCATTGCAAGAAGCAAAGTTACAGGGAACCAGGCAGATCTGACTTTTAGAAGACATCTGAAGGCAGCCCTGTTTAGGGAAGCTTTTAATATTTGATGAATTATTGTATTTTAATATTTTGCTGGATGGGGTATAAATTATTATTATTATTATTATTATTATTATTATTATTATTATTATTATTATTACCAACCCTACCTAGATGTGCCAGGGATTGGCCAATCTTGCATGCAGAGCATATAGTTTAGCAGTGAGCTACAGCCTTTCCCATAATACTTTTCTCCCACAGTCAGACCCTCTGCCTTGATAGGAGCCATGTCTGTCATACAGCTGCAAAGCCAGCAGTGGCAGAGGCTTTTAAAAGCCTGGCATTTTGCATAAAGGGATGGAAGTAGCATACAGTGGATGACTCCATCTCCCTTTGGGGACCCAGTTATGCAGCTACGTTACACGAGGAGGCCCCCAGCTAGTATCTCTGATCACTCCAAAGCATAATGTCCAATTATGGCATCAGTGCGCCAAGTTCAAACATTACCAGAGACTCCTTTACAACTCTGGCAGCTCAGCAAAGCCCAAGCATATATCGGTAATACAAGATTTGGGTTTGTACTGGTAAAAATTTTAACTGGTACTAATCAGCTGTTTCATGCACATTTGACTTTGCTGAGCTGTACAGCTACTTTGAGACTGGGAAGGTGAAAAGCTGGAATATAATTTTGAAAATTGTAGCTCAGCAGTTTGCACACAGAAGGTTCTAGGTTCGATCCCTGGCACCCACAGGTAAGGTTGGAAAGATTCTCAGCCTGAACATCTTTCCTCAGAGCTTTCCAAACTGTGTGTTGTGACATGTTAGTGTGTCGGCTACAGTGTGTAGGTGTGTTGCACAAACACTCTCTGAGCTCCTCCAGTTTGCTAGTAAAACTGAATTACTGCGTCACAAAATGATGCAAAACTGAATTACTGCGTCGCAAAATGATGCACGTCTAAAAAGTGTGTCACCAACATGAAAAGTTTGGAAAGCTCTGGTCTACAGAGCTGCTGTCCTTAAGCAGAGACAGTGGCAAGGGGGGGAGCGATTCAATTCCATTTGCCTTGAAAGGCAAATTTGCACTGTATAAAAGAATGTGCAAAATGAAACACAGAAACCTTTCAAAATTCACATTACTCTGAATTCTGCAATGGAGTTCTTCAGCCAGTGCATATATTGGGGTAAATTATGCATTACAATGTATATATTCATGAAAATAGCATACAAAACTGTGTTGCATTAGAGGAAACTTCATGAAAAAATGTCTACATTCGTCAAAACTGCATACAAAAATAGGTTTACTACGAGATATTAGCGTGAAAAATGCAATGTGAATTTCCATGCAGAATCACAAAAGTTTTGCAGAAATGTAGGAAACTGAAGATGGGGGGGGGGGGGGGTTGGAGAGAGAAACTTGGAGATCAAAAATGGATAGACTTGTTCATCCCTAGCAGACAATGCTAGATGGATCAATGGTTGTCTGACTCAATGTAGGGCAGCCTGCTAACCCCCTAAAATGACCTTTTCTCCCTCATGTTGCTCATTGGTGATAACACGATTCTACAACTATCTGAAAATGCTTACCTAAGCGTCTATTAATGGGAAAGGCATGCCTCCTATTAATAAAACACTGTGTGAGAGGATGGGGGAGAATCAAAGCTCTCTCGCCTTCCTCTGCCAGGAAGGTTTGTCGCTTTGCCATATTCCAGTAAATCCCCTTCATTCTAACAAACAAGGCACACAATGCCAGGTCTCAATCCTGTATGTCATTGGGAAATTCACAGCTGAGTAACTCCCATTCAGCCTCCGCCAAGAGCGTTAGAATGTGTAGTAAGCCAAATTCTATTATACGGGAATAGCACCCCTGGCTAATCAATTTCAAACAATCAATGAAGTTTATTACACGGAGGCGGGAGGGAAACACCACCGCCACACAATATGCAGGCCACATTTCTAACCTAATCAAGGCAGAGAGCACTGGGAGGAAATTATCATCTGGCTTCCATGAGAAAGTCTGGGATGGGAACAGAAAGTTACTAGGCATTCAACATCATGTTAGCGAATAAGGCTCCACAAGGAGAAAAGGGCTTGTAAGCAATGTTTTCCATTCGCCACAGATAGGCTCGTTGATGGGATCTTTCCCAGCAGCGCCGAGGGAGAACGAATCAACTCCTACCAGATTTTGCAGGCAAAGATTCAGTCCTCACCCTCCCAAGCTTATCTGCTCCCTGCCGACTGCCAGGCATGAAATTGACAGGAAGTGTTACAATTGCACCAAGCTGGAAAAAAACCAAGGGTGCTGGAGATCGCTGGAGCTTGCATGACATATAGAGTTTATATGCAACAGCGGAGATTAACTTTAGCAAATTGAATCCCTGCTTGGAGCATAATTGTAAGGTGTTCCGACTGAGACTTGAGAAAGCTAATGTTCATTAAGGGAAGTGCATACATGATAGGAAAGAGTCCTATAGCCCTAGCTAATTAACTACCTGGAGAAACAAATAATAAATAATAATAATAATTTATACCCCGCCCATCTGGCTGGGCTTCTCCAAGCCACTCTGGGCAGCTTCCAACCAAATATTAAAAACAACACAGCATCAGACATTAAAAACCTCCCTGAACAGAGCCGTCTTTAGTTGTCTTTTAAAAATAAAATAGTTGTTTATTGCCTTGACATCTGCTGGGAGGGTGTTCCACAGGGCAGGCACCACTACCAAGAAGGTCCACTGCCTGGTTCCCTGTAACCTCACTTCTCACAGTGAGGGAACCGCCAGAAGGCTCTCGGCACTGGACCTCAGTGTCTGGGCTGGATTATGGGGGTGGAGATGCTCCTTCAGCTATACTGGACTGAGGCCGTTTAGGGCTTTCAAGGTCAGCACCAAACTTTAAAGGATGGGGAGGTCAGCGGCCCATGAAGATCAAGCAGGTGCCTTTATTGTACCTTAGAAGTCAAACAGAATCCATTCAAGAAGTCCGTTCAACTTCCAAAATGTTCAGAAACCAAAGTACGGTTTCTGATTGGCTGCAGGAAACCTCTGCAGCCAATCAGAAGCCACCGAAGCTGCGACAGCTGTTCAGCTTCCGAAAATCATTCAAAAACTGGAACACTTTTTTCCGGCTTTAGATCGTTCAGAAGCCGATTTGTTCGGTAGCCAAGGCGTTCGAGGTCCAACGTATAACTGTACTCTCTGCCACCCAAATGCTTAGAAAGTTGAGTTACTTTTAATCTGTTTTAGAAGTTCAACTTTTGTATGTTTTTAAATAATGGTTGTGATTTTTTAATTCATTTTACTATTTTATCTTCTGTAAACTGCTTTGATGGTTTTCTGTTTTGTTTTTTAACATTCAAGCAGTGTATAAATTTCATGAAATAGATAAATAAATAAATAGCTGGTGCAGGGATCGCTTGGGAATCTGGCGGTCCCTTGTGCTATTTATTTAATCCCCAACTCATTTCTGCCAGCTGAGTCCCACAAAAATTTCCAGTATTGGGAAGGGAAAAGAAAAGCCTGGTCTACAACATGATAATCATGCATCAAGCTTGAAGGCACATGCGAGAGACAGAAATTATTTGTAATCACACAGATAATGTGTGAGAATGAGCCAGACACAAAAGGAGCTTTGTTATACACACCTCTTAGGCAGTGCCAGCGAGACGTTTCTCACACGTACAAAAAGTTGTACATGTTGCAAGACCTAACACATTTTGGATACATCTTTCTTAAAAACACTACCACCATTGAAACACTGGTATGGAATTTGCTGGCATTAGGTGTGGCGAAGTCTTAGCCGAACTGAAAAGGCAAATTCGAGCAGGATAGCTATGAGTTGCACACACGCCATCCGTATAGTAAAAGCTATGGTTTTCCCAGTAGTGATGTATGGAAGTGAGAGCTGGACCATAAAGAAGGCTGATCGCCGAAGAATTGATGCTTTTGAATTATGGTGCTGGAGGAGACTCTTGAGAGTCCCATGGACTGCAAGAAGATCAAACCTCTCCATTCTGAAGGAAATCAGCCCTGAGTGCTCACTGGAAGGACAGATCATGAAGCTGAGGCTCCAATACTTTGGCCACCTCATGAGAAGAGAAGACTCCCTGGAAAAGACCCTGATGTTGGGAAAGATGGAGGGCACAAGGAGAAGGGGACGACAGAGGACGAGATGGTTGGATAGTGTTCTCGAAGCTACAAACATGAGTCTGACCAAACTGCGGGAGGCAGTGGAAGACAGGACTGCCTGGCATGCTTTGGTTCATGGAGTCACGAAGAGTCGGACACGACTAAATGACTAAACAACAACAAAAGCACACACACCATACGCGTTAAAGCCCACAGCTTCTTTCAAAGATTTATGAGAACCGCAGTTTCCCCCTCACCCCCAACAAACTACAGCTCCCAGGATTCTTTGGGGGAAGACATGAGCTTCGAATGCAGTTTCAAATGCACATAAAAGTGTATGCAGTCTTAGCAATCCTGCATGAATTTGCCCGATTTCCTTTTAAAGCCAGCTAAGTTTGTTGCATCCCATGCGCTGACTGTGTGTATCCTGGAGGCATCTGATTAGCCACTTGACAAAGCAGGATGATGGAATAGACAAACCTTTGTTCTTCTCTAGCAGGGTCCTTATTATGAGTCAGAATGACAGCATTTCCCCTAGTTAGTCATCCACTGCAGGTAATGTTGTGTTAACAGGAAACCTCCATACCAGCCCTGAACAATTAGCCATGCAGCCCATAAAACAAAACAAAAAAGGTGGTCTATCAGAAGTCTGAGAAACCCTTGTTTTTGCAGCTTGCAGTGAAGGCTGTGGGGAGGGAGGGAATACCATGAATACCTTTTACATTCAATAGCTGGATTTATCGCAAAGCAACCTGAAGCAGTTCCATTCATTCCAAACCAGGGCAGGAAGCATTGTCCCTTACACTGAATTGGCCTTGTCATGCTGCCAAGTCTGATGGTGTTGTGGCTGCGTGATCCCTGATTGGCTGGGTCACATAGCTGCTAAGAAGAAGCTTAATACACATGTAGGATGTTGACATACTTTTCAATCTGGTTTTTCACATTGATTTTCATTATTTTCCAGAGGTTTTAAACTGTTCCTATCAGCTGATTTAACTTCTCAACTTTTTTTTGTAAGCAGCTCTGAGTTTCCTTTAAAAACAACAACAACCCATTCAATTGGTATATACATTTTATGAAATTAAATAAAGTATATTTACAAACCCAAAAGAGCAAGGAAACAAATAATAATCAGTTTTTAAAAGATATGGGTTGAAATGTGTTTTTTCCTTCCTTTTCATTTCTTTAGGCCTTCGTTTGTGCAGAGGAAATGTACACCCACAACATCTGGTCCAGCATTACCGTATTTTTTGCTCTGTAAGATGCACTTTTTTCCCTCTTAAAATCTAAGGGGAAATGTCTGTGCGTCTTATGGAGCGGATGTGTGGTCCCTTTGCCCGGTGTCTCCCCCCCCCCCCCCGTCAGCCCCACAAGCTCTGGGAGCAGCAGGAAGGCATTCATCCTGCTGGCCTGGGGAGGCTTCACGCAGCTATCCCTGGCTTTTGCGGGAGGTGGGGGAAGGGACAAAGCGAGGCTCTCTCACTTCCCCCACTTCCCGCAAAAGCCCCCAAAAGCCGCACTCCTTTTAAAGAGCTGTGTGGTGGCTCTTGGGGGCTTTCCCCCCAAGGATGGAGAAGCTGCCCGGCTGCCCTTCTCCCTCCTCTGCTCAGAGCTCCCTTTAAATAATGGTTTTTTTCCTTCAATCCCCCCCCCCCCCCAAAAAAAGTAGGTGAGCCTTATGGAGCGAAAAATACGGTATCCTTAATCTCTGAAAGGAGTTGCTGTTGTTTTGCTTTTCTTTAATTTCAGGTGTAAAAAGGCTGGCGCCACCCACCACTCATGAATGTGTCCTAAGGACACAGAGATCTTGCTTCCCCGTGACTTCTAAGCCTGTCAACAGCTGCAGCCTGTGGGCGAAATTTGCTTACTGCATGAAGCCTGCTTTAGTTAGATGGGTCACTGGATTTTTTTACTGCCCACAACTTCCCTAGCATGTTGTGGGCATCTGATGCCCCTGGCAGCTTTGGGAACAGCTGTGGAAAATCTGACAGTCCTTCAGACCCAATGCCAAGTTGCTTGGATACACCATTTGCTCTGCCCACACTGGCCCGCTTTCCCATTCGTTTGATCCTCCGTTACGATGAGCCATTATGCACTCATTCCAACCCAGCAGGGCAAATAAGAGAATGGTTCTCGGTTCAGGTGCTCCTTGGTTTCACTCGCCAGGATGGAAATAATGATTCTCCACCTCTTTCACTGTAAAGCACAGAATGATGTCTCAGCCAATGACAAACCCTGACAGAAGTCCATTAAAAAGAAACTAGCTTTCATCCTAATCTGCACAATAGAATAGAAGGGAGGAAGGAGGACATTTGAAAAGTTCAGCAGTGAGTCACTTCAGGCTTAGTTTTCCCTTCCCTTACCACCGTAGTCATGTTTTGCTGGTGCAAAGAAATGATGAAGAGTCTTAGAGCCCCTAGAATCTATTGTGGCAAAGGTTTTAATGGGTTAGATACTATGATCTGAGATGCACGAAGTGTTGTGCTCAATTAGAAAATCAGTGTGTCTGTGTGTGTGAGTCACATAAACTAGCATTGGACTACAACTTCCATCATTCTTAGCTAGCAGGACCAGTGATCAGGGATGATGGGAGTTGTAGTCCAATAACATCTGGGGACCCAAGTTTGCGAAACACTGACATAAACACACACACACAGAGAGAGAGACAGACAGAGAGAGAGAGGGAATAAATGTAAAAAAATTAGGCCAAAAGCTCATGAATTTCAAATGGTAGCATTTGCTCTGTGATATCCCAAGGCTGGGATAGCCGGACCTCAGTTTTCCATGCTCTGGTGGTCTCTGGTGGTCTCCCATCTGGACTATTGTAAGGTGAGGTAAGGTGGGGCTGCCCTTGACAACAGTTTGGAGGCTGCAAGTATGGCAGAAAGTAGCTGCTAGGATATAAAGTAGAGCTGTCTTATGGGACCATGTGTCACCATTCCTGAAAGCACTGTACTGGCTGCCAGAGAGTTATTGGACCCAAATCAAGATCTTAGTATGAGCATATAAAGCCCTAAATGGCTCAGAACCCAATAACTTAAAAAAGTGTCTTCTCCAATATCAACCATTTTGGACCCTACATCAGTCAGTGAGGCCTTGGTGGTGGAACCACAGTTCGGCGTGGGAACATTGGCATTGACCCATGACAGGGCCTTTTCAGTGGTGGCTCCCCATTTGTGCGATGCCCACCTCTTGTGAGAGCATACCTCTATCCCTCGTTACTGACTTTCAGGAGGATTTTAGAAATTTTCCAGTTTACCTAGACATTTGGTGGCTTGAAAGACACTGTTCCTGGCAACACTGAAATCATCAATTTGTATTATTGATGTGTTTGCGACAATGAGCTCCTTTGGGAGGAAAGGCAAGATATAAATTCTACACATAAATAAATATTTCTATCCAGAGCCCACATATACGCAAGATTAAAAACAGAGTGCTCAATTCACAGTGGCAGTCACTGTTAGGTGTGCTAGGCAAACTGAACACTGAAAGAGGGGGAAAGAGTTCCAGTTAAGTCCAAAATGAACAGAATCAAATTTGCTGGTGGATTCTGATTCAACCGTTTCATGCACTGGAATCTCCCTTTGAAGTCTTTTGGCTGAACTATGGTGATTTAAAAAAAAAAAGTTTGCTGCAGAATGTCCTGGGGGACTGAAATGTTCTCACACCGGCTTCTGAATGCTGCCATTTTTTAACACTAGGTTTGTCCCCATATAGTTCATTGCACAGAGACTCACTTGTTTGTCCCATCTGCATAGTGGAAGAGCATCCTTGGAGGATGGTAGACATAACAAAAGCTACCGGATTCTGTTCTTTGAACAGATAGACATAAAGAAATCCTTCCAGTCCCTTAAGGCAGTGTTACTCAAAGTGATGGTCCGTGGACTGGTACCAATCTGTGAGCCATCAGTTGCTGGTCCCCAGACATGGTACAGTGGTTACCTTGGGTTAAGTACTTAATTCATTCCAGAGGTCCGTTCTTATCCTGAAACTGTTCTTAACCTGAAGAACCTTTAGCTAATGCGGCCTCCCACTGCCGCCACGCTGCCGCCGCATGATTTCTGTTCTCATCCTGAAGCAAAGTTCTTAACCCGAGGTACTATTTCTGGGTTAGTGGAGTCTGTAACCTGAAGCGTCTGTAACCCGAGGTACCACTGTACTCATCTCCAGCACACTGGGGCTGGCAACTGTTAGCCCACCTGTCAGGCTGCTGCCAGCCACTCCCATGGCCAGTTGCCCGGGAACGTACAAAGACAAGGAAATATTTCTTACCGATCGCTTTTTATTCAGTATTTACAGAGAGAGGCTATAGAACCCAGCCTCTTGGATAATGGCGTTGTCTCGAGTGAACCCCACCACCGTCTCTTCCACTTCGTCAGTTTCATTGTCTCTTCTATGGATGCTGATAAGGGCCCTCTCTCTTTGAGCTCTTTGCTCTCCTACTTTCAAGGCTCGATAGGTTCTGTGGGTCTGGAATGCTTTCTAAAGACACAGTCAGCTGTCTCTCCCCTGGTGCTTCCTCTTCCTCCTCTCCCATTATTTCCCAACTTTCCCCCTCATCTGCCTCTGAGCTGGGACCTCCCTCAACCCTCTATTGTAATTCTGTCTTCCTCTTTCTCTTCCCTGGAAGGGTCAAGATGCGGAAGCGGCCTCCACCATTCTTCCTCTGCCCAGTCCCTAACAGCACCACATCAGATAGTGTGAGATACACTGCCTTAAGAAACAGTGCCTTCTTGGACTCGGAATCCGAGACCAGGAGAAAGAGACAGTGGAAGAAGATTGGAAGAAATTTAAAGACTATCTTAATAAATATTATAAAATTAATGAAGGTTAGAATTGACATGGGTTTAAAAACTATGTGGTTTTCAGGGGTGTTGATTATGGAAAAAGAATAGAATTATTTAAAAATATGGGAAGTAAGGGAATGGATTTGCTGATTAGATAATGAAATTAGAATACAGAAGGGGGAGGTATGAGGAGGTCGGGGAAATTAGGTTTAAGAAAATAAGGATGGAAATTATACTTGTTTCTTTTGGTTTTTTGTTTGTGTATGTTTTTATTGTGAAACTTTAATAAATATCATTTTTTTAAAAAAAGAAACAGTGCCTTCTTTCTCCCAGTCTCCACCTTGCCATTTTCTACAATTGTTCCATCTCACTTCTTTACTTCTGTGAAAAGAAACAATCATCAAGAGGTAGATTTACATCCCTCTGCCATACTAAAAATGGCAATCACATTGGAGCAAGACCTTTATGTTGTTCCTGTTCATCAAAGTTCATTGTTTTACACATCCTCAATATACTGCTGAGATTTCAGAACAAAGAGGAGGGATTATCATTCATTATACAGTCATACCTCAGTTTACAGATGCTTCGGGTTGTGTGTTTTCGGGTTACGGGCATGCCGAAACCCGAAAGTACCGCAACAGGTGACTTCTGGGTTTTGGCACTCGCACATGCACAGAAGCGCTAAATCTCGCTTTGCGCATGCGCAGAAGCACCGAATCGCAACCTGCGTGTGTGCAGACGTGGAGCTGCGGGTTGCAAATGTGCCTCCCGCATGGATCACGTTCACAACCCGAGCATCCACTGTATTTATTAGTCGCTTTTTACACACAGTGACCAAAAGTGACTGACACTGGAAACAACCAAGAACAGTCAAAAACCCTAAAAGCACAGGTGTGCAACTAAAAGATTTGCCACCATTAAAATTAAGGGCCAAAAGCCCAGGTAAAGAGAAAGGTCTTTATCTGGAGCCTAAAGATCAATAACGACAGCGTCAGGTATGCATCCATGGTGAGAGCATTCCACAAGGGGGGGCACCACTAAAAGGGCCCATGAAGACTATTACTTTAACCTTAATTTTATTGTGAGAGCAAAAGTACTGATAGATTCAGTGGTGGCTGGTTCTCATTGAGACTGGTGGAGCAGGAGGCTGGGAGGCGAACAGTAGGTGGCGCCAGAGCCAATTGCCCCCATCCTCCTCCGTACTGAGTTCTACAAAAGCAAGACTGGGGCCAAGATGGGGGAAGCTAACAGCTTCCAAGCTAGCATCTGGACTGGTTGTAAGTAAGAAACCAAGGGAGAGTGGGGGCTGGCTGAAGGCAGACTGAGGTTTATGGGGAGTGCCACATTTGTCCCATTGGTCCAGCCTCCAATGGATAATGTTGAAGGTTTCTCTAGGTTGGAGGAAAAGGAGCAATAGGAACCCAGGGGTTCAAGGAAGATGGAATTTCCCTGACTGAGCCCTCAGGAGCTTAGAGAATCCTGGTGATGGATGTAGCTGGCAGGATGTGGAACTCTGAACAGGAGCCCATCATAGGTTATGAACCAGAAGCTGCACAGATCATCAGAAGGTGCACACAAAATATGTGTTGTTCCAAAGGCAGTTCCGTGGAAAACTCACATCAGTCCCTGGAATAGAAACAAGCATTTTGGCAGCATGTTCCACATGAAAAGGCCTCTGTCTCAGGGTGCTCTTTTGAATTTAAGAAATCTAGAGGGGAAGGGCAGTTGTCCCCCCCCCCCCCAACACACACACTCCGCATCCAACCACGATTCTTCTAAATTTGGCTAACAATTATCCTGGCCATCCCCAGAGCATCTGGAAATATTAGCAGGATCTGCCCACCACAGTTCAAACGCTGGCAAGTGCTCGCTTGCCCTCTTGAACTATCAAAAGCCTTTGTTCTGCAATTACCACCCAGCCACTCCCTCTCCAAAACATCTTACAGGCCTCTTTTCTCTTCTCCCTTTCACATTCATCCATTGGCAGAGCTCAAGAGAGCTGGAACACTTTCACAGCTGCATTAAGAGACTCTGGAACAAGATTACACGGCGCTCAGAGTTGATTTTGCACATTACAAATCAATTTAAGTCTCCCACTCATGTCAGAGGGAGTTCCATGGCTCATCCTAAAAGATCTAAGGAGGACTAGACAAACAAGACTCAGAAAGTTCTCTGTGGATGAGTGGTGTTTGCCATTCTGTTAACTTGGGGACAACAAGAGGAGGATAATTTCTGAGGGCCTGGGGGACACTTTGCAAGACTCAATCTGGTGTGCTGGGAGGGAAGGAAGGGTGCAAGGATGTGTACAGAGATCGGCAGATGCATTTGCTTCTAACCCATTTGCCAGACTCTGTGCAGATTCCCTCAGCCTGCTTTCTTCATACACCAGGTCTGACAGTGTGAAATACCGTATTTTTTGCACCATAACACTCACTTTTTTCCTCCTAGAAAGTAAGGGGAAATGTCTGTGCGTGTTATGGAGGGAATGCCTACGGGTGGCGGGGGTATCTGCTGCAGTCGTGAGCAGAGGATCCATGGTTCCCCTTCCTTCCCTCCTCCGTGGCTCACTTTGAAACAGCAAAGCGGGAGAAGAGCCGCTGAATGGGGAGGAGAGAAGGACACAGAGCCTGCTTGCTTCAAAGGAGCAAAGCGGGAGAGGAGAGGAGCCTTCTCCTCTTATACCCCTCTTCTGCATTATTAGCAGCATCCTTCTCCACCCACCCCACGCGTGTTCCTTCTCCCCTTAAACCCCTCTCCTGCATTATTAACAGCATCCTTTTTTTGCATTGGGCTACCCCAAACTCACCGTCAGATCACATGTCTGTGGCCACAGCATGAACCACAAAAATCATACATCCACTGTTTCGTTTAGAATATTTTCCCCCCTTGTTTTCCTCCTCTAAAAACTATGTGCGTGTTATGGTCGGGTGCATGTTATAGGGTGAAAAATATGGTAGCTTGTGCCTCCCAGCACATCAAAAGAGGGGTCCACAATATATCCAAAACAATGGGAGAAATTGGAAGGATCTCAAAAGAGAAGATAGACAGGGATTGGAAGGTGCTGAAAGGATACTTGCAAAATCATATTGAAAAATCAGAACTCCTATTAGAATAAACAAGTTCCGTTTTAAATACTGAAATACTAAATAAGATGGATAACAATGTGTAATAGAAAAAGAAGCATGAAATTAGGTTAAAGGTGTGTGAAAGAAAATAACAGAAGTGGAAAGAAATTGCAATTGAATAGATTGGAAGTCTAACACAAAGGTGGGGTGAGGGATGGTGATGGGAAAAGGAATTATCTGTGGGACTGAATGTAGGTATGTTTGAATATTTTTAAGGATTGTATGAAATGTATGTTTGTATGCTTGTATATTCACAATATGTGTGTATTAATGCTGAATTTAAAAAGGAAAAAAAGGAAGGGAAAAAAGGGGGGGGAAAAAACAAAAGAGGGGTCCACGCACCCCAGCTAGGGTTGCCATATGTCCTCATGGGTAGGGTCGTCATAGCGATCCATAGTTAGAAGTACTAGTTGGCAAATTTATTATTTCATTATTATTTATTGAATTTATATACTGCCCTATACCTGGGGGTCTTAGGGCGGTTCACAGAATGAAATCAAGATATAAAACCACAAAATACCCAATAAAAATAAAAACAGCAACCCAATACCGCCCCCCAAAAAAACCATTTTAAAAGAACATGTCCTCTTTTTTTGCTCTTCAAAATATGGCAACCCTAAAACTACTGTAATCATACTGCTCAATTCTCACCTGTCTTTGCTTCAGCAGAGCATGTTGCTGTATCAAACCAGCACTGCTCAAACTTTCAACTTCTCTGTTCTGTCAGAGAGGGGAGACGAATGAGAGAGGCCATTTTGTCCTAACCCCCATTTCTCAGGTGTGCTCATAAACACTCCTACCTGTTTGTTTTCAGGGCAGAGGATGTGTATAACTAACACACACACACACACACACACACACACATTATCCACACTTCGACTCTTTGTCAGCCTTCAACCTCAAAATCTCTCTAGAGCTGCTTTCAAACTACATTCAACCAAAGGTGGTGGAATACGTATTTTAAAACACGTTCCACCAAAGAATCATGGGAGCTGTCGCTTATTCCTCACAGAGCTACAATTCCGGGATTCTTTAGGCGAAGCCATAACTGTTAAAGATACGATTTAACAGTCATGGCTTTTCCCAAATCAGGAAAACTAATGCGACATTTGAATGCACCCTTAGTCAATATGTCTTGCCCCCACACCAAAGCCTTACTCAGTGAAGGCCTGGTCACAGAAGCTAATAACCAACCTTGCACATTTAACAAGCTTCTTAGATGCTCCTTTACCACCGCAAACTCAAGGAGAATCAAGTAGCCCATTCAGGGCTATTTCAAGAATTGAGTAATAAAATGTCAGGATAAAATTGCTGAGGAGGCAACAATTGTAGTAAAAATAAAATAAAAATGATGACCTGCTGATTGGTAGATATTAAAATGTATCCAAATTGCCCAATGGGCTGTTGTTAAATGCAGGAATAGATGTGCTTATAAACACTTAATATTTCTGCAGCAACTTACAAGCTTCATATTAGATCACTTTTCAGGGACTTTTAATATACATCTTGAGCTGCAACCAGAGAGAACCAACTTCTGTATCTTGGAGCAAAGTCGCAGGACACTGTACTGTCCTCAGGTAGCAGGCTACAATTCATTCCCATCTGCACTATATATTTAAAAAAGGTAAAGGACCCCTGACAGTTAAGTCCAGTTGTGAACGACTCTGGGGTTGCGGCGCTCATCTCGCTTTACTGGCCGAGGGAGCCGATGTTTGTCCACAGCCAGTTTTTCCAGCTCATGTGGCCAGAATGACTAAGCCACTTCTAGCGAAACCAGAGCAGTGCACGGAAAAGCTGTTTACGTTCCTGCCAGAGTGGTACCTATTTATCTACTTGCACTTTGACGTGCTTTCGAACTGCTAGGTTGGCAGGAGCTGGGACAGAGCAACAGGAGCTCACCCCGTCACAGGGATTCGAACCCCCGACCTTCCGATCAACAAGCCCTAGGCTCTGTGGTTTAGACCACAGCACCACCCACATCCCACTATATATTTAGTGTCATACAATTTTAAACAGTCATGGCTTCCCCGCACCCCCCCAAAAAAAAAATAATCCTGGGAAGTGCCATTTGTTATGGCTGCCAAGAGATGTTAGGAGACCTTCAAAGAGCTAAAATCCCCAGAGTTCCCTGGAAAAGGGGGGCTGAGTGTTAAACCACTCTGGAAATTGTAACCCTGGGAGGGGAAATAGGGGGTCTCTAACAACTCTCAGCACCCATAATAAATGGCACTTCCCAGAATTCATTGCGGGGAAGCCACGGCTACAGTATGATACTGCATTAAATGTAAAGTCCGGATGGGGCTTTAGTTCCTTAGCAGTCAACTTCAACTGAAATCACCCCCTAGCCATAAGTGCTTCACAACTTTGAAGCCATCCACATGGCAAATGTGAGGTATCTGATGAGGTGGGAGGCAGATAAATATTTGCCTTGAAATATCCCCTTAAAATGCAGTTTGGAAGTGACCCCTTTGCTATTCCTGAATGTGCAGAAGATAGCATATAATGACATTTCTGTGTCATATATCCACAGAAATTCGCTGTGTCTTTTTGCTAACATGTAAAATTGTGGGTGAACTATTTGCCGTAACTGAATTTAAAGAACACACCCACACCCACACACACCCCTGGTCATGGGGAACCAGATGTGGCAAATACTGACCATCACAAAAAATGTTTATGACCTTTGTGTTTGATTATTATGACCTTTTTTTTTAAGATAAAAGGGAGATTCGTGGAAGGAACTCGAGTCGACCTTAGAAAAGGGTTTAATATTTATAAGAAAATTGGATAAGTAAAATTTGGCTAAGTAAAAGGTTTTTTAAAAAATATGTATATATAATAATAATATGTAAAGGATGAGAGATATGAATTTGCTGAGCTAATTTAATTGAATTAGGATGTATGAAGGGGGGTGGGGGGAGGTCAAGAACTGGGGTTAGGAAAGTAAGGATATGAAACTGTATACGTGTTGTCTTTGTCTGTATGTGTGTGTGTCTGTCTTTATAAAATGTGAAAATTCAATAAAAAAATTTTTTTAAAAAAATAAAGAATAGGAAGAACACAAGAAGCAGAGTAACAAAAAATAAAATTAAAAAATCACTCTAGATAGCCCATCTGTGTTCTGAAGCAATCCTTTCCCTTGGTTAATTCAGTTCTATGAATTTCAAATTGAATTAAGATGGGAAGAGCGCTGCAATTCAGGACAAATTACGGGTTTGCAGAGGAGTTCAAGGCTGAACTCCAACTGACCTCGCTATCGAAAGAATCCACAGTGACCCTATGGGACATAACAGCTCAAGAGTGGCTGTTAAAAGCTCAAAATTTGATGGCTCGTGAAATATAGGGAATGCTTAAGCAGCAAGGCAGGCTACAGGCTCTAAAACAAGGATGTGCACCCCACAGCCTGCATTTGACTAACTGGTGTCTTACTCCATTGATGGTTCTTGTGTGCCATTCAAATCCACGATGGATGCATTCAGCTCAGAACTTAAGTTTCACCACTGACTCTCTGGATTTCACCATGTGAAAGAAGATACACTTGGAAATATAATGGCAAGATTAGCCACCGCCACAGCCTCTAATTTTAGGCATTGTCATGTTTGTGTACTGTTGTAGAAGGAACAACCCTGTGATAACATATCTGGTTAATATGTTGATCCATGACAGGGCCTTCTCGGTGGTGGTTCCCCGTGTGAAATGCTCTTCCTGGTGAAGTGTGTCTTCTCATTATTGGTCCTCAGTTGAAATCTAAGCATTCCTGTTTACTCAGGCATTTGATTCCTGAAAGATACTGTTCCTGGCAATCCATAAATCATTGATTGAAAGATCCGTTCCACTTAAATGTGGGGAGGAGTTGTGGTGGACCATGTGGCTACACACTCCCCTCTGGGGACGGAGTCCCACATTGCCTGGAGGATCCTGGCCACGTCATGGACCAGCCAGCCAATCCGCCGGCTGGAGAGGCGTGGCCAGGACCCATTTAAATGGAGGCGCCTGGCCTTGCTATGGACCTCGGTTGGTTGCCGTTGATGGGCCTGGTAGGAATTTTTCCACTTGGCAAATTGGCATGGGCCATTTTGTTTTCGCCTACCTCGTAGCAATCATCACAACTTGTAAGGTTTTGCGCTTAGGCACTGGGTGACCTTATGGTGGGGGAGGGGAGGTGTGGCCATCACCTGCCCCTCCAAGCTTAAGGGTATTCCATTAAAGGAATTGGGGTGTGTGGATCTCGTCCGAAGCCCGGGGCGGGGCTACGGCCATGCCACAACCCCATTGGGAACCCTGGGGGGGGGGAATCAAGTTGGTTTGCATCGATGGGGCTCCCCCTTCTGGTGGTTTACCCCTATCGGACTCTCTGCATGATGGGCAGGAGTCAGATATAGTTGGGTCAATCCAATGCCTAAGCCAATCCTGCTCACATTTTGTAACCAATAAAGTTGTGGCCAAAATTTGCCCAATTACATGAACCTAATATCTGTGTCCTGGTGTTTTACTCATCAGCGAGGGGCTGGTTACAGGGTCTTGACACGCAAAATGTGACTCAAAAATTGCTGACACCTTTGTGTTGTGTGTGCATGGAAATGCAAAGACAATCAGGCCATAATCAGGCCATATTAATCAGTCTATCGCCTTTTCTCTCCCTGAATACAGCAGATGCAAAATGTGCTTCTGTCTGTGCAATGACATGTAGCTACTATCTTATCATTTCCTTAATTACTGACTCATAGAGCCAGCGTGATGTAGTGGTTACAGTCTTGGACTAGGACCCAGGAGTAAAGGTAAAGGTAAAGGGACCCCTGACCATTAGGTCCAGTCGTGACCAACTCTGGGGTTGCGGCGCTCATCCCGCTTTATTGGCCGAGGGAGCCGGCGTACAGCTTACGGGTCATGTGGCCAGCATGACTAAGCCGCTTCTGGCGAACCAGAGCAGCGCACGGAAACGCCGTTTACCTTCCTGCCGGAGCGGTACCTATCTATCTACTTGCACTGGTGTGCTTTCAAACTGCTAGGTTGGCAGGAGCAGGAACCGAGCAACGGGAGCTCACCCCGTCACGGGGATTCGAACTGCCGACCTTCTGATCGGCAAGCCCTAGGCTCTGTGGTTTAACCCACAGCGCCACCTGCGTCCCTACTGGGACCCAGGAGACCAGGGTTCAAATCCCTCCTGGGTCACTAGAAGCTCACCAGGTGATATTGACAACAACAATAGGCCAGTGTGACTGCAAGGAAGAGGACCATGTATAGACCTTTCCTTGGAAGAAAGGTGGGGTGGAAATCTAAAAATAAATATCCCCCCAAAAAATAAACACCCCTTCACTGCAAGATTTTGGACTAGTTGAACCATCGGGAACCCTTCCAGTTCTATGCTTGTGCAGTCTTGGTAAATTACCTATGATTGCATTGTTTTGAATTTTTTTTTAAAATATTCTGAACTTAACAAAAACATTACTGTACACCCACAATATCAGCAAGGCCAAGTGAAGTCAGCTAAGGGAGCAAGCGAGGGCAAAAAAAGGCAGTGTAAACAAAAAGGCAAATATCTCCACAAGAAGTACTAAAATAAAATAGGAAAACAGTTTTTGGTACTGCCAAAAGAACCGTGAATAGTGTGTGTTTTTAAAATAAATAAATAAGATTTTATTAAAGCTTATTCATAATACAATAAGGAAAAGAAACTAAATTTAAAAAAATTAAAAAAGAGAAAGAGAAAACACCAAAAGAAAACAAACACACAGAAAAAGAGAGAGAAAAGCGGAAAAATAAAAAGGACTTCCAAGCTTCTGTCTGCCAGTTACATAAAATAAAGTATTCCAAATATTCACTCTAGAATGACACCCAACTGTTGCTTTCTGTTAGAACAGTGAGTAGTTTTGACTTAAGAAAAAAAGAAGGATAGGAGAGGGGTAGGGAAAAAAAGAATTCAGGTGATTAAAATGATTAAGGTATTGGGTAAGCAACAAAGCAGATTCCTCATCAAGTCATTGGAGCTATTTTATTTGCCACTCTAGATAAAGCATGAAGAATATGGTGGGATGTCTACATATTTCATTTCCATTCATTCACACATGTTTCTAAGTCAGTCCAAAATGCCGCTGCTCGGAGATGATTAGTGTCCATTTCTTCCTCTGCTGGACTAGAAAGTAATTTCACACACCCATAAAACTCATAACCAGAAAAATATAACACCTGCATTTTCCCAATTCTGCAATAGCTTATTCTGACCACCGGGGATAACACCCTCCTATACTTTACTTTCCATACATCTTTTGCTTTTCTCCCTCGCTGCCAGCTTCCCCAAACCACTTTGAGAATCCCAGGCCACTAATGGGACTTCACGTGATATTCTCAAACCAACAGCCACAAGCAGAATCCCTACCCTTTGCTTCAGGAAATTAAAAAATTAACGAACTGGGTATATGCAGAAAGAAACACGGAATAGTAACCTAGCTACCGCCTTAGTACCAATTAAGTCAGATTGCATTTTCCTGCGCAAGAACAAAAAGAGTGTCCCATGGAAAACAGTAAATGGGCTAGTCAGAAAGATTAATCAGTGGGAAACAGCAGCGAGTAACACTTGAAAATGTTGTAGGCGTGAATCAAGCTGAGTTCAAGGGCCAATTCTGATGCCATTTCAAAGGGAACTGTGTGTTTCTTAAGATAGACACATTGTATGAAAGGGGTACATCTTCACTGGTTCTGAACTCTCCGTTTCTGGCACTTAACCATGATTGTAAAGCACTTAACTATGACTAAAAGGATGTGAGGTTTGAAATGAAATCACAAAATAGTATTTATTTTTTTTCCACAGGAAGGTCAGATGAGTTAATAAAGAGAGAAGCAGATCAGAGGCTAGGTGATGATGGTGATGATGATGATGATGATGATGATGATGGGTGATAATTTATTATTTATACCCCGCCCATCTGGCCGGGTTTCCCCAGCCACTCAGGGCAGCTTCCAACAAAACATTAAAATACAATAATTCATCAGATATTAAAAGGTTCCTTAAACAGGGCTGCCTTCAGGTGTCTTCTAAAAGTCGGATAGCTGTTAATTTCTTTGACATCTGAAGGGAGGGTGTTCTACAGGGTGGGCGCCACTACCGAGAAGACATAACACTCTGTGGACCCTCCGCAAGTCACAAGCTGAGGGTCAGTTTCAGATGTGCATGATAGAAGCTGCCCGAGTTGGGGTTCCCAGATTTCCACATTTGACCTGAAGTCTCCAGGTCTGCCTGGACCCCCCGCCAGGTGGGCAAGAGCACACACACACACTTTATTCCAGCCAGAACGTGCTGAAACTCAGTTCTGGCACCTCTCAGGTGGGCACCATTGCCATTCTAAGAGAACAAGGGAGGTGTTTATGGAGAGTTCTGGCATCTCTTTTTCTATAAAAAAGTATACCTGAAGGAGCGTCTCCACCCCCATCGTTCTGCCCGGACGCTGAGGTCCAGTGCCGAGGGCCTTCTGGCGGTTCCCTCATTGCGAGAAGCAAAGTTACAGGGAACCAGGCAGAGGGCCTTCTCGGTAGTGGCGCCTGCCCTGTGGAACGCCCTTCCAGCAGATGTCAAAGCGATAAACAACTACCTGACATTCAGAAGACATCTTAAGGCAGCCCTGTTCAGGGAAGTTTTTAACGTGTGATTTTACTGTATTCTTGGTTTCTATGGAAGCCGCACAGAGTGGCTGGGGAGGCCCAGCCAGACGGGCGGGGTATAAATAATAAATTATTATTATTATTATTATATTATTATAAAAATAGCACTGTAATATATACGATTGTGCATGCAAGTTTCAGCCCAGTAGGAACATAGACCGGGGGGAGGGGGTCTGTCCCTCTTTGCTCCTGTCTCCCAATTAACTTCTGTCACCAGCCCCCACCCCCAAATGATACCACCAGGGGCTGCCCCAGTTTTCTCAGATTTGGGCCCTGAACTCTCAGGGTCTGGGATGCTCCTGACCTGGCAACCATATCCAATGTTTTCCTTTACGCCAAAGAAGTCGTTGAAGGCTACTGATTTGATTGCTAAAATGTGCTGGAGTGGATATGATGCTTACTCTTTCTCAGCTGCATGGCTCATCTCTGTCAGCTGCTCAGAATTGTGGGTCCAATTTAATGGAACTTCCTTCTAGCTGATTCAACCCTCCCTGTTGAACTTTGGATGCCCAATGAATATCTTTTTATTTCAGCATTTCGGATCTCAAAGCTTTCAACCAATTGTATTGTATTTATTAACCTTATTATATACTGTTTAGAGGCGACTGTAATTAAGCAGTATATAAATTGTAAAAATAAACAAATTCCACAAATACGCTAAAGCAGCAGGGAAAATGAAGGGTACAATGTCAATGCTTTTCTTTATTTAATAAATGTGTTGGCTGCCTTTCAAGATACAACACAAAATGCAATTATTTTCCCAAGGGAGCTTATGATATCTCAAAAATCTTGCAAAAAAGCATATGTAATAATACACAATGCAGTTATAACAAACAATAAAAGTGCACACTCATTTCAGCAAGCCACTCAATACACATATTTTGGTCACATCTACACCATACAATTAAAATTTTCCTATAACAGGAATCTTAAGTTACTAGGAGACACCCCATCCCCTGTACAGAGCTCCCATTTCCAGCACACTTAACAAACGGCAATTCCCAGGTTTCTTTGGAGGAGGCCATGACAGCTAAAATGGTACAAGATTTCTTCAAATGTACACAGTGGATGTGATCCTAAGAATAAAATTATACCTCATCTACCCCCATTACTGATACCAGTCCCCTTCCACTCACCCCCAGAAGGGATTGTTGTAATATACTGACTCACATTTGCATGCATGAAAGGGTTAACCTGAACCCTGAGCTCAACTAACCAGTGGAAGGAGCCCAGCAGGCTCCCAGCAGTCTTTGCTTCTTCCTTTGCTCTCTGCTTCCTTGAAGCTGGCTGCAAGTTAATTAATCTCTCCAAAAGGGGATTTTTGCTTCTTTTCTAATGCAAAGATTGCATGATTCTTTTCTAAGGAAACTACATTATTTTCTTAATTAAGTTGTTTGGAACCTTTTTCTTTATTTTACTGCCAATGAATGGAAACCTGTTTGCCGTAACTATGAGTAAAATCTCCACTTATTTGCAAAGATAAGTGTCTGTGATTTATTCTAGCCTAAGTATTTTTGTGGAGAACATTTGTTTAAAGGTGGGTTAAGGCAGATGTAAATCTAACCAAGGTTTAATGTGCTTGGAGCAATCACCACCGTGGTAACTCTGCTATGAGAGAGTAAGAATCTTTCTTTCAAACCTCTCTCTCCAACAGTTCAGGTAAAGAAGATTATTTTAATCAGGAACATTGTGCCAGGGAAATGATGTTTTGATGGGCAGGGAATCTTCCTCTAACATGGCTGCCACAGTCCTATCTGCCTCCCTCCTCCTACTCTGCAGTTGCTTTAAAGCACAGGGAAATACATTGGAAGATCCCATCACAGATTGCAAAGTGAGGTTTGGCCCCCAACCACAGTTCAAAAACCTCAACCAAGGCTTCTTTGTTACTGAGCTCTGGGGACATATAGTTTCCTTTCGTCTCTGCAGAGCTGACTTTCATCTAGCAATATGACATTTTGATTATTTGCTGTTAGCTGCCCAAAGAACCTTTGTTATCAGGCAAGGTATAAATATTATTTTTAAAAGTGTTTTAAAAATTCAACCATATCTTTGTTCTCACTTCACAGAAGCGTATCCAAATAATCTGTAAAAAAGCAAACAAACCTAGCAAAGGTAAAAATGTGTGAATTGCAATTTCATACTAAGCAACCGCCACCCCTCCTCCAATTTCAGCTACTTCAGATCTCAGCTTCTTCATGCATCCTTGTTTCATCTCTCAATAAATCTTGATGCACTCCCCGCCCTTTGAAAACTGGCCTTGTTTAATTTAGTCTCTTCAAGGAAAGAACTGTGCATTAAACAGTAGGCTCTTCTCCTGCAAGAGACACATTAGGACACCAGGAAAAATAAGTCTTTGTACGGGCTCTGAAATCGTGCCAATTATACCACAACACAAGCATCTGGCCAGTGAGGATCAATAGATGGCACGCTGGATGTGGGCACTGCCTCATGTTCAAGTCTATTCACAGCCCAATGTGCCACTGGATGGACTTGGACTCGCCAGCTGAGCATGGGAAAATTTCAAAAAATTTGAAGCACTAGATTTTAATTGTGAGAACGTCAAGCAGAACAGAAGACTGGAATACTCCCAGCTGTTTCTCAGTGCCACAGGGCACATCTGGTGAAGCACCTGAAGTCGCAACAGGAAAAGCAGAGTTCCTTGCTCTGTTCCCATAATTCCCTGCAACTCTATGCTCATTAGGTATTATGGAATATAATATGCATCTTAGGCTCCACCTGCATTATACATTTAAAACAGTACCCTGTCACGTTAAATTCTCATAGTTTCCCCCAAAGTATCTTGGGAACTGTGGCATGTTAAGGGCTCAGAGTTGTTTAAAGGTAAAGGGACCCCTGACTGTTAAGTCCAGTTACGGACGACTCTGGGGTTGTGGTGCTCATCTTGCTTTATTGGCCGAAGGAGCCGGCGTACAGCTTCCAGGTCATGTGGCGAAACCAGAGCAGTGCACAGAAACACCGTTTACCTTCCCGCCGGAGCAGTACCTCTTTATCTACTTGCACTTTGGCGTTCTTTCAATCTGCTAGGTTGGCAGGAGCTGGGACTGAGCAACGGGAGCTCACCCCGTCGCGGGGATTCGAACCGCCGAACTTCTGACCGGCAAACCCTAGGCTCAGTGGTTTAGACCACAGCGCCACAGAGCTACAATTCCCAGAATTCCCTGGGAAGAGGGATGGACTATTAAACCACTCTGTGGTACGATACTGATTTAATGTTTAGTGCAGATGGCATCTTAGCAAGGAGGAAGCATCCATCTCTCAGTTAGGGATGGTGGGGGACTAGATTCAGTTTGTACAGCTTCCTTCTTATGCACACATTTCCCTAATCTATGCATTTTTGGGAAACACTGGTTGGTTGTAGACCTGCACCGCAAATTTCAAAGGATAGCTATGTTTTGGTTCATGTATTGTTTTGGAAAGTGCAGTATTTGATAGATTTGGCTTCAAATGCATACTGAATCCATCCGTATCAGCAGGTAACTTCCTACCCTCATCCTGATGCATTCACACAAAGCAAAAGCTATTTGTCATTCAAACAGAATGTGAAATCTCCCACATCCATTGGATTGTTCTTGTTCCTTTTCCAGCCTCCCCGGGAAGAACAGCTCTGTGAGTAATGTATGAGTTATATATGAGTAAGGGGGGGGGGCTCTTTTACTATAAACAGCTCTAAAGAAGAGAGGCAGAAAATGCACCGTCCTTTCTCCAGACCTCCCAGCAAGGGTCAATTTCTGTGGTTCTCTTTGGGGAAAGGGAAGGAATTTTTCAAATATTTTCCCTCAGCCTCAGAAGCTCATCTGCACCAGTGACAAGAATAGTATCAACAAGATTAGCAAGCAGCCCTAACAAAACCTTCACCACCCACTGCTCCCAGGCTTTGATGGAAAGACAGGAAGATGACACGTTCCACAAATGCCTTTCCATGCCCTGACTGCTTTGACAAGGGGCACAGAAAACATTTTTGAAAAAAAAGAGGGAACTCTGGTTTAATTTCGTTCCGCATCTTATCTTGTTAGCCTCAACATCCACCTAGATATGTACATAAGAAGAGTCTTGTTGGATTAGGTTAGTGGCCCACCTAGTCTAGCATCCTGTTCTCACAGTACAGCAGACGCGGATGGCGCTGTGGTCTAAACCTCTGAGCCTCTTGGGCTTGCCGATCAGAAGGTTGGCAGTTCGAATCCCTGTGGCGGAGTGAGCTCCTGTTGCTCTGTCCCAGCTCCTGCCAACCTAGCCGTTTGAAAGCACGCCAGTGCAAGTAGATAAATATTTTTTTAAAAAAAATCAATCTTTATTAAGATTTTTAAACATAAATGCAAATATAATAAACAACTTCTTTGGACTCCCTCACGTCTTCCGCTCCCACTTGCATCTTTGTCAATTCTTGCCCGCAATTTATCATCTTGTTTACATTCTTATGTCCCATTCATTTAGAATATAATCTAATAGTTCTCCCAAAGGTTTATGGTTTTCCCCCAATCTCACTTATCATCCTAATTGCATCTAATTTAGTGGTGGTCAATTATTTATTATCTAGCCTCCATCTTAACATTCAACCAAATTACAATGCTTTTTTAAGTAAATCTTAAATTTCTTCCAATCTTCTTCAACCTTCTCTTCTCCCAGGTCTCGGATTCTGCGGGCCTTCTCGGCTAGTTCCATATAGTCTATCAGTTGCATCTGCCACTCTTCCAGTGTGGGTAGATCTTGAGTTTTCCAGTGCTTAGCGATGAGTATCCTTGCTGCCGTTGTTGCATACATAAAAAATGTTCGGTCCTTCTTTAACACCTTCTGGTCGACAATACCCAAAAGGAAGGCCTCTGGTTTCTTAGTAAAGGTATACTTAAATACCTTTTTCAACTCATTATATATCATTTCCCAAAAGGCCTTCACTCTCGGGCAAGTCCACCAGAGGTGAAAGAATGTTCCATCATTTTCTTTACATTTCCAACATTTGTTATCAGACAAATAGTATATTTTGGCAAGTTTAACTGGGGTCATGTACCATCTATATATCATTTTCATTACATTTTCCTTCAAAGCATTACATGCAGTGAAGTTCAGCCCGTTGGTCCACAACCTTTCCCAGTCCTCAAACATAATATTATGCCCTATATCCTGTGCCCACTTTATCATGGCCGATTTAACCATTTCATCTTGTGTATTCCATTTTAACAGCAAGTTGTACATTCTTGAAAGTATCTTAGTCTTAGGTTCTAACAGTTCTGTTTCCAATTTCGATTTCTCCACCTGGAACCCTAACATTTTGTCATTTTTAAAAACTTCATTAATCTGAGCGTAATGTAACCAGTCTCGCACTTTGTCCTTAATTTTCTCCAAACTCTGCAATTTCCAATTGTCTCCATCTTTTTCTAATATTTCCCCATATTTTGGCCATTTGGCCTCCATGTTGGGTCTTTTTCGGGCCTTAGCTTCCAGCGGTGAAAGCCACCTTGGAGTTTTATTTTCCAATAAGTCTTTATATTTTGTCCAGACATTAAACACTGCTTTTCTGACAATATGGTTCTTAAAGGCCTTATTGATCTTAACCTTGTCATACCATAAATATGCATGCCAACCAAAAGCATTGTTAAAACCTTCCAGATCCAATACATCAGTGTCTTCGAGAAGTAGCCAATCTTTTAGCCAGCAGAAAGCTGCGGCCTCATAGTACAACTTTAGGTCTGGCAGGGCAAAGCCCCCTCTTTCTTTCGCGTCAGTTAATATCTTAAACTTAATTCTGGGCTTTTTGCCCTGCCAGACAAACTTAGAAATATCTCTCTGCCACTTCCGGAAGCACTCCGTCTTGTCCACAATCTGTAATGTTTGAAACAAAAACATTTTTGGCAATACATTCATCTTGATAGCAGCAATTCGGCCTAACAAAGAAAGTTTCAATTTTGACCAACTATCTAAGTCTCTCTTAATTTCTGACCAACATTTTTCATAATTATCCTTAAAAAGACTCAGATTTTTTGCTGTTATGTTTACCCCTAGGTACTTTACTTTTTTAACCACATTTAGTTCTGTCTCTTTCTGAAACCGTTCTGACTCTGTATCTGTCCAGTTTTTTCCCAGTACCTTAGTTTTCTGTTTGTTTAATTTAAATCCCGCCACCCGACCAAAATCTTGAATCAATTGTAATACTCTTTTCGTACTAGATTCTGGCTCCTGCAGGGTCAAAACTAGGTCATCTGCAAAAGCTTTAAGTTTATATTGTTTCGCTCCGACCTGAATTCCTTCCACCAACCGGTCCCCTCTAATGATATTCAAGAGCACCTCCAGAACCGAAATAAATAGCAAAGGGGAAATAGGGCAGCCTTGTCGTGTTCCTTTTTCGATTTTAAACTCTTCTGTAACCACATTGTTGACTATCAATTTAGCCTTTTGCTCTGAATATATTGCATCAATCCCATTCTCAAAACCCCGTCCCACTCCCATTTCTTTTAAATTTCCCTTCATAAATTTCCAGGAAATATTGTCAAAGGCCTTCTCCACATCTATAAAAATTAACACTGCTTTTGTATTTATATCTGTTTGCAAAAGTTCCATGATGTCAATAATGTTCCTTGTATTAGCAAACAAGTGTCTACCTGGGAGAAAGCCTGCCTGGTCGTTGTGAATTACTTCATTTAAAACTTTTTTAAGTCTACTTGCCAAAATGTCTGCAAATATTTTGTAATCCACATTTAAAAGAGAGATGGGACGATAGTTCTTAAGTTGTGTCTTTTCAGCTTCTGATTTTGGTATCAATGTGATAAAGGCTTCCTTCCATGATTCCGGCGCCCTCTTCCCCTCCATAATTTCATTGCTAACCTCCATCAGTGGTTGTATCAAATAGTCTTTTAATGTCTTGTAGTACTTGGAGGTCAGCCCATCTGGCCCTGGAGATTTGCCCATTTGCATATACTGAATGGCTTGTTCAATCTCTTGTCGTGTTATTTTGCAGTTCAGGACTGATCTATTTTCTAGTGACAATTTTGGTAGCCCATTTTTTCCCAGAAATTGTTTAATTTCAACCTCGTCTTGCGGCCCTTGAGTGTATAATTTTTTTGAAGTATCTCTGGAAGCACTTTCTAATATCCACAGGGTTCTGAATATTTCTTCCTTCAATCTCTAAATTTGTAACTGTATTTATTTTTTGTCTCCTCTTCAACTGCCAAGCTAGCAGTTTTCCACATTTATTCGCCGATTCAAAAGTTTTTTGTTTCATTAATTTAATCTTCCACTCTATTTCCTGGTTTATCAATTTAGAATATTGGGCTTGATGAAGTTTAATTTCTTTCAGAGTCGGCTGTGACTTCGGATTTGATCTTAACTTCTTCTCTAATTCTTTAATTTTCTCCAAGATTTTGTCTTTCCTTTCCTTTTGTATCCTTTTCTTTACAGCATTCTGTTGAATCAGGAACCCCCTCATCACAGCCTTACTTGCATCCCAGATGATTCTTTTTTCCACCGTAGTGTTCAAATTTATCTCAAAATAATCTTTCAAAACTTTTTGGGCCTTCTTAATAATCTCCTGATCTCTAAACAAATTGTCATTCATCTTCCATCTAAAGGAGCCGGTTGGTAGTAGTGTCATGTCCATCTTTAGTGCATTATGGTCGGAGCAGGTCTTTGGGCAGATTTCCACCTTTCTAACCTTAGGTGCCAGACCTCTAGATATCCATATTTGGTCGATTCTTGTCCAAGTCAGCTGGGCTTCAGAGAAGAATGTTCCCTCTCTTCCCAAGGGGTTCTTCGTTCTCCAAATGTCAATCAAGTCCATAATGTCAGTCATTTCAAAAAAAGTCTTTGGTAGTCTGCCATCTTTTGTAACATTTTGGCTTTGTGACTTATCCATGTTAGTTGATACGACCCCATTCATATCTCCCATCATGATGATGTTGTTATAGTCCAGATAATCCAGCATAGTCTCATGCAGCTTCTTGTAAAATTCCGATTTCCCCTCGTTTGGTGCATAAATTCCTAATATCAAGATCTTCTCTCCTTGATGTTGTATCTCAATTGCTAAAATTCTTCCATATTCATCTTTAAATAAAAGTTTAGGTGACAGGCTCTCTTTTGCATATATCACCACCCCTCTCTTCTTTACTCTATCCGAAGATATAAATTCCTGGCCAAGTCTTTTATTTATTAACACTTTTCTGTGGAGCCTAATCACATGAGTTTCTTGTAGGCAAATAATATCCAATTGTTCCTTTTTTAATATGTGGAAAATTTTCCTCCTTTTTTTCTGGAATATTACAGCCATTTATATTCCAACTCAAGAGTTGCAGAGACATCCTGAATAAATCTGGTTATTTTCCTGGGGGTGGTGTCTTATTCGCTGGATCTTCCGGTTCCAAGGGTGCAGGTACCGCTGGTGCTCCAGGCCCAGAGGGTGATTCAATTCCTTTTTGAAGGTCCTCTCCGTATGCAGTCAAAAATTTATCTCTATCTTCCAATGTTCTGATTTTGACCTTCTTCCCTCTAAAAGTAAAAGATAATCCTTGGGGGAACTCCCACCTGAAGATAATTGAATTGCTCCTCAACAATCTAACCAATTCGAGGTAACCGGATCTAAGGTCCAGCAGTTGTTTAGGAATATCCTTGTAAATTTCAATTCTTTTGTCCGAAATGTCCAGTGACTTTCCGTAGTGTAGGCCCAAAATCCTATCCCTTTCCTCCTTTGATCTCAATGTTATCAAACAGTCTCTGGGTTTCTCTTTCTTTATAAGTCTTCCAAGCCTAAAAGCTGATACGATTTTAAAGTCCTTTTCCTCTAAATTCCAAAACTTGGAAAGTTCTTTAGTCAAAAACTCAGCTAAGTTGCCTTCTTCCACTTCTGGTATCGACCTTATCCTTAAGTTACTCTCCCGATTCCGCAGTTCTGTCATAGAAAGATAAGTCTGATGTTCATCTACTTGTTTACGGAGTGGTCTTACCTCTTGTTCCAAAATTCCAAGTCTTTGACTAGTATCCTCAGCCAATTTCCGATTTTCTGCTGTGGCCCCCGTCAATTCTCCAATTGCTTGTACGTTCTGTGATACTTGTCCAGTTAGTCTATTTAAACATTCTGTGTTTTGATCAATTTTAGCTGTTTGCTCATCAGCTTTCTTATCCAAAGATTCCACTCTCTTATCCAGAGATTCCAATTTTTCATAAATTTTCTCTAAAATAGAAGCAGTTGCTCCTGAGGCCATATCTTCCTATTGTAATTGCTCAATTTCTTCCTCCCCTGCTTTTGGCAGAGAAGCAGCTTTTTCCTCTGAAGGCAAAGTAGGTACAGATGATCTACGTGCCTGAGAAGCTGCAGTTAAAGTTGTTAAAGTTGTTTGTCTGGTTCTTGATCCCTTTTTTCTAGCGCCACTCATTCCAGAGTTATCTAAGAGTCAAGGTCAAGCTGAGTTGTTCCCATGAGAAAACAACAGCCCAGATGGTAACAGTCAAGCAGGAGGCCGGGAAAAGGAAAGTAAAATAATGTCACTGCTGTAAATCCAAAATCCTCTAGGGGGAGCTTAAAATGTCTTTAGGGAAGAGATCAATTCTAGTAAAATTGTTAAAATCAAGTTTTAAGTCCAGGAACCTTCAATAACAGGTTTTAAGCAGAGTTAGTATTAACGCCACATTGTTTCAAACAGTGCATACTGGTATTTCAGATGATGCTTCAAAGTAGCAAGTCCAAACTCCCTCAGATTGTTGCAATTTTTAATTCAAAGCAACCAAATCTGCAAGCTGACAGCTCAGTTACTCAGGCAGCTCCAGCACCTGGGTTTCTTACTCAAATTATATTTCCAAATAGAAGAAAGGTATCACGATGCAAGTATAGAACATAAGATCAAATGCTTAGAATCCTTATTCGCTTACAGAAAAAGTTCAGTGGTTGCCCAGATCAATTAGGTTAAGAATTCTTTCTTTACCTCCACTCCTCCAGCTCTTTGCTTTGAAGTTCAATGACAGCGGAAGACGGACTTCCTGTTTTTCGTCGCTCCGCTTTCAGCCAAATTCAATAGATTTTAGTCTTCAATTTAATAAAGTCCTTCTTTACTCACGGGTTTTTGCTTTTCCACATCAGAGAGTTTCAGGAAAAAAGGTCAGCGCTCACCGGCAGCAGCAGCGCGGCTTCACTCCGTAGCTTGCGAAACGACCCACAGCGCCACTACCCCCTCCCCGTTCCGGAGCCCCTTATGGGGTTCCTTCAACGTTTCAGGGGTTGCTTCCAGCGCCCGCCGGGTCCCGAGACCACAGGCTTTTGCTGCCTGTGGGTTTCCGAAGTGGGTCTCCGCTTCGCCGTAGCGGACGACCCGTTTCCCACGGAGCTACCCCTTCACCGAAGGAAGAGGACCGCCATTGCCGTTCGCGCCGCCTCCAGAAGTCCGCAAGTAGATAAATAGGTCCCACTGTGGCGGGAAGGTAAACGGCGTTTCCATGCGCTCTGGTTTCCGTCGCGGTGTCCCATTGCGCCAGAAGCGGTTTAGTCCTGCTGGCCACATGACCCGGAAAGCTGTCTGTGGACAAACACTGGCTCCCTCGGCCTGAAAGTGAGATGAGCGCCGCAACCCCATAGTCGCCTTTGACTGGACTGGACGATTGTCCAGGGGTCCTTTACCTTTTACCTTTACCTATCTCACAGTAGTCTACCAGATGCCTACTGGAAGCCTGCAAGCAGGCCCTGAGTGCAAAAGCACTCTAGCAATTTCAGGCTGATATACCAATAAGTCTTTTGAACTACTCATGACAAATTTGCTTGTTTGCCTCCTAACCACCTGCTTCTCCTGTTTTCCTGAGTTGTGCCTCTCCCTCCCATCCCCCTGCCCCATCCCCAGCTTCTAGGCTATTCTCTTACCTCACATTTGCCTTTACCTTCTGACAGGGTTACCAAAAATCCCCTGCTGCTCCACCTCTCCCCACACTGAATGGGCTGCCAAGCATGTTCTATACACAGGAAACCCTAGAAAGCAAATTCCCTCATAAGGTATCGGGCACTTCCCTCTTTTGAGTTGAACACAGGGGGAGGGGAGTTGTTTTGCCTGTCTTTGTAACTGCTTCAAAGGTCCCCCTGAGAGGTAGAAAGTGCAAACATATTCCAAAACAAAAGAAGCAAGAAGGGGTCAGAAGTAGGAAATTTACCCAGAGCTCCTCACCCTCCCAGTCTCAAAGGACTCCTTTGCGTTGCCTTCAAAGCATTCTCTCTTCGCCAAGGAAAGCAACCTTATTTACAAGCCTGTTCTTGAAAGGAATGTGCACTGACCGAAGATAACGCACACATTTTTAAACGGGGAAGGACAAGAGGAGATTGATGCAGAAACATATCTTCCATCTACCCTGGTTGGACACAGCATTGTGTCAAAGTCTGCAGTTGGTTGATTAGAATATCACACTGCAATTTTCAGGAACTAATCAGCTCTAATGAGCCTGGGTGTGGCGCTGTGCACAGAGCCAAGTTGCACCTTGAAAGGAGATTTTAATTTGATTTGTTTCCAGAGAGATGTTCAGAGGTTAAGGCCAAGGGGGCACTGCCCTTTCAGCAGACCACTAAAGGCTATATAAAAGTTTTTATGCGCAACTACATGCCTACATTATGGATGCGGGTGGCGCTGTGGGTTAAACCACAGAGCCTTGGGCTTGCCAATCAGAAGGTCTGCAGTTTGAATCCCCGCAACAGGGGGTGAGCTCCCCTTGCTCAGTCCCTGCTCCTGCCAACCTAGCAGTTCGAAAGCATGCCCCAAAAATGCAAGTAGATAAATAGGTAGCACTCCGGCGGGAAGGTAAATGGTGTTTCCGTGCGCTGCTCTGGTTCGCTTAGTCATGCTGGCCACATGACCCAGAAGCTGTGCACCGGCTCCCTTGGCCAGTAAAGTGAGATGAGCGCTGCAACGACTGGACCTAATGGTCAGGGGTCACTTTACCTTTAATATAGGGAGCAGGTACAAAGAGGTGTGTACCAAATGCACTTAGCGTCTTCATACTTTCAGGTCAATAGCTCATAAGGAAATGGTCAAAATGTGAAATGAGACAGGGAATGGCAAGCAGCCAGTCCTAAGAGCAGTCATCATGCCAAAAAAGAAGAGAGAACAGGGGTACAATTGACAATTGCTGATAGTGCTGCCACGTCTGCCATGCCTGCTGCCCAGTTACTGTCCAAGATCATTCTGCTTCTTGCAAGAGGAAAATCCAAATTGCACCCACATGGCGGTAAAGGCATTCTAATAAACTAAACAATAGACTATTTGCTCCGTGTTAATTATACACCAAAATCTGCTCCTTAAAGTGGGTCGCCTCTCCCTGTCTCATGGCCAGGCCAGCTCTGCTTTTTCCTAAGTGGGAACAGCCTACTCCATTTGTCAAAAACTTTCAGCAGATCCGGTTCAGTTTCTTTTCTTGGAAATTTGGCTATCAGCCTTATCACACATCAAAGATAAACAGGACAATGGGAGCATAAAATAGTAAAGGCAGTGACTGTGATAGGCACACAATGGCCAACACTGGAACCTTTCGCAGCCAAGATATGACCAAGCTGCTATAATGCAAAATAATATGCAGCAATTTTCAAAGCCTGCATGTTCAATACAATGAGTCACTCGTAAAAAAGCTAAAGGACCCCTGGCAGTTAAGTCCAGTCACAAACGACGCTGGGGTTGCAGTGCTCATCTAGCTTTACTGGCCGAGGGAGCAGATGTTTGTCCGCAGACAGTTTTTCCGGGTCATGTGGCCAGCATGACTAAGCCGCTTCTGGCGAAACCAGAGAGGCACACGGAAACACTGTTTACCTTCCCACCAGAGCGGTACCTATTTATCTAATTGTACCTTCGAACTGCTAGGTTGGCAGGAGCTGGGACTGAGCAACGGGAGCTCACCCCGTCGTGGGGATTCGAACCGCTGACCTTCCGATCAGAAAGCCTTAGGCTCTGTGGTTTAGATCAGACGACAGCGCCACCCGCGTCCCAATGAGTCATTCTAGCCTCACCTTAATTCTCCTCTGATATTACCCAATGTTCCCGGGATACCTATACTCTTCATCACCACCCAAGAAACATAAAGAGCAGGCACCACATTGAGTCTGTATAGCTCTCTCCTTGTATCACTGAGACCTTCATCAATAAAAATCAACTGCAAAGGAATTTTAATCTAGTTCCTACTAGCCAAATGAACTGGGTCTTTCTGTCAGGACCCATAATCCAAAAACAACCCAGAGCTGGAGGTTGCAGAGGCACCAACAAAGGAGCTATGGAATCATGAATTATAGTGCTAAGATGGACATCAAGGGTCATCTAGTCCAACTCCCTGCAACGCAGGAATCACAACGAAAGAATCTCTGACAAATGGCCATCCAAACTGTTTAAAAACCTCCAGTGAAGGTCCACCACTTACCGAGGTACTCAGTTCCACTGTTGAACAGCTCTTACCTTCAGAAAGTTCTTCCTAATGTTTATTTGGAATCTTGTTTCTTGAACCCATTGGTTCAGATCACACTCTCTGGAGCAGCAGAAAACAAGCTTGCTCCATCTTCCATGTGACAGCCCTTTAGATATTAGAAGATGGCTACCAGAACAGGTTCATAGCTCTGAGCTGACTGCTAGAAGAGACCAGAAGCCTCAGAAGAACATCCTGGACCACCAGGGTTTTGTAGGGCCAGAGGCTGGACCTCATGGATACCTTTCCCTGAGTCTGAAGAACCAGATGCCTCCCAAGACACATCAATGTTCCAGCAGCAGAGAGAGCCCACCAGGAGGGAGGCAATGGAACAGAGGATTGCCAGGGGGTGCAGCCTAGAGGTGGTGTTCTGGAGACAGAAACTGAAGGGGCCTCTTGGCTGCTCCCAACCTTTGTCAGAGCAAGTGTCTCAGTCGGAGCTATCCGTGGTCCTGCAACCTCACTTCTTTTCCTGTGGGATCTGTCATTGGATCAGAACACAACATGTTCTCATCCTGTAGGTTTCCCTGCCAACCCAATGTAGTGACACAGACTTCATGGGAACCACCAGAGCAAAGTGTGTGGCCCAGCCCATATTCTGTGGACAGGCCAAGAGATACTTAAACTTTTTCACCTCTCAATCTGTGGATTCTTAAGTAGCCAAAATGGCACTACCACTCCCAGAAAGGAGCCAGATATCAGCCTGCTCCAGGAAACTCAAATATTTGCAGGTGTGCTGGTGGGGACAAGACCTGGAAGGGGTGGAACATAAGGAGGCAAAATCCCCAGTGAGGAGTAAGCATGTTCTGTGGCTAAGTCCCCATATGCACTATAAGGTAAAGGTAAAGGGACCCCTGACCATTAGGTCCAGTCGTGGCCGACTCTGGGGTTGCGGCGCTCATCTCACTTTATTGGCTAAGGGAGCCGGTGTACAGCTTCCGGGTCATGTGGCCAGCACGACAAAGTCACTTCTGGCGAACCAGAGCAGCGCACGGAAACGCCGTTTACCTTCCTGCTGGAGTGGTACCTATTTATCTACTTGCACTTTGGCGTGCTTTCGAACTGCTAGGTTGGCAGGAGCAGGGACTGAGCAACGAGAGCTCACCCCATCACAGGGATTTGAACCGCTGACCTTATGATCGGCAAGTCCTAGGCTCTGTGCTTTAACCCACAGTGCCACCCGCGTCCCTGTACTATACTGTACATTTAAAGCAGTATCATACCACTTTAAGCAGTTGCGGCTTCCCCCAAGGAATCCTGGGAACTGTAGTTTGTTAAGGGGGCTGAGACTTCTTAGGAGACCCATTTCCCCCCCTCTCATAGCTACGATTCCCGGAGTTCTCTGGGAAGAGGGATTATTAAACTGATCTGGTAAAGGGATAATGGTCTCCTAGCCACTCTCACCACCCTTAACAAACTACAGTTCTGAGGATTCTTTGGGAGAAGCCATTGTCATTTAATGTGCTATAATACTGCTTTAAAAGTATGGTGATTTGGGGCCTATGGGACAAAAATCAGGGCAGCAGGGGTATGGGGCATCCTGGAAATAGACCCCTGGTCACTTGTTGGAACACTTCACACTGCAACATTTTGTTGCTGGTCCATCCTGTTTAGATAAACAGTAGCAGCAGCAGCTTGGGAATTGGATATATGAATTAGCTCCATGTGCTGGGAGATTTGTAGAGTTGTTCTGCTAGCCAGAACAAACAATTTAGGAAAACTTGTGTTTTCCCCATTAACTTTAACTGTGGTATTCCAGAACAATAGGCTACAGATAAATAAAATAAACATTCTTTCCGGACCATTCAATTTAAGAATTACACTGAGGAGAAAACAAAGGACCACCTTTTCCTTTCAAAATTCATTCCCCACCCCCATCTTTATTACCCAATAACTTACATATATAATTTAAAATACATAGATGATTAGCCACATAGTTATATTTTGTTTTATTTAAAGCACTGTTTTTGTTTTAAAAAACAAATTCATCTAGTCCTGAAGTAATCAGGGTTGCTAACAATTAGCTGTTTCCTCAGCAAATGCCTATTTCTAAATCAACATAAAACATGTTTTATATAAAGCAGTTTTCTCTTTTGTTTCAAAGTCATAAATTTCAGATGTGCCTGAAATAATCTGAGAGATAATTATGACATCACCTCAGCCACTACTTGTTCCTAAATTGGCAAACATTTTCGGTTCTGTTTTTTGTTTTTAAGAAAGTCAGAAAATTCTGCTGGACCTGAAATAATCAAGGTGTTGACAATTGCATGCTCCCTCAGCAAATGTTTTCTTCGTTAATCACCATTTGCTCAAGGTAAAATGAACTCCCTATCCCAAAAGCCATTCTTCCTCAGCCAGGTTAACCTTGCCTTTCAGGCTGGCCAGGGGAAAAGAGGCTAAAAAACAGCTGGGGGCAGCGAGAGGTTTGCAGAAGAAAACCAGTGAGCGGGAGAAAAGGTGAACAGGCAGATCACATCCCCCAAACCTATTTATTTATTTTAAATCTATCCATTTAAAAAAGGCTGCAGGGCAGCTTATCATTGCAAGCACGACACCGAAATAAGGCCAAATGGTCATTAGAAATGTACCAACTATTACAACTGCAAAACAGTGCTGAAAAATAATGTCACATCTGCCCCATATGTTTAAAACACATTTAAAACATATGATTTCCCCTAAAGAACCCGGATGATAGTTTTCACAGGCAACTGATCAGCCACTGTGATAACAGGATACCAGGCTAGATGGACCTTTGGCCCGATCCAACAGGTGCAAAACTGCCATTTTAAAACCTGCATTCATTTCTCTCTCTTCTCCTGCTATGGCTTCATGCAAATGCAGGATTCTGAATGGGCACTGAATTCTCCAATGGGGGCTGCACTCTGACTCTGGGCAAACCCGGGATTGTGGTGTGCAGCACTACAAACCTCCCCTGGGGACTGCGTGATGACAGCCTTACATTTCTATGTATATAGGAAGAAATGCATGGCGCTGATGTGACCTGGGCAACATTTAACGGCAACATGTAAACAAAAGGCCAAACCAATTTCTGGAAGGTGGAGACTGGAAGCAAGCCTGACAGGCTTCTCTGAGAAAGAAGAGTCAAAAGAAGATGCAGCTACTGACAAGGCCCTGTCTGTTGTCCAAAGTTTCTTCAAACTTTGGTAATACAACTGCTATGTATTACCATAGGAAGAGAATTATGAGTAAGCTCTCGTCTGATGACTAGCTAGTCCAAATGCCCCCAAATAAAAATTATGAGAGGGGCAGAGTGTTGGAAATCCACTTTCTCCCTCATTTTCTTTTGCTCTGCTCTTTGAGCAGTTCATTCCCAAATTCTAAGACCTTCTGTGCCCCATCTTGCTGTGGGTTGGTCCCAAACCAGGAAGAACTCCAGGGTTTGTGTTTTGCTTCAAGGGGTGCAATGTGTAAACAGTGTGTGTTGCAGCTCTGAACCCAAAGAAAAGCCACTGGATATTGTGAAAGCATTTGCCCAGGAGAATTCTTCTCAGTGTTAGCATGCAGGGTTCTGTAGGGTTATTTTCATGGTGCATTTGCATTCTGACAAACAAATACGTCTCTTGTGCTCCCTCCTTCGGCATAGGCTAAACATTATCCGTCACAATTAATCATGGTTTGCTTACTTCACCAAGTGCCACTTAGCTACCTATCTGAAGCAGAGGTTCAATGGATGATTTAGTTGAGATTCCTGCATTGCAGGGGGTTAACCTAGATGGCTCTCATGATCCCTTCCAACTCTACAATTCTATGATTTTATGATCTGCTATAAAGAGCAGCAGGGACATGGGTGGCGCTGTGGGTTGATCCACAGAGCCTAGGACTTGCCGATCAGAAGGTCGGCGGTTTGAATCCCCGCGACGGAGTGAGCTCTCGTTTGGTCCCAGCTCCTGCCAACATAGCAGTTTGAAAGCGCATCAAAGTGCAAGTAGATAAATAGGTACCGCTCCAGGGGGAAGCTAAACGGCATTTCCGTGCGCTGCTCTGGTTCACCAGAAGCAGCTTAGTCATGCTGGCCACATGACCCGGAAGCTGTACGCTGGCTCCCTCAGCCAATAAAGCGAGATGAGCGCCGCAACCCCAGAGTTGACCACGACTGGACCTAATGGTCATGGGGTCCCTTTACCCTTTACCTTATAAAGAGCAGCGACTCACAATTGGTATAGTAAAAATTACACACACACACACACACAGTTGATACAGATCCAAGACCAAGTGTGAAAAACCTCCAAGTGCTTCTCAACTACAATTCCCATCAGTCCCAGCAAGCATGGCCAATGGCCAGGAATCATGGAGACTGTAGTGCAGCAACATCTGGAAGACTTTAGATTCCTTACACCTGCGCAAGACCTTCTATAAGGCAAAGTGGTTCTCAAAGGTTACCAAAAAATGTACAAGCCCCATCTCAACTAAAAGCCTCCTGCTTTTGGATGAGTAAACACAATATGAATTAATCTAATGCCAAGAATTGTTTTTTACTCATTCCAGAATATACCTTTGCTAATATGAGATAATCTACTAAAAGATTAAAAGAAAGCAATTGAGTTTTTACACGAAACAGCGAAAGGCCTAAGATAAATTGTAAATCAGGACAAGATTAAAGGGAGGTGGGAGAGAGGATTAGGCATACGTGGGCTATACTATCATGCAAGTAAATTGATGTGATTTAAAGATGAAAGTGATTCTTTTTTATCATTAAAGCAGTGTTAGTTAAAAACAAAACAAAAAAACACCACATGTTGCTTTGGTTATCAAAGAGAAAGGAGATGCTGGTTACCATCAAGAAAATATTATTCAATCATTAAAGATCATAAAGATTATAATGTAAGGTTTATGACACTGTGGGAAAGGAAGCCATTGTACTGTCAGAAGAAACACACCAGGGTTTAACAGGAGCAGCTCAGAAGCATAACAGCAGGGAGTGGAGGACAAGATTAGAAGAGGATTGGCGTCTGTATTTGGACCAGCAACTGGCAATGCAAAATGATAGAAAGTGTTGCCCCTAAAACCAGAGGATCCAGTAGAGTGTAAGGCACTTAAGGATCCAAAGTACGAAACTGTTTGGACCTGCAAACTAAACCTGGATATATATATATATATATATTAAAATCCAGGACACTTTCCCAACCATGCCATTATACCACAATTCGTAAGTCAATATGGCGAGACTCACTGATGACTCGTGTTCAAGGTGTTACTATTAGTACATAAAGCCTTTAACAGTTTGGGAAACAGTTTCCTTGCAAGATTGCCTTACCCCGCACAGGTCCACTCCAGCACCTCAGTCTGAGGGACTGGCACTGCCACATAAAATCCGTTCTGCATTTGGAAGAATAGATTTTTCAGGGTGGAAGTACCTATGGATACCAGGCAGGTGCCTTCACCTGATGCCATTTTGTTGTTGTTGTTCCTTCTGGGCCTTGGCTCCAAGCAATTTTTCCCCAGTGACAGAGTAGCTTCTTAGAGGCTAGGCAGTTTTTTACTTCCCTTTCTTCACCTCAGCCTGTCTCTCTCATTCTTGTCAGAAGCAAGTGTTTCTATGAATGCCATTGCTGGGAATCACAAGCAAGGAAATAAATTTGCAGTGGGGTTCTTCTTGTGGGCTTCCCAGAGGCCCTTGTGAGAAGAGAATGGGCCTCTGGTTTGATCCGCAGGGTTCTTCTTCTGCCAGCATGTGGGGTGTTGAGACACCTCATGTTTCACCTCCCTCTGTCATGGCCCGGTTCATGGGCGATCAAAGTCCCAGCAGGGGACGTCAGGACCGGGGGCAAGATGGGGGGGGTGAGACCAGGAACGGGGTCCAGAAGCCAGGAGTCAGAAAGCCAAGAGTCCGAGGGTCAGAGAGCCAGAAGTCAAGAAGACAAGGGTCCGAGGGTCAGGAAGCAAGGAGTCACGAAGTCAGGGGTCCGAGGCTCAAGGAGCAAGGAGTCACGAAGTCAGGGGTCTGAGGCTCAAGGAGCAAGGAGGCACAAAGCCAGGGGTCCGAGGCTCAAGAAGCAAGGAGTCACGAAGTCAGGGGTCCGAGGATCAAGGAGCAAGGAGTCACGAAGTCAGGGGTCCGAGGATCAAGGAGCAAGGAGTCACGAAGTCAGGGGTCCGAGGATCAAGAAGCAGGGAGTCAAGAAGGATCAGGAAGCAAGAAGCCAAACACCGCAAGGCAGGAAATGTGTTGCTGTGGCAAAGAGCCGAAGGGAAATGCTGACCTTATATCCCTTCCCAGCTCTTGCCACCAGGTGCTGTGAGTTACCAATCGGCCTCACCTGTGTGGCTGCGCCTTGCCTCTTCAGAACAAACTTAGGAAGGCCCCAGTCCTGCAAAGTCCTATTGGTCACAGGGCCTGGCTCCTGCACGCACACCTGACACCCTCGCCTGAGCTGCGCTAAAGCTCTTCCTAGAGCTGCCTTTTGCCATCAGTGCCTTCTCCAAATGAGAATTCTGTGCCTTCAGCTCCTTGACCCAGTCGTTCACCTCTGTGAATCAGTCAGTTTGAGTTCTTAGTTTTATCACCTCACTCTTGACCCCCATCTGCCTGAGGTGATGCTCTTCCCCCCCCCTCAGCTTTTGCAAACCCCTGTTCTTCTTCTTCTTCAGATTTGTGATGCAATTTGTGCCACCCAAAAGCAGTCCATGTACCGCTTCCTCAAGCTGTTACTCGCTTGCCATATCCTCCTTTTACATAAGCACCTTGCCCTTGAGTAGTTTTGTCAAACTGATCCCTTTCCCCTCAGGGCTCTTCACCTTCTACTATTTTCTCACTGACAACCTCCTTCAAGAGGAGGTTTTTTTCTCCTTAACAGAGAGTGCAGGTAAAGATAGCCAATTTATTTGCAACAAACTGAAGTGAAAATTTGTAAGTGTCCTTCATGTGACTCTCTATTTGTGTGTGGAGGGGGGGGGTCTTAAGCCGAAACTACTGACATGTGAATCTGACCATTTCAGTTTCTTGTTTTGGTTTTTTTAAAAAAATCCAATCTTAATTACAGTTCTCCACATTTCTTTCTTTACAATGGTTTTTATTAAATATTCCAATCATATGTATCATTTTTAACACATTTTCTTCTTGATTTCCCATCCCTCCTTCCCTGATGTTTTTTTATTCCCCCTTAGCAGCTGCATTAAATCACATCTACATTTATTTTCTAAGCCCCAAATAGCCATTCTCTACATTCTTCCATTGCTCGTATCTCAAATCCTGTACAGGATTTCATATAAGTATGATAATTCAACAAGTAGTCCACTAATGGCCTCCATTCAATTCTCCATGTTTCCACCTCAGTTTGCAAACAAACAAATAAATAAATTCCTCATCTGAATTCCTCAGCATTTTAGTGTGAATTTTTCCTAATATACACATTTTTGTATGCAATTTTGCCTAATGGACACATTTTGGGGGCAAAGCAATGTTCCCAAATATAACGCATTTTCAGGTGTTATTTTCATGAACATATACATTTATATGCACACTTCAGCCTAATATATTAATTTTTGTACACATTACTTGGCTGGAGAATTGCATTGCAATATTCAGACAAATGTGAATTCTGAAGGATGGCTGTGTCTTGGGTTGCATGTGATCTCAGAAAGAGAGTAATACATGGGCAAAATGAATTGAATTTTGACCCCATTTCTAAGCAACACAAAGGTAAAATGTGAGGGTTTAACTATATGTTATTTTGTTTATCAATCCTGTCTCCAGAGATCCTACTCCCCAACCCTGGATTTCATTTAATAACCTGCTTGAAATAACCAAATTGGGTAAATATTTAACGTCCCACTTCAAAGTGCCAGAAATCCAAGGGTATTAGTTCTTTCCAGCAGGAAGCTAGGCAGCTTATAATATATGTGGATTGCCATCTAAGGTTAACAGGGGGAAAGGTACAACACTGTGGTGACAATCTCCCGCAAGCCCCCCTTTCAAGGATTGGAGATCTGAGCCTGATTGAGACATTACCTCATAAGCCTGAATCTTAAAATGGGGTCACAAACAGATTATTGCTTTTATGCATGGTAGCATGTACCTCCTATCATAACAGGTAAGATTCAGCAGTGTATCTGTCGTCGCTACAGATAGAGGGTTGTAGCCAATGTGGCTCTAAGTTAAAGTCACTTAGCAGCATAATGGTTCTCCCGGTAAACTGTTTTGTGCCAGTGGGACATTGTTGTGCAAGAGAATGCAGAAGCAGCCTCTGGTAATATTGTTCCACAACATATTGAACAATCTGTTGTGCAAGACATTTCCGCCTGTACAACTGTAGCGCTGGATTCCTCAGTTGCGCGACACTGAAACTCACCCATCCTTTAGCGCCACACCCCTTGTGCTAATGGATGGAGAACACTGAATACAGCCTTAAGAAAACTTTTAATAGCTGGTATCTGACCCCAGCCAAACTGGCCAAGATGTACATGAAAAGCTCCGACGTCTGCTGGAGATGCAAAAAAGGGGGTTGGTATGTTTATGCACATGTGGTGGGACTGTGCAAAGATAAGAGAATTTTGGGATATAATATACAATGGACTAAAAAATATCTTTAAATTCTCATTTTAAAAAAAACCTGAAACCTTTTTGTTAGGCATTATGTCCATTGATATACAAAAAAATCACAGAACCCTCTTCATATATGCAACCACAGCAGTGAGGATTTTAATAGCAAAAAATTGGAAAGGTGGTGTAATCCCCACAAAAACTGATTGGCAAGCAAAGATGATAGAATATTCAGAACTTGCAATGACGACTGGGAGAATAAGAGGAAATTCTAACCAGAAATTTAGTAAAGATTGGACAATGTTCAAAGAAGATCTTAAAAAGTACTGTAATAACACAAATCTCCTGACAGATTTGGATTGAATCTTAAAGTTTAAGGAAATTATAAAGTAATTTTCCCCCTGACAATTACCTGAAAAGAATAATAAAAATGAAGTGTGTATAGACTAATAAGATATAAAAAGCACCATGAGGTGAATCGGAAGTTAAAGGGTATGTAATGTCAAATGAGGTGGTGTTAGTCAGTGTCTATGGTCTGTTTATGTCTTTTTTTGTTGTGTTTATGTTCTATGTAAATTGTTTTGTAATAAAGAATCTTTATAAAAGAGAGAACTTTTAATAGCACACAATCATGAGTAAGAACAGCGCTTAGAATACTCAGAGATAAATGAATAAACCACAACATCGGACGTTCTAAGGTTGTGAAGTAATTGGTGGGTAGCCATCTCATCTAGCTGAGCTCTCTAAAGATAGAATTATTCCCCTAATTTGGACGGTGGCAGGTCATTGCCTACTAACTAATGGAACAGCTTGTTCTGCCTCAGCGTCCCATATTTATAGCCGTCCAAGCAGACTTTGATGACCGTGGCCAATAAACAGTGACCTCAAGATTCTGTCTCCAGGCAGAAAAGAAGGAAGAGAAGAAGCTTCTGCCTTGAGAGTTCAGTTTCTCACTTCTCTGGCAGATTGTACATCATTTCGAGAAAACTTTTAACTAGTTGCTATCTGGAGTAAGGTTAGGGACGCGGGTGGCACTGTGGGTTAAACCACAGAGCCTAGGACTTGCCGATCAGAAGGTTGGTGGTTCGAAGCCCTGCGACGGGGTGAGCTCCCGTTGCTCGGTCCCTGCTCCTGCCAACCAAGCAGTTCAAAAGCACGTCAAAATGCAAGTAGATAAATAGGTACCGCTCCGGCAGGAAGGTAAACGGCGTTTCTGTGCGCTGCTCTGGTTCACCAGAAGCAGCTTAGTCATGCTGGCCACATGACCCGGAAGCTGGACGCCGGCTCCCTCGGCCAATAAAGCGAGATGAGCACCGCAACCTCAGAGTCGGTCACGACTGGACCTAATTATCAGGGGTCCCGTTACCTTTACCTTTATTTGCCCTAATGAGTCAACCCTCCCTGAATAGAATTGTCCAGTGAAGCAGCTCAATAAAAAAGCTGTGATATTATATGTTTTAAAGGAGGTGTGCATGAATGAAGCCCTGAGGAATCACCTGACTTTAATATGTACTTCCCAGGGTATTGAGTTACAGCACCTACTGTAAAGACCAGCTTACACAAAAGGCCACGAAAAGCAAACAGAACGTTTCAAAGTGCAGGTAGCGTATGTAACCTGAAGTACCACTGTATTTTCAAGAAGCTTTTTTTATAACACAGTTTTGTGATTCTCCCTCAAGAGCGATTTGGCAAAAGTACAACGAGGTAACTGTATTTTACCTCCCTGATTCCTAAATGTCAGTCTCCCTGCTGCAATGTATATTAAATGCCCATTAATGCAGCATTCAGAGCACCAAATACCTATAGCGTGCATGGATGCCTCTGAGCGGAGAAAAATCAATTAGACCAACCAACCTTACACAGATATCTCAGCTGGTAATTGTCTATATTCCACTATGAAAATTAAGAAAAGCAACAACATTACAAGGGTATCTCTGTGTCGCGAAAAATTTGAACATCACCAAGATAGCTTGCACCTCCCAGAAACAGAAATCTCTCTGTGTGTACCATAAACCCCGTGGAGCTGTCTTGGAGGGGATGTCCGAATCCTGAGGAGGAATGGGAGGAACTTGGGGAGTTGTATGCCCTTTGGAGGGACGCAGGTGGTGCTATTATCAAAGGATAATAGGATATCAAAAACACCCTTAGCCACCTCCTGGGACGCGGGTGGCGCTGCGGGTTAAACCACAGAGCCTAGGACTTGCCAATCAGAAGGTCGGCGGTTCACATCTCCATGACGGGGTGAGCTCCCGTTGCTGGTGGCGCTGCGGGTTAAACCACAGAGCCTAGGACTTGCCAATCAGAAGGTCGGCGGTTCAAATCCCCGTGACGGGGTGAGCTCCCGTTGCTCAGTCCCAGCTCCTGCCAACCTAGCAGTTCGAAAGCACGTCAAAGTGCAAGTGCTCTGGCAGGAAGGTAAACGGCATTTCCATGCGCTGCTCTGGTTCACCAGATGTGACTTAGTCATGCTGGCCACATGACCCAGAAGCTGTACGCCGGCTCCCTCGGCCAGTAAAGCGAGATGAGCGCCGCAACCCCAGAGTCCTCTGCAACTGGACCTAACAGTCAGGAGTCCCTTTACCTTTATGCCCTTGGGAAGCATCCTAGGAGGGTTCTAGGAGGGTAGGAGGGGTGAAACCAAGATACCAAGAAGTGTCTGAGCTCAGGGAGGCCATCAGTCATGAGGATGGAGGCTCAAGTGGGTTGGCAAAGGATTGTTCCACCCCCTAGGATATCAAAAACACCCTTAGCCACCTCCTGGGACGCGGGTGGCACTGCGGGTTAAACCACAGAGCCTAGGACTTGCCAATCAGAAGGCCGGCGGTTCACATCTCCATGACGGGGTGAGCTCCCGTTGCTGGGTCCCTGCTCCTGCCAACCTGGCAGTTTCAAAGCATGTCAAAGTGCAAGTAGATAAATAGGTAGCACTACGGCGGGAAGGTAAACGGCACTTCCGTGCACTGCTCTGGTTCGCCAGAAGTGGCTTAGTCATGCTGGCTACATGACCTGGAAGCTGTATGCTGGCTCCCTCGGCCAATAAAGCAAGATGAGCATCGCAACCCCAGAGTCGGTCACGACGGGACCTAATGGTCAGGGGTCCCTTTACCTTTAGCCACCTCCTGCTGTGGGGCTGTGCTGTATCAGTGAAAAGCCTCTCTATTTTTGAGAGGCAACTAAATCAGATGCCATTCAGTGTCAACACCACCCCCATCTCCAAGGACATGGAGACACCAGCGCAGGAGCAAACAGACCTCACAAACCCAACCACCTCAAAGGAGCACCTGTATGCTTACCTGGTCCCAGAACTCAGGCTGCTTACTGCACTAAGGCTGTGTCTGCCCCACTCTTCAAAAGGAAAGTGTACAGGGCATGTTGGCTCAATATCTTAGCTTCCACATAGCCATGCCTCTAACCCTTTTGTGGCAGCTGCACCTTGTTACCCATGCCTTGGCTATGTTCCAATCTGATTTATGCATTAAAGCCTTTGGCAGAAACTGGACTGGGAGAACAAGTTCTTGATCTGGCACAGAGGGCCAAGACACAGTATGAAGTGGATGTTATGCCCTTCTGAAACAATTTTTAAAAAATAATGACCCTTGTTCAGGGTATGTACAACTTGTTCTATGCATATTAAAGACTTTCCCCAGTTTGCTGAACAGGGTTTCTGCATAGCAACCGGATTGGGGGAGATTGCAATACGATCTCAGAAGGGCTCCCATTAAATAAATGCAGTGGTTACGCTTTTGAAGATACAAACTGGGAAGCACGTTGCCCTAAACACAACCAATTTGGTAGGTCATGGATGGTGAAAGTCTAGAATTGGCACACCAGGGTTTTTTGGGGGGTTTTTTGTCCCATAGCTCCCTGCTCTCTGCTTACAATACATGGTGACCATCTGGAACAACTCAATTTAGGATGCCACAGATTCTGTGATAAATGTCTGGAAGCATTTCCAGAGAAGCATTCGGTCAGTTATGCCATCCACATCCACTCAACATAATTAAGTTTTTGCACAGGCCCAAGTCTTCTACGTCAACGCTTTCAGATCCCCAGCATCCAGAGGCAGAGGTCACAAGTTTGCATTGTGCAAAGCCAGCGAACAGAGGATGCATTCCAATTGTCTGCCGAGGTCTACAAACAGTAGCTTGATCTTAGAGAGCTGCTAAAAAAAAAACACACACCAAAAAACCCCAGCTGTTTTTGCACTTTCATCAGCAAAAATTTGCAGCCCTCCAACTCTTGGAACAAAGGGCTATCAGGATGAACACATGGGCGCTGAATGGAACAGTCTCCACTGTGCCCTTGATTCAAACAATTCAACTAATGCTTCTGGAAGCCCAAAGACAGGCTGTGGATTTACTGCACAGAAATTGTTCACATGCAGCTCAGACCAGTGCTTTTTCAGAGGAGTAAAAAAAAGCTGGGGTGGGATGAGAGACGGCGATTGGAATCTGCATGTTGTTGTTGTTGTTTAGTCGTTTAGTCATGTCCGACTCTTCTTGACCCCATGGACCAGAGCACGCCAGGCACTCCTGTTTTCCACTGCCTCTCGCAGTTTGGTCAAACTCATGCTGGTAGCTTCAAGAACACTGTCCAACCATCCTGTCCTCTGTCGTCCCCTTCTCCTTGTGCCCTCCATCTTTCCCAGCATCACGGTCTTTTCCAGGGATTCTCTTCTCATGAGGTGGCCAAAGTATTGGAGCCTCGGCTTCAGGATCTGTCCTTCCAGTGAGCACTCAGAGGTGATTTCCTTAAGAATGGATAGGTTTGATCTTCTTGCAGTCCATGGGACTCTCAAGAGTCTCCTCCAGCACCATAATTCAAAAGCATCAATTCTTCGGCGATCAGCCTTCTTTATGGTCCAGCTCTCACTTCCATACATCACTACTGGGAAAACCATAGCTTTAACTATACGGACCTTTCCATCCAACCACTTCAGTGAATTGTTTTTAAGAAACCACATGCCTCTGGAAAGCTCACAGTTCAGACGTAAGAGCGATGCATTTAGAGAGACAACTGAAATCTGCAATAAAAGGTAGGATCCTGTTCAGGATCCCAGCCAGCCACAAACATTACTACTACTGTATTTCTTCATTCTGAGATCGCCGTTAATCCTCTGGTGCACAACTGCTTCTCTTACAGTTTAATTGGCGCAAAGGAATCCTTTATGGTACACAGTTTATCTGAATTAACTAACTCAAACTCACATATAAGAAAAGATGGCCACAATGGTCCGCCTCTATAGGAAAAAGCATGCAGATCTAGAGAGCCTTCTGATTGGGCAAGGCTGATAGGTTTTTGGTCTCATCTGGCACTTGGCCATGAGGTCTGCTGCTCAGCAATCAAGAAATGCAGAAAGAGCCCCACACCAATCCTGTAACCAAATGCCCTCCATTGGTATTGGTCAGAGCCTGTTTGTTCCTCTGCCATTGGTATATCACATGCATAATGGTCTCAATTCAAATGACCAGTTCCAAGTACATGCTGCATTGTTGCAATGTGTATTAGTCACTTGGCTTCATCAGGCTAATTCTCAGGAGCAAAGTAAAGTTTCTCATAGAATCATCAAGTTGTAGAGTTGGAAGGACCAATCCTGACAATGCAGGAATCACAACTTCACCAGTCTAACAAAATACATTCTAGCATGCACAAATGCAAATAGAGCAAAGTAAAGCATGGTACAAACAAACAGTGTTTGCATATCTCATAGGTGCAGGTGGGCAGTCGCCATCAAATCAGACTCAGTGCTGCCATCTTTGTTCTCTCTTGTTATGGGCTCTTACCTGCTTCCCAACTCATCTAGACCCTGTTCTAATAGAGTGAACCCCATTGCAGAACAGGTCCTCAGCTCACCTGTCTGACTTCTTTTCAGCCTCAATTAGCTGTGTCAAGGGATGCTGGAGTATTCCATCAGCCACAATTCACATGCTCGCCCGATTTCATAAACGGAAATCATGCAAGCGAATGTGAGTGGTATTGGCTAATATGTTTGTGTCCATGAATGTTACATAAATAATTACAGTATTTTCTGCCCAGTTCTTAACATTTCCCTTCCATTTAAATGCCTTGCTGATTTTTCTGTAGTAAATCACATTCATTCTGGCTGTAGAGGAGGTTTTAGCAGAAGCTGAACTGTAGTAGAACGGAAACAGCTTTGATTGCCTTCAACACAGGACAGGATGGAAATCAGTGCCTCCTTACACCAGGCTGTGCCTCTACTTAGCCCTACCTCCCCCAGATATGTAAAGCCATCACCCCCACCCCAGCCAAGCTGACTAAAGGCCCCCAAAGAGCTGGACTTGGCCTGGAAATGAAACAAAAACCTTGGATACCACTGAAGTTCAAATATAGAACAAGTTTTATTATTCCACATGTCCCAAAATACATCTTAGCAAGGGAGTCGGTTCAGATCTCAAATTATACGCTGTTTATTCCCACTGGAAACCTAACGCCAAGTCCTTTTCCTTAAATCAACAACAAAAAGTCTTGGCTCTCATCCTTGTAATATAACTCTTGTTATATTATTTTCTTATCAAAACAGGAAGGGGAGAGAGTGAAGTTAAAGACTTTTTTCATTTGCAGGAATCCTTTGCTGTGCAAAAGCAACCAACAAAAACGATCACGGCACAATGTACTTTGGCCAGGTTTCTTAAGCAGCGAGAGAGCTGTAATTGTGGATAGGCACCCGCAGTTCAAAATACAACATGGATTATACACAGACTCAAACAGCCAAACCACCAAAGGCACAAGCCTTTCTTCAGCTATCTTGTTGTACAAGGCAGATGCTGATTTTATCAATGTTTCCTTTTCTGGAAGGGTTTTGGGCACCAGCCAGGATCTTGGAGGAGGGGGGCTTAATTTGGTATTTGCTCAGCTTCTGGTACAGACTGATGGGGGGCGGGGAGCAAAGATTGAAGGAGAGTTTTCTTTGGGTCTTTGTGGCTTTTTTTGGCTTTTAACTGAAGGTGGTTTCCCCCCCCCTTTTTTTGAATTCGGCTATATTAAACAAGCAAGGGAGAAAATGCGAAGTCACACGAGAAAAGAAAAATATAAGTAATACCATGTTGGTTAGGGAGATTAGGATCCTCCAATCCCAACCTGGCAGATCAAAGGCATTTATCAGCACCTTTGAAGTGGCTCAGGACTAGATTTCTAAAGCAGTCAGTTCTTCGGAGTAGCAAAAAATGAAAGATATAGAAACAACCAAAGATTGCCTAGTCCACCCTCCTGATTAAAAGTGAAATGATTCACAACTACTGTCACAGACTGGTTGGATGCAGGGGAATGGTAGGAGGAACCAACTAGGGGACCCCCAAGGGAAGAAGACTTAGAGCCTGGAGTTTGGTGGTGGGACAACAGTGAGTAGTCAGAGGGAGAAGAGGGAGAAGTCTGGGAAGAGGAGGTGCCCTAAGCTAAAGAGGTAACAGGGCTTAGTGAGGAGAGAGAGTCTGTGACAGAGAGCAGTGCAGACTCAGAGGCAGAAGCTGAAACAGGATAGTGGGATGAGGAAGGCCAAGAGACAGAGATGTGTCGGGCTGGTGCAGAGTCCCGGGTGTCTCCCCTGCCTGCTGCGACAAGCCCCCCTTCTTGATGTTCTCCCAGAACCAGAAAAGGCATGAAGAAGAAGGAGCAGATCCAGGCACACCGGCACAGTCTCAGATTGCCTGGAGAAAAACTAGAAGAGGAGGGTACTTAGGTAGCTGTGGGAAGGCAGGGACTTTCAGTCTTCGCAATTATCTCTACCGAAGAAGAGTTTATGTGCTCAGTAGGCTTAGCACTTCTTTGAAGATCCTGTTTTCTAATAAAGAGTTAACGTCAACCACTCTGTGTGATTTACTGCTGGCTCGCTCCTGACAACTACCAGGTCCAAACTCAGATTAGACTATGCAGATGAAATAAGTGTGTTTATTAATTAAAATTATCTCCTGACCTTCCTCCCAAAGGAGCACAAGGCGGCAAATACATAAGGGGTAAAACAATAAGGCAAGCAGTGATGATGGGGTTATTTTGCAGACAGTTTGAGACCTCTGGAGTTACTCTGGTAATTCCTGACTATTGAACTGATTCCTTTTTGTTGTAGTTCTGGCTGCTGTAGTTGCTGAAAGTATATAATTATAAGAATATTTTTATTATTTATACCCCGCCCATCTGGCTGGGTTTCCCCAGTCACTCTGGGTGGCTTAGAGAATATATAAAAACATAATAAAACACCAAGCATTAAAAACTTCCTGATACAGGGCTGCCTGTCCCATCTGGACATTTAAACTATTGTTATTTATGGATCTGAATGTTTTATGTGTATCATGAACCACTCTGAGATTCATAAATGTGCATCTGAAGAGTGGTTTATCAGTTTTTAAGATAAAAAGAAATGGGATATGACTACAGATCTACAGAATGTGTACATCGGGTTATGCAAACATAAGAGCCAAGAGTTTGCACTTCACCCTTGCCCTGTATCACCTGGAATAAGTGACTCTGCTACGATTACACTGCGGTTGTTGGTGTTAGCAAAGTCACTTACATAACACAGGAGTCTAGAGACAAAAGAAATCCTGATGGCATTTTACAGAGGAAACTGAGCCCCCCAAAAACGTATAAAGGTAAAGGTAAAGGTACCCCTGCCCGTACGGGCCAGTCTTGACAGACTCTGGGGTTGTGCGCCCATCTCACTTAAGAGGCCAGGGGCCAGCGCTGTCCGGAGACACTTCCGGGTCACGTGGCCAGCGTGACATCGCTGCTCTGGCCAGAGCCAGAGCCGCACACGGAAACGCCGTTTACCTTCCCGCTGGTAAGCGGTCCCTATTTATCTACTTGCACCCGGAGGTGCTTTCGAACTGCTAGGTTGGCAGGCGCTGGGACCGAGCAGCGGGAGCGCACCCCGCCGCAGGGATTCGAACCGCCGACCTTTCGATCGGCAAGCCCTAGGCGCTGAGGCTTTAACCCACAGCACCACCTGCGTCCCCCAAAAACGTATAGTTTGAGGATAAAGAAACAGAGAGGGGCAGGTCTCATCAGGGGCAGGGTTAGGTCCAACTTAACATTCACCAGAAAACTCCCTCACAGCAGCACACAGCAGCACAGCCAATCAGAGCACTTCCTGTCTCAGCCAATGGCTGGTTGCCAAGTAATACCTCCACCATTACCCTGGGTTGCTGACTTTAATTTGTCAGCATCCATCTGTCTCAAGAGACAATGGAGTGTGCCTCCAGGGGTGAGGTCAAATTGGAACAGAGTTTTCCTTCAAGACGGGCTACCTTACCAGGTTGGCAAGCCCCGTCTGCCCCTCGCTTCCTTCTACAGCACATGAAACCACCTTCTTGACTGTTGGACCTGCTATTGATCATATCCACTCAATCTGCTGGAGCCTGTCTTTGCATGACAGGGAAGTCCCTAACTCATTGAAGGTTTGAGATGCGCTGGTTACCCTCACCTGGTTAAGCCCAGCCAGTCAAAGCTGTTCCTGGAGTGTGGCTGCTGTCACATGCTGACAGTTTCCAGGAGCCACAGATGAGAGCTGAGTGCAGGGTGAGGACCAAATGAGGACAAACTACCCCAGGAGAAGCATGATGCATCGCCCACCAGAGGTACCCCCCTCTCCTGACACCCCATAAACAGTGACAACAGATGTCAGGGAACTGCCATCAGCTCAGAGGCAAGAGGTGGAAGGGCAGTTGTGTTACAGGGAGCCTCCGAAGATCTTGCAAAGGGAAGCCCCGCCTCCAGTGGGGAAGGGGCGCAGGGATCAGAAGGTGCTAGGGAGACCCTCAACACTGAGCCTGAGCAAAGCAGAGGGGAGGCAAGTCCCCCTTTGCCAATGCCCACTTTGCGCAGTAGGTTTGCACGCAGAGAGGGGAGGAGAAGGGTGGAGACACACAACTGTTATGCTGGGGAAGGTATAAGGACCGCCCACTCCCAGATTCTGCTAGCGACTGAGCAGACATGGACTTGTGACGCTCTGCACTGTAAATAGTTTGTACAGATAATAAAGCCTGAAAAAGACAAGTTGGAGTCTTGCCTGTTTTGCTCTCGAGCAACAACATCAGCACCGGACAATGGAATTAACCCTTAAGTTGCCAATTGCCGCTGCAGCTCCAACAGTTGCTCCAAGCACCTTCCACACACAAAAATGAAGCAGCCGCAGAAATCTGGTTGCCTTGAATTTTCTACCGATGCTTCTTCTGCAACACTTCACAAAGTCTTTCCCCACTACATAAGGAATATGGAATGGTGGGGAGGGGAGACGCTGAATTGCTGAGGAGAGGTAGAGATAACGTTACCCAACCTATTTCTCCATCTGAAACAAAGACGACCCTATTTTTAAAATGCATTCAATCCAGTTACAAGGAATGGGATTCTTATGAAAGAGGAAATTGTTAGCAGTGTCAAATCCTGCAGTTTGCATGGTGGATAACAGCCAAATGGAATACGGACATTTTTTAAAAGCCAGGAGAGTATTTGAAGATGGCAAAACCCAAACTCATCTGAATACAATGAAACTGACTGGGCTGGGGGGGGGGGAGAGGAGAAGGAAATAATTCCACTTCTGTCGCTGCCTACTAAAGGCACTGTGGTGTCTTCAGTTACGAGACGACCAACACAGATGTAAGACATCACCCTCCTGTTTTAGCAAGGTGCTGAAACACAGTAAATAATCTTGATGGCTATTAAAATAATGAGATTCTGTGCCAGGGATGTTGCAACTCCAGATGTGAAGGTCATTCCTGACACTTAATAAATAATAGAAACTGTATTGCCTTCTGCCTCCTTTTAATCTTACAATAAAAAGAGGAGGACTGTCAAATGTCACCTCTTATTTTCTTCATCTGCGCCATCTGCACGCCTCTTTTTAGCCACACGCTCCCCCTTCGGAGGAGGAAGCAGAGAAGGGAGATGATGGATGTGTTGAGCACTTCCAGAGCGATTTCAAATGGTTCCCCCCCCTCCAGAAATAACCTGCTGGGGGAAATTTTGTATCTTGAAAACAAGGTACAATTATTTTAAAAAATAAAATAAAATAAAATAAATGCCTAGAAGCTCCACTTCACACACAACCTCGACATTAGTGTGCCATTGGCTGGTGTTTGGACTTGTAATTGATGGACGGAAATTTGAACAGGAAAGAACACTGAGACAAGATCACATCGTAAAACGCACGATAAGTACCTTGGCTTCGTGGGATGTATCATAAATGGGATCCTCATAACAGAGGGTCCTGGTTGCGCTCGGGACCCAAGAGCTCACCTGACAGGGTTGAAATGGGGGGGGGGACAGGAAGTCGTGGGCATTCCCCTGGGATCATGCCAGGCTGTTTTAGCCAATAGCTAGTAGGTGGCGTGATCCCAGGGGCTTTAAAAGCAGCAGTGTGATACAAGTGGGGCACTTGTATTTGCATGGCTGAACACCCTCCCACCCTCCCTAGTTTAGGTAGAATCGCTTGGCCTTGCTTTGGTTTGCGTCGCCTGTTTTGGAACAGGGGCTGGGTAGGATTTTTTTCCATTTGGCAGATTGGCTTTTAGCCATTTGGTTTTCGCCTAACCCTTAGCAAATCATCACGACTTGTAAGGTGGCGGTTAGGCATTGGCTCAGTTGAATTGTGGGGAGGGGAGGTGCGGCCATCACCTGCCCCTCCAGGAATTGGGTATTCCGTTAAAGGAATCTGGGGGCCCTGGATCTCATCCGAAGTCCGCTTGAGGGGCTAGGGCCATGCCCGGACCACAGGAACCCCGGGGTGAGCTTAGGTTGGTCCTCATCGACCTTGCTCCCTCGTTTGGTTTACCTCATTGGACGATCACCCTGAGAGGTGGAGTCAGTTATAGTGGGGAGTCAATGCCTAAGCCAATACCGCTCACGTGGTTGCATTTCAATAAAGTTGTGGCCAAAATCTGCCCAAAATCTTAAACTAACATAAGTGTCTGTGTGTATTTATTTTGGGGGTGGGTCTTGGGGCCTCGAGACACAAATGCAGGAGATCAACGGGGTGGGGGCTGTGATAAGATCACACTGTTAAGGGCAAAAAGTGGATGCAATCAGGCTCCTCAGATATGTCTCTGCACCTTACATTTAACACTGTATTATGCCATCTTAACAGTCCTGGTATAATACTGTTTTCTGCCAAAGAAACCTGGTATCTTGGAAGACATTAGATCAGACTGATACAGGGCACTGGTCCTCAAGGGTATGGCAAATAGCCTTTCCGGGGGGGGGGGGAATGACCACAAATGAAAAGTATTCAAAGGGCAGACCACAAAAGACTTTCCTTTTTGCCAAACTGTATTATTTTATTTCCTTTACAGACAAGGAGGCACACGGTAGGCGAGTTCTTTGGATATATGCTAAGGCACTTGGATGGCTGTGAAAATTGACCTCTAGTCCAGGAAAGTTTTGTTTTGTTTTGTTTTGACTTTGCATCTGAGATTTCTCTTACATTCCTGCACAGGAACACATTTAAAAAGATTCACAGTATGGGTTGAGATGCAATGTTGCTTGCAAATAACTATCCACCAAGCTACCTGGCAAGAGTGTTGAATTTTTCAGAAGAAAGGGAGGGGGAAGCTTCTAACCCAAGACAAGCTTTTTTTTTCATATGCTTATGTGATCTCTTTTGAAGTGCATCCAGAAAACATCTACTATATTTAAATTTGCAAAATCACTGTGATGACATTAGACAGCATTAAGCAAAAATAAAAAAATCCTAATTATGTCTTGAAGCGATAGGAAGTATAGATCTTCTAAAATATTTTGTTGTGGGTAGCAGGAGAGCAAGTAGAAAATAACTGCATTTCTTCTTTGCATTCTTCCTCCAAAATGTGGCACTCAGCTGCATACTTATTTCCGTGCCCAAATGTGCAGCATCCCATGATAGCTAAAATCCAGCCACACGTGCAGATCTTAACACAGTTCCATTTAAGTTTAGAGCAATTTTCCAGACTCTAGATTGGGGTAGCCATTGAGGTGCTCTCCAGATGTTGTGGACTACAACTCCCATCACTCCTAGCCATTGACCACACTGTCTGGGACTGATGGGAGTTGTAGTCCACAACATCTGGAGGTCGTCTCTCCCCACCCCATGGGTTGACCCTGCTCTAGGTACTGATGCCGCCTACAGACTTTCAAGAAAAAGGCTCCTGCTCTGGTGCCATAGACTTTTCCAGTTTGTTTGTTTTTAGGTTTTAGGTTTCTTTGCACCATGCAGATTGTTTCTTTCTGCAGTCAGCCTGTGAATGCTTGCAAACTTTTGCAAAGTTGAGTTACACATATGGCAGGTCTGCCAAAAGGTAGTGCCTCAATCTTTGTTGTGCTTCCTCAACATAGATAATCATTTGTGTATCTTTTTGCAGATTTGTTCCAACTGTTTCCTGTGCCGTTCACATTGAAATATTCCACACCACCATGATTTTGAACTTTCTTTTCTTTCGGAGACTCTCTGGTCCAGTACACTGCTGTGGCTTCCATTGTAGGGTGCTTCAGTTCTGCAAATTCCAATGGTCTTTTCCAAGTTTCAATTGGCTTCCACATATTTTAACTTCTGAATCCCTGATAACTAATTACTATTTGATTCCTGATAAGTGCGCCTGCGAGTCTTATAAAACTGCATGTCTGTTTTAACATCCTTAAGGCTGCAATCCTCAACAGACTTTGTAGGGCGTAAGCCTCTGGACAGTGGAGGACTTACACCTAAGTAGCACTGTTTAGCTGCAATTCTATGCACACTTACTCGGGAGTAGAGATATAGAGAGACATCAGTTTCCATTTTGACCTATGCCGTGCTGTTTCTGTTCTGCTGCAGATCGATTTCCAACGAAAACTATGTTATTCCACGATGTAGCAGATCTTTACGTATTTATTCCACACCATTCATTTCAAAACAAAGGAGATGCAATGCAAACCAGAGAAGGTGATCTATCACTTACATACCATTTGCGGACCAAAAACAACAACAACAACAACAACAACAACAACAACAACAACAGGGATTTCAAATTGTAATCACTGGATTGATGTCCACTCAACATGGGACAAATAAATGAATACCAGCAATTTCTGCTCCTGCTTCCATTTCCATCAGTATACTCCAACATCCTTACTTGTGAGCAAGCTTAATTTACTTCTTTGCCAACATGCATAGTGATGTGTTGCAAGATCTACCACAAAAGACTCAACAATTTCCTTCTTATGTTGTGCTCTCATGCAAAACACACCTCTTCCCAAAATTTCATTAACAGGCACTAGCTATGAGACTGTGCATATCACAGTCTCATAGCTAGTGATAATCTTCATTCAGTTGCACCTGCAAGCCATTCTAGTGCCTCTGACCACACTATGGTCTTTATAACATTGAGCCAATTGTTCTCTGTCCGGTTTACCTCGCCGGGTTATTGAAAAGCTAGCACACGTTAAGGAGAAATATTATCTTCCCCATTCAGTCCAATTCTCTCTCTTCCACTAATATTCTGGACCCTACACAATTTTGTGAGATACAGAAGCCTTTTCTTCGCAAAGACTGATTTACAGTGCTGCTGTATAAAATGAGGCAGCAATAAAATAAGCAGGGTGTGTGGTGCGGGGGGGGGGGAGAGAAGGTGATAAGCAAGTCTCGGATAATGTATTTCTTTGGCTGAATGTCAGCATTATGGAATATTATCAACTCGAAAGGAAACAGCCAAGTCTTGATAACACACAAACCAATCAACACAGAATAGAGGTGGTTCATTCTTCCAAAGTCCACCCATCCCCCAAAAGAAACACAATCACATGGTCTTTTTATTAAGGAATTATGAAAAACAGAAGCAGTATGATACAACTTCAAGCAGCCAAATAATTCTGGTAGTTGTCGTTCATTAAGGGTGCTTAAAATTCTTAGGAGACCACGATTTCCTCCACCACCTGAGCTGCAATTCTCATAATGGTTTAACTGTCAATCCATCTTTCCCAGGGAACTTTGGGAATTGTAGGAATGTAAACAGGGGAATAGGGGCCTCCTAATGAATCTTAGCACCCGAAACAAATCACAGCTCCCAGAATCCTTAGGGAGAATCCATGACTATTTAAAGTAGTAGTAGAAGAAGAAGAGTTTGGATTTGATATCCCGGCGCTGTGGGTAAAAGCCTCAGCACCTAGGGCTTGCCGATCGAAAGGTCGGCGGTTCGAATCCCTGCGGCGGGGTGCGCTCCCGCTGCTCGGTCCCAGCGCCTGCCAACCTTGCAGTTCGAAAGCACCTCCGGGTGCAAGTAGATAAATAGGGACCGCTTACCAGCGGGAAGGTAAACGGCGTTTCCGTGTGCGGCTCTGGCTCGCCAGAGCAGCGATGTCACGCTGGCCACGTGACCCGGAAGTGTCTCCGGACAGCGCTGGCCCCCGGCCTCTTGAGTGAGATGGGCGCACAACCCCAGAGTCTGTCAAGACTGGCCCCTACGGGCAGGGGTACCTTTACCTTTACCTTTTTTATCACTACCCAAAGGAGTCTCAAAGCAGCTATCAATCTCCTTTCCCTTCCTCCCCCACAACAAACACTCTGTGAGGTGAGTGGGGCTGAGAGACTTCAGAGAAGTGTGACTAGCCCAAGGTCACCCAGCAGCTGCATGTGGAGGAGCAAGGAATCGAACCCAGTTCACCAGAATATGAGTCCACCGCTCTTAACCCCTACACCACACTACACACACACACACACACACACACACACACACACACACACAGTGGTATCATAGTGCTTTAAATGTATGCTGTGAATGTGATGTAAGATTTTATTTTATACCCCTCTTTTAGGGTGGACCCCTCAAAAACACTATCCATTTCTAGGTGCCCTGAGCCTCCCAGCAAGGGCGGGAATTGTCATTCACCTGTACTCATGTCACTGAATTCAGTTTCTGGGAGGCAACACTTCTCCCCCAGCAAATACAACCATTGCATGTGTGTAAGGTAAAAGGTAAAGGTACCCCTGCCCGTACGGGCCAGTCTTGACAGACTCTGGGGTTGTGCGCCCATCTCACTTAAGAGGCCAGGGGCCAGCGCTGTCCGGAGACACTTCCGGGTCACGTGGCCAGCGTGACATCGCTGCTCTGGCGAGCCAGAGCCGCACACGGAAACGCCGTTTACCTTCCCGTCGGTAAGCGGTCCCTATTTATCTACTTGCACCCGGAGGTGCTTTCGAACTGCTAGGTTGGCAGGCGCTGGGACCGAGCAGCGGGAGCGCACCCCGCCGCAGGGATTCGAACCGCCGACCTTTCGATCGGCAAGCCCTAGGCGCTGAGGCTTTAACCCACAGCACCACCTGCGTCCCACATTGCATGTGTGTAGAGATGGACAAATTGTGGCTACTAGCTGTGATGGCCACGTTCTGCCTCTATGGTCAGAGGCTTTATGCTTCCGAACAGTAGTTGCTGGAGACCACAAGAGGGGAGAGTGCTGTTGTGCTTAGGTCCTGCTTCCGGGCTCCCCATGTTCTCCACATTCCCACACCTGTTGGCAAATTTTGCTTGGAAAAAGACCTTGTGAAAATTCGTAAGCAATTTTACTGTGAATTTCATCCAGCATGTACATTTCTGCACGGGCTAATATACACTCCCCCACAAAAAAAGCATTGCATTTTTGTATGTTATTTTCATACGGATATATGTGTTTTTATGAACACTTTGCCCTAATGCATGCATTAGCTGGTTAACTGTGTTGCAAAATTCAGCAGAGGGTGAATTTTGGAAGATTGCTGCATTTCTGAAAACATTCTTCTGGGAAATGGCAACTAGGGAAGGTAAAGTTAAAGAGACACCTGACCATTAGGTCCAGTCGTGGCCGACTCTGGGGTTGCGGCGTTCATCTCGCTTTATTGGCTGAGGGAGCCGGCGTACAGCTTCCGGGTCATGTAGCCAGCATAATAATAACAATAATAATAATAATAATAATAATAATAATAATAATAATAATAATAATAATAATTTATTATTTATACCCCGCCCATCTGGCTGGGCTTTCCCAGCATGACTAAGCCGCTTCTGGTGAACCAGAGCAGCGCACGGAAATGCTGTTTACCTCCCCGCTGGAGCGGTACCTATTTATCTACTTGCACTTTGTGCTTTTGAACTGCTAGGTTGGCAGGAGCAGGGACCGAGCAACGGGAGCTCACCCTGTCATGGGGATTCAAACCGCCAACCTATTGATCGGCAAGTCCTAGGCTCTGTGGTTTAACCCACAGTGCCACCCGCATCCCTGGCAACTAGGTACATCTGCATAATAGTGTAAAATGAACCCAATTCCCTCCCCCACCTCATCCCTACCTTGAATACAAATCTGGCTCAGCACTGTGATCCATCTCCAAGGACCAGCTTCAAGCCCCATTCTCTTCCCCCATCACTGGCAATACTGAACTAAATGAGTCAATGGAGTGACATAATATATTGCAGGTTTTTTATTTAAAAAAAAATAACAATACAGAGATCTAAGTTTGTTTAAAACTTGGCAAAAGGTTGGATTTATCAACAACGAGTGTTTTCCTACACCCACAGAAACCCGTTCTTCACAGAAATATTTAGGTGACAAAAAGGCCAGTCTGATGAATATTTACTGCTTTCCCACCTCCTTTATTTAAAATGCTGTTTTCATAGTAAGGATATTCATGGGTTATCTGCAAAAGGGTTGATGTAATAAAGAAGTGGGGAGATAATCAAATCATTGTTCATAAAGAGATTATGGAGCCATGGGAAGGCCACTGAGGCAGCCCGACCAGAAGCTCAGGGTTTGCAGGGCTGCTGAGGGAATACAGAATATACAAGATCAAAATTATAACAAAGGAATTTCAGAAGGTGATAGCCAGATGGCTGGTGAAGCCATATATATATATATAGAGAGAGAGAGAGAAAGTTTTGAAAAAGTCATCAAGTTCAACCCCTTGCAACACCCAAACTATAATTACTTTTCAAAGTACCACATCCCACAGAGAATTGGCCTTTCAGTGTTCAAATAAGGATCTGTTGTGAGAAGCAGTGGCCACCACTGGCTCCTGTGGGAGAGAGTTCCACCGTCTACAGTATGTGCTGCATACTGTATTTCCTTGCATCTGTCCTGAAGAGGGAGAGCAGGGGCCTTGAAGGTGCCCATCAAACTGGTCCAGTGTACTTTTGTATGTTGTATTCACTGTCATATGCATTTTTAAGACCTACATTGGCTCCAAGTATGTTTCCGAGCATAATTCAAAGTCTTGGTGTTGACCTTTAAAGCCCTAAACAGCCTCAGCCCAGTATACCTGAAGGAGCGTCTCCACCCCCATTGTTCTGCCCGGATGCTGAGGTCCAGCGCCAAGGGCCTTCTGGTGGTTCCCTCACTGTGAGAAGCGAAGTTACAGGGAACCAAACAGAGGGCACTGCTGCCTCAAAACGAAGATCCATTCAGCTCAGCTTCCTGTTTCGCACAGTGAGAAAAGCCCTCCCTCCCCACATCAAGGAATGGAGGCTGCTATTCCCACCCCACCCAGCAGCTGGTTTTCAGAATTATATACCTCTGAACCCAAGAGGTTCCATTCTGTTGTTTTGGCCAGTAGCCTTTGATTAGATTTATCTTCCACAAATTTTTCTAATCTCCCTTCACAGCCTCATCAATCTTGCAACAGCAAATTCTGTAAAATAATTCCACGTTGTGTGAAAGCGGGCTCTTTTGTTCCTCCTGAATCCACTGTCAATCCGTTTGATTGACTACGTTCGCACATAACAGTGAGCCAAGAATCTTTGGCTGGATGAACCACGTTGTACACAGGCCTCCTGCTGGTGCACACAGCCTGAAATCTCCTCTGCTCCTCGCCTTTTGCAAACAGGCAAACAAACAAGCTCAGTGCTACATCCAAGCCAGGGGTCAAGGTTTGGTTCTCTCTAATAAGCCACCCACGGGATGTGGGTTAAACCACAGAGCACAGGGCTTGCCGATCAGAAGGTCGGCGGTTCGAATCCCCACGACGGGGTGAACTCCCGTTGCTCGGTCCCTGCTCCTTCCAACCTAGCAGTTCGAAAGCACGTCAAAGTGCAAGTAGATAAACAGGTACCGCTCTGGCAGGAAGGTAAACGGCGTTTCCGTGCGCTGCTCTGGTTCACCAAAAGCAGCTTAGTCATGCTGGCCACATGACCCGGAAGCTGGACGCCGGCTCCCTCGGCCAATAAAGCGAGATGAGCACCGCAACCTCAGAGTCGGTCACGACTGGACCTAATGGTCGGGGTCCCTTTACCTTTACCTTTATTTGCCCTAATGAGTCAACCCTCCCTGAATAGAATTGTCCAGTGAAGCAGCTCAATAAAAAAGCTGTGATATTGTATGTTTTAAAGGAGGTGTGCATGAATGAAGCCCTGAGGAATCACCTGACTTTAATATGTACTTCCCAGGGTATTGAGTTACAGCACCTACTGTAAAGACCAGCTTACACAAAAGGCCACGAAAAGCAAACAGAATGTTTCCTTTGATCCAGGTATGCTTGCAAATAAACAGATTAGCCAGGTGGGTGCACCTTTCCTTACCCTTTTAGGGAAGAACAGACACCCACCACTAATTGCATGAGAACTCTATAGAGCTGTCTTTATTCTTCTGGAACAAGAGCTTCAAGCCCGCAAGCCAAGCATGATTTGGTGAGAAGCGTACAAGCTGCTAAGGTGTGGGGTTTCATTACAACCGTAGCGAAAACTTCCCCAGCCGTTGCCTGGTTCTGCTCTCCTTCATTTGAAGTTTGGACTCCTAAAACACAAATTGCACGCACACATGCGCACACAACCTCACATCCATGTTCTGCTGGCCCGTATTCTCTGGCTCCAGCAAAAAGACTCTTGTTCTGTCCTCACAAAAGGAGCTTTGTGAGTGTTGCTGCTATCAGCCAAAATAGGATGACAAGTCCAGGTTGAACAGCCACAGTGGCTGAGTTGCAAAAGCCCTGCTGCTGTGAACCCACCTGAAAGCAGCAGCGTCAAGGCCAGAAGTGATGTGGCATGGCGGAAATGAAGAGCTCTTCAAGGATAACAGTTTAAGTGTTTGTGGAGCTCAGAATCTGAAGGAACCCTTCTCCCATAGCAACGTACTGCATTTTCAAGTTCTATTTGGGAGGTTGGGTGAAAGGCAGATGGAGAAAGGACCTTTGTGGTGACTCATTGTTGGTGACCTGGTGGCTGCTAGTAACTCAGGAAAAACTCATAAGGCACAAAATCAGTGCCATTGAGGAGCCAGGTGTAATAATAAAATTTAAGGTCATTCATATATATATATATATATATATATATGGAGGGCTTCCACCTCCTCCAGCCCCGCAAGCTCCCAGAGTGATGCCAAAGCTGCACGCAGCTTCGGTATCGCTCTGGGTCCCGTTCTGGGGGCTGGGGGAGGGGGATGCTCAGGCTTCCCCCTCCTCCAGCCCCATGCCTGGGGGGGGGAAATAATTTTTTTCCCTTTATTCCCCCCCCCCCATCTAAGTGCGTCCTATGGGCCGGTGCGTCCTATAGGGCGAAAAATACGGTACATCTAGGACACTAGTTCCCCATCCCTGCTCATGGGATTTTTAACTGAATGGCAACTGAATGTTCATTCAGAGTCTGAATGAACTTTGAGTAGGAAGCCCTTGCTGAAGGCAAACAGGTCTGGTCAGTGCCTGCATGAAAGGATATGTAGACTGCCTTGCATTCCATGGTGGAAGAAAAGCAGAGCAAAAATGCAATAAAAAATAAATACAGTGAAGTTTGTAGTGCTTTGATTTTTTTATATATAAACACATATCCACTGTTGCGTGGGCCCGCAATGGCGCAAAAATGTGGTTACAAAGCACGAATCCACATGGATCCTCAGGGTTTTTGCATTGGGTCACCCCAAATTCACCATCAGATCACATAGCATGTCTATGGCTACAGCCTGCACCAAAAAACACACACATCCACTGTTGCGGGGGCCACAGTGGTGCAAAAACGTGGTTACAAAGCACAGATCCACATAGATTCTCAGGATTTTTGCACTGGGCTACCCCAAACTCACCGTCAAATCACATGTCTGTGGCCACAGCATGAACCACAAAAATCATACATCCACTGTTTCGTTCAGAATATTTTTTTTCTTGCTTTCCTCCTCTAAAAACTAGGTGCATCTTATGGTCAGGTGCATCTTATGGAGCGAAAAATATGGCATATAAAAACCAGGACGTGAAGGTCTTTAATAAATAAATGGAAACAAATTAAACATTCAGAGCCTGGGAGTCCTAACAGGCGTGACCACATGAGGTCCATGATTAGATCTCCTTTCTATTTATTTACTTACTTTGAAAAGTAGTTGTGGGGGGAATTTGCCGTTTTGTGTAGGGCAGTGACACCAGAGAAAGTTCTGCCTTCCCTCCCTGTACAATTTTTCCTGAGCCAAAGTGAAACCACCTACCCCAAGGGTTGAGGAACCTTTAAGCTGGGTGAGGGGCACATTCAGTAAGAGGTTGGCAGGAGCAGAACCAGCAGCAGATGGGACCAGATCCCAGAATGGGGAGGGACTTTTTTCCTCTCCCTCTTTCGACCACCCCATTTCAACCCTGTTCTTTCCCTTCTTAACCTGCCCCCGCCCCATGAAATTAGGCTGAGGACTGCATGGTGCCCATCACAGACCTGCTTGATGCTTCTGTTATTGTCTTCTGTCTATTACCCTTGGCGAGGCTAAAAGCAGCTTTGGGAAGGGGAGGGGGTGTGATTTCAATCAGGGAAATGGTGCAAGAAGAAAGGGTTAAGCACTCCCTCCAGGAGAACCAATCAAAAATCTCCCACTCCATATCCATTTTGGCCTTCAGGCTTCACGTTTTGAGGTGTGCAGCCGAAATGGCTAATGTTTCAAGGGGTCCCTTCTTCTCTGCCAATTTTATGCTATCAGCCATTGTGAGGTGATTGGAGGAAGGGGGGAGATTTACAAGCATTCTCCCTCCCCCCCCGCCCCAGTCTGTGAAACTTCTGCTGTCGGTAAAATAAATTCCTTTGACAGCATCGAGTTGAGGAGCCACCATTGTCCTTATAAGGAAGGCCCCTCTTGCACTCATCGACAGTCCAGGGACACATGAGGAATTCAGACTTTAGAAAAATAGCCTCAATTAATCTAGTCCCGTGTGCCCGCCCCTGCCCCCCCCCCCCCAAGAAGAGCACAGGAAGCAAAACAGACATCTGTCTTCTCCTAAATGCCTGACAGTCCATTGAAAACCGAAACCATAACACTTATCTCTCTCTGCCTGAGCCTGAAAAATTAAGGGTGGCATGGGAAAATTTATTTCCGACACTGTTAAGACAATAATCATTCTCCAGAATACACACACATTCCTTTGTCAACAACTCCCCCCTGAGATTGTTAACATTACTCCTGGCAATCCTCCTTACCTCTAAGATTATTGCATGTATCTGGGGTCTCCCCCTTTTTCCCCCTCTCCCTTCCCAGTAGAAAATATTCAAAGAGACAGATTTCTGTTCCTAATTTTGTGTACATCAGCAGCTGACTGCATGCAAGGAGACAGCTGCAATAGTTTTGGGTCAGGCGGCACAAAAGGCAATAAGAAAGACTTTCACTTCTTACAACATCCACAGGTGTTACACACACTCCTCAAGGAATGCAAACACGAGAAAGCACTTAGCGAGGAGAAGAATGCATATATGATGTCAGGGTCAAAGCCGCCGTTTAAGCACTCTACTAACCCACTAGCAGGACCCCCAACTCATCATTCCCGCAAAAGACAGACCATGCATTGTGGCAGACAGGGGTGCATTCCTAACAGATGAACGACAAGCTTTGCAACAGAGCTGAAGGTCACCCAATCACTCCTTTGGCCCCCGAGACAAGACCTTCATGCATCAGCGTCCATGCCTAACATCTTAGCTCACCCGTGACCCAGTTTATGGAGGGGGCCAACCAATTCAAGGAACAGTAACCACACTCAAGGCATGCCGTCTCTTAAACCGGATCGAAGCGACCCGGGTCTCAAAGCCTCGTTCAACTTTTCGCTGCCAAGGTATACAGCGAGCCCGTAAAGATCAAAGCAGGGCGGCAATTCTCTCCCTGTCACCATCCAATTAAAAGATGCATGCACAACTCAAAGCACCAACAAGTAACTTTTACTACCCCCTGCCGCACCAGAATTGACCCTTTTCCGGGTGCAAAGATTGAAAGCAACACAGCCGGGTTTAAAAACAGAAGAAAAAAACACGGGTTTCACATTTCACAGCTGACTAGATTCTGTTTTTTTCCATCAGAGTTTCTTCCATCTGCAAAGGTAAGTGAGCAAACATTCATTGCAGAATAGCACAATTTCCCGTTTCTTAACAGGACCTGCATAAATTCACTACAAAGTTAAGCCAGAAATGTATTTCAGCACCTCCATTGTCCCTAGTGTTTCATGATATTGAACAGGGTCGTCTCCTCCTCAAAGAAGGAGCAGGGGGTCTCCCCTGGCCTAAAACTTTTGCTTTCATCCCCTCCAAAAATTTTCCTTTTCTACACATCCTAACAAAACCTGCGGTGGGCAAAAGCCAGAGCAGCAACAGCAGGACCAACAGACCTCTCCTCACCCTCCCCAACTTGGCAGGGCAGATCCTCATTCCCAGCTTTTCACGTCTCAAACGAGTTTCCCTGGATTTACTGAGCTGAGCTGGAAGGTCAAAGGAAACAATAGCCGGTTTCTCCCTCGACTCTTAGCACAGCAAAAGACAAAAAGCAAAATCTCTCTCCCTCTCTCCGAAAAGCTGGTTTAGGTGAGGAGACTTAAAACTGCTTTCTTTGCTTCTCTCTCTCTCTCTCTCTCTCTGGAGAAGAAGAAGAAAAACAGCTTGCCCTTCTCCAGCTCTCTCCCTCTCACACACAGGAAAACACTACATGCACACACATAAAATTAGGCGCCATCAACATCAAACACCTTCTCCACACACACACCCAAGAAACCTGAAAAGGCAGGCAGAGAAGAAAAGCAGGTGTCAAGTTAATCTACTAACCTGTCTGAGTTCTGCAGGCATTTATGCAAGGAATCAGTTTTGTAGTTCCCACCGGGCAAAAAATATTTTGAAAAAATAGATATTTATAATTAGGAAAAAATACATGAAGTCCCAAATCAATCCGGTTTGCAGGCAAGGTGTTTTAGGGAAGAGATCCGTCCCTCTTGCCTTGACAATCTGGAAGGCAATGGACTCTTTCCTCTCCCTCCCTCTCTAGTATTTGGAGAGCCCCTCAAATCGATCCAGAAGGGAAGCAGAACCAATCCGGAAAGGAGAAAAACGGCCGGCCCCCCAATCAAACCGGCTCTGAATGAAAGGAAGGAGGAGGAAGGTCTTCACATGCTTCTGATTTCACTCCCTCCCGCCTTTCTCCATTCCTGGGGGAGGAGGGGGAGCAGGAGAGGGCGGCGAAAAGCCCCAAACTGATGTCCTTCCTGTGCTGTTGCTCCTGGAGAGTGCCGATCTTCACAGCAAAGCTGTGGCTTGTGCAAACTCTCCCCGTTCGCCGCTTCAGGGGGCGGAAACTGACAGTCACAGCTGGAAGCTCCACTACAGCAGCCTCTGGCCACACCCAGCCAGCCAGCCTCTCCAGAGAGGCACGGTCGGCTCACACAGCAGACCCCACTGACAGCGTCGACCCAAGCCAGGCAAGCAAATTTCACTCTCTTTCGAAAGGAGTTGAGAACATGCCGGTTTGAAAGGCAAAGGGAAGCACCAGGTGCAACACCAGCAACAGGTGCCGCACACCTGCCTCCTCTGCGACCTCTTCTGGCGCATTTATCCTCTTTCGGAGACTTCCAAACAACACCAAAAGCTTCTCCAGGAATGTTAATTTTCGTACCTGGGTACACCTACGAAGTCACCCATGAAGGGCATCTATCACTGTCTTGTAGCACGTATTTCAGGAAAATACATGCGGCGTGTGTGCAATGACATCATGTGATGTCACACATGCAGTGCACGCACTCTTGCCCCTGAAACACGGAAATGCTCTCCCTGTAAACAAAATAAAACAAAATATCATCACAGTCAAAGAGGATCTGAGTGCCAGAGGGTGGATCTGCTAGCCAGTCTCTTCTGGAGGAGGTTACAGTGGTACTTCGGTTCTCGAACGTAATCCGTTCCAGAAGACTGTTCAGCTTCCGAAACATTCGAAAACCAAGGCGTGGCTTCCCATGGGTTGCAAGAGCTTCTTGCACTCAGCGGAAGCCGTGTCTCATGTTTGAGTTCCGAAAAATGTTCAAAAACAGAAGCATTTACTTCCGGGATTTTGGCGTTCGAGAACTGAAACGTTCGACAACACAGGCATTCGGTAACCAAGGTACCACTGTATAATATTTTTGCTCAGATTTGTTTGGCAACCCTCAGGATTCTCCTAATTCATACTGAAAACCTGTGCAATAGGATGGCTAAAGTGTTCGAGATGGAAGTGTCAATGAACATTTGGCTTCTACAGAAATGCAAGCAGACAATAACAGATAAAAAAAAGGGGGGGAGAGAAATCTAGGAGTGCACTGATAGGGTCACAACACTAAATTTTTATAGTCCCTTCCACAAAACATTCCACTTTATGGTGCTTCCTTGGTGTTATTGCCACCTTGAAGGGTGATCCTGCACAACATTTATTTATTTATTTATTCAATTTATTTATCACTCTTTGGCTCAAAGGAGCCAAGGACATACAACAATATCGTCTAAAAATAGTCACGTTCTCTCAGTCAATGATTCCAGGGTTGCTGGGAATAGTATCTGTCAGCCACCAAATGCCTGGCTAAAGTGAAACATTTTCAAATCCCTCCTGACAGTCAATAATGAGGGAGACAGATGCACCACACCAGGGAGAGTATTCCACAAATGGGGAACCACCACTGAGGAGGCCCTGCCATGAATCAATGCCAACCAACACAATCGGAAATGAAGCAGGATAGCTATCCCAAAAAAATCAGGTTCAAAGAGTCCTGAAATCAGGATTGCATTATGAAGACTCAATAAAAAATATAATAATTTATTATTTATACCCCGCCCATCTGGCTGGGTTTCCCCAGCCACTCGGGGCGGCTTCTAACAAAACACTAAAATACAATAACCTATTAAACATTAAAAGCTTCCCTAAACAGGGCTGCCTTCAGATGTCTTCTAAAAGTCTGGTAGTTGTTGTTCTCTTTGACATCTGGTGGGAGGGCATTCCACAGGGCGGGGGCCACTACCGAGAAGGCCCTCTGCCTGGTTCCCTGTAACTTGGCTTCTCGCAGCGAGGGAACCGCCAGAAGGCCCTCGGTGCTGGACCTCAGTGTCTGGGCAGAACGATGGAGGTGGAGACGCTCTTTCATACTCTAGATCAGTGGTTCCTAACTTGGGGTCCGGAGACCCCTGAGGGTCCACAGCACCATCTCCTGCCAGAGACTCACTTGTTAATTGCACAGTGAAAGCCTTCCATGGATCATCCAGAACTCTGCTCGCGACCAGTGCCTGCTTGCTGGCAGGGGAAAATTTAGGAAAGAGCTGTTGGATGTGAGCTGGGATTTGGCACAAACCTCTGTCAGTTTCTTAGGGCTCTTGCAGTTGGAGGGGGCGGGGGGGGGGAGTGCAAACAACTTGCTCCATGGGGCAGGTTGAAATGTTTATCATTTTTTAAAAAATGTAATGGATCCTTACCTCTTGCTCTCTACTTTTTATTCTGATTTATGATTTTCCGTTTTATAAAAAAGGTAAAGGGACCCCTGACCCCTGGGGTTGCGGCGCTCATCTCGCTTTATTGGCCGAGGGAGCCAGCGTACAGCTTCCGGGTCATGTGGCCAGCATGATTAAGCCGCTTCTGGCGAACCAGAGCAGCACACATTGGAATAAATGGGTTTATTAAAAACCGTAATGACAATGCACTTTACATAAAAATTGTATGATTTAGTTAACATCTAATTTCACCACAGAGGACAGTGAGAAAAATAGTGTCATATTTGGCAGAATCTGAACTGCAGCAGAACAGAAACGGTGCTGCGTGCGATGAATACAAGGCAGAACAGGAGATGGGGAACAACATTATGGTGCCACATAGCTTAGTGAAAGCTAGCTTGGTCATAGACTGCTTTTTTAAGAGGTATTATCTATCCTATTCTTTTGCATAAATAGAACTGAGAAAGCAGGTCCTTTTACCCTCTTTATATCCCTTTGGTTGCCGGTTATGTATGTCTTACTCAAGATAGGTAAAGGGACCCCTGACCATTAGGTCCAGTCCTGGACGACTCTGGGGTTGTGGCGCTCATCTCGCTTTACTGGCCGAGGGAGCCGGCGTACAGCTTCCGGGTCATGTGGCCAGCATGACTAAGCCACTTCTGGTGAACCAGAGCAGCGCACGGAAACACCGTTTACCTTCCCGCCGGAGCAGTACCTATTTATCTACTTGCACTGGTGTGCTTTCGAACTGCTAGGTTGGCAGGAGCTGGGACCGAGCAATGGGAGCTCACCCCATTGCATGGATTTGAACTGCTGACCTTCTGATCAGCAAGTCCTAGGCTCTGTGGTTTAACCCACAATGCCACCCATGCCCCATATTCAGTTTTATACATTTCAATAATTTCACAATTATTGTAGCATTTCAAAACAGATGGACAGCAGAATCCTACTAAATTAAAAAGCTGGTTGTTCCTACTGGGTAATCAGCAAGAATAAAAAACTCACTCCACATAAGTACTGTATTTAACTCATTAATCTCTTTAAACCAGGGATGATATGGGCACAGGAGGACTAAACTTGTTGTTGCTGCTGCTGCTGCTGCTGCTATTACAAACATTACAAAAATCCAGCTGTTTTCTACTCAGTCTTCACCAAGACTTTATCAAGCCCTGACCAAGCCTTCACCTATGTCTTGGAAGGTGCGAGATCCCTCAGCCAGCAGAACCATATGCTGCAAAGTTTTGCTAAAATGTGCCATCTCAGATTACAAGTAAGGAATAGCATGTCTGAATATGAAAACACCTTCTGCATATAGAACACTTGCAAGTTAAGGACACAATTAGTTTTTTTATTATTATTCAGTTGTAGTAAAGCAATGAAGATAAGTTTTTCCTACTGTCTGGGGATAAGCAATATGTGGTAACAACTTTTATGGTCTGTTTTTTAGCATACCTAAAATTCTTTGCTTATTAGGGGCTACCCCACATTTTCTTCCCCAAAAAATGCTTTGCACATGTACGTAGCTACAATAGAGTTATCAAAATTTTCAAAAGTAGGGGTTCCATGGCTTGGCTTTTGAAAAATAGGGGGTCGTCAGCAAATAGCTAATTGGGAGCTACTGCTCTAGGTTCTTTTCAGCTCAGATAACCCTTTCACCTTTAAACGAACTAACAAAATCTTTAAATACATTATAAGCAGGAAGCTGGCTAAGGAGAGCTTGGATGACAAGGAAGTCAACATTGTGCTAAACGAGGAAAGGAAGAGGGTTATTTGCATCTTCCCAGCAGAAGATGTAGAGCTGATCTCTGTGCCTAAACTAACTTTGTCAGGCAAGAGATGTGGACTGTTGGCTCTTCCTGCCCTCATGTGGTGGCCCTGCCCTCAGATTTAATCATTCTGGATTAAAGCTTTTAAAGTACATTTCTCCTAAATATTTTTATTAAGTTTTAATAACAACAGGCAGATACAGAAAGAAGAAATGCAAGAAGGTGTGTGTGTGTGTGTGTGTGTGTGTGTGTGTGTGTGTTTAGTTTGACAGTGGCATGGCCCATAATTGTCAATTTTTTGAAGACCTTGACCTCTTGTACTTTTTTTTCTATTTCTTTTTTTTTCCTTCTCACTTTATTTTCATAAATGAAACTCTTTTAATAAAATATTGGTTTTCTTTTTTTTTTTTAAAGGGGTTTTGAAGACTTGTGATCTCAATCATCGGGATTATTGATATTTGAAGACTTGGCAAATGGCCTTTCCTTTTTTTGGGGGGGGGGGCGGATCTTTCATAAGTTAAAAATGTCAAGGGGCCAAAGTGCTGGAGATTGCTTCTTTGGCATATATAAAAAATAGTTTTACTTCATACACAAACACAGCAGCTCAGGAGTGACAGCAAACTACAGGTCTGTGAACGTGTCTGGATTTAGCACAGTTCAAAGTTGCTTATTAAATTCTATTTTGAAATTTAAAAATAGTTTTAATTTGGACCATGGAACCCTTTGAAATTATAGATCACACACCCTTTTCCTTTTGGTGCTTTTTTTTCCCTATTGACTCATTAAATCACATAACTGTATCTTATATTTCTTTACTGACCATTTACTCTCCTTCCTTGGAGGTTTTTAAGCACAGCTTGGATGGCCATCTGTCATGGGTGCTTTAGTTGAGATCCTTGCACTGCAGAGGGTTGGACTAGATGATCTTCAGATGACTCACTCTACAATTCTATGACTCTATGATTCTTTCTTAAGTGCCATCATCTCCAAAGCCATGAAGCCAAATCACACCAATGCTAAATCAACCACTAAATGATGTAGACAGCACCATCCGCAAACAAGCAAGCAAGCAAGCAATATTTTCAGGATATTTCAGTACATTTTCGGGACAGGCAAACTGAACCATTTTGGTTTCCCTTAGCTTCTCATTATTTCCCATCTTAAGTTTAGTCTTGTACATTTCTGCATCTGTCTGTAATGCTTTTAGGGCCTTGTGAAAATTCACAAGGCCCTAAAATATTTGTGATCCCCGCACACAAATATACACACATATGTGCTCGCTTCAGCAGCATATATACACAAATATACACACATTTGTATGCAATTTCACCCAATATGCTCATTTCTGCAAAGCGATTTTCCCGAAAAGAACCCATTTCTCTGTGTGTGTGTTTTTCCATGAAGAAGAGGGGGAGGAGGAGGAGGAGGAGGAGGAGGAGGAGGAGGAGGAGGAGGAGGAGGAGTTTGGATTTGATATCCCACTTTATCACTATGTGAAGGAGCCTCAAAGCGGCTAACAATCTCCTTTCCCTTCCTCCCCCACAACAAACACTCTGTGAGGTGAGTGGGGCTGAGAGACTTCAGAGAAGTGTGACTAGCCCAAGGTCACCCAGCAGCTGCATGTGGAGGAGCGGGGAAGCGAACCCAGTTCACCAGGTTACGAGTCTACCACTCTTAACCACTACACCACACTGGTATGGAATGGAATGCAGCCCTATATATCCACTTGTGTCCATATTACTTGGCTGAAAAGCTGCATTGCAAAATTCAGAGAAGGGCGGATTTTAAAGGATGGCTCCCTTTCAGATCTCAGAATGTTTGGGAAAGTGCGAATTAGGTTTACCTTTGAACATGAACTGAGTCGAATTTCTCCCCTTCTCCAACTGGAAGCCAGAATTTTGGGAGTTCCAACTCAGATTTCCCTCCTCTCATCCACGGCACTCATGGGCTGGCTTGGGTCAAAAGTCACACAGTCTCAGTCTAATCTACCTCATGGGGGCTGGTGCTGGGAGAAAATGGAACAATCCCACGCATGCTCCTCAGAGGAAGAGTGGGGTGCAAATATCCTGAATCCTGAAGACTTGTGTGAGCCTAGCTAAGGGGTCCAAAAGGCCCACACTCTCCCTTGCCAAGCGGGAGAGAGATGCGCAGCCTTCAACAACAGAAAAAGCCAAATCCGGAAGTCAGGTCACATAGATTGCTGTTTATTTTTAGAGAAGGCATTTTCACACTGCAAAGCTCCCTTCTTTCATCCTTCTCTCTCTCTCTCTGCCTCCTCCCATTTCCAGCATCTCTTATGCTCCCCCCACCCTCAGCTTCTCCTAGAAAATGCTTCCACTGTTTGGAGTAATCACGTGCTGGTTGCATCAATCAAATGACAAGAATCTCAGGGAGGAATGAAGCATTTCCAGACCATTCATCCCGACTTCTCGCTTTCAAATAAAACTCTCTCAGAGGTTGCATCTGGACTATTTTGTGTTCTACCACCAGAAAACTAAGCAGCATAATAAAGACCGGGGGTCAATTCTCCCCCTCTCCATCCCGCAATAGTCTGTTTGCAACTACAAACATCTGGCAGAAAAGACCCTGTGCTTTTAAGTCATTTAAAATAAAACAAATCTCAGCTGCTCAGATATTCTTTTCAAGTTGTAGCAATATGATGGGTGCTTAGCTAGAAGAGGCATTTCCACCTAGACATGAATTTGCAAATGGTATCTTAAAATAGACGGCGAAGGGAATAAATTCACACAGGCATGGGAAGAAATTCACAGAAGGAAGGGGAGCAAGGAAACGTCACAGGGGAAATGAAGACCAGGCAGCCATGAGGCTCGTGCTTAACTCACAACTGGCCCTTGCTGATCAGTGGCAGGGAACATACCGTATTTTTCACTCTATAGGACGCACCGGACCATAGGACGGGGAGAACAGGGGGAAAAAAATTTCTTGTTCTCCCCCTCTAAAACAAGGTGCGTTCAAGGTGCATTCACCCAAAGCCTCCAGAGCGCAGCGGGAGTTTTCAGGCAGCTACCACCCCCAAGCTAGAACAGCGAGACTGTCTCACTGTTCTGGCTTTGGGGACAGCCTTTGTAGCCTCCACAGGGCAGCGGGGTGAAGGCACCCCGCTGCCCTGCAGAGGCTTTGCGCGCAGCCATCCCCAAGCTAGAACAGCTAGACGGAGTGCTCCGCAGCGCTCCATCTCCCTGTTCTGGCTTTGGGCTTAGCCGCGCAGCCTGCATTCGCTCTATAGGACACACTTTCCCCTCAATTTTTGGAGGGGGGAAAGTGTGTCCTATAGAACGAAAAATATGGTATTTGGCATGCCAAAAGACCCCCCAGCATCTTCAGGTAAGGCTGGGAACGTACTTGGCTAAAATCATGGACAGATAGACAACGCTAAGCTAGGAGGACCTCCATTGTCGGAGGCAGTATGCTGGGAATCACAGGTGGAGAGATTGCTCTTGCACTCAGATTCTGCTGCTTTCATATGCATTGTGTTGGCCACTGTGAGAACAGAAGGCTAAACTAGAATCAAGGGTCAGCAAACTTTTTCAGCAGGGGGCCGGTCCACTGTCCCTCAGACCTTGTGGCGGGGGGTGGTGGTGGACTATATTTTGAAGAAGAAAAAATGAACACATTCCTATGTCCCACAAATAACCTAGAGATGCATTTTAAATAAAAGGACACGTTCTACTCATGTAAAAACACGCTGATTCCTGGACTGTCCGCTGGCCAGATTTAGAAGGTGATTGGGCCCGATCCGGCCCCCGGGCCTTAGTTTGCCTACCCATGGACTAGATGGGCCACTGGCATCACCTAGCAACTCTCTTCTTACCTTCTTATGTCTTATGATCCAGGTCAGTTTAAGGCAGCAACCAATACAACTCTTAAGGGCATGGCCCATAGCTTGGTGGTACAGCACATGAAAAGCTCCAAATTAAATCCTTTGCATCTCCACATCAGGCTGAGAAAGGCCTCTCAAGAGCTGCTACCAGTCTATGTAGACACTACTGTACTAGACATCTTGCTACATTTTTTAGATCTGCTTTTCCTTCCCAACCGCTGACCATGTTTTTGAAGCTCCCGTTTCTCTTTACATTAGGCTGGCACAAGGAAAGGAGAGGACTAGCTCTTCCCTTCTCAGAAATTCAAGATGAAAAAATGTAAAAGGTCTAATCTCTTCCCCACCCTACCTGCCAGCACTGGATTCACCAACCCACACCCTCAAGCTGGCTCAGTAAATTGTCTGCCTCCTTGCCCCTTGACTTGAGGGTTACAAATAGCTTCTCCCACATCCTTGAAAAACATTTAACAATCTATTGTCACTCCATTAGGCAATGCTTCTGATTTCCTGTTTAATATCTCTCTCTCTCTCTCTCTCTCTCTCTCTCTCTCCAGTGCCATTCTCATTCTGTCCTGTAAACTACTCCACAAACCCACAACAAGATCCTCTGTCTTAAGCTTTCTAGTGGTCCAGCAAAGATGGCTCAAAATCAAGGGTTTCCATCACAACTAGAAGCAGTGGACATATGCCACACATGAACCATTAACAACCTTCACCATGCACACACATGCAGTGTAATACAACCTTCCAAACAGCTGCTAATTATGGTTTGATCTGGTGATTGGTCCTCCTGGTCTTCATGTGCCGCCTGCTCTGCACAACCACTACACAACTGCACCTGGGTCCACAGGCAACAGGCAGAAAAATAATCAAGTGGTCTTCCAAGACCCTTGTAAATTTTATAGTGGTACAGTTGGGTTTGGAAGCCACTGCTCTAGGTAAAATCTCTCTCTCTCTCTCTCTCTCTCTCTCTCTCTCTCTCTCACTGGCCCCATATTCACTGAACATCTAACAGTATCATACCACTTTAAATAGTCATGGCTTCTGGGAGCTGTAGTTTATTAAGGGTGCTGGGAGTTGGTAGGAGACCACTCCACTATTCCCCTCAGAAAGCTACAATTCCCAGATTTTCATGGGAAGAGGGATTGATTATTAAACTACTCAGAACTTTAGGTCTCCTACCAACTCCCAGCACCCATAACTGTTTAAAGTAGCCTTTCTCAACCTGTGGGTCCCCATATGTTGTTGGACTACAACTTCCATCACCCCTAGCTAGCAAGGCCAGAGCTCAGGGATGATGGGAGTTGTAGTCCAACAACATCTGGGGACCCACAGGTTGAGAAGCACTGGTTTAAATGGATATGATACTGTTTGAAATGTCTAGTGCAGATGGGCTTCTCTCTCTCTCTCTCTCTCTTTTCTGTCTCTCTGACTTAAGCTCTATCACAACCCCGCTGCTGTCCAAAATCCTAATAAAGTCTATGAATATGATGCGATTCTCCTTGAAGTCACTTAGAGGTGCTTTATCACAGCAGATGTGGAGTCTAATCATCCACAGGTCTACTCAGACCAAACTGTCCAATGTGCCTTTGCTCCAGGAAAGTGTGCAGAGGATTGCAATCATTTGTTTTTGTTTGCAAGGACACTTTGACATATTGCCTGGTCCTTTCATCTTAAAGGGCACAGCAACTCTTCCTAAGAATCACAACAAGGTCTATCACAGGGTGTGATCTCAAATGCAAGAGGTTCACAGCTCAAAAGGAAAAGGAAAATCATTATAACAGTACCGACACCTATGGAGTCCACAGAAGATCATGAACCTCGGCGGACTGATTGATCTGCAGCTACCCCCTTTGACCTGCTAGGTGTGATAAACGGAGAATCTACATTTTGCCAAAGGAAGGAGCCAGCACAGCTTAAATATTCAGGTCACGGGTTTCCTTATGGAAAAGACTGGCCACTGGAATGGAAATAAACTTATTATTTAATTCCCCAAAAGCAATGGGAAATTTGGGGTGGGGGAAAGAGTTGCAAGGTCAGATTCCCTTGGAGGTTGGCCCTTGTATAAACAAAAAGCGGAAAAGATAAATTTATAACATAGGAATCTTGCCTTCTCCTGAGTCAGATCTTTGGTCTGTCTAGTTCAGCACTGTTTACTCTGGCCAGTACCAGCTGTCCAAGATTTTTGACAGGAGTCTCTCCCAGATCTACCTGGAAATACCAGGGATTGAACCTGGGACCTTCAGCACACAGGACATCTGCTCTACCACTAAGCTACGGCCCCTGCTCTAAACCACAGTAAGATTAGGACCTCAGGATCATATGAACTGCCATATACTGAGTCAGATCATTGGACCTACCTAGCTCCGTATTATGTACTATGATGGCTGGGATAGCTCAGTCCATAGAACATGAGACTCTTAACTTCAAAGCCATGGGTTCGAGCCCCACATTGGGCAAAAGATTCCTGCAATACAGGAGATTGAACTAGATGAGCCTCATAGTCCTTTCCACCTTTACAATTCTGATAATTCTATCAGATGCTCTTCAGGGTTTCAGGCAAGGCTGGCTCTCCCAGCCCTACCTGGAGACAGTAGTGCGACTCATGCAACACGTTGGCCATTAATAGACACAGAACAATAATTATACATACTTAATACAAAAAAATACAAAACATTAAACAAAGCCACAAAGACTTGCGAACTACCCAGCCTAAAATGAACTTATAATGTCTGGTTTCAATAGATTTTTCAACTTATCTTTTAGATAAGTTCATGAAGATACCAACAAAAGGTAAGTTCGGTGATATTCACAATACTGAGAGATGCTAGTAGAGTTGTAAAAAGGTAAAGGGACCCCTGACCATTAGGCCCAGTCGTGACCGACTCTGGAGTTGTGTCTCTCATCTCGCTTTACTGGCTGAGGGAGCCGGCGTACAGCTTCCGGGTCATGTGGCCAGGATGACTAAGCCGCTTCTGGCGAACCAGAGCAGTGCACTGAAACGCTGTTTACCTTCCCGTCGGAGCAGTACCTATTTATCTACTTGCACTTTGACGTGCTTTCAAACTGCTAGGTTGGCAGGAGCAGGGACTGAGCAACGGGAGCTCACCCCCTCACGGGTATTCAAACCGCCGACCTTCTGATCGGCAAGTCCTAGGCTCTGTGGTTTAACCCACAGCGCCACCCAGTAGAATTGTAGATAGATGTTAATAAAGTTGTAGACAATGAAGTTGTAGACGACAGGGTGCTGGCGTTTTGCACCTGTTTTGCCCTGCCAGTTCAAGTAATCAAAAGGCAACTGTTTGCCCCTGATGAGGCCCTTTAACTGTGGCATGCAGGTAGGACACTCCAAAGATAGTTTTGCGGGCTTCTTCAGTGGTCTAATCTCAAAGTCTTGATGTGTATATTGATATTAAATCTTATAGAGAATACTCTTTCTTGGCTTATGCTTAAGAGACTGATTTGGAGACAGACAGAGCTATGGTCCTTCCCAACTACTGTTGCAGAAAATGGATAAAGATCTCCAACAGGAACAGTCCCAGTCCCAAACCAGAATTCTCAGAAACCCCTTAATCCCCAAAGAAGAAGATAAACCCAAGTAGCTTTTTTGCCCAGCTTCTGTCACCTAACACAATCAGGGTCTTTTTCAAACTCTCAGTAGCAGTTTCTGGGTCAGCCTTTGAAACTAAAGCCTAGTTCACACATGTATGCTTGGCACTTGATTACTGCAATACCAAGTGACTCCCTCTGCACCTGTGATGGAACCCTTGCCATTGTTAACCCCACATAGAGGTCTGAAGATACTTGCAAAACCACACACAATGAAGTTGTTTGTTGTAGAAAACACATAACCTGGGTAGAAAAGTTTCTAGTTCTGGTCTGTCTAGAGAAAAACGAGGCACCCATGCCTGCTCCTTTATGCCATCAGAAGATAAATAAAGAGGACATATAATCTTGAGGTCCGAAATAGAAGCAGGAGGAGGACATTGTAAAACAGGGTGTAACCTGTTAGGGTCAAATTTGGGCCTCGCTCCCCCCACCCATGCAACAAAGCAGTGTGTGCCCCACAGGTTCCATATTGAAGTACTATACTTTTGTGGCCCACTTACAGTAGAATGAAAAGTTGGACCACCCTGCTTCAGAGGCTCAACCTCCTCTTGCTTGGAGCTATCCGTGGTCCTGTAATCCCTCAGCAACCTTGCCTCCTTCTCTATGGGCTTCCAGCACTGGACCCCAACATAACACTGGACCCAAATCAACATGAGGCCAATTGCAAACATCACAACACAAGATATTCACAAAGAGAAACCAAGTCTTCACTTCTGCTCTGCAGAAAAGACTTGGAAATCCATTTCAATTCAGCCAGTACCCAGAGCACTTGGTGCCCCCAAAAACAAAATCTAGACCTTGGAGAAGTTGACACAAGCCTATCCGCCACTCCCATTTTGTTGACTTTACTCAAATTATGTTCTCGGGGAACAGAATGCACACTAAAAACCAAATCTCATCACCAAGAAGTGCTCCAATTTACAATTGTACTGCGTACGAGAGTCGGTCTGGAGTGTACTGCTGGAGTATGAAGGAGCCCAGGAACCCCAGGTAACAAGGTGGGGAGGACAACCACCATGCTATACAATAAAAGGCTGACTAAAAGTCCAGGCTACCTCAAGGTGTAGCCTATACATGCAGCAATACGAGGTAGCAGAACAGACTGCATTACCTGAGACTGCAGGTGGATTGACCATTTACTGAACATGCTGCAGAGACAACACCAGCACAGCTGTTTCTATTTGGCGATGGGGCCATAATTCAGTGATTTGCATGCAGAAGGTCCCCAGTTCAATCCCTGATATCTTCAGGTAGGGCTAGGGAAACCCCTTGTCTAAAACCCTGAAGGGGTGCTGGCAGTCAGAGTGGAAAATACTGAGCTAGATCAGGCATGGGAAAACTTGGCCCCTCCAGATTTCTGGGACTACAACTCCCATCATCCCTAGCTAACAGGACCAGTGGTCAGGGATGATGGGAGCTGTAGTCCCAAAACATCTGGAGGGCCGAGTTTGCCTATGCCTGAGCTAGATGGACTAAGTCTCTGACCATGCAAAGCAGCTTCTATCAGATACCCATCTCCCTACTATGCATTATTATTATTATTATTATTATTATTATTATTATTATTATTACAGTGATACCTCGGGTTAAGTACTTAATTCATTCCGGAGGTCCGTTCTTAACCTGAAACTGTTCTTAATCTCAAGCACCACTTTAGCTAATGGGGCCTCCTGCTGCCACTGCGCCGCCGGAGCACGATTTCTGTTCTCATCCTCAAGCAAAGTTCTTAACCTAAGGTACTGTTTCTGGGTTAGCGGAGTCTGTAACCTGAAGCGTATGTAACCCGAGGTACCACTGTATTATTATTAGCTTTTAAATACGTCTTGTGGCAATTTACAAACGATAAAAACAGCTAGAAACATGTTCTTAAAATTGCTTTTACAAATAGGTGAGGACAGTTTAAAAACAATACACGATTGGGTTCCAGGTCATTGCGCACATCAGTGGTTGGGCATAGGCCCATTCCACCTCCACCCTTGCCCCCTTCTGGGGCCAAAAACAATGTGCATCAATTGGACATGCTCAAAATGGCCACTGCCATTCTTAAGAAAGAACAAAACCCTTAAATAGGGGAGGAACGGAAAAGCAGCCCAGCATAGAATAAGCATGCTCATTGGTCAAAGAATGCTGATTGTCTTGAATCAATGGATTCAAAAAACAAGGAGATTCCAAATAAACGTTAGGAAGAACTTCCTGATGCAAGAGCTGTAGTCCAAGGACTACCTTGGAAGGTGGTGGACTCTCCTTCCTTAGAGGTTTTTAAACAGAGGTTGGATGGCCATCTGCCAGGGATTCTTTAGCTGCGATTCCTACGTTGCAGGGGGTTGGACTAGATGACCCTCGGGACCCTTTCCAACCTTACACTTCTATATGGCTGCTGAGGTGGGGGACAGGAAACCGGGGTGGCGAATTGAGTATCCTGGAGAGGAGTGTGTCCAGCTGACTGAAACTCTGAGCTTGAGCACTCCTCGTTGCCGTGATTTGTTCTAGGTCTCCCTTCAGTTTTAACAATCCTCAGTTTTAGTGGCCCTGAGCCTCACGTGCATATGCCTAAGTCTGACACTCCAGACAGTCACCTTGCAATATATGCAGCTTCTGCCCTTGCAATCCATTCCAATCTTTTCACAACATCCAACTACAGTGGTGTCCCGCAAGACGAACACCTCGCAAGACGGAAAACCCACTAGACGAAAGGGTTTTCCGTTTTGGAGGCGCTTCGCAAAACGAATTTCCCTATGGGCTTGCTTCGCAAGACGAAAATGTCTTGCGAGTTCCTGCGGGGTTTTTTCCCTTCCCCCCCTTTTCCTAAGCTGCTAAGCCGCTTAACAGCTGATCGCTAAAAGCCGCTAAACCGCTAATAGCGCTAATCCGCTAAGCTGTCAATGGGCTTGCTTCGCAAGACGAAAAAACCGCTGTACGAAGAGCCTCACGGAACGGATTAATTTCGTCTTGTGAGGCACCACTGTACCTCATTTCCCAACATGTGTTGACCAGGCCTAAGCTTGAGCTCTTTGAAGGATGTTATATATAATGCATATACAGTGGTGCCCCGCAAGACGAATGCCTCGCAAGACGGAAAACTCGCTAGACGAAAGAGTTTTCCGTTTTGGAGGTGCTTCGCAAAACGAATTTCCTATGGGCTTGCTTCGCAAGACGAAAATGTCTTGTGAGTTTTTCCGACTTTTTTTCCCTCCCCCCCCTTTTCTAAGCCGCTAAGCCGCTTATCTGCTTATCCACTAAGCCGAGAAGCTGCTAAAAGCCGCTAATAGCGCTAAGCCGCTAAGCCGTCAATGGGCTTGCTTCGCAAGACGAAAAAACCGCTAGACGAAGAGACTCGTGGCATGGATTAATTTCGTCTTGCGAGGCACCACTGTATCAGCAGAGGGCATTGATAAATAGCCGGGTTAAGACCGCCGGCTGAAACGATAACGAAACTTAAGGTTTATTCCAAAATTTAGAGACGATATAAAAAAAGCCAGAAGAAGGAAGGAGGGAAGGAAGCTCCTAGGAGCAAGTATAAATGTAAAATGTAATGCAATATGTGTATGTAATAAAAACCAATAAAGATTATCTTGAAAAAAAGAAAAAGGAAAAAGAAACTTAAGGTTTATTCCTCCTAGCAAACCAAGCCATCTTGCGTACAGGCTTACACCTGGCCATCATGGAGTAATGAGGTTAACGAAAAAAGGCAGGTCCAACACTAACACCGAAGAAGCAGCAGGAAGGAAGTAAAGCCTGAGAGAGAAAACAATCTACAGGAAGTTAATCAAGAAGGAATCGGCGAGGGAAGAAGAGGTTGCTTTTCCGTCTACTGCCCCCCACTGGTTCGGGAAACAACCGACAAAATGGAAAAGGTGGCTGGTATACAAAACATGACCCACGAATAAATGTCTTTCTTAGTTACCATATTTTTCGCTCTATAGGACGCACGCGACCATAGGACGCACCTTGTTTTAGAGGGGGAGAACAAGAAAAAAAAAATTCTCCCCCTCTCTGCTCAGCGCCCCTTCAACGAAGCGGCAGGAGAAGCGGAGCCCCTTCCATTTCTCCTCCCGCTTGGCTCAATGGGCGCTGCGCAGCTCTCCCTCTCTGCTGAAGCCAGGAGAGTCTTGCTCTCCTGGCTTCAACGAAAGGAACCTGCACTCCGAAGGCTTCAGGTTCCTTTTGCTGAAGCCTGAAAAGCGAGAGGGGTCGGTGCGCACCAATCCCTCTCGCTCTCCAGGCTTCACATTGCTATCGCTGAAGCCAAGGAGCCTGCATTCGCGCCATAGGACGCACACACATTTCCCCTTAATTTTTGGAGGGGGAAAAGTGCATCCTATAGAGCGAATAATACGGTAAATGGACATTGGTAATGGAGACAGGGGTGGGGATGATGCATAACGCAGAGGGGACAAGCAATAAGAGCAGGCAGTTTACCTGCAGGACCAGCTGCTGCCAGGCGGTTGCCAGGGGCTGAGCACTGCCAATGTTGCACATGGTCACTCGGTCGGAGGGCTGATTGGCGCGTTCGAGTTGCAAGGAGACATTGCGCCGCTCCTCTTCGAGGGCCCGGGTGAGGCGCTCGAAACGAGCCTCTTGCTCCTTAACGGATGCCAAAATGCTGGCAGCAGACCTGATATCATAGTCTTCCATGACTGGGCTCAGACTGTCTTGCCTGTTCACTGATATGGGCCAATGACAAAGGTCAGGGAAAGGGTGGGGGGAAAGGAGACACAGGTCAGAGGTCAGGAATGAAAAGGAAAAGGAAAACGGCACAGGTTAATTAGTCTGCGACATCATATCTATGCTCAAAGGCAAAAGGGCTGAATCCAGCTAAGTTCTAATCAGAACAGACGAATTGAAATTCATAGGCTTAGCTTAGGACACATCCACACCATACACTGAAAGCACCGCAATACCGCTTTAAACTGCCATGGCATATCCCAAAGAATTCTGGGAGCTGTAGTTTCTTAAGGGTGTTGAGAGCTGCTAGGAGACCCCTATTAACTTCATGGAGCTGTGATTCCCAGATTTCCCTGACAAACTACAGTTCCCAGTTGCATATGTGGCAGACTTGTAAAAGGGTAAAAGAGTACTGGGAAATGACCCATAATGAATTGGGGGGGGGTGTTTAAAAGTACTTTCCCAAAAAAACCAGAGTCCTTTCTGTTGGGGATAATTCAGACTGAAATTCCCGGGTGTCAGGAAAGATTATTGCGGCCCGTGTTTTGTTAGCCCCAAAATGGAAAACGAGCGAGGTCCCAACCAAAGAAGAATGGCAACTTAAGTTGACGGAATCTGCACTGCTTGCAAACTTAACATATCGAATAAGAGAAGAAGAACATACGTTTAGAAAAGATTGGAAAACATTTACTGAATATGTGGGAAATAATTGTTGTACAGCTGAAAACACTGGCAGCATTAAGATAAATTCAAAAGTGTAAAAAAGTTCTGATGGGTATAATAATGGAATACTGAATGGTATAGTTTCTGTAAAATATGCAGGGATTTATGATATGCAAAATGAACCATGGGGCCAGACGTTAACTAGTGTTTAAAGTAGCATCATAATGCTTTAAACATATGATGTGAACATGTCCTTAGTCATGTCCAATGATTTCAATGTGTCTTCTCTGATTAGCACTGGATACAAACCCAAGGTGGCAGTTGTTTTGTTCATATAGTTTAGAAAAGGTTTAATTTCCAGACACTTACTTAATGGCATTGCACCAAATCTTTTTTCTTTTTCTTTTTTTATAAAGACTATGTATACCTTGAACAGAATTTAGATTTATCTCAACAGGTACTGTTCCCCCCCACCCCGCCCCAAGCTTTCTGTCAGACAAGTGATTCTCACACTTTTCATGAAAGTAATTTCACTATGCAAACAATAATGTACTTTTAAGAATACATTAGCTTCCCATTTTCTTCTCTTTCCCCCTCCCCCCCACCCACCTCCCGGCCGACCAATTATTTCTATAACTTTCATTCACATCTGATGCCTTTGCTTTTAATAGATGGACCAGAATCAACTCTTTTAAGCTGCAAATAAGAGAACCAGAGAACTGCTAGCGGCAAGATGAAGCTTCAAGGTTGACTGAGACTTGCTGTGACTTCGCAAAACAGCTGGGAGTGGAGTTCCCAAGGCTGAGCTGCTCTAACACATGTTTTCCTATATGTTTACAATGGGGGTTATTTCACCAGACGCTTCCCCGTGCAAAAAGAACCCAAAAGCATCATGTCCACCTACAGATCAGGGCATGTTATATTTGCACAGGCATGTATGGCTTGGGCATTGCACCAAACTAGATCTTCTCTCCATATGTCTTGAGATCTGGCCTGAGGGTTTGCCACCCCTACAAGGGCCGCAGAGGTGAGTGTGGCCAAAGTGACCAATAAGCATTGCCTTGTGTACACAGGACACAGGCAGGAAGGGCCAGCACACCTGTAAGGCATGGTGAGGAGGTTGCCTCAGGTCAGTAGGCTCTGGAGAGCTAGGAGGGGCAGTGCAGCTGCAGTCCCTGCCCGCTCAGATGCCAGCCAGTTATCCCTCGCCAGCCCGCTGCCAGGGCCTCCTCTCCCAATTGTTGGAGGTTTGCAGAGGAGGAAGAGGAGGCAAGGGTTGCTATGGGGGTGGGCAGCCTTTTTCCAGTCCCTCCCCCGCCCAGTTTTGCCTGGAGTGGCAAAACATCCTGAGTCAGCCCTGGGCAGGCAAATGAACATGCAAAGAGGCACTAAGGCAGGCAGGCAGACCTACTGACAGGCAGGTTTGTCCTTTATATACAGTGCCCAGAGGGGGACGGGGAGAATATATTATCTCCAATTTTCTATTGGTTCTCCCAGGAAGTGACAGCTGAACTCTTAGCCAATACAAATGACACATTTGGTAGCCAAATTTTCTCTGGCAGCTAAGAAGCTTGTGGTGATGCGTTGTGATTTTAAATTTTTATGCTGTAAGTTACAGACTTGTGTGTTGTTTGATTTTAGAGGAATGTCTTGCTTTCTGTTGTGAAGGCCTTTGGCTATACAGTGCTAAAGGTAAAGGGACCCCTGGCCATTAGGTCCAGTTGTGGCTGACTCTGGGGTTGCGGCGCTCATCTCGCTTTATTGGCCGAGGGAGGTGGCGTACAGCTTCCGGGTCATGTGGCCACCATGACTAAGCCGCTTCTGGCGAACCAGAGCAGCGCACAGAAACGCCGTTTACCTTCCCACCAGAGCGGTACCTATTGATCTACTTGCACTTTGATGTGCTTTCGAACTGCTAGGTTGGCAGGAGCAGGGACTGAGCAATGGGAGCTCACCCCATTGCGGGGATTCGAACCACCGACCTTCTGATCGGTAAGTCCTAGGCTCTGTGGTTTAGACCATAGGGCCACCCGCGTACCATATACAGTGGTACCTTGGGTTAAGAACTTAATTTGTTCGGGAGGTCCGTTCTTAACCTGAAACTGTTCTTAACCTGAGGTACCACTTTAGCTAATGGGGCCTCCCGCTGCTGCTACGCTGCTGCCGCATGATTTCTGTTCTCATCCTGAAGCAAAGTTCTTAACCCTAGGTACTATTTCTGGATTAGTGGAGTCTGTAACCTGAAGCGTCTGTAACCTGAAGTGTCTGTAACCCGAGGTACCACTGTATACAATAAGTTGAACTGATTGATAGGCGGGTATAGACATGCACACATATTCAAGACAACCCCGCACAGACTCTTCTGCCAATAAGCAGAGGGGTGTGTTTGCCCCCCCCCCCCAGTGCAGCACTGGGAAGAGAGGAGACTTTTCTCTCTGCCTAGCCCAGCACTGCAATGGGAAAGAAAGCGCTCCCCTTCTTTCTTCTCAGTCTGGTGTGGTGCTATTGCAAGACAGCTTTGGAGTTCAGGAGTTCAGAAATCTAGATTAATAAAAGGAAAGGAAACAAGAAGCCAGGCCCCGCTGTCCTTCCTGTTTCCTGCGTCTCTGAGTCCTTTTGGAAATGGTCACACAGCAGAGGGAGAAGACGTGCTATTGCAAACTAAGAAGAGGTGACCTATTTTGGCAAAGGGTTGATGGGCTGCTACAGGCTTCCCCAACCTCGGCCCTCCAGATGTTTTGAGACTACAATTCCCATCTAACCTGACCACTGGTCCTGCTAGCTAGGGATCATGGGAGTTATAGGCCAAAAACATCTGGAGGGCCAAGGTTGAGGAAGCCTGGACTGCTAAAAGTGGCTTTCCAGTGCAATAAACTTTCCAGAGTTTATTGGTGCATTTGAACTGAGGGACTGTAGTTAGTTTAAACCAGGCACCCCCAAACTCGGCCCTCCAGATGTTTTGGGACTACAACTCCCATCATCCCTAGCTAACAGGACCAGTGGTCAGGGATGACAGGAATTGTAGTCCCAAAACATCTGGAGGGCCGAGTTTGGGGGTGCCTGGTTTAAACTATGGTTTAAACTTCCCACTAGGCATCTGGCTGCAGCACTAGATGGAGTTCTTCTTATGTTCTTAAGATCAGCCACAGCTTCATCCTGGCATGTGTCAATAAAGCATAAACAAACCAGAGTTTCCTCCAATTCAGACTTAAAAGGGAGCTGCTGTTAGCTAAAAGGGGCAAAAGGATGCTTCTGATATCTTTCCTGAAGTCATGGCAGAAAATAGGGAAGGTGGGGGTGTGCGAGCCCAAAGGTCAAATCTGCTCATTCACATAACCCAGGAGGGATAGATGCCCATGAACAGGCTCAAATGCAGCTTGCTAGCAATGCGTGGTGGTCAACCAAATTTTTGATAAATTCCTTCTTGTGCTGTCTGCCTGGTAGGGGCCAGCTCCAGGTTTGAGGCAGCCCAAAGTAGAGTTCCTCTAATGTGGTGTGGTGTGGTGTTTTGTCTTGTCTTGTAGCATGGCAGACTTTCTTTCATTCTTTCTCTCTCTCTTTCTTTTTCTTTCTTTCAAGTAAAAAAACCTACAAATGCATTTGAAAATATTCACATGCTACAGGATTTACACTGGGAGCCACTAGCTCACTAGCCCTTATGGAGAGGATAACAGCACAATGTACACTGCAAAATGTGACAGATGTCGTAAATAAGACAACTGACATACTGCAGAGAGGCTAAGCATGCTTACATGCACACAAACCCTGAATCAAAAGGCAATAGTGAAAGAGAAAGAAAGATACGGCCATTCCAGTCATCAAGATTATTTTTGGGTGGGGTGCGGGAGTTGAAATCCTGCACAAATGAGAGGTATACAATTCACCTTCTGAAGAATCTCAGCTTCTGCTTAAAAAAAAAGTTTCTAGCCATTATGAACACACACATACAATGCTTAAATGGTTGCATGCAATGCCTGCTGAAAATCTCAGAAGCAGAGGAAGTGCTGAATAGATTTTCAGCTGCCAGAGGGATGGCCTTCAGAGCCAATCCTCAACTCCTTTCCACATCCCAGCAGCATAAAATCTCAAAATTGATGTGCGCCTGAATATTTCATGGAGGTCACAAAGCCCAGCTTTTCTGGTTGCAGAATTTTTACTCTAACGGTCTCTTATGATTAGAGGGAGGTGAATTCCAGTGGTGACCCTCTTTTTGGTTTCCTTAAAGCAAAGAGAAATATGGGGAGCAGGATGACAAGGTAAGCTTGCTGGAGACAGGCAGGATCTTGGCACGCTCTTTCACATCTCATTAGCAGATCGTCTGCATGCACAAGCTAATCAGCAAGGATTGTCACAAGCTGGAAGAGGCAATTCATGCAGCAGCCTGCTTTGAAACATGGTTAAGCAGAGGACACTGTGGCCATTGCCTCCTGCAAAGGAAGTGTAGGGGCTGCTGAGTATATCAAATGATTTGGAAGAAAGCAAGGAGCCACACAAAGGAATATATTTCTGATCCCTCTTCAAAGGAATGTCAGCGGAACCACAGAAAGGATTGGTGCATAATCCTCACCTGCACAGAGGCACAGGGTGAAAATTAACTTTGCGTTGACCTGGCAAGGGCGCTTGGTTGCTGCAAAGTGAAATGGCTCCTGCAAAATGGTACTATTTCTGTGCAGAGATGGCCGGGCGCTTTAACTGAGACTCTTTTCTCTGAAGTTGCAAAGGGGTGGGGGGGGGAGAGAATGGGATCCTGTAGCATTGGCAGAAGTTGATGGTATACATGGAAGAAACACTGGGAGCTTCACACACACATGGAAGCATATGGAGCTCCACTGAAGAGTGCAGAGCTTCACTCAGAATACAGACAGCAAAGTCAGACAGAGCCGTCACTCAGAGTACAGGAAAAGGCAACGTGAGCATCTTGTATTTGACTTCTGGGATGAACTAGGGATCCTGGTGTGGTTGGACCACTTCTGTGGCCTGCATGCTCTGTGCATGCCTGGCAGCCTCACGTCCTGGGAGTCTCAAAAGCTATCGACAAAAAATTCTGGAGCTTCCTTTACGTTGTCAGCACTCTTCTGCTTTAAAATCCATCAAGTCGCTAGTGCATGTGGTTGCATGAAGAAGAGGAAACACTAGAAAGACATCTTCTAGATCAGTGTTTCTCAACCTTGGGCCTCCAGATGTTTTTGGCCTACAACTCCCATCATCCCTAGCTAGCAAGACCAGTGGTCAGGGATGATGGGAATTGTAGTTCAAAAACAGCTGGAGGCCCAAGGTTGGGAAACTCTGTTCTAGATTTCCCTCCTGTTTTTGCACCTGCACGTTGTGTCCCATTGCTCATCTCACAATCCCCAGACCGAAATGTTATACCTGCATTTGTGGATGCACAAGGGAGCCCAGTCAAAACAGGGGGGGGGGGACCCTTTTTCAATTGTTATTGCTTCCATGCATTTTTTGTGATGAAGGTTAAAAGGACATTACAGTTGCAGGTTTAGGGCCATAGACTTTCTGCATCAAATTACTGATTTGCACATATTTTTAAAATAAAAGGTGGGGGTGTCATCTGCATTGGGATCTTGGTGGGGTGGAGGAGTATGTCAACATTCCCGCTGCGATTCAATTACCCTCCTGAAGCTAAACAGAGGTCAGTGGGCCTAACACCCAGAAGGTCTTAAGTCCAATCCCCAACATCTCTAGGTAGGGCTGGGAAAGACTCCCTTCCTGTAACCCAGCCAATGTCAGGGGTTGAACCCAGGACCTACCTTCTACATGCAAAGCAGATGCTCCGAGCTCCAAAACACCTAGAGGGAACCAGGATGGAGAAGGCTGATCTAAGCCCAGCAATGCCTGCTCTGACTGGCAGCAAATCTCCGTGCAAAGGATGTGCTCCACCAGTGAGCTACAGCTTTGCTGGTCCACAGACTAGAATTAGGATGCAGAGACCCCTGGCAGAAGCTCATTCATGCTGCATCTATCACCAGTGTTACACCTCTGCTCAAAATGCTGCCAGTGTTATCTAGGGGCTCCATTCACTTCCTACCACCTGTCCTCATAGAGTCCCGGTGCCGACTTGAACAGCCACAACAACCTCTCTTCTATTTCTAGGCTGGCATCGGAATCAGAGGATGCTTACCTGTCTGAGCCTTTGACCTGCAGCTCCTTTTGTCCTCCATCAAAAAAAGGAGAAAGGAGAAGACTTTTCGGGCTCTAACGCTGGCCGACTAAGTAGCAACCCCCGATCCTTTTGCAGTATGCAGAAAGAAAAGGTCTTTAGGGAGGAATGATACCCCTCCCCTTCCAGAAATCTCTCTTCTGTCTACTGGAGGCAGAGCAGGGAAACCTCTCTCCTTCCACTCCCCATCAACATAAGCTTATGTGGCTCCCCTCCCTCTTTTCCAACATCTTACAATAGGGCCCTTGATGCTGCTGTATAGATTCTACACTGCTGGGTGCTTTTTTGAAGCCTGCATAGCTCTGCAGCCGTGAGGCATGGAGAGACTTGGGTTATGGCTGGCTATCCAGGAGGAATCCCAGATATTTCTGCTCCATTGCCCATTTAAAAGACTGAAGCTGTACAGGGTCTCTCTCTGTCTCTGTCTGTCTGTCTCTCTCTCTCTGCTACCAACCCCCACCCCCAGGCTTCTTCCAGGGCCAATGGGAAGCTAAACCCACAGTCTCCACTATCTTTGCACATCCGAGCGTATTAAACACACTATGGCAGCTCCCAATTGTAAGCAGTGGCTAAGAACAGAGAGGGATGTTGGTGGGGAATAGCCACCTCCCCACTCAGGACCTCTTAAGTGCTCATGAAGAATTCAGGAACCACCGAGGCCTGTTTCAGATGCCACTTACGTTTCCTTGCAAATTAAGGCACCCATTAAAGGAACTCCAAGAATTCTCATTTTCAAGGAGCACTGCACGGCCTTTTGTTTCATTGCTGTGTCTTTTGTGCTTTGCAATGCCCGAGTCTTAAGCGGAGATTGAAAAAGCAAAGATTAAAGCTAGGGTGTCTAGACAATAGCGTAATGGGCAATACAAAAAAGGGGGTCATAGGATTCCATTCTGGAATGGGGGTCTTTCCCTTGGATTGCTCATCATTCAATCCTAGCAAAGGTGGAGTGTATCACCTGTCGTTGTGCGTGTATGTCTTCTCTGTCTCATTAAAGATCTCTTCCTTACTCTCAAGTGAGAGCATCTGTTGTCATGGGCTGGACAGTTTTGAGAGAAAACGAAAGTGTGTGTTGGAGAGAAATTGTTGGGGTTGAGGACGAACTGCGCTTCTTATTCCTTCCTTACAGCCTCAGTTAACTGAATCTCCAAATTTTTATCCAGCTATAGTGCCAATTCATGAAGTTAAAACAAGCTGCCATTTGCAAATTTGTCATTGTTTGCAGTAAAAAATGGAACTGGATTGAAAAACACCACCCATAAACAAAACTGGTGATAGGTGAACACTTGCCGCAGAAAGTCAAAAGATTATGCACAAGCCAGATCTTGCATAATTTTTATTCCCTACCCATCACTACAGGATGAAACCTTCCTGAGAGTCTCTGGGAGAGGAGCATGTTAGTGAAGCATTTTTAGTCAGTCAGCAACGAGGGCCAGAGACTTAATTTGAATAGCAAATTAACAATTGTTCCATGCTGTGCACAAGTGCAAGAAAATAGGTGGTATCCAACTAAGTTCTACTTAGAGTATACCCACTGAAATTAAAGGGCCTGAGTTAGTCATAGAATTGTTGAGTTGGAAGACAACCCGAGAGTCAACTAGTCCAACTCCCTGCAATACAGAAATCATAGCTAAAGATTCCCTGAAAAATGATCATTGAAGCTCAGCTTAAAAACTTCCAATGAAGGAATGTCCTCTCCCTTCCCAGGTAGCCCATTCCACTGTTGAAGGTTCTTGCCATTAGAACGTTGTTCCTAACATTTATTCAGAATCGCCTTTCTTGTAATTTGAATCCATTGGTTAGGGTCCTGCCCTGTGAAACAGCTAAAAACAAGCTTGCTCCACCCACCATGTGACATCCCTTCAGATATTTGAAGGTGATTCTCATATCACTTCTCAGTCCTCCCTTCTCCAGGATAAACATACCCAATTCTTTCAACTGTTACTCATAAGGCTTGGTTTCCAGGCCCTTTCTCATCTTGGCTGCCCTCCTCTGTACACTTTCCAGCTTGTCAATACCCTTCTTAAATTGTCGATTAACTTCAATGGGTCTACACTCAGAAGGTCTAGCATTGAGTATAACCCCTAGAATAATTTTGCAGGGTGTAGAGCTGCACACTTGAAGAGGAAGGAGCAAAGATAGCATCCTCTTTGCAATGAAATTGATAGCTCATGGAGCAGGTTAGATGTGATGGCACAGTAATCAAACAGCATTCAAGGGCATGTGATTTCTCATGCAGATTTGGAAGACATGCACTGAAAACCAGGCAATACACACCCAATAAGATTAGGAACGTCTCTGTGTCAATGAAGCTGGGGCATCGCACTTTAAAAGTTAGAGGAAAGTAAACCCATAGAAGGCCTCAAGCCGAATCAACTGCAAGAGAAGAGAGGAGGAGAGAAGAAAAGTTAGTTCTAGAGGGGTTAGTAACTGGAGTATCCTCCTTTGATAGACACAGCGATGGGGAGAAATTAAATCCAATTGTATTTAAAAGGCGGACCTACCTGATTTGCACTTTCCAAAATTTGTGAACCATCACAAAACTATCCTTCAAAATTCACAGATCCAAAATTTTGCAATGCACTTCTCCAGCCACATAGCATGATACCAAAATGTACACACATTAAAATGCATGTTTTAAGAAAATTAAGATCCAAAAAGTATTAGGGAAAGCTGCTTTGCAAAAGTGTGTATTTTAGGCACAACTACAAAGATGTGTGTATTAGGAGAAATTCACGCTAAAATGCTTGTGAATTTTTATAAGGACTTTAAAAATAATAATCACGAACTGATAAGAAAATGTGGAGAACTGAACTTAAAGAGTGGAAAAATGAGAAACCAAGAGAAAGTAAGATTATCAGATTCGTCCATCCCTAGCTACACCTAAGTTCTTTTCTTACAACTATGTGGACTAGAGACATACTTCCAGTCAGTAACTACCTAATTCTGCTATAAAACTCAGACAAGTGCTCCTGGGCCTTGCTGAAACAACTTGAATGCTCAGTCTCAACTGCTGGACCACTGTCCATGGTCCTGAAACCACACCATTATGTTCCTCCAAGGTACTGACGGTGCCTTGCTGTCCTGCCTAGAGAACCAGGAACTTCTGCCCTCCCCTTGGGTGAATTCTCTCTTTGATAGTGGGCATCCCTGTGGATCATGGCATGGGGGACCTTCCTCAGCTAACAATTAGGATGCACATGTTGCTGCTGCTATACAGGACTGAGAGTCAGTTTGTTCTTTGCTGATGCAACATCAGAGCTCTGAGTCTGGCAGCCCACCATACACCCAGCCTGAGATCTGCCTTGCCTCGTTTCACCCGAGCAGGATGCTTCCTCCACACAACTACCCTAGCTCTGGTTGGCCAACTTCCAATCTGGCTCGTTGTCCACCATCCCATGCCAACAAAAACAACCCACAAAGAAGGTGATTTCAATGTAAGCGCAAGAGAGGCAGGCACAGCGTGCTGGTGTCAGAGGAAACAAAAATAGGGCTGGTTAGGAGGTTTTGTTCAGCACCAAGAAAAAGAAAAGCAACCTGTGAAACAAAGAGCTCAGCCAAGGAGGAAATGAGAGCAAAAGGAAATGCCATCCAGAAAAAGAAATGCTCCCTAACTAGACATTCCTTTCAGAAGGAATTCTGGAATTATTTAAAGCTTCAACTGCACGGGTAGGTCAATGAAAGTTGTGCCTCAGCAGGGGGAGAAAAAAGGACAGGAAAGAATAACACTTCAACGTGAGATTACAACTGCTGATTTTAGAAATTAGGCAGCCTCGACCAAGCCCTCCGTGATTCCATGAGCTGGAATTTAATATTCACAATGCTAAGAAAACTGGGAGTCCCACAGTGTTTTTAAATTAACAATTAGCTTAATAAAACTCAGGTTCCAAGAACAAAAAAGCAAAGTGATAATTCACAAAAAGTCACATATGCCAAACAAACTGGCAATATGGAGATGTGCAAAGCAGGCCTCTCTTATGCAGAACACAAGGGGAGCCCCACTGAATCAGGCCAATGGTCCCTCTCGACCAACACCCTCTTCTCACAATGGCCAACCAGATGCTTGTGGCAAACCCACAAGTGGGAGTTGAGCACTAGAGCACTCTCCCCTCCTGTAGTTTCCGGCAAATGGTATTCAGAAGCATTGCTGCTTTCAACTGTGAAGGCAGAGCATAGCCATTGTGACTAGCAGCCATTCTCCTCCATGAATTTGTCTGATTCTCTTTTAAAGCCATCTAGGTTTTAAAGCCAATAAAGCGAGATGAGCGCCGCAACCCCAGAATCGGTCACGACTGGACCTAATGGTCAGGGGTCCCTTTACCTTTACCTTTTAGGTTGAGGGACGCGGGTGGCACTGTGGGTTAAACCACAGAGCCTAGGACTTGCCGATCAGTAGCTTGGCAGTTCAAATCCCCATGACGGGGTGAGCTCCCATTGCTCGGTCCCTGCTCCTGCCAACCTAGCAGTTTGAAAGCATGTCAAAGTGCAAGTAGATAACTAGGTACCACTCTGACAGGAAGGTAAACGGCATTTCCGTGTGCTGCTCTGGTTCACCAGAAGCAGCTTAGTCATGCTGGCCACATGACCCGGAAGCTGTACGCTGGCTCCCTCGGCCAGTAAAGCAAGATGAGCGCCACAACCCCAGAGTCGTTCGCGACTGGACTTAACTGTCAGGGGTCCTTTACCTTTACCTTTTTAGGTTGGTGGGCATCACTGCCTGCAAGTGGGAGCGAGTTTCATCATTCAACTATAAGCTGCTTTCTTTCATCCCTCCTGAATCTTCCAACATATCCACCAAGTCACCCCCATTTCCACTCTGCATTCTTCAGACATTCTCCAGAAAAGATGCAGGTGGTTTGGTGTCATAACATTCAGCCCCAGACAGTATATAGCATCCCAAGTCTCTTCATCCCAACTCCACCCAGACCCTACAAGGGAGTAGAACGTCCCCTGCCTTAGCTCCTTTCCTCTTCACACTGTTTCCCCTCCTGCCTCCCCAGGTACAGTTAATCTGGTGCCTGGCAAGGGTCAAAGACCTCTTGTCTTGTGGCTTTCAGCTGAGTGTAAGCAATCTGACTATGAGATGGAAAGAACCTTAACAGAGTGTCAATCTAGGGAGCCCGAGATGGAGGAAAGGAAGACCCAAGGGGCTTTAGCATAGTGATGGTGGTGTCCCAGTTTGGAACACCCCTTTCTGGAGGTGTGGATGGTTCCATTGTTGTTGGGAATTCTCCAATTGAAGGAAATTTCTTTGGCCACAACACTGATAACACTATGAACCTACTTTGAATAAGGACGTGGGTGGTGCTGTGGTCTAAACCACTGAGCCTCTTGTGCTTGCTGATCAGAAGGTTGGCGGTTCAAATCCCCACGACGGGGTGAGCTCCCGTTCCTCTTTCCTAGCTCCTGCCAACCTAGCAGTTTGACAGCACACCAGTGCAAGTAGATAAATAGGTACAGCAGGGACAGGAAGGTAAACAGCATTTCTGTGTGCTCTGGTTTCCATCACGGTGTCCCATTGTGCCAGAAGCGGTTTAGTCATGCTGGCCACATGACCCGGAAAGCTGCCTGTGGACAAACACTGGTTCCCTCGGCCTGAAAGCAAGATGAGCACCACAACCCCATAGTTGCCTTTGACTGGATTTAACTGTCCAGGAGTCCTTTACCTTACCTTACCTACTTTGAATAGTCACAGCGTCCACTAAAGAAACCTAGGATCTGCAGTTTGTTAAGGGCGCTGAGAATTGTTAGGAGACCACCACCACTCTCACAGAGCTACAATTCCCAGAGCGGTTGAACAATCAATTGCTCTACACAGGGAACTCCATGTCGCCATCATCCTATGTATTTTGTGCACAGTAGTGCTGGAAGCTTGCTGTATCGCTCTCATTTTCAGCACTGATTGTGCTTCATCTAGTGATTCCTTGCACAATGGCTACCAAGAACAGTGGTGAAACTGACACCCTCTTTCCTAAGAGAAGCATCTTCACTGTGTGGGTGAAACTGACAAGTGACTTATCAGTTTCCTACAGCATGTGGAACTTCCTCAGACTTGCTGCAGAAGCAAGGAGAAAGCCTGACACTATTATTATGATTTATTAAATGTCTATATCGGCTGTCATCCAAAGATCACAGGGCGGTTCACAATATAAAAATACCCCCAAAACTCCCACATTCTTTAGATTCTTTGTTCAGGACCAAGGAACTGTGCACAAACTCCTCTCCCTCGCTGAACTTCATGCACATTTACACATTGAATTGCATGCAGATATGGACAGATTTTGAATTATGCTTTTGAATTATGGTGCTGGAGGAGACTCTTGTGAGTCCCATGGACTGCAAGAAGATCAAACCTATCCATTCTGAAGGAAATCAGCCCTGAGTGCTCACTGGAAGGACAGATCCTGAAGCCGAGGCTCCAATACTTTAGCCACCTCATGAGAAGAGAAGACTCCCTGGAAAAGACCCTGATGTTGGGAAAGATGGAGGGCACAAGGAGAAGGGGATGACAGAGGACGAGATGGCTGGACAGTGTTCTCAAAGCTACCAGCATGAGTTTGACCAAACTGCTGGAAGCAGTGGAAGACAAGAGTGCCTGGCGCACTCTGGACCATGGGGTCATGAAAAGTTGGACACAACTGAATGACTAAACAACAACAACAATAGACAGATACATCCAATCAGCATGCACAAGCATTTCTGAACCCAGACACCATTATGCCCCACCCCCACTTGACAGAAATCAATTGTATCTGATTTAAGCCTAAGGGGGACCCTGAGATACTTATCTGTACTAGCAGACCAGCAACATCAGCATTGGAAATCAAACCAGATTCCCAGTCAAATCAAACAAAGCAGAGTGGTTCGATTCACTTCAGTTAGGCAAACCTAAATTTCAGGCATGTGCTTGCATCTCTTCCACAAATCTAACGGGTGTCACAGTTTTATACATGTATTAAAAGCCAGCAGGGTTGTGGAGGTTAACACAGGCAATCTAAGCCCAGGGTTGTCTTTTTCAGAGCAGAAGTGATGTCATGGTGCTCTGAGGAACTGACGGACACCCCCTTGCTCTAGCAAGTGAATGAAGCGATAAGGAGGCTTACAAGTTTTGACAGATTAGCACAGAAGAAGTCAGCAAATGAGGAATATCATCAAGCAGAGGATAGACAATTCTTTCCTCCTGGTGAGGAAGAAAGGATTTGTCTCCTGCCGAGATGAAATGAGGGGAGTTTCTCGCCACACTGAGTCCTCCAAGTCTGAGTATAGCATTGCCACATCATCTGGCGGGGGCGGGCGAGGTGACATTGGCCCCACGGGTTCCTCTAGGGCAGCCACACTTCTGGGTTTCATCCTGCACACCCTTCCCTTTCCGGTTTGGAACCCTCCAACTCCTCCCCTTTGCCAACCTGGTGCCCATTTTGCCTCAGACTGATGAAAGTGGCAGCCCAAACGTGTGGGGGGGGGGGAGGCCACGAGGCTAACAAAGGTCACTTTCTAAGAAGGTTGTAACCTCCAGCATCGTACAGTGGCACCTCGGGTTACAAACACTTCGGGTTACAGACTCTGCTAACCCTGAAGTAGTACCTCACGTTAAGAACTTTACCTCAGGATGAGAACAGAAATCACACAGTGGCGGCGCAGCGGCAGTAGGAGGCCCCATTAGTTAAAGTGGTACCTCAGGTTAAAAACGGTTTCAGGTTAAGAACGGACCTCCAGAACAAATTAAGTTCGTAACCAGAGGTACCACTGTATTTTGAAGTCCCTGGTATTTACAACACGCCATTTAGAGACTTTCCCTCCTGCCGCCAGCGAAAGAAAAGACCAAAAAATTTCACTAGTTTTCCTTGTCTCCATTTCTGAGCTGCATGAAATAAGTATAAATCAGGCCCAGCTCCCCATTAATCCTCTCTCCATCAGTTCAGCGCTGTCAACATGCCAATATCCTTCGCTTAATAGTCACCAGACTAGCTCTCTCAGTCAGGGTGCTGGGGCTCTCGCCTAATCCAAATGTAATTATTATTTTTTCTTCTTATTTTGAAATAAGGCTGAAGACAATGTTTCAAGGGCTCTGCTGAAAATTAAAGGCACTCCGCATCTGCGAAAATGCATTTGTTCCCTAATTTTGTCATCCTCTATTAAACAAACAAACAGAACACAATTAAGCTAATTCAGTGCTGTTTGTTCGTCACCATCATTATTATTACTGCTCAGTGGTCTATTATTTTCTGGGAAAGCGCATCCTTTTTTTTAAAAAAAAAAAATGTATTATTTTATTAATCAACATCACCCCAAAGCATATTGTAAAAGAAAACAGAGCCAAATTAGTACAAATAACTGGATCGGAAGATCGGTGCATAACTGAAATTTGGAATCAGAATCGAAAACAATTATATAAATCATATCCTCCTCATCATAATCTAACAAAAACAAAATTTCTTCACTGGAACTGGGGGATTTACCCACTCTGTTAATATTGAAACCAAATAACAAAGTGAGAAAACCTTTAAGCCAACTAGAGACATTTATAAGAGGGCAGTAGAGTACCTTGGTTTTTGAACAGCTTAGTTCTCAAACGTTTTGGCTCCCGAACGCTGCAAGCGTTAGTGTTCTGGTTTGTGAAATATTTTTGGAAGCTGAATGTCCAACGGGGCTTCCACGGCTTCTGATTGGCTACAGAAGCTTCCTGCAGCCAATCAGAAGCCGCGCTTCTGTTTCCATACATTTTGGAAGTCAAACGGACTTCCAGAATGGATTCTGTTCGACTTCCAAGGTATGACTGTATTCCACAAAACAGAACCATACAGAAATAGGCTTCACTTTTTTATTCTGACCTCTCACGGCTCTTATTTAGCAAGTTAATTCCTACACTGCATCTTTCCCCCTCCCCCCCTTTGTTATACGGATTCTTCACACACAAACTAACAAACTAACATGAATTTTAGAAACCAATAGGTATGGTTTGGTTATAGTGTCCATCCAAACTGGATCCTGCCTCTTCAGTCTTAGGGTACCACATTTAGGGTCAATAGCACCATGCTTTTATTAGCTTGACCATTTTTATTTTAAAAATTGAAGTGTGCAAGCTGTTGAGTTATACATAACTCTTTCTCTCAGTCTAGATCAGGGCTAGGGAACCTTTGCTTCTCTCTATGTTGTTCAACTACAGCTCCCACCATCCCATTGACCTTTCATTCACCTGTTCTAAATCTCCCAGCGTCCAGCTTCATTGGAGGTTCACAAATTCTAGTGTGGTGAGAGAGGGAGAAAAACTTTTCTCTATCTGCTTCCTCCAGGCAATGCATAATTTCATAAGCTTCTATCATGTCACCTCTTACTCAACTTTTCTTGAAACTAAAAAGTCCCCAAAAGACAGCTGAAGGCAGCAGCTGTGTCTACCTTTCACATTTTCTTCCCCAGGTTAGGCATACTCAACTCTTCTAGCCACCCCCCATAGCTCATAGCATCCAGACGTTTCACCACCCAGGTGGCTCTCCGATAGACAGACAGCAGTTTGTCAATGGGTGCCTCTGAGCTGTCATTCTTTTGATGGAGCGATTCAAGCACAACCTGCAGATTTAGGCTGGACAAGTAAAGTGCATTGAAGTGCTCTTGTGATTCTAGAGCAGGCATCCCCAAAGTTTGCCCTCCAGCTGTTTTGGGACTACAACTCCCATCATCCCTAGCTAACAGGACCAGGGGGTCAGGGATGATGGGAATTGTAGTCCCAAAAACAGCTGGAGGGCCGAGTTTGGGGATGCCTGCCCAAGAGCCACAAAGAAGAAGACATGTCACAGTTTGTGGGAGTGGTCATAGAATCATAGAATCATAGAATCATAGAGTTGGAAGAGACCACAAGGGCCATCGAGTCCAACCCCCTGCCAAGCAGGAAACACCATCATAGCACTCCTGGCATATGGTTGTCAAACCTCTGCTTAAAGACCTCTAAAGAAGGAGACTCCACCACACTCCTTGGCAGAAAATTCCACTGTTGAACAGCTCTTACTGTCAGGAAGTTCTTCCTAATGTTTAGGTGGAATCTTCTTTCTTGTAGTTTGGAACCATTGCTCCGTGTCCGCTTCTCTGGAGCAGCAGAAAACAACTTTTCTCCCTCCTCTATGTGACATCCTTTTATATATTTGAACATGGCTATCATATCACCCCTTAACCTCCTCTTCTCCAGGCTAAACATGCCCAGCTCCCTTAGCCGTTCCTAATAAGGCATCGTTTCCAGGCCTTTGACCATTTTGGTTGCCCTCCTCTGGACACGTTCCAGTTTGTCAGTGTCCTTCTTGAACTGTGGTGCCCAGAACTGGACACAGTACTCCAGGTGAGGTCTGACCAGAGCAGAATACAGTGGCACTATTACTTCCCTTGATCTAGATGCTATACTCCTATTGATGCAGCCCATCCCTACTCGCGAATCAATAGCCAATTGTAACAAAAATTAATCCATTCAAAAGTATGTATTCTGACAAGGATTACAGACTCAAATAGAGATTACAAACTCAAACTCATAAGAATATGTATATCCAATTAGGGATCAGAAATCAGTAAGTTCTTTTGAATGGATTAGTTTTAGTTACAATTGACTATTGATTTGCGAGTAGGGACCACTCCCACTACTGATACTTGTATTGGCCTGAGCTCTTCGTGTGCTTTTTTCTTGGTATATTTAATAACAAGAACTCTGTGATGGTCTGGGATTCGGACTCAGAGGCTGAACCTGAGGAATCCCAGCCTGCGCAGGAGTCCCTGCCTCCAGAACCAGCTGAGCCGGGGCTGGGGCTTGAGCCTGAAGGGTCCTCACCTGTGCTGGATCCTCAGGTGCAGGCTCCAGCTGAGTCTGCTCTGGCCCCTGAGGTGATGGAGGACCCACTGCCTGCAGGTGCTCCACTCTCAGCCCCGTCAGGGGAAGCCAAGGTTGCCTCTGGGTCCAGTAACCCTCCAGCCTCTCCTGAGCTGCAGAGGCTCAGGGCAGAGAGGCGGAGGGAGCTAAGTTCCTGCAGGAGGAGTGCTCCCCTCCAGGCCAGGAGAGGCAAGTCACCTGTGGACCGGGGCCGCCCTATGCCTCGGGGCAGATAAAAGCCAGCCAGCCCCAGTCCCAGGTTGCGGGAGCAATGTTGTTGCTAGCCTGTTCCTGCCTGCACCCTGTCCTGCTCTTCTGCCAGAGTTCCTGACCCCACCCGACTCCCGGCCTTGGACCCAGCTACAGCTTTGACGGACAGCCTCTATACTGCACCATCGACCTTGGACTGGACTCGGACCTCGCCTCTCGGTTAGCCCCCGGGACCAGCACAAACTCCAACTTATTTAACACAGTTTGGAAAGTGGCAGCAAAATGCAGTGAAAAGTGTGAGGGGAACAAATGATTCGTGGAAGAACAAAGAAACACAGCGCAAGCAAATAGGGACAGGCGCAGGATGAATGCTCACTGGCGTCTAACCACTCCACAAACAAATCAAAACAGGTGCTCAGTGATATCCCCAACACAGTCTAACCTCAATTTAAGCCTTGTGCAAAAGCGAAACAAGACAAATGCTTGTCTGGAGGACCTCAAAGTCCTTCCTCAATGTGAAACCCAGAACCAGGCACACTCAATTTCTGAACTGCTTCCCAAACTAAGCAATCCAATGTAGTTATGAATGAGTGATTTTGGATTAACTCCAGAGATTATCGGTTTGGGCCTTGATGGCAAGTTAGAAGGTTATGGCAATGATTTCTTGATTCTTTGTACTCCGATTATAGAATTGAGACTTGAGGCTTCAGGAGAGGAAAGAAAACAATCCCAGTGTCAATGTCTGGGTGGGTCCCGGCCGTAACAAAGCCCTGATGGGAACAATAGGGAGTTTGTGCACACAGCCGAGTATCTGTGTGGGCTCTGTAACAGATGTGTCAAACGGCATATTCCAAAGATGAGGAGTTAATTGATGCTATAAATAGTATTGCACAGACACTGAGAACACAGAGAGACTTAATGCTCCGATCTAAAACGCACCGTCTAGCCATGTGATTAATCACTGACATGGATTTGAATTCATGGGGAAGATCTGCCGCTGGCTGGATGAGCAAAAAGAGGCAGAAGGATTGGTTGTTTTACATGTCAATTAGCCCAGTCAAATAATTTGATTTCAGGCTATTGGGAGACTTCTTTGCCTTTATGTTTGGGAAGGTGCCATATTGCAGAGAGCTAATTAGGTCTAGAGATTGGAGTGTGGAGGAAAGCTTTTGCGGGTCTGTTTATTTCATTTTCGGGCGGTTTTTAAAAAAATAATAGACACATGCAAACACACCACTGTGTAGCTCCATTTCTGCAACCCCAAAAAATGTTTGTACTACTTCGGGGCATGTTTTTTTTTTTCTTTCTGTCTCTCTGGATTTATGAGAACAACGTTCATTCCCGCTTTGAGGGAGTAACACAAATAAACGCATTAAAGCAAAATGGATATGCCTGAATCAAACAATTAATATCTGTCATGTGGTGGGTTATTGGTTTAGGGGTTGTGTTCCCCCCCCCTTCTGCTGTGAACAAATTCTTACTGCGAGAGAGAAAGAATAAAGTATTGTATGGAATTCAAAAAAAGCTTTATTGCATGGGATTTCTCAAGGGCTTAGAAAGAGATGCACACATTGTTCATGCAGTTCCTGCTCTCTGCAAACTCTCTAATTATTATTATTATTATTATTATTATTATTATTATTATTATTATTTATTTAAACCCCGCCCATCTGGCTGGGCTTCCCCAGCCACTCTGGGCGGCTTCCAAAAAAATATTAAAATACAGTAATACATCAAACAATAAAAGCTTCCCTAAACAGGGCTGCCTTCAGATGTCTTCTAAAAGTCTGGTAGTTGTTGTTCTCTTTGACATCTGGTGGGAGGGCGTTCCACAGGAAGGGCGCCACTACCGAGAAGGCCCTCTGCCTGGTTCCCTGTAACTTGGCTTCTCGCAGTGAGGGAACCGCCAGAAGGCCCTTGGTGCTGGACCTCAGTGTCTGGGTAGAACGATGGTGGTGGAGGCACTCTTTCAGATATACTGGACCGAGGCCGTTTAGGGCTTTAAAGGTCAGCACCAACACTTTGAATTATGCTCAGAAACGGTGTTATATGGTCTCGGTGGCCGCTCCCAGTCACCAGTCTAGCTGCCGTGTTCTGGATTAGTTGTAGTTTCCGGGTCACCTTCAAAGGTAGCCCCACGTAGAGCGCATTGCAGTAGTCCAAGCAGGAGATAATCAGAGCATGCACCACTCTGGCGAGGCAGTCCGCAGGCAGGTAGGGTCTCAGCCTGCATACCAGGTGGAGCTGGTAGACAGCTGCCCTGGATACAGAATTGACCTGTGACTCCATGGACAGCTGTGAGTCTAGAATGATTCCCAGGCTGCGCACCTGGTCCTTCAGGGGCACAGTTACCCCATTCAGGACCAGGGAGTACTTCACACCTGCCCGCCTCCTTTCCCCAAAAAACAGTACTTCTGTCTTGTCAGGGTTCAACCTCAATCTGTTAGCTGCCATCCATCCTCCAACTGCCTACTCTTATGAGAACCAGTGAGGAGCCCTGCTGGATCAGGCCTGTGGCCCATCTGGTCCAACATCCTGTTCTCACAGTGGCCAACAAGTTGCTTCTTCAAAGCAGGACCTGGGTACAACAGCAATCTCCCCACTGGTGATTCACAGCAACTGGTATTCAGAGGCTTCCTGCATCTAAGACTGGAGGTAGAATTTATTCAAATGCTTGCACTGGCTGTGCATATGCTACCAGGCCAGGTTCGAAATTCTTGCGTTAATTTACAAAGCCTTTCACAGCTTGGGTCCAGGATAAGTCAGGGATGAAGAAGATGATGATGAAGAGTTTGGATTTGATATCCTGCTTTATCACTACCCGAAGGAGTCTCAAAGCAGCTAACACTCTCTTTTCCCTTCCTCCCCCACAACAAACACTCTGTGAGGTGAGTGAGGCTGAGAGACTTCAGAGAAGTGTGACTAGCCCAAGGTCACCCAGCAGCTGCATGTGGAGGAGCAGAGACTCGAACCCGGTTCCCCAGATTACGAGACTATGGGTCTTAACCACTACACCACAGTGGCTCTCCAGTGGCTTGATTATTTACATTCTGATCCCTGATGTCTTTGGGGGAATCATTATTAGTGGTCCCCCCCAATGGCTTGGAATTCACGGCTTCTATTCCAAGTGGTTTCAGTCCTGTGGGTCCAGTTTGTGCAACTTCCTCCCAGTTGAAGCCAAACAGGCCCCATCACTGTTGAATGTCTGACATTTCCTGAAGACTTTTCTTCCAACAGGCTTCTTAACTGAATTCTGATTTTATAATTTCAACTCATTTTAGTCTTATTGTTTTGGGTCTCATGCACACCACTTAGAGATGGCTGTGATTAAGCGGAATGCAAATTGTTGAAATAAAAACAGTCGTACTTCGGAAGTCGAACGGAATCCATTCTGGAAGTCCATTCGCCTTTCAAACGTTTGGGAACCAAGGCACAGCCTCTGATCGGCTACAGGAAGCTCCTGCAGCCAATCGGAAGCCACGATGGACATTCAGGATCCAAAGAACGTTCACAAACCGGAACAACCACTTCCGGGTTTGGAGCGTTTGGGAGCCAAAACGTTCAACTCGCAAGGCATTCGACTTCTGAGGTACAACTGTAATCATAAATGGCAGGTGTCATGGCTAGTAGCCGCTAAGAGCCTTATCCGCCATGAATCTATCTGATCCTCTTCTAAAGCCATCCAAGCTGGTGGCCATGATTACATCTTGTGACAGCAAATGTCATAGGTTAACCATGCACTGTGTGAAGAAGACCCACTTTCATCCATCCTGAATCTTCCCAATGTCCAGTTTCAGCATTCAGTTCCTTCTTTCTAGAGCAGAGTTTCCCAAACTTGGATCCCCAGCTGTTGTTGGACTACAACTCCCATCATGCCTAGCTAGTAGGAGCAACAGTCAGGGATGATGGGAGTTGTAGTCCAACAACAGCTGGAGACACATTTGGAAAACCCTGTTCTGAAGCCCTACAACCCTGAGGAACAGCTACTTTCCCTACCAAATTGCAGCAGAATCAGATATTGGGTAACAGGCCAGGCAGGGATTGGCTCCAGGCTCGAAGAGCCCCTTTGCAGAATCAATTCTAGCAGGAGTCCTCCTACACTGGTGGACTTGTCCCCAGGCATACCAGGTAGTGATGGCAGGCAGCTGTGAACCATCATTTCCCACAATGCCCTCAGGCATAGAGGAAACTGGTGGAATTTAAAATGGTACCTTGAGAGCTGGGGGATGGACACTGTGGCCCCCTACAGCTTCGAGAAGATGCTGTGTCCTGGATCCAAGGGCCCCATTCATCTCCCTTCCAGATGACCCACAGTCAGTGGAGTCTGAACTAGGAAAGTACAGCTGTCAGAAGAGGATCATGCCAGGAAGTCTTCAGTTCACTATGGTTTCCCTTAATGGCTGATCCATTGGACCAAGTCAGGCTAGGATTTGAAGCGATGGATGTCCAGTCATTATCCAACGTTTCCCAGTTCATACACAAGAGGAAAGGCTCATTTGTATCTCAACTTATTAAGCCAATATATCAGGGGCAAGGAAACTTCAGCTCAAGGGCCACATTCCTTGCTAGGCAACATTCTGGGGGCCAGATACCAGTGGTAGGAGAGGCCAAAGTGGACAGAATAGCAAATAGCAAAAACAGAGCAGTAAATTATTATTTTTTCCTGTTTGTTCAGTAGGGTAGTTTCCACACCTCTGTCCTCCATTCAGGCAAGAAAAAGGCATTATTAGAGTTCAACGACACATTCCAGCCAGGCAAAAACAGCAAAGTGGGCCATAAAACAGGACTATTGAGGGGCGTGGCCTGAGGAGAGCCTCAAGGGCCAGAAAAAGCAGTCTCGAGTGCTGCGTTTGTCCCCCACTCCCTGACTGGAGGTTCCTCACCTCTGCATTATATGATAATCCAAACGCAGCCATTGAAAACGGGACTTTATTTTTCCTCCTCCCTTTCCTGTTCCCACCTGAAAACATTATGCACACAGCTCAAGAAGGTTCACTTCCATATCGATTGAAATCCATCAATTCTAGCCTCAGACTTTGAATATCAGTCTCCTGCCCTTGGAGCGGGGAGAAACTCCTCCGGAAGTAAAGTCCTCTCTAATGCAAGAAAAAGCAAGGCAACCCGTCTCAGAGCACAAATAAGCAATATCTGCGAGAAGCAAATGCACTGGGTCTCGCTGGATGTCGGGAATAATCAGTCTCTTCATTCAAAGGCAAGGGAAAACAGATACATTTTAATGATGACTCTCACAGAGGCCCATCGTCCCAAGTGATGGATTCTGGCACGGAAATGTCTCGGGCAAGGCTGCCAAACAGAACTGTCTTTGTTGCCTCCCGCTTCAGAGCGTCGCCGCCTGACTAGGAGCATCGGCAGCGGAATCTTGAGAGCCACCAATTAACTTCGCGACTCTGGGGTGGGAGAAACCAAGCAGTCTTGGCTCATCATGCGCTCTTCCACGCCCAGCCCAAACATTCTGCTGCCTCCTTATGGCAGGGCAGGTATTTAAGTGAAGCTAAAGCTACAGCCGAGACAGAAGTCACGAAATGAAAAGACGCCTGCTTCTTGGGAGAAAAGCGATGGCAAACCTAGACAGCATCTTAAAAAGCAGAGACATCACCTTGCCGACAAAGGTCCGTATAGTTAAAGCCATGGTTTTCCCAGAAGTGATGTATGGAAGTGAGAGCTGGACCATAAAGAAGGCTGATCTCCAAAAAATTGATGCTTTTGAATTATGGTGCTGGAGGAGACTCTTGAGAGTCCCATGGACTGCAAGAAGATCAAACCTATGCATTCTTAAGGAAATCAGCCCTGAGTGTTCACTGGAAGGACAGATCCTGCAGCTGAGGCTCCAATACTTTGGCCACCTCATGAGATGAGAAGACTCCCTGGAAAAGACCCTGATGTTGGGAAAGATTGAGGGCACAAGGAGAAGGGGACGACAGAGGACGAGATGGTTGGACAGTGTTCTCGAACCTACAAACATGAGTTTGACCAAGCTGTGGGAGGCAGTGGAAGTCAGGAGGGCCTGGCGTGCTCTGGTCCGTGGGGTCACGAAGAGTCGGACACGACTAAATGACTAAACAACAACAACAAAGCTACAGCCCCTGAGGGAGGGAAGTAGCTCAGTGGTAGGGTATCTGCCTGGCATGCAGAAGGATCCAAGTTCAATCCCTGGCATCTCCGGGTAGGACTGGGAGAGATTCCCTGCCTGAAACCCTCTGAGTGTCCCTGTTTTAGTCCCAGATTTACAGAAGCCATCCCAGTTTCTGGTCTGATCCCAGAATGTTCCGCTTTTCCTTAGGACAACCCTATTTCCACCGGAGAAATGTTGGAGGGTATGGAGTTATGCGACCCTCGAGCCAAGGAGATAAGTAACTGCACAACCTTTAGAAGACATCTGAAGGCAGCCCTGTATAGGGAAGGCTTTTATAAATGTTTAATGTTTTATTATGTTTTTATATATGTTGGAAGCTGCCCAGATGGATGGGGTATAAAAATTGTTGTTGTTGTTGTTGTTGTTGTTGTTGTTGTTGTTGTTGTTGAATAGGATGTCCGTATTTTCACTGGGGAATGTCAGAATTGGCAACACTAAGCTTGATGGGCCCAATGGTCTCAGCGGTGGAGGAAGCTGCTCGGTCGCCTGGGGTGGGGCAAGCCGCCCATAGGGTGGGCACACCATGGGGCCTCTGGAGTCTGCCTACCTCCTCCCACTCAGCTGCCCTACAGCTGGGGGGGGAGGCAGCGGGTGGACTGTTTGGGCAGCGCAGAGCCAACATGCGCCCAAGCCACCATGTCTCTCCCAGGAGAGACGCATGGCTCTGGCACGCTGCAGGCCCTACGTTGAGTGCTGCCCGGCATTTTGTCACCCCACCCCACTCAGCGGTGACACCCGGGGTGGACCGCACCCACCGCACCCCACTTCCTCCGCCCCTGAATGGTCTGACTCAATATAAGGCGCAGCTTCCTACATTTCCAAGGTACATGGAAAACACCTCTGAACTCAGAGCGGATCATTGCAATTCTGGTCCAAAGAACCAGGCTGACTGAGACAACAGGCTATGACGACTCTCTCCCAGGCTAGGAAAATGCCCCACACCTGCCGTGAAGCAAAGCACAGCAGGTGCTCAAGAGAAGCCCAAAATAGCTTTGCAGCCTACGTCTGTTATGCCGGAGACATTTGTGCAGCCAGAAAAAGGCTTTATGAGGCTCCATGCATACAAACGAGCTCTATTTCAGGGTTGATGCAGTCAGGATTCACCTGCAGCTCCGGAAATGAGCAGGAAGCACGAGATATAGGCTTAGGCATGGTGGCACTCTAGCCAAGGTGTGCCGCCAAAGGCTGCTGGACCACAACTCCCATCATCCCTCACCATTGGCCAAGCTCACTGGGGCTGGTGGGAGCTGGAGTCCACCAATATCAAGACTTTTCTTTAGTCCAAGATTTGGGAATCTTTCCCAGCTCAGGGGCTGCATTTCCTTCTGAGTAATCATTTGGGGGCCGCATTCCAGTGGTTAGGAGGACCAGAAGCAAAAGTGTGCACCACAATGCAAACATTGCTTTTGTACTGTAGGCTACTTTCAAAACAAGTTTGCACAGACTTCTCTTTCAGAGGAATGTAAGCTGAGTGGTTAATGTGCATAATAACCAGTCATTGTGCACATTCACGAGGCCGCATAGAAACTGTGCACATTATCTTTCCATGAAGAAGGAACTGTTCACATTTCCCACTCAATATGCATAATCCTCAACAGACCCTAATAGTATTTCGCACATTCTCTGGGCAATATGGACATTCTCCAGGGACTATGCATATTGTCTCTAAAGATATATGCCTTTTTTGCTATTTCTTTTCCAGACAGGGTCTAATGGGAGTTGTAGCATATCCTCCAACATGATTCAGCCCAAATATGAGACACCATCTTCCAGATCTGAAATCCTGCATGAGTCCCATGACCCACATGAGATCACAGATCTGGGGGAAAATGTTTCTTGGGGGGCATGGCACCCAAAACCACGCATTTTGGGGCACAGTGTGAGATTGTGTACCTGGAAAAAACACCTTTTTTGTACGAGATCTCAGCCTAAAATCGCGAGAGAACAAAGCACCCAAAATGGCTGCTATACTCTCACACAAAAAATGGGTTGTTCTGTTTTTTCCCCAGGGCACTTGAGATGGTATGTTGTAGTCCTAAACATCCAGAGGGCACCAGGTTGGTGAAAGCTACTATAGATTGTCTAGGAAGACTGGTTTCCACATTCCCCCCTTTAAGGGGGAGATACCAGAGACAACTACTGGGAGGTAGGTGGTGCTGTGGTCTAAACTACTGAGCACTTGGGCTTGCTGATCTGAAGGTCAGCGGTTCAAATCCCCATAACAGAGTGAGCTTCCGTTGCTCTGTCCCAGCTCCTGCCAACCTAGCAGTTTGAAAGCACACCAGTGCAAGTAGATAAATAGGTACCACTGTGGCACGAAGGTAAACGACAATTCCATGCGCTCTGGTTTCCGTCATTGCGCCAGAAGGTGTTTAGTCATGCTGGCCACATGACCCGGAAAGCTGTCTGTGGACAAACGCCAGCTCCCTCAGCCTGAAAGCAAGATGACCCCACAGTCGCCTTTGACTGGACTTAACCATCCAGGGGTCCTTTACCTTTTCTTTTCTTTTCTTTTTTTTAACCAGAGACAACTACTCTGTTGTTGCTTATTGCTTAGAAACAGGAAAAGAAAGATTTTATACTTTTTTTAAATATCTAACCTCATAAAACATTTAAAAATAAATATCTCTCACTCTTAAACCCCAGATCCCGGACTGCTCAAAACATGAATAGCTTTTAGCCGTAATGAAAAACTTGTTTTTTATTTAAACAGAAGTCTACATAAACCAGAGAGCTGTACACAACAGGATCAGAGTGCTTAGGACAAAATTAACTCCATCCCTTTATCCTATGCAGGAGCAGCATAAAGCAGTACCCAACCTTTTGATAAAAAACTTTCCAGTCGAAAAACACAACTGTATTGAATTGCAGCAGAATACCATTGAACATTTCTATTTATGAGAACAGAATTGCCCATTAAAGCAAAGCAACAAAGAAATGAAATGAGATTAAAGGATTGGAGAGGGAGGGGAGTAGGAAGGGGCAAAATATGAAGAAACTTTGCAAGGCAGAATTCCAAGGATGAGGACAGGCAAAGTCTAATTTAAAATAAACATTTGTGTAGATGGCAGATCCTTACCAACTTTGGTCCCAAATCGGAGTACATTCAGTGGTAACAATGGGAAGAGCTTAGTAGCACTGATGTACAAAATTTGTTTTGGGTTGTTTTGAGAAGCAAAAGGAACTATTTCCGGAAATCAGAAATAAATGGCTGAAAGCTGCTGAAATAAGGACTAAATCCACCTGCACACGAAATGTGATGCAGAGAGCAAGACTCTCTCTTTCTCTCTCGCTTTTAAGGAAACGAATAAGAACTAGCTTTGCATTAGATTCTCTGCAAGGGCTTAAAAAAAAGTCACTATTCAACCACAGTGTCCCTTGTCAAAAGCAGATTGAGCACATTTAATTCAGTATTATGATTTATGAAATTTTGATACAGGGGGGTTTACAATATGAAAACACAAAAATGCATACCATAATAACAAACAAAAACAATAACCCCTCTCCCCACAAGCAGCTTAAAAGGTCATAGATTGTTTAATTAGCCAAAGGCCTGGAAGAAGAGGGATGTTTTTGCCTGGCGCCTGAAGATATGTAATGAAGGCACCAGGCAAGCCTCCCTGGAGAGAACATTCTACAAGCACAGAGCCACCACAGAAAAGGCCTATTCTCCTGTTGCCACCATCCAGACCTCTTGTGGAAGGGGCACACAACAAAGGGCCTTAGAGGATAACCACAGGGTCTGGGTTATATGGGGAGAGGCCTCGTGAGTGGGCCAGCCCTGCAAGTGATGGTGTAGAAAGGTGAACATCATTAAAAGGTAAAGGTAAAGGTACCCCTGCCCGTACGGGCCAGTCTTGACAGACTCTGGGGTTGTGCGCCCATCTCACTTAAGAGGCCAGGGGCCAGCGCTGTCCGGAGACACTTCCGGGTCACGTGGCCAGCGTGACATCGCTGCCCTGGCCAGAGCCAGAGCCAGAGCCAGAGCCGCACACGGAAACGCCGTTTACCTTCCCGCTGGTAAGCGGTCCCTATTTATCTACTTGCACCTGGAGGTGCTTTCGAACTGCATTACGCTGGGTCAAATCACTGGTCCACACAGCTCAACATGGTCTGAGTGTTTGAGGACCGGGACATTCTCAGGGAAACCAAAATGCTTGTTTACAAAGCTATTGTACTATTGTATGCTTGTGAAATGTGGACCAACTCCTTGAAAGATTCCATCAACGGTGTCTCCGAAAAATATTACACATCACCTGGGAAGACAGGTGAACTAATGCCAGTGTACTAGAAGAAGCAAAGATCACCAGTGTTGGATGCCCAATTATTGTCTTCCAAAGCAACTACTATATTCCGAACTTAAAAATGGAAAGTGCGATGCTGGTGGTCAACAAAAGAGGTTCAAAGACTCTCTCAAGGCAAATATTTAAAAATATAGTATAAACACTGACAACTGGGAAACACCGACCTGCTAGCGTTCCAAATGGAGAACAGCCTTTACCAAAGGTGTCGTGGGCTTCAAAGACGCTTGAACTCAGGACACAAGGGAGAAACGTGCTAAGAGGAAGGCACACTTGGCAAACCCTCACCGTGATCAACTCCTGACTGGAAACCTCTGTCCCCACTGTGGAAGGACGTGTGGATCCAGAACTGGCCTCCACAGTCACTTACAGACTCACTTTTAAAACTGTGTTTATGGAAGACAATCTTACTCAGCTATGAGGGATCACCAAGGAGAGAAGACGATTACTCTCCAGCGAGGTAGAAGTTCTATCACTGAGCAATAGACAGCCCTTCCCCACGAATGGCAGGGAGAAGTGAAGCTTGAAGTACTTTGGGATGCTAATTTTGCTAGCAAAAAGCTTGTTTTGCCTTGTTCCCATTTCACAGCCACCCAGCAGACTTAGCAGCGAGTTTCCAGTCCTGCTGGAAAAGTCAAGTTTCTGACATTATATCTCAAAGCTCTCAGGCCCGGCCCTTCCATCTCAGCCCATCCCAGCCTTCCATTCACAATGGAGAATCAGCAGCAGCAACACACACCACACACTTCAGGCTGATGATTAGCAGCAAATGGGGAATCCAATTAATTACAGCAAGAATTAATCAGAACACAGGAAGCAGCAAGGACGTCTGTGAATTAAAAAAAGGTTTTTTTATGTAATATCAAAGGAACAGAGCATCACAGGAGGAACAGAGAATGGAATCAAGTGCAGGAATTCAATACCTCTTTTCTGGTGTTTCCTGCTTGGCAGGGGCCCTTGGCGATGGCCCTTGTGGTCTCTTCCAACTCTATGATTCTATGATTCTGTGAAGGCTCTTCTCCTTATAGCTGAATCCTCCTGCTTGATATTAAGCCCAGGGAATTCCTAGCTTGATGAAAACTGTCAAGGAAAAGAAAGACACCTTCAATAACACAACAACGCAAAGGGAATGAATATGTTTACAAAAGTTCCACAATAGAAGATCCTAAGCTTTTAGCATAACTTTCACAGAAAAACAAAACCACAATGCTGCGTGGGAGAGATAGAACAAAGGATATATTTCATTGTGCCTATCCTGGATGCTGGGGAGATTTCTCACAGGTTAAGAACCAGTGTGGTCCAGGGTAGGGAGCGTCAGGCACAGAGGCCAAATGTTGCCCTCCAGGTCTGTCTATTTGACCCTTTGGACTCTTGGAGGTCACACCTTTCACCAGCCCTGCCTGGTACGTTCCTTGACTATTTATGCCTGCCTAGAACGTGTTCTTCTGATAATGTTCCTTGCTTACCCAGGAGAGGAGTGTGTGAGCATGTAAACAAACTAGCCATTCTCTCTCTCTCTATATATATATATACCGTATTTTTTGCTCTATAAGACTCACTTTTTCCCTCCTAAAAAGGGGAAATGTGTGTGCGTCTTATGGAGCGAATGCAGGCTGCGCAGCTATCCCAGGAGCCAGAACAGCAAGAGGGATCGCTGCTTTTGCTGCGCAGTGATCCCTCTTGCTGTTCTGGCTTCTGAGATTCAGATTTTTTTTTTCTTGTTTTCCTCCTCCAGAAACTAGGTGCGTCTTATGGTCTGGTGCGTCTTATAGAGCGAAAAATACGGTATATACTAGCCAATGCCAAAATAGACTTCTAAGTTATTCACAAGCATAAAAATCAGTTACACAGGCATTAAAAATACAGTCGTACCTTGGTTCTGGAACGCCTTATGAGTCAAATGTTTTGGCTCCTGAACGCCACAAACCCGGAAGTGAGTGTTCCAGTTTGTGAACATTCTTTGGAACCCCAATGTCTGGCTCAGCTTCCACAGCTTCTCACTGGATGCAGGAGCTTCCTGCAGCCAATCAGAAGCCGCGCCTTAGTTTCCGAATGTTTTGGAAGTCAAACAGACTTCCAGAACGGATTCCATTCGACTTCCGAGGTACAGCTGTAAACATCTGTCTTTTAAAATTTGCAATGAAACAGGTCCATTAGAACAACACAGCAATTAAAACAGGATGCTCAGGTCAAGAGATTAAGGGAATGCCCATACAAGCAGGTGTGCTTTCAAAAGCTGGCAGAATGCCAATACAGATGTGCATTCTCTTGTATTTCGGCAGGGAGAGCTTTCCATAACAATAGCAAGACCAGTGAAAAAGCCCACCTCCGCATCACTGCAAACCGATAATCGCCAGGTCTCAGCAAGGCTGATCCCGGTAGAAATTCAGGAAAATAAAACTAACATAAAACACTTGCAAATCCATCTCAAGTTAGAACACTTCACTCAGTCAATCCACCTTGCCATGTCTGCATCACTGGCTCAGGTTGCAGAGTCTGGGGTGGTTTCTTAATGAAGAAGCCCAGGCCACAAGCCACCCTTGGGCAATGCCTAATCGAGTCGTAATGAGTGCTTTGCCAGTCAGCACTGAGTGTAACGTCCCCCCTGAACTACTCTAGCTTCCCAGCACATCATCGGAGGGGAGCAGACAAACGAAGTGAAAAAGAGCCTTCTCAGAATTTAAGGGAAAGGTATAATTGACACATATTGCCAATGAAAAGGCTAAACGATCTTGATGCCCTGGCTGAGGAACATGTCCAGCAATCAAACTGTCTCTTCTACTAGGAACCTCTCTGAAATGTCTCCGCATAATTTCCTTCTACAGCAAAGAATGGAGTTCTCTGATGTTGGAACAAGTTTGGAGGGAAATCTCATTAGCCTTCAGATTCACTTAAAGTTCCTTTTGATTCCGTTCATCTTTCTGGTCCTTCTACCCATCGCAACAGCCTATGTGCATTCTCAAAATCACTATATAAACACCAACGTTTAATACACTAGTCAACCTCTGAATCATGGGGGGCATTCTTCCTTTCCTCTCCCCTCTCTTCTCCCTTCTATACACACAACCTTTGCTTTTGATAACCGCAGTCTTCGTGTTGGTTTCACCAACATCAAAAGGTTTATCGAAAAGGTCCCTAGAAAGGGAATTGTAGGTGGTAATGATGTCATTGCAGCCAAAGGTGGGAAATCAAAGTGGTACAGTGGGGACATAGGTTTCCAGGAAGGAGCTGATCATGGTGACGGTTTGCCAAGCGTGCCTTCCTCTTAGCATGTTTCTCCCTTGTGTCTTGAGTTCGAGAATCTTCAAAGCCAATGACACCTTTGGCAAAGGCTGTTCTCCAACTGGAGCTCTCGCAGGCCACTGTTTCCCAGTTGTCAGTGTTTATACTACATTTTTTTAGATTTACCTTGAGAGAGTCTTTAAATATCTTTTGTTGACCACCAGCATTACACTTTCCATTTTTAAGTTCGGAAGGACATGTGGATCCAGAATTGGCCTCCACAGTCACTTACAGACCCACTGTTAAAACTGTGTTTATGGAAGACAATCTTACTATGTGGGGCTACCTTTGAAGGTGACCCAGAAACTACAACTAATCCAGAATGCGGCAGCTAGACTGATGACAGGGAGTGGCCGCCAAGACCACATAACACCGGTCTTGAAAGACCTACATTGGCTCCCAGTACGTTTCTGAGCACAATTCAAAGTGTTGGTGCTGACCTTGAAAGCCCTATACGGCCTTGGTCCAGTATATCTGAAGGAGCATCTCCATCCCCATCATTCTACCCGGCCACTGAGGTCCAGCGCCGAGGGCCTTCTGGTGATTCCCTCGCTGTGAGAAGTGAAGTTACAAGGAACCAAGCAGCGGGCCTTCTCGGTAGTGGCACCCACCCTGTGGAATGGCCTCCCACCAGATGTCAAAGAGAATAACAACTACCAGATTTTTAGAAGACATCTGAAGGCAGCCCTCTTTAGGCTTGGGCCTGGGGGCGGGCCCCATACTCCACCTCAGCATATAAGGCTCCAAGGAGGCCTCGGGACATTGCTGCTGCCGCTTTGCCGGTGAGTCTTGGGGAGGGCTCTTCCCCCTGCAAGCCCATTCTCCACCTTGGGCCTGGGGGCGGGCCCCATACTCCACCTCAGCATGTAAGGCTCCAAGGAGGCCTCAGGACATTGCTGCTGCCGCTTCGCCTTGAGTTTGTGGGGAGGGCTCTTCCCCCTGCAAGCCCACTCCACCAGGCCAGGGGGAGGAGCCCACATTCACCACCGACACAACTTTAAGGGCACTGGTGCTGCTGCAGCAAATGTTAAAAATGTTTTTATATATTTTAAAGTGTTTTAAAAGTGTTTTTACTTTTTATTTTGTTGTACCACCATAAACGGTGGTTTTTATTCATGTATTTTTATTTTGTTTTGTTATTTTGGGTTGGGGTGGGATGGTTGTTGAGTGGGGTGGGGATTGGTTTTGTTTTGGTGTAATTGTTCTTTGTTTGTTTTGCTTTTATATTTTGTAAATGGAGGCGAGTATGAGGCTTGGGATTCCTACTGTGGAGGGGCGAGGGAGGTATGGCGGTGGGGGCAGATGTCATAGGCGAAGGGGATCGAGATCCGGATATGCTCGTACCCCTTCCAATCTGCGCCCCATCCCGAGAGACGAGGGTAGGGTGAGCAAGGATTACTCACCTCCGTCACTGGTGTTGTGCAGTGCCAGGTCTATAGGCAACAAAACCGCCACCCTGCAAGATTTATTCACCTCGCAGGGGGTCGACCTGGCTTGTGTGACGGAGACCTGGGTGCGCGAAGGGGAAACTGTCACTTTATGAGAGATGGCGCCCCCGGGTTTCTCTGTCCTCCACCAGTCACGGACTGTGGGCCGGGGGGGAGGGGTGGCATTATTAATTCGGGAAGATTGTTCTTTCAGGGCTCTACCATCACCATCGATCCCCGGCATTGAATGTGTTGGCCTAGTGTGCGGCTCCGAGGTGAGCTTGGCTGTCTGGCTGGTGTACCGGCCACCTAGCACACCAGCAGCCACCCTGTCAGGCCTGCTAGAGGCGGTGGCCAGCTGGGCCTTGGAGTTCCCTAACCTATTGGTATTGGGGGACTTCAACGTCCATGCTGATGCCACTCCCTCCTCACAGGCTCTGGACCTGGTGTCTTCCATGGCGACACTAGGGCTCTCCCAGTTTGTTTCGGGCCCCACACATCAAGCAGGCCACACACTGGATTTGATCTTTGGCGTCAGTATAGATGTGATCATGTTTCCTTCGATGAAGGTGCCATGGTCTGATCACTACGCTCTGAAAGCCAGGATTGACGTTCCACCCCCACCCTGCTTAGGTGGCGAGCCGATTTGGGCTCGCCCGCAGAGGCTGATGGACCCTGATAGATTCCATCAAGCCTTGCGGGACCTTTCTCCCCCTGGCGACTCACTGACTGAGCTTGTTGAGGGATGGAATACCCAGCTCCTGACAGCTATCAATGAGATCACACCTAAGCGCCCTCTGCGACCCCGCAGAAACCGGGCTCCCTGGTTTACCGAGGAGCTCCGGAAAATGAAGCGGGACCTCAGACGGCTAGAGCAAGTATGGCGGGGTGCCCGTGACAGAGCTTCAAGAACATCTTATAGGGTTTTTATGAAATCCTACGAGATGGCAGTGAAGGCCGCTAAGAAGTCCTACTTCTCAGCCTCCATTGCATCCGCTAGCTCTCGCCCGGCGCAATTATTTAGTATAATTCGGTCTTTAACGTCCCTCGAAGGACAGCCAAATTTAAATAACAATTTGACACACAGCTGTGAGGCATTTGCGAGCTTTTTTGCGGAGAAGGTCTTGTTGCTCCGCCATGACCTCCCTGCCAATTTGGATACAATAAAGGAACTGGAGGCCCCTCGACTGTCCTCGGGTCCAGTATTGGACCACTTTGACTGGATATCCCTAGCCGATGTGGACAGACTCCTCCGAGCTGGGAAGCCCACCACTTGTCCTCTCGACCCGTGCCCGTCTTGGCTGATTACAGCGTGTCCAGACAAGGTGCGGGCCCCCCTGGGAGATATCATCAATTTGTCCCTTGGCACCGGGACATTCCCAGGGGAACTGAAGGAGGCAGTGGTGCGCCCGCTCTTAAAGAAAACATCATTAGATCCCTTAGATCTATCCAATTACCGCCCAGTTTCGAATCTTCCATTCCTGGGTAAGGTGATTGAGAGAGCGGTTGCTGAACAGCTTGGTAGGTTTCTGGATGAAACATCAGCTCTGGATCCATTCCAGTCCGGCTTCCGCGCTGGTCATGGGACCGAGACGGCTCTGGTCACCCTAATGAATGATCTCCGCAGGCAGCTGGATCGAGGCGGGTCGGGGCTGCTGATTCTTCTAGACCTGTCAGCAGCCTTCGACATGGTCGATCACGAACTCCTGGACCACCGCCTTGCCGACGTGGGGATCCAGGGCACAGTCCTTCAATGGCTGTGCTCGTTTCTCTCTGGTCGGGGACAGAGGGTGGTGCTTGGGGGGGAATTGTCATCGCGCCACTCCTTGGTGTGTGGAGTGCCCCAGGGTGCGATACTCTCCCCAATGCTTTTTAACATCTTTATGCGCCCCCTCGCCCAGCTTGTCCGGAGTTTTGGGCTGGGCTGCCATCAGTATGCCGATGACACCCAACTCTATCTGTTGATGGATGGCCATCCTGACTCGGCCACAGACACACTGATCAGATGCTTGGAAGCTGTGGCTGGATGGTTACGTGGGAGCCGGTTGAAGTTAAATCCCTCGAAGACAGAGGTCCTCTGGCTGGGATGGGACGATATGGGACTGAGGGGGCAACTCCCATCTCTTGCGGGGGTGCAATTAGTGCCAGCACCGTCCGTTAAGAGTTTGGGTGTCATCTTCGATACCTCCCTCTCCATGGAGGCACAGATTGCAGCTATAACAAAGGCGGCATTTTTTCATCTCCGCCAAGCTAAGCAGTTGGCTCCTTACCTCTCTCGCCCTGACCTAGCCACTGTGATCCACATGACGGTCACCTCCAGACTGGATTATTGTAACTCGCTCTACGTGGGGCTGCCCTTGAGACTGACCCAGAAACTCCAGCGGGTGCAGAATGCCGCGGCGAGACTCCTTACGGGGTCTTCGCTGCGAGATCACATTCATCTGGTGCTATACCAGCTGCACTGGCTCCCGGTGGAGTACAGGATCAGGTTTAAGGTGCTGGTTTTAACCTTCAAAGCCCTATACGGCCTAGGACCCTCGTACCTACGGGACCGCCTCTCCTGGTATGCCCCACAGAGGAACTTACGGTCTTCAAATAAAAACATCTTGAAGGTCCCAGGCCACTGAGAGGTTAGACTGGCCTCAACTAGAGCCAGGGCTTTTTCGGCTGCGGCTCCAACCTGGTGGAACGCTCTGTCACAAGAGACAAGGGCCCTGCAGGACTTGACATCTTTCTGTAGGGCCTGCAAGACAGAGCTGTTCCACCAGGCCTTTGGTCAGGGCGCAGCCTGACTCCCTCCTTTGGCAATCTTTACAGAACCTTAGTTTATGGTTGCCATCAATTTTGATTTTAATTAATTTTTATAATGTTTTTAGAATGTTGCACTATTTTAGTGTTGTTAGCCACCCTGAGCCCAGCTTTGGCTGGGGAGGGCGGGATATAAATAAATTTTTTTATTATTATTATTAATGTTTGATACATTACTGTATTTAACTATTGTGTTGGAAGCCACCCAGAGTGGCTGGGGAGGCCCAGCCAGATGGGCAGGCTATAAATAATAAATTATCATCATCATCATCATCATTATTATTATTATTATTTGGCTATGAGTGATCGCCAAAGAAAGAAGATCGAAATGGCAGAAGAAAAGATAAAGGGATGCTAAAGTCTTTGGAAACCGAGCCATATTAGAGATGATGGAGGGAGTTGGGTTTGTTTAGCCTTGAGAAGAGAAGGCTGAGAATGGCCCATCTACTTCAGCACCCTCTGTTTTCACAGTTGCCCACCAGATGCCTGTGGTAAACATGCAAGCAGAACCTGAGCACAAGAAGCACTTTCCCTTTCTGCGGTTTCCAACAACTGGTATTCAGAAGCATCACTGCCTCCAACTGTGGAAGCAGGGCATGGCCACCATCGCTAGTAGACACTGATAGTCTTCTCTCTTAACATTAGAAGTCAGTGACATCCCTTATAGCAAGGAATTGAAAAAATGAAACGCTCTCAGAGATTACAGATTGGCAGATACTCATGTTAGAATATCTACAATTAGCAGAACTGACGGGATCAGTTAAGAGGAATATCGAAACAAAAAACAACTAGAGAATGGATAATATTGAAGAATTATATAAAACGTTATTGTACAAATAACTCCATGTTAGCAGAAGTTGAGTGATATTTGTAAAGAAAAAGATGAAAGGAATGTATACAAAGCAGAAAGAAATGATAATATATAATGGAAACCTGTGTAAAAAAGAATGTTATAGCAAACAGTATAATGAGAAGGGTGGGAAGGGTTGTGTCGATGAGTACTTTTACTATGTAAATAACTGTCTTTTTAAATTCTTTGTTACTTCTTTATTTTTAATTTTTTTCTTTCTTTATAAATTTTCTATTTTATATAATTTTCTTTTTTCTAACTGTTAAGAGATAGTACATAATGTTTGCATAGACATGCAATTTTTTAATCAATAAAGAATATTAAAATGGGGGGGGGGGTTAAAAAGAAGTCAGTGACATCCAATGAAGCTGTATGTTGGAGGATTTAGGACAGACCCCCCAAAAAAGTATATTTCCAACAGTGTTAAAAGGTGTAAGAGTTAAATTATAAAATTCACCACCCTGCAAGGTGTGGTGATGCTCACCAACTCGGATGGCTTTAAGATAGGATTAGACAGATTCACAAAGGAGAAGGCTAGCCAAACTGGGTGGGGGTAGGTAATGCTGCTGAGGACAAAATTCAAGATGACCCTAACAAATTGGAGAACTGGGCAAAAACTAACAAAAAGAATTTCAACAGGGTCAAAGGTAAGGTTCTACACTTAGACAGGAAGAACCAGCTGCACAAATGTAAGCTGGGGGACACCTGGCTTGTCAGTAGTACATGTGAGAAGGATCTAGGGGTCTTAGTAGACCACGAGCTGAACATGAGTCAATAGTGTGATGCAGCATCAAAATCTAGTGCTGTAATCGGCTGCACCAACAGAAGTCTAGTCTCCCAATCAAATGAAGTCATAGAATTGCTCTATTCTGCCTTCCTCAGGCCACACCAAGAGTAGTGTGTCCAGGTCTGGGTGTCACAGTTTAAGCAGGATATTGGCAAGCTGGAATGTGTCCAGAGGAGGGTGACCAAGCTGAACAAGGATCTGGAAACCAAACCTTATGAGGAATGGATGAGGGAAGTGTGTATGTTTAGCCTGGAAAAGAGGAGACTAAGAGGAGATAGGCCAGCCATCTTCAAATATCTAAAGAGCTGTCACGTGGAAGATAGAGTTTGTTTTCTGCTCCTCCAAAACCTTTAGATTCAAGAAAGGAGATTCAGACTAAACATCAGGAAAAACGTCTACTGTTTGGCAGTGGAACAAACTCAAATGAGAGGTTCCTTGGAGGTTTTTAAGCAGAAGTTGGGTGGCCATCTGTCATGTATGATTTGGTTGAGATTCCCACATTGCATGAAGCTGATTATACTGTGCCCTTTTTTCCCATTCCTGGCTGCTGTCCATTTTGATGACCTGAACCAGAGCAAAATAGAAAAGGGGAGGAGATGCTGTGTGCCTAACATGTAATAAAACCCAAACTGTTGTTGTTTAGTCGTTTAGTGGTGTCCGACTCTTCGTGACCCCATGGATCAGAGCACGCCAGGCACTCCTGTCTTCCATGACCTCCTACAGTTTGGTCAAACTCATGTTTCTATCTTTGAGAACACTGTCCAACCATCTCGTCCTCTGTTGTCCCCTTCTCCTTGTGTCCTCCATCTTTCCCAACATCAGGGTCTTTTCCAGGGAGTCTTCTCTTCTCATGAGGTGGCCAAAGTATTGGAGCCTCAGCTTCAGGATCTGTCCTTCCAGTGAGCACTCAGGGCTGATTTCCTTAAGAATGGATAGGTTTGATCTTCTTGCAGTCCACAGGACTCTCAAGAGTCTCCTCCAGCACCATAATTCAAAAGCATCAATTCTTCGGCAATCAGCCTTCTTTATGGTCCAGCTCTCACTTCCATACATCACTACTGGGAAAACCATGGCTTCAACTATATGGACCTTTGTTGGCAAGGTGATGTCTTCATTGTAAAACATAGCTCTCTTTCCAATGATATACTTTTATCATGGGTTTTAATCAAATATCTTACAGTTCTCAGATGAAAAAGGTGAATGTGAAAAAAGGATTGGGGGAAAAAAGTGTAATGGCTTTTCTAATTGCTTGTTCTCTGTCACTTGTAACTAATTACCCTAATCATACTCCTGTATAGTTTCTGGGGCTCTTTCTTTTGTAACACTCAGGCAACTGAAGCATACCTTCAAGCATTAAGAGAAATGAAAAGGAGAGGCACAATTAAGCTATCCTTGGTGACAACCATCTCTAGCAACGAATGTGAAGAAATATTTTCTGGCAATAAAATTTTGCTGGATCAAAATCACTCAAACAGCCAAAATTCATGAGAAAAGAAGGCCCCCATCTCGTGCAGAACATGACATATGTCATGTAGACCATAGCTAACAAGAACATAAGAAAAGCCTGCTGGATCAGGCCAGTTGTCTAGACTGCCTCGCCAGAGTGGTGCATGCTCTGGTTATCTCCTGCTTGGACTACTGCAATGCACTCTACGTGGGGCTACCTTTGAAGGTGACCCAGAAACTACAACTAATCCAGAATGCGGCAGCTAGTCTGGTGACTGGGGGCAGCCGCGATACCATGTAACTCCGGTCCTGAAAGACCTACATTGGCTCTCAGTACGTTTCTGGGCACAATTCAAAGTGTTGGTGCTGACCTTTAAAGCCCTAAATGGCCTCAGTCCAGTATATCTGAAGGAGCATCTCCACCCCCATTGCTCTTCCCAGACACTGAGGTCCAGCACCGAGGGCCTCCTGGCGGTTCCCTCACTGCGAGAAGCCAAGTTACAGGGAACCAGGCAGAGGGCCTTCTCGGTAGTGGCACCTGCCCTGTGGAACGCCCTCCCACCAGATGTCAAAGAGAACAACAACTACCAGACTTTTAGAAGACATCTGAAGGCAGCCCTGTTTAGGGAAGCTTTTAATGTTTGATGCACTACTGTATTTTAATATTTTGTTGGAAGCCGCCCAGAGTGGCTGGGGAAGCTCAGCCAGATGGGCTGGGTATTATCCATATTATTATTATTATCCATAGTGGCCAACCAGATGCCTTTGTCTCTGCTTGTGATAGCTACAAAGACCCAATACTCTGCTCAAATTCTTCATCGTTCAAAAGAGAGGATTTGGCCACAGTTATCCATAACTTTGGGGAAATCTAGGGTTGACTCCTATGCTGTGTTGTACAAGCTACTGCTTTTGAAGACTGTTTCAACACTACACCTAGTTCAAAATACAGCCACCCGGTGGTTGCCTGGGGGGTCGATTGATGGAAACATATCTTGTTGGGATGGTAATAACTCCCCTGGCTTCCAGCCCATTTCCAAGCACAAGTAAAAGTGCTGGTGCCCCAGACAAACCGCAAGCCATAGCAATGGTTTGTTTTGCTTTATTGCTCATGGTTTGCCCGCGGGAGACAAACCATGAGCTCAGGTTCAGACGTAATGATAAGCCAAATTGTGGTTTAGCTCTGGGTAGAACAGCAGCAGGAGGGCTGGAGGAGGACGAAAGTCACCATCAGTTTTGTTGTGAGTGCCAGCAAGCTTGGACATTCATGGCTAACCATCGTTTGACATTACATACATAGTTTGTTCATTATATATGAACAGAAGAAGAAGAAGAAGAGTTTGGATTTGATATCCTTTATCACTACTCGAAAGAGTCTCAAAGCGGCTAACATTCTCCCATTCTACGCCAGTGTGGTGTAGTGGTTAAGAGTGGTAGTCTCGTAATCTGGGGGACCGGGTTCGTGTCTCCGCTCCTTCACATGCAGCTGCTGGGTGACCTTGGGCCAGTCACACTTCTCTGAAGTCTCTCAGCCCCACTCACCTCACAGAGTGTTTGTTGTGGGGGACGAAGGGAAAGGAGAATGTTAGCCGCTTTGAGACTCCTTTGGGTAGTGATAAAGTGGGATATCAAATCCAAGCTCCTCCTCCTCTTCTTCTTCTTCTTTCCCTTCCTCCCCCACAACAAACACTCTGCGAGGTGAGTGGGGCTGAGAGACTTCAGAGAAGTGTGACTGGCCCAAGGTCACCCAGCAGCTGCATGTGGAGGAGCGGAGACACGAACCCGGTTCCCCAGATTACGAGTCCATCGCTCTCAACCACTACACGACAGTGGCTCTCAACAGGGATGATATGAGTTGCAGTTGGCAGCATCTGGAGGGCCAAAGGTTCACCACCCTTGCTAGTTTCCTGCTCATAGGGATATGGGAAATGCCCAATTTTCCTTTCCTTATGCATGTCCATCCAAAGGAGTTACCTAGAGCTGTTTCTGCACTTATGGAGAACAGACTATAATAGTTTAACTAGCATATTTCACTACCATGCAAAAACTACCTGGATGTGGGTCATAGCATGCTTCACTCCTGCAGAGTTCTGAATCAAGCCCAACCGGCTAATTATCTCCTCCCTCACACATAAACACAAATCAGGAGTATCCCCTTAGAAGAGGCAATGAATGAAATTAAAAATAAAATACTTTTCTTCGGAGGAAGAAGTTAACAAGAGGGTCACCTGCCCATCTGACTCCCACATCTAGACATCTCTCAACACTCATTAAATGCCTCCATCAAAGGCTGCAATAAATATCAGAAGCCTATAGAAAACTGGAATACTGTATATAGTTTTCCATTATTTTCTTTTCCTCTGCCAGGTAACAGCTACAGTATGTAATCATTCTCTTTGCAACTTTTCCCTGTTTACAGAAACTCAGAAAACTGCAATTCATAAAAGACATCAGTGAAATTAAACATATGATTTCATTAGAGAGATAGTGAGAGAGCTGTGTAATTGTTGGCTATATTGTTATATATTAAAAACCTAACAGGAAGATTTTTAAATGGAAAAATTGCAATGTATGAAATTACTGGTATACATAATGTTCTTGAGAAGACATGGAAACAATTTCTTTGCTATTAGTACTGTGATTTCCCAGATCAGTATGATCCTAAATACTTTTTATCTTTTAAATAGAGCTTTTAGTGTTTGTCATAAGTACAATTTTTCTTCTTTGTATTGCAGATGTAATGCACTACGAATACAAAAAGAAAAGAAAATGTCTATTTGCTTTGGGCCTACTTCGTAAGAAGTCGAAGCCACACACACAGAGAATTAGATTAGCTATCCCCTAAAAACACTTTATTGATCCAGAAAACGAGCACACACAGGACAATACATTGCATAGAAACATATTCTAAAGACTATCCGGACAATGGAATGCAGCCAAGAACTAAATGAGTGTTATAATGGATACAGAATAAGTGGCACTTGCATTCTTCATAGATCAGTTATTCACACCCACTGAAAAATACTAGTGAAGATTCCACATCTATATTTCCTGGCTCGAAACTGTGCTTACTTTAAGAGAGGAATGGACAAATCTGCAGAAGATAAGCTAACCAATGGTTACTAGCCACATAAATTACCTCTCTCCTATAGTATATTTTCCTAAGGCTGTCGTCACGCTGCAGTTTGTACAGCCACCTGCCAACACATGGCGCTGTGAACTGCAGTGCAATGACAGCCTTGTGAAAGCTTCTAGACCATGGGTAGGCAAATTAAGGCCCGGGGGCCGGATCCAGCCCAATCACCTTCTCAATCCGGCCCGCAGACAGTCCAGAAATCAGTGTGTTTTTACATGAGTAGAATTTGTCCTTTTATTTAAAATGCATCTCTGGGTTATTTGTGGGGCATAGGAATTCATTCATTTTTATTTTTAATTTCAAAATATAGTCCAGCCCCCCCCACAAGGTCTGAGGGACAGTGGACCTGCCCCCTGCTGAAAAAGTTTGCTGACCCCTGTTCTAGACCATTGCAGCAGCAGAGGTGGGAGTCAGTGTGTGGCTTCCCTGGTCTCTCATGGGATGAAGAACTCAGAATCAAGTTATGGCTTCTGCCACAAGCTTTAATGCTCAAGTCGGTATGGTACATGTGAATGGCCAAGCAAGCTAAGATGTTGAGTCAATGAGTGACACCTCCCCTACACCTTGCTCTTGAGGAGGGGCAGGCACAATGTTTAGACTACAAGATAATCACCTGAAACAAGGGCCAGTGGCATAGCTTTCCTTTTCTGATATGCCCATCAGAAGAAGTCACCTTGCCCATCTGTGCCATGAGGGGCTCTGAACATTGCACAAAGTGCAAAATGTCTACATGGCAGGCGATACGCAACAAGCATGCGAGCTGCTTCCTTGAATGTGCAAAAGTGAAAAACGGCAAAAGTTGCAAGAAGATTCCAACAATTGACTAAAATAGGTTTTCCTTTTAAAATCTGCTCGTCTAGCAATTATTTTGCTCTGCTCACAGCCTGTGATTATTGAACATGTTAGAACATCTTTGCACATCTTCAGGAGCTAGAGCAAAATGAAACTAGAGCCCCCCTCACCCCCCATCCTTTGTTATAGCCACACTTCAACTGTTGACCAGAGCAAAGTCGGTCATCCTTAATCCTGAAGCCAAACTTCATTGATTTCTCTAACAGCCCCTCCCCAGGATACAGATCCAGGATTATACACACACACACACACACACACACACACACATTTTTATTAATTTTTTAACGTATCAATTCCAACAGTCACACAACACAACTTCTCATCTTATACAATATTTTAGACTTCGGTCAACACCTCTGATGATTTTCCATTCTCTATCACTTATTATGCATTTCTTAATTTCTATATTACATTTAGTTATCCTTAACTAATAATTCTCCTCATAGTCCTTCTTGCAATATTTCAAATAATTCACCTTACAAAACTTATTGCAAACCTACTAGCGTAATCTGTTCATCACAAATGCTTTTCAAATAGTTCATAAATTTACTCCAGTCTTCTGAGAATCTCTGGTCCCGCAGGTTTCGAATCCTTCCTGTTAATTTATCTAACTCTGCATAGTCCATCAATTTCATCCTCCATTCCTCTTTTATCGGTAATTCTTCTTGCTTCCATTTTTATGGCAATAATATTCCTGCTGCTGTCATTGCATATAAGAAAAACTTACAATCCTGTCTATTTATGTCATCTCCTACAATGCCAAGTAAAAATGCTTCTGGTTTCTTAATAAATGTATATTTCAACATCTTTTTCATCTCATTATATATCATTTCCCAGAAGTTTTTCACTGGATCCAGATCCAGGATTTACCACCTCTCCCTCTGCCAAAACTGAGACATCTCAGGGACCTGATGAAGCCTGTCTGAACCTGCTGAAACCCTTCCCAAGATCTCTGCTGTCTAGCTCTTCAGGACCTTTTCCCCCTTCTTCCCGATCTGACTATCCCTTCCAGGACAACTGAACAACAGCTCATGAACAACAGCTCAGGGGAGTTGTGGAGGAACAGCCAGGGCAGAGCAGCTCCTTAGCATCCATCCTGCTCTGCTGCCGCCACCACTGTCCATCTCGCCTACAAAACTGTTTCAAACTCAGAAGTGGAGGATGAGAAGCAGTGGGCAGCAAAGGAGCTGGATGGTTGTGGAGGAGATGACCCAACCTCTCATGGCTGCTCCTCTATGACTTACTAGAGCCAGCTGCCTGAGTGTATCTCCTTCATCATCATCATCATCATCATCATCATCATCATCATCAGCAGCAGCAGCAGCACTTTTAATTTGTATACCACCTTTCTATCTTGCAATACTCAAGGTGGTTTACAAGCTGAAGAAACAAAGAATGTACACCTTATAGCAATCTAATGCAATACAAAAATGTGATAATAAAACAGCTTTAAAATAAGCAATCTACATTGTTAAGGGTATCGGGTGGTTGCTCAAGAGCAATCAGGCAAGATGCCTCACTAGTCTGTTATTATTGGTGCTAAAAAAAACCTTTACAATGCAGAGCGCCTCTATTCCATGTCTTGCTCATTCACTGGCAGAATCTGAGAGTGGGCGGTCCTTAAATCTTCCCCAGCAGAGTAGTTTCTGGACGCCCAGTCTGCACCTAGAATCATAGAATCATAGAATCATAGAGTTGGAAGAGACCACAAGGGCCATCGAGTTCAACCCCCTGCCAAGCAGGAAACTAAAAGCCTACTGCGCAAGGAAGACGTGGGTAATGGGGGACCTCTCTCCTCCCCGCTTTGCTCAGGCAAGGTGTCCTGGCACTGCCTTGCATCCTCCGAGCGCTGCATCTCCTCCCCACTAGAGGTGTGGCTTGCTTCCTCCGCTGAGGAAGTGCTGCTTCCCACGATCTTTGGGGGCTCTCTGTAATCCATCCGCCTTTTCCCCTCTCGCCCCTGAGCCGATGGCAGTTCCCTGACATACATCAAAGAAAGTAACACTCAACAATCATTACAATAGTATAGAATAATAATATCCGCATATAAAAGTTAAACAGAAACCCACTCTTAACAATTACAATAAATAATTTCGAAACTCCGATCTGGTGGAACGCTCTGTCACAAGAGACATGGGCCCTGTGGGACTTGACATCTTTCCACAGGGCCTGCAAGACAGAGCTGTTCCGCCTGGCCTTTCACCAAGGCACAGCCTGACCCCCTCCTCTGGCAATCCTCACAGAACTCTAGCCCAATGGTTGCCATTAATTTGATTTGAACTGATTTTATAATGAATTAATTTTAGAATGTGGCATTATTTTACTGTTGTTGGCCGCTCTGAGCCCAGCTTCGGCTGGGGCGGGCGGGATATAAATTTTAAAAAATTTATTATTATTATTATTATTATTATTATTATTATTATTAAACTACAATCAATGAAACAATGGCAAGCCACAGTGCATAAAATAATACAATACAAACTGAGAAGCAGAGACTGGAGGGTGGGGCAAGGCAGGTGGAAGAAGGCCTTGCCTGGTGGAGTCTCTCCCCTCACAGTTCTTCCTCCAGGGAAGATGTCAAGGGTTGAAAGCAGATACACTGTGAATTTGCCTCCAGCAGCAATGCCAACGGAGGTTGTTCAGAAGTCGCCAGCCGCTTCTGCCCCCATTGGATCAATTCCCAGAGCATGGCCACCCCACTGACTTCCATCCATCAGACGCCAGTGGTTTGCTGTGTGCTTAAGGAATGAATTATTGCTCAGGATTCCAGACTGGTTCGTAATGAATCGCTTCAAAACGTTAAGCACCATTTTCTAAATTGAACCCCTTCCATAAATGTATGCTTGTAACTGATAATGTACATTTAGCACCCTATGGTGACTGGGGAGGGGGAAGACTGCTGCAAATTAAAAATGATTTTGCTTTTTTAAAAAAAGAATAATAATTAGATGCAGTAGATGCAAAAAGTCTAGAAAAATTACCAGAAAGCCAGTGACTCATTCACTGACTAAGGGAGCTTGCTAGTTTCCTTCAGAAGCAAATGCTAAGGATTTTTGTTATCTATAGATTTGTATTATTCCTATTATTATGAAATGGGATATAAATCTTGTTCCATTTTATAGATTTGAACTCCAGTCATACCTTGATTCTTGAACAGAAGGTGTTCTGGGAGTCCGTTTGACTCCCAGAATCATTCGAAAACCAAGGCATGGATTCCAATTGGCTTCGGGAGTGTCCTGCAGCCAATCGGAGGCTGCGCCGGACATTCAGCTTCCGAAAATCATTCGAAAACCGGAAGACTCACTTCCGGGTTTCGATCGTCCAGGAGCCAATTTGTTTGGGAGCCAAGGCGTTTGAGGTCCAAGGTATGACTGTAGTAATTTCCATATAAGTAGAACATAGGAACAATGAAAGCTACCTGACGGTTTCAGACGGTTGCATCCAGGTAACTCCATATGGATGGGCAATGGCTCTCCAAAGTTTCAGGAAAGGATCTCTTCCTGCCATCTGGAGGCTCTGAGATATTGCTCTTTCCCAGTAACGGTACATTTGGCTCAACAAGCAAATGTTGCACTCTCAAGTATCAGGGAGGGGACATCCCTAGCCTTAGAAAAATAAATAAGAGCATAAGAAGAGCCTACTGGATCAGGCCAATGGTCCATATGGAGGAGAGGACTATCACAGCCTACTAGGGACCCAACCCTTTTGCCCGCCCCCCAGTATTCAAAAATATCAGGGCCAAGCACAATTTCAGTGACTGGCTTGTTCTCATCCTCTTCCTACCGTGGAGGGGAAGGAGGGGGAAAGCAGCCCCTTGGATGGTTGTGGTGGCAGGAGAAGGAAGAGGAGAAGGAACAGCCGCTAGCCATTGAAGCTGCACTGCCACCATGGTTGGGGAGGGGAGAGTGGTCTTGTGTTCGAATCCTGTTAGCGGGTTTCCTGCAGGCATTTGGTTGGTCCCCGTGAGTACAAAACGCTGGACTAGATGGGCCATTGGCCTGATCCAGCAGCCTCTGAGATTCTCAAGAGGTTCTCCAGTATTAATTCACATAAAAGAGAATAAATAAAGACAGTGGCTAGCACACTGCTTACACTTTATATAGAGATATATAGAGATATATTAAAAGGCTACACTTTTGAACCTTACTTCAACCTTACTTCAGCAGATGTGAGGCACATGCTTTGAGTTTATTTCAACAGAAAGTAATCATTTCAATTAATTCGGGATATCAAAGATACTGTCAGAGGTTTTTGTTGGTTATTTAAGTAGAATCTATGAAAAGCTAGGGCAGATACTAGCTCAGACTTAAAAGGTTTCTTATGAGTAGTGAAGGAAAAGCTGGTGTTAACAAGAGAGAAATATTTCAGTTTCCCACATAAGTTCATGATTCATACTTTAAAAATCCCCACGAAAATTCATCAGCATTTTAGTGCAAATTTCTCCTAAGACACGCAATTGTATGCAATTTTGCCTAATAGAAACATTTTGCAAAGTCAACATTTTTCAGTAACAGTCAGTCAGTTTTATTGCACATAGCCAAAAGCTGCCGCAATGTACACAGAATCATTCAAAAATTAAAAGAAAATATACTGGATTAATACAAAAAACTTAAAACATTTATGTTATCAAGACTTTACCTACTCTAAACAGAACTATTTGATACAATACATTTATGTGTGTTAGTTTTACTAATATTTGTACTTTTGTGCAAAATACCCTAGGATATGCATTTTTGGTACACGTTACTTTGCTGGGGGAAAAAATGTCCTTGCAAAATTCAGAGAAATGCAAATTTTGAAGGATGGCTGTGTTTCAGGGTTGCTTTTCGAAAAGTGTAAATTAAGTAAGTTCACCTTTAAATGTAAACTAAATAGAATCTTTCAATTCCAACTGTGCTGCCATCACAATGGAAACTCAGCATCAAGCCGCAGCACATCCGAAATTTGTTTTCCAACGAACTCTGCAAATTAACAGCTGTACACAGCCGGGAGATTTGCAAAACCCACTGAGCCCCCATGAATTATACATCGCTGACTGCTTAAAGCTAATGTACCATAATTCTTGTGCGAAGGTGCTGTGGAAAAGCTGAAATCATTACCTTTTGTACGGTTTTCCGATTACAAATAAAAGACACGTAGGAACTGGGGGTGGAAGGGAAACAAGCACTATGCCCATGGAACATTAACGACTTGCTAATAGGCAGGTAGAAATAATTATGTGCAAACCTAAAATTCCTATCTGCCAACAGAAGATCCTCTCCTTGGAATTTATTTTGCCATGAAACCGATACGAAATCCCATCATTTAATTTTTTTAAAACCTAATACGTGCGAGGGTTCATTGGACCCAATTAAATTAAAATGCAACATGCAATCACCTTGTATGCAAATTTTTAAAGGGGTTTATTACATTATATGCTAATATTGAGTTTCATATCCTTTAGATGATGAATTACCCAATTGTGCTGCCCAGTCCATTAAACAGACTCCAAGCCAAGAGTTTAATTCTTCCTTTCTTTACAGAGCAATCAGAGAGAAGGGAGATCTCGTTTTCAGGATCCCTCGCTCTAACACCCACCCTGCTCCTTATATTATCGCAACATTAAACATTAGACAGAGCTTATGAATTAAGTTTAAGAGACTCTAGTTTTTTCCAGGAATAGAACAATCGGCTCCCTAGAAGGCCATCAGATGGTAGCATCCTCTTTTCTTTTTGTCAAAATGGCAGTTGTTCCTCTAGTCCAGGCGTCAGCAACCTTTTTCAGCCGTGGGTCAGTCCACCGTCCCTCAGACCATGTGGTGGGCCGGACTATATTTTTTGGGGGGAGATGAACGAATTCCTATGCCCCACAAATAACCCAGAGATGCATTTTAAATGAAAGGACACATTCTACTCATGTAAAAACATGCTGATTCCCGGACTGTCCATGGGCCGGATTGAGAAGGCAATTGGGCTGGATCTGGCCCCTGGGCCATAGGTTGCCTCCTACTGCTCTAGTCCATGGGTTGGCAAATTAAGGCCCAGGGGACGGATCCGGCCCAATCGCCTTCTCAATCCGACCCACAGATGGTCCGGGAATCAGCATGTTTTTACATAAGTAGAATGTGTGCCTTTATTTAAAATGCATCTCTGGGTTATTTGTGGGGCATAGGAATCCGTTCAGTTTTTTCCTTCAAAATATAGTCTGGCCCCCCACAAGGTCTGAGGGACAGTGGACCGGCCCCCTGCTGCAAAAGTTTGCTGACCCCTGCAGTCTAATTCAGTCTAATTGCGATTGGTGGGGCTGACGGCAAGGAGCCCAACAGTAGGTGGCGCTGGAGCCAATGACAGGCAGAACCAACTAATTCTACTTTTCCCCTCAACCTCCTCCCAGCTGAGTTCTAAAAGGACAACACTAAGACCAGCTTCCCCTGGCATTTCGAATCACTTCTTGGTGTCTTAGAGCTAAAATGATCTCAACCCTGTATTACATAGCAAGTTGCCTATGCCAGTTCAGGCACTGTGTCCCTGAAAAGCAGTGTTGTCTTCTCTGACTGGCAGTGATTCATCCCAGGGAGTCTTTGACCATCAATGCCAGGGACCTTCTGCTCACAAAGCATATGTCAAAGATGGGGAATCTGCAGCCTGCCAGATATTGCTAGACTACAACATCCATCATCCCTGATCACTGGCCATGCTGTATGTGTAATCTTCTTTAAGAAATAATAATAATAATAATAATAATAATAATAATAATAATAATTTATTTATACCCTGTCCATCTGGCTGGGTTTCCCTAGCCACTCTGGGCAGCCTCCAACAAAATATTAAAAATACATTAAAACATCAGTCATTAAAAACTTCCCTAAACAGGGCTGCCTTCAGATGTCTTCTAAAAGTCAGATAGTTGTTTATTTCTTTGACGTCTGATGGGAGGGCGTTCCACAGGGCAGGTGCCACTACCGAGAAGGCCCTCTGCCTGGTTCCCTGTAACTTTGCTTCTTGCAGTGAGGGAACTGCTAGAAGCCCCTCAGCGCTGGACCTCAGTGTCTCGGTTGAACGATGGGGGTGGAGATGCTCCTTCAGGTATACAGGACCGAGGCCATTTAGGGCTTTAAAGGTCAGCACCAACACTTTGAATTGTGCTCGGAAACATACTGGGAGCCAATGTAGGTCTTTCAGGACCGGTGTTATATGGTCTCGCGGCTGCCCCCAGTCACCAGTCTAGCTGCCACATTCTGGATTAGTTGTAGTTTCTGAGTCACCTTCAAATGTAGCCCCACATAGAGCATGTTGCAGTAGTCCAAGCGGGAGATAACTAGAGCATGCACCACTCCAGCGAGACAGTCTGCAGGCAGGTAGGGTCTCAGCCTGCATACCAGGTGGAGCTGGTAGAAATAAAATGCAAAGGCACTCTTGCCCCCATCCCCACAACTGAAGATTCAAGCCCTCCCACTGCAACCCTGGAAGAGGCAAGGCAAGCCTGAAGACTTCAGGTCAACTTTGGAGGTCTTGCTACCCTGCCTTGGTGACCTCCAGATGTTTTAGACTACATGTCCCATGAAGCTGTCCTAAGGTGTTAACACCATATTCTCTTTTTAACAGAAGCAGCGGTCAAGGCTGCAAGGGTGTGTCATGACCAGCCTTTTTATAAATGACTGTCATTCTGGACAACAAAACAGTAGAAGATCAATTCTTCACCCCAATAACATTTTCAAAAGGATACCACCTTTTTTTCTATTTTTGGTCAGGAAAGCTATTCAATCAATAGCATTAATTTGTCGCTTCTGAGATCAAAAAGGAAAGGTTTAATTTTTCTTCTTCCTGCCTAGCAACTTTTTCTTCATGCTTTTAAACAGACACAACAGACACAAGCCTAGCAACTTTTTCTTCATGCTTTTAAAACACAAAAAAAGTTTGATGTGATTTTATCAGCATTATTATTATGCTGAAATAATAGGGAGGTTGATTTGTATTTCTCTGTGTGAATTATGTTAATATGTGTACTATATGAAAAATAAAAAAGCAAGGATGCAGCTTTTAATCAGCTAAGCAATTACTGCAATCAATCTATTGGAACTATTGTATTTTTGTGTTTTGCTGGAAGCTGCCCAGAGTGGCTTGTAAAGCCCAGCCAAGATGGGCGGGGTATAAATAATTATTATTATTATTAGACCATTTTAACTGACTAAGAGGTGCATCCAAATAACTTGAGCAGCATATTTATTTCTTTTTTAAAATATGTATTTTTAATAGTAAGCACCAATAAAAACTGCAGGTGGCAAGTGCGTATTATACTCAAACGCTATAGCAACCTCTTGCTAGGGCTACCGGGGCTGCAACCCAGAATCTTCAACTCCATCCATAGCTGCCCCCAAGAGGTGGGAAAACCTCCCCGAGCAATGAAATAGTTCTCCATGGGATGAAATTGTCCTCCATGGGAAGGAGTGTAAAAGATTTCTTAGGAACATAGGAAGCTGCTTAATACTGAACCAAACCACTGGTTCACCAAGCTCAGTAGTGTCCAAATCAGGGTTTCCCAAGCTTGGGTCTCCAGGTGTTTTTGGACTACAACTCCCATCATCCCTAGCTAGCAGGAACAGTGGTCAGGGTTGATGGGAATTGTAGTCCAAAAACAGCTGGAGGTTTTGGAAACCCTGGTCTAAACTAATTGGCATGGCCCTTGCTGAAGGATTGATGCTTTTGAATTATGGTGCTGGAGGAGACTCTTGAGAGTCCCATGGACTGCAAGAAGAACAAACCTCTCCATTCTGAAGGAAATCAGCCCTGAGTACTCACTGGAAGGACAGATCCTGAAGCTGAGGCTCCAATACTTTGGCCACCTCATGAGAAGAGAAGGTGGAAAAGACCCTGATGCTGGGAAAGATGGAGGGCACAAGGAGAAGGGGACGACAGAGGACGAAATGGTTGGACAGTGTTCTCGAAGCTACCAGCATGAGTCTGACCAAACTGCGGGAGGCAGTGGAAGACAGGAGTGCCTTGCATGCTCCGGTCCATGGGGTCATGAAGAGTCGGACACAACTAAATGACTAAACAGCAACAACAACAACAACCTGGAGATACTACGGGTTGAACTCTGGATCTCCCTCATGCAAAATAGATGTTTGTTTGTTGCATTTATTTCCCATCTTTCCCCCACGGATCTCAAGTTCTCCTCCTACCCGTTCGATCCTCAACCCCGTGAGCTAGGTTAGGCTAAGAATGAGTGGCTGGCCCAAGGTCATGAACTGAACGTCATGGCTGAGTGGGGATGTGAACCCTGGTCTCCCAGATCCTAGTCCAACGCTCTAACCACTACACCCCACTGTTCTACTGCTGAGCTACGGCCCTTCTACCTGATTTGGACTGGAATTTCACTTTGGCAATGGTCGTCTTTTCTGGATTCTTCCAACTCTTGGTGTGTTCCTGGGACTGAACCCCTCTGCCCTGACCCGAGTCTGGCTCCCACTTGACAGCTGCCTATAGCTCATCCTCCCATACTAAGACCAGGCTGGCTCATACTTTATGAAAGCTCAGTTGGAGTAAGCTTGGAACAGCACAAGGTCTCACCCTAGCTCAGGGGTAACCAATACAGTGCCCTCTAGATGATGTTGGACCACATCCCTGGACACTGGCCATGCTGGCTGGGGCTGGTGGGAGCTGGAGGTCTAGTAACATCTTGAAGGCACCTACCCAACCTACACCATCTGCAGTGCTGCTTTCCCTTACACTGCACAATAAGCTTGAGCAGCCTGCCTGCTACCCTGTGCCAGGAAAATATCTTGAAGAGGAGTCCTTGCTGCAATGCGTTTCCAGAAACCTTATTTGCTTTCGGTCTCAGGTAGCAGGAGGAGAATACAGAGAGACTTGAAACTTGGGTGCCTCGAGTAGCAATCCGTATCCTGGAAGGCTGGAAGTTGCCTCTTATAGCTGCTACTTCCCTTTCAGCAGAGTTCAGCAGGACCTCTCCACCTCTCCAGAGGAACTGGTTGCTCATCCCATTATATACTGGTTCCCCCGCTCCTCCTCCCCAATGATTTAGTGGTTTCAAAGAAGAAAATGGCAAAGGATCCAACACTTGCCCTATGCCACAGCCATGCAGTCTTCAAAGCAATCTGAATTGCTTTTGTTTGCAGTTTAAAGGGGGGGGGGAGACCACAACAACTCCAAGAAGCAATCTAACGCCAACACTTGGTGAATTTACAAAGGAGCCCGCTATTCCCCCCCCCAAGAAACATTCTCGAATATATTCCTTACAAACACAGAGATTAGCCACTATAAAAACACAAACAAACAAGAACGGCAGCCATTTGGTTATAATTGCAATAACCAGAAGCACTCTGCAACCCGACGCTGTCAAACGATTCCGTGCTTAGCAGACGTTCTGCTCGAATTTTAATTACGCAGGACAATGGGACGCTGCCAGTAGCTAGTATCCACCGGCTGAGCAATTAAGCTGGCAGGATCTCGAACTCCAAAAACAAAACAAGAGAGACAGAGGCCGGGGGGGGGGGCTGGAGAGGAAGGGAACTACTAGTTATTGAGCTGAATGCATCGCTTCTTTCCTAACATATGTACACTGAAAAGCCCCCCTTTTCATGGGTGGAAAGAATCGGTGTGCCCCCAAAGGACACCGAGAAAGCACAGAACAAGCCGGCCATTAAAAGCATTTCATCGAAAAGATATGTCTGCAGGAATATGCAGAATTAAGAGGAGCGATTTCTCTCCAACGGGTCTGGTGGAGCATCAGCTTAGAACAGGACTTCTGGAGTCTCTTTAAATGAAAGCTCTGAGAAAGCACCCTGGATGCCAATACCCCATGGAATGAGCCTGATTGCTTATTATTTATTGCATTTACAGTGGTACCTCGGGTTAAGAACTTAATTCATTCTGGAGGTCCGTTCTTAACCTGAAGCACCACTTTAGCTAATGGGGTCCTCCTGCTGCTGCTGCTGCACCGCCGCGTGTGATTTCTGTTCTCATCCTGAAGTAAAGTTCTTAGCCCAAGGTACTATTTCTGGGTTAGCGAAGTCTGTAACCTGAAGCGTCTGTAACCTGAGGTACCACTGTATACCCCACTTTTCTCTGCAAGGAGCTCACAGTGGCGTCTATGGTTCTCTTCATCTGCATTTGGACCTGTGAGGGAGGGGAGGTTGAGAGGCTGAGACCGACCCAAGGTGACCCAGGGAGTTCTATGGCTGTGCAGGGATTTGAAGTCTGGTCTTCCAAGTCCGAGTCCAACCCTCTGACCACTACACTGCCCACCTATAGCCTCTCTGCTGACCTTGGGAAAGACCCCCCCACCAGGAAAAAGCTGCAGGCTCTCTGGAGAAATGGGTTTTCCAGGAGACCCAGTTAGAAATGAAGGTCTTTGTGCACTATCTAGAGGATTTCTTATTTCCTTTATTTCTAAAGAAATGTATACCACTATTCATCTCTCTCTCTCCCTCTTTCTCAGTTGTTCACCACAACCATACAGGAAATAGCAATAGTTACCATTTTCGTTGTTTTAACCTGTCGGTCAGAGACACTTGTCTTTCTGCTCTTATTCTGGTTTGTTTTCATAATTACTCTATCTTGCTTTTAGAATGTTGTATCTTAGCAATTTAAAACTGCTGTTCTAGGGTTGTAATGATAACCTGAAACCATTTAAATCAGAGATAGCATCTGATACCATTCTTACCTGGCACAGTCAATGGCTAGGGATGATGGGAGTCATAACACAACAACATCTGCAAAGACACCCGTCTCTCATCCATGATTTACAGAAGAATATTCAGGATTAAAAATATGTCACAGACTAAAAGAAAATCCATGTATATTCCAGGGCCGTGTTTGTGTGTTTCTTCTGCAGGCAGAGAAAATGGTTCTTTGACCCTCCAGCTGTTGCTGAACTATAACTCCCATGCACCTTGGGAAGCACAGCCTGAGATGGAGCGAGATGTAGTTCCCAAATGGACGGTTTCTGAAAACAAGCCTTGGTGGGTGGAACTTGATTGCATCTCAATTGTCTTTCTTTTTTTGCTCCAGTCCACCTGAGCTCGATATTAAAGGTAAAGGTAAAGGGACTCCTGACCATTAGGTCCCATCATGGCCGACTCTGGGGTTGTGGATCTCATCTCACTTTATTGGCCGAGGGAGCAGGCGTACAGCTTCTGGGTCACGTGGCCAGCATCACTAAGCCACTTCTGGCAAACCAGAGCAGTGCACGGAAACGCCATTTACCTTCCCACCAGAGTGGTACCTATTCATCTACTTGCACTTTGACGTGCTTTCAAACTGCTAGGTTGGCAGGAGCAGGGACCGAGCAATGGGAGCTCTCCCCGTTGTGGGGATTCGAACCGCCGACCTTCTGATCGGCAAGTCCTAGGCTCTGTGGTTTAACCCACAGTGCCACCCGCGTCCCTTCAGCTCGATATTAGAAGGAATGATTTTCTTCCTGACTCTTCAAATTCCTAGCAGAGATGTGAAGAGGCAAAAGGAAGGAGACGGCGTGTGGCACGAAGATGCCTCTGAATTCATCGCGAAAAGAAAACGCTTCCCAGGGTCAACTCTACCTCCCTAAATAACCTGGATTCCAGAGACCAGCATTTATCTGCATCAATCTGAAAGCAAAAGGTGAAGTTCAAACACGACGGAAGATAAGGAGCTCCTCCCTCCAGCCACGCACTTAAGACACCTGCAGACCAGCATTGCACTAGCATAGATTAAGATCGCTTAATACAAATGCTCTAAGAGAGAAAAGGTTAAAATTAAAGGCGAAAGGTGGTGGCGCTCAGACTTGGGGCGGTGGTGTTGCGGGAGCATCACTGCAGAGATAAGAGAGGGGGAGAGATAAAAATAGCACCACCCATGCTGTAACCTGCAGGTACACGAGAGAGAAAGCTGACTGGGTAGACTTGTGAGAAAGAATTAATAATTTATACCAGCATTCGCTCCACATTTAGGAATCCTTATTGGGAAAGCACAGAAAGGGACACTCAGCAAAACGATGGCTTATGGGAGGACATTAGCACAAGATGCGATGTGATCCCTGAAGCAGCTATGAACTCTCCAGGTGGCCTTTGGCAATCCTCTCTCTCTCTCTCTCTCTCTCTCTCTCTCTCTCTCATCCTCACCACCCACAACATCTGCAACATGAGGATAACAACCCTTGCCTACCGTACAGGGTTGTTGTAAGGATTACGAGAGCAGACAGTGATTGGAAAGTTCATTTTTAAAAAGGAACTCTAGTTCAAGTCCACCCTTTTCTCAAAGTCCAAATTCATTCGAATCAACTTTTAGTTTGTAAAAAAAAAAAAAAGTTTATCCTCTGCATCCCACCATCTCACAGCATTTGGAATATTGCAAGTTGCTGCGTTGAAGCATAAGGTCCAAAAATAAATCAGGGTTCCCACGCAAGTAATTTGAGGTTGGACAAACAGTATGCCAACAGGTAAAACTTTCCCCATAATTGGATTTTCATACTAGAAAAGGCTTGCCCTCGCTGGTCACAGGGAGAACAGAAACTCCTTGTTACAACAGATCCACTGGCTGCCAGTTCATTTCTGGGCACAATTCATAGTGCTGTTTATGACCTACGAAGTCCTATTTGGCTTGGGCCCAGGCTATCTGAAGGACCATATCTCCCTAAAAGAGCTTGCCCAGGCTTTGAGAACTTCAAAAATCTGAAGGGCTATTACATGGACGATGGAGCAAGTTTGTTTTCTGCTGCTCCAGAAGGTAGGACCCAATCCAATGGATTCAGATGGTAAGGATAGAGGTTCCAACTAAACATTAGGAAGAACTTTCTAATGGTAAGAGCTGTTCAACTGTGGAATGATATCCCTGGGAAGGGGATGGACTCTTCTTCCTTGGAGGTTTTATAAACAGATGTTGGATTGTTCATCAGGTGGTCTTTGTGACATGTCGCTCTGCACCTTCTGCCTCCCCCACCTCAAAATGGAAGTATATTTAGGCTACTGCTACTAATTAGTTACCTGTTAACTCTCCATGTTCTCAGTTAGGAGGCATAGTGCATTCAACCAATAATAATAGATTTTTAATTACGCTTAACTCAGAGTTGCCACCTAAGAAAGTGTCTGGTGCATTTTGCTCAGCGGTGAAACAATCTGTTCAACGCAACTTTCAATAAAGATCAATGAAAAAACCGCCACCAGTGTTATCAAGTCAGGAACCGGAACCAGTGTTTTCATTCAAGGAACACATTTTAAATTGCCTGCCTTTCCCAATCATAAATCATTTGCCTCTGATATTTTCCCTGACAGAAAGAAACAGTTATTACCATTAAATATCGCATCTGCATTCAGGATGGTGTAATAACTATTTAAAAGCGATTCATCTGGCCCATTATTGGCACACGCTCATTCCCCAAAACAAGAAATGGCCTTTTAGAGCATCAAAAGTTTCAGGTGGGATTTGATCTCATAGCGGCAGATTCAGTTTCTGCAATTATAGTTGATTGAAAGGGAAATGCACTGGGAAAGTGTCGGAAAACACTTGAATTGACACAATCTCCCTGCAAGCAAATCAGAATGAAAAATGAATTAAATAGATGGTGCCATCTAGTCTCCCTGCAGACAGACCAGGATGAATGCTCAAAAGTGCAAGTAGATAAACAGGTACTGCTCTGGCGGGAAGGTAAATGGCGTTTTCGTGCACTGCTCTGGTTCGCCAGAAATGGCTTAGTCATGCTGGCCACATGACCCGGAAGCTGTATTCCGGCTCTCTCAGCCAATAAAGCGAGATGAGCGCCGCAACCCCAGAGTCATCCACGACTGGACCTAATGGTCTGGGGTCCCTTTACCTTATGTATATGTATATATTGGCACCTTGAAGACTAAGAGTCCTTCTACCCCAATGATCTCAGGTTGGTGTGTTCTTCCTAACAGCCCGGTTATATGGGCTTTGTTATTAAGAGATTTGCTTAAGATCACCCCGTGTGCTGCATGGCTAAGGAGTTGTCTAAATCCACTAAATCTCAACACCCAAGCCATAACACCGCATCGACTCACAACATATTTCTCTTCGCACAGTATAGGTTCCTCTGTGGATATGTAAAACAGGTAAAACATTCTGCTGTTCCGTTTTTGCCTCTGAGAAACAAATCAAGCAGATTCCGCTGGTTCTCCTTTGTTGCACTATTGAGATTTGGACTTTAATTAGGATTAACCGAGTTACTGACAAGTTTTCTGTGCACGAAGCATTGAGACATTTGTCCCAATGTAGACTATAAAAATTGCATAACTGCATGAATATGCATAACTGCATAAATATATATGCACATATGCTTGGAACACCCAAGATGTATATCTAAAAATATCTATCACCCTAAGATGTATACCTAAAAATGGATAAATACTGACACCTGATGATTGACAGATAGGTTGTCCCACCTGTCTGTCAAACCTGGCCTGCTGGGGTAGGGGGAGATACTTACTGCACAGGGTTGAACAGCCTGTGGAACACCTGATATAAGGTGAGTTCGTTCCTGGTTAGTGAAGGGTGAGGGCATGCCAGCCAATTCTCAGAATGAACTGGTTGAAGCACCTGAGCAGAGCAGAACTGAACTCCCTGTGCATCAGCTGGTGCCTGGGTGAAGGCTCATTCTTGATTTCTGCAGCTGCATCTGTACCTGCCCCTCACCAGAAATCACATACAGTGGTGCCTCGCAAGACGAAAAGAATCCGTTCTGCGAGTCTCTTCGTCTTGCGGTTTTTTCGTCTTGCGAAGCAAGCCCATTAGCGTCTTAGCGGATTAGCGCTATTAGCGTCTTAGCGTCTTAGCTGATCAGCTGATAAGCACCTTAGCGGATCAGCTGATAAGCGGCTTAGCGGATCAGCTGTTAAGCAGCTGAGCGGCTTAGCGGATCAGCTGATAAGTGCCTTAGCGGCTTAGAAAAAGGGGGGCGGAAGGGAAAAAAACCCGCAGGAACTCGCAATACATTTTCGTCTTGCGAAGCAAGCCCATAGGAAATTCGTTTTGCGAAGCACCTCCAAAACGGAAAACCCTTTCGTCTAGCGGGTTTTCCGTCTTGGGAGGCATTCGTCTTGCGGGGCAAAACTGTACTGTATTGTGGGAATGTTAATGGTGGCAGGAGAGGTCATATTGTTTATTAATATCCTTCCTAACTTTTGCGCTAGCAAGTTCCTTTACTTAGCAGAGTTTACATTCTCCTTTTTATATACACAGCAGATAGCTGGCTGCAGGCTCGTGTGAGCCTCTCACTATTGTACAATTCAGTCTGTTAAAATTGAATTCCCGGTAAGTAACCATGAATCCCTCTTAAAAGAATAGATGCCACAATCTTATTCAAGGCCAATAAAAGAAGTTTACTTACGACAGTTCACAGTTGGATACCTGAAGGCAGACTTAGTTACAAATATGTACATGTGGATCTACCCCATATGGGGGAATAATCCCAGTGCCTCTGCTAGCTAAGAGCTAGCAGGGCAGTCCTAGCTAAAAGTTGGTCAAACAAAGAAGGAAGGCAAAAAGAGGGAAGTGTGCAGTGTGATCCATCTTTTTGTTACCTGGACAGGTTAGGTTGGGTTAAGGTTACCAGACATCCCCGTTTCCCGGGGACAGTCCCCGAATTTACAAATCAGCCCCCTGACAAAATCTATCTATTTAGTAGGAAGTTGAAAAGTGTCCCCAGATTCATTGAAAAAAAATCTGCTAACCTTAGGTTATGTCACACCCACCATCTATCACATGCAAAAGGAAGGATGCTCCAGCCAGGAGGAACAGGAAGTTTTGACTGGCTGGACCAAACATTCCCTTCGCATGTCTTCTCTAGCATTACAAGGAATGTTGCACTTGACTGTCTCTCGTGGATCACATCCCACACATATGACACAATGTATGAGGCAGGTGTGGGTGGTTTCATAAAAGTGGCCTCATGACCAAATGGGGAGGGCTGGTAGGCCAACTTTGGCCAGCAGGTCAGTAGTTCCCGACCCATGGTCTAAAGGTTGGGACAGCCCTGGTTTGCAAAGTGAAATACCCACATCCCAGACCCAACTGCATCATCCAGGAACCCACTGCCAGGAACAGACCTTCTCAGTGGCTCTCAGTTCCCAAAACAACCTGGTTGCAAACCCAGCTCTGCACGGATAACCTCCATAGCTGTCAACTTACAGATTTGAAAATAAGGGACCAGCAGCCTCGAAAACAAGGGATCAGCAGCCAAAATAAGGGATTTTAGTAAACCAGCAGCCAAACGAAGCCTCAAGTGGTGGTTCCCATAGCGCAGCAACCCGGCAAAGGGGATGCAGAAAGGAAAGCCACCATCACCTCTCCACTGGGAAGCGCTGAGCAAAGGTGATTCCCCAGGCAACGCGGCCGATTTGATCGGCACAAGGCATGCAAGCTCCACCCCCCAGTCGTTCTTAGACTCCTTATTGGGTGAGCAACGCAGCCAAGCAACACAGTTGGAGCCTCCCTCCTCCCTGGCCGGCAGGCAGAGAGGGAGAGGAGCTGCTTCCTTTGAAACCCGGGAAATTTAAGGGACATCATCAATAAGGGACAGCAGCGGGACATGGCGCTGGAATAAGGGACTGTCCCGCCAAATAAGGGATGCTTGACAGCTATGATAACCTCTGTGGCAGAACAAAATTCGATTAACTCCTGAACGAATGCATGAAAATAACTGCACCTGCGACCACCCGCTATCATCTGATAGCGATTGAACAACCATATTACATGCTAGCAGAAGGGAAAAGGAAAGGAAAGCATATATACAGAGAAAAGAGGCTGTGTAAAACCCCAAGCAGATTTCTAGGTTGGGAGGGTCATTAGCTATAGAATGCAGCCCATCTGTCAGGTTGCCAGCTTCCTCTAAACACCAAAAACAAAAACAGAATCCCTAATTGCTAATTGAAAGATCAAAGCCACGGGTTGCTCTGCGCCATATGGGAAGAAACAGTAGGAATCGGGAGGCCCAGGAAACAAAGTTGTAAAGGAGAAGCGCTCGCTAAGTTCCCTGCTCCGCGGCACGGACGAGATTTTGAGAGAAATCTGCACCAAAGTCAGTCAAGGATGGCTGGTATCATCTTGCTTCCACCTTGAGACAGTGGATGGACCCACCAAAGCGCTAGGGTTAATGGGATTCGGGTTGATTAATTGATTCAGGTTGATTAAGTGGGCATAGCTAAGGAGCGAAGAAAAGTGTGCTGAATCAGGCCAATGGCCCATCTAGTCCAGCATTGTGTTCTCACAGTAGCTAACTAGATGTCTGTGGAAAGCCTGCAACCAGGGTATGCACACAATAGCCCTCTCCCCATAAGGAAGACGTCCGTGACTTCCATGAGAGTTGTAAAAGAATGTCTAGCCCAGCAGAGTAAGGACGCGGGTGGCACTGTGGGTTAAACCACAGAGCCTAGGGCTTGCCGATCAGAAGGTCGCCGGTTCGTATCCCTGCAACGGGGTGAGCTCCCGTTGCTCAGTCCCTGCTCCTGCCAACCTAGCAGTTTGAAAGCATGTCAAAGGGCAAGTAGATAAATAGGTACCACTCAGGTGGGATGGTAAACAGTGTTTCCGTGTGCTGCTCTGGTTCGCCAGAAGCGGCTTAGTCATGTTGGCACATGACCTGGAAGCTGTACGTCGGCTCACTCGGCCAATAAAGCGAGATGAGCGCCGCAACCCCAGAGTCAGCCACAACTGGACCTAATGGTCAGGGGTCCCTTGACCTTTACCTTAGCCCAGCAGAGTATCATAAACAATGGAGTGTCGTTGGAAGTAGTAAGCAGTACAGTGGTACCTCTGGTTGTGAACGGGATCCATTCCGGAGGCCCGTTAGCAACATGAAAAGAGCGCAACCCGCAGCGGCATGTCTGCACACGCATGGGTTGCAATTCGGTGCTTCTGCGCATGGGGTGACGTCATTTTGCGCTTCTGCGCAGGTGCGAGCGATGAAACCCAGAAGTAACCCTTTCTGGTACTTCTGAGTCACCGTGGGGCATAACCTGAAAGAACATAACATGAAGGAAACGTAACATGAAGTATGACTATACTGTAGGGGGGGCAGTTCTCACCTTGAAAGATGCCCAGGATAAGCCCTAGAAAAATTACAAAACCTGCTGAAAAATGGGACAAGCCCCACCTGTCCTCACAGCTGCATCTCTGCTGTCTATTATGGGGATGAGGAAGTTATGTTCACATCCACCCTATACATTTAAAACACTCTTATATAAGGTCATGGTTCCCTCCTGGGGACTGTAGTCTGCTAAAGAGTTTGCTAGGAGACCCTCACAGAGCTATAACCAGCCACACCATTAACTAGAGTTCCCAGGATTTTGGAGGAGAGCCAATACTGCTTAAGTGGTGATGGATGCAACCTTCTTGTGATGATGGGACTACAACTCCCATCATCCATGACCCTCCTGGAGGGGACTCTGGTTGTCCTCTGGCTTCTTCAGTGGAGTCCTCTGCATCCGAGGATGGAAAGATGACATCTTCAGGAAGGATGGGCTCAGTTCTGCAGTCTTTGACCTCATCCTCTGAAAGAGGGGGAAATCTGACCCCAGGGTCATGACACTTTCCTGGCCCAAGCCATCTTAGCACCCGCTCTGTGCAGAAACAAGAGATACAGTGGTACCTTGGGTTAAGTACTTAATTCGTTCTGGAGGTCTGTTCTTAACCTGAAACTGTTCTTAACCTAAAGCACCACTTTAGCTAATGGGGCCTCCCACTGCCACCGCACCACTGGAGCCTGATTTCTGTTCTTATCATGAAGCAAAGTTCTTAACCCGAGGTAATATTTCTGGGTTAGTGGAGTCTGTAACCTGAAGCGTATGTAACCTGAAGCATATGTAACCCGAGGTACCACTGTACTTGGGGGGAGTCGAGAAAAGGCTGTGCACCTCCAACCTGCCGACTCGAAATTCATAATGCAGGAAGGAAGGAAGGATGCCGCAAAATAAAAACGAATAAAACAAAAATAAAGCCGGCAAGGAAACGAACCTAAAGGGACCCACATTTTCACTCTGTCAGGAGAAGCAGCCGTGCCAAGTGAGAGCTGGCAAGGCAAGAAGGTGCCAGCATGCATTTGGAGCTAAAAACAGAAACCATGTCAAGAAAAGGCCCTGAATCATTTCACCGCAGCTCTTATCCCTCCGAGGGCATTTCTCTGTCTCAGGCAGCTGTTACAGGAAATCGTGCAGGGAGACGATAATAAGTTCCAATGCCATACAGGAGTTAGAAGTCCCTGGACAAAACACTTTGGACCTTGGTTTGGATACCAGGGTGGCCCATGAACCAATATACCAGAGTCTACCTAAGAGAGGGGGGCAGGGAAGTTTTTTCATATACAGTGGTGCCTCGCAAGACGAAAATAATCCGTTCCGCGAGTCTCTTCGTCTTGCAGTTTTTTCGTCTTGCGAAGCAAGTCCATTAGCGGCTTAGCGGCTTAGCACTATTAGCGGCTTAGGGGCTTAGCGGATCAGCTGATAAGCGGCTTAGCGGATCAGCTGTTAAGCGGCTAAGCGGCTTAGCGGATCAGTTGATAAGCGGCTTAGCGGATCAGCTGTTAAGCGGCTTAGCGGATCAGCTGATAAGCGGCTTAGCGGATCAGCTGATAAGCGGCTTAGCGGATCAGCTGTTAAGCGGCTTAGCGGATCAGCTGTTAAGCGGCTTAGCAGCTTAGCGGATCAGCTGATAAGCGGCTTAGCGGCTTAGAAAAAGGGGGGGAAGGGAAAAAAACCCGCAGGAACTCGCAAGACATTTTCGTCTTGCGAAGCAAGCCCATAGGAAATTCGTTTTGCGAAGCACCTCCAAAACGGAAAACCCTTTCGTCTAGCGGGTTTTCCGTCTTGCGAGGCATTAACATATAAGTTCCAACAATCATTTAACATAACTTCTTATCTTATACAATATTTTAGACAACAACCTCTGAAGATTGTCCATTCTTTATCACTTATCTGCATTTCTTAATTTCTCTATTACTTTTAATTGTCCTTAACTAATCGTTCTTTTCAAAGTCTCCCTTGCAATATTTCACAAAGTCCTCCTTACAGAACTACTAGCGTAATCTGTTTATCACAATTGCTTTTCAAATAATTCAAATATTTACTCCAGTCCTCTAAGCACCTCTGATCCCACAGGTTTCAAATCCTTCCTGTTATTTTATCTAATTCTGCATAGTCCATTAATTTCATTTGCCATTCTTCCTTCATCAGTAATTCTTCTTGCTCCCAGGGTGGGGAAGTTTTTTCAGCTCAAGGGCCACATTTGATTGTTCTGGGGGCCGCATGCCAGTAGCTGGGCAGGGCTAGGGTGAAACTGGGAAGAGCAACAAATGTAAACTTTACCTTTCTACTGTCGCTTCGTTTCTACACACCCTTTCACTTCAAGCAAGAGGCATTGTCAGTCAGAGCTCAAGGACAGGCATAAATGCTCGAGAAGGAGACAAAGCAAGGCCAGTGAAGGAACGACCTAAGAAGAGTCTGGGAAGCCATTTCTTCTTCCAATAAAAGGTAATCCAACTGAGGCTGACTGAGCCCCAACACTAAACCCAGACTAAAATTGATCCAGATAAGAGGTTTTCTGCAAGAGCCCCACCCCCTATGAGCAACTTAACCAAAAAGTGAGTACCATATTTTTTGCTGTATAAGACTCACTTTTTCCCTCCTAAAAAGTAAAGGGAAATGTGTGTGCATCTTATGGAGCGAATGCAGGCTGCGCAGCTATCCCAGAAGCCAGAACAGCAAGAGGGATTGCTGCTTTCACTGCGCAGTGATCCCTCTTGCTGTTCTGGCTTCTGAGATTCAGAATATTTTTTTCTTGTTTTCCTCCTCCAAAAACTAGGTGCGTCTTGTGGTCTGGTGCGTCTTATATAGCGAAAAATACAGTATTTGTGACTGGGTGGTAATGGTAATAAACTTGTTTTAAATGCATTTTTATTGTTCTGTATCTCTGTTTGTAGGGACACGGGTGGTGCTGTGGTCTAAACTACAGAGCCTAGGGCTTGCAGATCAGAAGGTTGGTGGTTCAAAACCCCACAATGGGGTGAGCTCCCGTTGCTCGGTCCCTGCTCCTGCCAACCTAGCAGTTCAAAAGCATGTCAAAGTGCAAGTAGATAAATAGGTACCACTCCAGCGGGAAGATAAACGGCTTTTCCATGCGCTGCTCTGGTTCGCCAGAAGCGGCTTAGGCATGCTGGCCACATGACCCAGAAGCTGTACATCGGCCCCCTCGGCGTGAGATGAGTGGCACAACCCCAGAGTCGTCCGTGACTGGACCTAATGGTCAGGGGTCCCTTTACCTTTACCTTTACCTATCTCTGTTTGTGCCACCTCGCGCTTCTTTGGAATGCACTGCCCATATATCTCCTGCCTTTGTCTGTGACAGGGATTCAAGGCAGCTTACAAATAAAAATAAGAACGGCTAAAAACATAGGTGGGAAAATAATCATTTTTTTTAAAAAAATGAACACAACACACGTGCGGTGCCTCAGAACTTAACTCCCACTAAAATGGGGGCTTGCCTGTAATCTACGAAAAGCATACAAGTAACTAGAATAAAGGGACGCAGGTGGCGCTGTGGGTAAAACCTCAGCGCCTAGGACTTGCCGATCGCATGGTCGACGGTTCGAATCTCTGCGGCGGGGCACGCTCCTGTCGTTCGGTCCCAGCGCCTGCCAACCTAGCAGTTCGAAAGCACCCCCGGGTGCAAGTAGATAAATAGGGACCGCTTACTAGCGGGAAGGTAAACGGCGTTCCGTGTGCTGCGCTGGCTCGCCAGATGCAGCTTCTCACGCTGGCCACGTGACCCGGAAGTGTCTGCGGACAGCGCTGTCTCCCGGCCTATAGAGTGAGATGAGCGCACAACTCTAGGGTCTGGCAAGACTGGCCCGAATGGGCAGGGGTACCTTTACCTTTAACTAGAATAAAAGCAGCACTAGCCCATCAGTTCCCAAAAGCCAGTTGGAACAAGAAAGTCTCCACCTGCTGGCAGAAGGACAACAAGGAGCCTAGGTTCTCCAGGGAAGCAGTTCCAGAACCTAGGAGCAGCCACCAAGAAGGCCCTGTGCAGCATCCTCACCAGGGGTGGCTATGAGGGTGGCAGGACTGAGAGAAGGGCCTCCCCTTAAGGTAGCAAAACCCAGACGAGCTCATAGGAGAGAATATGGTCTTTTAGATAAAAGGTAAAGGTACCCCTGCCCATATAGGCCAGTCTTGACAGACACGGAACACCGTTTACCTTCCCGCTGGTAAGCGGTCCCTATTTATCTACTTGCACCCGGGGGTGCTTTCGAACTGCTAGGTTGGCAGGCGCTGGGACCGAGCGACGGGAGCGCACCCCGCCGCGGGGATTCGAACCGCCAACCATACGATCGTCTTTTAGATAGCTTGGACTTATTATTTATAGACATACCTCATGTTATGTTTGCTTCATGTTACATTCTTTCAGGTTATGTCCCACGGCGACCCGGAAGTACCGGAAAGGGTTACCTCCAGGTTTTGCCGCTCGCACAGGTGCAGACGCGCAAAATGACATCACACGCATGCGCAGAAGCAGTGAATCAGAACCTGCGCGTGCACAGACGCACCACTGTGGGTTGCGCTGTTTTCTTCTTTTTTTCCATATAAATTTTTATTGGTTTTCCATTGATTATACATATATACAGTCTAGATTACATAAGTTGCATATAACATAGCTGTTACAAGAATCATATATAAAGTACACAGTTATTTTGAGCTCCGCCGAGCCTCAGACTTCCCTTCACTTCATTGTATCAGATAATTTCTAAAGTTACATGTTTTATCTCCTTTACATATTTGCCAAACATTGTTAGAGTTGTTCCAACCCTGCCAGAGTCATCGAAGTTCTATACTTATCTCTTATATACGTCAGATATTTGTTCCAATTTTCATGAAACTTCTGGTCATCCTGGTCTCTTAATCTTCCTGTTATTCTAGCTAGTTCAGCATAATTTATCATCTTGATCTGCCAGTCATTTATAGTAGGTATTAATTCCATTTTCTAGCTTTGGGCTAACATAGTTCTAGCGGCCGTTGTGGCATATAGAAACAGATTTTTGTCCTCTTCTTTGATTTCCTTGCCAACTATTCCTAGCAGGAAAGCTTCAGGCTTTTTGGGGAAAGTATACTTTAAAAAAATTTTAAGTTCGTTGTAAATCAGTTTCCAAAAGCCTTTTACTTTACTGCCTGTCCACCACATATGATAGAACTCACCATCCCCCTCTCCACATTTCCAGCATTTCTTAATTTTCAGTTTATAAATCTTAGCCAATTTCACTGGTGTGAGATACCACCTATAAATCATCTTCCAGAGGTTCTCCCTTAGTGCCGTACACGCCATGAATTTCATATTTACATTCCACAATTCTTGCCACTTTACAAAGTCAATGTTGTAACCAATATCTATGGCCCATTTTATCATGGCCTCCTTCACCTCTTCGTCTTTTGTATACCAATCCAGTAAGAGGTCATACATCCTAGATAATGTTTTGTTTTTACCTTCTATGACTTCCACATTAAATTTAGATTTTGTATCTTCAAATCCCAGTTTCTTTTTATCATCTTTTAACAGATCATTCACTTGATGGTATTGCATTTTTATTCGTGATCTTTTTCCCTGCCAAATGAATCTTGCTAAGATCCTTTGCCAATCTTTACACTGTTTTAGTCCTTTCATTACTGGTATAGTTTGAAACAAAAATAACATTCTGGGCAGGACATTCATTTTAATAGCCGATATCCTCCCTAAGAAGGAAAGTTTCAATCTCTCCCAAATTTCTAAATCTTTCTTGACATCCTTCCAAGTAGTCTCTTAATTATCTTTGTATAAGTTTATATTTTTTGCTGTGATCCACACTCCTAGATATTTTACCTTCTTAGCAACCATAATTCCCGTCCTTTGTTCTAGCTCTACTATATCTTCCTTGGTTATATTTTTTGTTATCATTTTAGTCTTATTCCTGTTGAGCTTGAGACCTGCCACTTTTCCAAATTCTTCTAGTTTCTGTAGGGCTTCTTGTAAAAGGTTCTTAGGATCTTCCAATGTTAATATCAGGTCGTCTGCAAATGCTTTTATTTTGAATTCCTTGCTTCCTACCTTAATTCCTTTAACCTCTGGTGTTTCCCTTAACCTTTTATTAAACACTTCCAACACTGTTATAAATAACAAAGGGGATAAGGGACAGCCTTGCCTAGTCCCTTTGGCAATATCAAAGGCCTCCGATACATTGTTGTTTATTATAAGTTTGGCTTTTTGCTCTTGATAAATAGCCTCAATACCTTTTCTAAATCCTTCACCAATTCCCATCTTTTTTAAAATTTTCCTCCATGAAACGCCAGGAGACGTTGTCAAATGCCTTCTTGGCATCAATGAAGATCAGTGCCGCCTGCTTGTCTATTCTACTATCCAGATATTCAATAATGTCTATCACATTTCTTACATTGTCTTTCAATTGTCTCCCCGGGAGGAAACCCGTTTGGTCTTTCTGGAGTCTTTTATTTAAGACTTTTTTAAACCTTTCCGCCAATACGTCTGCGAATAGTTTATAGTCGTTATTTAATAATGAGATAGGTCTATAGTTTTTTACCTCTAAGCCATCTGTATCTTTTTTAGGGATTAAGGTAATATACGCTTCTTTCCAGGTGTTTGGAATTCTCCCTTCTTTTAGTACAGTGGTGTCCCGCAAGACGGAAAACCTGCTATACGAAAGGGTTTTCCGTTTTGGAGGCGCTTCACAAAACGAATTTCCCTATGGGCTTGCTTCGCAAGATGAAATGTCTTGCGAGTTCCTGCGGGTTTTTCCCCCTTCCCCCCTTTTCCTAAGCCGTTAAGCCGCTTATCAGCTGATCCGCTAAAAGCTGCTAAACCGCTAATAGCGCTAATCCGCTAAGCTGTCAATGGGCTTGCTTCGCAAGACGAAAAAACTGCTATACGAAGAGCCTCACGGAACGATTAATTTCGTCTTGCGAGGCACCACTGTACATTGTTCATGACTTCACATAGCACTGGGGAAAGTTGATCACTTAATATTTTATAATATTTAGCCGAGATACCATCTGGCCCCGGCGCTTTTTCCTGTTTTCATTTTTTTTATTGCTTTCCTAATTTCTTCCTCTGTAATTGTCTGATTTAGATATTCTCTTTCTTCAGTCGTGATCTGTTGCAGTTGGTATTTTTTTAAATAATCTTCTATCTCATTATCTATCTCTTTTTCCCTTTGTATAATTCCTTATAGTATTTCTGAAATATCTTCTTTATCTCTTTTGGGTCCTCCACTATCCTTTCTCCATCCCTTATCTTACATATCGTGTTTTGTTTTTTCCTCTCTCTTAATTGCCACGCCAGGTATTTCCCTATCTTATTTGCTGATTCAAAGTTCTTTTGTTTCATCATTTTGATCCTCCATTCAGTCTCCTGGTTCACTAGCATAGAAAATTGAGCTTGTAGCATCCTTATGTTTTGTTTTATTATTTCATCTCCTGGTTTAATGGTTAATTGTCTTTCATTCTCCATGAGATGCAATAAGATTTCTTCTTTCCTTTTCTTTTTTTTTCTTTTTTAAGATGCTATTTTTCTGGATTAGGAAACCCCTCATGACGGCCTTCCAGCATCCCACACCATTTCTAGAGATGTTTCTTTATTCAAATTCCACTTAAAGTATTCCTCAATTGTCTCTTTTGCTTTATTTACTATCTTTTGATCATTGAATAGATTTTCATTCATTTTCCATCTTAATGTTCTAAAGTGTTTTCCTTTTACCTCCATATATACTGGATTGTGATCAGATAGGGTTTGTGGGAGGATTTCCGTCTTAATTACTCTTTGCGTCAATTCCTTCGAAATCCAAATATGGTCTATTCTCCCCCAGCTTTGATTTGGGTTTGAAAAGAAGGTAAATTGTTTTATCGTGGGGTTTTTAAATCTCCAAGCATCAATGAGTCCCAAATTTTCCACTAATTCGAAGAAGGCTTTCGGTAATTTGCCCTCCCTCACTTCCTGTTTTCTTATTGATTATCCAAGTTTGGGAGAACCACTCCATTAAAGTCCCCCATCAATATCAATTGTTGGTCCATCCATTCTAACAATTTGTTACCTAGTTCAGAATAGAATGCTGACTTTTTGTCATTGGGTGCATATATCCCAACCACATTTATCTTTTCTCCTTGATGGGTGATCTGTACTACTATCGTTCTCCCCTCTTTGTCTTTATGTATTAGTTTTGGATCAAGTTTTTCTTTTATATATAATACCACTCCTCTTTTCTTGACATTATCCGATGCTACAAAGTCTAACCCTAATCTCTTATTACTTAAAATTCTTTTATGTTTTCTTGTTACATGAGTTTCTTGTAGACAGATTATGTCAAGGTTCTTTTTAAGCAATACATGAGCAATTTGGTTCCTTTTATTTTTATTGTTGAGCCCATTCACATTCCACAAGGTAATTTTTAAAGTCATTTTTAATGTACAATCAGTAAGTGGTCGAATCTAAGTTAAATCTACTGTTCCTTGTTATCTGTCTCTTCCTCTTCTTTTTCTTTGTCTAGATTTTCCTCCCCTTCTCACTCTCCACTTCCTTCACCTCCACCCCTCTCTTCCCCCATCTGCTCCCCTTCTGGTTCCCACCCTCCCAACCTTCCCAGTTCCTTCTCATATCTTCTTGCAAATTTATCCAATTCCAGAGAGCTGGATAGTTTGAATCTTTTTTCCTTGAAATAGAATGAAATCCCTTCCGGGAATTCCCATCTATATTGGATCCCGTTCTTCTTCAGTTGGTTAGTTAGTTTTTTATAAACATCTCTCTTACGAAGAAATATCGAAGGAATCTCTTTAAATATAATAATTGCCTTTCCTTCAATACATAGTTTATGCTTAGCTTTAGTTTAGCTTTATAGTTTAGCTTTAGTATTTAATTTCTCATATCCAGAGAGTTAAACATGACCAGGACATCTCCTGGCAGTTTCTTCCCTCTGGCTTTGGCTGATTTTGTTTTTATCCGAAAAATATTTGCAACTGAATATCCTATGTCTTCTTCCTTCATATCTAACCAAACTGCCAATTCTCTAACCGATTTAGATCGTATATTTTCATTTGGTTCCTCAGGGATCCCCCTAAATTTCAGGTTTGATTGCTTCTGTCTCATTTGAGTCATCGCCACACTATCCAGTAACTCTTCCTGTATTTTATTTATCTCCTTCACCTCTGTCTTAATCCTGTCCATATCTTTCCTATTTTCTTTGATATCTTTTTGAACCCTTTTCATTGAGTCTTCAAGTACTTTGGATCTTAGAGATAAATCTTTTACTTTTCCTGTTAGTTCTCCCACCACCCCCTCTAATCTCTTATTCAATGAGTCCTGTACTTCCAATAATTTTTTCTCAATATACTGTTCATTATGTTTAAATTCTTTCCTTATTTCAGCCATCAAATTATCATAGTCCTTAATTTCCTTCCCCTCTTTCCCCTTTTCTTGTCTGGATGGTCTCCTTTCAGCAGGCATTCCCGCCCCCTTTTTCATTTTGTATTTCTATTTGTCTTAATTAACTAAAAATAAAAAAATGAAAATGAAACAAAAGAAAAAAAAAAATTCCGCTAGGTACCTGTCCCCAAGATAATCCTTTTGGGGTTTCGAGGTCCACGGAGCCTTCGTGACATCTCTAGACCCCCATGTTGTTTGAGACCCCCCCCCAGAGGGCAGCCTTGCGCTCCTTTCCTGTGGCTGCAGTTCACCGGAAGCCTCCATGTTGCACTCTTTTCATGTTGCGAACGGGCCTCTGGAACGGATCCCGTTCGCAACCAGAGGTACCACTGTATTATTATTTATTTATTGAATTTATATGCCAGCCTATACCTGGGGGTCTCAGGGCAGTTCACAGAAGAAAATCAAGATATAAAACCACATAATACTTAATAAAAACAAAAACAACAACCCAATAGCCCCCCGCCAAAAGAAACACATTTTAAAAGGGCATAGGATGTAAATCAGATCAACCATAGGCCTGGTTAAAAAGGGATGTTTTTGCCTGGCGCCTAAAAGTGTATAATGAAGGCGCCAGGCAAACTTCCCTGGGGAGAGCATTCCACAGGTGGGGAGCCACTGCAGAGAAGGCCCTGTTCTCGTGATGCCACCCTCCAAAGCTCTTGGGGACTTAAGCCGTATAGGGCTTAGGAAGAGCAGGATATGAATTTAACTTGATGGTGATGATACTGCCTTAGTTTAGGGGCAGGGTGGTTTCAGGATGGCCTGAGTTACCACTTCTTGAATGAATAACGACAAAGAAAACACACAGGGAAAGTGGAAAGGGAATATTTGCAAATGGCTAGAGTGAGCTCGTTGCCCTTGTTATCAGCATAAAACGGCACAGAGTGAAATGGATATCGTTACAATCAGCACAGCACATTAATGAGGTTTGCAAAGAAAGAAAAGGCTTGCAAAAGTTGGCAGGTAACTTTAGCTGCTCCCCTAGCACTAAATCTACTCAACAGGCACTAGCCATCCATCATCCGGGCAAATTATGTTTTAAAACCTGCTCCTCCGAAATAAATAAATAAATGTTAATCACTCCCCTGTGCGAGTGGGCAGACAGGGCTTGGGAGGCTTAGAGAAACACACACACACACACAAAATCCCATGCTATCAGAATAAAACTATTTGCTCTCAGCTTCTCTCTGGCAATCAATCCACTTCCTTTGCAAACAATGAAATTTGGTTTGGCAGCATGTAAGGATGGAGTCTGGGGTCCGGGGGGAGGGGACATATATGTAGCAAATACACAGCTGAACTGGAAATAGGAAGACCTGGGCTAGAAATATAGGGCGCTGCTGTATACCAGGTCAGACCATTAGAGTTTTTAATTTGGAGTAAAGGTAAGTAAGAAGGAGGGACGCAGGTGGCGCAGTGGGTTAAACCACAGAACCTAGGACTTGCCGATCAGAAGGTCGGCGGTTTGAATCCCTGCGATGGGGTAAGCTCCCGTTGCTCGGTCCCTGCTCTTGCCAACCTAGCAGTTCAAAAGCACGTCAAAGTGCAAGTAGATAAATAGGTACCGCTCCGGTGGGAAGGTAAATGGCATTTCCGTGCGCTGCTCTGGTTCACCAGAAGCGGCTTGGTCATGCTGGCCACATGACCCGGAAGCTGTACTCCCTCGGCCAGTAAAGCAAGATGAGCACAGCAACCCCAGAGTCGATCACGCTGATCGGCGGCGGCAAAGAGGGAGCTCCTCTGCCGCGCTTGCCTTAAGAGCGGCAAGCCACACCCCCTGAGCCAGCCAATAGGCTGGCCAGGGGATGACGCAGCAGAGGATTCCCCCTGTACGCGCGGGGCTGAGAGCCAGCCTCTGCGTGGGAGTTGGAGGGCGGGAAGCCTGCAACCCCACCTCCTCCCTAGGGTCGGAAGTGGCTTTGTGGTGAGAAGAAGTGAAAGTCATAGGGAACGTGGCTAGATGACTTGCTCCAGTTGCTTTATATCTTTTTAAAATATATATATAATTTTTATTAAGTTTTCCATATTTCATTACACTTCCATATCAAAAATAAAAAAAATCCATAACTTAAAGCATTGCTTAAATAAAGCATCGACTTCCTTCCCTCCCTCTAACAGACTTCCACACACTTTTACCAATTTCTTCACATTCCTATATCCACTTTTTTACCTTATATCAATCTTTTAGCAATCACCTTCTTATATGTAAATCAGCTCCTTAATTTCCCATTACCAAACATTTCGACACAAACCTACAAACGTTTCCAACTGTTTACAGTTTCCTTTCATATAAAGTATAAATTTGCCCCAGTCCTTTTGAAACAGTTCATCACGCCGATTCCGGATCTTTCCCATCAGAGTTGCTTTATATCTTAATAAGTTTATTTTAATAATGACAAAGGCAGTGAAGATGGGAACAGATTCTAACACAAAGGGCCTAATAACACAACTGGTCATTCTATGAGCCTCGTTGGTTGTTAATGGTGGAGCTCCTTTGCCTCTGTCCCCTATTGCCATATGACTCTCAAAATATTATCCAGAAGGAAGAAGGCAGCTAACATTCTCCTTTCCCTTCCTCCCCCACAACAAACACTCTGTGAGGTGTGTGGGGCTGAGAGACTTCAAAGAAGTGTGACTGGCCCAAGGTCACCCAGCAGCTGCATGTGGAGGAACAGAGACGCAAACTCGGTTCACCAGATTACGAGTCTACAGCTCTTAACCACTACACCACACTGGCTCTCAGTATGTATCACACCACTTTAAACAGTCATGACTTCACCCAAAGAATCCTGGGAAATGTAGTTAAGGATGCTGAGACTTGTTGTGAAGACCCCTATTCCCTTCCCAGGGTTCCCTGTGAAGAGAGACTGCTTGTTACACAACTCTGGGAATTTTAGATCTGGGAGGGTCTCCTAACGACTCTCAGCACCCTGAACAAACTACAGCTCCCAAAATTCTTTGGAGGAAGCCATGGCGGTTTAAAGTGGTGTTGTGGTGCTTCAAACGTATGCTGAGGATATGGTCTGTGTTAAACCATTACAGTGGTACCTTGGGTTACAAACACTTCGGGTTACAGACTCCGCTAACCCGGAAGTAGTACCTCGGGTTAAGAACTTTACCTCAGGATGAGAACAAAAATCGTGCGGTGGCTGCGTGGCAGCAGCAGGAAGCCCCATTAGCTAAAGTGGTACCTCAGGTTAAGAACTGTTTCAGGTTAAGAACCGATCTCCAGAACAAATTAAGTTTGCAACCAGAGGTACCACTGTAGTTCACCTAGATCTAGCTCAGAGCTACCTACTGAACTACAGTGCAGTCTACACTGACAGGCAGCAGATACCCAGAGTTTCAGAAAGGGGGTATTTCTCAGCCCTATCAGGAGATTTCGTGGATGGGCCCCAGGGCGTTTGGGGGTCTCAAACCCAGAAAGGTCTTTCCCATCCCTTGCTAATTTTCCTGTTTTAACTGAAAATTCCCCGGAGGGAACCTGGAACCTTCTGCAAGCAAAACAAGTGGTTCCTGGAGGTCTCTGCTTGCTATCCCGTTCCAACACTGCTGCTATGGAAACTCAGGATTATGCCAACGACTCAGGATTTCAGCTGCAAAAAGGGGTTACGGGGAAGGAAAACCAAACGTAGCTCATGCAATTTATTAAAACTGCCAAGTTTGCATAATTTAAGCTGAATGAAATCACAGTTAATGGCCCTGTTGCTTGAAGCAGTGTGTTCTGCCAGGATATTTTCTTCAAAAAAAGAAAAAGAAAAAAGATTTAAATATGAAAAGTCTTCCTTTTAAAAAAAGGAATAAGCATTCTTCATTAGCTAGCAGGATGCAGGATGTGCCCTATTTTCATGACAATCTTGAGTTGTCATTTTTTGTGTGTGTTCAAAAGGACCATCTTTACCCTGGGATATAACAAACCTCGTGAACTTCCCTGGGCAAACGTGAAGCATCAGCAGGGCTTATTCAGGCCCACCACAATGCTTTAGAACTAGGAACCCCGAAAAAAAGGGGCATGAATATTCATCTTCCAAAATTTAATTGGATTTTCTACAAGCTGCACGCTGGAGGAGAAGTAATAATGCTATCGAAAAATGGAGAGCATTTACACAATAGGGACTCATTTGTCAGAATGATCAATAATATTTTTATTCCAAATGAGAGCAAAAATAATGTTCTGTGTAAAATACAAAGTGGGAGAAAAATGCAGAAAAGGGAAGGGCAGGTGTTTAATAATAAGAGGCCTGATGGTTCAGGCCAAAAACCATCAAGACCAGCATCCCAATCTCACAGTGGCCAACCCCGAAGAAGATACCCTGAAGAAGAAGAAGAAGAAGAAGAAGAAGAAGAAGAAGAAGAAGAAGAAGAGTAGTAGTTTAGATTTGATATCCCGCTTTATCACTATCCGAAGGAGTCTCATAGCAGCTAACATTCTCCTTTCCCTTCCTCCCCCACAACAAACACTCTGTGAGGTGAGTGAGGCTGAGAGACTTCAGAGAAGTGTGACTGGCCCAGGGTCACCCAGCAGCTGCGTGTGGAGGAGCGGGGAAGCGAACTCAGTTCACCAGGTTACGAGTCTACCACTCTTAACCACTACACCACACTGGCTCTCCTGGGAATAAACTCTTTCTTCTCTCGCAATTCCCAATAACTGGCATTCAGAGTCATACTGCCTTTGACAGTAGAAGAAGGACATAATCTATTTGACCATTAGCCAATGACAGCCTTCTCTTCCATGGTTTTTGTCTAATCCTCTGTTGAAGTTATCCAAGTTGGTGGCCATCACTATCTCAGAACCTCCGAGTGTCTCTATATTCCAGGGCCAGTCCCGGATTTATAGAAGCCGTCCCGGTTTCTGATTTGATCCTGGAATGTCCCGCTTTTCCTTAGGATGTCCCTATTTTCATCAGATAAATGTTGGAGGGTATGGAGTTATGCAACCCTCGAGCCAAGAAGATAAGTAACTGCACAACCTTTAGAAGAACTCTGAAGGCAGCCCTGTGCAGGGGAGCTTTTTTAAAATGTTTAATGTTTTATTATGTTTTTATATACAGTGGACACTCAGGTTGCGAACGTGATCCATGAGGGATGCACATTCGCAACCCACAGCATCCGCAACCCGCAGCGCCGCATCTGCGCACACATGGGTTGCGATTTGGCACTTCTGCGCATGCGCAAAGCACAATTTAGCGCTTCTGCGTGACTGCCGAAACCCGGAAGTAACCCATTCCAGTACTTCCGGGTTTCGGCAGTCCATAACCCGAAAAAACGCAACTTGAAGCATCTGTAACCCAAGGTATGACTGTATGTTGGAAGCTGCCCAGGGTGGCTGGAGAAACCCAATCAGATGGGTGGGGTATAAATAAATCATCATCATCATTATTGAATAGGACACCCCTATTTGCATGGGATAAAAGTTGTAGGGTATGCTATCTCTTCTGGGAATGAATTCCATTGTTTTCAATCCACTGCGTAAAGAAGAACTTTCTTTTGCCTGTCCTAAATTTTCTAACTTTCCGGTTCATTGGATCCAGGTAATTCTAGACTTTGGAGGTTCATGATTCAGTCTTTCTTGACTTTTACCAGTGCAGTAAAGTGAATCCTGTCTGCAGAAACCCAAATGCCGGCTATCAAAACACATCCTCTCTCAGGTGGGTGAATAATTCAGGTATTTCATGGGTGGATGCACTTGTGCCTACCGCTGATCATTTAGGGATCTGCACTAAGCTAGCCAAAAGTTGAGATGCAAGTGGTAGGGGATTTATGAATGTGTCCCAGCAGCCAGATTCAATTCCTCGCCACTGCCTCAGACTAACCAGAAAATGCCCAAGACTCGCTTCCACCCAAAGATTGGAAAACTGGACATCCCTCTTTGCTGAAGGTGGCAAGTGAGCAACCATTAATCAGTAATTATGGCCTCTCTTGTGTTTTAGAGGCTTCTGGGCAAACGTACAGTGAGCATTTGCATTATACTCGCAACCAGTAAAACTGAATTGTACCTTTTTTTAATTTTTTTGACCTATATTCCTGTTCCTGATTTCACAGTCCTAATAATCATTTTAAAAATATTTATTGTACCCTGCCCATCTGACTACGTTGCCCCAGCCACTCTGAGTGGCTTCCAACAGAATATAAAATGAACACAGCAAACATCAGACATTAAAATCTTCCCTATACAGGGCTGTCTTCAGAGTATAATTGATCTTTGACATCTGATGGGAGGACATTCCACAGGGCGGACACCACTACCGAGAAGGCCCTCTGCCTGGTTCCCTGTAACCTCACTTCTCTCAATGAGAGAACCGCCAGAAGACCTTTGGAGCTGGACCTCAGTGTCCAGACTGAACAAGGTGGGTGGAGTTTAGGTATATAGGGCCACAGCTATTTGAGGCCTTAAAGGTTGACCATGGTAAATTGTTCCACTGACCAGTGTTGGTATATTATGCAATGCTGGTTTGTCAGGGCATCTTCAAGAGTTGGAACAAATACTGTTAACCAAGAAGCCCATTAAGACTTGTCAAGTATTAGACAGGAGCACAAGGGTAGAAGGAGGCAATTGCTCATGTCTACTAGGAGACAAAGGATGCTTCAGGCAGAGATGGGGAACCTGTGCCCATGCCCGGCAAATATTTCTGGACTCCAACTCCCATTATCACATGTGCACGCACACTTACACACAACAGCAAGCAAGGGGAGACAGGAATTGTAGTCCAGTAGCATCTGGAGGAGCACCCCTGCTTCAAAGTGTCCAGAGATATCCTGGCACTCAGTACTAGGCAGGGACTGGGGAACCTCAGGCCTGAGGCCAAATGTGGCCCTCCAGCCTTCTCTATGTGGCCCTCGGGACTCTCCCCAGACCACACATCCTCCCACAGGCTACACCTCCTTGAGTGATTCTGCCAGGCTGGAATGTGTGCTTGAACCATGATCATGTATCTTCCTGTCTTGGGTGGAGGATGGAGAAGGAGAAGGAGGAGAAGGAGGAGCGGGAGAAGGAGGAGGAGGAGGAGGAGGAGGAGGAGGAGAAGGAGAAGGAGAAGGAGAAGGAGAAGGAGAAGGAGAAGGAGAAGGAGAAGGAGAAGGAGAAGGAGAAGGAGAAGGAGAAGGAGAAGGAGAAGGAGAAGAAACTTCTGACCTCTGTGTAGCTGGAATGTAAGCTACTGTACAAAGGTTAGGAGTTGCATCCATTGTTCCACCTGCTTTTGCACAACTCTTGGACTCAAAAAAGCTTCCCAGCCCCTTAAGAAACATAGAACCTGCTGACCCAGAATTAGTGGTGGAGGAGAGGTTCAATTCAGTTCACATTTAAAGGCAAACTTAACCAAATTCTCCCTTCCTGAAACAGTATGCGAACAAAAATGGAGCCATCCTTTGAGATTTGCACTTTTCTGTTTTTTGCAACACAGTTCTGCAGCCAAGTAATGTGTACCCCCAAAAAAAGGCATATACTAAGGTACCGTGTGCATTAAAATGCACATATGTGTGAAAGTAAGAATACGCATCATATATGGGGAAACTGCTTTGCAAAAATGTGCATATTAAGAAGAATTGTGCATATTAGGAGAAATTTGCACTAAAATGTTGATGAATTTTCACAAAGACTTAAAAAAAATTCACAGACTGATGTGGAAATAAGGAGAACCGAATTTGCAACTGGAAAAATGAGAATCACCCATCCTTTACCAAAAGACAAGGGGATAGAAAGGAAGGGCTAAGATTATATTGTGGCTTGTCTGTGATGCATAGGAGGAGAGATCAAGGAACAGCTCATACTTCCACCGAGGATTGTCTACACCTCCTACTTCAGGAATCATCTCTTCCCTGGCTAACTTTTCCACCTCCACTAACAGCAAGAGGAGCCATCTTCTCTTAGCTATTTTGGGAAGCCTCCCTCTGTGCAATCTGTTGCAGAATTTCTCTTCCAAGCCAAATTACAAAATAAACAGAAACATACTCCAGGATGTGGCATGAGCGGCCTTTGCCAAGTGGGCTATCCTTAGCACTATGCAAACAAGTAACTGGAGGAGGTTTCGATCCTTTTCCTAGCCAAGAGTTTAAATTTAACCCCTAAAGACCATCCTTCCTTTTGCTCACACAGAGAGAAAGAAATTTGGCTGCATCCACAATATACATTTAGAGCACTGTGATATGGCGCTATTAAACAGTCACAGCTTCCTTCTAAAGAATCCTGGGAACTGTAGTTTGTGAAAAGCTCCCTCCCATGGAACTACAATTCCCAGAGTAGTTTAACAACCAACCCAGGGAACTCTGGGAATTGTAGCTCTGCTGCAAGGGGTCTCCTAACATACTTCAGCACCCTTAACAAATGACAATTCCCATGATTCTTTCGGGGTTGCCATGACTGTTTAAAGTGGTGGGGTGAGCTCCTGTTGCTCTGTCTAAGCTCTTGCCAGCCTAGCAGTTCAAAAGCATGCCAGTGCAAGTACATAAATAGGTACCGCTGCGGCAGGAAGGTAAACGGCGTTTCCGTGCGCTCTGACTTCCATCACAGTGTCCCGTTGCGCCGGAAGCTGTTTAGTCCTACTGGCCACATGACGCAGAAAGCTGTCTGTGGACAAACGCCGGCTCCCTCAGCCTGAAAGCGAAATGAGCACCACAACCCCACAGTCGGCTTTGACTGGACTTATCCGTCCAGGGGTCCTTTACCTTTTTTACCTTAAAGTGGCATGATACCACTTTAAACATATAGTGCAGATGGCACAGATATGGGGAGATATCTCCATCCCTGGTTCCAATGCATTAATCTACCTCCCACTCTCACCAAGGCCTGCACATTTGCTACACCCAACGTGTGACAAAGCAGTATCATCCATTGTATTAAAGAGGGCAACATTCACCTTTTAGCACTTGGATTTCTGACAGCCGCCTGCACAGGGCTGGATGGGAGAGCGTGACAAATAACTCAGGCAGCTAATTACCCCCTCCGTGTTGTCAAGCTCGGAACATTAGCAAGTTGCCAATTGGCATTAGGAGAGCCGCCTGCTTTTGGCCTAGGTGTGAATTGACTGGCAGACTGCAAGCCAGTGCATGATCACTCCTTCAAAGGGTGTTCATATCTCAAAGCATTTTCAAAACACAAAGCTGCTTCCCATACGATGACAAATTCCACAGAGACAGCTGTGTTAGTCCGTTACAGCTTTGCATACAAAATGTCACTCGGAGTGTACTTATTGCATTTCATCGCCTTTTCCTCCCACCATTTACAATTTGGTTCTCTATAGCGCCGAACGGGACTATTTGCCCCGCGAAGATGACAACGCTTTGTGCATCTAACGACTGACCTCCAGCTCATGCTAAACAATCAGCCTTGAAGTGCCAGGAAATTCATTTTGTGGATGCACACATAGTGGGTTATCTGCTTGCATGGCAGAAAACTGAGGGCACTCCTTGTGCAGACATCATCACAGGACAATCTTAATCTGCTTGAGGGATGAGCAAATTATGATCCAAAGGGTATCAAGGATAGCCCCCAGATAGAAAGCCAAATTCAAGTATGATTCATCCAAGACCTGAATCCACATTCTGCAACCTGAGTTATACAAATTATGCACATTTAATATTCTACTCTACTTCCCCAAATTACAAGGGAAGAGCAAATGAACTTTGCTTGATAACATATATAATTCACTTATATCCATTGCTTGCTTTTTAAATATTTTAAATCTATACTGTTTAGAAACTTTAGGAATTAAAAAGCAGCAGCAAAACCTGCTGGGCCGGCAATGGGCAGGAAGGAAGTATATAAATGAATGAATTGTGTTAATGAAATGAATTCATATATGAGCGCCATGGGTCTGTTGATGGGAGAAGAGGTTAAAAAATAACAACAGCAGCCAAATCTCTATCTCTCTCATAAACACATACACACACATACACAGAATTTTAGAGAGAGATGGTGGGTGGTGGGGAGGTTCAACCAGGGAGCCTATAATTTATCTACTGGAAGGACAAGATAAATGGGCAGCCATCAACACAGAAAATGGAGAGTCTTGTCACTGAGGTTCAGGATTTTACATTTATTTTATGCTTTCATTCATGTGTGTTTTACATAATTTTATTCAGATTTGCATAAATTCAATTTCTCCCATCCCATCTTATTTTATTTCAATATTTCATCTAAAGTGTTTGTTAAAAGAGGAACAGTGGTTCCCTTTTTAAAAAATAAAAATAAATAAGGGATGTATTGTGATCTGCCAGGGAAATTTGCTATGTTATGTTTATGTTGCAGTTTCTTTCTGTCTGAGTTAGGAACTACTGATGTTACTTGCACACAGAGCCAGTGTGGCGTAGTGGTCAGAGTGTTGGACTGGGACCTGGGAGACCAAGGTTCGAATCCCCACTCAGTCATGAAGCTCATCAGGTGATTTGAGCTTAACCTACATCACAGGGCTGTAGTTAAGATTAACGAAGAGTGAGGAACCATGTACCCCACCTTGAGCTCCTTGGAGAAATAGGTGGGATATAAATGATATAAGTAAATGAATACTGCTAAACTGCTGATTTGTGATTGTCACAAGTGAATGACTAGATATAACCAAAGAAATATAAATTAATATACAGTGGTACCTTGGGACGCGGGTGGCGCTGTGGGTTAAACCAAAGGGCCTAGGACTTGCCGATCAGAAGGTTGGCGGTTCGAATCCCCACGATGGGGTGAGCTCCCGTTGCTCGGTCCCTGCTCCTACCAACCTAGCAGTTCAAAAGGACCTCAAAGTGCAAGTAGATAAATAGGTACCCCTACAGCAGGAAGGTAAACGGTGTTTCCGTGCGGTGCTCTGGTTTGCCAGAAGCGGCTTAGTCATGCTGGCCACATGACCCGGAAGCTGTACGCTGGCTCCCTCGGCCAATAAAGCGAGATGAGCGCCACAACCCCAGAGTCGGTCACGACTGGACCTAATGGTCAGGGGTCCCTTTACCTTTTACCTTTACCTCGGGTTACAAACACTTCGGGTTACAGACTTTGCTAACCCGGAAGTAGTACCTCGAGTTAAGAACTTTACCTCAGGATGATAACAGAAGTCGAGCAGCGGCAGTGGGAGGCCCCATTAGCTAAAGTGGTACCTCAGGTTAAGAATGGTTACAGGTTAAGAACAGACCTCCGGAACAAATTAAGTTCGAAACCAGAGGTACCACTGTAATCTCCCCCCACCACCACCACACACACACATTACTCTGCTTTCTACTGCTGGGCAGGTCATTAAACAGCTTCTCCATTTGCAACAAGCAAGGATCGCTGCCAGTCTTTCCAAGAATTTTGGCATGTATTGGCAGTGCCCAGCACCTAGAAGCTACGCTTTAAATTACTGCAAAAGTAAGAGTTGAGAAAGCATCACCAAAATGTATATTGAAGTTTGCTGTTTAATTAATAAATGATAGTGTTGCATGCGTGCCAAAACAGAATCAGGCGTGAAGGCTTCTTACACCCACCCAAAAAAACAGGCATGTGATTCTGGTTGATATTTCAAAGGATCATCTGAAAAGCCAGGGCCCAGCAGCCAGGCCCGATTAATCTTTGATGGAGTACGCCATATGCCTGCACTCAAGAGGTACAAGCAACGGCCAATCTCCCTGAATTTTACGACTATATCCGAGTAAAATAGTTATGCAGTGCATAATTTTGCATTAGCTTTGTCAGATAAATATACATGTGTGCGCTGTGTTTTCAATTTGCTGCAGCACAATGCTAAAAGTCATTAGCATTTTAAGGACTACACGAGGACGGAGATGTCCCATTTTCCGAATACCGTGCAACTCAGCCATTTCCTCCGCGCGCATAAAATATATCTCCTGATTTATATGTGTGCTCATATGATTCTCAAACCGAAAGAAATGAATAAAATCACATAATCTGATTCTCTTCCGAAATTAGATTTCCCCCCCTGTGTATAAACAAATAAATCAGACTGTGGAAACCATTCCTAATCAAGAGAGCCGGAGGGTGGGGGGAGAAGGAAGGCACAAAATGTGTGTTAACTGGAGTAGCAGAACACAGTTTTAATAACTAGGCACACACACACAAAAAACACATTTCATTCCAAAGCTGAGAGCGAGAAAAAATTGTGTAGGGCCAGGTAGTTTCTTCCTCCTGAAACGAAAGTGCAGGACGGTGGATTCGTACAGTTGTGTCCAATGCTAGTCCTATTCAGAGTAGACCCATTGAAATTAAGGACCATGACTAACTTAGTTCCATTAACTTCAATGGGTCTACTCCAAGTAGGACTAGTATTGGACAGGTGGGGTCAAATGCACCCTCAACAGTACTAGAAGAAATCATAAAACTACTGCTCTGTCTCACTTCCCCCCCCTTGTACTCTGGTGATTGCTAAGAATTGGGATATGGGGAACGACCACAGTTCAGTGGTAGAGCATCTGCTAGCACACAGAAAGTGTCAGGTTCATGGAGCTAGCTGACCTCACTGGAAGAATCCGTGACCAGAAAGAAGAGGAATATCAAGAAGATTGGAAGAAATTTAAAGACTATTTAAATAGATATCGTAACATTAAAAATTAGAAGTTACCTGAAAGTATCAATTAGGCCTAGGATTAAATTAGGATTTAATTAAATAAATGAGATTTAGAAGGTTAAGAAAAGTTAAGAAACTTGACTATAATTGGAATTTTTTTTGTTTTGAATAATGATATTGGAAAACTGTTACATTTAGTTACAAGGAAATTCAGACGGGAGGGACTAGAGGAAGTCAAGTAATATGTTTATGAGGTTGGAAGTTTAATCAATTATTAATTTGTATTGTATTTATGTGTTTGTTGTTATATCTTTTGTTGTTATTTGCTTTATTTGTTTTATTTCTCTTTTTATTTTTATTTTATTTGTTTTTCAGTATGTGTTATATTTGTAAGAAACCTAATAAACATTATTGGGGGGGGGAGAAAGTGCTAGGTTCAACCCCCAGCGTCTCCAGGGAGGGCTGGGGGAGACCCTTTCCTCAAACATGAGAGCTAGTCAATGTAGACAATAATGAGGTAGTAAGGTTCTTGAAGAGGGACGCAGGAGAGCCTAGGACTTGCCGATCAGAAGGTTGGCGGTTCAAATCCCTGCAATGGGGTGAGCTCGCTTGCTCGGTCCCTGTTCCTACCAACTTAGCAGTTCGAAAGGACATCAAAGTGCAAGTAGATAAATAGGGACCACTCCAGTGGGAAGGTAAACGGCATTTCCGTGTGCTGCTCTGATTCCGCCAGAAGCGGCTTAGTCATGCTGGCCACATGACCCAGAAGCTGTCTGCGGACAAACGCCGGCTCCCTCAGCCTATAGAGCGAGATGAGCGCGCAACCCCAGAGTCGGTCACGACTGGACCTAATGGTCAGGGTTCCCTTTAAGGTTCTTGAAAGCTTCCATGAACAGTGTCTCCAAAAAAATGTACACATCACTGGGGAAGGCAGGCGAACTAATGCCAGTGTACTGGAAGAAGCAAACATCACCAGTGTCAAAGCAATGATTCTTCAACATCAACTTTGTTGGACTGGTCCATGTTGTGTGGATGCCTGATTATCATCTTCCAAAGCAACTACTCTATTCCGAACTTAAAATGGAAAGCGTAATGCTGGTGGTCAACAAAAGAGGCTTAAAGACTGTCTCAAGGCAAATCTTTAAAATGTAGTATAAACACCGACAACTGGGAACACTGGCCTGTGAGCGCTCCAGTTGGAGAACAGCCTTTGCCAAAGGTGTCATGGGCTTTGAAGACACTTGAACTCAGGACAAAAGGGAGAAACGTGCTAAGAGGAAGGCACGCTTGGCAAATCCACACCGTGATCCCACCCAGAAACCTATGTCCCCACTGTGGAAGGATGTGTGGATCCAGATTGGCCTCCACAGTCACTTACGGACTCACAGTTAAAACCGTGTTCATGGAAGACAATCTTACTTGTCTACAAGTGATCGCCAAAGAAGAAGATGGCTGAACTAGATGGACCAATGGACTAACTCACTATAAGGCAGCTCCCTTTTGATTTCCTCCAATGCTTCTGAAATAGCACTACACTGAAGCATTGTGGGAAATTTAAATGGTAGTCCCCATTGGGGGATCTGGGAGCAACCATTTTTAATGGAAAATGGAGCAGGAAGAGCACTGTGGATTTCTGAGGGACTATCTATTGACACCTTTCCAAAGTGCTGTAAGAGGTACTGGCAGACATGCAGGTGCCCATAGGTGCCCATGTTGGCATTCCAGCATCCTAAAGGGAACTTATAGCAGAGCTTTACTATGCCCCCAGTACCTCCAATCTGCGAGAACAGTTGGCTTTCCTCTTTTACACTCAGGAGAGCTTTCTTGACAAAGCATGTATTGCCTGCAACCAACTTAAATTAATGTGTTTTGGATATCGGCCAGCACAGGAAACAAATTGGCCCTTGCAGCTCTCTAAGCATACCTTGAAAGGTAATGAGGCAAAGGAAACACAGGTGCTTAAGGAGGCGGAGGGGGAGCCCTGAACAGCCACAACGTAATCTGAAAAGAGCCCCCGATGCAATGCAAAGAATACACTACCATGTCACTCACTAATCACCCACCTGTCCCCCACACTTCAGTAACCAGAGAACACGGCTTAGCATCTTGGGCCAAGCTAGCAGAAAGCAAAGGAAGGGTCCCTTATTATGGCAGCAATGAATGCTTAGCAGACCACGGGCCAGATCTGAACTGCAAGGACTGGGAAGGCTGTCACTGAGTGATGCTGCTTTCCATGATCGAGGTTTGCTCCCCCAGCATCTCCAGGAATAATAATAATAATAATAATAATAATAATAATAATAATAATACAGTGGTACCTCGGGTTAAGAACTTAATTCGTTCTGGAGGTCCGTTCTTAACCTGAAACTGTTCTTGACCTGAAGCACCACTTTGGCTAATGGGGCCTCTTGCTGCCGCTGCTCGATTTCTGTTCTTATCCTGAAGCAAAGGTCTTAACCCGAAGGTACTATTTCTGGGTTAGCGGAGTCTGTAACCTGAAGCGTATGTAACCCAAGGTACCACTGTAATAATAATAATAATTTTATTTATATCCTGCCCTCCCCAGCCAAAGCTGGGCTCAGAGCAGCTAACAACAGTAAAAATAGCACAATTTACATAAAATCACAGTCAATTAATTGAAATACATTCTAAAATCAATTCAGAATCAAATTAATGGCAACCATTGGGCTAGAGTTCTATGAGGATTACAGAAGGAGAGAGGGGGTCAGACTGTGCCTTGGCCAAAGTCCTGGTGGAACAGCTCTGTCTTGCAGGCCCTGCAGAAAGATGTCAAGTCCCACAGGGCCCTAGTCTCTTGTGACAGAGCGTTCCACCAGATCGGGGCCACGGCCGAAAAAGCCCTGGCTCTGGTTGAGGCCAGCCTAACCTCCCTGTGGCCCGGGATCTCCAAGATATTTTTATTTGAAGACTGTCATTTCAGTGAGTGGGTCCAACCAGTCGAAACAAGTTACAGGTTATATCAAGTGGGTGGGGGAAATAGTCAACATCCACCAACACAGATTGGCATTTCATCGCTGGCGCTTCACTAAAGCTACCTGCCCCATGTGATGCACAATACTGGTAATGTCGAGACCTATTATTACCTCCCACTTTGGCAATTTAATACAACGCGCAATTAAGAATCAGTTATTCATGTCAGTGGACCCGCCGAGCTGTTAACCTTACACAAAACAGACCTGCCAGTGTCCAGCGCAACACAGAGTGAAAAAAACATTCGCAGCTTATCTCAAAAGGTTTCTGTTTGTTTCCCTACTTTCCACAGGTTGTTGATCGTCCGTTGCAGTCGACTGATCCGGTAGCCATTCAGTTTGTCAACGTGGCCACAGCCCTCTGAGCTATTTCATTGGAGTCGTATCACATTCCTGGCCTTGCTTCAGTGTAATGAATGCAGAGGCAAACATCACCCACATGAGACATACATCAGATACAGTGGTACCTCTACAAACCTAATTCGTTCTGAAGGTCCGTTCTTAACCACTCTGGGCAACTTCCAACATACATAAAAACAAAATAAAACATTAAGCATTTTTTAAAAAACCAAAAAACAAACAAACCCACCCTTCTCTATACAGGGCTGCCTTCAAATTGCTCAGGGGTTGGATAACTCCATACCTTCCTATGTTTCTCCAATAAAAATAATAATAATAATAGTTTATTATTTATACCCCCGCCCATCTGGCTGGGCTTCCCCAGCCACTCTGGGCGGCTTCCAAAAAAATATTAAAATACTGTAATACATCAAACATTAAAAGCTGCCCTAAACAGGGCTGCCTTCAGATGTCTTCTAAAAGTCTGGGAACTCATTCTCAAGCTGACCAGACACAGGTTAGAGCTCAATGTCGAGCCTACCAAGTGGCGGTAGCGACGGTGAAGAAGACTTTCTTCACCGCCTCTATTGCATCTGCAGAAAACAGCAGCAGGAGACTCTTTCAGGTGGTTCGCAATTTAGCGGAACCACCTGCTACATCGGGGCCCAGTACAGGCCACATGATCTCCTGCAATGATTTTGCAAAGTTTTTTGCAGATAAAGTCGCTCAGATTCGGGAAGAGGTAGACGCCACCGTGGGAGCAGGGCCGGGGCGGGAGAGTGCTAGACTCCTGTCTAGTCAAGTTGCGTGGGATCAATTCCAATCTGTTACTTCTGAGGATGTGGACAGGCTGCTTGGGCTGTCCTAAGGAAAAGCGGAGCAAACTGGGATCAAATCAGAAACTGAGATGGCTACTGTAAATCTGGGACTGTCCCTGGAAAACAGGGACATTAGGAGGCTCTGCTACTGGGGTGGAGAAACTGAGAGGCAACACTTTATGGAAGGTCACCAGCTGCTGTGGCAACACTTTGTGGAAGGTCACCAGCTGCTGTCGAGTGTGGAGAGCTGAGGAGTTTTTGGGGTGGGGTAGGGTGGGGTGGAAGTGGGGGTCATGGCAGGAGGCAGAAACTAACATTTCATCTCAGGTGTGGAATGAGATGGGCTGATGGCACAGAAGGTATTTGCACCTGTGGACTCCTGTGGACTCCACACTGATTATCCTGGTCAAACGGCAGCATGCTAGAAAGGCAATAAAATCCAGAAAAATGGGATAGGCCATTGTAACAGATCTAGACCACTAGCCAAGAAAATAAGAGAAAGCTAGGTGTCTCTGCAGGTATTCAGAACTAGCTACATCTCCACCAGAGGAGCGAGGACGCAGGAGATAACAAGTGAGTGCCTTTGTTTCTAATATTTCAAATTAAACATTGGAGCTGTTCCATAGGGTTCATCTCTATCTCTCCCTCTTCACGGTAAGGGCATCTTTTCCATCATCTAATTTGCAGATTGCCCAAGGCACTCCCTGGCAATCTGAAGGAAGCTCTACAGCTTTCAGTGCGACGGCACGAGCAGACGCTAACGGAGGAAAGCAGGAGGTGAAGATTGGAAAGGTGATGGCATAATACAAAATGCTGTACGGCTTTATCAGAGGAAAGAAAAAAGCTCCACTGAACAACCCGGTAAAATTTTAAAACAGCGTGGTTCCAACATTGCCAGCAGGGGGGTCGGTCACCTTTATAAGACCGGGAGACACGTTTTGGATTTAGAGAGTGTGCTGTGGGCAACAGTCACAAAATAGCTGTCGTGGGGGAAGAACACAAAATTGGAGAGACAACCACTCTTGTGGGCAATGCATTTGTTGGGGACCGAATATGCTGCCGCTGCGGATCCTGCCACCTGAGGCAGACTCCTCACCTTGCCTCATGGGTGGGCCGGCGCTGGTTGCCCTCAAGCCCTGAGCCTCTGCATGACGACCGTGAGAAACAGGATGTTGGATGTGATGGATTCAGCTGAGCTCCGTCGGATGCTAAATTTTGTTTCTCCTTCAAGTGTTGTGGGAGTGAAACTATTTTGGCAACCAGAGCCTAGAAACTTCCATTTTATTTTTAGAACAGTTTGTCTTGCTGAACCTTTGAATGCTATAGTTGGGTGCCTTCCAGCTATCTATATAAGGGGCCTGACAGGCCAGGGCCATTACTGGGGGCAGACAGTTCTTCTGGTTGCCAGACAGAAAATCTGGTGAGGCTGGATCACTAAAAATATTCTAGACATTTAACAGCAGGCTGAAAACGGATCTCGTTTGGCATCAATTGGAATTTAGTAAATTGGATAAAAATTGATCATTTTCAATCAATCCATATCCTTTCTCTGTTAGGATGTTATGTGTAAGTGTGTTTGCAGGTAAGTTGCCTAGTGGCAATTTTGAGAATATAATTATTATTATCACCATAATCATCCTTGATTTATTGATCGCCTTCTAAACAACCATCTTGAGGCACTTTACACATTAGACAATTAAAAACATTTAAAAACATGAAAGCAGCAAATACATTTAAAGCAAGGCTAACAAAATTTGAGACAGCAACACGGATACTACCGGTCCAGAGATGAAAAGAAGACAAAGTTCCAACCAGAGATGAACGGCTGATGAAGATGATGGACTACACCAAAATGGCGAAATTGACTGGGAAAATCAGAAACCAGGAAGAGAAGAATTTTAAGAAGGAATGGGAAAAATTTATGATGCGTTTAAGAGAACACTGTACTGTAAACAGCTTAAAACTTCGGCAGGATTTGAGTAATGCTTGTAATGTACGAAAAACTATGGTAAAAATGGATTGATAATGGTAACTGTAATGGGGTTTGGGGTTGCTTGTGCATAAAGCGCAAACTGCTCCAAGCTGAGTAGTTTGGTTAAAACTTTCCCCTGGCTGGACAGTCAGTACTCCGTGACTGTCTCAATCACTGGCAGAATCCGTCAGTGGGCGTTTCCTGAATTTCCTCCAACATAAAAGTTCTTTGACACCAAGTCGTCGCCTAGCTTCCCTGCACGGAAGCTTTCTGCGCAGAGTGGGCGTCCCAAGAGGAGGTCCTGTGCTCTCCCCGCTGGTCTCGCTGGAACAGTCCCTGAGCCTTTCCTCCGAAGCTCCCTCAGCCCCCTCTTTCTCCCTGGCGTCACGTCTACTTCCTTCCCCAGCGAAAGCTCTCCCTCTCTCCTTGCTGGTTCCCTCTCCAGCGTCATCGGGGAGCCTGACCACCACCCTTGGCTCCGATGGCAGTTCCCTGACAGTAACCATGGAAAGGTGGAGGGAAGTCGAAGGATTCAGGAAATCCTAAATGATAATGTGGATGTTTTGTCTGGATTTAAATTTGTTATGTAAAACTTTCTGCTGGGGCAGAAAGTGGTACAGAAAGCGGTACAGATTCAGAGGCAGGAGAGGAGAGGGACAGAGGTGGGGCAGGCTAAAGGCATGAGGCAAAGGTAAAGGTAAAGGACCCCGGATGGTTAAGCCCAGTCAAAGGCGACTATGGGGTTGTGGCACTCATCTCACTTTCAGGCCGAGGGAGCCAGTGTTTGTCCTCAAAACAGCTTTCTTGGTCATGTGACCAGCCAGACCAAACTGCTTCCGGCACAACGGAGCACTGTGACAGAAACCAGAGCACATGGAAATGCCATTTACCTTCCCGCCGCAGTGGTACCTATTTATCTACTTGCACTGGTGTGGTTTCAAACTGCTAGGTTGGCAGGAGCTGGGACAGAGCAACAGGAGCTCACCCCACTGTGCGAATTCAAACCGCCAACCTTCTGATCGGCAAGCCCAAGAGGCTCAGTGGTTTAGACCACAGCGCCACCCACGTCCCTGATGGAGGCATGAAGGGGGGGAGCAGAGAAAGACGTGTAGACGAAGTCTCAGATTGCTTGGGAAACACCCGGGTTGGGAGGCGGCTTAGTCAACTACGGGAAATTGGGGACTTTCAGTCCTTGTAACTGCCTTGTTGGGGCAAGACCTACTGGGAAGAGCTGCTGTGATCACAAGGGCTGAGCTGTTTTTGTTTCTTTGAATAAAGAGCTAACTTCACTGACACCAAGTGTTTTCTTGCTGACTTGTTCCTCACTCACTCTGAATAAAGGTTCCCCACTCCTGATATATAGGTATTAGACTATGATCCCTAGGTTAGGCACCTGATAAATGTGGACCCAAAGCAGTTATTTAGATAATTTATTCATTCTGCACTTGTAAAGAATCAATCTTTTAGCACAGCAGAACCTGCCCTCTGGAAATTCCTGCCCATTGATATTACGCAGTTGTGCTGTTTTTGGTGCATGAAAAAATCTTTTCTGCTTAGGCAAGTTTACAGATATTAAAACACATGCCAGCTTTATATGTGTGGTTTTATCTTATTTTTATATTTTCTAACTGTTGGTTTTATTTGCATTGGATTTTTTTTTTAGGTTAGCTAGTTTTTAACTCTGAGTTTTAATCAAGAATCTTAATGTATATTTAGTATTCTGTAAACCACTTTGGGATTTTTATGATTGAGCCATGTGAATGCAGCTGTAGTTTTGTTTTGAAACAATTCAAATAAAATGCTATATATTTAACTTGAAAAGTTTGGCATGGCTATCCTAAGTAATGGGTTTATAATGGTTTAAGCCTGTTCTTATTTTTTTCCTTTTCCTTTCTTTTTCTTGAGAAAAAGACTATAACTATAAAAGTATTCTGTGTGTGCGTGCGCGTGCGCGCACCCTAAAACTATCACATAGCAATTATTTTATAATTTGAACACATCTCAGCATATTAAGACTCCTTTCCATTTAAATTTTTATAGAATGCCCATATACCTAGCAAAGGCTTATGCACCACAAGCATAAAATGTATGGTTATGGGTCAAGTTCAATGGGATTTACGATCTGATAAGCATGTTTGAGATTTGCAGCAATAGTATAGTAAGATTCCGGTCTGTGTGCACCTTCTCAAACTAGCCAGATGTGGACATTTAGCAATATAGCCCATCTGGGAGCAACAGCATGTGCTGGACGGAGCTTAAATATCCGTGACCTAGTCATTCCATTTTGACTGATCCTTTCCTCGGAGCCATCTAGCATCAAAGGATAGATGCCCCCCCCCAAGTGCCTTCGCCACCCCCAAGTGTGCTACAAAACTGAAACTTCTGCCCATAGGCCAGCCTCTAGCATTTCAGTGCCCTTAGCATTCCCCATCTCCAAAGGGGGTGTTTGAACTTCGGAAACTTAAGCACAAGGAGGAAATCATGAGTCTTTGGGAAACCTCTGGGCCTTGTTATAGAATACAAATGGATGTTGCTGTCCTCCAACGACGAAGGTCAAAAGTAGTAAGGCAGTGTTATTATGACGAATTGTAATACAGTGGTACCTCTGGATGCAAACAGGATCCGTTCCCGAGCCCCGTTCGCATCCTGAAGTGAACGCAACCCGCGTCTGTGCATGCCGCGATTCGCCACTTCCGCGCATGCGCATGATGTCATTTTGAGTATCTGCGCATGCGCAAGCGCCGAAACCCAGAAGTAACACACTCTGTTACTTCCAGGTTGCCGTGGAGCGCAACCCGAAAATGCTTAACCTGAAGCTACTTCAACCCAAGTTATGACTGTACACCATCTTGGGCCAAAGAACCACTGTGTCTCAAGCACTTAGTCCACCAATAGGAATTGATTGCATTAATCTATTTAAAGTATTCCCAAGCCATCCTTCACCCAATGGATTCCATGGTGGGGTACAATAAGTACATGGCAAGACATTTTAAATACCACATTGTAATTTACCTTGTAATTTATAGTAAACAGGACACTTTGGGTGGAATTAAATGCCATTGCCCAGCCGAGAGTCGTGAAGGCTGCTCCCTGTAAGCAGGGGCAGAGGGAGGGGGCGGGTCGCCCCGGGTGTCACCACTGAGGCGGGTGACAAAATGCCTCAGCTGTAGGGCTTCTGAGTGGGAGGAGGCAGGCAGACACCTCAGAGGCCCTGTGGAGCATCCTGACCCAGTTGGCCCCGCCCCACGATGACTGGCCCCGCCCCACAGGCACAGGGCATGCGCGTCGCCCCAGTTGCCCAATCAGCTTGCTTCGCTGCTGCCTGCAAGGCCCTTTCCACCTGGCCTAGGTGGTGGAGCCCACACTCACCAGCTCTACTAAAGAGGCCCCTGGTGAGACCAGAGGGACATCGCTATGCCTGACAACTAACCCTAGCTATTGGATTCTTTCTCCCCATCTTTTTGCGCCTGCCAAACAGCCGTGTCTTGTTTATCCTATTTTATTTTCTTGTTAATTATGCTGTTTTAAATGTGCATTTTATATTTGACTCCACTTAGCAATGGTGGGGGGTTGTTGTTGTTTTGAAATGTTTGATTTTTTTCGTTAACTTTGTTTATGTTAAATATGTATTCTGTAGCTGACCTCCTTTGCAATTGAAATCTTTAGGATAATATTTTAGTTTTCTGTTAATTATGTTGCTTTGACTGCAAACACTATATTGGACTTCCTTCAGAAATGTTTGATTCCTGATTGATTTGTTGATGTTTTAATATGTTGTAAACCGCTTGGAGGGTTTTCTTAAAAATATAAAGCGGTATAGAAATGAACTAAATAAAATAAACACTAAGACCATCGCTCCATCAACACAAGCATTGCTGCTTGCCAGATGGATCAATCTCTCCTCTCCATCTCTGTCCCCCCAAGCTGTTCTGGGGATTCTCCCAACCCATAGGCCAGAGTTTTCCCCATACTGGATTAAAAAGACAGCACAACACAGGCTTCAGATAACTGTTGGCATCCGTCTGTCTCGTGACGCCTTCAGGGGTGAAAGCCACTTCCGCCCTGCAGAGGAGGTGGGATTGCAGGTGTCACGGCCCCAGCCCCTGCGCAATTGGGGGAATCCCCGGCTGCGTCACACCCTGGCCAGCCAATCGGCTGGCTTTGGGGGCATGGCCTGCCCGATTTAAACGCAGGTGCGGCCGGGGATCTCCCTTTTTTCCAGCATACCAGCTGTTCCTGTTTCCTACCCTCCCGCCCTTTAAGATTTCCACTCCTTGACCTTGCTATGGACCTTGACTGGTCGCCGTTGAGGGGCCTGGTAGGAATTTTTCCACTTGGCAAATTGGCACCAGCCACTTGGTTTTCGCCTACCTTGTAGCAAATCGTCACAACTTTCTTGGTATTGGCGGTTAGGCATTGGTATTGGTATTGTTTTGTAGATGGAAGAGGGGAGGAAGCACCATCACCTGCCCTGCATATTGAAGGGTAGTCCGATAAAGGATTCCGGGGGGCGTGGCCCTGTCCAAAGCCTATGGGGGTGAGGGCCTAAGGCACGCACCTGAGTGGTGACCCCGGGGGAGTTCCTAGTTGATGTGCATCAGCAAGACTCCCCCTACTGGTGGTTAACCCTTCCCAGACTTCAAGCGGACAGGCTGAAGCCGGATAGTTGGTTAGGACCAATGCCTAAGCCAATAATGCTCATCACCTGTAACCAATAATGTTTAGCCCATTAACCTTAATAATTGTGTCATGTGTGTTTATTTCCACTGGGGAGGGGGGCGGGAATGCGCCACGCAAGTCAAACTGCTGTGTTAGCAGCACTGAAATGACCTCCCAAAAGGTGCAAGCCTGGGCAGCGTGTCCGGCGGTTCTGGGCTGCCCAGATGGCAAGACCTCCCTCTCAGCCTCGCTGATGTGGTCCAAAGGAAAGCAGAGCAATACATTTGGCAACAGCTTGTCTGCAGGAGTTGCCGGAAGGAGGCGTACAAGGTCCCATCCTTACAGTCTCCACTCTGGGTGTGATGGCCTGGGATTCAGGCTCAGATGCTGAACCTGAGGGATCCCAGCCTGCACAGGATTCCCCGCCTCCAGAACCAGCTGAGCCAGAGCTGGGGCCTGAGCCTGAAGGGTCCTCACCTGTGCTGGATCCTCAGGTGCAGGCACCAGCTGAGTCTGCTCTGACCCCTGAGGTGATGGAGGACCCACTGCCTCCAGGTGCTCCACTCTCAGCCCCGGCAGAGGAAGCTGAGGTTGCCTCTGGGTCTGGTAACCCTCCAGCCTCTCCTGAGCTGCAGAGGCTCAGGGCAGAGAGGCAGAGGGAACTAAGTTCCTGCAAGAGGAGTGCTCGCCTCCAGGCCAGGGGAGGTGAGTCACTAGAGGATCAGGGCCGCCCTATGCCTCTGTCAGCATCGCCCTTGAGCCAGTGTCACCAACTGGACTCATGCACTTCAACCCCGACTGGGCTAGGCGAGCTGGGTAGCACTTCCAGAGACCACCAGGTCAAAGTGCTGTGGACTCACAGCTTAGAGTTGTGAGCACCGGATTCACTTCCACAATACAGTCGTCGCACAGCAGAGTATAGCAGAGTCTGGCAGTGTATAAACAACTCGGAGAGCAGCTCTGTAGAATATCTTCTTTTATTCTATAACTACAGCTATAATACAAAACTATATACAGAGCTAAATAGGTCTAAGCATAAATGAATGCTACACTGAGTGTCTGCAGCTGCTCTAAGCAGCAACCTTATCTCTACACATGATCTCTAACACTCTCTCTCTCTCTCCGACACACTGACTGACTGACTGACTGACTGACTGACTAACTTGGTGCTGGAGCTGAATAAGTAGAAGGCAGAACACTGCTCCTTCTCTCTGGAGAATCAGCAGACTCGTCAGGAGATTCTTGGATATGGGAGGAGTGAAATCTCCTCAGCCTCGGGGCAGATAAAAGCCAGCCAGCCCCAGTCCCAAGTTGTGGGAGCAACATTGTTGGTTGCTAGTTCCTGCCTGAACCCTGTCCTGCTTTCCTGCCTGAGCTCCTGACCCGCCCTGGCTCCCTGCTTGCATGCCTGTTCCTGACTTCACCCAGCTCCCTGCCCTGCACCCAGCTTCAGCTACTACGGACTGCCTCCACGTTGCACCTTGACCACGGACCAGACTTGGACCTCACCTCTCGGGTAACCCACGGGACCAGCACACTGGATTTGTGTAGGGTTTACTTCTCCTGAAGATATCCCAGAGGCAGAGGAGGTTTAGGATCAGAGTTTTCCTTCTCCTACCTAGATCAGTGGTTCTCAACCTTGGGTCCCCAGATGTTTTTTGGCCTACAACTCCCATGATCCCTAGCTCACAGGACCAGTGGTCAGGGATGATGGGAGTTGTAGGCCAAAAAATCTGGGGACCCAAGGTTGAGAAAGGCTGTCCTAGATGGTCCACCTTCCCAGGTGGAGAAGGCCCCTCACTTCCCTCTACAGCACATTCAGAAACTGCCTTCTTCATCACTGGACCCACTATTAGTCTTGTCTGCTCAATCCACAGGAGTCTGCCTTCACATGGAGGGGTAGTCCCTAATTCACTGATGGTTTGAGCCCCATTAGCTACCCTCACCTGGTTTAGTTGGCTGGCCAAAGCTGTTCCAGGGGTGAGGCCGCTGTCGCTTGCTGACAGCTTCTAGGAGCCAGAGGTGAGAGCTAAGTGCAGGGCTCTGATGACTAGGAGCTGACAATACAGGCTTTGCCACTGTCTCACATCTTCAAAAGAAACCGTCTGCCAAACAGCATCAATTGCATCAACAGCATCAATTGCATGCAGCTGTAATGGGCTTGCTAGCTGAACCTTGTTCTCCCAAACACAGCAGCGGGGCTAGTTCTTCAGATCATCCCTGCCCCTCCATAATACAGGGAAGGGAAGGGGGGGCTGTGGTGCTCCAGGTGTGGCACCCCTCCCAAGAGCCCCAGCCAGCTTGGCCAATGGATAAGGGTGATAGAGCTTGTAGTGCAGCAAAATCTGAAAGGCCACAGTTCCCTAGCTTTGAACTAGGGCTTTTACTACCACCTGTGCAACCCTTAAGACATTGAAATTACACCTCTCCTAGACATTATTAACCTAAAAATGTAATACAGTTGTACCTCAGGTTAAGTACTTAATTCGTTCCGGAGGTCCGTTCTTAACATGAAACTGTTCTTAACCTGAAGCACCACTTTAGCTAATGGGGCCTCATGCTGCTGCCGCCGCGCCACCAGAGCACGATTTCTGTTCTCATCCTGAAGCAAAGTTCTTAACCCAAGGTACTATTTCTGGGTTAGTGGAGTCTGTAACCTGAAGCGTATGTAACCTGAGGTACCACTGTAATAGCAAAATAGAGTTCCACTCCCAACCCAGGCTTATTACCATATTTTTCGCTCTATAAGACGCACCAGTCCACAAGACGCACCTAGTTTTTGGAGGAGGAAAACAAGAATAAAAATATTCTGAATCTCAGAAGCCAGAGCAGCAAGAGGGATCGCTGCACAGTGAAAGCAGCAATCCCTCTTGCTGTTCTGGCTTCTGGGATATCTGTGCAGCCGGCATTTGCTCCATAAGATGCACACACATTTCCCCTTACTTTTTAGGAGGGAAAAGGTGAGTGTTATAGAGCAAAAAATACAGTAACTTATTCTTGCATGTTAGGATTCTCCTGTCTAACTAAATGCTTGTGACCTTGGGAAGCATTTTCCTCTCACCTCTTTCATTGTCTTAATATTGTATTTTAAGTGATCTCTGTCCCTCGGACTAATGCCCAAACTGTGTTGCCAAGCCACTGGGATTCTCCAATCCTGGCAGCCGCGCCGCAAATCTGTTACCTGCTGCTCCTGCAGAATTCTGCAGCCAGAGACGGCTCAACGGAGCCAAGAGCGCAGATGTGTTTGAACTTTAAACAGTCTAGATATCAATTGTTTTGATCTATAAGCCCCAGAAGGCCAACTCAATCACAGAGGTATCAGGTTAAGCTAATTTACCATTCAGAGCCGTCTTCTAGACATGCCTAAGTTGCAAAACTGTAAGACGCTAGACGGAAGCAAGAAACGGGTAATTGCTTCCAAACAGGGAGTGAAATGGTGCAATGCTCCACCTACCTCAGAAGGGGGAAGTGCAGGTCCTGGGGCCAGAATGTGGCCCTCCCTGCCTCTCTATCTGGCCCCCAGAGTTTTCCCCAGGCTAGACATTCTTCCCTGGCCCAAAGTGTTTTTCCTGGCTGGAATGTGTCCTTGTATAGGTGCATATGTGTAGACACTAGCCTACTGGACAAAGACAAATCTACATTCATTGTTCCACCCACTTTTGCCTTTGGCACCCTGGAAGGTGCTCCACGCTGCAACATTGGTTTCTCTTTTATTGCTCTTAATAGGTAATGTAGCAGCCGGTGAAGTTACCCAACCCAAATGCACAATCATGTACACAATACACACAGCTCTTAATGCCTTCCAAGCTCTCCACCAGATGCTGCCTCTGCAAGGAGAAAGTGAGAGTCAGTTTCCAATCTGCATTTGCTACAAAAATTGCCTCGAGGCTGCAATCCTTCTGCAGTCACACTTCCTCCACAAGTAGATGCATGCGTGCTTTGTGTGCTTCTAGACCCCTGAGCAGATTCGCATTCCAACACACATGCCAGCAGATCCAGCTCTACAAGAATAATTTAGAGGTGAGAAACCACAAGAGGAAGGTGGGGGTGGGTTCCTTTCCTGCTATACACTATGCATATACTTGGACTAGCAATCACTTGTTATCGTGCAATAGGGGAAATGTTCCATCATGTGTATTTTGTAATTCCATACTTCTTTTATCTGCAAGCAGGCAAGTAAACTCAAAACAGACATGACAAGGGAAATCTAGGGTTTCATCTCTCGGCTCTTAGACACTCACTTCAAAGCAGCCATGGTGGGCTCCTTTCCTAATTGGAGGAGCGCATGGTGCTGTGGTCTAAACCACTGAGCCTCTTGGGCTTGCCGATCAGAAGGTCGGCGGTTTGAATCCCTGCGACGGGATGCGCTCCTGTTGCTCTGTCCCAGCTCCTGCCAACCTAACAGTTTGAAAGCACGCCAAAAAGTGCAAGTAGATAAATAGGTACTGCTGTGGCAGGAAGGTAAACAGCGTTTCCATGCACTCTGGTTTCTGTCACAGTGTTCCGTTGTGCCAGAAGCATTTAGTCATGCTGGCCACACAACCCAGAAAGCTGTCTGTGGTCAAACACTAGCTCCCTCAGCCTGAAAGCGAGATGAGTGCTGCAACCCCATAGTCACCTTTGACTGGACTTAACTGTCCAAGGGTCCTTTACCTTTACCTTTTGCTAGGGGAGAGGAAGTTTAATTTTAGCGAGACAGCGTGGTATAATGCTTAGAGTGTTAGGTTCAAATGCCCAGCCTTGCCACGTGAGCCTGGGTCAGTTGTGGGATGAACAAATGACAAGCAAGAAAACATGCAATCTGCAAACAAATAAAGATTAATGTGGGGTGGTTTTTGCTCACTCCACACACAAAAATCAGAACAGATGCCCAATAAAAACTAGATTTAGCATAACTTCCACGCAAGTCGTGTGCAAACAAATCAGGATGAATGCTCAGTGAACAGGTCATCTAGAGGTGCCCCAATTCTCCAGGCAAGCTGAAAATATCTGCTCTATATGGGAGGGTTTCCAAGCTCTGTAAGATGGCAGGCAATTGCTCTATATTTTTAACCTCCTCCAGGGCCACTTGAAAATGGGATCTCTTCTTGTGGAGTGTAGCACAGCAGTCTGGGAGCAAATGGTTGTAAAAATTGCTTTATGATGTGCTTTCAGATTGTTCTTTGCCACCATGAGGATGGTAAAGGTAAAGGGACCCCTGACCATTAGGTCCAGTTGTGGCCGACTCTGGGGTTGCGGCGCTCATCTTGCTTTACTGGCCGAGGGTGCCGGCGTACAGCTTCCGGGTCATGTGGCCAGCATGACTAAGCCGCTTCTGGCAAACCAGAGCTGCTCACGGAAATGCCGTTTACCTTCCCGCTGGAGCGGTACCTATTTATCTACTTGCACTTTGACATGCTTTCAAACTGCTAGCTTGGCAGGAACAGGGACCGAGCAACAGGAGCTCACCCCGTCACAGGGATTCGAACCACCGGCCTTCTGATCGGCAAGCCCTAGGCTCTGTGGTTTAACCCACAGTGCCACCTGCGTCCCGCCCGAACAGCACACTACAATATTATTATTATTATTATTATTATTATTATTATTATTATTATTATTAGCAAAATCATTTAAATAACAGACATGGAGTCCAGAGCAAGCAAATCTGGAAAGAAAACCCAGTGTATAATTTGAGAGTTTTTGCCTTCGTTACTTCAAGTTTTGTATGTATGTAGCAGAAGGACGTTCAACTAAACATACAAAGGGAAAACTCCCTCAGAACTACATTGGTGGATGTTTTTATGTCGTTGTTATTGTTTTGTTTTAAAATTGGAAAACTAATAAAAATTATTATAAAAAAAAAAGAACTACATAGTCAGTCAGAGCAAGCGCTATGCCGGTAAACACCAGGGCACCCAGCCTGGTTTCTAAGCAACACCTCCTCCACCACCACCACCTATTTAAAACAGAATTAAAACTTACGTTACAAACTGAATGATCCCTGCTGTTGCACTTCCAACATATTTTATGTAAACAATCAATAAATGAATACACTCCAATGCACTCGCACAGCACAGCTCAGATGTTATCAGCTGCATACCTTCGATTTCCAACGTTCCAGAACTGAGGGCTATTGCTCATATGGTCGTCTTCTTCTTCTTTGGCGATCACTCATAGCCGGGTAAGATTGTCTTCCATGAACACAGTCTTAACAGTGAGTCCATAAGTGACTTTGGAGGCCAAATCTGGATCTACACGTCCTTCCACAGTGGGGACATTGGTTGCCGGGTGGGACTTGATCACGGTGTGGATTTGCCAAGCGTACCTTCCTCTTAGCACGTTTCTCCCTTGCGTTCTGAGTTTGAGTGTCTTCAAAGTCCATGACACCTTTGATAAAGGCTGTTCTCCAACTGGAGCACTTGCAGGCCAGTGTTTCCCAGTTATCAGTGTTTATGCTACATTTTTAAAGATTTGCCTTGAAACAGTCTTTAAACCTCTTTTGTTGACCCACCAACATCACGCTTTCCATTTTTAAGTTTGGAATAGAGTAGTTGCTTTAGAAAACAATCTGTGCTGGGCCCAGGGGTAACCTGAGTAACGCGGTCCAAGTCCAGTCCCGAATCCAAGGGTGCTGCGAGGAGTCAGTCCAACAGGGCCAAGGCAGGACACAAGGCAGGTAACCAGGCAAGGTCAGGCACAGGTTCTGGCAAACAGCAATGTTGCTTCCGCAACCTAGGGCGGGGTCCAGCAGCCTTTTATCTCTGTCGGGGTAGTGCCCAGTCCTGATCCCCCAGTGACACACCTCCCTGTCTCGCCCAAAGGCGAGCACTCCTCCTGCAAGTATTCAGGTCTCTCCTTCTCTCAGACCTCAGTCTCTGCAGCTCGGGAGATGTCTGTGGGTTACTAGACCCAGAGGCCACCTCAGCCTCTCCTGACCCAACTGGTAGTGGAGCAGCTGTAAGTGATTGCCCAGCTTAAGGCAATGAGCTAATCCCCGCATCTGGAGCCAGGGCAGGCTCAGGCCCCTGACTCAGCCCAGCTGGTGCTTGTTGCAGGGGAACCTGTGCAGACTAGGGCTCTTCAAAATCAGGCCCCAGATTAGGTTCAGCTGCTGACTGAAGCAAAGGTTCCGGTGCAGACTGAGACCATAGCTGTCAACTGTCCCTTATTTGGCAAGAAAGTCCCTTATCCCAGCGCCGTGTCCCACTGCTGTCCCTTATTGATGATGTCCCTTAAATTTCTCAGGTTTCAAAGGAAGCAGCTCCTCTCCCTCCCTGCCGGCCAGGGAGGAGGGAGGCTCCAACTGTGTTGCTTGGCTGCGTTGCTCACCCAATAAGGAGTCTAAGAACGACTGGGGGTGGAGCTTGCATGCCTTGTGCCAATCAAATTGGCCGCGTTGCCTGGGGACTCGCCTTTGCTCAGCACTTCCCAGCGGAGAGGTGATGGTGGTTTTCCTTGCTGCATCCCCTTTGTCGGGTTGCTGCGCTGTGGGAACCACCGCTTGAGGCTTCGTTTGGCTGCTGGTTGACTAAAATCCATTATTTTGGCTGCTGATCCCTTATTTTCGAGGCTGCTGGTCCCTTATTCTCAAATCTGTAGTTGACAGCTATGACTGAGACTCCTCTGGCTCCAAGTCCGAGCCTGAGTCACAGGCCATCGCACAATCATGCATCCGCACAACATGACCAGTCCAACGAAATTGATGTTGAAGAATCATTGCTTTAACTGGTGATCTTTGCTTTATCCAGTACACTGATATTAGTTCACCTGCCTTCCCAAGTGATGTGTAAGATTTTTTGGAGACACCGTTGATGGAATCTTTCGAGAAGTTGGAGATGGTGTTTGTAAGTGGTCCATGTTTCACAAGCATATAGTAAGATTGGTAGTACAATAGCTTTGTAAACAAGCATTTTGGTTTCCCTACGAATGTCCCGGTCCTCAAACACTCTGCACTTCAGTCGGGAGAAAGCCGCACTTGCAGAGCTCAGGCAATGCTGGATTTCAGCATCAGTGTTGACCCTTGTGGAAAGATAACTGCCTAGGTAGAAGAAGTGATTGCTCATGTGGTACCACCTATGCAAAATAGGGAATTTGGGAAACCCCAAGGTTTTACAGAGCCACAAAAAGTACGTATAAGGAAAATAACTCAAGGTAGAATGAAACCAACCCAATGAGGACTGAGGATGCTTGGGGACCATAGAACGCTGACTGATTATTTTGTTTTGGAGGAGAGACTAGGAGGAAGGATGTAGTAGCCAGAGTCCTCAACAACAGCACTTCATACTGCAACATTTTGTTGCAGCTCTGAGTTATACTGTCCTACAACGATGCGGTTCGGCACCATTGCTCAGCACAGTCCTTAATGGCTCCATTATGTGCCATTCGTCAGCTCAGTCATCGAGTGTGTCGCTGATGTCTGGAACAGAGGTGCCACCATCCCTATTTATTAACTCTGCTTCTGTTCTGGCTGATTTATCAAAACAGACTCGGTGGCCGAGGTCATTAGGAGATTAGCTTCTACATTCCCGATAAGCACGGAGGAACAAACCAAAAAACAAGCCTTCATCCACATACCCCTGGGCAGCGCCTTTGTGAAGAAATGCAGGGAACCATCCAATTTGACCTCATTTCTCTTTCGCTTTTCTGATAGGCAAGGGAGACCAACGCTGTGCAGTCCAAAGTAAATCTATTGCACAAGGCAGGACATCTCTTCCCTCTAGTAGCGTGGAGGAAGCTACCAGTAAGGGTGATAAGTCATTTGGTTACCGCTATCATCAATCAGCCACGAAGGCTCAGCCATTCTGCAGTCTGAATTCTTTATCTAACGGATTTGTCATACCGGCCGACTGTATTAAACTACCCCGTCCTCATTCCTATTACTGGGCTCCAACCAAAAATGAATCAATCTCACCCGAATTGCTGAGGTCAGCTTCGCAAATGGGACAGTAGGACTTGGGCCACCTTCAGACCCTCGTCATTTTGCAGGGCGGGTTGAAGAGCACGCTGGAAATGTAGGCTTGCACAATTCAAGTGGGTTAGAGCACTCTGCCATAACAAATCCACTTCTTCTTTTTTAAAGAAAAAAAACTCTCACTTTTTGCAAATGGGGGGGGAGGGGGGGACATTGCAAAGCATGGGATGCTTAATGGGAAGATGCATAACCATTGAGCAACCGTATTTTTTGCTCTATAAGACACACCAGACCACAAGACGCACCTAGTTTTTGGAGGAGGAAAACAAGAAAAAAAATATTCTGAATCTCAGGAGCCAGAACAGCAAGAGGGATCGCTGCGCAGTGAAAGCAGCAATCCCTCTTGCTGTTCTGGCTTCTGGGATAGCTGCGCAGCCTGCATTCGCTCCATAAGACGCACACACATTTCCCCTTACTTTTTAGGAGAGAAAAAGTGAGTCTTATAGAGCAAAAAATACAGTAAATCAGGATGAATGCTCATCACTCTAGTAAACAAATCTGGAGAAATGTTCCAAGGGAGACTTTTGCATACAGTGGTACCTTGGGTTAAGTACTTAATTCGTTCTGGAGGTCCGTTCTTAACCTGAAACTGTTCTTAACCTGAAGCACCACTTTAGCTAATGGGGCCTCCTGCACAACCGGAGCACGATTTCTGTTCTCATCCTGAAGCAAAGTTGTTAAGCCAAGGTACTATTTCTGGGTTAGCGGAGTCTGTAACCTGAAGCGTATGTATCCCGAGGTACCACTGTATTCTTCAACCACAGCACAGCAACACACACAGATGCCCAACAGGCTGCAGAGGTTAGTGGTTTGGGCGCACACCCTGCAATAAGCCAGAGAGAAGAACTTTGTGGCAGGAGCTGCCCTCTCCTCCTGTCCTGGACAATGTCAGCTTTTCTCCTGGATATCTGACCGTGTGTGTGTGTGTGTGTGTGTGTGTGTTTATGTGGAAGAGCCTTTCAAGAAACGGACTGCCCTTCATCAAGGACGAGGCAGCCAGAACCACCACTGAAGTCAGCTGAAACCGCAAACTTGTGCTTAAACTCGCTTTCCCCCTTCCTCTACTTTGTACACCTGAAGGAGCGTCTTTACCCCCATCATTCAGCCCAGACACTGAGGTCCCGCTCCGAGAGCCTTCTGGTGGTTCCCTCACTGCGAGAAGCAAAGTTACAGGGAGCCAGGCAGAGGGCCTTCTCAGCAGTGGCACCCGCCCTGTGGAACACCCTCCCACCAGATGTCAAAGAGATAAAGAACTACACAACTTTTAGAAGACAGCTAAAGACAGTCCCGTTTAGGGAAGTTTTAAATGTTTGATGTTTTATTGTGTTTTTAATATTCTGTTGGGAGCCTCCCAGAGTGGCTGGTGAAACCCAACCAAATGGGGTACAAATAATAAATAATTGTTGTTGTTACTTGTGTGTTGTATCTTTTTAAGTTTGCGAGTCTGAAGGCAGAGACCTACTTAATACAGATTTTTTTCTTGTTAGTTGCTCTGAGAACCATTTTTTTCCCTAAAGCGCAACATATAAACACTGCAAATATATAATAACAAATCAGTGCCAAAAAAAGAAAAATTGCAACAGGGTTTTGTGCGCTGAATGTGCAACCTTGTGCATATACACACACACACACACACACAAACACACACACACACACACACACAAACACAGGTTAACAGATGCGTGAGACACAATCATCTCTCTCTCTCTCTTGCTTGCTCACTCGCTTCTTTTTTTTTGCCCGGATTAAAATATTCAGTTCCCATCACACCTGGTGGTTTATATATTCAAGAGTTGGAGCTCTGCTGAGCTGGCAAACCCAGTGGGATTTCAGAGCTGAGAACAGGGAAGAATGACCGGGATGGGGAGGGGATGAAATCCACACAAAGGCCCCTCTTGCCTGTGCTGTTGTGAACCCTTTCAGGGGTCAGCAAACTTGTTCAGCAGGGGGCCGGTCCACTGTCCCTCAGACCTTGTGGGGGGCCGGACTATAGGGGGGGGAATGAATGAATTCCTATGCCCCACAAATAACCCAGATATGCATTTAAAATAAAAGGACACATTCTACTCATGTAAGAACACACTGATTCCTGGACCGTCCGCGGGCCTCATTTAGAAGGCGATTGGGCCGGATCCGGCCCCCGGGGCCTTAGTTTGCCTACCCATGCCTTAACTCCTTTTGGAAGGGAAGCAAATGTATTTGCATCCCACCTTTGGTTTCCTGACACACACACACACACACACACACACACCCCCACACACACACCCCGGCTTAAATTCCCTCAGGTGCAATTTAAGAAAAGACAGGAGAGCGAAGAAGTTATTTAGGCAGAACCAATGGGTGAGATCAAGAAACAAATCAATTCCATCATTATACCATCATTATATAATACCAGATAGAGAGAAAGAGAGACGAACTGCAGGAAAATAAAATAAAAACGTGCCACTCTATTTGAATATTTCCAATTCTGCCTGTCACCTTTAATTCCTTAGTGTTGATACTGGAGCTGGAAAAGTGGCAGAGAAATAGTCATATCCTTACATTACATCTGTCAAGCACCAACGGGGGCGGGGAGCTGAGCTGAGCTGTGGGAAGTGCAAACCCGCATTCACCCCGTCTGCGTCTAGATATTCCCAGGCTGCAAAGCTTTCGGCAGGAAGAATGTCTTCTCACTGTTTTCTGCTTCGAACATTTACCTCAAAGGGCTGTAAGCTCAGGGCTGTGGAGCACCTGCTTGGCATGCAGAAGGAAGGTCCAAGGCTCAGTCCCCAGCATCTCTGGGCTGGGATTGACTCCTGCCGGAAATCCCACAGAGCTGCTATGAGTCAGTGTAGACAATACTGAGACAATACTGAGTTTTCAACTCTATCTGGAGAGGCCAGGGATTGGACCGGAAACCTTCTGCATGCAAAGCAGGTGTTCGGGCAATGGATGATGGCCTTCCCTGGGTCTGAGAGGGTTGCTGTGTGGAAGAGCAATGGCGATGATCGAGGTAAAGGGGGCAGAGCTTGACTGCTGGTAGCCCCCGTTTAAAACTCCTCCAGCATATCTCTCTCTCTCTCTCTCTCTCTCTCTCTCTCTCTCTCTCTTTCACTCATCATCATCATTACCATTACGATTGTAACTAACTATCTCGGTGGGGAGGGGTGTTATGTACTGAAGTTCTCACCCTGGGCCAGCAGGGGGATACTGTAGATAGTTATGCAAATAAGGGATCGAAAGTGACGTTCAGTGATTGGATAGTTTTAGAAAATTGTTACAATTACGTTGTATTGGAGCCCTATATAAGGAGGCTGACTGAACCCTTCATTTCAGTTCTATTCTGGCCTGTGAATAAACAAGAGCTGTTTGAAGAATCGCTGTGTCATCTGATATGTTCACCCACAACTTAACAATCATCATCATTTTCAATTTGTATACCGTCTTTCTATTTTACAATACTCAAGGCGGTTTACAAGCTGAAGAAACAAAAAATGTACATCTTATAGCAATCTAACGCAATACAAAAATGTGATGATAAAACATAACTTTAAAATAGGCAGCCTACATCAAAAAGTAACATTCAGCAATCATTAGAATATTATTGAATAATAAGAACATATAAAAGTTAAACAGAAATCTACTCAACAGTTAAACTATAGTTTCTAAACTATAATCAATAAAACAACGGCAAGCCACAGTACACAAAATAATACAATACAAATTGAGAAGCAGAGACTAGAGGGTGGGGCAAAGCAGGTGGAAGGAGGCCTTGCCTGATGGAGTCTCTCCCCTCACACACACAAACGTAAGAGCCCTGGTGGAACAGGCCAAAGGCCTGTATAGTCTGGCATGCTGTTCTCACAGTGGGCAACCAGGACCTAAGCACTACAGTGGGTTGGACTAGATGATCCCTTGGGTTCCCTTCCAGCTCTACAATTCTATATTATTTATACACACACCCCAAAAAAATTTTCCTGGGTTGCCCTGGCCACTCTGGGCAGCTTCCAACACACATATAAAAAGGACCCCTGACAGTTAAGTGCAGTCACAAATGACCCTGGGGTTGCGGCGCTCATCTCGCTTTACTGGCCGAGGGAGCTGACGTTTGTCTGCAGAGAGTTTTTCCGGGTCATGTGGCCAGCATGACTAAGCCGCTTCTGGCGAAACCAGAGCAGTGCACGGAAACTCCGTTTACCTTCCCGTTGGAGTGGTACCTATTTATCTACTTGCACTTTGACGTGCTTTTGAACTGCTAGGTTGGCAGGAGCTGGGACCGAGCAACGGGAGCTCACCCTGTCACGGGGATTCGAACTGCCAACTTTCCAATCGGCAGGCCCTAGGCTCGGTGGTTTACACCACACTGCCACCTGCGTCCATAAAACGTCAGACATTAACAGCTTCCCTAAACAGGGCTGCCTTCAGATATAGTGGTACCTCAGGTTACAGACGCTTCAGGTTACAGACTCCGCTAACCCAGAAATAGTACTTCAGGTTAAGAACTTTGCTTCAGGATGAGAACAGAAATCGTGCAGCAGCGTTGCAGCAGTAGTGGGAGGCCCCATTAGCTAAAGTGGTGCTTCAGGTTAAGAACAGTTTCAGGTTAAGAACGGACCTCCAGAACGAATTAAGTTCTTAACCCGAGGTACCACTGTATCTTCTAAAAGTTGTGTGGTTCTTTATCTCCTTGACATCTGAAGAGAGGGTGTTCCACAGGGCGGGTGCCACTACCGAGAAGGCCCTCTGCCTGGTTCCCTGTAACTTCGCTTCTCACAGTGAGGGAACCCCCAAAAGGCCCCCGGAGGTGGACCTCAGTTTCTGAGCTGAACAATGAGGGTGGAGACGCTCCTTCAGGTATACTGGGCTCAGGCTGTTTAGGGCTTTAAAGGTCAGCACCAACATGCTGAATTGTACCACTGTGGCAAGACAGTGTGTGGACAGGTAGGGGCTCATCCAGCATACCAGATGGCGCTGGTAGACACAGAACTGACCTGTAGATGAATTCTGCCCACCTGTGATTTCCAACAGCTACTCAGAACATACTGCCTCTGATAGTGAAGGGAGAGCATAGCCATTTTGACTATTAGCCACTGAGCATTATCCTACATTAATTCATCTAATTCTCTTTTAAAGTCATGCAACCAGTGGCTATCGCTACATCATGTGGGAGCCAATGTCATAGTTGTGCTGTGTGAAGAATGCCTTCATTTCGTCTGTCCTGAATTATCCAGCATTCAGGTGGTTCCAGGTCCTTGAATTACGAGGAGGAAAAATGCCTTCCTGTCCACTTTGCCACCCAAAATCACAGAGACTTCTCTGTATTGCTGCTGAATAAAGAACAGCTAGGTATTTGTGTGAAACAGCAGCAAAAGAAATGAAGATTCTCACTTTGACCCAAACACACTGCAGGCGTGTCCTGATGCCTTTTGCGTTAAATTTGCCTCCAGCACCTTAGCAAAAACAAAACAACCCCCTGCTATCCAACCCTTCATTATTCACAACTAAAGACATGCCCAGGTTAAAGGAAACGATAACTTTGTGGAAGAAAAATAAGCCCACAGCTGCTCTAACTCCCTGCACTGTATCTATTTCTGGCAACCTATTGAGCGCGGGAGATTGATTCCTCACAAGAGCGACACAGAAACACCGGGCTACAGCAAGCGTGCCCTTCATTCGCACCATAAGCAAGCTGATTATGAGGAAGGAGGACGTGTTTAGTTGGCAAGAAGGAACATTTTGCCAGACGTCAGGTGGAGCAGAGTTGGGAAATGTAGGAAGCAAAGAAGTCACCTCACACCGGAACAGAATAATGATCCACCTGGTCCAGCAGTAATAACAACAACAACAACAATTTACTTATACCCCGCCCATCTGGCTGGGTTTCCCCAGCCATTCTGGGCGGCTTCCAACAGAATATTAAAATACAATACAGTGGTACTTTAGGTTAAGAACTTAATTTGTTCTGGAGGTCCATTCTTAACCTGAAACTGTTCTTAACCTGAGGTACCACTTTAGCTAATGGGGCCTCCTGCTACTGCCGCGCTGCCGCCATGTGATTTCTGTTCTCATCCTGAAGCAAAGTTCTTAACCAAGGTACTAGTTCTGGGTTAGTGGAGTCTGTAACCTGAAGCGTCTCTAACCTGAGGCATCTGTAACCCAAGGTACTACTGTAGTCTATTAAACGTTAAAAGCTTCCCTAAACAGGGATGTCTTCTAAAAGTCTGGTAGTTGTTTTTCTCTTTGACATCTGGTGGGAGGGCGTTCCACAGGGCGGGTGCCACTACCGAGGAGGCCCTCTGCCTCGTTCCCTGTAACTTGGCTTCTCACAGTGAGGGAACCACCAGAAGGCCCTTGGAGGCGGAGCTCAGTGTCGGGGCTGAAAGATGGAGGTGGAGACTGTCCTTCAGTGTCTACTTGGAATGGGCAGCAGCTCTCTGGGTTCTCAGGAGAGAAGGGCCTGATCCACCACATACTGCCTGATCATTTGAGTTTTCCTAAAGATATCAGGGATTGAAACTGGAACACTGGAAGTCAGACCATGAATTCATCTAACTCAATGTTGTACACCACAGACCTTCAACTGGTGGGTCACAGCCTGGTCCAAGGTGGGTAGCAAATATGAGCACCAGCAACACGCAAAGAACATACCTGTCAACATTTCTCTAATGAGAATAGGGACCTCCTATTCCATAATAATAACAACCGCAATTTTATTATGTATACTTGGCCCACTCTGGGTGGCTTCCAACATATATAAAAACATAGTAAAACATGAAACTTTCAACAAGTTCCATATACAGAGCTGCCTTCAGGTGTCTTCTAAAGGCTGTACAGTTACTTATCTCCTTGGCCCGGGGGTGGGGGGGGCGGTCACATGACTCCATACCATCCAACATTTCTCCAACAAAAATAGGGACACCTTATTTCTGGGATCAAGTCAGAAATCCAGGGCTGCCCTGGAATATAGGGAAGGTTGGAGGGTCTGAAAGAAAAGGCTCCGCAATTGTATGTTTGGGTTAAAAATGGGACCTCGGCTTGAAATGCGTGAAGACACACTGACAGTGGCTCTCCAGGATTTCACAGAGAGCGCAGTCCCAGGCCTGCCTGAAGATGCTTGCCACTGATCCTGAGACCTTCTGCATGCAAGGCAGGTGATCTCCCCCTCAGCTAAATCCCTTCCCCAACAGAACTTTCTGCATGAGAAAACCCTTATCATCACTTTTAAAGTGATCCATGCTCTTGCCCTACCTATCCTTTGGTAACCATAGTACCTTAAAGATCACCTGAACCCTTATATCCCAGCTCGATCACCTGCAGGAGCATTGCCAGCCACCCTCCAAAATGGTGAAGCCCATTTGACATCAACAGCCACGTCCCGTCAAATTCTCTGTTTTCACCTTTAAGCACCTGCTGAAAACTTTTTTATGCCACCAAACTCATGCAGGCGATCAATAAAATGTCTTTCTGTGACAGTTTATGATCTCCAGTTTTAATTTTTTTCACATGGTTTTTGTTGTATACAAATATCATTGTTGTAAGCCACTTTAGTATTTTTATTAATCACTTTGCTCGAACAAAAGGACTCAGAGACACTTACAAACGTATGCCTGTTTACAGACTTTTATCAAGGTAATATCAATCTGACATTTACTTGTTTTGCACAGATGACTCATCTCATCCGAGTATATAGAGGCATATAAATATTTTATAGATAAATAAAATAAGCACCAAAATATCACACCTGCACCTTTGCAAGATGATTTGTGCTGCCAAAAGAAATATATTTGGTGTTTTTTTGGGGGGTGAGTCTGCCACTGACCCTCTAAGTTAGAGAAAAGGTAATAGGCTCAGTGGTGCTGTATACTTGAATTAGAGCAGAAGATGAACTCTAGCACTGAGCCACAGTCCCTTGTTCAACTCCAATTATGTCTGTTTCTGTCTCACTCTCACTCTTTTCACACATCATATTTTTATAAATAATAGCATCTGTCATCAACGCCGTCTAACACACTAACTCCCTTTCTCGCATTGTTGCAAAAACTCAATTCAAAGGGAGGGCTCTCCGTGGAAGGGATGTGCAGTCTTGCTCACGGCAAGCAAAACAGAAAATGCATAGGAGAGAGGTGGCCATTAAATCAAATCCAAATGTGGCAAATAAGGAGGTTCCACCAAACTTTGTGGTCCATTGGACTTAGAATGTCGAGAGCTGGTGTGGTGTGGTGCTTGGAATATTGGACTAGGACCTGGGAGATCAGGATACAAACCCCCACTCAGCCATGCAGCTCGCTGGGTGGCCTTGGGCCAGTCACTTGCTCTCAGTCTAACCAACCTCACAGGGTTGGAGTGGGGATAGTATGGGGAACTATGTATACTATGTTGAGCTCCTTGGCATGGTGGGATATAAATGTAAAAACAAAATAACTACAGTGGTACCTCACAAGACGAATGCCTCGTAAGACGAAAAACTCGCAAGAGGAAAGAGTTTTTCATTTTTTGAGTTGCTTCTCAAGACAAATTTCCCTATGGGCTTGCTTCGCAAGACGAAAACATCTTGCAAGTTTGTTTCCTTTTTCTTAAAACCGTTAATACCCAGGGTGCATTCAGGGGGTGCAGTTGCGACTTGACTTCGAGGAGCAACTCATAGCACATGGTGTGGTAGCCTTTTTTGAGGTTTTTGAAGACTTTGGTGATTTTTGAAGCTTTTCCAAAATCCGTGCTTCGCAAGACGAAAAATTCGCAAGACAAAAAAACTCGCAGAACAAATTAATTTCGTCTTGCGAGGTACCACTATACCGTATTTTTTGCTCTATAAGACTCACTTTTTCCCTCCTAAAAAGTAAGGGGAAATGTGTGTGCGTCTTATGGAGTGCGTCTTATGGAGCGAATGCAGGCTGCACAGCTATCCCAGAAACCAGAACTGCAAGAGGGATTGCTGCTTTCACTGCGCAGCGATCCCTCTTGCTGTTCTGGCTTCTGAGATTCAGAATATTTTTTTTCTTGTTTTCCTCCTCCAAAAACTAAGTGCGTCTTGTGGTCTGGTGCATCTTATAGAGCGAAAAATATGGTAACTAACTGTGAACTTCAGTGACTCAAAATACACACCTCAAATACAATCAGAATTAAGACCCACTCATCAGCCCATGTTCTTCTTTCCTGCAGATGTTCATCTGAGGCAGGGAAGGTCCTGACTCCTCCTTAACACCCGCTTACCTATAATGAGGGCCGGCCCACCCATGACACCAGGTGACTGCCTTAGGCGGCAGAATCCCTAGGGGCAGCAGAACCTGATGGTTGATATTTCTCCCCCACTTGTCCCTTATGTAGATCTTCACTCACCCCTTCTCTCCTGGTGGGGAGGGAGGTGCCATTTTGGGGTTTGCCTCAGGTGCCAAAAAGTCTTGCTAGAAAAATGCAACCTGTGCTGCTGATATTAGTAGTGTGACTCATGCAACACGCTAGTGATTAATATACACAGAACAATAATTATACATACTTTATCAACCTTCTGAGAAAAATACAAAACATTAAACAAAGCCACAAAGACTTGCGAACTACCCAGCCTAAAATGAACTTATAATGTCTGGTTTCAATCGATTTTTCAAATGCTTAACTCAGTCTATTAGATAAGTTCATGAAGATACCAACAAAAGGTAAGTTCGGTGATATTTTGTTGAGTAATTATAGTAATGAAAGAGTGTATTCATATGCAGATCCAAACAGGGCGAAACAGGTGCAAAACGCAAGCACCCTGTCGTCTACAACTTCATTGTCTTAAACTTTATTAACATCTATCTACAACTCTACTAGCATCTCTCGGTATTGTGAATATGACCAAACTTATCTTTTTGTATTTTTCTCAGAAGGTTGATAAAGTATGTATAATTATTGTTCTGTGTATATTAATCGCCAACGTGTTGCATGAGCCAAAAAGTCTTGGGCTGGTCCTGCCTATAATCTGGGCTTTTTTTTCAGGTGGGCACCATTGTCATTCTAAGAGAATAAGTGTCAGGGGCTGGACTGAGGAGGAATGGTGGGGACCACAGCCCCCACTTCTCCTGAACCTTCCAAAGAACAGGAAGACAGTATAGATTTAGAACAGTGGTTTGCAGAAGGGCATAGTTCAGAGGCTGCAGAGGGGAGCAGCTGGGAAATATTGGAAAAGGAACAGCAGGAAAAAGAAAAAGCATGAGGAGAGAGACAGCTGACAGACTCAGTGACCTTGGAAAGCATTCCTGACCTGCCTCCCTCTCCCAGGACCAGGCGGGAATTGAAGGTAGTAGAACACAGAGCTCAGAGGCAGAAAGCTCATATTAGTCGACGCAGGAGTGACGTAGAATAGGGGAGACAAAAGGGGGTGGGACTTTACTTGGAGCAACGCCATTATTAGGGAAGGCTGCATTCCTTTGCCTGTAAATTATTGAATAAATTGGGTGATAAGAACGTTGATCGTTTCTCTTATTCTTGGCTGCCACTGTGGGAGGGATCTACCATATTTTTTGCCTATTAGACGCACCTGACCATAAGACGCACCTAGTTTTAGAGGAGGAGAACAAGAAAAAAAATATTCTCTCCCTCTTTGCTCAGCGCCTCTCCATCAAAGCGGGAGGAGAAGCGGAGCCCCTTCCATTTCTCCTCCCGCTTTGCTGAAGAGGTGCTGCGCAGCGCCTCTCCAGCGAAGCAAAGCGAGGGGAGCAAGAGGGATCGGTGCGCACCGACCCCTCTTGCTCTCTTGGCTTCAGTGAAAGCTGCGCAGCCTGCATTTGCTCCATAAGATGCACACACATTTCCCCTTACTTTTTAGGAGGGGGAAAGTGTGTCTTATAGAGCGAAAAATACAGTAATTCCCCGAAGTCTGACAACAAGTTGAGTTCATAGTGAGTCCCGGCACCTCTTTTTCTGGAAATATAGCAATGCCTGTAACCCTCTTCCTCCTCCATCCATCTTGCTGATGCAGTTGTTCCAGCAGCACGGGGTCTCGCTAACTTCCTCCTCCCCTGCATCATCCTGACCTGGAAATGCTGTGGATTGAACCTGAAACCTTCTGCATGCAGAGCAGATGTTCTACCACTGAGTCACGGCCCTTCCCTAAATCTGTAATGCAGAGAGGTCATCTTATTCTCCAGAGCTTTTCTAAAAACAACAACAGCAATCTAATATTGTTGCCTGTAAAACTTGAAAACTTGGGCATTACAGTGCTAAACATCATGAAAGTTCAGAGATCTCTCTAGTGGGCTGCCATCAGCCCTGAGAAGATTCTAAAGAAGAAAATATAATTTTGTCTTACTAAAAGTACTGCAATTTTGTTTTTTTTTAACTAAAAGGAATACACTGGAAAGGATTTTCTTTCCGATTCCAACAGGGCAATAATAATGCTTAACAGGATAGCCTTCTCTAATCTGGTGCCCTCCAGATGTTTAGGACTACGAAACAACATTCTAAGCCACTTTAAAAGCGCCTTTCTGGGGAGAAAGCAACAAATAATACATAAAAACTAGAAACCTTGGATATATCTTATCACCGAAACTGTATTTTCAAAAGCATCTTTATTAAGGTTCTGCAATTCTGAATACAATTAAGTATATTTTTAACAATTACACACACACACACACACACACATACAGTATTTCAGAAGCAGAGATGGGCAAGATCACCTGTATATCTACTCCAGCAATAATGTGAAGGAAATGGTTCAGTTCTCTAAATGTCTTCTGCACATCTAAAAAGCTGATTCACAACCCATATTTCATATCTGGGCAGTGCCAATTTCAGTGAGTGGGACCTGCTGAGAATTTCACTTTGACCACCTCATGAGAAGAGAAGGCTCCCTGGAAAAGACCCTGGTGTTGGGAAAGATGGAGGGCACAAGGAGAAGGGGACGACAGAGGACGAGATGGTGGGACAGTGTTCTCGAAGCTACCAGCATGAGTTTGACCAAACTGCGGGAGGCAGTGGAAGACAGGAGTGCCTGGCGTGCTCTGGTCCATGGGGTCACGAAGAGTCAGACACGACTAAACAACTAAATAACAACAGCAACAACAACATTCCCACAACCTCATCTCTTCCATCCCCCTGCAGTATTTTTCTGGCCGCAAGAGAAACAGCTTAACCTAGGACCAAAGGGAACTCCCTGTTCCTGACTGAGTTCCAGCCTGTGGTTGGAGTTCCTTAACAACCACTCACCACGTGTATCTCATTTCTCTTTTTACACCGCTTCTGACACCACTGCTGCATGCACCCTCTGGCTGACACCCTGCGCTCCCAAGAGATGCAACAAGAACATGTCTCTCATTACTTTTGTTCATTAGACAGTAAGCAGCACAACACACTATTAAATTTGCATACCACCCTTCATCCGAAGATCACAGGGTGGTTCACAACATAAAAATGAAAACGCAGAATACATAATAAAACAAAAGCAAAAGGAACCAATAACGCCCCTCTCACAGATACATTTGAAAGGGCATAGAATGTTAAAACAGCTGATCTATATTTTTCTCTAGGAGGTTTAACTTGGTCAGAATTGAGCATACACTTCCAGACTGAACACTAAATACATGACTTCTGGTAACTGAGCCACCATAGCTGTAGAGGGTGATGAAAATTTGTGTCCCAACCTTTTTAGACTCATCCACCCATGTACTATCTGAAACAAAATGGATGCTTTGGTTGCCAGATGTGAAATATATTGGCATTTTCAGCACAGGTAGTGCTGTGGGTTAAACCACAGAGCCTAGGGCTTGCCGATCGGAAGGTCGGCTGTTCAAATCCCCGCAGTGGGGTGAGCTCCCGTTGCTTGGTCCCTGCACCTGACAACCTAGCAGTTCGAAGGCACAAAGTACAAGTAGATGAATAGGTACCGCTCTGGCAGAAAGGTAAATGGCATTTCCGTGCGCTGCTCTTGTTCGCTAGCAGCAGCTTAGTCATGCTGGCCACGTGACCCAGAAGCTGTACGCCGGCTCCCTCGGCCAGTAAAGCGAGATGAGCGCCACAACCCCAGAGTCGTCCGCAACTGGACCTGACAGTCAGGGGTCCCTTTACCTTTACCTTTACCTCACTATACGTGCTTTCCAAGGCTCAGATTAATTCTACTGGCTCAAGTTTTTATCTAGATCCCTTGCGAAAGCAAGGAGGGAGCACAAATTTTATTTCTTTATTAACTACTGCTGTTAGTTGTACAATTGCATGTTATTTTTCTTTCTTTCTAGCTGCTGTTTCCATGGTGTTTTATTGTTATGCTGTTAACTGCCTTGGATTCCTGCTCTGTGGGCAAAAGACAGTATGCAACTATTTGATAAACAAGCAAAATAATAAATATACACAGGCTGACAACCAAACTCTTTATGCAGAAAAAAAGGGACAAGGCAAATGTGACCTACACCCAGATTTGTACAGAAAATTGGACAATGCAACATGCTCGGGCGTGTGCATGGAAATATGCCTTAGCAACGTTGACCTAATTTCCAAAGTAAAATGTATATGTGTGTGTGTGTGTGTGTGTGTGTGCGCGCGCATGGCTCAATATGAAACAATATGTATTGAAGGGAAACGTGAAGCAAAACTAGTTCAAGGTAAATACTCTATTACTGCTTTTGTGTGTGTTTATGAAAGGGATCTATAAATCAAAGTCGAATGTTACATGAGCAAGTTCCATAAGCGCAAGCCTGGGCAGTGTGTATGGAGGTCCTGGGCTGCCGAGATGACAACACACACACACACACACACACACACACACACACAGCCTTGCTGATGTGGACCAAAGGAAATCAGAGCAATTCGTTTGGTGCGACCTTGGATTCAGAAGTTGCCGGAAGGAGGCGTACAAGGTACCATCCAGCCACCTTAGGGACGTCTCTCTGGAGTTGTGTAAAGGTAAAGGTAAAGGTACCCCTGCCCGTACGGGCCAGTCTTGACAGACTCTGGGGTTGTGCACCCATCTCACTCAAGAGGCCGGGGGCCAGCGCTGTCCGGAGACACTTCCGGGTCACGTGGCCAGCGTGACAAAGCTGCATCTGGCGAGCCAGCGCAGCACACGGAAACGCCGTTTACCTTCCCACCAGTAAGTGGTCCCTATTTATCTACTTGCACCCGGGGGTGCTTTCGAACTGCTAGGTTGGCAGGCGCTGGGACCGAGCAGCGGGAGCGCACCCCGCCGCGGGGATTCGAACCGCCGACCTTTCGATCGGCAAGCCCTAGGCGCTGAGGCTTTTACCCACAGCGCCACCCGCGTCCCGACGGAGTTGTGTAGGGTGCTCCAATTTGAAAGAGAATTTCATGAAAATGCTCTGCAGATGGTACTTAACACCTGTAAAACTGGCCCAAATGTACAAATCTAGATCAAACATCTGTTGGAGATGCAGGGAGGCGGAAGGCACCATGATCCACATGTGGTGGAATTGCAAAAAAAAATCAGGGAATTTTGGGAAACAGTCTTACCCATAGGCACTGGGGTGCAGGGCACCTGGGCACCGGGCTCTCAGGGGCGCCAGGCTGAGAGTCCGGGGCCTGAGAGTTGAGTCCGGGGAATAGCCCACCCATCGGTTGTAACACCGCAGCAGGCTCTTCTGCTGCAGGTGGCTCTGTGTCGTGAGTTTGGGGGCGACCGAGCCAGCGAGATGCTGAGGCGGTCGGGCAGCTCCGCCCTCCTGCGCACCTGGGACTGGGCAACCTGGGGGGAGGGCACTGGGCGGATCTTTGCACCCCAGCACCACATATGCTTAAGACAGCCCTGATATAACGAACTAGTCACAGCGGTTCTTATGGCCCTCAAATGTTGGAGGCAGTATGCTGGGATACTGAATTGCTGGGATTTACAAATGTGGAGAGATGCTCTGCTGCACTCAGGCCCTGCTTTCAGGCTTTCATGAAAGCAGGATTCTGGGCTAGATTGGCCACTGGCTTTGCCCAGCGGATTCTTCTTATACTCTTAAATGGAAAATTGGGGAAGGTGAATGGACTGGAGTAAAATGGCTGACTGGCTGGTCAGCAGACACTGCAAATTCTCATGGTTCTATGTTTCGCTTCAAATTAAAAGTGCTTTTATATGGACCGCAAGCCACCCTGTTAACTTTTTATTATGGGGTGACTTACAGATGCCATGAATAAATAAACAAATTCTGTTGCCGGTCTCACTTACATGCCTTATTGCTATCCGCGTTCCCACAGAGGCTGGTGTCGCAAGCCTTTAAAAGCCATTTGATATAGCAGCAGTTTGCCTATATCTGGCGAGAATTCTTTTTCTTTTTCTTTTTGCTGCCAGAAAATGAGTAATAAAAGTATTTATGTTTCTATATGGCTGCTTCTTTCAGGGAGCCAAGAAGAATTACATCAGGATCAATAACCTATGTTTTCAGTAGCACCTCACACTAGTTACCAGTAATTCCCAATTGCAGGGCAGGTGGGGAGAGGTTGGAATGTTTTTGCCATGTCCCATCATGGCCTAAGTTGGGCAAATAGGGAAGGGGAAATCCTGATCTTCATTTCCCCAGAGAGCCAGGCTAGGTGCAGTCCTTCACAACACAGAAATTAAATCTCTGAAAATAACCTTTGGGTCAGGGGTTTCCAAACTGTGGTCCACAAGCACCAGGGGTCATTCAGGTGGCCTGTGGCAGGTTTGTAGTTGAAGGCGGGAGACTATGAATCCATCATCTTAAACATTCATGTTGGTTTTTAATTGTTCTTATTTCTCACGTTGCAATTCAGTGCAGTTGGAACTGAATGGGTTGCAAATTCCAATACACAGAATGGATGCAAAAACTTATGGAATATGCAGAAATGGCAAAACTTATGGGGAAAATAAAAAATCAAGATAACAAATAAAAGAATGGAAATGGTTTTTTTAATATTTTATAAATGTTTTATTGGTTTACAAGCTAAATAACATAAGTAGTCATTGTATATTTACAAATAAATTGTAAACAGGTAAGAACATTGGCAGGATTATCGTAATAACCTGCAGTTTTATAAGAGTTTTATATATTTAAAGTAGATGAGTAAGTGAAGTTAATTTGGAATATGCAGAAAATGTATATTTAAAAAAAAAATTTAAGGATCTGCAGAAAGAAGTGGAAGGAAGTTGAGTTTTGAAATTTTAAAATGATTGTAAAATACTTAAATGTATAAAATTGAAAATCGTAAATAAATAATAATAATAACATACATAGAATTATAGGGAAGTTTTTAATATTTGATATTTTTACATGGGTTGGAAGCTGCCCAGAGTAGCTGGGGCAACCCAGCTAGATGGGTGGGTACAAATAATAATTGCTGCTGTTGCTGTTGTTATTATAATACAATAAATCTCAATATATGAGGGGGGGGGAGAATAAATGAAAATGCAATTTTAAAAAATTAAACAGCATCCAGTACAGCACATTGCAATTACTACAAAAGGCTGGGGAAAATATTAAGTGGTCTGCCAAGAAGCTCAGCAATTTTCAAGTGGTCCATGGGAGTAGGGGTGGGAGTTTGGGAACCACTGATCCAGCGAGTGCATGCATATGGTTGGGAAGGAAACCTGCGAAAGCCAGAAGCTTTAAGAGGGGAAAATGTCCTTGTTCCCTAGTTTCTGGTTCCCACAGACTTGAACTCTTCATGCAGACTTCCAAGGAAAGCAGCTTTTCCTAGCCAGGGGTGCCCCAAACTTTGAGGCTCCTGAAAACAGATCTGAGGCCCATAAGCTCAAGGAAGCCTAGGCTTGGTTGAAGAGACTCGTCCCATCCCGTATTAAAGGTAAAGATAAAGGGACCCCTGACCATTAGGTCCAGTCGTGGCCAACTCTGGGGTTGCGGCGCTCATCTCGCTTTATTGGCTGAGGGAGCCGGCGTACAGTTTCCGGGTCATGTGCCAGCATGACTAAGCCGCTTCTGGTGAATCAGAGCAGCGCACGGAAATGCCGTTTACCTTCCCGCCAGAGTGGTACCTATTTATCTACTTGCACTTTGAGGTGCTTTCGAACTGCTAGGTTGGCAGGAGCAGGGACTGAGCAAAGGGAGCTCACCCTGTCGCAGGGATTCAAACGGCCGGGCTTCTGATCGGCAAGTCCTAGGTTCTGTGGTTTAACCCACAGTGCCACCCGTTTCCTCCCAGATCTGAGGCCCATAAGCTCAAGGAAGCCTAGGCTTGGTTGAAGAGACTCATCCCATCTCGTATTAGGGGCACGTTATTCCACCAGAGCCAGCTAAGGGTTCTCTTTAGCAAATCAGAAAATTGTTTCAGGGACAAACAATGTCATGGGCCCCTTGCTGTTCTGTCTCTCTTTCAGCTCCTGGATACCTGGAGCGCCAGAATTGAATCTGAGATGGAGAAGTTCAAAACAATGTGCAAGAGCATTACGCTTGCATGAGCATGCCTGCATGCAATCCCTGGCGTTTTCGCCTACCCACGGCCAACTTTTCCTTTTTCTCACATCCCGCATGATCACAGTGGCAATTGCTAGCCGCCTAGCAGTGTTCAGCTAGTCCCCAAATGCGGTAACATTTTAGAGGCCAATTATCCACTCCAAAGCTCTTTGTTACAAAATAAATACAAATAATGAATCCTCATAAGAGGTAGCAATGGCATAAAGCCCCCATGAGCCCTAATTTGCACCTCTTCTTTCTGAAAAAGCTTATCTCTTTAAAGCACTAATTTCACATGCTTAAATCAAGATTGGCTTAGGAAACTTATCTAAAAGAGTTGAGAGCTGTTATTTTTCTACAGATAGATAATAGGGTTGTGCCTGTATGTGCATGGATTTCTGCTTGCACAACTGAAATTTCCCTCCCTCTCCTCTTGTGCCCCTGTATGTTCATGGGGTTTGGGTCCCTATTGACTGGGATTCCCTCCACTTGCATTTGAGACGCCTCCCAGCTTTCTTTCACAATTAACTAGCAAATAATTAATTGGCAATTAATGGTGCTGGTGATATAAGCACGATGGCTGCATAAAACGCTGGAGGAAGGGAACTGACATTTGTAAGAGGGCACAGAATGCCAACCGATAGCAAGTCAACAAATTATCCTTCTAGCCCAGTGGTTCTCAACCTGTGGGTCCCCAGGTGTTGTTGGACTACAACTCCCATCATCCCTGAGCTCTGGCCTTGCTGGCTAGGGGTGATGGGACTTGTAGTTCAACAACATCTGGAGACCCACAGGTTGAGAAAGACTGTTCTAGCCCAGTGCTGTCTATGTAGAACAGGGATCAGCAAACTTTTTCAACCATGGGCTGGTCCACCATCCCTCAGACCATGTGGTGGGCCAGACTATATTTGGGGGGGGGGGTGAACGAATTCCTATGCCCTACAAATAACCCAGAGATGCATTTTAAATAAAAGGACACATTCTACTCATGTAAAAACACGCTTATCCCCGGACCATCCGCTGGCCGGATTTAGAAGGCAATTGGGCCGCATCCGGCCCCGGGGCATAAGTTGCCTATCCCTGATATAGAGGGAACTTTCCAGGTTCAGCCAATCAGTGCTCAACACTGGAGAGTCCACCCAGGGGTGGAGGAAGGGGTGTCTGGTGGGAGTGGGCTGCCCCGGGTGTCATCACTGAGGGGGGTGACCAAATGGCGGGCGGCACTCGCCATGGGGCCTGCAGCGCGCCCGAGCCACGCATTTCTCCTGGGAGTGACACAGTGCTTGGGTGCCTACCGGCTCCATGCTGCCCCAGTGGTCCGCACACCACCTCCCCTTCAGCTGTAGGGCGGCTGAGTGGGAGGAGGTAGGCAGACACTTCTGGGCCCCATGGAGCATCCTGCCCCGGCTGGCCCCACCCCACGGGCAGCTGGCCCCACCCCTGAGCGCAGGGCAAGTGTGTCGCACCAGGCTCACCAGGCTTGCTCCGCTGCTGGGTCCACCACTCTACCACTGAGCTATAGCCCTTCCCCAATGTTACTGCCTCTGACCACACTCATCCCTTGCCCTCTCCAAAAGCTCATAAAGCAAATATACTTCGCTCCTGCCTACATGATAACACCAGAAATACACTCTCTCTACTTTTTACTTGGTGGAGAAGGAGGCACAGGAGGGAGGAGCGCAGAATGACAGCTAGAAAGTTTGTTTCATAAAGAGGTCTCACGCAGTGGCGTAGCGTGGGGGTACAGGGGGGCCAGCCCGCACCGGGTGCAACATCGGGGGGGCGCTCGTCGCCTCCGGAGTCGCCGAAGAGCCTCGGGTGCAGGCTGTAGCAGAGCCCCATGTCTCGCGGAACCGATGAGCTGTGCGCGCGTCTGGGCTGAAGGCGACCAGCAGGCAGCGGCTCTCAGCGGTCGCTGCAGTCCCCGCGCATCAGGGCCGCGGAGGGCGTGCCAGGCAGCCCCTCCTCACAGCGCCGCTGCTGCTGCTGCTGCAGCTGCTGCTGCTGCAGCTGCTGGGCCATGTTGCATTTTCCTCGCCTCTCTGCCCTCCTCCTCCTCCGGGCAAGCAGCGTCGTTTGGGCCTCAGATCACCTGACACGGACCCGCTGTTGCCGCCGTGGCTACCTTACCGTAAATACCCCAGCCCAGGCAGCAGCAAGAAGAAGCTGGCAGCAGCGGCAGGTTAGGGGTTAGGGGCGCAAATTACTTGCCTTGCCCCGGGTTAGGGGGTGCAAATAACTTGCCTTGCCCCTGGTGCTGACAACCCACGCTATGCCACTGGTCTCACATCAGCCTGGGTAGCTCAGTTGGTTAGAACTGTTGGAAAAAGGCCCGGGAAGGCCACCACCTTCCCAAGACACCAGGGCGTCTCTCCAGTGGTCACTCTCTGGCTGTAAATCTTCCTCAGTCCAGAGAGACCGGGGATAAGCGACCCCTGCCTCCTGAGAGGAGCACGCTCGTCTTCTGGCATCTCATAGCAGAAGAAAGAGTCAATTAGTAGCTCTAAAACTACTTTCTTTACAGTCTATATACAAAGAATTCATGTCTGTGCTCTCTCAGCATCAGAACAGAACAGCATAACGCAGAGAAGTGAAACTAACTTGCAACAGTGCTAAGACTTCCTGTCTCACGCTCTCTCAGACACTCACATGATATAAACAACATAGTGCTACTTGCTGAGCAGCACGGGTGAATAAAAATCCTAACATCACTCCCCCATTTTTAGGTAACCCTAGCTGCGAAAGCTAGCGCAGCATCAAGAGACATAAACAAACAGTTGTCATACACATAGTAGACCCCTGCTGTACCAGTTCCACTTTTGGAACTACCTGCAACTGGATTGACCAGTTCAAACCTCGGGTTACCTGTCTTCCATGGAACTAGAGCTTTTGCTCTGTCTTGGTCTGAGGAAATAGTGCTGACTCTTGTAACCTTCAGGTGTGGCTTTGTCCCTCCTATGGACAAACCTTGTGCCTCACTCAAGACCTCAGTGTCTGAAACCTGGTTTGAGCTGCTAGCCACAGCTATGCATGCAACAGCTGTGTTAGCAAACTGCTGAGAGAGCCTCTGGGGTGGCAGTCCCTTTGTGACTCTCTCAGATCTACATATCAGGTTCAGATCCTCCTTGCTGGCTGGTACTTCCTTGGGACTTTTGGGAGAACCACGACCAACAGTAAACAGTGGCTCTGGCAATTCCAGTTCAGCCTCAGATGATGGCCTGGACATTGCTTGTGTACTTCTCTCAATGACTGTGTCATCTGTACTAGAACTCTCAGTGGTGCTTTCAGTGTCACTCTCAATGTCAGAATCTACATCTGTGTTGGCATTGATGGGGAAACTGTGGAGAACCTCTCTCTCCTGTTGTGCAGTGCCTTCTACATTCCTAGTAAGAATCACTGTGTCAGAATCAGGCAATAAAACGTATTGACCTTTCTCATAACCCATCAAAATGCCCCGTGCACCCTTTGTACATTGTGGTGTTGTACAATGGTGATGATAACGCCAAAGTTGCAGGTTCGGTCCCCGTAAGGGACAGCTGCATATCCCTGAATTGTGGGGGGTTGGACTTCAGGATCCTCAGTGTCCCTTCCAGCTCTATGGTTCTATTAAATACAATTAATTAATTAATTAATTAACTGGCCTCATATCAGCCGCAATCAGCAATTAACTAAACCGAACCTAAACGGTACAAAAATGTGTTATTTGCAAGCTTGTAGATTGGCAAAGACAATGGGGAGGCAAAATAAGTAATTACCAGATATATAATTAGTCACACAGGGTTTGGGTCGTTCTGATCTTGATTTAAACAATTGTATCATACGGGCCAGAACATGAGAAAATACATCTTACCGAGGAGGGGAAATACCCCGAGCCTGGGATTAAATTAGAATGTAGCGCTCCAAAATTCTCTCTCCCTCCCTCCCTCCCCCCAATCAATAGAGACAATGGAAACGAAAACACGAGAAGACAATGCAATACAGATCTGGGAAAAATGTCAAGAGCTCTCATTATGTTTTTAGTGCATAATTAATGCTGCGCTGAACTTTTCGTACAGCTGGGATACTCGGCGACATCTCCAAAGAGGCAATCATGGGAACTGAAGCTCTTATTAAGTCTATTTAAGGAGTATCTTAAACGAAACGAGGAAACTTAAGAAGCTCTGAGACGTGGAAGATGAGTCAAGTTTGCACTACGGACTCAGGGCCTGGGGCAACGTAAAAACTGGTGGAATATCTAAGTCCCCATGGACAGCCTTTCCCTTGAGCATGGAGGTATTTAAGCCGTCCCTTTGGAGGAAGTCAACTGCCCCCGAAACTCAAAGTCTACAGCTCCAAGAATGACAGAGGCATCAAAACAGCACTCAACCAAGGGAGAAGGCTGTTATCAAAAAGGAATAGGGCACTCCCTTCCTGTGTTGCTGGTCATGTCAGGATTCCGCTTGGACTACTACAATGCACTCTACATGGGGATACCTTTGAAGGTGACCCGGAAACTACAAATAATCCAGAATGTGGCAGCTAGACTGGTGACTGGGAGCGGCCGCCAAGACCACATAACACTGTCTTGAAAGACCTACATTGGCTCCCAGTACATTTCTTAGCACAATTCAAAGTGTTGGTGCTGAGCTTTAAAGCCCTAAATAGCCTCGGCCCAGTAAACATGAAGGAGCGTCTCCACTCCCTTTGTTCAGCCCAGACACTGAGGTCCACTTCCGAGGGCCTTCTGGCAGTTCCCTCCCTGAGAGAAGTGAAGTTACAGGGAACCAGGCAGAGGGCCTTCTCGGTAGTGGCGCCCGCTCTGTGGAACGCCCTCCCATCAGATGTCAAGGAAATAAACAACAATCTGACTTTTAGAAGACATCTGAAGGCAGCCCTGCTTAGGGAAGTTTTTAATGACTGCTCTTTTGAAACCCAGCCAGATGGGCAGGGTATAATTTTTTTCATTTTATTTTAATTATTTTATTTTATTTTATTTTATTTCTACCTGGTAGTGCTAACTAAGGGGCCATGCACAGCGCAGCCGCCAATCTGGGCTTCTGGGGAGAAATCATTGCCATTCCTAATCACTTAAGGGAAGCCTGCTCCCAATGAGCTAAGGATCCAGCCCAGTGCTTCTTCCACCAACAAAGTGGTGCCAATTGCTTTGATGGAGGCAAAAGCCCCGTGGGATAAAATTCCTTCCTGGCCCTAAATCCAGCTCTCCTCCTCCATTAAACAATTCACCAGGGCTGCCTGACCTCACGCCACAGTGTGTGACTACACCTTACATTTTTATGCATAAAGGAAGAAATCCCCTGTGCTGGTCCTGAAGATTCAGTGTCCTATTCCTTCCTTCCACCAGCTTTCTGGGAGAATTTCCAGTCCACACAGCAATATTCTTCAGACCAGACAAAAGAGTCTGGTGCTTAGTTGAAATCCACCAACTTCCATCTGCCCTATATTTTCTAAAGCTGTTTGTTTGCTATGCATTTCAACACCTCTTAAAAGAGAATAACCAATATTTGCATGATGGTACCTGAAATCAGGTGGCGCTGTGGGTTAAAGCCTCAGCGCCTAGGGCTTGCCGATCGAAAGGTCAGTGGTTCGAATCCCTGCGGCGGGGTGCGCTCCCGCTGCTCGGTCCCAGCGCCTGCCAACCTAGCAGTTCGAAAGCACCTCCGGGTGCAAGTAGATAAATAGGGACCGCTTACCAGCGGGAAGGTAAACGGCGTTTCCGTGTGCGGCTCTGGCTCTGGCTCTGGCCAGAGCAGCGATGTCACGCTGGCCACGTGACCCGGAAGTGTCTCCGGACAGCGCTGGCCCCTGGCCTCTTAAGTGAGATGGGCGCACAACCCCAGAGTCTGTCAAGACTGGCCCGTACGGGCAGGGGTACCTTTACCTTTACCTTTTACCTGAGATCAAGGAGCCCATGTTTTCACCTATGTTTGATACAATTAGACACCATTTCAAATCAACATGGCAGAACTTCACTGATCTTAACTGCTGATAATAAAATCTGCACCGGTTTCTCGGAGTTTCTGAGCAACTGCAAGTATGAGGCTGCTAGCAAATGAATAAAACTAAGAGAGGAATATAAATAATTGCATGTACAAATAAAACAAGTCAGTGTAATAAACAAGCTCTGTTAATAGCTTAATATCAGTGAATAAATACAGTAATATATACCATTATCAAACAGGAAAAAAACGGAAAACAAACTCAAGTCACTAATGAATTTTAAAACACTGAGAATCTACTTTCTCTTAAAGGGGAGGTTTGGAAGCAGCAAATAATTTCTGCAATAACCAATAAAGAGAATTCAATTTATTATAAAGTTGTATCATTATTATTATTCTAAAGTACAAATTGATTTTTGCCATTGAAGCAAATCTCCAGGCCTTGTCCACCCACACTTCTATTGTTTGTCCTCTCCATATTTTGTCAAACATGATTTTTGCTACTGCCCTCTATCCTAGTCTGCCAGGCTGTCAGATCCAACAAGAAGAGCTTTTCTATGATTAGCAAAGAAACATCTTATGAATCTACAGTGTGAAACCCAGACCCTTGTCACTGTCTGTTTTAGTTTTAAATTGCCTCTCCCGTAGCTCAGCCTGTGCTGCAACAAGTCTCCCAGATGAAGCAGAGAGGGAATCAATAGGGGTCATTTCAGCACTGACACGTCCGGTGTGTGTGTGTGTGTGTGTGTGTGTGTGTGTGTGTGTGGAACCATACTCCCTCTGGGGTGTGTTTCCTACCAATTAGCTTAAGCAGTAAAAATATCCTCTTGTTAAGCATGCTTTACAATCAGTTCCCAAGGTCTTTCCTCCCCTCTCCAGCTCAATCCAAGCCAAGAAACTCATTTTATGTGGGTGGAGCTCGTTGTGAAAACCTGGCGCCGGAACAAGAACGTTAATGACAGCTTCGTACACTGATAAGGGTTAGTAGTGGGGGGCCTGAAATCGATGCTAGCAAATTACTGGCGACTTCGAAAAAGCACATGCTATAGAGGGAAGCGAGGGGAAGGTAGGGCTCGTCACCCAGGGAAATTAGGACTCATCTAGGAAGAAAAGGCTAAGGAGTAAACCCTACACAAATTCAGAGTGGAGTCCCTAAGATGGTTGGTGTCAGGAGTTCAGCCTACACTCGAATAGGACTCTGGCAGAGACACATGCCCAACTGGCATGTTCCCTCCCTCCTGGTCGATCGTTTGGGAGCTTCAAAAGCTTTCTTCAGCCCAAACATCACAGCAACCGATGCCAACCGACACCGGCACACTTAGGGATCCGCAGAGTTTGCGCATCATGCGCGGGACAGAACCCCAGCAACTCAGCATTTTGGCTAATCTACTCTATTACATATAAACACACACGGAGCACTGCAACATGGCTCCCTCTCTCTCTAGCATCAGACAGCAAAGAGAAAAAGAGAAAAGGACAATAGTCCCACTTCACGGAACACAGTAACACAAACATCCTGTCACCGTCACTTCCCACTCTGTGGAGTCAAAATATACACCGTCATGTGATAGACAACAATCCCATGACTGCAATCATAGATCAGGAATTCTAACAGTTGGATGGCCCCTTGTATGCCTCCTTCCTTCAACTCCTGCAGCCAAGCTGCTGCCAAATGCTTTGTTTTGCTTTCCTTCGGACCATATCAGCAAGGCAAAGAGAGAGGTGTTGTTGTCTGGCCAGCCCAGAACCTCAATACACACCGCCTAGGCTTGCACCCTTAGGAGGTCACTTCAGCACTGCTCACGCAGCGGTTTGACTTCACCCCGAGAGGCGCACTCCATTGATTCTCGAAACAGACGGATGCCAACAACCTAGTCCTATACAGCGGAACCTCGTTTTCAAACGTAATCCATTCCGGAAGACCGTTCAACTTCCGAAACATTCGAAAACCGAGGGGCAATAGGCAGTCAGCAGTCAAGAAAAAAGAAAAACATGCAGTGGAAGCTATTCGACGTCTGAGGCGCGCTTGAAAATGGAAGCAATTACTTCTGGGTTTTTGGCGTTCGGCTTCCAAAACGTTCGACTTCCGAGACGCTCAAAAAACGAGGTTCCGCTATACTATATGCCTCTTCCCCTATACTGTTATAGAACTGGGTGACTGAAATAAAGAAAGTTAACCAAGAGTGGACTTTTGTGTGAATAGACAGTGAGCTCAGTGCAGTTCTGGTCCTGAAAACCAATTGTTAGGCTCACAACGTGCTCTTTAAGGCTGTTCATGCAGCATACTTCAAAATCACTTGACTTTCCCCAAAGAATCCTGGGTGCTGCAGTTTTTTAAGGGCACTAGGAACTGCAAATCTGTGTGGGGCAAACTACAGTTCCAAAGACTCTTCGGGGGAAGCGATGTCCTTTTAACTTATGATGTTTACACAGCCTAATTCAAACTACTGTATTTTTCGCCCCATAGGGCGCACCGGCCCATAGGGTCACCTAGTTTTTTTGGGGGGGGAAATAAAGGGAAAAAAATATTTTTTCCCCAGGTGTGGGGCTGGGGCGGGGGAAGCCCGAGCTTCCCCCGACCCCAGCCCCCAGAACAGGCTGCTCTCCGCAAGCCGTGGGAGAGCTGCGCGACTTCGTGAAGCTCCCCCACGGCTAGTGGAGAGTTGCGCGAAGCCCGAAGCCTGGGGCGGATAGCTTCCTGAAGCCTGCATTCGCCCCAAAGGACGCACACACGTTTCCCCTTCATTTTTGGAGGGGAAAAAGTGTGTCCTATAGGGCGAAAAATACGGTATATGCCCTTAGAGCTTGGCTCTGGTTGGTAGAGCTTTGATTTCTAGTTAAAAACAAATGAAACCCAAACTAGATCCAACAAGCTTAAAGTCTACCCACTTCTCTAAGACATGAAGACAATTACGCATATTAAAGACCAAAACATATTTTGAAAACAGCCCTACTCTGTAAAGGCAAGAGTCGCCTAGCCCAAATATTCTGAAGCAGACATATGATTCTGATGTGAAGTTCTGAGGTGGAAAACTTGTATAATACTCTACCTAAAATACTAAAATATAATTACCTAAAATACTATGTATGCAGAACAGCAGCCTATCAGGAGGAAAGGTCCTGCCCTCACCTTATCCCTGACATGCTAACTTTCTATGTGCATGGAGGGTGGTTATTTTTTTTTAAGTGCAAAGGAATTCTGTCATGCGAGTCGCTGCCTGCAACTGGAAGTAGTACAATACAGATACAAGAAGGCCTAGGCAAAAAAAATAATTTGCAGGATTAGTGGTTTGTCCAATCAAAGCTTCAGAGCAGGAAATTAGACACACTGTCTGAATTGGAGAGCAGAGGTCTATCAGAAGGCTCTGACAGAAACTTTTTTTTTCTTTTCTTTTTTTTTTGCTCTGAGAACCACATTTAGAAGTGCTGCAGAACTGCACAATGGTTTTTTAAGAGAACAGCGTTGAAATCATATTCATGACACAAAATGATTGTGCTTCCAACAAAGAGAGAGAGAGAGAAAGAAACAGCACAGCCACAAGATTAATGGCTTGTGAAGTCTAAAAAAAAAAGACCCCCATGTTATTTCTTGTCAAAAACATGAAGGCCAAAAGATCCAGACTGCTTACTTTCTTCTCCACAGAAGCCATCTGTCCAGACATATGGGCTGTTGATAAAGTACGACGCAGGCTTCTTTAAAAAGTTTCAAAACTCTATATCACTGTTGTCCTTTTAACACAGACTTTGCCATAAAAGTATTCCAGACCAGTCTGGACACAGATTGACCTCTGCAACAGAAATGGTGAACACTTCTAATGGGATAGAGAAACCTGCCTTATATAAGATCAGACTATTTGTCCATCTATTTATTTGTAACAAAATGTATACACCGCTTCCGAGGATGGCTATTTTTTGGTTTGCTTGTTTCCCTCCCAGAAAGTGCAAATTGGGTAAGTTTCCCTTGAAATGCAAAGGGAAATGAATTTCACTCCCATTCCTACCTGAGGCCCTGAAGAGCAGCTCTTGTTACTTTGCAAGTATTTTTAATGAATATATTAAAAAATATATTTAATCTCTATACCGCTTAACATATTTAAAATATGTCTAAGCGGTGTACACTGAACAACAACCCCCTTGGTCCAGTATATCTGAAGGAGCGTCTCCACCCCCATCGTTCAGCCCGGACACTGAGGTCCAGCTCCGAGGGCCTCCTGGCGGTTCCCTCACAACGAGAAGTGAGGTTACAGGGAACCAGGCAAGAGGGCCTTCTCAGTAGTGGCACCCACCCTGTGGAACACCCTCCTATCAGATGTCAAGGAAATAAACAACCACCTGACTTTTAGAAGACATCGGAAGGCAGGCCTGTTTAGGGAGGTTTTTAATGTTTGATGTTTTATTGTGGCTTTAATTCTGTTGGGAGCCGCCCAGAGTGGCTGGGGAAACCCAGCCAGATGGGCGGGGCATAAATAAATTATTGATTATTGATTATTAATATTGAATGGGGAGCAGTAGCAAGGGCCATAGCTCAGCTCAGCGGAAGAGCAACTGCCTTGCATACAGAAGGTCTCTGGTGGAATCCCCAGCATCTCCATGCAGGACTGGGAGAGTCTCCTACCTGAAACCCTAACCCTGCCAATGTCTTTGTGTGCTCAGAGTGTGAACAGCACAAAGGGATCCTAAAGGGATCAGCAATTGGCCCCTTGCTGGGTTGTGGGCCTTGACCTAGCCTGCCCAGGTCACCATCTCTGCAGTGGCCCCACCCCAAAATGGCTCTTGCTAACACTCACACCTGGCCTTTGATCCTCCAATAACGCCACCTAGTCTTGCACATTGCAGAAATCCTGAAACCGTTTAGACCAGGGGTAGGCAACCTAAGGCCCGGGGGCCGGATGCGGCCCAATCGCCTTCTCAATCCGGCCCTCAGACGGTCCAGGAATCAGCATGTTTTTATATGAGCAGAATGTGTCCTTTTATTTAAAATGCATCTCTGGGTTATTTGTGGGGCATAGGAATTTGTTCATTCCCCCCCCCAAAAAAAAAATATAGTCCGGCCCCCCACAAGGTCTAAGGGACAGTGGACCGGCCCCCTGCTGAAAAAGGTTGCTGACCCCTGGTTTAGACTTTCACCAAGCCTGCTTTTCGCGATGGCCCTCTAAAAAAAACCCTGCATGTTTAAGAGTTTGCGTTTTTTCGCTCATCTACAAATTTGCATTTAAATGTTGCTCTGTGTGGATAATGTAAAATGGACTACATGCATGCAATCCCACGTTAGCCTCTGAGAAGCATCTCTAAGTAGCCCCAATGCCAGATATTACAGGCAATAAGAACTGTACTATTTAACCATTTAAGGTTGGAAGGGGGAAAGAGCTCGGTAGCTATAGCAACGAGCTTAACTTCTCAAGAGAAAAGATTCTCCCCACCGGTTCAAATGAGATAACCTGACTAAAAATGAATGCAAAAATTCACTGTAGACTACAGAAGCTCAGGGTTTGCTGCGGTTATTTTGAAGGGGGGTGAGCGCAGAACACACCATTTGAAATCTAATTCTTTGCAACGCAGACACATTTCTTTTGAAGCTACCTAAATGCTGTACTCTACAGATAGCAGTGGCGTTACGAAGCTTAATCCTTTGACTCTCGAGTGCTGCTTTTTGGCTGAAGCGGAAACGTTTAGACAAGAGATTCATCCATTGTGCCAATGGCAGCTGGTGCCCATTGAGATGGATGGGGCAGAAGGCAAAGGAGGCCAACAGTAGGGGGAGCCAGAACCAATGACAGAGCCGACACATTCTAATCTGGCCCCCATCCTCTTCCTCCCTGCTAAGTTGCATAAGGTCAACACGGAAATGAAAAAAGGAGGCAGCCTGGAAGACTGGAAGACTGGAAGAAATTCAAGATTTATCTACAAAAGTATTGTAATTTGGTTGAATGCTAAGAAGGATGCTAGATCATAAATAATTGCCTACCATTGAATTAGATTGAATTTGACGATAAGTGAGATTGAGGGAAATATAAATTTGTGGAGAATAGATTAAATTAATTGAATAAAATTCAAGAATATAAACAAGATGATAAATTGCTGGAAAAATTTACAACGATGTAAGTGGGAGTGGGAGATGCGAGGGAGTCCAAAGAAGTTCTGAAAAATGTGTTATGATCCATGTTATATTGTTTATTATTTTTGCATTTTGTATTTTAAAAAATCTCAATAAATATTTATAAAAAAGAAAAAAGAAAAAAGGAGGCAGCCGACAGGCAGGGCTGCCCCTGGACTACTTGTTAAGTAAGAAGACAGGCAGGTGGGACATGGCTGAGGGCAGGTGGAGGCATGTGGAGCAGTGCCCCATCTGCCCCTCTGGACCAGCTTCCTGCCCACTGCGTCTTTCCACAGAGTTCCAGACACACAGATTGCGCAACAACCATCAGTTGCACAACTCCTTTCTTCCAGCACAACCGCTGTGTTGGGTTCCTTTCTAAGAGAACACGTGAGGGGGCTATCTCATTGTTGTTGTTTAGTTGTTTAGTCGTATCCGACTCTTCGTGACCCCATGGACCAGAGCACGCCAGGCACTCCTGTCTTCCACTGCCTTCAGCAGTTTGGTCAAACTCATGTTCGCAGCTTCGAGAACACTGTCCAACCATCTCGTCCTCTGTCGTCCCGTTCTCCTTGTGCCCTCAATTTTTCCCAACATCAGGGTCTTTTCCAGGGAGTCTTCTCTTCCCATGAGGTGGCCAAAGTATTGGAGCCTCAGCTTCAGGATCTGTCCTTCCAGTGAGCACTCAGGACTGATTTCCTTCAGAATGGATAGGTTTGATCTTCTTGCAGTCCATGGGACTCTCAAGAGTCTCCTCCAGCACCATAATTCAAAAGCATCCATTCTTCGGCGATCAGCCTTCTTATGGTCCAGCTCTCACTTCCATACATCACTACTGGGAAAACCATAGCTTTAACTATATGGACCTTTGTTGGCAACGTGATGTCTCTGCTTTTTTAAGATGCTGTCTAGGTTTGTCATCGTTTTTCTCCCAAGAAGCAGGCGTCTTTTAATTTTGTGACTGCTGTCACCATCTGTAGTGATCATGGAGCCCAAGAAAGTAAAATCTCTCACTGCCTCCATTTCTTCCCCTTCTGTTTGCCAGAAGGTGATGGGACCAGTGGCCATGATCTTTTTTTTTTTTTTTTTTTTGATGTTGCGCTTCAGACCATAGGCTATCTCATAGAATCGTGGAATTGGAAGGGATCCTGATGATCCATTCCAACTCCCTGCAATGCAGAATAATTTGGCCATGATAAGGAAACTTTGTCCATGGTATGACTATTTTCCACCTAGTCACTTTGACACGTTGGCGCCCCATTTGCAAAATTTAACAATTCCAAAATACAGACGCACCTTCACTTTCACAAGATTAAATATACTGCTTTCAGCTGCACTTGAGGGTCAATTTCAAAAAATTACGCTGGAAAAAAGCTTATTTCCATGTGGGGATGGCAGCATTGAATCAGTAGCTCATGTGCTTTTAGCTTGCATCCTTTATAAAGATTTGTGGAGTGGGGTTATTACCCCTCTAAGGGACGCAGGTGGCGCTGTGGGTTAAAGCCTCAGCGCCTAGGACTTGCTGATCGAAAGGTCGGCGGTTCGAATCCCTGCGGCGGGGTGCGCTTCCGCTGCTCGGTCCCAGCGCCTGCCAACCTAGCAGTTCGAAAGCACCTCCGGGTGCAAGTAGATAAATAGGGACCGCTTACCAGCGGGAAGGTAAACGGCGTTTCTGTGTGCGGCTCTGGCTCTGGCTCTGGCCAGAGCAGCGATGTCACGCTGGCCACATGACCCGGAAGTGTCTCCGGACAGCGCTGGCCCCTGGCCTCTTAAGTGAGATGGGCGCACAACCCCAGAGTCTGTCAAGACTGGCCCGTACGGGCAGGGGTACCTTTACCTTTACCTTTACTATCCTTACCAGGTCACCCAACCATTGCTGCTGTGTCCTTTCTTCTAGCAGATCAAGACAGCAAAAACTGCACAATTTTTAGCAGTGGCAATTAGAATAAGATCTATTATTTGATTATTGATGTAAACCTCCACAACGTATTTTGCATAGTTAAGTTTTTGCCTCTATCTTCAGTACATTGTATTTTATTTTATTGCTATGGCTAATGGCTGATGCAAATAAACATTCTTCTGATTCTCCCTGCAATGCAGGAAAACACAGCTGTATGTACCAGGATCGAACCTGCAACCTTGGTGTTGTCAGCGCCACACACTAACCAACTGAGCTATTGTGCAACATTAAAATTCTGCCATCCACTCGCACAAGGGCTCTTATGCTGTTGGATGGAGGGTTTCTCTCGTGGACGGTCCAGGAATCAGCGTGTTTTTACATGAGTAGAATGTGTCCTTTTATTTAAAATGCATCTCTGGGTTATTTGTGGAGCATAGGAATTCGTTCATTTCCCCCAAAAAAATATAGTCCGGCCCCCCACAAGGTCTGAGGGACAGTGGACCAGCCCCTTGATGAAAAAGTTTGCTGACCCCTGAAACCCTATAATTGCCTCATGACTAAATCTCTCTCCATCTTCCTTCATCCTTGCCCAAAACTCTGGATTTGGTGTGGCCCAGGCATGTTATTTTAAACTTCTCAACTGCACAACAAGTTATGCAAAGTGGATATATGAAGCTATTTGCCCAGTCAGCATTCAAACTGGAGCTGAAACCCATTTCTAAAGCTAGCTTCTCTCTCGGTTGTGTATAAATTCAGTGACCTGCCATCTCAGGAAAAGGACCTAAGCTCTTGTGACAAATTTACAGTTTTCACTAGACGCATGTCTACACCTTCCTTTTCTGGGTTACTTTAAAAAAATGCATTGACCTAAAACAGGCGTGGTGAACCTTTGGCCTTCCAGGTGTTACTGAACTACAACTCCCATCATCCCTGGCCAATGGCCATGCTGGTTGGGGCTGATGGGAGTTGTAGTCAACAACATCTGGCAAGTCAAAGACTCCCACATTTGATCTAAAGAAATTTACAAGCAGGGGTATAGAAATATGGAACTCTATGATCCTCAGTTTAAATGTTGAGTTATAAACCATCATAACCAAATTAACAGGTTGCAATGCAACACCTCAGACAAACGGGGTGATTTTCAGCTCCTTAAAGGAAAGAAGACTGAACCAGCCTTCCTGTGATTCACCTCCCTGCTGGTTCTGCGTATTTGTTCTAAAGCTTAGCCTTAATGTTAACAAAGGAGCAATTAGCAAATGCCCATTAGTGATGGCCACACACATACATATCTTTCACAGAAGAAAATAGGGATGTCCTATCCTATTATTGGGATGCGGGTGGCGCTGTGGGTTAGACCACAAAGTCTAGGGCTTGCCGATCAGAAGGTCGGCGGTTCAAATCCCTGTGACGGGATGAGCTCCCATTGCTCAGTCCCTGCTCCTGCCAACCTAGCAGTTCAAAAGCACGTCAAAGTGCAAGTAGATAAATAGGTACCGCTCCAGCGGGAAGGTAAACGGCGTTTCCGTGCACTGCTCTGGTTCGCCAGAAGCGGCTTAGTCATGCTGGCCACATGACCCAGAAGCTGTACGCCAGCTCCCTCGGCCAATAAAGCGAGATGAGCTCCGCAACCCCAGAGTCAGCCATGACTGGACGTAATGGTCAGGGGTCCCTTTACCTTTTTATCCTATTATTATTATTATTATTATTATTATTATTATTATTATTATTCCGCACCCATCTGACTGGGTTGCCCCAGCCACTCTGGGCAGCTTCCAACATATACAGAAACATAAAAAAACACTGAACATTAAAAACCTCCCTATAAAGGACTGCCTGCAGATGTCTTCTAAAGGTTGCATCGTTACTTATCTCCTTGGCTCACATAACTCCATACCCTCCAGTGAAAACAAGGACATTCTACCATATACCCTCCAACATTTCTCCGATGGAAATAGGGGCGTCCTAAGGAAAAGCAGGACATTTCGGGATCAAATCAGAAACCGGGATGGCTTCTATAAATCTAGGACTGTCCCTGGAAAACAGGGTCTGTTATGACGGCACAAGCTTTTGTGGACTAGAATCTAGTTCATCAGATGTGTGAAGAGTTATCCTCAGTTCCCTGTAGCATACACACGATGGGGAGTAGATTAGATCAGAGTGGGTGATCTTTTCCAGCCTGAGGGCTGCAGTCCCTTCTGGGCAACTTTTCAAGGGCCACATGCCAGTGGCCGTCAGGGCCAGAGGCAAAAGTGTGTGGAGCAGTGGATGCAAATTTGACCTTTGCACAGTAGACTCATTTCTACGCACATTCACACGCCCCTCTCTGCCCTCCATTCAGGCAGGCAGGAGGCACTGTCAGAATTCAATGGCACGTTCCTGGCAGCATTTGGGGCACACAGCAGGGTCAATGGGAGGTGTGGCCTCAGGAGAGTTCTGGGAGGCAGGCGGAGAGACCTGGGAAAACCCAAGCCTGACATTCCTCATCCCTGAGGCAGACAGAAATCCATTGCTATAGAAACACTGGTGCCAGAGGGTCAGCAAATGGAAGAACTACAAGCAGCCCCTTCAAGCGACAGCCCCATTCAGAGATCATAGAATTGTAAAGTTGGGCATAATAATAATAATAATAATAATAATAATATATTATATTATATTATATTATATTATATTATTATTTATTATTATATTATATTATATTATATTATATTATATTATATTATATTATTATTTATTATTATATTATATTATATTATATTATAATAAATTATTATTATTATTATTATTATTATTATTATTATTATTATTATTATCATCATCCAGCCCCCACCCAAGCAAAGCTATGATCACATAAGATGCAAGTAACTGGTATTCAAAAATTTTGGCCTCTATGAAACTTTGTATACACCTTGCTAATTTTTGTACTGTTTGGTAAAGCACTGCCATGCAGTGGTGACTGGTTATATTATCACTGACATGCGACTGCTCTGGAATTTTGCCATTAATTGATAGGCAGGTCTTAAAGATTTGCGCTTTGTTTTATGATGGGTTGAAATTGTGCCTATAATCACTTATTTGTTGGATAATCATGCTAAACTTTGAAAGCATTTGGTATTTTGGTTTTTATTGTAATGATGCGTCCATCTGCATTTTTGTTGTTCTCTGGTGAGATTGTCTATTTATGCTGCTTGGTGTTAAAGACAGTCTCTAAGCGGCTGACAAAATAACAAACACCAGTATGTGCAGCACACGGTGGAACTGAGGAACTACAATACAATACAATACAATACAATACAATACAATACAATACAATACAATACAATACAAGAGTTGTGGGTGGGGATTTTTTATTTACCGTATTTTTCTTTCTATAACACTCACATTTTTTCTCCTAAAAAGTAAGGGGAAATGTCTGTGCGTGTTATTGAGCGAATGTGTGGTCCCTGGAGCAGACTGGTCTGAGTGCAGAGGCAAAAATCAGGCAAAAATCAGATCCCGCGTCACGGAGGAGGGAAAGCTGCAGAGGCTGCTGCTGCTTTCCTGCATTCTGCCTAGGGTCACCCCAAATTCACCATCAGATCACATAGCATGTCTATGGCTACAGCCTGCACCAAAAAAATCACGCACCCACTGTTGCCTGGGGCCACAGTGGTGCAAAAACGTGGTTACAAAGCACAGATCCACATGGATTCTCAGGATTTTTGCATTGGGTCAGCCCAAACTCACCGTCAAATCACATGTCTGTGGCCACAGTATGAAGCACAAAAATGATACATCCACTGTTTCATTCAGAATTTTTTTTCTTGTTTTCCTCCTCTAAAAACTATGTGTGTGTTATGGTCAGGTGTGTGTTATAGAGCGAAAAATACGGTAATTAATTTTTAACTGGACTACAACTCCCATCATCCCTGAGTATTGCCCATGCTGGCTGGGGCTGATGGGATTTGAAGTTCAGCAGCATCTGGAGAACCACAGGCTCCCTATAAATCAGGGGTCAACAACCTAATGCCCATGGGCTGGAAGTGGTCCACAGAGGACGTTTGACCGACCCACAAGCCACCCCTGAACCGAGCTGCCCACTCGCACGCTGTGGTAAACTGGCGCGGCGTGGGGACTCGCTTCCATGGGGCCGGAAACCGTGTCTGCGCAGACGCTGGAAATAGCATCTACGCACACGCAGATGCCGGAAATCACAAGTGCAAGCATGTGATCTGGCCCACGGAAGAATCTCCATGGGACTGATCCAGCCCAGGCAAGATAAACCTTGCTGACCCCTGCTATAAATGAAGTCACGAGGCTCTACAGCAGCGGTTCTCAACCTGTGGGTCCCCAGATGTTGTTGGACTACAACTCCCATCATCCCTGAGCTCTGGCCTTGCTAGCTAGGGGTGATGGGAGTTGTAGTCCAACAACATCTGGGGACCCGCAGGTTGGGAAAGGCTGCTGTATAGCATACTGATCAACTCTACATGCCTACAAGTGCTAAGCCTTTCCCTGAGCTCTTGCAACCATGCTAACATGGGAACATCCTGCCTGAGTCAGAGCACTGACCCATCTAACTCAGGACGATGTAGACTAGGGTTGGGGAACCTGCACTTTCCCCACCACCCCCACCGGACTCTCCACAAGCCACACCCCCTCTCTGCCAGGACACGCCCCTCACAGGGTCTGCTTTTGAGTGCCTTGGCTTGGCTGGAATGTACAGTACCTCTCATTGCCTCGATAGAGGATAGTGAAATTTCAGTGTGTTGTGGGGGTGTAGAAGCCTCTGCTTTTTTGCACAGCCAGAATGCGACCCACAACAGCACTTCCCAAACATCTCCCCGCCCCCCCCGGACCGCCTGAAAAATGCTGAGGATCTAGTCAGAGCGCTTAATGTTATTTTTTCTGCCCACTGCAGCAATTGTAACACACTGTGCTAGATGCTGCATAATTTTTAATTGCATTTTTATTGCTTCTTTTATTTTATTTTTATACGTTGGATTTTATTGTGTTCCGCGGAATTCAAACTGTAACACGATAAAATGCAATGTAAGAAATAAAAGAAGCAGTAAAAATGCAATTAAAAATCAATACTATTATTCAGCGCGATGGCTACTGAATGCTTGCAGGACACTGGTGCTCCATGCGCCACAGACTGGCAACACCTGACCTATGGTGTCAAGGTAAGAATCACAGCTATTGTTCTGCACACAGTTTTGGCTCTGTCCTTTCACAGTTTAGGTTCCTTGCACTTTGTCCAGGCTGATTGGCAGCAGCTCTTCAAAGTTGCTTGTAAACGTCAGACTGAACCAAAATGGGTAGCAAAATCACGGGGGGGGGGGTAATATGTTGGCAATCTGGGGCAACTAAGCCCACACCCCCTGTGAGCCATGCCACACATTCAGAGAGAAACGTGTTTCTTACAGAAGCATTTGGCGGGGGGTGGGGAGCACTAGTGCTGTCCCCAGCACATGATAAATCAGCATGGCCCCCTGAACAGGACCAGAACAGGACAGGTCATTGTACTAACTAAGAGGAGCAGTGCTGGTATCCCCACTCCTTCTTGTCTTCCTCTCCTTAACTACCCTCGTTTAAAATTGCTGGTGTTGATTTATCAGCAGTGCCAATGCTCTCTTGCAATTGAAATTGAACTGGAATACTTTATTGTCACTTGTACAACTTGTATACAGTGAGATTACACGAGCACCCCCCCCCTCAGCTCTCTTAGTCTTAATTCCCCTAGTTTACTGACGCACACCCACCAAACCCGAAAGTCAGTTGCCCTGTTGTTATCTTTTCATTCAGCAGCCTAACAGCCCACGGATAGAAGCTGTTCTTTACCCTGTTGGTGCAACTAATAATGCTTCTATTTCTTCTGCCTGAGGACAGGAGATCAAGAAAGTGCCGGCCAGGGTGTGAATCATCCCTGAGAATTTTCTTCACTCTCCTGAGGCATCCGCTATTTCATCCAGTGGATTCACGGGACAATCCCTCAAAGGAAGAGGGCCCTCCCTCAGAGCAAGGTATTCTGAGTAAGGTGGTCCTAGAGTCGCCTTCCTCAACCTAGGGTCCCCAGATGCTGTTGGACTACAGCCCCCATCATCCCTAGTCCAACAACATCTGGAGAGCCAAGACTGAGAAAGTCTGCTCTAGAGAGTTAACTAACAAATTGTTAAAAGTCAATAGTAATTTTCCCCTGGATTGGACCTGGGGCTTTCTGCACTCAAAGCATGTGCTCAACCACTCCGCAGTGGCATTCTACAAACAGGGCACCACCACTTGTACTGAGTGAACAGCACCACATGGCAGCCAGTACTCACAGGTGTTGCAACTTACACTTCACCAACAACTCAAATCCTACATCCTGGGCAACAAGGTAGGAAATCTGATCTGCCATACTTCCTAATTTTCACCTCTCCTTTCAGGATGCTCCTGCTGCCATTCATTGCCTTTTCTGTCCTGCCTTGCTTTGTCCCATTCACCCTTGATTCTTCCTCTCGACTCCAACCTCCACTGTGGTGCTGTCATGACCCCTGAACTCATCCTGCTACAGTGCTCTGCACTGCCCCAAGAAAAATGAGGAGGAACCCAAGGAAGGGAGAGGGTTGTAGCATAGAGTTATCACATCTGCTTTGCATGCAGAAGGGTCAGTCATCAGTGTCTCCAGGGAGGGCTGGAAGAGACCCTGGAGAGCAATTGCCAGCAAGTGTGGACAATACTAAGCTAGGTGGACCCGGCGTCTGACTCAGCCAGTTTCCTATATTCCCGCAACATGGCTCTTCTGCCTTTCTTAGACTTTGAAGAAAAGTCCCCTGTCTGCTCCACCTTATAAAAGCCAGCACTTACAGAGTGACACAGGAGCTCTTTAATAAGGACACCCAGTGATGTGAGGCCAACTGCAGCCTTCTTAAGACTTAGCCTTTACTGAGACAACATCCCTCATTAGCTACAACAGAGGGATAGCTGCAGCCCACAAAGCTGACTGGGAGCTCTGTACTTCCTCCATTATCTACAACAGAGGGAGAGCTGCATCCCACAGATCTCACTGGCAGCTCTCTGTGGTCATTGATAGCACCCCCAATTACCTACAACAAAGGGACAACTACAACCAGCAAAGCTCACATTGAGCTGTCCATGGTACTTTAAAGAACTACCCGAGTCTAGACATATCTGGCCCAATCATACTACCATATCCAGAACCTGATGTTACCTTACTTGACCCAGCTTCCTGAGACCTTACGTGGTGTGGCCTTCCTTACTAACATTTCGCCTGCATGACCTTACCAGAAGAGACTATACCTGATGTAAGGTTACCTAGGTTTTCAGCCATGTGATCCCAGAACCCAGCAGAGAAGCACAGATGTAGCTACAAGATGGCATGTATCCCAACTTTATCCAGGCCTAAAACCTGATAGTATACATTGCTTTAAAACAAACTATGGGGTTGCTCCAAGGTCCATTAATTTGAGTAGGCCTACTCTGAGTAGGACTTAGCTGGATACAACTCACAAACACCGAAGAGGATAATATGATAGAGAAGACAATAAAGCCAGGCAGATTTTCTTCACTAGGATCTCACAAGTATCGACAGAAAGTCTTAAATCTTGATGGAATGCATTTTTGTTTACGCATTACCCCTACACGAAAATCAATGAACTATCGCTAGTGTCAGCAATAATCTCCTAAGGGATGTGGTCTGGCATCACTTTCACACCCAGCCCTCTTGTCATTTGTCGAACTGAAGACATTCAGGAATAATGAAACCTAGGAGAGCGGCACAATTAGGGTTTGTGCAAACCAACAGCCTTTTCAATTGCCTTTTCCTCTCTCTTTTGTTTTTCTAAGCCTCTTTATAGCTGCTCCTCCTGAAAATAGGAACATAGGCAGCTACCTTATGCTGAGTCAGATCACTGGTCCACCTGGCTCAGGACTGTCTACACTGACTGGCGGTGGTTCTCCAGGGTTCCAGACAGGGTTCTCTCCCAGCCCTACCCAGAGATGGCAGGGATTGAACTTGGGACCTTCTGTTTGTGAGGCAGATTCTCTACCACTGAGCTACTTTCCCCTCTGTGTGTAAACAACAATGATAGATTATGGATGACAAGGGATACCATATTTTTCACACCATAAGACGCACCTTTTTCCTCCTAAAAAGTAAGGGGGAATGTCTGTGCGCTTTATGGAGCGAATGTGTGGTCCCTGAAACCGAATTGCCCAGGGGCAAAAAGCAGATCATGCTTTTTTTTTTTTTTAGAAAGAGGGAGGGGGTGTTGAAACGAAGCTGCTGAGCAGATGATCAGCAAGCGATCGGGAGGGAGATAAGGGACGCTAGCGATAAAGGAGGCTGCCTGGGAGGGGGAGGTAAAAGCACATAGATCCTCAGGATTTTTGCATTGGGTCACGCCAAATTCACCATCAGATCACATAGCATGTCCATGGCTACAGCCTGCACCAAAAAAATCACGCATCCACTGTTTTGTGGGGCCGCGATGGTGCAAAAACATGATTACAAAGCACGGATCCACATGGATTCTCAGGATTTTTGCATTGGGCTATCCCAAACTCACTGTCAAATCACATATCATGTCTGTGGCCACAGCATGAACCAGAAAAATCATACATCCACTGTTTCGTTCAGAATATTTTTTTTCTTGTTTTCCTCTAAAAACTAGGTGCGTCTTATGGAGTGAAAAATACGGTATTTCCCACTGATAAATCAGGAATTTCTTCATTTTATCCATAACAAACAAACCAGTTTTGTAATGTCTGTTGAGTGGAAGAACTTCCTTTGCACAACTCCCACCAATGTGCACAACTGGTTGACCTAGGTAATTTCTTTTTAAAAAATTATTTGCCAATCCATGACATCACAACAGCATGCAATACATAATTATACAAAAGAACTCTACAAAACCTTATTTCTGCGGTTGTAAGTTGTTCTGAGCTGTTTTTAATGTTGTGTGTGTGTGTTTTAATGTGGTAACCCATCTTGGGTCCTTAGGTGGGTAATAAATTATCGCAACAACAACCATAGCAACAACAAGGCAGTTTACTACGTGTTAAAGAGAACATTCACAAGCAATAGAATACATTCACTTAGCAAAGACCATGAGGGATTGCATAGCAACAGAGGTATCTCAGTAATAAATTGAACAAAAAAAAAAATAATCTGAAAAAGTGGTGGTTTTAATACCCCTGTCTGACGAGCCACATAATGCAAGAAGCCATCCCACATATCTGTAGCTTGTCCTCCCTGCTTTCCCCTCTAACTAAAGCCTACAAGATAGATTTCTGATGTTTGCATCTCCTTCTCTTTCCCAAACATCAGTTTATTTTGCCTAGAGGTGCTGCTAGATCCATTTTTTATTTATTTTTTAATTTAAAAAAATCCGGGACACAGGACCATATTTTGGATTTGCATAAAATTTACGGAAACTAATTTATATGCATAGCTCCAAATTCAGGCCAACTTTCAGAGGGAATGTTGCAATGTGTTAAAAACAAATCAAGTTTTTGAAGGGGGAGGAAGGGCCTGGTGGGAAAACCCTAGGACTCGGGACTCTTGGGCCACCTCATAACAATATTCCTGATTTCTCTTAGCTAAGCTAAGATGAGCCAGTACCTCTAGATATGTTCACACAACCACCCATCTATAGAGGCCCTATGTGGAAGGAAGGAATCACCCACCACCAAGATGAAATCCATTTAATATTCCCAGTGCTTGACTTACTTTTTTTGAAATGAGGCCTCCTAACAGGGTTGGTGGTTTTAGCGCATGCAAAGATGTACTAGAAATCACTCAAAGTTTTGCCCCAAAATTCACTTTCTGGTATAGTATCTCTGGATTTTTGAACTTCATTCAACTGACTACCTGGGCTTGACTCTTGCTGAGGTCTGGTGTGTCTGCATATGTCTCTCTGTGTGTGCACGTAGAAACCCAGAGCTTTTCCACCAGCCTCTGAATCTCCTATCTCCTCCCTCTCCCTTTTGCTGAACTTAATTCTTCTTTTTCTTTTTAACTTTCCTTCCAGGGCAGAGCACGGGTAGCACTCCAAACAACCCAGCATCAGCACCAGCATTTATTAAACTGATATACAGTCGTACCTTGGAAGCTGAACAGAAGCAGTTCCAGAAGTCCATCCGACTTCCAAAACATTCAGTAACCAAGGCGCAGCTTCTGATTGGCTGCTGGAGCTTCCTGCACTCAATCAGAAGCTGTGGAAGCTGTGTCAGATGTTTGACATCCAAAGAACGTTCACCAAACGTTCTTGGGAACCAAAACGTTTGACTTGCAAGGTGTTCGGCTTCCAAGGTTAAACTGTACTACCCTTTTATCTCAAGATCACAGGACGGTTCACAACATAAAAATGTGAAATAGTGACAGAAAATGCATAATAAAACAAAAATAACAATAAACTCAATTTGCCCCTCCCACAAACACATTGAAAAGGCTCATCCCTACAATGAGTAAGAGGTGTTTTCTTGTTTTCTTTTACTAACCCTGCCTTGCATGTATGAAGCTAAAAGAGACCCACAAAAATTATTCCAGGCATAATGCCACATACCTTTCTGCACTTCTGCAAAAGAGGATTCAGACATATCAGGGTCAAAGAGGGGCGTAAGGCCAAAGGACACCAGGGAATTGTCTCAAACTTTCGCAGTTGACACCGGGTGTTCCTTGCAATCGGTTAAAGTGAACCTGAAGAAGTGATTAACTTTCCACTGAGAGAAAGAAATGAGTAATTTAGGATTCCTGAAGTACTGATTAGTGTAGCCTAGAATCTGGCCCAAGCTAATTATAAATCAATGGGAAGTAAAATAAATTGGGAGCTGTATAATGAAACCAATAGGGCTTCCTTTGAAATGTGCATTTTTCTAATTAACATTTTCTTCCTCTCTCTCTCTCTCTCTCTCTCTCTCTCTCTCTCTCTCTTTGTAAAGGGGAAAACATGTAGTTACTGTTTTGGCAACTGAAAAGACATTGTTTGCCCTCAGCTTTAGATCTGAAAATCCACATCATTTTCATCCTTCCCACCTCCCTTTCCTTTCATTCCTGAGATAAAAATCTCATCTCTCAGAGGCTATGGTCCAATCTGTTAAAACTGATAAGGCCGGCCTCTCACTGCATAAGCGTCACACAGGCGAGGTGGAAAGTCTGCGTGCCGTACTCAGCTATTTGCCATTTACGTTTTAAGCAACATGCTACCCTCTCAAAACAGCAGCACTTTGTTGAAGCTGCCAGGTATAGCAGGGCTGGGAAGGTTTTACAGCCCTTCTGGGCAGTGGCGTAGCACAGGTTCTCGGTGCCCGGGACACGGGTGTGCATGCCAGGGGGAAGGGCGCAGAGGGTGGCCCTGCCAGCTCAAGCCCTCCTTGCTAACAGCCACAGCAGTCTGAGCTGGCAGTGAGTGAAGCAAGGGAGAAAGGGCTTAAAGCCGCCGGGAGCAGACCTGAAGGCTGTGGTGCCCCATTCGCAAAGGGAAAGATGGCCGCCACAGCCTCTTGCCCTCTCCCTTCCTCTTGGCCTGCCCAGGGGCGGGGCATGCACAGGAGAAGGAGGCGACACTGTTGCCCCATCCCTGAAGGCCCAAACCAGGCATGGCTTGCTGAGTGTGTGAGCCTGTTTGTGACATTTGTACGGAGCCCCTGGTCATCACACGGACTATTGACCTGTACACCACTAATCCGCTGCCACCAACCAGGTCCTCCCCAGTAAAATAACTTCAGTCTCAGTCAGGTTCTCAGGGTAATAAAGAAGAGTGTATTTTATTTCAGACACAAACAAACTTTTACGGCATTCCAAACATTGTTACTCTTTACTTTCTTAGTCTTATTTTCCTCTCTCTATCTCTTCTACCTCCCCTCACTCAAGCACCCACTGCACTAACTGTCTCTCTATTTCCAACTGCCTGCCAACTGCTTCTCCAACTGCCTTTCCCAACCAGCCAACCCACTAAAACCAACCAACTATCCACCAACAAAGTATGCAGGTGGCACTGTGGGTTAAACCACAGAGCCTAGGACTTGCCGATCAGAAGGTCAGCGTTTCAAATCCCCGTGACGGGGTGAGCTCCCGTTGCTCGGTCCCTGCTCCTGCCAACCTAGCAGTTCGAAAGCATGTCAAACTGCAAGTAGATAAATAGGTACCGCTCCGGCGGGAAGGTAAACGGCGTTTCCGTGCACTGCTCTGGTTCACCAGAAGCAGCTTAGTCAATATCCAGAAGCTGTATGCTCCCTCCCTCAGCCAGCCAGCCAGTGAGATGAGTGCTGCAACCCCAGAGTTGGCCACGACTGGACCTAATGGTCAGGGGTCCCTTTACCTTTACCTTTACCTTTACCTTTACCTTTACCTTTACCCACCAACAACTCTAACAAACCTCGGGCTAAGCCCTTTTATACACATGTAGGCTCCGCCTCCAGCTTTCCCATTGGTCTACATTTTTAACCCTTTCTTTTTCCCCTATATAGACAGGCTCTAGACGAATGGGCAAATGTCACACTGGTTGTGCCCCCTCATACCCTTTCAAAAATCTGCTCCCGGGGCCACAGCTACCCTGGCCCTCTCCACGCTATGCCCCTGCTTCTGGTCAACCTTCCGAGTGCCACACGTCAGAGGCAGCCACAAATGTGAAATTTGCATGCCACTGTTACAGCCGCCACAAAGTACCCAATCAAGGGATGTATGCATTTTGGGAAACAAAGAAATGGAATAAGGTGAATGGACCTCAACAGAAAAAAATGGGTTCCCGGCAAAAAAAACAAATCAAAAAACCAAACATCATCATCATCATCATTATAATTTATTATTTATACCCCACCCATCTGGCTGAATTTCCCCCCAGCCACTTTGGGCGGCTCCCAATCGAGTGTTAAAAACAATACAGCATTAAATATTAAAAACTTCCCTAAACAGGGCTGCCTTCAGATGTCTTTTAAAAATAGGATAAAGTGGTATCTCGGGTTACATACACTTCAGGTTACATACGCTTCAGATTACAGACTCCCCTAACCCAGCAATAGTACCTCGGGTTAAGAACTTTGCTTCAGGATGAGAACAGAAATCGCGCAGCGACGGCATGGCAGCAGCGGGAGGCCCCATTAACTAAAGTGGTGCTTCAGGTTAAGAACAGTTTCAGGTTAAGAACAGACCTCCAGAACGAATTAAGTACGTAACCAGAGGTACCACTGTATCTGCTTATTTCCTTGACATCTGATGGGAGGACGTTCCACAGGGCAGGCGCCACTACCGAGAAGGCCCTCTGTCTGGTTCCCTGTAACCTCACTTCTCGTAATGAGGGAACCGCCAGAAGGCCCTCGGCGCTGGACCTCAGTGTCCAGGCTGAATGATGGGTGTGGAGACGTTCTTTCAGGTATACAAAAGCAAAACAAAACAAAAAAGTCTACATTAGGGAGAAAAGTCCTAGCCCAGACTCCTTGCTCTTCCAGTTTTCTACCCCTACATATTTCAAAAGCTGCACCCCTCCCTCTTCCACATTCCAAAGCGGTACAGTCCCAGAGAATTCCATCACATACTTTCCCCTGCAAGCCTGAAGATCATCTCTCTTTTATTCTCACCACAGTATTTAGCCAGAGCTGTCCAAGAATGGCAGGCTTTCCTTTTCTCTCCCCAGCCGTTTTGTGTAGCACGTTCTGTCGTTAACAGGGAGAAAACACTGAGTGAGTTTTCACAAAACGTATGCTACAGCAAAGCTCACTCCGTGGTCATTTTCGAAACAGTCCACCTCCCCACCCCACCCTCCGGTATTTCTGATATTACAGCTTTGCTTGGGTATGTTAGTGCAACGTAATTAAATAAGAGGCAACTGTTTACAGCCAGACCCTTCAAAACTTGTTTGTCTGCCAAATCTGCCCTTCCTCTCAACAGACTCACCCGAATAATCAGGGCCTATAGCTTTGCAATCTTTGCAAATACACTTCACAGCCAGTTAAAAGGCAAATTATCTGCTGAGGCACAAGAATAGATGCACGCAGTGGTAATGGCTGCGAGGCCGACTCCATTTTATGAGGCTGCACTTATACGTCTTATTACCCAGACAATGCTAAGGTTGTATTTAAGGCTTTGGGCTTTCATTGTTAATAAGAGTTTCAGTAGCAAAGGGAAAAAATACCAAATATGTGAGCAAGGCAAACTTTCACACACACCAACTTAATGAGTCAATCTGAGAAACTGTTTTTGTACAATTTTGCATTGCTAGTTTGCTATGTAACTATCATGAAGGAGGCAGGGGTCTGACAGCAAATCAAAGGTGAAGAGATAGGGGTTGAAAGAGGTTTGCTCAGAAAAGGACCCAGCCCAAACAGGAAGTCCTTTGTGAAATGTCTCATCCTGAGGATTCCTCATCAGAGAGTGACTCAGAGGCCCTGGCATCGCTTCAGCTCGAAAGTGTCAGTACCAGGCAGGAACAATGTCTTTCTATGAACATTGTGCCTTACATCTGATTCTGTTTGCCTGGAATTAGACCCCAGAATGCCCATAGCTTGCCTCCTGCCTGAGCCCTTGCTTGAACCTCTGCGTGCCTGAATTGGACCTCATACTGGTCTTGGAAAATGCTGCTGTCTGCATCCATGGTAACACTGTTACCTGGGAGGTCCCTTGAAACCCAGCAAGGACAGGTTGCTTTCTAGCACTTCCTGCTTAGAAGGGAACAACGGCCAGTCTCAGTGGGTGTGGCTGTTCTAGAACCTAACAATACTTCACCGCTCAAGAAGATGCTCCAAAATGACAGCTGCATGAAGAGGCAAAGATTCCTAGCGATTTCTGACAGTAACATAGCACTGCCATTCCACAGATTCAGCAAAACAGACATGACCACAAGCCCCTTTGGTCCAATCCAGGGGTTGGCAAGGCTTACTGGGCATGGGCCGGATCACTCCCGTGGAGATCCCCCGTGGGCCAGACCAGCGCAGTGCAATGCCAGAAATCGCATCTATGCATGTCCGCGGCACCAGACATTACTTCTGCGCATGCCCAGACGCCAAAAATTGTGCCTGTGCAGAAGTGATTTTCGGCATCTGGGCATGCACAGAAGTGATTTCTGGCACCACAGACATGTATAGACGCGATTTCCGGTGACTGGGCATGCGCAGAAGCAATTCCAGGACCCGCGGAAGGGAGTCCCAGCGCCACGCTGTGCTGGTTTAGCACGGCACGTGGGGACTCACTGAGTGGTTGGCTCAGTTTGGGGGCGGCTCGTGGGCCAGTTAAATGGCCTCCGTGGGCTGCTTCTGGCCCATGGGCCTCAGGTTGAGGACCCCTGGTGTAATCCAAAGCATTGTGTTGACATTCTGGGAATCCAAACTTTTGTTAGGAAAGATTGTGCTTCTAGTCCCTGGGGACTGCTTCAAGGTTATCAGCCCCACAGAACCAAGTGATCTAGGAGTCAACAGAAGACTAGCAAGGGTTAAATAGCAGTAGCTTCAGGCTTCCTTCCCCAGTCTGAGCAGCTCATCTCTACAGCAGTCACACAGGTGCCTATACTTTGTCCTTCTGCCTGTTGTAATATCACCATTTGCCTGCCCTTGACCATGTGCCTGATCAGACTCCTCTCATCTATGTCTGTTGCTCTGTGGCTCCAGGAAGAAAAAAGTTGGACAAAGAAGACTGCCATGTCTCCTGCTTCAGAGCCCCAGTGTTGCCTCAAAGAGGACTCAAATACTGCTTGGGGTTCGAGGAGTCCTTGGCACCCACTTTCTGCACTGTTCTGGTCTGAAGGCATGGTCTCCCATCATCCTGAGATTCAAACAACGACTCCCTGGTAGCTTCTCCTGCTCCACACCTATCCAGAAGCATGCAACTGCAGACTCAAACAGTCCCTTTAAGGACTACAGGCAGCTCCCCTGCGGGGCAGAGACACTGGAATACAAGACCCTGCCAGCTTTCTTGAGCCTTTGGACAAATCTGAGTCCTTTGCTGAGCCAACCTCCTCCATTGCTCCACCAGCAGGCCCACTGGGAGCTGTCCAGGGTCCTGAAATAGGTGCTGAAAATTACTGCCACTTCCCCTGTAAGCCCCAAGGCCAGGCTTCCTCAACCTCAGCCCTCCAGATGTTTTTGGCCTACAACTCCCATGATCTCTAGTTAGCAGGACCAGTGGTCAGGGATGATGGGAATTGTAGACTCAAAACATCTGGAGGGCCAAGGTTGAGGAAGCCTGCCCAAGACCCAGCAGAACAGGATAAAGGCTAGAGGGGCACCTCAAGCAGGAGATAAGGGCTATAGGGGGTGTTTACTGTTAATGAAAAAGGGATGCGGGTGGTGCAGTGGGTTAAACCACAGAGCCTAGGACTTGATTATCAGAAGGTCGGCGGTTTGAATCCCCGCGACGGGGTGAGCTCCCGTTGTTCGGTCCCTGCTCCTGCCAACCAAGCAGTTCAAAAGCACATCAAAGTGCAAGTAGATAAATAGGTACCGCTCCGGCAGGAAGGTAAATGGCTTTTCCGTGTGCTGCTCTGGTTCACCATGATGGCCACATGACCCGGAAGCTGTACGCCGGCTCCCTCGGTCAATAAAGCGAGATGAGCACCGCAATCCCAGAGTCGGCCACGACTGGACCTAATGGCCAGGGGTCCCTTTACCTTTTTACTGTTAATGAGAAGAGAAGAGAAGCAGACAGGCCAAAGGGGCAGGAAGATACAAGAACAATTAAGACAGGGATGCATAGAAGGGATTCCATTTCTCATGGATTCAAAATCTAGCAGGGATGTGAATGTCAGAGCCCCCACACTCCGCTTATTTGAACAAGCTCAAAGAAGAGTTTAAAAAAAAAAACACCTAGGTGAGCTCCTTCTAGCGTTCCAGCTTTAGGCACCAAAGTTTTAATTGTCACTTTACCTGCTTAATATTCAATCTTACTACCCTCTGGAGAGTTAATCTATTCCATAATGACTGGTCAAATACACCCGGGATGCTGACTCGGCAGAGCAGTCTGTCAAAACAGTCTTGCTTCATTAACTGAAGGTGCCATTAAGCTTGAAGCTTGAATAATAAGTTGGAACCTCCTGTCACGTACAGGAGCAAAATGGTGAAATCTAGGGGGAGAAGAGATCTGCCAATTCCTCAGTCTCACCCATCACCCCACCCCAGTTCCAAAAGGCCTCCTTCATTTACCCGTGGAGCAAAAGGGGCTTAGTTGTAAGCACAGCTGCCAGCAGGTAAATACAGATCTATTTATAGCATCTTATTTTTCACTTGCATCAGCCATTTTTGCAAGGAGCTACAGAAGAGCAGCATTCAATGCCATCCTCAGCCTGGATCAGTGCATCCCATTGTCATCTCAATACAGGGGTAGATCAACTCTAATGCTACCTAGGCTACCGTCAAGAGCCTTCACCAAATTTTAGAAATGATTTCCTCCTTGTGGAAAGTGCAGCCACACAGCCTCCAGCTCTCCAATAAAATCAAATGGAGATTGAGGTTCTCAAAACATGTCATGATTCTCTGTTAAAAAGGCTATTAGCTGCCACACGGGATTGCTATTCTTAGAGCTGCAGAGATGGAATTCCCTGTTATTCTCTGGCTGCTGAATGTTTGACACATATTGTAATTGCAAAGTCATCTCTGCAATTACAAGAACCAGAAAGCTACACACACACACACACACACATGTCCACAGAAGTCATTTCTAAGTCTATTTTTTACTCATACATTAATATCCTAGTATTTCCTCCAAGAAGCTCAAGGTGATGGTGTACATGGCTCTGCCGCTCCCCATTTTATCCTCACAATAACCCTGCAAGGCAGTTTAGGCTCAGAGATAGCAACATGCTCAAGGGGTTACTCAGTGGGCTTCATAGCTAAGTCAGGATTTGAGCCCCGGTCTCCCAGGTCCTAGTCAAATGCTCTAGCCACTACACCACACTACTGATGCAGTTTATTTTCTGGCTACAGGAGTAGTTAAAGGAGGATTGTTAACTGAAGCATGATGTTCCAGCTTGTGACAGATGGCTATTCATGCCAGATCAAATTAGTCTCTCACTCCTCTGTGGCTTTGATAACATTGACCCACATCCAACAACAGTGAAATCCACTTCTGCAATGTCTGTGTGTGCGCACAGAGTAATACTTTGTAGTTGGCCAACATATCCTAGTTCTCCATCTGGGGACTGAGGGTGAATGTTGATATATAGAGTCATGTCTTGGAAGTCGAACAAAATTCGTTCCGGAAGTCCGTTCAACTTCCAAAACGTTCTAAAACCAAATCACAGCTTCTGATTGGCTGCGGAAGCCCCACCAGATGTTCTGGTTCCAAAAGAACATTCGCAAACCAGAACAATCACTTCCGGTTTGGCAGTGTTCGGGAGCCAATATGTCCGAGTTCCAGGGTGTTCAGGATCCAAGGTATGACCGTATTGTTGCCCATCAGTATTTCCCCATACATGAGAGGGGGGGGTGACCTGGAGCTGGGAGCTCAGATGCACTGAAGGTGTCTACAGGAACCCAAATGAGAGGTTACATCGGCTCAGGCAAATCCTCCCCCTTCCAGATAATCTACTGCAAGAGTAGCCAATGTGAGACCCTCCAGTTAGTGCTGGGATGCAAATGCCACCATTGGTCAGGTTGTTTTCGGATGGAAGCAGCTATAGTCCAACAACACCTAGAGGGCACCATGTTGGCTACAACTAATTTAATGGGTCCTAATGCACACCTGGTTCTTCTCTGGCTTCTCTCTCCTCCCGAGTAGTGAATCCTGCTGGCTTCTCGGCAAGTGCTCCTTTGCTGGCTTTGGGCTACTCACTGGTGCTGAAACTCAAGAGGCAGGGAGGGTGAGAAGGAAGAGTGTTTGGTGCAAAGGTGAGGATCCAGGTGTGCTGTCCAGGGTCATGGGAGGGAGGGTGCTTGACTGTCACTCAGTGTGCTGGTCCCATGGGTTACCCAAGAGGCAAGGTCCAAGTCCGGTCCGTGGTCAAAGGTGCAACGTGGAGGCAGTCCGTAGTAGCTGAAGCTGGGTGCAGGGCAGGGAGCTGGGTGAGGTCAGGAGCAGGCTTGCAAGCAGGGAGCCAGGGTGGGTCAGGAGCTCAGGCAGGAAAGCAGGACAGGGCTCAGGCAGGAACTAGCAACCAACAATGTTGCTCCCGCAACTTGGTACTGGGGCTGGCTGGCTTTTATCTGCCCTGAGGCATGGGGCAGCCCCGATCCTCTAGTGACTCACCTCCCCTGGTCTGGAGGCGAGCACTTCTCCTTCAGGAACTTAGTTCCCTCCGCCTCTCTGCCCTGAGCCTCTGCAGCTCAGGAGAGGCTGGAGGGTTACTGGACCCAAGGGCAACCTCAGCTTCTTCTGACGGGGCTGAGAGTGGAGCATCTGCAGGCAATGGGTCCTCTAATACCTCAGGAGCCAGAGCAGACTCAGCTGATGCCTGCACAGGATCCAGCACAGGTGAGGACCCTTCAGGCTCATGCCCCAGCCCCAGCTCAGCTGGTTCTGGAGGCGGGGAATCCTGTGCAAGCTGAGATCCCTCAGGTTCAGCATCTGAGTCCAAATCCCAGGCCATCACACCCAGTCAGGGTGGAGGTTTCTGCAGAGTCCCATTCCTCTTCCTCAAATGAGGATGTGATGGCCACCAATTTGTGTAGCTTCGTGGGGAATAAGGCTATATTCTTAGTGAATATGACAACCTCCTTCTTTCTCACGTGGGTTGACAGATGGCCCCAGTCCAGAGAAAATTAGTGTGATGCTCTAATGGTTCCCACCCATAACTCAAGTGTGAGATGCTAATGTTATCTGGATCGGGACCATCAGTCAACCTGAATGAGAGAGGAAGTGGAAAATACTAGTTTGTATGCTAGGAGCTTCGCTCAACGATATTTGTGAAACTTAATCAACCTTCTTTTGCGTTTCTGAAGCACACAATGGAGCAAAGGGGTTTGGGCTGCCTTGTCAGTGATGGCGTGTGGAGGAATATAATCCAATTTAAATGACTTTAATCTCTCAGGAGGGAGATACTGTCTGCCTCCTATCATAGTTCCTTTTCATTTTTATAAAACCTTTTAGATTCTGAAGGCATTGTACATATGTACCTGAAATATGGTACCTGTCACATCAAATCTAAAATGTTAAATAGTCACACTTTTATGTTCCACTCATATTGACTTGAAGGTTGAGCCTTAAAAAAAACAAACCAAAAAACCCCACCATCACAAGAATATGAAGTTTTTTCTTCTTCCTCTTTACAGAACTTCCTTGCTTTAATTTTTGAAGTGTTTAACCCAGACAGATGTCTTCCAAAAAAGAAGAAGGAGGAAGGAGTAAAAGCTTGAGCATCTGGGACTCTTTCCAGAATGCTGTCCTTAAAACACGCTCATGAACAAGCCCTATCGACTCGGGCATATTTAATATCACGTTGAGGAGGTGAAATGTTTACACAAACAGGAACAAGCAAAGCATCACACAGACACACACAATATTAAACACAATCACCATCATCTGATCTGCATTATGTATGTGCGGGTTCCGTACGTACGTCATGAGCCAACCTTGCATGCAGCATCTGTAACGCTGCCAAGTTAAACTTGGCAAGTTAAAGAGAGGCCAGCGCTAGGACAGATGCTGAACCTCCTTTTGAGTTTATGAAGCAGATGCTCTCGTGCAGAGGTAGGGAACAGGTAGCCCTCCAAATGTTGCTGGACTCCAACTGCCATCAGCCTCAGCCAGCCATAGTGAACAAGCCATGTATGTCTAGCCTCCATAGCACAGTCCTATGTTGATCGGCGCCAGTGCTGTGATAGCTTCATGTGGGGAGTTGCTATCTTTGTCATAGCAGGTCTGGTTGCCTGGAGGCAACTGTTACTCACCATAGGACCCAAACCTTTTTCAAGGAGGGCCAGATTTGATGAAGTGAACATGCGTGAGGGCCAAACAAAGCTATTGAGCTTTTTTTTAGGATTGCAGTTGCTGAGCTTTTTTAAGGATTTTACCACAGGACATATATTGCCACAGGGGCCAGATTAAATAATCAACCAGCATGCCCCCAAACGGACTTTGGACATGCCTGCCATAGGTGATCAGGCAAAGGTAAAAACACAATGCTGGCATATAGGTCATTGGAGCACGGCCAACATCTCTTTAGTGGCAGCTAAACCAGGGGTCAGGAAACTTTTTCAGCAGGGGGCCGGTCCACTGTCCCTCAGACCTTGTGGGGGGCCAGACTATTTTTTTGGGGGGGATGAACGAATTCCTATGCCCCACAAATAACCCATTTTAAATAAAAGGACACATTCTACTGATGTAAGTAGTGATGTATGGAAGTGAGAGCTGGACCATAAAGAAAGCTGATCACCGAAGAATTGATGCTTTTGAATTATGGTGCTGAAGGAGACTCTTGAGAGTCCCATGGACTGCAAGAAGATCAAAACGAAGTCAGCCCTGAGTGCTCACTGGAAGGACAGATCCTGAAGCTGAGGCTCCAATACTTTGGCCACCTCATGAGATGTTGGGAAAGATGGAGGACACAAGGAGAAGGGGACGACAGAGGAAGAGATGGTTGGACAGTATTCTCGAAGCTACCAGCATGAGTTTCACCAAACTGCGGGAGGCAGTGGAAGACAGGAGTGCCTGGCGTGCTCTGGTCCATGGGGTCACGAAGAGTCGGACACAACTAAACGACTAAACAACAACAAAAACACCAGGCAGGCCCCACAAATAACCAAGAGATGCATTTTAAATAAAAGAACACATTCTACTCATGTAAAAACACCAGGCAGGCCTCACAAATAACCCAGAGATGCATTTGAAATAAAAGGACACATTCTACTCATGTAAAAACACGCTGATTCCGGGGCCATCCGTGGGCCGGATTGAGAAGGTGTCCGAGCCCCAGGCCTTAGGTCGCCTACCTCTGCTCTACAGCCACTTCGCAGGGCACACTTGTCATTCTGTAGGTTGACAGAGTGAGAACCGCCTTGGAGAAAGAACAGAGGGCTAAAGAGGAGAAGCAGTTCTTGGAGATTCAGCTCAGCTCACAGTACAACATCCACACCACTTGAAACGGAGACCAGTGGCGGCAATCTCTCTCTGTGTGTGTGGGCTGGCCACCCACAAGTCCATGCAGCAAAACAGTATTGGATTTCACTATCAGATTGTTCCACCGCCATTAAGGAGGCTAGCAGTATTGGTAGTGGATTTACTTTTCCAGGATCAGGAGATGCAGATAAAAGTTGCAGAAAGGTTACAGCGCAGCAGTTTGAAACTCCTTATCACACTTCCTTACAACAAGGCACAAATCAAATCAGGAGGAAATGTCAGTGCAGCCGCCGTTCCTTCCCAAGTGTTATTTAATTATTCTGATTTATGTTGGCTGTCAGCTATCAAGCCAAAATGATAAACACACTAAACATTTTTGTTCTAGTAATAATATTTTGTTCTCTACCTATTCATGCTACATAAACTATTAATAGCTCCGGCGCTATGCGAAGAGCGGCAGCTCATGCAAATGCGATTTATCAAAAGCTCTTTAATAAACTCAGGGAGGGCGGAGGGGGCCAGTTTGCAGTGAAGGTGGGATGTTGCCGGGATGCCATTACCATGGGAAATGGAAATGCAGGCGAGATGAGGCAATGCCTGCCATGGGACCAACTGTTGTTGGCGTAGGAATACTCAAGATGATGAGCTGCACACACACACACACACACAACCTTTTGAGAAGCAAAAACAGAAAGAAAGCAAACAGCTTCTTCCAAATTAGCAGTTCTCTCCACAGGAAGCTCCTGGGATGCTCTCTGGTGAGGTACAGATGTGGAATATGTTAGGTCAGAATATATATATTTATAGATTTTCTTCAGGGAAGATCTGAGACCGCAAGCCAGCAGGGAACTTGTATATTACACAGAAAGCTTCTGCATTACCTTCTGGGCCTGGTTTGGCCTTGGTCACCCTGGCAAATTATCTTTACCAGAAAAGGATCTGTGGCATGAGACCCTGGTTGCTCTTGCCTGCTGTCTCAGCACCTTTTGACACTATCAACCACAGTCTCTTACTGGAGCGACTTGGTGGGTTCAGAGTAGGAGGCACCCTATTGCAGTGGTTCTGCTCCTATCAGCTGGGCTGGTTCCAGAGGCTAGCACTGGATGAATATTCCCTGAACCCCTGGCTATGGGTATGCCATAGGGTACTGCCAGGCACCATCTTGCCTCCAGTGCTATTTAATATCTATATAGTCATTTCAACCAAGGTCCGGGGAGACCCAGGTTCAAATCTTCACTCGTCGTGAAGGTCACCAGGGTATAGGTAGATAGGTAGATAGATAGATAGATAGATAGATAGATAGATAGATAGACAGACAGACAGACAGACAGACAGACAGACAGACAGATAGATAGACAGATAGATATAGATATAGATCTTGTTGGTTTTCCAAATTATTAGTCATACCTCATGTTATGTTTGCTTCAGGTTGCACATTTTCATGTTGCGCCCTGCGGCAACCCAGAAGTAACGGAACGAGTTACTTCTGGGTTTCACCACTCGCACATGCACAGACGCACAAAATGACGTCACGTGCATGCGCAGAAGCGGCAAATCGCAACCCACGCGTGCGCAGACATGGGTTGCATTCTTTTCAGGTTGCAAACGGGCCTCCGGAACGGATCCCGTTCGCAACCAGAGGTACCACTGTACATATCAGACCAAATTACTTTGATTTAATACAGTTTCTTTTTTAAAAAAAATCAAGTTTCCCACTCTTGTTGCAAACATAGGTTCATCAGTTCCTCCTGTAGCCACTTCACCTCTTCTTTAATATCCACTTAATCATTCACTTGATGTTAGTCCATTCTTGCAGCTGCCCATTATTCGTTCTTTACATACAGCACCTCTGTTGTTTCTCATAAATATAAAATCCATTGTGTAGTCCTTCATAGTGTTCTCAGACCTGGTGTACAGTGGTGCCCCGCAAGACGAAAGGGTTTTCCGTTTTGGAGGCGCTTTGCAAAACAAATTTCCCTATGGGCTTGCTTCGCAAGACGAAAATGTCTTGCGAGTTCCTGCGGGGGTTTTTTCCTCCCCCCCCCTTTTTCTAAGCCGCTAAGCCGCTTATCAGCTGATCCACTAAGCCGATAAGCTGCTAAAAGCCGCTAAAAGCCGCTAAGCCGCTAATAGCGCTAATCCGCTAAGCCGTCAATGGGCTTGCTTCGCAAGACGAAAAAACCACTAGATGAAGAGAATCGCGGAACGGATTCTTTTCGTCTTGCGAGGCACCACTGTATTGGGAGAGTTATCTTCCTTTGTTCAGTCCACTGCAGTGTTTACAAGGTCAATTCACATTCCATTCCTTCCACTGTTCACCAACTTATGTACGGGCTGCAGCTATAAATAACTCCCAGATAACATAGCCAATCATAGCCAATTAAAATTCCACTCTGGGGTTCTTCCTCGGCACACAGCTAAAGTCTTTTCTCAAACACAGTCTCTTGCCAGATTTAATTAGCGTCCATTCATCTTCTTACTTTGCATTGCTCCTTCACACTCCTGGCCCAGTCCAAAGATAATTTAAACACCACCAGGGTTCAGGCCCCTTCTCATCCATGAAGCTCACTGGGTGACCTTGGGCCAGTCACTGCCCCTCAACCTAAGCTACATTGCAGGGTTGGCGTGGGAATAAATTGGGGAGGGGAGAGAACGGTGTGCACCACCTTGATCTCCTTGGAGAGAAACAATGAGTGGGTGGATGGATGAATGAATGAATGAGAGACAAGAGTCTAGCAACAGCAGTTCTGTTCAACTGATTTCTCTGCTCCGCAAGCCTAAATCCAGGCAAACAGCTCTTTTAAGCCACCTCTCTCCCCAAAGAGCAACAGATCTGTCAAAGCCCTCTTCTTATTATGCACCTCCACACCTCTGCCACTCACAATCATCCTTCAAGACAGGCCAGTGGCTTTTTGAAACACCTCTCCTTCTCCTCCTTTCCTTTGAATAGGGAAACGAAGCCTTCACACGGTTCTTTCGTTATCCTTCTCAGCTGTTCAGTTCTGTTTGCCAAGCATCCCTCTAGGTCAAGAGCTGAAGTGTGGAGGAAGGCGAAACTGGATTTATATGCCTTTGCCATATATTCATATTATGTTTGATATTAAAGGTCCGCAACCTCCGGATTTCAGCCTGACCTACAGCACGGCATTTGAGACCTCACTCGCAGAAAGGCTTGCAGGATGCTCGGAGCTTCTGTCGAGGGTCCAAGATCTACTGTCTGCTGCAATCAAATTTTTCTGAAATTGGATACGGCATCCAGTCAGCAAGATCTCTGTCGAAAGGTGATTATTCCAGCTCTTCCTGCAAATCTCCTATCTTATGGCAGAGGTGTCGAAGCGGCTGGTTGCAAGAAACAGAGACATTTCCTAGGCAACCACTGAACTTAGCCGCTGCTATTGATACAGCTAATTAGGAGTGTTGCGGAAGATGCTTCTGAACTCTTCAACTGTGATTTAATTTAAGAATGGTCCAATCGTCATGGAATATGCATGACTCTTGCTCAAGAATATACTAATCAATAAGAACTTTTTTTATCATCGCTGTTCTCTGAGCCTGGTGGACTCTTGGAGACTGGCAAGTTTACTGTAGCACAAGCTGCCATGAGCCCCGACCTATGAAAGCTTATGCAACAATAGATTTGTTAGGATTGAAGGCAGCGGCAGAGGAAGCCGCTCAGGCATGCCCAGGGGCGGGGCGAGCTGCCCATAGGGGTGGGGTGCACCACGGGGCCTCCAGAGTCTGTCTGCCTCCTCCCACTCAGCCGCCCTACAACTGGGGGGGAGGCAGCAGACAGACCGTTTGGGCAGCGCGGAGCCTGCGTGTGCCCAAGCCACCATGTCTCTCCCAGAAGAGACACGTGGCTTTGATGTGCTGCAGGCCCCGTGGTGAGTGCCACCAGGCATTTTGTCACCAGTGGTGGGTGACGTTAGAGACAAAAGTAGGCAATAGCTGAGACTTATGTTTCATAACTGCTTTAACCATACGAGTTTGGCTGCTGTACCCATTTCAGCACTCTTTGGGTTCTGGGAGACGGGTGGGGGAAGAGATATTGTTGGCACAGGAAAGAGAGACACCTGTCACTCTGCCCCAGCCTGACTCATCTCTGCCTCTTGGCCCCCCTCCTCCCACTCGCCTGCTTCAGCTACTGCCTCTGATTCTGGACTCCTCTCTGCCGCACACTCTCCCAGCTCACCACGCCCGGTTACCTCTTCAGCTTCCGACACTTCCTCTTCCCAGACTAACTTCAAAAATGCATACTGGGGGCTCCCTTGCAATTTTCTATGTGTTATAATTGGGGGGAGAGCAATGAGCATCCAAACACTGCTGGACTACAACTCCCATCATCCCCGACTACGGAATCCTTGGAAGCATTAGTTTTTCCTTCCTCCTCTGTTGCTGCGTGTAAGATTTTATGCAAGTCCTAGGTGGAATCTAGACACATATAAAAAAAAAACGCTGTGAAAATGCGTTTTGAAAAATATATTGAATTTGCCATAAGCTCACCATCGGCATCTAGTGTCACATTTATATAATGAACTTAAAATGTTATATTTGCATCTGTAGAGCATCTGCTTATCTGTTTGGCATGCAGGTCATCACGGGTTAAATCCCCAGTATCTCCAGATAGGACTGGAAACATCTGCAGTCTGTCACCCGGGAGAAGAACCATTGTCAGTCAATGCAGAGGGAGTCCTGAGTCAGTGGGACCAATAGTCTAATTCAGCATAAGGCATCTTCCTATGGTCATTAATTATCAACAGGTTAAGAAACTGAATTTGCACCATGAGACAATGACCAAAAGCATATAATTAGGCCATATATTACACACACACACGATGGCACGTGGCAGTTAAATACAAGGGATTACAGAGGAATTCCTGATCTGGAGCTCATCCAGTAATAGCAGGCCAAGGATTAGAGCTTAACAGGATGCCAGACGTGTTTGTATTAGGCAAACGGAACCCGATGCCAAAGCCTCATCAACTCCTGCCTTCTACCTGTTTTCACAGATTAAGATGTTCTGCAATCAAACACAGCTCCAAATTAAATCCACATTCTGAACCATAAGGGTGAGGAGCATAGCTTTTCACAAATCCATGTGCTCAGTTTAAGTGTTTTAAGCGGTAACAAGGAACAGCTTTCTAATTTCTATTTTAAAAAAAATATTTAAAAAATTACAAATGCATGCAAGCCAAGACCATATTGAAAGAGCTGAAGAATTCAATACAAACTATTGTCTGGGGCCCTCATATAAACACAAGCACCTCTCTTGCACAGAGCTATGTGCAATGGAAGCCTTCCAAGCTATATTGTAAGCTGATTTGGCTCACAGCATCTACCAGGCATTTCCCTGTACAATTTGAAGCTAACTCGAACAAATAAATGTTGGTAGGACATGCAACTAGACCTCATGAAAACAGTCCCATGCCCTGCAACATTGCATGATGAAAACAGGGACAGGCTTCCAATAGCCTGCGGCTGAAACCCTAAACATACTTAAATCCATAAGGTCATATCTAATTTAGCACTACGTTAACGTCACTTGGCAGTATATCCTTTTGCACTGGCGGAACACAAGTACATTACCAAAGATAGCTATGCAACTGATTACAGAAGAAGAATCGGCTGTTGTGCGAGCATCTGCTAGGGAAGCTATTATGTTGGATTCCTTTGCTGTTTCTTTCAACCTGGGAAATGGGGTTACTTGGTATAAATGTAGCTTGCTAATCATCTCACCCACACTCCTACATTGAATTTTTGGGGTAGAATTGCTTTCACTTTGCAGAAACCATTTTGATCTGCCAAATGTTTAAAAAAGGTACCGTATTTTTCACTCCATAAGACACACTTTCCCCCTCCTAAAAAGTAAGGGGAAATGTGTGTGCGTCTTATGGAGTGAATGCAGGCAGGAGGCAGGCGGGAAAAGCCCCCAAGAGCCGCACACACGCTCTGTGCAGCTCTTGCAGGCTTTTCCCTAAGGAGGGAGAAGGGCAGCCCATCAGTGACGGGCTTTCCTTCTCCCACCTCGTAGAAAAGCCCACAAGAGCCATGCTCCTTTAAAGAGCGTGCGGCTCTTGCTGGCTTTTGTGGGAGGTGGGGGAAGGGACAGAGGGCAGCCCCTCAGTCCCTTCCCCCAACTCCCGCAAAAGTCCCCAAGAGCCGTACTCCCTTTCACGAGCCGTGTGGAGCTCCTCTCCCTCCTGGGGAAAAGCCTGCATGCGCCGCACACACGCTCCACGCAGCTCATGAAAGGGAGCGCTGAGCAGAGCCTGGGATGCATACAGGCTCTGCTCAGCGCTCCCTTTAAAAAAATTAAAAAAAAATCTTGCATTCCCCCTCTAAAAACTAGGTGAGTCTTATGGTCAGATGCATCTTAAGGATTGAAAAATACGGTAGTCTGACATGCTAGCTTCCTACACACAAGAAATCTTTCATACAAGTACTCACGGAAATGTAGAGTTGGAAGGAACAGGGGCTGGGCAATATATCGATATATCATTCAAAACTGGTTTGAAGACCATATCATGATAACGATCGTCATTTTTGACCTGGCAACATAGCACAAATCATGATGTGTGTTAGGGCTGGGCAATATATCGTCCAAAACCGGTTTGAAGTTCATATCATGATATCAGTTTCATAATTTTTGACCTAGTAATACATTGTGAGTCATTATGTGTGTGTGTGCGTGTGCACTACACAAAAATCACAATGTGGGGGAAACCATGAAGCCAATTAATGCCTCTACATAACTCCATCCTTATTTCAGACATTGTGATAAATCGGTACATTGCAATGTTTAACTGGTGATATATCCCGATGTTGAAAACCAGATATTGCCCAGCCCTAGACCAAGGATCATCTAGGCCAACCCCCTGCAATGCAGAATTCACAGCTGAAGAATCCCAGACAGATGGCCACCCACCCTCTGTTAAAAACCTTCAATGAAAGGGATTCCACCACCTTCTGAGATAGTCCATTCGAACCACTGTCAGACAGCTCTAGCAGTTCCTCAAGCTAAAGGAACCCACCTGAACTGAGAAGGAGGGTGGGCCCACAGCAGCTGTACCACATGATCAACAGCTGATCACATGACTCAGATCTAAATAAGTAGACCTGGAAAGGCGTAGCCTTCAGTCACAACTGACTCCTCACTCCCCAGATATTGATTGTGCAATGTACTGTTGTAACATGTAGGAATACTGAAGCATCATAACGCACCTTAAGATCTTTCCTCAGGTTTGAAAGCTTCTTGCCTTTCCATTTCTTTTTCCAATCTATCAGTGAAGGCTGAAGCATAGCTCTGTCATAAACCCAAGCCCTGTCTTTTTCTTACACACAGACAGAGAGATACCCAGACGATGTTTCAGATGAAAATGAATTGTGTTCTAAGGTAGAGTCATAACACATAATGCCAAGACCATAATACTGCCTCTGGTAGCAGTGCAAGCACTATAAAATTTGGTCCCATGAATCACCTTGTGAGCTTAGTGGACGATCATACCATCATGCATCAAAAACATGTAATATAATAAAGGCTGGAGCCATAACTTAAATACTGCAGGTAGACTGTCCTGCCAACTTGCAGTATGACCTTCACAACAAGGTTAGAAAATCATCAGCCAAGACAAACAAGCCAATTTTTTTATTTTTTTTTTCAGCAGCTTGCAACAGGCAAAGATCTGTAAATCTAGATAATATAGATAGAGCTGTTGAGTCCTAGCAAGGCAAAAAGGAAAAGAAAAACAATTCTCTTTCGTTTTTTGGAAGAGGTATTTATCTCCATACATTTTGATTTAAACAGAAGGTCCTTTTCTTTGCCCTGAAAAATAAACAAAGCTTCAGGGCACTGAAGAAAGTTCTGGAATAATACTCTCTTTATATTTCAAATGTCAAAAGATCTTTGGAGAACGTCGAAGGTAGAAAATCCAGATCCGTTCAGGTTTTAGGTGGAAATTCTCACCTTGCAGGCAACCAAGAAGGCAAGGGTGCAACTGTTATGATGCTTGCATCCTGGCCCCAGTGTCACTCCATGGAGGACTTATATGCAGACAATTCACAGGTCATTTGACTCTGGTGGAAACCTCAGTATTCCCTTCTACACTGCCCCACTGGCCCAGCCTAAAGTTCTCCCATAATCCCTGGACTCGTGGTTGACTCCCCTGTAGCTTCTCCTTCTCCACAGCCATGCAGGAGCATGTGACTTCAGAATCAGCTGTGGGAACAACTCTCCCAGTTTCCTGGAGAGCCACTGGAACCCAACCTTCATATGATTCTGGGTCTTTGTTGAAGCAACATCTTTGATAGTTCGGTCAGGAGGGCTCACTGGGAGCTGTTCAGGGTTCTGATCTGCCTTGCCTTGCTGACCACTCCTACTGTAAGCAACAGTAGAAGATACAGTGGACGCTCGGGTTGCAAACGTGATCCATGCAGGATGCAGCACACAGAAACGCCGTTTACCTTCCCGCCAGAGTGGTACCTATTTATCTACTTGCACTTTGACGTGCTTTCGAACTGCTAGGTTGGCAGGAGCAGGGACCGAGCAACGGGAGCTCACCCCGTCGTGGGGATTCGAACCGCCGACCTTCTGATCCGCAAGTCCTAGGCTCTGTGGTTTAACCCACAGCGCCGCCCACATCCCGTGTTCCTGTGTACTTCTCTGCAAAATGCTACTTTTTACAAATCACTGTCAAGCTATGCCTAACGCCTGGCTGAATTTATGTACTTGTGGTATTTCAGATGCATATGAAAATTGCACTACTCAACTTTTTGCACATAAAAAGGAGCAAAGCTCCTTTCTTAGGCATCACATTCCTGTGTCAGTTACAGAATATAATGAGCCTTTTGGAGGAGTGGGGGGGGGCAAAGGGAGAGGCAAGGCTTTGCTTCAAAATTAATCAAAACAGATTACTGGGAGTAGGATCTCTTGGGGGAAAAATATGACACTTTAATTGCAACTTTAATTTCCAAACAGTAGGAGGCTACAAAGGTTGTGGAGGGGCTCATTTCAGAACATGATATTTTCTACATTTGTCTCTCCTCTTCTCCCCCCCCCCCCCCCATCAATTTATATGGTTTGCTTTTATGCAAATACCGAGATGCAAGACTACTAAACTAATGAGGCCTTTAGGCCAAAACAGGGGTGACTGGAAGGAATGTAATCCAAAGGGATGGGGATGGAGTTTACATCAGCCGGCAATAAGAGAAGCAAAGTTGTAAAAATGATTCTGACGCAAGCATTTACAATTTATGCTTTCCTCATAAACCATTCATTACTCCAGATTTGTTCACTGGGAAAAGAATATAAAACTAATCAGCACTTGGTTCCAAAGTGACAACCAAAAATTTTCATGACAGAGGGGAGCCGCCTAATTATCCTAATAACTATAAGCTAAATGCTGATTAGCCTCCAATGCAGCAAATTGGTTCTTGGGTTTTAAGAGCAGGATTCACAGGACCCTGGAACCTGCAGGAGACTCGGGGGGGGGGGGGCAGACACATTCCAGGGGCAACATGAAAGTGATGGGTGAGGTCAGAGAGAAAAAGGTGAATGGGGCCACAGACAAAATTAGGTAGAGCATTAATGGGAGAGAGTCTATATTGCAGCAATGCAGAAGCCCAAAGATTCTACACACGCACAACTCTCCATCAGGCAAGTTCAGCCAGCCAAAAGCCTTTAAGGACCTGGAGCAGAGGAGGTGAGGGAGCATGTCCTTGGGAGATTCCCCAGGAGTCAAACAGAGAGGTTAAGAGGACCACATCCATCCCCCAATATAATAATAGGTAAAGGTAAAGGTACCCCTGCCCGTACGGGCCAGTCTTGACAGACTCTGGGGTTGTGCGCCCATCTCACTTAAGAGGCCAGGGGCCAGCGCTGTCCGGAGACACTTCCGGGTCACGTGGCCAGCGTGACATCGCTGCTCTGGCGAGCCAGAGCCGCACACGGAAACGCCGTTTACCTTCCTGCTGGTAAGCGGTCCCTATTTATCTACTTGCACCCGGAGGTGCTTTCGAACTGCTAGGTTGGCAGGCGCTGGGACCGAGCAGCGGGAGCGCACCCCGCCGCAGGGATTCGAACCGCCGACCTTTCGATCGGCAAGCCCTAGGCGCTGAGGCTTTAACCCACAGCGCCACCTGCGTCCCCAAATATAATAATAATAATAATAATTTATTATTTGTACCCCGCCCATCTGGCTGGGTTTCCCCAGCCAAACTGGGCGGCTTCCAACAAAGATTAAAAATACATTAAAATGTCACACATTAAAAACTTCCCTGAATAGGGCTGCCTTCATATGTCTTCTAAATGTCAGGTAGTTGTTGATCTCTTTGACATCTGATGGGAGGGCGTTCCACAGGGAGGGCGCCACTACCGAGAAGGCCCTCTGCCTGGTTCCCTGTAACTTTGCTTCTCTCAGTGAGGGAACCACCAGAAGGCCCTCGGCGTTGGACCTCAGCGTCCGGGCAGAATGATAGGGGTGGAGACGCTCCTTCAGGTATACTGGGCCGAGGCCGTTTAGGGCTTTAAAGGTCAACACCAACACTTTGAATTGTGCTTGGAAACTTACTGGGAGCCAATGTAGGTCTTTCAAGACCGGTGTTATGTGGTCTCGGCGGCTGCCCCCAGTCACCAGTCTAGCTCCCGCATTCTGGATTAGTTGTAGTTTCCAGGTCACCTTCAAAGGTTGCCCCATGTACAGTGCATTGCAGTAGTCCAAGCGGGAGATAACCAGAGCATGCACCACTCTGGCAAGACAGTCTGCAAGCAGGTAGGGTCTCAGCCTGCGCATCAGATGGCGCTGGTAAACAGCTGCCCTGGATACAGAATTGACTTGCACCTCCATGGACAGCTGTGAGTCCAAAATGACGCCCAGGCTATGCACCTGGTCCTTCGGGGCACAGTCCCAAGGTTCCTCTCCAAACATGTAATGGGGCCTCTCTGCCCTTCGAAAAGGCCTGAGGCATCATAAGAAGACAAAGCTGGATCAGGCCAGTGGCTCATCCAATCCAGCATCCTGTTCTCACAGTGGCCAACCAGATGTTGGCATCTGTCTGTCTCAGGAGACAATGGAAGAGTGAGCCTTCAAGGGTGAAGTTAAACCATTGGAGAGTTACAGCGCCTGCTGTGGCTGTAGAGACCAATATGGGAGCATATGAAGGCGTACGGTTTTGCTGCTACAGGTGCACCATGGCGTTGCTTCTCTCTGCTCCTCCCAGCAGTCTTTCCTTCTCTGGTTCCTGCTGTGGCCAACCAGACATCCCAGTGGGAAACCCAGAAGCAGGATTTGAGCACAAGAGCACTCTCTAGTCCTGAGGTTTCCAGCAACTTGCATTCAGAAGCATTTCTTCCTCCAGCTGGGAAGGCAGAACATGGCCCTCAGGGCAAGTAATCTTTGATAGTCCTTGTCAGGGGACTGCCATTGGAACAGGGGAGGGAGGCAGAGGGGCTGCTAGGATACAGAGAGCCTCCAAAACTCCTGAGGAGCAGTTCCTTTCCAGCAGTGGGAAAAGCCACACCTCCAGTGGAGAAGAGAGGGAAGGGGCCAGCCAAGCGAGGAAAGGGCTTGAGGATGCTGCTGAGAGCAACAGCGCCTCACCTGGCCAGGAGGGACGCATGCCACTTCCGTCGCCCAGCTTGCACAAAGGGGTGAAACGCAAGGAGGGGAGGAGGAGGCTTGGGGTGCTGAAGTTCTTATGTTGGGGGAGAAGCCGGAAGGGGCCACTCCCGAATTCTGCAAGTGACTGAGACGATCGTGGACTTGGTAGATGTGCACTGTAAATAGTTTGCACAATAAAACCTGTAAAAGCCAGGTCAGAGCCCTGCCTGGTTACTCACAAGCAACCGCCGCCAGCATCTGACAGTACTCTCCTCCATAAATGTATAGTATCTAGTCCTCTTTTAAGGCCCAAATGTTTGCCATTGTTGCAGCTCACCCTCTCGGCTCAGCACCCAGTGTGGACAAACCAGTTGCACTTCTCTACATCCGCCTCTGACTGCAGCTCCCATCTGTCCCAGCCAGCACGTGGGCAACAGTAGGGAATGATGAGAGTTGTAGTCCAGTCGAACAAAGACAAAAGCCAGAACAAAAACAAAAGCCACATTGGCTAACCTGGTTTATCTCATGATGCAAGTTGTTGGTCTTTAAGATGCCGCAAAGACTGTTACTGTTTTTGCAACAGATTTAATGCAGCTACCCCTCTAAGAATTCATTTTCCAAGGCTTCTAACCTCTGGTATATTCTTATTTCTTCTGTGGTTGTTCTCAGCACTGGGTTTTACTGCAGCCAACCTTTTCCTTGGTTGCTGCTGCTTTAACTGTGTCTTATTATGGGCTACTGTAAACTGCCCCAGACACTTTTTATTGAAGCATTGTATAGAAATGTGTTAAGCAAATCAAAAGGCAGAGGTGGTGGCAAGCAGGTAATGGCAATGTTCTGACCACACTCGTTGTTGCCGGTGCACTAGCAGCAGTGAGTTCCACAAGGTAGGAAGCTCAGTCCTCTCTCTGGTCCTGGTCGAGGACAGCCTCTTTCCACATGAACCTACCCAGATCCTGAAATCATCTTCTGAGGCCCTTCTTTCTATGCCTCCTTCTCCAGAAGGTGGCAACACGAGAGCAGGACTTTTCTGCAGTGGCTCCCCAGGGTGGTTCACCTGGCACCTTCATTACACACCTTTAAAAAGGTAAAGGGACCCCCTGACCATTAGGTCTAGTCGTGACCAACTCTGGGGTTGCGGCGCTCATCTCACTTTATTGGCCAAGGGAGCCAGCGTACAGCTTCCGGGTCATGTGGCCAGCATGACTAAGCTGCTTCTGGCAAACCAGAGCAGCGCATGGAAACGCCGTTTACCTTCCCGGCGGAGCGGTACCTATGTATCTACTTGCACTTTGACGTGCTTTCAAACTGCTAGGTTGGCAGGAGCAGGGACCAAGCAATGGGAGCTCACCCCGTCGTGGGGATTCGAACCGCCGACCTTCTGATCAGCAAGTCCTAGGCTCTGTGTTTTAACCCACAGCGCCACCTTTAGGCGCCAAGAAAAACTGCCCTTAACATTGTTAGGTTTCTGGTGCACTGTTGTTTTAAAAATGTAACTCTCTTTTTAATTCACAAAGTTAGCTACTTCTGCATGCAAAGGGCATATACCCTAAGTATGCAAAGTGCCACTATTTTCTTAGCGGGTGGGCACGAAACTGGTCAGCACTCAGCCACCTGAGTTTGCTATTAGAGGGAACCATTATTATCCATTATGAGCAAAATGTTTAGAGAAGCCCTCTTAAATCTCTCTCCTTGTCAAAGGGAAGGGAGGAACTGACCTCTGTCCCATCCCTTCTTAATGTCCGTTTCACGATTTTACATTTCAGAGCATTGAGAAATTTAGTACTCTGCTTAATAGGCTGCTTTCAACATTCAGTGGCTTCCCAATTAGAAGATAAAAAAAAAAGCCCAGGCACTTTCCCAAATCATCAAAGTTAGCAGAAGAACCACAGGGTACTATATAAAGCTTGATATATGTGTCTCTTTTGCTAATTAAGAGAAGGTATGGTTAAAAGGGGTGTGTGTGGAATGATTGGTCCTGTCATGCTAAATTAGTCTGAATGAAAAGTCTGCTTTGGGAAAAAGTTTAACACAAAGAATTCCTTGAGCCCAGTGTACACGGCAAGATTCCATGTGAAGAGGTCCCCTGTCTTCAAAGGCAATGGGCAGAAGATATCATGCTGGATGTAGCATGCTGGCTTTGGGGTGGAACTACTGTGCTAGCTAAGGGACGCAGGTGGCGCTGTGGGTTAAAGCCTCAGCGCCTAGGACTTGCCGATCGAAAGGTCGGCGGTTCGAATCCCTGCGGCGGGGTGCGCTCCCGCTGCTCGGTCCCAGCGCCTGCCAACCTAGCAGTTCGAAAGCACCTCCGGGTGCAAGTAGATAAATAGGGACCGCTTACCAGCGGGAAGGTAAACGGCGTTTCCGTGTGCGGCTCTGGCTCGCCAGAGCAGCGATGTCACGCTGGCCACGTGACCCAGAAGTGTCTCCGGACAGCGCTGGCCCCTGGCCTCTTAAGTGAGATGGACGCACAACCCCAGAGTCTGTCAAGACTGGCCCGTACAGGCAGGGGTACCTTTACCTTTACCTACTGTGCTAGCTGCCCAGCAGGCAGAACCTTGTTGCTTTTCAGGAGGCAGAGGGAGCAGAGGGGAGACTGACATGGTGCAAAAGCACCAGCAGGGACACCAGATTGGCTCTGCCGCTACTTTTGCACCACACTGCAGCTGCTTTCGCAACCCACCTTTTGGGGAGCTAGCAAAGGAGCGCTACCCGGCCCGGTGACTCACTTTTGGCACTACAACTAAATTAGTAAAGGTAAAGGGACCCCTGACCATTAGGTCCAGTCGTGACCAACTCTGGGGTTGCGGCGCTCATCTCGCTTTTTTGGCCGAGGGAGCCGGCGTACAGCTTCCGGGTCATGTGGCCAGCATGACTAAGCCGCTTCTGGCAAACCACAGCAGCACACGGAAACGCCGTTTACCTTCCCGTCGGAGTGGTACCTATTTATCTACTTGCACTTTGATGTGCTTTCAAACTGCTAGGTTGGCAGGAGCAGGGACCGAGCAATGGGAGCTTACCCCATCACGGGGATTCGAACCGCCGACCTTCTGATCAGCAAGTCCTAGGCTCTGTGGTTTAACACACAGCGCCACCCGCGTCCCACAACTAAATTAGTATTCAGCAAAGTGAGTAGTTAAGCAACACAGACTCTTGATTTAGAACATATAACAGGCTTGAGGATTGGGTAAAGGTGGCCTTTTATCCATTCCACCTCACTCCATAATTCCTTCCTCGCAAGGAAATGGTTCTGACTCTTTGTGCCAGATGTTGAGCATTTTAGCGACAGAGTGGGGAGAATCCAAATGGTTCTCTCACCACCTTGCAACCTCCGTCTCGGGCTTGGGGCTGAGGACACACCCAGGTTCGTGAGTCTGGAGGACTCTCATCTGCAGGTCATCCAAATGAAGCTGAATGGAACAGATGAGAGAAAGTACTTCTTCACACCGTGCATAGTTTAAATGTAGGGATGGCTACCAGGAGGTGTGGCGAGGGCCACCAACTTGGATGGCTTAAAGGGACTAGGCTGTCCATGGCTAGTAGTTATGAATGGCTACACTGCCTTCCAGGATCAGACCAATAATGCCTCTGAATGCAACTCCACAGGGAACGGGAGCAGGAGAGGGCTGCTGCCCTAATGGAGTGGTGAGGAAGCTTTTTCGGCCCAAGGATCACACTCCATTCTTTCAACGTCCTCGTATTAATAATAAACACCGAGGTCCACCTCCGAGGGCCTTCTGTAGGTTCCTCACTGTGAGACGTGAAGCTACAGGGAACCAGGCATAGGGCCTTCTCGGTAGTGGCACCCAGCCTGTGAAAAGCCCTCCCATTAGGAGATAAACAACTACAGTGGTACCTTGGGTTAAGAACTTAAATCATTCTGGAGGTCCGTTCTTAACCTGAAACTGTTCTTAACCTGAGGTACCATTTTAGCTAATGGGGTCTCCCGCTGCCACTGCGCCGCCGCCGCATGATTTCTGTTCTCATCCTGAAGCAAAGTTCTTAACCTGAGGTACTATTTCTGGGTTAGCGGAGTCTGTAACCTGAAGCGTCTGTAACCTGAAGTGTCTGTAACCCGAGGTACCAACGTATTTAACTTTCAGAAGACATTTGGAGGCAGCCCTGTTCAATGGTTGATGCTTTATTGTGTTTTTAATACTTTGTTGGGAGCCACCCAGAGTGACTGGGACACCCCAACCAAGTGAGTAGCATATAAATAATAAATTTGTTGTTGTTCAAAAAGTCCTTATACCTGCTTTGCTAGCCTGTTTCTATCTGTCCTGGGAAGGTAGAGTCCTGACTGACACCCTCTGCACCTGCTAGTATTGATGAAGAGGCCAGAGACCATTGTACCTGTGAGTTCTGCAGGAAGCTACTGCTCAGGATGCTCTTGGGTTGGGGTATTGCCTAGTGTCAGGGACTGAGCAGAGGAGGAGGAATGGTGGAGACCGCCTCCCCAATCCTGACCCTTCCAGGGAGGAAGAAGAAGACAGTATAGATTTACAACAGGGGTTTGAGGAAGGTTGCAGCTCAGAGGCAGAGGAGGGGGAAAGTTGGGAAATCATAGAATCATAGAGTTGGAAGAGACCACAAGGGCCATCGAGTCCAACCCTCTCATGGGAGAGCCAGAGCAACACCTGGCTGACACGTTGTCGTTATAAAGCATCCCAGACCCTCCATCTCCCAGAACCCGGTGAGCCTTAAAAGTAGGAGAGCAAAGAGTTCAATGAAGATGATGGACTATATATGGAACTTGCCAAACTGACTGGAAGACTCTGGGACCAGAAAGAAGAGACGGTGGAAGAAGATTGGAAGAACTTTAAAGACTATTTGAAAAAATGTGTTAATATTTAAATCTTAGAATAGCTTTGGAAGTGGATATAGGCTGTAGGGTTAGAAGTAGAAGATAGCGTATTTTAAAATAGCATTATTTGTAAGGGATAAAATGTGAAGATTTTTATGGTAAAAGTGTGATTAAAAAATGGTTAAAATTATGATATATGTAAACTGCTTAAGATGAGGCAAAATGAAAATCAGATTGGGGGGGACTTGGGGAAGCTCACCTAACAAAGTTTAGAAAAAATAAGGATCAGACAAGAATTTGTTTGTATTGTTTGTTTTTCTGTTTGTGTTGTTTATTTGTGTTATAAAATGGAAAAAAATGGGGGGGGGGAATAAAAGTAGGAGAGCAAAGAGTTCGAAGCCAGAGGGCAGGTAGCAGCACCTGTAGAGGAGGTGAATGAGGAAGTGGGAGAGACGGGGGTGGAGATTCACTCAGGACAATGCCAGTATCCAAGAGGCTGGGTTCTATAACCTCCCTCTGTAATGACTGAAATAAAAAAAGACAGTAAGGAACTTTTCTTTGTCTTTATACTTTCCTAGGCAACCAGCCGAGAGCCACTGACAGCATCCTGACACCTAGGAGCTTTTTCGTCGGAGTGAATTTTTTAATTTTGGAGATGTTTAACTTCTGCTGTTATTGGTATTACGTTTTTGCATCTTATTATGACTTACGTGGGGATTGTTTTAATTTAATTTTAACTATTGAAAGGCAGCACACAAAGAAATGACAATGGTAGATAACTGGTCTGGAACCCATGATTCCTGATTATGCTGGGCACATTAAAATATATATATATATATGCTCAAACTGCCTTTAACTGATTATAATCTGGTCAATTCATCGGCTGAATAAAGCAGTACCCATCTGTACTCCTTTCGGGGAGAAGCAACGGAGTGCAATGGGACACGCTCCATGGCCTGCTATATGATGCGCAATCAAGAGGAAAGGATGGCAACTTGCTCATCTGGCGCTTTCAGAGACAGCCTTGGCTATAACATCCACGAAAGCAATCAGAGCAGCGCAGCTCATTTTATGGAGCAGAGGAAATTGACAGCTCCTTCCATCCCTGCTCCCTAGCTGCACATTTCTGGCTGTCATGGGCCCCTTGGCTTCAGTGGGAATGGGGAATTATTTACCATTTCTGGAGATTACAGACCGAGGCCCAAATGGCATGATTAGAGTTATGCCAGAGCTTTTCCAAGTCTGTTGTTCATTTCACAAGATTTATATATTACTTGATCATTTTTAAAAAGAACTCAAAGGGATTTACCAGAAACACACGCACGGTGACATTATCAGTAAAAACGACTCTTTAAAGCATTAAAGAGATAATTAAAATCAACGGTGAGATAAAAATCATATGAAAACACACACATTGGCATTCTACATATCTGGGAAGGCTAACTTAAAGAAAGATGTTTTTAGTAGGCATTGAAAAGAGTACAGTGGTACCTCAGGTTAAGTACTTAATTTGTTCTGGAGGTCCGTACTTAACCTGAAACTCTTCTTAACCTGAAGCACCACTTTAGCTAATGGAGCCTCCTGCTGCTGCCGCCGTGCCGCCGGAACACAATTTCTGTTCTCATCCTGAAGCAAAGTTCTTAACCCGAGGTACTATTTCTTGGTTAGCGGAGTCTGTAACCTGAAGCGTCTGTAACCCGAGGTACCACTGTATAGCAAAATGTAGGTGCTGCCACACTTAAAGAACAATTTCCTACAACTGCAGAATGAGCATTCTGTGGCACCCAAAATAGCACTGATTCCACAGATCGAAGTGGCCGAGTGGGCATATATGGGGCAAAGCAGTTGTCCAAAGCAACTAGAGGGCACCAGGGCTGGCAGAGGCTGCTCTTACGGCAAAGGGGAGATTGCAGAGGAAGTCAGATTTCAAAAGAAGCAGTGTGGATAAACCAGAAATCAAATGGAATTGATATGCCAAGGAAAGGAGCCTTGGTTAAAAAAATAAATAGAAGGCACGTGATGAGCCGAAATGACACCGGGGACTGGAAGGCCCCAAACAAATCCATCACCAACAGAAGAGCTCCGAGCTTAAAAGCTATAAAGTCACAGGCTGCTCCATGAATCATAATTCACAATCCGTCGCTACCATTTAACATGGAATCCCTCCAACTGAGCCTAGCAACAAAGAAACCCCGGCAGACTGACTCCTAACCTAAATACCTTGAAGCTGCTGCACTTTTAAGGGCAATAAATGCTAGCAAGACATATACTGGCCTGAGATAATGCAATAAAAGCAATAAAAGTGATTTAATTCTCCTGATGGGTCGTTGATGCGAGGAGACATGTACGCAACCGCGGCCCAGCCCACCTCAAATGAAGGATTGCTTCTGTCAGAAGAAACAACAGGCCGGTGGTGCATTTGCAGCAGTTTTACGTTGTGGCAGAGAAGGGGCCCCCACTTTGCATGTTGGCTAAGCAAACAAAGAGGCTGTGTTTTGGGACCTGGGAGAAACTGGATTCGGATGTTATTTAAATCCAAGTCTGCACCTTCCAAAAACAATGTGAGAAGCAGTCATCCTTCAAAACCTGCACTAATCAGGATTGTGAAACCAATGTTTACAGAAATGCATTGTCATGGACTGGCTGAATGTGATGGGAGGGGCCAGCTGGGGAACCCTCCCTCCCCTGGGGAAGACGGCTCATAGCCAGGGGAGTGATGGTGGGACCAGTGCCGGATTTATGTATAAGCTAAACAAGCTACGCAGGTGGCGCTGTGGGTTAAAGCCTCAGCGCCTAGGGCTTGCCGATCGAAAGGTCGGCGGTTCGAATCCCTGCGGCGGGGTGCGCTCCCGCTGCTCGGTCCCAGCGCCTGCCAACCTAGCAGTTCGAAAGCACCTCCGGGTGCAAGTAGATAAATAGGGACCGCTTACCAGCGGGAAGGTAAACAGCGTTTCCGTGTGCGGCTCTGGCTCTGGCCAGAGCAGCGATATCACGCTGGCCACGTGACCCGGAAGTGTCTCCGGACAGCGCTGGCCCCTGGCCTCTTAAGTGAGATGGGCGCACAACCCCAGAGTCTGTCAAGACTGGCCCGTACGGGCAGGGGTACCTTTACCTTTACCTTTAAACAAGCTATAGCCTAGGGCCCCACTCTCTTGGGGGCCTCCAAAAAAATTAAAGGAAAAAAACCTAGATGTACATTTCCAAAATATAAGATAAAAAAACAGATAAAGTAAAACCTACATACAGCAACAGTGTTTTGTGTTGTGTAGGCTCCTATGGTGTAAGTAATGGGCCCCGCCTGCTAGCCTGCTCCCTAAAATATCACTGGTTTGCTCATTAATTGTATTTCAGTTCGACAATTACTTTGCTAAAATACATATTTTGTTATGTGCAAATGCCTTTAGATACCTATTAGGTCCATAAATTACCACAGAGCATATATTCAACACAAAAAAACAGCAAAAATTTGTTGTTGACAAAGGACAGCTGGACATATAAAGGGCCCCATTACCTTCAATAGCTTAGGGCCTCATCTAACCTAAATCTGGCCCTGGGTGGGACGATGATGAGTGGTCAGAGGGAGAAGAGGGAGCAGACTGGGAGGAGGTGTCAAAAGCTGAAGAGGGAACAGGGTTTAGTGAGCAGGAAGAGGCTGTGGCAGAGAGCAGCCCAGAAGCAAAGACAGAAGCAGAGGAGGTTCTAGAGGCAGAGTGGAGGCCGGCTGCTGAAGAAGACAGAGGGTCTCCCCCACCTACTGTGACCAGCTCCCCTCAAGCCTTGTCTCCCAGAACCAGAAGAGGCACGAAGAGGGATAAGCAGAGAGAGACAAGGCATCAAAGTCTCAGATTGCTTGGGAAGGAATCGGGAGAGGAAGAGCCTTAGAGAGTGGTGGGAAGCCAGAGACCTTCAGTCCTCACAACTGCCTCATTGGGGCAAGACCTACTGGGAAGAGCTGCTGTGCTCACTAGGCCTGCACTGCTTTGGTTTCTTTGAATAAAGAGTCAACTTCACTGACACGTTGTATGTGATTGCTGACTTGCTCCCACCAACACCTGCCCTAACATGCATCTTATTAGGAGAAAATGTGGATAAAAATGAACCGTTTAGTTAAAACAGCCATACAGATATGCCTTATATCAGGGGAAATTGCTTGAAAGGTGTTTACATTAGTCAAAACTGCCTACAAATTATTGGGAGAAATTTGCACTAAAATGCTGAAGGGTTTCCATGAGGATTTATTTTTTAAAGAAAACTGCTGCAGAAAACGTGGAAACTGCAAAATGAGAAACAGCCAGAAACGAAATTGACAGATCCTTCCATCCCTAGTCGCATGATGTTTTTACTCTGTGGGAATATACATTTAGGGCTCAAGCTGTTAGATGCAGCTTATTATCTATTCATAACATGCACACATATCATCAAATAAGGTGCATTGCTGCCAACCCTGGAGGAGAGACAAGAGAGCCCAACTGTAAGTCATCTAGCCTACTGAGAAGACCCCTTAGCCTCTGAACTGCACTGAAGCCAGTCTTTGAATGTAGCAACTTCAGCACCTGGAACTTTATCATCAGCTAACTTTCTTTTTCGCTCTTTACTTATGTATTTAAGTCTAGATTATTTCTTTTGCAACGCTGAATTCCTTCTGCGTCTGCTAAATTATGCCTTGAAACACAATCAAGCACATTTTACCCTCTTTGAATTTCCAAACCTTTTTTTTTTTTTTTTGGCTGGAACACTGAGGGACAGGACTCAAGCAATTTCTGACTATTTGTAACTATTCTGCAGGCTGCATCCAACACTCTCTTGTCTGCTGGCGCAAAGATTGTTGCGCTATCAGGTGGGCAAGCTGTAATATTGCACAACAGAGGAGTCCAACGCAATAGTTGTGCTAGCAGAAACTCATCATGCAACAGACTGCGCCATCTGTTATGCAACAAATTTTCCAGCATTCTGCTTATGCATTCCTCTGGGCAACTATGCTCTCCTGGCATAGAAACATTCCGCCAGTGGAACAAATATACCACTAAAGGACTTCAACTCAGCACCCCATTGGATACAACCCCTATATCCATTATTGCATGTCCACTTGCATAAGTTGGCGTGCCAATGGGAAAACATTGTTGGATATACAGTAGTACCTTGGTTCTCAAACACCTTGGTTCCCAAACACCAAAAACCCGGTAGTAAGTGTTCCGGTTTTTGAACCCTTTTCGGAAGCTGAACATCTGATGTGCCTGTCAGCTATTGTTTCCGGAGCATCAGCAAAAATCAGAAGCTGCGCCTTGGTTTTTGAACATTTCGGAAGTCAAATGGACTTCCGGAATGGATTAAGTTTGGTGCTTTCGTTATTGCTATTTATTTATTTTGCGCTTTTGTTTTGGAGGCTTTTTCGGTTAATTAGTTTTGAGACTGTGTGGAACCCAATTCAGCTATTGATTGATTGATTGATTGACTGTTTGACTGTGAAAATGGATAAAAGCCCCCCATCCAAACAATAACTATCATCGGTGCAGGGAAGAAAAAAAATTAATTTTAATTTTTATCATCTACAATTTTTATCATCATTATTTATTTTATAGTACAGTACATTGATTATTGCTTTCATTTTATGGATCAAAGGTCTTATTAGATAGTAAAATTCATGTTAAATTGCTGTTTCAGGGGTTGTTTTTAAAAGTCTGGAAGGGATTATTCCATTTCGCATTACTTTCTATGGGAAAGCGCACCTTGGTTTTGGAATGCTTTGGTTTTGGAACGGACTTCCAGAACGGATTAAGTTTGAGAACCAAGGTACCACTGTAGTTTTAACTTTCCTTGTAATAAACTTTAGCGAAAGCCCTTCCATGGATGCAAAGTGCTTACCCCCTATGAAGCATAATCAGCCATCTTGCCCTGAGATCTTGGGTCCACCGAGCCCCACTTTGTCTAATCTGACTGGCAGGCAGAAGTCATTCACATTAGTCATTTATATCATTTATTAACCATTTGCAGAAAACAAATCTCTGAGCGGTGTACAAGTCCAACTATATATCAAACACAACGAAAATGCACAGAGCAATGAAAAGCAAAGGGTTGCATCCAATGTGATTAACTTAGGTGCGTTAATTTCTCCTCCGAGTACAAAAGCATCAGATACGAGCCAAATATACATAAACCCATCGTTAAACGCAAATAGAAAATCAATAGAATATTTAAAACAAAGGTTAACTAAATCGTTTGTCTGGGTAGGCTTGCGAAAACAGAAACATTTCCAGCAGGCGTTTTGAAACAGTATAGTGGCTCTTCTTGGCCCATTGTCAAGATCTTCTACCTGATACGGGGAATGACCCAGAGACCCTCAACATACAAAGTGTGTCTTCAGCCACTGAGCTCTGACTCTTCCTCTACAAATGTCCCATCACTGCCTAGCCTTCTCCATTCATAATAAACTGCCTTAAACTCGGCACTCTAGTCAGCATAAAAGGTAAAGGGATCCCTGGCCATTAGGTCCAGTCATGGCCGACTCTGGGGTTGCGGCGCTCATCTCGCTTTACTGGCTGAGGGAGCCGGCGTACAGCTTCCGGCATGTGGTCAGCATGACTAAGCCACTTCTGGCGAACTAGAGCAGCGCACGGAAACACCGTTTACCTTCCCGCCAGACCTATTTATCTACTTGCACTTTAACGTGCTTTCGAACTGCTAGGTGGGCAGGATCAGGGACCGAGCAACAGGAGCTCACCCCGTCACGGGGATTCGAACTGCCGATCTTCTGATCGGCAAGTCCTAGGCTCTGTGGTTTAACCCACAGCGCCACCCGCGTCCCTCTAGTCAGCCTAGTTCAGTATTATCTGCTGCAACTGGCGACCTCTCTTCAAGGCTGCAGGTAAAAGGTTGTTTCCCATCACACACTCCCTGAACCTTTTAACTGGCAATACCAGGGGATGAACATATGATCCTTTTGCAGGCAACATGTGTGCCCTGCATTGGGCATCACACTAGCCCTGATTTGGTTCCAGAAACGGAGTCCTTGAAGAACTATTTTATTTTATATTTGTGTTGTGCTATTACATTTATATACCACTTTTTCTGGCAAGGAGCTCTTCCTGTGGTATTGCTGTTGGTCTCTTTCTTGACCTCAACTTCTGGATTATGTTTTGGACCAAGACTGATTCTATGTGCTTGACCTTGGCTTGTTGAGACTACACCACACCAAGTATTTTGGTAAAAGATTTTACCTTCTTTGGACTGAGTCCATGAAGGCGCTTCTTAGAGCATGACATTGAGTTATGATCTCTCCCAAAGGCACCATTCACTCCAAAGTCATTGTCTGGCCTTTTTTGTTAATGAAACATACTAAATGTTCTTACCTTATCAGATTTCTAACTTGAGACTGGCTCCACAGGAGAATTCTGGAATGACAAGTTAAAAAAACAACACCATTAGCCTAAAACAGAGAAAGCGAATAGGTTTTTTCTTCTATTTTATGCATTATGTTTCAAACCGCAGCAGCACAAACATCATTATTCCTTAATTTGGCACACCTTGTCTCTTCCCCAACTCCTGCGCTTCTTGAAAAATACAGGCAGCCAATATAACTAATGACAGAGTTAAAAGAAATTGGTTACAGCAATCTACAATAAATTTTGGGAAGCGGTTCATCCATTTGTTCCCCAAGAGGTTTGGATTCCTCCTGAGATATCATTGCTAAACTCAGCACAAAGACCCCCAATATGGGGACAGCAGGTTTTGTTGATGTCGGGATGCCACGCCAGACGCCATTTTGAAGCAAGATGGTGGTTGAAACATCACTTGGGTGGGACATGGTTCATTTTTTGGTAGACGTTTGGCCACCTCTCAACAGAACATCATCAAACTCAGCATGACAGTTCCCAATATTTTGAACTGATGATGGTACAAAATGTGACTTTGGCATGACTTTGTCTCATTTTTGCTTTGTTTTGATTATTGCAAATCAAAGGAAGTCTGCATCAGTCTACCTAGTAAGTTTATGATTGCGGTCAATTTTGAGTCTGGGATTTCCTTGTTCACATTCTTAGCCTGGACACTTCAGTACCTTAATTACTTCCACAATCAATACAATTAAAATCTCCTTCATCCAGCTTTTTTAGAGCAGGAGAGTCACTTTTTAACACCATAGTCTCTTCATTCTTCTTTTTTTTAATTTTAAAGAAAAATCAGAAGAGCAGGTGTAGGAAATGTTTGGCCCTCTCCGTATTGCTGAACTACAACTCCCATAAGCCTCAGCGAGCATGGCCAATGGCCAGGAATGAAGGGAGTTGTAGTTCAGCAAAGTCTAGAGCAGCCTTTCTCAACCTGTGGGTCCCCAGATGTTGTTGAACTACAACTCCCATCACCCCTAGCTAGCAAGGCCAGAGCTCAGGGATGATGGGAGTTGTAGTCCAACAACATCTGGGGACCCACAGGTTGAGAACCGCTGGGCTAGAGGGTCAAAGGTTCCACACTGATAACTTCCATGAAAGTACTTTTGTGACACCAAAGCAGGCTTTTCTTATAATCCAGAGAATCTAATATTTCACTTTTAAAAAATAAGCATGATTTTGTCCCCAAGGGATGCAAAAAAAGTATCTGAAAATGTACCAGGAAATGTCCTCAGGGACTGAAAGCAAGATTTAGAAACATGATCTTTACAATGACTAAACTGCATTATATTTTATTTTTTGCAGAGCTGCAGAGCTAAACAGCAAGGGGTTTGGGGGTGGAGGAATGTGACATGCAGGGAAGTTACAATGTGATGGGGGACCACAGTGCCACCACTCTTAAAATGAACAAAAAGGGTACTGCAGCTTATCTGCCCAGTCTGGCTAGGTTTGTTAAAGAAACGACTGGTGGCCTGGCAGACTCTGTGCAACTGCTACTCCAGGTTTGGTTCCTCTACCTGAGCAGCTCTTCCTTAGAATGCAAAAGGCAGATATTTACATCCTGGCCAATAAAAATTCCAAAATCCAGAGTACAAAAATTCCAAAATCCAGAGTACGTACAATACCTTTATAACGACCAAACAAAAATTGACACAAAACAGCAAGCAAGCTTTTGGGTTCTCCGAAGTTCTTTTTTATTACACTGGATGTTAATCAAGGGGGAAGAAGGGGGAAGAAGAAAAGTTGGCTTGGTCTCCATTTTTGGATTGAGAACAGTGCCAATATGACAGTGTCAGGTCAGGTCTTTGGAGACCGAAGTTCAAATCCCTGCTCACTGAGTGACCTTGGATCACCAATCATCTCTAGCCAAACCTACCTCACAGGGTTGTTGTGAGGGTTAAATGGAGACAGGCAAAACCATGTACACCACACTGGATAAAAAGCAGGATAGAAATGTAATAATAAATAAAAATAAATATTGCCTGGCTTTAACATCAAGCTGGATTTTTCAAATTCCATTTTTTCCTCCTGCATTGCTTAAGCATCCAATCTGATGAAGAGCTCTGGAAAACTCAAGAACTTGGTCACTATTTTGTGACTTTTTGGTTGGTCCTGATAAAGGTATTGTGCTACTGTGGATTTTAGTATCATTCTTGGGAAAAGCTGATGAATGGACTCGCCTTGCCCATCTCCCCTTCCTTGCCTTGCCTAGAACTTGATCACTGACCCAACTTGGACCATGCCATCGGCTTCCAGCCTGAAATCAGCCCTGAGTGCTCCCTGGAAGGACAGATCCTGAAGCTGAGGCTCCAATACTTTGGCCACCTCATGAGAAGAGAAGACTCCCTGGAAAAGACCCTGATGTTGGGAAAGATGGAGGGCACAAGGAGAAGGGGACAACAGAGGACGAGATGGTTGGACAGTGTTCTCGAAGTTACCTGCATGAGTTTGACCAAACTGCGGGAGGCAGTGGAAGACAGGAGTGCCTGGTGTGCTCTGGTCCATGGGGTCATGAAGAGTCGGACACGACCAAATGACTAAACAACAACAACAATCCCATCCTCAACCCATCCTCAACCACACTGATTGCTTCAGACCTCACCAGGTTTTGGTCAAATTCCTACATCAATGCACACAGCTGCTTTAAAGAAAACACAGAGACATTGATCGGGTCATGCATATCCAACAGGTGTAGCTACACATGCCAGTTTGATTGAGGGCTCCTCCAGATGTCCTGTTTTACTGATCTTTCATCCCAATGTGCTTGCACAAAGCTTACACTGTAGTTGGACAATGTTCAGACTTCACTGAGAAGTTCGGACTTCTGATATATTGAATGATGGGGAGGTTCTGCAACAGCAAGCATAGAAACTGCATTCATCCTATGGTTCTATGTAATCCATTGGGAGTTTATACCCCCTTCCATTAATCATCCATTCACCCCACACATTTCAATGTATTTCCCCATCACTTTCCAAACTGTATAAAGTCTGGGACTTGTTTGCTTCTTTTTGAAAAGTGGATTTGTTGCACTGTGGTGACAGAGTGCTTTAAACCCACTGTATTTATTCACTAAGGGAAGCGCGTGGTGCTGTGGTCTAAACCACTGAGCATCTTGGGCTTGCCGATCAGAAGGTCAGCGGTTCGTAACCCTGCGATGGAGTGAGCTCCCGTTGCTCTGTCCCAACTTCTGCCAACCTAGCAGTTCGAAAGCACGCCAGTGCAAGTAGATAAATAGGTACCACTGTGGCGGGAAGGTAAACGGTGTTTTCATGAGCTCTGGTTTCCGTTGTGATGTCCCGTTGCGCCAGAAGTGGTTTAGTTATGCTGGCCACATGACGCGGAAAGCTGTCTGTGGACAAACATCGGCTCCCTCGGCCTGAAAAGCGAGATGAGCCCCTCAAGCCCATGGTTGCCTTTGCCTGAACTTAACCGTCCAGGGGCCCTTTATCTTTTTTAACCTACAGTGGTGCCTCGGGTTAAGAACTGAATTCGTTCTGGGCACAGGACATAGGTCATGACATTATGTTTGCTGACTGGGAGCAGTTATGGACCACAGGCATTAAATTCACGGCATGTAATGCCTTACGAGAAAATATTATGAAAATGATTTACAGGTGGTACATGACCCCAGTCAAGCTTGCGAAGATTTATCATTTGCCCAATAATAAATGTTGGAAATGTAAAGAGACTGAAGGTACCTTTTTCCACCTTTGGTGGACCTGCCCAAAGATTAAGGCCTTCTGGGAAATGATTTATAATGAAATTAAGAAAGTGCTTAAGTGCACCTTTAACAAGAAACCAGAGGCATTTCTCTTGGGTACGGTCGGCCAGTTGGTGCCGAAGAAGGATAAGAATTTCTTTTTGTACGCTACTACGGCAGCAAGGATTCTTTTAGCAAAGTATTGGAAGACACAAGAGCTACCCACGCTGGAGGAATGGCAGGCGAAAGTGATTGACTTTATGGGACTGGCAGAAATGACCGGCAGAATCCGCGACCAAGAGAAAGAGACTGTGGAAGAAGATTGGAAGAAATTTAAGATGTATCTTAAGAATTATTATAAAATTGAGGAGTGCTAAAATGCTGAGGGAAAAGAAGACGTAGAATTGCAGCGGAAAATGGTGTTTAATTTTAGGGTGGAATCGAAAAAGAGAATGAATTTATATTTAATTGGCTAAGAAGGGTTGCTGAATAATGGTTCTAAATTAAGGATGCAAAAAGGGAAAGGTATGGGGAAGTCCCGGACAAGAGGGTTATTGAAATAAGGTTAAGAAAATATGAGTTTTTTGTGTTTGTTTTTATGTTGTTTTTGTTTATGTTAAAAAATTGGAAATCAATAAAAATCTTTATTAAAAAAAAAAAAAAGAACTGAATTCGTTCTGGAGGTCCGGTCTTAACCTGAAACTGTTCTTAACCTGAGGTACCACTTTAGCTAATGGAGCCTCCCACTGCAGCCACTGCGTGATTTCTGTTCTCACCCTGAAGCAAAGTTCTTAACCTGAGGTACTATTCCTGGGTTAGCGGAGTCTGTAACCTGAAGCGTCTGTAACCTGAAGCGTATGTAACACGAGGTACCACTGTATTTACCTACAGTGGTGCCTCGCAAGACGAAATTAATTCGTTCCGCGAGTTTTTTCGTCTTGCGAAGCACGGACTTTGGAAAAGCTTCAAAAATCACCAAAGTCTTCAAAAACCTCAAAAAAGGCTACCACACCGCGTGCTATGAGTTGCTCCTCGAAGTGACTGCACGGTTTTAAGAAAAAGGAAACAAACTTGCAAGACAAAGGAAACAAACTTGCAAGAAGTTTTCGTCTTGCGAAGCAAGCCCATAGGGAAATCCGTCTTGCGAAGCAACTCAAAAAACGAAAAACTCTTTCGTTTTGCGAGTTTTTCATCTTACGAGGCATTCGTCTTGCGAGGTACCACTGTATTTGTTTACTGAATTAATATCACTCCTTTCCTCTCAAAGGAGCCCAGGGTGGTAAGCAGACCCACAACTTAAAAATAAAATAATGCCTGTTTAAAACATTTACAGTTTTAAAGCAGTTTTAAACTGTAAAGCAGTTACAATTTAAAAGTTTTCAAAAACCAGTTACAGCTAAAATCATTATTCTGTCCAACGCTCTCGGGGTTGCCAAGGGCAGTATATTCTTCAGCTACCAAATGCCTGGGTAAATAGGATTTTCCACTCCAATTCCTCCTGAAAGGTAATAGTGATGGAGACAGGTGCACTTCACTAGGCAGGACATTCCACAACTGGGGAGCCACCACGGAAAAGGCCCTGTCACAAGTTGGCAGCCCCAAGCAGCCACAAACCCAATGGCACAAATCTAACATTCTGGTATGCACTCTGGTATACACAAGAGAATGAGGTTGCTTCCAGATCTATGACATGCCACTAGAAATGGATTAATCCCTATGTTGTCATGGCACATTCTGCCCTCACAACAGCCTAACACAGCAGCTCCTTTTGGAATTTGCAAAATGCATGCAACACGTCCACCAGCCAGTGTTCCACATCCAGCAAGTCTGGAAAAAAACAACATGCGGGTTCAGTTAATGACTTGTAACTAACAAATGCAAATTAGGAGCAGCCCTCTAGGGTCTGTGATCTATTCCTGCTCTGGGCTCTGAGCAAATTGCTCAACCCCAAGACAGAGGATCCTAAATTGTGAGCGGCTCCGCCTTAACGAGGAAGCCCAAACAATTCAGTCCTCCTTCCTAGAAAGCAAAGTGCAGCTTAAAATAAAGAAAAAGAAGATGCAAGCAACATTTTTTTTCTTTCCAAAAAGCCCAGAAGGAATTTTAAAATGCATCGCGCCTGGGCTCTCTTTCAGAGCTCAGAGTTCAGGAAAGTGTTTTTTCTTTTGTGAGCAGCACTGACCATTATGATAAGATCAAAGCATTCTTGCTACCATCTGGGAGTTAGCAAAATAAAAGGGGTGGGAGAGAAGGCTCCAGTCAAGGGGGGAAGGGTCTCATATTTAGAATTCCTTCCATTCTGTGGGACCAGTCTGCGGGCTTTCAGAAGCATCGCACAGGCTCTGGAAGGCAGTTCAAAACCGAGATTCCCAAAGGGATTAAACCAAATGGGGGAGCCAGCCGAGCCGAGACTGGAGCTCCACGTACCAAGCATTCTCTTCTATAATTCATGAGGCATGAAATTGCCTCAATATATTACTTGGCTTCGGACCAAAACAACCCTCATTTACCAGTTCAAGAGCAAAACAAATCTATGTATACAAAAAATGACATGCCTAATGTGTTCGTTTCATGGATTTTAGGATTAAAAATGCTTGTTTACCTTTTCTTTCTCTAACCACCCCACCTTTTATTTTATTTTTTATCTGTTGCTGCAAATTACTGTGTAGCATTCTTCCACAACGTGAACAGTTTCAGAGAGCGCCTTATTTCCCGCCCTCCCCCCCCTTAAGTGCTAAAGTAATGTTTGATGCTCAGAGCTATGGCAACAATGAGATGTGAGATCAGACTGCTGCACCGTCTTGCCCAATATTATCTCCTGCGGTTGGTGATAGAATCCCATTACACTCACGGCCTGCCTGGATGATTCCCAGGGGGATCTGGTTGGCCGCAGTGAGAATGGAATGCTGGACCAGAAGGACCTTTCGTTCTGATAAAGTATGTGTTCTTCTGCAGACTCTCAAGCTATGTTCACGCCATACATTTAGAGCACCGTGTCGCTTTTTAAAACCCCCAATCGGGTTGTTGTTGTTGTTTAGTCGTTTAGTCGTGTCCAACTCTTCGTGACCCCATGGACCAGAGCACGCCAGGCACTCCTGTCTTCCACTGCCTCTCGCAGTTTGGTCAAACTCATGCTGGTAGCTTCAAGAACACAGTCCAACCATCTCGTCCTCTGTCGTTCCCTTCTCCTTGTGCCCTCCATCTTTCCCAACATCAGGGTCTTTTCCAGGGAGTCTTCTCTTCTCATGAGGTGGCCAAAGTATTGGAGCCTCAGCTTCACGATCTGTCCTTCCAGTGAGCACTCAGGGCTGATTTCCTTCAGAATGGATCAGTTTGATCTTCTTGCAGTTCATGGGACTCTCAAGAGTCCCCCCCCCCAGCACCATAATTCAAAAGCATCAATTCTTCGGCGATCAGCCTTCTTTATGGTCCAGCTCTCACTTCCATACATCACTACTGAGAAAACCATAGCCACAATCAGGTAGCCAACAACAAACCATGGCTTCAAGGCTGCCTTGCAGCCATGGCTAGTTGGGGAGAAACAAACCATAACCCCTGGTTTGAATTCAATGCAGTTGCAAGAAAGGAGAAAAAGCTGGAGCAGGTGTCAACCACTCTTTGTGATCAGCAAACCAGAAAGCCTGACATAACGCAATATGAGAAAGTGACCAATTGGACTACCCAGCTAAATTTTCAGCTGTCATTGGCAGCAACTCTCCAGGGTCTCATAAAAACAAAACCCTACTGGATCAGGCATTGTCAGGGCCGGATTTAGGTTTGATGAGGCCCTAAGCTACTGAAGGCAATGGGGCCCTTTATATGTCCAGCTGTCCTTTGTCAACAACAAATGGTCACTGTTTTTTGTGCTGAATATATACTATAGCTAGTGTGGTGTAGTGGTTAAGAGCAGTGGACTCATAATCTGGTGAACCAGGTTCGCTTCCCCGCTCCTCCACATGCAGCTGCTGGGTGACCTTGGGCCAGTCACACTTCTCTGAAGTCTCTCAGCCCCACTCACCTCACAGAGTGTTTGTTGTGGGGGAGGAAGGGAAAGGAGATTGTTACCCACTTTGAGACTCCTTTGGGTAGTGATAAAGCGGGATACCAAATCCAAACTCTTCTTCTTCTTCTATATGGTAATTTATGGACCTAATAGGTATCTAAAGCCATTTGCACATGTTGCCAAGCAACCAGTCCGTGCAGAATGTTAGGCACCCTATATATAGAAATGAGCAAACCAGTAATATTTTAGAGAGCAGGCTAGCAGGCAGGGCCCATTACTTACATCATAGGAGCCTACACAACACAAAACACCGTTGCTGTATGATAGGTTTTATTTTATTTTATTTTTATCTTATATTTTGGATATGTACATCCAGGTTTTTTCCTTTAATTTTTGGGGGGGCCCCCAAGAGAGTGGGGCCCTAAGCTATAGCTTGTTTAGCTTATACATAAATCTGGCACTGGGCATTGTCTACACTGTGGTGCACCACGAGTTCAGACAGGGGCCTCTCCCAGCCCTACCTGGAGATATTGGACCTGGGACCTTCCACAAGTAAAGCAGATACTCTCCTACCAAGTTACTGCCCTTACTCTGCTGGTCCCGTGGGTTAACCGTGAGGCGAGGTCCGAGTCCGAGGTCGAGGGTGCAGTAGGGAGGCAGTCCATCAAAGCTGAAGCTGGGTCCAAGGCAGGGAGCCTCTGCAGCTCAGGAGAGGCTGGAGGGTTACTGGACCCAGAGGCAACCTCAGCTTCCCCTGACGGGGCTGAGAGTGGAGCACCTGCAGGCAATGGGTCCTCCATCACTTCAGGGGCCAGAGCAGACTCAGCTGGTGCCTGCACCTGAGGATCCAGCACAGGTGAGGACCCTTCAGGCTCAAGCCCCAGCCCTGGGTCAGCTGGTTCTGGAGGCAGGGAATCCTGTGCAGGCTGGGATTCCTCAGGTTCAGCCTCCGAGTCCGAATCCCAAGCCATCAAACCCTGCTCTAAAGCATCTCAAGCAAGGCTTTTCCCATCACTTGCTCCTTGGAACTGAAGCTTGGACGCGTTCTGCAAGCAAAGCGAGGAAACACAGTCTTGCTCCCTCAATGTTGCCAATATGGAACTCGTGTACTCTCCCGTTAGCTTTACGTATTTACAATCAGGGCCTGAATACAGAGCTGCCAGACGTGGTCATCGGGGCCGTCACTCAGAGCTATCCTTCAGAAACAGACATCGACAGATGTACAGGAGACTCTTATCAACCTAAGCAGGAAGGGACTTTAGCTCCCAAACAGCAGATGGGAAGAATAAGGGAGCCGGTGGGCAGTTAACGCAGCAGAAACAGCAGCGCCAAGCTACATCATACAGAAGTCTGTACTTAAATGCCTTTGTTGTTGTGAACTGCAAAGGACGGACTGAATGGTGGGGAAGGGCAGCTAAAGAGAATCAGGGTATGTGTGGAAAGAGTACATTTGGAGCTTTTTCAGCTTACAAAAGTGGGAACTGAGGGGAGGGGGTGGTGGAGGCATATAAAATTATGCACCGTATGGAAAAAGCAGCTAGGGCAACCACACTCTCCCCATTTCTGATCCCCAGCATGATGATGATGATGATGATGATGATGATGATGATGATGATAGAAGATTATTTATACCCAGCCACTCTGGGAGGCTTCCAAAAAAATATTAAAATACTGTAATACCTCTCCGACATTAGAGGCGCAGCCATTGTTACTAGTAGCCATGGATAGCCTTGTCCTCCATAAGGGTTTTCTCTGTTAGAATTCCTGATCCATGATTGCAGTCATGGGATTGTTGTCTTTCACATGACGGTATGTGTTTTGACTCCACAGAGTGGGAAGTGACGGAGACAGGATGTTTGTGTTACTGTGTTCCTTGAAGTGGGACTACCGTCCTTTGTTTTTTTCTCTTTGCTGTCTGATGCTAGAGAGAGAGGGAGCCATGTTGCAGTGCTCCGTGTGTGTTTATATGTAAATAAAATTGATTAGCCAAAATGCTGAGTTGCTGAGGTCTATCACGCAAAAGGTGCACAAACCCTGCAGATCCCTAAGTGTGCCGGTGTCAGTTGGCATCGGTTGCTGTGATGTTCGGGCTGAAGAAAGCTTTTGAAGCTCCCGAACGGAAGACCAGGAGGGAGAGAACATGCCAGTTGGGCATGTGTCTCTGCCAGAGTCCTACTCGAGTGTAGGCTGAACTCCTGACATTCTCATCCTCACTTAAGTTGGTGGCCAATGCTACATTTCATGGGACCAAATGAACAACAGGCTGCGTGATGCTCTCTTTCCTCTGTCTGTCCTGATTCAGCTTCACTGGGTTCAAGTATTATGTGTGAGAGAGAAAAGCTTCTTTTGTTGGACAGGAATGGATGGGTGCGTTTTAGTCAAAGAATCATAGAACTGTAGAGTCGGAAGGGACCCCGAGGGTCATCTAGTCCAACCCCCCCAGCAATACAGGAATCTCAAGTAAAGAAGCATCCATGACAGATGACGATCAAAGCAGGGTTAGAAACTCAGATATATAAGCTAGGCATCAAATGGCTACTTACCATATTTTTCCATCTATAAGATGCCCCCCATTTATAAGACGCCCCCTATTTTGGGGGACTCCGATTTAAGAAAATTGGGGAAGATCTATCCATGTATAAGACGCCCCCAAATTTTGGACATTATTTTTTGGGGGGGAAACCTAATCTTATACATGGAAAAATACAGTAAACCAGGGTTTACAGTTGCCAAAATGGAATGGCTAGTGGCCATTTCAATACAACTCTTTGGTTCCTGAAATTCGTTCCGATTGTGCAGATAAAATATAATGGATAGAATTCCACAGGATGTGTTGCCAATGCTGAAAGCAGTCAAGATCCAGGCATCCCCATGCATGCAGATGGTGGAGACGTCAGGCATCTTTCTGGCACCCAGGCATCTTCACTTTGTCACAAGTGGCTGATAAAGGTAAAGGTACCCCTGCCCATCAGGGCCAGTCGTGACCGACTCTAGGGTTGCGCGCTCATCTCGCTCAAGAGGCTGGGAGCCGGCGCCGTCCGAAGACACTTCTGGGTCACGCGGCCAGCATGACAAAGCTGCAACTGGCGAGCCAGCACCAATGCCACACACGGAAACGCAGTTTACCTTCCCGCTATAAAGCGGTACCTATTTATCCATTTGCACTTAGGGGTGCTTTCGAACTGCTAGGTGGGCAGGAGCTGGGACCAAACGACGGGAGCTCACCCCGCCGTGGGGATTCGAACCGCCGACCTTACGATCAGCAAGTCCTAGGCACTGAGGTTTTACCCACAGCGCCACCAGCGCCACCCGTGGCTGATAGCCAGGTGCAAAATGTGCCTGGTGCCTGGCAAATTTCAAACACTGCATCCAACTTCTGCTTAAAAACCTCCAGCGAAGCAAGAGTTCATAACCTGCTGAGGTAGTCCATGATTGAACTGGTGTCAGGCTGCTCCTCCCAAAGGAGCCCGGGGTGTCAAACACACAAACGATAAAACACAGACACGGACTGGGAACAATCTCTGCTTAAAAAGCTTGCTGGAGGAGGAAGAGATTGTCACCAGGTGTCAAAAAGACAACAGATGGCACCTGGCTAAGATGTAAAGAGAGGGAATTCCAGAGGATGGCTGGTGCCAAGCGAAAGGCTCAATTCCTATACTGTATGGCACAGGCCTCCTGAGAAGTCTTCTCCTGCAGACCCCAGCAATCAATTTGGTATATGAGGGATGAGACACTATCCGTTCTCATGATTTGTCGGTGTCAGGGAACTGCCATCGGCTCAGGGGCGAGGGGGGAAAAGCCGGATGGATTACAGAGAGGCCCCAAAGATCGTGGGAAGCAGCACCTCCTCAGCGGAGAATAGCCATGCCTCTAGCGGAGAGGAGATGCAGGGCTCGGAGGATGCAAGGCAGTGCCAGGACACCTTGCCTGAGCAAAGCGGGGAGAAGAGAGGTCCTCCGTTACCCACGCCTTCCTTGAGCAGTAGGCTTCCGCGCAGAGAGGGGAGGCGCAGACTGGGCGTCCAGAAACTACTCTGCTGGGGAAGGTTTAAGGACCGCCCACTCTCAGATTCTGCCAGTGAATGAGCAAGACACGGAATAGAGGCGCACTGCATTCCAAAGGTTTTTATCACCGATAAGAAAGCTTTAAAACAGACTATTGAAGCATATCGCCTGATTGCTCTCGAGGAACCAACCTATACCTCTTACAGTCGGTTTAGACCCAAAAGCTTCTAAATTAAAAATGGGCAATTCCCGACCACACCGGGCCAGGAAAGCACACCTAACAAGGTTTTGCTTCTATCCTTCTGGCTTCTTGGCTGCGTGTGCTGTAACTTCACAGGCATGGCTGCAGCGACAGCACTTTTGTGCCTACAATCTTGCATTTCTTTACTTAATAAAACGGTGACTCTGCATTTCCGTAGAAAAATAATCCCGTTCTGCTGATTCTGTTTTGCTGGCAGTAGGCCTCCCAAAACAACCAGGTGTGCTGCATCAGCACACCTGAGATTCATCGGCCACACGGCGACTATTCCAAAAGCCCAGCTCGTAAGTTGCTAGGCCTTGTGGACTGCGGCAGCAGGGGACTGTGACCCTCATAGATCAGGGTTTCCCAAACTTGGGTCCCCAGCTATTTTTGGACTGCAATTCCCATCATCCCTGACCACTGGTCCTGCTAGCTAGGGATCATGAGAGTTGTAGGCCAAAAACAGATGGAGACACAAGTTTGGGAAACGCTGGTCTAGATGCTGCAGGTGGACTACAATTCTATCAGCCCCAATGAGCATGGTCAATGGTCAGGGTTGATGGGAACTGTAGTCCAGCAACATCAGGAGAGGCTCTTCTGTCTGCCACCAACTTTTTTGCAGTGTGAGGGCCACATGCCATTGGTGGATGGGGTCAGGGGCCAAAGTTATTGGCTGCAACTCTCAGCTTTGTATAGTAGGCTACATTCCAGCCATGCAAAAACTTGCCATGCAAGAGGCATTGTCTCAGTTCAAGGACAGCTTCCAACCAGGCAAAGCACTCAAGGAGGAGACACAACAGGGCCAATGAAGAGTGTGGCCTGGGAAGTGGGTTGAACCCTAGGAAGGGGTTCTGAGGGCCAGACGGTGATGCCTGGAGACCAACATTTGGCCCCTCAGCTTGAGGTTCCCCATCCCACTGGAAGCTGCATGTCATAACATGAACAGAAATAGGCAACACCTTTCTCTAACCATATACAAAAGCTGTTTAGGATCAGTCCCACCAATAAATTGATCTGTGCTTTTTACAAGATGCTTCCAAGGTTAGGAAGGGTTGTTTTGAATTACATTAAAAAAAATTCAAGTTTCATATCACTTTTCTCCTCTCTCCTTTCTTTTATGGCATAATATGTTTCTATTTTTAATGCAAGTCACTTCAGTGGCAATGACTAATACGCCCAGGAAATAAAATTATTGTTTTAACAGAGATGGGGTTTTAACCTGGGTGGGTGCTGTTTTATTTAAGGAGTGGGGTTGTTTTAAATTGTTTTTAAATGCTATTTGTTACTTTGGATTTTTGTATTTGGATTTGTGGCCTGGGGGTTGTTTAGGGGCTTTTATTGGGGAGTGTATTTTTTATTACTTTTTATACATTAGTATTGTTATTAGTTTTATTATTTTTATTATGTATTTTGTGCATTTATATTGCAACTTTGTGTTGTGAACCATGTTGTGAACCGCCCTGAGACACCCCCCCCCAAAAAAAAAAAAATGTTGTTTGCTGTATAGCTTAGAGCAGGGGTAGGCAAACTAAGGCCCGGGGGCCAGATGCGGCCCAATCCCCTTCAGCCCACGGACTGAAACATGCAAATCAGCATGTTTTTACATGAGTAGAATGTGTCCTTTTATTTCAAATGCATCTCTGGGTTATTTGTGGGGCCTGACTGGTGTTTTTACATGAGTAGAATGAGTGCTTTTATTTAAAACGCATCTCTGGGTTATTTGTGGGGCATAGGAATTTGTTCATATATTTTTTTCAAAATATAGTCTGCCCCCCCGCGCAAGGTCTGAGTGACAGTGGACCAGCCCCCTGCTGAAAAAGTTTGCTGACCCCTAGCTTAGAGGAGCCTCTTACGAATCATCAAAAAGGAAGGAATTCATCATCAACAAAAAAGGGGTCAAAAGATTACCCAGATTTGCATCTTTGCCAATTTGTATACACCAGCAATGTCCAACTGGTCGACTGCGATTGACAGGTAGTTCCCCAGGTAACTGCGGCCGATTGCGGGATCCTAATCGGCACCCTAAAAAAAAGCTCAGCAACTTTGGCCTTTCCCCTCCAAAAAAAGCTCAGCAACCTTTGCCTACCCCTCCCCACAAAAAAAGCTCAACTACTGTGGGCAATCCTCTCCTTCCACCCCACCCCCCATGCACGCTCCTCCTCCCTCCAATGACAATGGATAGATCACTGCCAGTTTTTTTTATACTGGGAGTAGATCACAGTGTCTTGGGAGTTGGACGTGCCTAGTATACCAGTTCGGTAGCAACTGCTAGAACTTAAGTTGAAATCAAGTGTGTCGTGCCACAGTGGGGAACAGAGCACCTGTGCACCTCCTCACCTGGTGCTAATGGTTGTTGGGCAATTTCAGTGCCCCTCGTCTCCCTTTTCCATGGTTCTTCATCTTTAAAATGGATTTGGACCAGACAGTCCCTCTGTCAATCTGACATCCCTTCAGATAAAAGGTCCCCTGTTTGACTGTCAGCAAAACGGGATGCAAAACCACCCTACCTAAACCTCTGTAGCAGCAGAGGGAAACACAATGAGAACCTCCTTTTATATATTATTATCAGTGCTTCTTTTTGTGACAGCTTTCGCTAGTACAGAGGAACATCGCGTTGTTTTCCGTTGCCCATGGCATCCATTGTGTGCTGGCACCCATGGCACTTTTAGCAAGATAGAAGTACTGGCACCTCATTTTTAAATTCAACCCTCTCAAAAAGCACTTACAGGTAACTTGCAGCTTACATGAGAGTTTGGTTCCAGGGGTGCACAGGTAAGCGCAAACATGCATAAAGCCAGCAATCACAGCATTCCACTGATGTCAGGGGGGAACAAATAAATGTAGAATAGCTTTCCTCCACTCTCCGTTTCTTTCTTTATTTTCCCCCACCCACGCAAAGCTGTGATCGCATAAGTAAAACATGTTCAGGGAGGCAGGAGAGGATATATTGTTTATTACAGTGGTACCACTGGTTGCGAACAGGATCCGCTCCGGAGGCCCGTTCGCAACCTGAAAAGAACACAACTTGCGTCTGCGCGTCTGCACACAAGCGGGTCGCGATTCACCGCTTCTGCACATGCGCATGATGTCATTTTGCGCGTCTGCGCATGCGCAAGCAGCGAAACCCGGAAGTAACCCTTTCCAGTACTTCCGGGTCACTGCGGGGCACAACCTGAAAACGTTCAACCTGAAGCAAACGTAACATGAGGTATGGCTGTAATATCCTCCCTAACTTGCGCTAGCAATTTCCTTTACTTAGCAGAGTTTCACGTTCCCCTTTTAAATGCACAGTGGGTAGCTGGTTGCAGGCTTGTGTAAGCCTCTCACTATTAGGTTCCTGGTAAAAGGTAAAGGGATCCCTGACCATTAGGTCCAGTCATGACCGACTCTGGGGTTGTGGCACTTATCTCGGTTTATAGGCCGAGGGATCGGGCGTACAACTTCCGGGTCATGTGGCCACCATGACTAAGCCACTTCTGGCAAACCAGAGCAGCACACGGAAACGCCGTTTACCTTCCCGCCTGAGCGGTCCCTATTTATCTACTTGCACTTTGACATGCTTTCGAACCGCTAGGTTGGCAGGAAAAGGGACCGAGCAACGGGAATTCACCCCGTCACGGGAATTCGAACCATCAACCTTCTGATTGGCAAGTCCTAGGCTCTGTGGTTTAACCCATAGTGCCACCCGCGTCCCTAGGTTCCTGGTAAGTTCCCTTAAATAGGTACTACTCCGGCGGGAAGGTAAACGGCGTTTCCATGCGCTGCTGTGGTTCACCAGAAGTGGCTCAGTCATGCTGGCCACTTGACCCAGAAGTTGTATGCCGGCTCCCTCGACCATTTTGCATTACTTTCTATAGGAAAGGTTTTGGAACGCTTTGGTTTTGGAATGGATTTCTGGAACAGATTAAGTTTGAGAACCAAGGTACCACTGTAAAAAGATTGGGGCTCACAACACCTTTTTTGAAACAATAATGTTATTTAAAATGAGTTTACTAACTTCATCTGACAATGAATTAACCTCAACAAGTCAACATAATACGCATTGAAACTTTTTAGTTCAGTCAACAAACACAACGAAACGCAGCTGAACTCGACGCTGTGTACTGGACAGCACATGGATAAGAAAGGGGAGAGGGTGTTTCTTCCCGCCAATTCGCCAAAGTCTGTCTCTGCAGTTTGTACTCGAGCAAGACGTCAGCAATCAGTGATTCATCATCACTCAACCCGCAACCAATCCTATCCACTGCAGCGCCAGTCAGTCACCCGATGTCATTCTGTTGAGTTAGTTGTGCTTTAATACCAGAAGCTAGTAAGTGCCGTGCTGAATTTATTTTTATTACATTTGTTAGTTCATTGATTCATTGTGATCATCCTCTTTTCTATGATCCTGAGTTTGGTAAGTAACGTAAACATTCTGATGCATGCTATTTGTTTGTATTTGTATGTTAAGTCAAAGCTGCAAAATAGTGAAATTAAGTAAAAGAAAATTCATTCCCAAGAAATTCCCATCACACAAAAAAAGGTTTTAAGTGCTTATGCTCACAATGTTAAGTAAATAAACCAGAAAACAACACTTGCAACTGTAAGTATCTTATTTTTCCTTCTTTTAATAATTTCAATGGGGGTGGTGATGAGAAATTTTTCGCCCCGGGTACCACCTGACCTTGCTATGCCACTGCATGAATCCACAGCAAGGAAAAGACTCGAAAGTCGTCCCTGCCAGGCTTATGAGGCAGCCACCCAATGAGACGGAATTCTGATGCTTTGGGACTGAAAGCACAAAAATTTCCGATTGACATTCTGGAATGAAATCCAGATCATCCAGGCAAAAGGCAAGCCACAAGTCAAGTGAAACTCAAGATTCCGGTTGGGCAGGTAAGGAGTTCCCTTAAATGCCCTATTCATTTCCTCCTCAATTCTCTGCGGCATCTTTGCAGACGTTTTAAGACTCACAGAGCACATCAAACCTGTAACGTGAAACCGTACACTTCAAAGTCCAGCCTCATAATTTTAAAGCACTCTACCTGCCAGGTTCTTTTTCTTGAAAAAGAAAAAAGAAAGAAAGAAAAAACCCCTCAGTACATAAAAAAGACTTAGCACAAAACTGTAAAGGGCATAAGCTCCATTAAGCTAGAGATAAATCCTAACCCTCAGTTCTCAAAAAGGTATATTCTGGAATTGTAAGCACTTCATAACTCTGGAATGCTCCCAGGCGTTCTGCCCACATTGCTATTCTTTATTTTCTTTTTCTTTTTCTTTTTTTGGAGTTTTCCAATTCATAGGTAGGGAGGCTTTGTGATTCCAAGGACCACATTCCCTTCTGGGCAAGCTTCTGGGGGCCACATGCCAGTGTTGGGTGTGGCCAGAGGCAAAGGCAGGTGGGTGGCTGGATGCCATTAAAAAGCAGAGACATCACCTTGCCGACAAAGACCCGTAGAGTTAAAGCTATGGTTTTCCCAGTAGTGATGTATGGAAGTGAGAGCTGGACCATAAAGAAGGCTGCTTGCCGAAGAATTGATGCTTCTGAATTATGGTGCTGGAGGAGACTCTTGAGAGTCCCATGGACTGCAAGAAGATCAAACCTCTCCATTCTGAAGGAAATCAGCCCTGAGTGCTCACTGGAAGGACAAATCCTGAAGCTGAATACTTTGGCCACCTCATGAGAAGAGAAGACTCCCTGGGAAATACCCTGATGTTGGGAAAGATGGAGGGCACAAAGAGAAGGGGACGACAGAGGATGAGATGGTTGGACAGTGTTCTTGAAGCCACCAGCATGAGTTTGACCAAAATGTGGGAGGCAGTGGAAGACAGGAGTGCCTGGGGTGCTCTGGTCCATGGGGTCACGAAGAGTCCGACACGACTAAATAACAACAGTAGACAAATCTGTGCACACATCCGAGCAAGGAAGAGGCATTACTGGAGTTCAAGGCTGCATGCCAGCAAGGCAAAAACACTCAGGGAGGGGGCATGAAGGGCCAATGAGGGGGTGTGGCATGGAAATAACCCAAGGGCTAGATAGAGAGCCCTAGAGGGCCACATTTGGCTCCTGGGGCTGAGGTTTCCTCTCCTTGGGCTATAGTCATTCAGCTCATAACTAAGGGTGCATTCGGACAAGGACAAAACTGTGCTAGTCTTCCCAATGGGATCATAGACTTGTAGCGTTGGAAGGGACCCTAAGAGTCATCTAGTCCAGCCCCCAGGAATGCAAGACTATGCAGCCATCCCATATGGGGATCAAACTTGCAACCTTGGCGTTACAAGCACCATGCTCTAACCAGCTGAGCTGTGCTTCCATCCCGTTTTCCAGTGTTCCTTCCACACTGCCGTTCCTGTGGTGTTATGGAAACTGACTGTGTTGATTTCATTCGCACCAGCAGGAATGGTGTGACACAACAGTGAACATTACTGGGCAATGTCACGGCTCCCCCAACCTTTCTGCACATTTGTGCTTCTGTTCCCTCCTGTGATGGCCTGGGACTCCAGCTTGGACCCAGAACCAGAGGAGACTCAGTCTGCACCGGATCCTTTGCCTCAGGCATCATCTGAACCAAGTCTGGGGCCTGATCCTGAAGAGTCCCAGTCTGCACAGGTTCCAGCTGGGCCGAGTCAGGGGCCTGAGCCTGCCCTGGCTCCAGATGTGGGGATTACCTCTTTGCCTTCAGCTGGGCCATCACTTACAGCTGCTGCACTACCGGTTGGGTCAGGGGAGACTGAGGCGGCCCTTGGGGCTAGTAACCCACCAACGTCTCCCAAGCTGCAGAGACTGAGGTCTGAAAGAAGGAGAGACCTGAGTACTCACAGGAGGAGTGCTCGCCTTCGGGCGAAACAGGGAGGTGAGTCGCCGGGGGATCAGGGCCGGCCATTACCCCAACAAAGATAAAAGGCTGTCGGACCCCACTCCAGGTTGCGGGAGCAACAATGCTGTATGCTAGATCCTGCCTGAGATCCTGTACCTGGCCCTGCCTGGTTTCTTGCCTCGTGTCCTGCCTTGGCCCTGTGGGACTGACTCCTAGCAGAACCTTCGGATTCTGGACTGGTCCTGGACTGTGTTTCATGGGTTACCCCCGGGCCCAGTACACCCCGTGAAAAGAGCAGGAAAGAATTGTAGACAACACTCCAAATTTCATCATTTGACTCCGACCATTTTCCAGGTTAGGCGGGCTGCAAATGGATCTTTTTCTGGAATCGAACAGCATGGAAATGAGCGCTGAACATGCACTATATTCCATTAGGTCTTTTTGGAAGCACCTTTCACATTAGGTGAAAGCTCAAATATATTGCAGAAATAAACAGTTAGGGAAACATCGCTGAAATGGAATAAATTGCTGTGTGAATGCAACCTAAGCAAAGATACAGGAACAATTGGCCTACAGCTATTTCCTCCTGCCTCCCCCCTGCACCTGTCTTTTCTGTGCTAAATTTTAGATTGTAAACTCTTTGGGGCAGGGGCCTGCCATCTTGTACACCATAAAGCCCAATGCACACAGATGCTGCTACATTATTCTTTTAATCTGTTTCAGCATTTTAACCTTTATATGTTTTAAAGTACAGTTGTGAATTTGTCTCAGTTTTATTGTTTTATCCTTTCGCAAACCATTTTGAGGGTTTCTTTACAATCAAGTATTATATAAATTTTATGAAATAAATGAAATAAATTATTATTATTATTAGGTAAAGGGACCCCTGACCGCTAGATCCAGTCGTGGCCAACTCTGGGGTTGCAGCGCTCACCTCGCTTTATTGGCCGAGGAAGCCGGCATACAGCTTCCGGGTCATGTGGCCAGCATGACTAAGCCGCTTCTGGTAAACCAGAGCAGTGCACGGAAATGCTGTTTACCTTCCCGCCGGAGCGGTACCTACCAGTATTTATCTACTTGCACTTTGACGTGCTTTCGAACTGCTAGGTTGACAGGAGCAGGGACCGAGCAACGGGAGCTCACCACGTCACAGGGATTCGAACCACCAACCTTCTGATCGGCAAGTCCTAGGCTCTGTGGTTTAACCCACAGCGCCACCCGCGACCCAATATTATTATTATTATTATTATTATTATTATTATTATTATTATTATACAAATTTATAGACTGCTTTGGAGCATAAAGTCATGGAAACAGTATACATGCTAAAAGCAAAATAAATCAGAAAAACACACACTTAAAAAAAAATCAGTTCAAGAAACTCTAATAATAAAAGCATCCAAACAAACTCTAAAAAACAGCAAAGCAGTTTTCTTCAGATGTAAAACTGATATTCCATAAATAACTGGGTCACATCTCGATCAAAGCCTTCTTAATATACACACTGTATACAGGCAACCCCTGATTTGCACAGGGTCATTGCACGCTTGCATGAAATCGCATGCATATAATCTATAAATTTATATCATATGTATTATGACTCTATACATTTACAATATTTATAAATACAGGGGGGCACAACCAAAATATTTTTTTTTTTTATAAATATTTATTAAGATTTTTTTTAAAATACAAAATGCAAAAATAATAAACAATATAACATGGATCATAACACATTTTTCAGAACTTCTTTGGACTCCCTCGCGTCTCCCACTCCCACTTACATCGTTATAAATTTTTTCCAGCAATTTATCATCTTGTTTATATTCTTAAATTTTGTTCAGTTAATTTAATCTATTCTCCACAAATTTTATGTTTCCCTCAGTCTCACTTATCGTCAAGTTCAATCTAATTCAATGGTAGGCAATTATTTATGATCTAGCATCCTTCTTAGCATTCAACCAAATTACAATACTTTTGTAGATAAATCTTGAATTTCTTCCAGTCTTCTTCAACCCTCTCTTCTCCCAGGTCTCGGATTCTGCCAGTCATCTCGGCCAGTTGCATATAGTCCATCAGCTGCATCTGCCATTCTTCCAGTGTGGGTAGATCTTGAATTTTCCAGCTCTTGGCGATGAGTATCCTTGCTGCCGTTGTTGCGTACATAAAAAATGTTCGGTCCTTCTTTAACACCTTCTGGCCGACAATGCCCAGAAGGAAGGCCTCTGGTTTCTTAGTAAAGGTATACTTAAATACCTTTTTCAACTCATTATAAATCATTTCCCAGAAGGCCTTCACTCTAGGGCAAGTCCACCAGAGGTGAAAGAATGTTCCTTCATGTTCTTTACATTTCCAACATTTATTATCAGACAAATGGTATATTTTGGCAAGTTTAACTGGGGTCATGTACCATCTATATATCATTTTCATTACATTTTCCTTCAAAGCATTACATGCAGTGAAGTTCAGCCCAGTGGTCCACAACCTTTCCCAGTCCTCAAACATAATATTATGCCCAATATCCTGAGCCCACTTTATCATAACCGATTTAACCATTTCGTCTTGTGTATTCCATTTCAGCAGCAAGTTATACATTCTTGATAAAACCTTAGTTTTTGGCTCTAACAATTCTGTTTCCAACTTCGATTTCTCCACCTGGACAAAATAGCCCAGCAAATCCCAAATGAGAGCAGCATTCACAGCAGGGCCTCAGAAGAACATAATTGGACAAATTCAGCCGCGTATAATAAAAACAAAGAAACAAATCTTTAACATTTCCATCAATAAAGATGATCTACAATGTGTAATTACATAACCCCAGAACGAATCAAGGGTCCCGAGTGAACAGGAAATGCTATTTTATGCAGAGTGAGACCACTGGTGCATGCAGAAGGTTTCCGGTCTGATCGACGGCATCTCCAGGTAGAGATGGGAAAGAAACTTGATTTGAATCCCTGCAGAGATGCTGCTAGACAAGGATAACTACTGTATTTTCCTGTGTATAAGACGCCCCCATGTATAAGACGACCCCTACTTTTGGGGACCCCAAATTTAGAAAATGGGCATATGCACTATCCGTGTATAAGACGCCCCCAGATTTTGTCTCCAGCAGTTGGCTCCTTATCTCTCTCGCCCTGACCTAGCCACTGTGATCCACGTGACGGTCACCTCCAGACTGGATTATTGTAACTCGCTCTATGTGGGGCTGCCCTTGAGACTGACCCAGAAACTCCAGCAGGTGCAGAATGCCGCAGCGAGACTCCGGACGGGGTCCATGCCGCGGGATCACATTCACCCGGTGCTATACCAGCTGCACTGGCTCCCAGTGGAATACAGGATCAAGTTTAAGGTGCTGGTTTTAACCTTTAAAGCCCTATACGGCCTAGGACCCTCGTATCTATGGGACCGCCTCTCCTGGTATGTCCCACAAAGGAACTTACGGTCTTCAAACAAAAACATCTTGGAGGTCCCAGGCCACAGAGAGGTTAGGCTGGCCTCAACCAGAGCCAGGGCTTTTTCGGCTGTGGCTCCAATCTGGTGGAACGCTCTGTCACAAGAGACTAGGGCCCTGCGGGACTTGACATCTTTCCGCAGGGCCTGCAAGACAGAGCTGTTCCACCAGGCCTTTGGTCAGGGCGCAGCCTGACTCTCTCCTTTGGCAAACTTCACAGAACTCTAGCCCAATGGTTGCCATCAATTTGATTTGAATTAATTTTATAATGAAATGATTTTAGAATGTTGTATTATTTTATTGTTGTTAGCCGCCCTGAGCCCGGCTTCAGCTGGGGAGGGCGGGATATAAATAAAAAAATATTATTTATTATTATTATTAACCTTATTTTAAAGTAAAAAAATAAAATAACCCTAGTCTTATACATGGAAAAGTATGGTATATTGAGCTAGCTGACTCACAGGGAGTCAACCTATTCCTATTCTGGAAAGGAGAGCAAAGGAAAATCGGGCCCACTAAATAGGAACAAACGAAGTACAAACAGTACAGAATCTGAGCAGACCTTTCTGGACCGGAGGTGTGCACAAGTTCTTAAGATCATTTGCATTTCTTCATCCGAGGAGGACCATCTTGGATCTAGCATGTGGCAGAAAGCAGTGATGCGGTTGCTAGGCAATAGCAAGGAATGCATCCGAACCATCTCTGAAGGAGGAAACCACAGGGAGGAGGAAACTGCTTTCTGGCTTAGTTAAGAAAAATACCCTGATAAGAGAATCTGCAAATGAAGGGGTCTCCTATTGACCAGTGCAGTGTCTTAAACTGGAGTGTGGTGTCCCCAAAGACTTGAGGTAAACACAAAAAGGGAGATGATTTCTGCCAATCCTCTTTATTATGCTGCAGCACAGTTGCTGACAGGAGTGAAGCCTTGTCAGCATATTAACACCTGTGTTCAGAGATCAGCCATGGTCATTTGTTACCAGGTCAAGTTCAAGGTGTTAATATCAGCATAGAAAGCCCTTAACAACTTAACAACATAGAAAGCCCTTAACAATCCATTCTTAAGAAAATCAGCCCTGAGCGCTCACTGGAAGGACAGATCCTGAAGCTGAGGCTCCAATACTTTGGCCACCTCATGAGAAGAGAAGACTCCCTGGAAAAGACCCTGATGTTGAGAAAGATTGAGGGCACAAGGAGAAGGGGATGACAGAGGACAAGATGGTTGGACAGTGTTCTCGAAGCTGCTAACATGAGTTTGACCAAACTGCAGGAGGCAGTGGAAGACAGGAGTGCCTGGCGTGCTCTGGTCCATGGGGTCACGAAGAGTCGGATACGACTAAATGACTAAACCATCTCATCTCTGCCTCCTTCATCCCACTCGCCTGCTTCAGCTTCTGCCTCCAATTTTGGACTTCTCTCTGACTCAGACTCTCCCAACTTACTCCTCTGTGTCCAACCAGTCTATGGCAGACAGGAAGAAGGGCGCAAGATTTTACGAACCGCAACACTGCACTAGCGCAACCCAACACACAACCCGAGGGAGGAGGGCTTTGTTTTTCCAGATCCAGTGCCACGAAGAAACCATTTGCAGAAATTGCCCCCTGCTTCTCTCCTCTGCAATCAGGTCAAGGAGCTGGGCTCTCGGAGACAATGCGGCCGAATGAGGCTCTAGCGCTCCCGGGATGGATCAAAATTTAATCAATGCTGACGATGATGGAAGATGGCTTTTCACAGCAGCCGGGCGCTGCGGGAAATGGGAGGAAAGCTGTGGGCCCAAGACCACCGTTCCCTGCATGCGTTCTGCCTGCTTCCCCTTCAGCCTCCTTCGCGGCAGACGGGAGCATGCAGGGAGCCAATAACGGCGCACAGATGCCCGCGGGAGCTCCAGCCTGCTACTCTTGCCTCGCTCTGTGTGCAGCTAGTGTGCCGCTGCAGAGCATGGAGCGCAACAGGGCTGCCTCGTCCTCAGCATTAAAAACAAGCATCCTCAGCACTGCAGGGGACACGGGGAGGCAGCGGGAGGGTGTGCCAGCCACACCAATGCATCTTTGGTTCCTTTTCTGAAGAGGAAGAGAGGAGTGGGAGAGAGAACGGGGGGGGGGGGGGAGGCTGTGGAAAGGAGACATGGTTGCAAAGCATTGCACATATCCGAGGACAGAGAGGGGAAATCCGATGCATTTGCCTTCCAAATCAATACGCAAAAAGAAAAGGTGGCTATCATTTGGAATTCACACTCCGCCAATTTATGCAATGCTGTTGTCTAGCCAAGTAATGCCACAAAACGCATATATAGTGGTACCTCGGGTTACATATCCTTCGGGATACGCAAGCAGCAAACCCAGAAGTATTTTTCTGGGTTTCGCCGCATGCATGCAAAGAAGTCCTCTACCGCGCTGTGTGCATGAGTGCTCTACCGCACTGTGCACATGCGCAGAACAGGCACCTCTGGTTGCAAAAACCTTGGGATCCGACCGGAGCTCCGTAACGGATCCCATCCGCAACTGGAGGTACCGCTGTACTAGGGTCGTGCATGCATAGAAATACTAAATCTTGAATCGCATTGTTTTCACAAACTTCGTGAAATACTATGCACTACATGCATAGACATACAGTGGTACCTCGCAAGACGAAATTAATTCGTTCTGCGAGTTTTTTCGTCTTGAGAAGCACGGATTTTGGAAAAGCTTCAAAAATCACCAAAGTCTTCAAAAACCTCAAAAAAAGGCTACCACACCGCGTGCTATGAGTTGCTCCTCGAAGTCAAGTCACAACTGCACCCCCTGAATGCACGGTTTCAAGAAAAAGGAAACAAACTTGTAAGACAAAGGAAACAAACTTGCAAGACGTTTCCGTCTTGCGAAGCAAGCCCATAGGGAAATCCGTCTTGCGAAGCAACTAAAAAAATGAAAAACTCTTTCGTCTTGCGAGTTTTTCGTCTTACGAGGCATTCGTCTTGCGAGGTACCACTGTACTAAATCCTGAATCGCATTGTTTTCACAAACTTCATGAAATTTCGTTCCAGCAGTGGCAGTTTTAATCTGAAATCTTAGGCGCAGTACTGCTCCCAGAGCTCAGAAACTGCTCGCATTAATGAAATTCCCCGTCGCAAAATGCTCCTAGAACAATGGGAGTTTTGAACACTGGATGGGAGGCACGATCCAGCAACAGCTGGAGGCCTATAGGTCTAGGGCAGGCATAGGCAAACTCTGGCCCTCCAGATGTTTGGGACTACAATTCCCATCATCCCTAGCTAACAGGACCAGTGGTCAGGGATGATGGGAATTGCAGTCCCAAACATCTGGAGGGCCAGAGTTTGCCTGTGCCTGGTCTAGAGCCAGCCCTGGTCCAGATCTTCAGGGGCATAAAACCCACGTTCAATGGCCACCTGATTTTTCGCCTCTGCAATCAGTCCCAGAAGCCAGCGTTTCTGGACAAGGCTGCTGAATAATGGAGCCTAGCCAGCCTTAAGTGGCTCAGGACAGAATACATACTACAGAAGCTTGGAAATAATTGCAACAGCTGACTGGAGATTATCCGACTGCTTGTGTCCTCCTGCCAAAAGCCACGCGTCAGCTAACTTACACAGTGGCTTATAAAACAGGGAGTTTCTATCCTTCGAAAGGGAAGCTGCTCCAGAGAAAGAGCGAAACTGTAACAGCCAACCGTTTCACAAAACAAGGCAGTATAACAGTTGCAAATGAATCCTTTGCTTCCTTCTTATTACTCGAGGGGGTGGGGTGCAATTCAGAGAGCAGTAATTACACTTGCGGCAGAACGAATGCCATAATTATACCTTCAGAGGTATGTGGAAATATTTTGAAAAGCAACCATTCAACGACAGTCGTCACACACAACCCCTCTGCTCCCTGGCTCGATAGGTTTGTCGACAGAAGCACAAAAGTGTTTGACTGTGTATATTCTATGGCGATAGATGCACACATAGAAATAATTAACAGAAGTTAACGGAAATCCACTGCATCTTACCGGAATGGGGACCAGGTGGCCTTGGCTCCTGTTCAGTTATGTCAGGTATGGTCAAACATGGCCCTCCAGATGTCTTGGGACTACAGTTCCCATCATCCCTGACCACTGGTCCTGTTAGCTAGGGATGGTGGGAGTTGTAGTCCCAAAACATCTGGAGGGCCAAGTTTGGCCATGCCCAAGTTATGTTGTCCAGCAGCTAACCAACGCTGGAAGATTCAGGGATAGAAAAAAAGGAAACCCTCTTATCAGTTTAACAGAGCACAATTCACTGCCACAAGAGGCAGTGATGGCGGCCAACATGAATGGCACTGTGATACCACTTAACAGCCATTGCTTCCCCCACAGCATCCTGGGAACTGTGGTTTTGTAAGGGTGTTGAGAATTGCAACAACGGCTGCACGGACTTTCTTAGCACAACATTGGAAAGAAGAAGGTGTCCCATCTAAAGAAGACTGGCAAGTTAAACTGATGGAATACGCTGAATGGCAAAATTGATGATGAAACTGAGAGGAAGAGATGACAATGAATTCATGAAAGAATGGAATACAGTCGTACCTCTACTTATGTATCCCTCTGGATACGGAATCTTTGGGTTATGGCCACGGCAAACCCAGAAGTGTATATTTCCGGGTTTCGCCACGTGCACATGCGCAGAAGCGCTCAATCGCGCCACGCACATGCACAGAAGCGCGCCTCTGCTTATGTAATTTTTAGGGTGCGAACGGACTCCCAGAACAAATTAAGTTCAAATCCGGAGGTTCCACTGTATGTTTATTGTATACATACAGAAGCAATGTACACAGGTTAATACATTAGAAGGGTTTTAAGATTACTTGTAATTCTATCATGAATGGATAGTAGGTGATTCAAATACGATATAAATATAACAATGGACATGAGGTAAATTGATAAACAATAGAACCAAGGAAGGGATTAGAGGGAAGTCAAGGGATTTCAGGAATCCCACAAATGTATTTTGTTTTTTAATATCTTTCTTATTTCTGTGAATGTATGTTTTTGCTTCTTGTATTTTTTATTTTTATTTTTCGTTGAAAATAATAAAATGTATATTAAAGAGAGAGAGAGAGAGAGAGAGAATTGTTAGGAGACCGCACCCATTCCATTCACAGAGCAACAATACCCAGAGTTCCCTGGGAAGAGGGATTGATTGATAAACCACTCAGGGGACTGCTGCTCTGTGAAGGGAATGGGGTCTCCTAGCAACTCTCGGCACCCTTCACAAACTACAGTTCCCAGAATCCTTTGGGGGCAGCCATGGCTATTCTTTGGAACCCAAACATCTAACACAGGTTCCATAGCTTCCGATTGGCTGCAGGAGCTTCCTGCAGCCAATCGGAAGCTGCACCTTGCTTCCTGAATGTTTTGGAAGTTGAACAGACTTCCAGAATGGATTCCATTCAACTTCCAAGGTACGACTGTACTTTCAGTGTTTGGAGCAGATATGGCCACGGTGATTGGCAGAGGGAGAATTCTTTAAACCTTGCAAGAAAGGAAAGCAGGGCATGAAATATGTCACAGGAGACAATCAGCATTTCCCCATTGTAGCGATATTCATGAGGAAGAATATTAGCAGTAGGGTCTTTCTTATGTTTTTAAACACATATCACTCATATGGTAATGAGGAGGGCATGAAGGGGTGATTAAATTGGATTCTGAACTCTGTTCCCCAAGTTCCATAACCAATAAGTGACAAGCACAGCGTTTGCAAAATATTTACCGTATTTTTCGCCCCATAGGACACAATTTTCCCCCTCCAAAAATGAAGGGGAAATGTGTGTGCGTCCTATGGGGCGAATGCAGGCTTTCGCTGAAGCCTGGAGAGCGAAAGGCATCGGTGCGCACCGACCCCTCTCGCTCTCCAGGCTTCAGGAAGCTATCCGCAAGCCTTGCAAGCCCGGCGGGAGTTCCCGCGGGCTCACAAGGCTTGCGGGCAGCAGCCTGCAGCCCGAAGCACGGGGAGCCCTCCGGAGGGTGCCCCGTGCTTCGGGCGGGTGTCCGCAAGCCTTAGGCGCACGGCGGGAGGTCCCGCCGGGCGCGCGAGGCTTGGGGCGACAGCCTGCAGCCCAAAGCACAGGGAGCCCTCCAGAGGGCGCCCCGTGCTTCGGGCAGGTGTGCGCAAGGCTTGGGGCAGCAGCCGCGGCTGGGGGGGGAAATAAATTTTTTTTATTCATCCCCCCTCCCAAAAAAAAAAACCGAGGTGCGTCCTATGGGCCAGTGCGCCCTATAGGACGAAAAATACGGTAATGCCCACAACCCTAGTTTACATGATAGGAGTCTTATCATTTCCATGAGCCAATTCATGCAAATGGATGCAAATTTCAAAATGTAAACCACCACCAGCAAGCTTACACATATCTATTAAAAATGATCACACAGGGCTTACTCTAATCACCACAGTGGAAAATGATTCTCGCTGGGGAGAACCCGGGATGGAAGACAATATTGTTCAGTCCACCTAACTCACACCTTCTGGATTGATACATGGATAAGAATATAGCCTTGCGTCTTATTTCAACACAATTCTTGCTAAAAAAGCGAATGTGTGGAAAATAATAACTGTGCTCCTCCAAGACTCTCTGTGTGGCTCTCAAAACTCTTCCCAGGGCCCATCCTGTACCCTCATTGGGTGCTATAGCTTGAACATGTCCTTGAACTACTAGAATGGCTCTCACTTGCCAGGACAGATAGAGGGGGGTGGTTGGGAAGAAACGCCTGGCTTTTGCAAGGCTGAATTGTACGCCTACTGCATGAATACATGTGCCCACCCACTTCACTTTGATTTATTGAACTGGCACTGCTATAGGTACCACATAATACCTGTTCTGCATTTGTAAGAACTTGATCATTTAGTGTGGAAATACCTACGATTTGGAACTTCTTGCCTCAAGAGATCAAAGAGGCGCCTTCACTGCACTCTTTTCAGTGCATGCTGAAAACATTGTTTTTTTGTTTTTTTATTAATATTTTTATTAAGTACAAATTAGAAAACATACATATTCACAACAAAAGAAAATACAAAAGAAAAAGAAAACACATCTAACCAAGGGGGAAAAAATAGAGAATATTTTGTCTCTTTTCATATTTACAATTATTTATACCTCCATAAAATGCTATTCACAATAAAGCAGTCAAATGAAAGATAGGGTATCAGAAAAAAAGAGAAAAAGAACAAAGAAAAAATAAAGAAGTAAAAGAAAAAGATCATAGGTGGAAATTTTTAAAAGTAGATAAGTACTCACAATACATAGCCGTTTCCCATCTATATTTATATTCAATTGTATAATTTCATCTTGTTCTCATCTACCTTAAATAAAGTGTTTTTTTTAAAAAAAAGACTTCCACCGTTTACCTCACGCATTTTAATAATCCGTTCGCCAGAACCTCTGCTCTTCATATTTTCCCTTTGGATTTCCTTAATGTTTCACGTTGTATTTTTTATATTACGCACAAGATTATTCTAAACACAACCAGATTTTTGTAGTCGAGCCCTGAAAACGTTCTTGTTTAGACGAGCCTACCCAGATGCTCAGAAAGTCGAGGCAATTTTAATCTGTTTCAGTATTTTAACTTTTGCAAGTTTTATTAAGTAAAAAAACAAATCATTTAAGAGTCACATCCATCGTGCCACCTACTTTTGTCTCTCGTACAGGCTTCCTCAACCTTGGCCCTTCAGATGTTTTTGGCCTACAACTCCCATGATCCCTAACTAGCAGGACCAGTGGTCAGGGATGATGGGACTTGTAGTCTCAAAACATCTGGAGGGTCGAGGTTGAGGAAGCCTGCTCTAGTATGCAGCTCCCCAAAGGTTTCCCATAAAATATAGTGTCTCCCGGGGTCAAAATATGTCCCCCCACCCTGTGGTTTAAACTAGTAAAAACTTTGGGATTTTGCCTAGATATTTTTCACTCCTGAGGAACAAAATCCTCTCCCCTCCACCATCTCTATATAATCAGCTTGCATCCCTGTCCCATGCAATTTTCCAGAAGTAAATCACAATGACTTCATTGAGACTTACTTCCTAGCAAGCAAGCTTAAGACTACGGCTTTAATCAATCATTTAGATGTCCTTCAATGGAACCCTCCAAAAGCTGCCATTTTTGATGCAGGCATGGCTCATCCTGGTGACGCTAGAGTCGAATCTGCACCTGTTACTTTTTTAACCTAATGAACTTTTAATTGAATTTTAATGGGATATTTTATATTTGCGGCTTCTTTTTCTAATCAATAACCTTGCTCCACATCTTCGGGACAAGCCAAGCTGTAAATTCAAGCAAATAAAGCCAGATCAATTCCCAAGATAACAAGAGCTCTTGCTTCCTATTGCAAGTCCTCCATGAATCACGCCCCCCCCCTTTTGTTTTTAACGGTTGTGGCTATCTCTAATATTTCAAACCTGGGGTGTGGGAAGAGAAAAAATCAAAAGAAAATTGATTCAGCCTTGCAAATGACTTTGCAGAAAACAACAAGCCCACACAGATTCCTATAGGACCGCCTACACACACAAGACTTTGATAAATCTGAAGGTCACGTGGTTTGAAGGTCACATGATGCAGCAGCCCTTAAGCCTGAAATTCATTCTGATTGTGCAGATAAAACATCATGGGTAGAATTCGAAAGGATGTGCTGTTAGAGAATGAAAATGGGCAAGATCCAAGGATGCCCAGGCATGTACCTCCTGAAGGTGGAGATGTCAGGTGCCATCCTGGCACCCAACCACCTTCACTTGGTTGCACCTGGCGAATTTCAAATGCTGCCCATTTTACATCCAATGTGGGAGGCAGTATATTTTTTAATACCAGTTGCTAGAAACTACAAGTGGGCAGAGTTGCTGTGGCCATCAGGTCCCACTTGGAAGCTTCCCATAAAGGGCATCTGGTTGGCCATCATGAAAATAGGAAGTTGGACTAGACAAGCCTTTTAAAAAAAAATAATAATATTGATTATTTTCACATTTCCAATTATTCCAACAATTGTATTTCCCCCCAATTTTTTCCCTCCCATCTCCCCCTCATACCCTTTCCTCCCCCCTACGACTTCCCTCTGTTCCTCTTTCTGATTTATTAACACATATTATTCTCTGCATGTTATAAAAATATAAAGATCCCTGAATTATCCATCTATTATATTAACAAATAAATTTGTGTACGTTTATTCAAAACCTGCCAGGGAGTCCAGTTCATTCTGTTGTTTCTTTAAACATTTTGTAAAAAGTTTCCATTCTTCTTTGTAGTCACAGTTGTCCTTCTCACACAATTTGTATGTTAGTTTAGCCAATTCCACATAGTCCATCAACTTCTCTTGCCATTGTTCTTTTGTCGGGATTTTTTCATTCTTCCATCCTTGTGCTATTAAGACTCTTGCCGCAGTTGTCGCATACACAAATGTGTTATTCACTTTCCTTGGCAGGTCTTTTCCTACAATCCCTAACAGAAATGCTTCTGGCTTTTTTTTTTTACAAATGTTAATTTAAACATTTTCTTCAGCTCATTATATATCATTTCCCCAAAAAAATTAATTTCTCTGCAATCCCACCACATGTGATAAAAAGTCCCTTGTTTTTCCTTACATTCCCAACATGTATTTGAGCCAGTTTTATACATTCTTGCTAACTGTACTGGGGTTATGTACCAGGACTAGATGAGCCTTTGGTCCGACTGAACAGTGGGGTTCCCAAGCAGTACAGTGGTGTCCCACAAGACGAGTGCCTCGCAAGACGGAAAACCCGCTAGACGAAAGGGTTTTCCCTTTTGGAGGCGCTTCGCAAAACGAATTTCCTATGGGCTTGCTTCGCAAGACGAAAATGTCTTGCGAGTTCCTGCGGGGTTTTTTTCCTCCCCACCCCCTTTTTCTAAGCCGCTAAGCCGCTTATCAGCTGACCCGCTAAGCCGCTTAACAGCTGATCCGCTAAGCCGCTTTTCAGCTGATCCGCTAAGCTGCTTATCAGCTGATCCGCTAAGCTGCTAAGCCGCTAAGCCGCTTATCAGCTGATCCGCTAATCCGCTAATGGGCTTGCTTCGCAAGACGAAAAAACCACAAGACGAAGAGACTCGCGGAACGGATTCTTTTCATCTTGCGAGGCACCACTGTATTGGCTTCAGAGTTACAGAGTTCATGTCCAGAGCCACCTGCATCCCACTGGTTCTCTCCAGTCTACCTGCTCTGCATTCTTCTCCACTGTTTCTGTGCTTTCCTTTAAGACCAAGAACATCAGCTCGCCCATCTTGGCTCAGCAGCATCTAGCAGCATCTCTCTACAAATATGTCAGATGTGCTTTGGCCACCTTCCATTACTGCCAGGATGTGCTCTTTAGCTCTATCCTCTCTTCTACTTGGATGGCCATTGTGGCGTTTGCCCTCCTAGGTGACATCATGCTGGGTCATAAGGAAAGTGTTAAATGAGTGTGAAGTGATTGGCCAGTGGGAACCCAAGGGGAGGAGTTGTTGGGGAGTCAGTTGGGTGTTAGAGAAGAGAGAGGGAGGATAAGTCTGTGGGTTGGTCTAGTTTGATGTGAGAGAGTGGGAGAATCTGTTAAGAGGAATCAGACAGCTGGGATAGTTGTTATTAGGAAGGTATAGGCCGGTAAAGAAACTAAGATCAAAAACTGACAAGAAAAATAATCTGAAACCATAAACTTGTTAAAGCTTGTCAAATAAACTTGTTTATTTGGATTAATGTTAACAACTGTCTGGTGTGTACCCGAGAGAAACGGGTTGGTGGCAGCGGGGAAGCAATTGCAGTGGTGGCACAGGGATCAATAGACCGTCAAACGTCCGGGGACCCTGTGTGATCTCCACAGCCATAAATCATGACAGGGGGGTTATTTGTCCCAAACTGGATGCTCCTCAGCTTTCCTGTAGCAAATTATTTAGAAACGGTCGTTCTGTTGACTCCTTCTACTGCAGGGGTAAGGTAAAGGTAAAGGTAAAGGGACGCCTGACCATTAGGTCCAGTCGTGGCCGACTCTGGGGTTGCGGCGCTCATCTCACTTTATTGGCCGAGGGAGCCGGCGTACAGCTTCTGGGTCATGTGGCCAGCATGACTAAGCCGCTTCTGGCAAAACCAGAGCAGCGCACGGAAACACCGTTTACCTTCCCGCCAGAGCAGTACCTACTTATCTACTTGCACTTTGACGTGCTTTCGAACTGCTAGGTTGGCAGGAGCAGGGACCGAGCAATGGGAGCTCACCCCATCGCGGGGATTCGAACCGCCGACCTTCTGATCAGCAAATCCTAGACTCTGTGGTTTAACCCACAGCGCCACCCACGTCCCTTTAAGGCATGTCAAACCCAGGGGCCAAATGTGGCCCTCCAGGTCTCTGTATCTGATCCTTGGGACTCTCCAGGAGCCATACCTCACAATGGCCCCTCATAACACCTTGAATCTTTTTGCCTGGCTGGAATGTGTCCTTGAATGGTGGTAATGCCCTTTGCTTGTCTGGATAGAGTTTGGTGTGTGTCTTTGTGTTGAAACTTACTTAACCTACTATTCGCAGGGAAGATTTACATTTGTTCAGTAGCCCACTTTTGCGACTGGTGTGCTTTTAAGCTGAAAAAGGTTCCTCAGTCATTTTTTCTTCTGCATGTTTAAAGTAAAGGTAAAGGGACCCCTGACCATTAGGTCCAGTCATGGCCTACTCTGGGGTTGTGGTGCTCATCTCACTTTATTGGCCGAGGGAGCCGGCGTACAGCTTCCAGGTCATGTGGCCAGCATGACTTAAGCCGCTTCTGGCGAACCAGAACAGCACACGGAAATGCCATTTACCTTCCCACTGGAGCTGTACCTATTTATCTACTTGCACTTTGACGTGCTTTCGAACTGCTAGGTTGGCAGGAGCTGGGACCGAGCAACGGGAGCTCACCCTGTCGCGGGGATTCGAACCGCCGACCTTCTGATCGGCAAGCCCTAGGCTCAGTGGTTTAACCCACAGCGCCACCTGCGTCCCATCTGCATGTTTAGAACAGGCCAAAGACAACAAAATTCTACTGTTCTAGTCTAACAAGATAACCTTACATTTATCCTCTCCGAAGAACCCAATCAAAGCATTTTGAAAACACAGCCGTGCACAAACACACAGACAGATGCAAAAACCAGAAGGCAAAAATATATCACACACAGAACTGCCTTCCCCATTTTTTTAATAAAAAAAATCCAATAAGCTTCCAACTTCAGTGAACAAGGTAAAGAAACATAATTGCTGAGTGTGTGCCTTTAAGCATAGTACATCTTCTTTGGGAAAAAATAAATCACACTGAAACACTTTAAAAAATTTATTTGCAGCTCTAAAAGCTGCAATCATATTTCATTATCACATTTTATCCGATAGCTTCTGATCCTGCTGAACCTTAAATTCACGATATCAGAGCAACTTTCTTGAAAAAGCTATTTAAAAGAGGGAGGGCAAACTCAACATGCCCGTCGCCTTGAAACATCAAGGGGGGGATGATTCCCCCACCCTCTCTTGTTCCCAAAAGTGCCTATTAAGCAGAAATCATGAGTGTTTACATAACAAATTTTGATTAGCTTTGGGACATAAAAATGAGGATTAATCCGAGCACATTGTTATCCATGAAGAAAGAGAGAGCAAGAAGGGAGCAAGCAGCTTCCTCGCTCATTCTCATTAAAAATTGCTTTCCTTGAATGACCTTTCTTCCATTTAAGAGGCACATACAATGGGGGGGGGGTAAATCCTTTCTTGCACCTATAGAGCGAGACGTTCCTATCAGTACAGACGGACCTTCCAGCTGTGAACTGCTTGCTCCTGAGTAGCCCTGTTGGCTTCAAAGAACACAGCTGGGATGATAGGCCATGGACGGGATTCAACAGAACCTCAGGACCAGTTCCACCTACGTATCACAGTTTGGGAGGGCAGCAGTTTGGGGAAGTCTGAACCGGATTAAATGTCCATCCATTCCAGCAACCCATTTCCAGTGTGGCCACTCAGATGCCTCTAAAAAGCCCCTGAGTGGGGCACAAAGGCAATAGCCCTTTTCTTGCTACATTTTGTTGTTGTTGTTTAGTCGTTTAGTCATGTCCAACTCTTCGTGACCCCATGGATCACCTCACAGAGCACGCCAGGCACTTCTGTCTTCCACTGCCTCCCGCAGTTTAGTCAAACTCATGCTGGTAGCTTCGAGAACACTATCCAACCATCTCGTCCTCTGTCGTCCCCTTCTCCTTGATCTTTCCCAACATCAGGGTCTTTTCCAGGGAATCTTCTCTTCTCATGAAGTGGCCAAACAAAGTATTGGAGCCTCAGCTTCAGGATCTGTCCTTCCAGTGAGCACTCAGGGCTGATTTCCTTCAGAATGGAGAGGTTTGTTCTTCTTGCAGTCCATGGGACTCTCAAGAGTCTCCTCCAGCACCATAATTCAAAAGCATCAATTCTTTGGCGATCAGCCTTCTTTATGGTCCAGCTTTCACTTCCATACATCACTACTGGGAAAACCATAGCTTTAACTATATGGACCTTTGTTGGCAAGGTGATGTCTCTGCTTTTTAAGATGCTGTCTAGGTTTGTCATTGCTTTTCTCCCAAGAAGCAGGCGTCTTTTAATTTCGTGGCTGCTGTCACCTTCTTACTACATAAGCCACAGCAACTGATATTTGACAGCCAAGCAGAGCTTCCAAAGTTCATAGGCAAGCAATCACGCTCATTATAAAGGAAGCGTATCAATGTGGCTATTGCTAGAACCTCAATACAATGTAGGTGCCTTATTGAGGAAGAGAAGGGAGTGCAAGGTGGTTTGCAATTTCACAAATTTACCTTACCAGACCTTCTTCTATCAAACCCACCTTCCGATTAGCCTCCTCTAATTAATCAACCCAAGCTTTAGTTGATTCATCTACCGATTAATTGCAGCTCTACATGAAACTCATTAACCCCAAGAGTAAATGCTACAAGCCTTAGTCTGCCAACATCTATCGCAGTTCATGACCATTTGTAAGCGTCAATAATCCCAATGGCGAGCCCTGCCAGAGAAGGATTGTTTCACAAATTCCACTCCGGGTAAATTGCTTTCTCACTGCACTTTCCAGTTGGCACGCACTCACTGCCTCCTTTCCCCAAAAACATCGCACAGCCCTGCTGCGAGTTAATTACTGCTTTCCACCCCACCGTGAGCCTTACGTATTGCGGCACAGCAGTCGAACCT